>NW_027361669.1:4962500-6162500 GCF_039654945.1 Dendrobates tinctorius | reverse complement strand
TGAATTGTAAGACATTACTAATATAATATATTTACGTATTGTGTCAAGATTATTGTACGACCCTTAGGCTTTGTGCACACACTGCGGTTTTTGCTGTGGATCCGCTGCGGTTTTGGCCTCTGCGGATCTGCAGCAGTTCTGCAGACAGTGTACAGTAACATGTTATCCTATGGGAGTTACAATCTGCTGTGCACACGTTGCGGATTTTTAACTGCGGAAAAGCTGCGGTTTTGAATCCACAGAAAGAAATGACATGTCAATTCTTTTCTGCGGATTCTGCTGCGGTTTACCATCTCCTCCATTGTAGAGGTGATAAACCGCAGGCCAATCCGCAGGTAAAACCACAGGTCATTTTACCTGCGGTTCCGCAGATAAAAAATCCGCAGACCAATCCGCAGCGTGTGCACATAGCCTGACAATCTCTGCGCATTGGAGACTATGCAACCAGAGAATTGAAGGTCAGCTAACGACATTAATGGAAATGATGTAAAGAAAATACACAATTTTCATATCTCATCTGATATATATATACTGTAGAGTGTGGGTGGAATTTCTCCATTCATTTAATTCACCAATCCATGCATCCATTATGATAGTTATTCATAGACAGATTGATAGCATAAAAGCCGGCAATTCATGTGTCGCATACAGTAATATCACAGAGTTACAGATTAAAATAGATATATACACATAGAATACATCTGCAAGGAGTTTGTATGTTCTCCCCATGTTTGCGTGGGTTTCCACCAGGTACTCTGGTTTCCGCCCACATTCCAAAGACCTAGTGATAGGGAATTTAGATTGTGAGCCCCATCGGGGACAGCAATGATGATGTGTGCAAACTGTAAAGAGCTGCAGAATATGTTAGCGCTATATAACAATAAAGATCATTATTATTATATAGATGTCAGTGACACACACATATATATGTATATATATTAGATAGATAGATAGATAGATAGATAGATAGATAGATAGATAGATAGATAGAAAAAAGCCGATAATTCATCTGTATGGAACTGTAAAATCACCGCAGGAGCCGACAGAATACAAAGATTACATATAGTAAATACATATAGAATAGATAGATATATAGATGTCAGTGACAAATACAGTTAGTGCAGTATGTGTGCAAATTACTGTACATGTATTTAATTAATAAAAGATTATTTTTTGGAAAAAAATTATCATTACTAACCACATATTCACAATGTATGAAAACACAGACACCCAGAAAAAAGTCCTTTAATTGAAAGAAAGATGCAGACTCCTTTAATAATCTTAATTAAAACATGCTTACAACCTCACCCATTCCCCTGATAACCTCGTCATCTGCAAAAAGTTAAAAAAACAAACAACAATATGCCTCACTTTCCGCAGAGATGCTGCTAATCCATTTGTCCCACAACAGGTCAAGCTCTGCTACATCTAGATGGCACACTGCATGGTTGTATGATGCGACCATACAGTCTGCTCGGAGAACTTTCTCACGCTCACTGTGCCTTCAGATAAGTACAGTAATAAGAGTTCACAGCGAGACACTGAGCACACTCTTTTCAGATGATGAGGGCATCAAAGTATTGTATAATTAAGATTATTAAAGGAGTCTGTGTCTTTATTTCAATTAAAGGACTTTTTCTGGGTGTCTGTGTTTTCATACAATGTGACTATGGGGTTAGTAATGGGGGCGTCTTATTGATGCATTTCCATTACTAACCTCGGGACTTGATGTCACCTGACAATACAAAGGTGACATGACATCAACTCCCCCAACTATCACCCCACTTTCCACTGCTACAGGGCAAGTGGGAAGAGTGAGGATAAGTGCCAGAATTGGCACATCTTACAGATGTGCCTTTTTTCAGGAGGCTGAGAGCTGATGTTTTTAGCCTGGAGGGGTCAGTATCCGTGACCCCTTTCTAGGCTATTAATATCAACCTGCAGCTATCTGCATAATCTTTGCTGATTATTAAATACAGGAGGACCCTAAGACTTTTTTTAGGGTCCAACTCCATTTTAATAACCAGTAAAGACTAAGTATACAGTTGTAAGATGATATTAATAGCTTGGGAAGCTCCATGGTTATTACCCCCATTCCAGGCTATAAACATTGGCCCCCAACCATCGGCTTCCCTCTGCTGGTTACAAAAATTGTGTGGGAGCCCACACCATTTTTTTTTCCAAAAAATATTTTTTTATTATTTAAATACATGTACAGTAATTTGCATACACACACTGCACTAATTGTATTTGTCATAGAATCGTAGAGTTGGAAGGGACCTCCTGGGCCATCTGGTCCAACCCCCTGCTCAAAGCAGGATTCGCTAAATCATCCCAGTCAGATGTCTGTCCAGCCTCTGTTTGAAGACTTCCATTGAAGGAGAACTCACCACTTCTCGTGTCAGCTTGTTCCACTCATTGATCACTCTAACTGTCAAAAAGTTTTTTCTAATATCTGATCTGTGTCTCCTCCCATTCAGTTTCATCCCATTGCTTCTAGTCTTTCCTTGTGCAAATGAGAATAAAGTTGATCCTTCTACAATGTGACAGCCCTTTAGATATTTGTAGACAGCTATTAAGTCTCCTCTCAGTCTTCTCTTTTGCAAACTAAACAATCCCAAATCCTGCAACCTTTCCTCATAAGACAGGGTTTGCAGACCGGTCACCATTCTGGTTGCTCTTTTCTGAACTTGCTCCAGTTTGTTGATGTCTTTTTTAAAATGTGGTGCCCAAAACTGGACACAATATTCCAGATGAGGTCTGACCAAAGAGGAGTAGAGGGAAATAATGACTTCACGTGATCTAGACTGTATGCTTCTGTTAATACATCCTAGAATTGCATTTGCCTTTTTTGCTGCTGTATCACACTGTTGACTCATATTCAGTCTGTGATCTATTAGTATACCCAAATCTTTTTCACATGTGCTGTTGCTTAGGCCTATTCCTCCCATTCTGTATATGCTTTTTTCATTTTTATTGCCCAGATGTAGTACTTTGTATTTTTCCCTGTTAAAAACCATTCTGTTAGTTGCTGCCCACTGCTCCAGTTTATTTATATCTGTTTGAATCCTCTCTCTCTCTCTTCTCTAGTATTAGCTATCCCTCCTAGCTTTGTTTCATCAGCAAATTTAATCAGTTTACCCCCAATTCCTTTATCTAAATCGTTGATAAAGATGTTGAACAATACAGGGCCCAGGACAGAGCCCTGTGGTACCCCACTTGAGACATTCTTCCAACTGGATGTGCAGCCATTTACGACCACTCTTTGGGTCCGATCACTCAGCCAGTTGTGAATCCACCTAACAGTTGCCTTGTCCATTCCATACTTAGTCATTTTTTCAATAAGGATTGTATGAGATACTTTGTCAAATGCTTTGCTGAAGTCAAGATATACTATATCTACAGCATTTCCTTGATCCACCCAATCAGTGATTCTGTCATAGAAGGAAATTAAGTTAGTCTGACATGACGTATTAGTTACAAACCCATGCTGACTCTGTTTAATCGCTTCATTCTTATCCAGGTACTAATATACATGTTGTTTAATAATTTGTTCAAAGATCTTTCCTGGTATAGATGTCAGACTCACCGGCCTATAGTTGCCTGGGTCCACCTTCTTCCCCTTTTTGAAGATAGGAAGAACATTTGCTCTTCTCCAGTCATCTGGGACTTCTCCTGTTCTCCAAGAATTTTCAAAGATTATGGAGAGGGGTTCAAAAATTTCTTCTGCTATCTCCTTCAGTACTCTGGGGTGTAATTCATCTGGACCTGGAGACTTGAATTCATTTAGGTTAGCTAATTGTTTCCTCACTATCTTTCTGTTTATAGATATCCTGGATTCTTCTATTCCCTTAATAGGACAGTGAAGAACAGTTGATGTTACATTTCCTTTCTGAGAGAAAACAGATGCAAAATAGGAATTTAAAAGTTCGGCCTTCTCAACATCCTGTCTTACCATTTCATCATTTGCATCCTGTAAAAATCCTATAGCATCTTTGACTTTTCTTTTACTTTTGACATATCCACAAAATCCTTTATTATTGCTTTTGACATCTCTTGCAAGCCTCAATTCATTGTCAGCTTAAGATAATCTGATTTGTGCCCTGCAGGTTCTGCAGACAGCATTATATTCTTCTTTAGATATGCCTCCCTCTTTCCATTTTATAAACATTTTTTTCTTCCTTTTTAGCATGTGCTTAAGTTCTGTGTTCATCCATCCTGGCTTCCTTAAATGCTTCCTATTCTTCCCTCTTCTCGGAATTGTTAACAATTGTGCTTTGAGAATTTAATTTTTCAAGATTTCCCATCCTTCCTGGACATTTTTGTCTTTAAGGATATCTAGCCATTGGATCCCTCCAATTCTCTTTCTGAATCCCTTAAAATCTGCCTTTCTGAAATCTAACCTTGACGTCTGAGTCTTCACAGGTCTTCCTCCTCTAGTTATCCAAAATTCTAAAATAGCATGGTCGCTACCTCCTAGGGTCCCAGCCACTTTTACCTCCTCAACCATTTCCTCCCTCCTATACTGACATCTATATATCTATTCTATATGTATTTACTGTATGTAATCCATCTCTTCTATCCTGTCGGCTTCTGATGTGATTTTACATTACACGGCAGATGAATTGCCAGCTTTTCTTACATCTATGTAATATATATATATATATATATATATATGTGTGTGTGTGCGTGTGCCACTGACATCTATATATCTGTTTACTATGTGTATATATCTATTCTATTCTAACCTGTCAGTGTTATTTTACTGTACGCGGCACATGAATTGCCGGCTTTTCAAAGGATACCGGTGCATGGTCCAAGTACTGCGCAATTTTTTTCTCACACCCATAGGCTTGTATTGGCAAGTCTTGGACAATATGCACGTACAATCGCAGTATGCTGTGATTTTACACGCAGATCGAATACGCCTGAGAAAATGAACGCTGATGTGAGCTGCCCCAAAGATTAACACTGGTCCGAGGGCTATGCGATGTTTTCTCCCATAGCACTTGCCCGTATTCTTCAGGAGTGTGACGCTGGCCTAATTGAGATACTGAACTCACTGAGAAAGCCTTTTTATAAAGAAGGCTTATCAATTTATTAATTTCCACATGAAACAAACGAATGAAAGTGCAAGGACTAGTGTTGAGCATTCCGATACCGCAAGTATCGGGTATCGGCCGATACTTGCTGTATCGGAATTCCGATACCGACTTCCGATATTTTTTCAATATCGGAAGTCGGCATCGGAATCGGAAGTTCAAAGTTGATTGACAGCCTGACGTCATCATGATGCGCGGTGTGTGCGCATCATGATGCGCCGTCATTTCGGGCCTTCCGGGGGTCTCTGCCGGCCTGCCGGGGGGCTGTGCCGGCCTGCCGGGGGGGCTGTGTGGACTGCCCGGGGTCTGTACCGGCCTGCCGGGGGGCTGTGCCGGCCTGCTGGTGGTCTGTGCACCCTGTGGGGGTCTGTACCGGCCTGCCGGGGGGCTGTGCCGGCCTGCCGGTGGTCTGTGCACCCTGTGGGGGTCTGTACCGGCCTGCCAGGGGCTGTGCCGGCCTGCCGGTGGTCTGTGCACCCTGTGGGGGTCTGTGCCGGCCTGCCGGGGGGCTGTGCCGGCCTGCCGGGGGGCTGTGCTGATGTCCGGGGGTCTGTGCAAGCATCGTCCGATGGGACTACAAGTCCCATCTGGCGATGCCTGCTACCATGACAGTGATTGACACATTAGCCAATGATGGGACAGTAGTAGTCCCATCATCCGGCTAATGTGTTAAATGTTAAAAAAAAAAAAAAATACTACATACATACTACATGCATGCTACATACATACTACATGCTACATACATACTACATACATACTACATACATACTACATACATACTACATACATAACACATATATACTACATACATACTACATACATACTACATACATACTACATATATACTACATGCATGCTACATACATACTACATGCTACATACATACTACATATATACTACATACATACTACATACATACTACATACATACTACATGCATGCTACATACATACTACATGCTACATACATACTACATATATACTACATGCATGCTACATACATACTACATGCTACATACATACTACATATATACTACATACATACGACATACATACGACATGCATGCTACATACATACTACATGCTACATACATACTACATATATACTACATGCATGCTACATACATACTACATGCTACATACATACTACATATATACTACATACATACTACATATATGCTACATACATACTACATATATACTACATGCATGCTACATGCTACATACATACTACATATATGCTACATACATACTACATATATACTACATGCATGCTACATACATACTGCATGCTACATACATACTACATGCTACATACATACCACATATATACTACATACATACTACATGCATACTGCATGCTACATACATACCACATACATACTACATACATACTACATACATACTACATGCTACATACATACTACATATATACTACATGCATGCTACATACATACTACATGCTACATACATACTACATATATACTACATGCATGCTACATACATACTGCATGCTACATGCATGCTACATACATACTACATACATACTACATGCTACATACATACCACATATATACTACATACATACTACATACAATACATTCATACAATACATACATAGACATACAGTACATATAACATAGAGTAACATACTTACCAATACTTGTCACATTGTTCCCCGAAGCCATTGTCTTTTACGGAATAAATATTAACATAACAAACCACAAAAATACTCACCCACGATCCGAAGCAGTCCACGAGTGTGTCCCACGACGATCTTGGGTAGAGAACTGCAGCATCAGCTGTTGCTGCCGTTCTCTACGGGCTGTAGGAATCCAATGACGGAAGGTAGGTATCCTTCCGCACTGTATTCCTCCGCCACTTAAAAAAAAAAAAGTCCCTAGTCTCACTTTATGCCATTGCTGTGTGGGAAATTCCCACGCAGCAATGGCATAAAGTGAGACTAGGGCTGTGCAGGCTTCGGGGGTCTGTGCAGGCATCGTCCGATGGGACTACAAGTCCCATCGGGCGATGCCTGCTACCATGGCAGTGATTGACACATTAGCCAATGATGGGACAGTAGTAGTCCCATCATCCGGCTAATGTGTTGAATGTAAAAAAAAAAAAAAAAAAAAAATTACATGCTACATACATACAACATGCATACTACATACATGCTACATTCATACTACATACTACATACATGCTACATTCATACTACATATATACTACATGCAACATACATACTACATATATACTACATGCAACATACATACTACATATATACTACATGCATGCAACATGCATACTACATATATACTACATGCAACATACATACTACATATATACTACATGCAACATGTATGTAGCATGCATGTAGTATATATGTAGTATGTATGTAGCATATATGTAGTATGTATGTAGCATGTAGTATATATGTAGTATGCATGTTGCATGCATGTAGTATATATGTAGTATGCATGTTGCATGCATGTAGTATATTTGTAGTATGTATGTTGCATGTAGTATATATGTAGTATGTATGTTGCATGTAGTATATATGTAGTATGCATGTTGCATGCATGTAGTATATATGTAGTATGTATGTTGCATGTAGTATATATGTAGTATGTATGTTGCATGTAGTATATATGTAGTATGAATGTAGCATGTATGTAGTATGTAGTATGAATGTAGCATGTATGTAGTATGCATGTTGTATGTATGTAGCATGTAATTTTTTTTTTTTTTTTTTTTTACATTCAACACATTAGCCGGATGATGGGACTACTACTGTCCCATCATTGGCTAATGTGTCAATCACTGTCATGGTAGCAGGCATCGCCCGATGGGACTTGTAGTCCCATCGGACGATGCCTGCACAGACCCCCGAAGCCTGCACAGCCCCCCGGCAGGCCGGCACAGCCCCCCGGCAGGCCGGCACAGCCCCCCGGAGCCTGCACAGCCCCCCGGCAGGCCGGCACAGCCCACCGGAGCCTGCACAGCCCCCCTGGCAGGCCGGCACAGCCCCCCGGCAGGCCGGCACAGACCACCGGAGCCTGCACAGACCCCCTGGCAGGCCGGCACAGCCCCCCGAAAGGCCCGTACAGACCCCAGAGAGGCTGTACAAGGGAAAAACAGGATTTTTCTTATTCCGATACCGGAAGTCCCATAGACTTGAATGGGACTTCCGGTATCGGAATCGGCGATACCGATACTTTTTTTTAAGATCGGCCGATCCATTCCGATCCGATACTTTGAAGTATCGGACGGTATCGCTCAACTCTAGCAAGGACATATTAATAACTTAAGTATATTAGCGGCAACATATTCTGCAGCACTTAACTATTGAGGGGGACATGTACACACAATGTCAGACATCACAAAGTAACATATAATTAAATAATTCAGGCAAGAGTAGTGAGAGCCCTACTGACAAAACGGTGAAAAGGGCTTGTAGTATATAGTCCAGCCATATAATAAACAGGGATATTCATGTAGACCAGGAATGCCAAACTGAAATACACAGAGACGTCCAAAGTGAAAAGATTTGACAAACTCAGTAGCCAACCTTGATATTTATTAAAAAATGTCAATTGAAGAAGTTATTATTAGTTATCATCAAATATAATTAACTTTTTCAAATGGAAACAAGCTTAAAGGGGTAGTCTCACGAAGAAAGTACCGTAAATTTTAATTAATAGATCTTAGAATCAAATATTGGAATATTATAATACGTTATGATGTTATGTAAAAGCTTAAAAAGCATATGGCCTGAGAGCCTAATTTAAATATGTAATAACAAAGAATAAAAAAACCTTGAATAATACAGATAATAAAGTATGATGCCAACAAAAGTGCCCGTCAAACACAGTAAGACACCCCCACAGTGAATTCCTCCATAGTACCCATCACACACACACAGTATGATGACCCTACTGTACCCCCTCACCTCAACACCCCTCTCAAAGTATGGTGACCCCCATCACATTATGATTCCCCAATTGTAATCCCCACACAACCCTCCACACATTGTAATGAACCCCTCATAGTCTTCCATATAGGATAATGGACCCCAATATAATAGTCCATACAGAATAATGACCCCACATAGTGCTCCAAACAGTATAATGGGTCCTACATAGTGCTCCATATAATATAGTGGACTCCAGCATAATGGACCTACAGTTAGGTCCATATACAGTATATTTGGACAGAGACAACATTTTCTAATTTTGGTTCTAGACATTACCACAATGAATTTTAAACAAGACAATTCAGATGCAGTTGAAGTTCAGACTTTCAGCTTTCATTTGAGGGTAGCCACATTAAAATTGGATGAACAGTTTAGGAGTTTCAGCTCCTTAACATGTGCCACCCTGTTTTTAAAGGGACTAAAAGTAATTGGACAATTGACTCCAAGGCTGTTTCATGGACAGGTGTGGGCAATCCCTTCGTTATGTCATTCTCAATTAAGCAGATAAAAGGCCTGGAGTTGATTTGAGGTGTGGTGCTTGCATTTGGAAGGTTTTGCTGTGAGGGAAACCAGCGGTCAAAGGAGCTCTCCATGCAGGTGAAACAAGCCATCCTTAAGCTGCAAAAACAGAAAAAACCCATCTGAGAAATTGCTACAACATTAGGAGTGGCAAAATCTACAGTTTGGTACATCCTGAGAAAGAAAGAAAGCACTGGTGAGCTCATCAATGCAAAAAGACCTGGGGGCCCACGGAAGACAACAGTGGTGGATGATCGCAGAATAATCTCCATGGTGAAGAGAAACCCCTTCACAACAGCCAACCAAGTGAACAACACTCTCCAGGAGGTAGACGTATCAATATCCAAATCTACCATAAAGAGAAGACTGCAAAAAAGTAAATACAGAGTTCAATGCACGGTGCAAGCCACTCATAAGCATCAAGAATAAAAAGGCTAGACTGGACTTTGCTAAAAAACATCTAAAAAAGCCAGCATAGTTCTGGAAGAACATTCTTTGGACAGATGAAACCAAGATCAACCTCTACCAGAATGATGGAAAGAGAAAAGTATGGTGAAGGCATGGTACAGCTCATGATCCAAAACATACCACATCATCTGTAAAACACTGCGGAGGCAGTGTGATGGCTTGGGCATGCATGGCTGCCAGTGGCACTGGGTCACTAGTGTTTATTGATGATGTGACACAGGACAGAAGCAGCCGAATGAATTCTGAGGTATTCAGAGCCATACTGTGTGCTTAGATGCAGCCAAATGCAGCCAAACTGATTGGTCGTCGTTTCATACTACAGATGGACAATGACCCAAAACATAAAGCCAAAGCAACCCAGGAGTTTATTAAAGCAAAGAAGTGGAATATTCTTGAATGGCCAAGTCAGTCAGATCTCAACCCAATTGAGCATGCATTTGTGGGGAAGGTGACTTGACGGACAGACATGACTGGCAGTAGGAGGGGGTGGTTTTTACACCAGAGACAGAGATTGACAGGATAGAAGGGTGACAGCTAGGAAATGCAGGATAGGAGGGTGTAGTACTGAGAAGTGACCACAAGATGGCAGGGGAGAGTAGTGCAGGACTATACATCAGCTTATGGCGCAGGATATGCTTAGTCATGGGGGGCGGGGAGATAGGAGCCCAGGAGGGGAATTCCCCTGTGGGAGAGGGGATAAATAGAAGTAGGCGGGGCTCGAGATTAGATTAGTCCCGGGAAGAGCTCAGAAGAAGACAGGGAAGAGAGAAGAGCTCGGCCAGGGGACGGACAGAGAAGAGACAGTCAGGGGGGTGGCCCTGACCCGACGGACCGCAGGACAGACGAGGCCCTGGGGGTACCGATTGAACGACGACCTCGGACAGGTGAAGCGCTGGGGGTAGATTGGTCTAGGACAGCCCCCAGTGAAAGATCCACGAGGTGCGTTACTGTGACTGGAACGAAGGTGTAGGTACCCGGGCCTGAAGACAGTGTGAAGAAGCTGCGGTGCGTGTTTGGTGGTCGTCAGGAGGATGACGAATAAATCCGGAACTGTTACACGTGAAATCTGTCTCCATCTCGTCCTTGAGTCGCCTGGTGTCTGCGGCGTCCGAACAGGGTAAGCAGTGGTCCACCCCCCCAAGCCCGGTCACTACCACATTTGGCGTATTCGGCAGGATCGCCGCCGCTAATACGACACCTTCCTCGACAGGCCTGCATTTGAAGAACCTAGAAGGACGTGGACTGTTCCTCTGTGGATTACAAGTGCCCGTGGATTACAAACACCTGTGGATTACAAATCGCTGACCTGTGGATTACAAATTTGGGACGCTGTTTCGGATCTGCGTTGCCAACAGAGGATCCGGGGCGGCGCCAGATTCCGTCCAAGATGGCGGTGGTACTCCAATGCCGGGGGGAGGCCCGGGCGTTTGCAATTGCTCTGGATGGACTGGGGCCCCCTCCAATGTATCCCTAGGGGGAGCGCTGTATGTCTGGAGACCGCCGCCCCCTCATACTGGACCTGGGCAGCAGGGTGGAGAAGTCGGCCATCGCCCCACCCAGGAGCGGGAGTGGCCCGGTAGAGTGGCCCGGTAGAGAAGGCCGGCTGCGGCTGCTTGGCGCCATTCAATTATTGCCCACCGGACGGGATGCGACGCTGCAGCTGCTGTGGCCACAGACACCTGGAGTGGTAATGGCGTCGGGAGATCGAGTCTCGCTGGGAGACCAGCTTCTTGGAGTCATAGACAGTCCTCCAGACTTCGGGTGGAGATGGCGAGGAGGGAGGAGCGATGGCGGTCCCCATGGGAGCGGCCACCGAAGACACCACCGGGGAGCCTCCCCGCATGATCCCCGTGCCTGGAGGCTAGCCCTGCCGGATGGCGGGGTGAAGAACGGAGGCTACGGGAGGAGCCGCGGATGACGTGTCGGAGACCGCGGCACCGGGGAAGGTGAGAGTTCCCCCGGCTCTGCCGGCAGCTCCGCAAGCGGCCCCCACCACTCGGCCACAGCGCGCGGCCTCCTGTGCTCCTGGAAGCCCAGCTGCGGAGGGCTCTGCGGCCTCCGCCAGGCTGAGCGATGCCCCTGCTCCTGTCCCCAAACCACCCCGCCCAGCGGCGCCACTTCCGGTGTCGCCGGTGCGGAGCCAGCCCGCGGCCGACTCTGCTATGTTCCACCTGCCAGCAGCGGCCCATCCCCTGAAGCCGGTTGCCGCTCAAGCCCCGTCTGCGACTCCGGTTGCGGCCTGCCCTGCGGCCGCATCTGCGTCACCACCGGAGTCAGCCACAGCCTGCTTGTCGGGCTCTGCGGCCTATCAGGAGCCACGGCTGCCCCTACCTGCCGCCCAGCCCCAGCAGCTGCTGGGCCGCCGACATCTACGGCCGCCTCTGCCCCGCTCTCAACCCTGGCTGTGTCCCGCCCACCGGACTCCGGGGCCTACACCGGACCATCCGTTTGGGTCGCAGAGGTCATCCGGAAGAAAAAGGCCAGGGAGCAGGAGGTCTGGAACCTGCTCCATGAGAGGGGGGAGGCTGGCATGGCGGCTGCACGATCTATGGGACAGCTTGTGTATACTAACTTGCAGAAAGGTTACGGGTTCATCCGAGACCTCGCAACCGGCCAGAAGGTGTACATCAATGTGACCTCCATTCGTCACGGCCGAGCGTTGCGAGAGGGGGACATGGTGTCATACTACAAGGAATACTGTCCCCACGGCTACTACGCGGTAGCCGTAATCACTGAACCCGAAGTTCACGAGCCCCCGTAGAAATGGCCCCTAAAGTCACTCCCTGCATCCTGGTTGCTCCACGGCTGTGGGACCCCCTTGCTACCAGCCACCAGGAGATGGCTTGGACTGTCGGGATTTCGCTGCACCGTTGTGTAGACCATGAGGACAGTGTTCGTCCAGGTTGAAAGAAAATGTTTTTTTTATATGGCTGTTTGTTTTTCCTGACATAGCGGGGATGCGTAAAAAGGAATACTAACGTTAAAGGGAGTGGGAGTCTTTATTTTAAGAATGCTGTATAGAAAATGTTTTGGAAAAATATGTTAACGTGTTTGGAAAAAAAAAAACAAGGAAAAAAAGAGAAAAGAAAAAGGGGTTACCCCAGTTAAGTAACTCCTTATGTTATTAAAGTAAGAGTAATAGTCTGTTAAGAGTTGATTTAGTGAATAATGTGTTTGGCAAAAAATGTATATGTGACAGGTTCCGGATACGAGGTAGAGGTGATGAATACGCCGACCATGACTCTTTTAAGTGGAAGATGAAGAAACGAGGAACCTTGAGCCAGACAGTGGTCCGCCAGTCAGGTCCCCAACACCACGGACACCCCAAAAGGACGAGCGGGCGTCGAGGACCTGGTAGGCGAAAGGCCTCGGTCATGGCGTTCCGGACAACTGAAGGTAGTGGAAGGGAGAACAGTGGGAGGTTCACGCCATAGAGTAGTACGGGTGGACCTCGCCAACCCAAAAGAAGTTGTCACGTGGCATGCGAGCTGGTGAGTAGCGGTAGGTTGCTCGGAGCATGGTGCTCCCGGTTTAGATCGGCCCCCGTGGGTGGCGGGTGCGGCCAACGACCGATCCGACAACAGACTGTGGATAAGCTTTAGAACGACGTAGGTAGAATGATTGTCGGGACGACAATGGACAAAGGGAGGAGGAGTGTTGTGAAGGTGACTTGACGGACAGACGTGACTGGTAGTAGGAGGGGACGGTTTGTACACCAGAGACGGAGATTGACAGGATAGAAGGGTGACAGCTAGGAAATGCAGGATAGGAGGGTGTAGTACTGAGAAGTGAACACAAGATGGCAGGGGAGAGTAGTGCAGGACTATACATCAGCTTATGGCTCAGGATATGCTTAGTCATGGGGGCGGGGAGATAGGAGCCCGGGAGGGGAATTCCCCTGTGGGAGAGGGGATAAATAGAAGTAGGTGGGGCTCGAGATTAGATTAGTCCCAGGAAGAGCTCAGAAGAAGACAGGGAAGAGAGAAGAGCTCGGCCAGGGGACGGACAGAGAAGAGACAGTCAGGGGGTGGCCCTGACCTGACGGACCGCAGGGCAGACGAGGCCCCGGGGGTACCGATTGGATGACGACCTCGGACAGGTGAAGTGCTGGGGGTAGATTGGTGTAGGACAGCCCCCAGTGAAAGATCCACGAGGTGCGTTACTGTGACTGGAACGAAGGTGCAGGTACCCGGGCCTGGAAACAGTATGAAAAAGCTGCGGTGCATGTTTGTTGGTCGTCAGGAGGACGACTAATAAATCAGGAACTGTTACACGTGAAATCTGTCTCCGCCTCGTCCTTGAGTCGCCTGGTGTCTGCGGCGTCCGAACAGGGTAAGTAGTGGTCCACCCCCCAAGCCCGGTCACTACCACACATTTCACTTGTTAAAGACTAAACTTCAGACAGAAAGGCCCACAAACAAACAGCAACTGAAAACCACCGCAGTGAAGGCCTGGCAGAGCATCAAAAAGGAGGAAACACAGCGTCTGGTGATGTCCATGAGTTCAAGACTTCAGGCAGTCATTGACAATAAAGGGTTTTCAACCAAGTACTAGAAATGAACATTTTATTTACAATTATTTAATCTGTCCAATTACTTTTGGTCCCTTTAAAAACAGGGTGGCATATGTTAAGGAGCTGAAACACCTAAACCCTTCATCCAATTTTAATGTGGATACCCTCAAATGAAAGCTGAAATTCTGAACTTCAACTGCATCTGAATTGTTTTGTTTAAAATTCATTGTGGTAATGTCTAGAACCAAAATTAGAAAAATGTTGTCTCTGTCCAAATATATATGGACCTAACTGTGCACAGCGCCCCATACAGTATAATGGGCCCAACATAGTGCTCCATACAGTACAATGGCCCATCATAGTGCTCCATACGGTATAATGGACCCCACATACTGCTCAATACAGCATAGTGGACTTCATATAGTGCACCATAGTGTGTAATGGTCCAACATAGTACTCCATACAGTATATTGGGACCCACATAGTGCTCCATACAGCATAATGACCTCACATAGTGCCCATGCAGGATAATGGACCTTACATAGTGCGCCATATAATATAATGGGCCCCACATAGTCCTTCATACAGTATAATGGGCCCCATATATTGTTCAATGTAGTATAATGGCCTCCACACAGTGCTCCATACAGTACTATAGGAGCCACATAGTGCTCCATACAGTATAATGGCTCCACAATGTGTTTAATACAGTATAATGGGTCCTATATACTGCGCCATACAGTATAATGGGCCCCACATAGTGCTCCACCTACATAATGCTCCATACAGTTGTTAGGAGTCAGATTTCTGCCTCTCCTTTGCTGAAATCTAGGTCCTCACATTCTGCAGTCTCCTGCGCTTTTCCTGCTGCAGAGGAGATTGCAGGGGAGATTGCCCTGCTGCAACTCTCTCCAGAGGCTAAGTCCTTTGTTCCCTCATCTGAGCATGCTCATGGGACGAACTCCCATTGGAGTTCGGGAGTCAGGTGCTCAGGTCCTGTGTCGAATCCCATTGGCTCTTCCTGGAGCCTTGGAGATTTCCGGAAGGTCCCGTTCGGTATAAAAAGCGCACATGGCTGTTCCGCCATGCGCTAGTATTTTCATACTTGCTGCTGTATGTTTGATGATGGATGCTTGGACTGGTGAATGACTTATTAAGAAACCCCTTCCCTCTGATAATACGTTTGTGTGAGTGATTGGTTCCTGCCAGTAGTAGCGCCAGTGCGCCTAGCTCCATCTTGCTCAGCAGCTTAGCGTTTGCATTGCGCCAGCATTATTGCAGCGCCTTGCCAGCGGCTCAGTTATTGCCACGCTGCAGTTGCAGCTTATCTCTGCGTCCGCTGTTGCGACGTCACGCACCTTATTTTACAGTAGGTCTAGACGGAGTAGTCCTGCTGTCTAAAGCTACTTTCACACTTGCTTTTTTTTGCAGCGCGTTTTTCCTGCAAAAAAAGGCATGGAAAAAACGCATACAAACGCATACAAATGCTGCGTTTTTTCCAAGCATTTTTATGCGCATGCATGAAAAAAAGCCGCGTTTGTATGTGTTTTAGTGCGTTTTTACCGCGTTTGCGTTTTTTTCCAACATTAGTTGGCCTCACCAAAAAAATCAAGATAGGGATAGGATTAACACTAACCCAAACCATGACTTTACTAACCCTAACCCTTAACCAAACCATACTAACCCTAACCCTTAACCAAACCCTACTAACCCTAACCCTAAACCCTAACTGACCCTAAACCCTAACCCTTAACCAAACCATACTAACCCTAACCCTAAACCCCCTTAACTAACCCTAACTCTAACCCAAACCCCTAATTTCCATTGTCTAACCAATGCTCAACAAAAAAACGCATACATGAGCATGCCAATGCACACATATGCGCACCCATAGACTTACAATGGGTGTCTTGCTGTAAAAAAAAACGCATTGCGCGCGCATGCTTTTTTTGAGGCAAGTCGGACGCCCAAAAAATGCAACAGGATGCATTTTGTGCGCCCGAGCGCACACCACAAAAAAACGCATGCGCGTAAAAACGCATACAAATGCATGTGTATGCGCATATAAGCACATCCCATGCAAACTATAGGGAAAAAAAGTGCATGCGTTTTTTAGCGCTAAAATACAGCACAAAAAAACGCAAGTGTGAAACCAGCCTAAGGCTACTCCTGTGACCCTGAATACCGTGTCTGCATCGTTGAGACTCTGTGACCCTGAACAGACTCAGCGTTTTGTGTATGCTTTTTGCCTGCAGCCCTGTGAGTGTAACAGAGCTTGCTTCAGTGCACATTGGGTGCAGTTAAACCCTGTGCACATTACCGCCATAGTGCTCTGCATCTACTAGCTGCGGTTTTCCATCCTCCGCATGGTGGACCCCGAGCGGCGATGGCACTTTATTCATATTTTTTATTTAGTGCCTTCCGCCACTCCTAACAACAGTTTAATGGCCCCACATAGTCCTCTATGCAGTGTAATGGTACCAAATAGTGCTTCATGCAGTATAATGGCACTACATAGTGCTCAGTACAGTATAACGAGGCCCTTCATTGTCCTCTATACAAAATTATAGTCCCCACATTAAAGAAATGAATAAATACTCACTTCTCATTTCCTTGCTGTTCCATTCTCAGCAGTGGTCCTTCTGAAGCTCTTTACTGCTCGGCACAGCGGGTGCATTGAAATGATGTTATCATGCTGATGCTCCTTCCTCCATCATTGCTTTCAACTGTATCAGTATCCAGGATGCCGATACAATTGATAGTACGAAGCTTGGTGGGGGGGGCGCGGGCTAAATATACTCATCCTCTGTTCCACATTTGGCCCTTAGACAAAAGCTTAACACATGTGATGTAGAGTGTTACGCCGGCCACTCAAACACCTTCTAAGTGGTGCACTACTCAGCTCGTGTTTTACTTGGCTCCACCCAGCACCTGTGCATCGCTCTGAGCTGCCTCGTGCTACCTTCCAGCTCGGCTTTTTGTGGGTTATAGGAGTGTGCAGCCAAACTCTACTGGAATTTGTATCCATTCTGTTCTGCAGAGAACTTCTTCCCCGGGCTATCACAAGCCAGGAGTTGATATATCAGGTGACTCCACCCTCCATTTCTTGCCTGAACTTAAGTTCTAGTAGCTCAGTCTCTAGCTTCTTGTGTTGGTGTATTCCTGTTTTGTCTCACCTGATATCAACCCAGCTTGCCTTCTTTTTTATCCTGATCTCTCCGTTCCTGACATCAGCTACAAATTCTGAATTAGTGCAGCCTGCCCTGACCTTGGACCATTTGACTAAACTTTTGTCTCACCCACCAGTACCCTGTACCCCAAATACTGACCCTCCAGTCAGTTGCTACAGTCTTGGGGGACTGCCATTTGTGGTACCTAGTGGCTATTGACATCCCAACCTATCCTCACCGTCAGAGGTTCTAGTGAATACCTGACTGCATCCACAACCACCAGCTTTACATAGAGATGTATGAACCATTACATACAGTATGTTTGAAAAATGTTATCAGATGTTTATTCATGGCTTCTAGCTGTCTAGTGAAAAAAATGAAATAAAGTTAAAGAGGTTGGCCATTACTTTACATGTACCTTTCATGTGACCTAACTGCCATAGATCATTTCGGTAAATAGCTTGCTTTACCAAATCCTATGCATGATCTCTAGCTAAGAATCTCCTTCTTCCTGTGATGTCATGATCGATTCTCCCTCATTTCCAGGTTCTGGAAGCTGATGGGTTGGTGTGGCTTGCCGCACGGGTTGGAGAGTTGCATTCAGCAGAGCTCATTCTGTTCCTGTGAATTCTGCCAGTTCTTCCTTGCATCTGCACATATATAGCAGGGTGTACATACATACAAAAAACAATAAAAAACAAAATGAGCATATACCATGTAGTATGTAAATACCGTAAGTAAATAGTAGTAGTACATGTAAATAACATAGGGTATCTTGCCCCATCCTTACTTACATGTATTCATCCCATCATCTATGTCAGTGAGGCAGAATAGTGAATAATCTTTATTGTCAGGGCTGGTGTTACAGTCCTTTGTGCATTACATCTATTCTCTACAGTGTCTGTACAGGAGATAATGTTGGACCTGAGTGTGACATGAGGAGTGGGAAGGGTTTAGGTGGGGTTACAGGTCTGTGCTCCTTGCTGGCTTGCAGCCCAGAGCAAGGAATGATGGGAAATACAGTCAGAAGGTAGCGGAGGATTCTGAAGAGGAAGTTATCATTATGACAGCAGAACTGGTGCCAGGGCAGAGGCAGAAAGGTATAAAACAACATGAAGCTTGACAGAAAAGGTAAATGGGGATGTTTAGGGACAATATCCTTAAGCATTTATGGCAAAACCTGTAACTGAGTCAGGGTAGTGTACAAGCTGTTTATATAATGTAAAGTCCGTATTTTTAATAAGTATTAAAAAAGATATTGTCATGGACGAGGTCTGTGGAACCACTGTGCCACAGACCGCGGAGAGCCTGGAGGAGCGTGACTAAGCGAGCACCGGACTGTTCACTAGAGCATCTGATGAGGTGAGGTTAGACTTGGCTCCCGATGAATGCCAGGTGCCACTCCAGGTCAGACCAACGGTCGTGCAGCAGCTGGGCCCAGAAGGACAGACTGGATGGAGCAGTAGGCAGTATTGGAGTGCTGTAGGTAGAGTTCGAATCAGAGTGAAGCAAAGATCGTATCAGAGTGCAGCAGACAGTTTGTGTCAGAGTGCAGCAGACAGGGTCTGCATGAGAGTGCAGCAGGCAGGATTTCCACTAGAGTACAGCAGGCAGGATTTCCACTAGAGTACAGCAGGCAGGATTTGCACTAGAGTGCAGCAGGCAGGATTTGCACCAGAGTGCAGCAAGGACAGGTATGCAACCTTACACAACATAGACTGCAAACAGGAAGGTTGCTCAGGCACCTCCCCAGTGGGGAGGAAGCAATATATACATAATGTCCCACAGCTGGAGAGGAAATAGAAAGTGCACACACGGGGGTGGGTGCGGGGTTGCGTGCACTAAGGTCATGGCTAGAGGAGCGGTTGGAAGCATGTCGAGCATGGGGAAGGAAAGAACTGACCGCAGCACGGGTGAGTGAGGTGACACGCCGGAGACCCTGCCCATCAGAGCAGGGATCCGGCGTGGTGCTAACAGATATATTCTACTGCAACAATCACAATACACGAAAAATGCAAAAACAATGGCAGAATTGCTGTATTGTTTACCACTCAGCTAGCAAACAAAAGTAAAAAAAATAGGTGGATTACAGGGTTAAGTAGTAACTTTTTATAAAGTCTTCAATATATTGTATAAATCTTATTTTTTTTCCTCACTGTATACAATTACATATATAGTTTTAGATTATTTTTTCTCTGTTCTTTTACAGATATCATCTCCTTTCTTCTGGTCTTTAAACGCTGATTCTTTGCTAAATTTAGCCGTCCATTGTGTGTAATTGCCATTCACTATAGTCTTTGCATTCTTATGCTTCATTCAGATATTCGTTTTTCATGTACGTGTTTTATCCATGGCTTTGACAAATAGAACATGTACCCATTATAATCTATGGAGATGTTCATATGTCCGTGGTTTTTTGCAGACTGTGTGTCTGCAAAAAAAATTGCGCCAATATGTCTGTCTTTTTTTTATCTGAGTCATTCACTCATGAAACACTGATAAAAACAGGATCCAAAATAAAAACACTCTGTTTTTTTACGTACAAGAAAAATCCCAGATGACTGAATGATGCCTTTCAGTAGATGCTTGTTTCTCTTTATAATGAATAAATGAATGTAGTCATTTCATAACAGATTGTTTGTTTGTATTATTTACATGGTCACATGCCTCGAGCCGGAGGAAAATACTCATTGACCTTTAACCCCTTTCTGACATGAGACGTACTATCCCGTCCATGGGACCCGGGCCCCTATGCCCATGGACGGGATAATACGTCTACCACGATCAGCGGCGCCCACGTGGTGAGCGCCGCTGATCGCGGCCGGGTGTCAGCTGATTATCACAGCTGACACCCGACACAATGTGTCAGGGGCGTTCACGGACCGCCCCCGAAACGTTAACCCCTTGCACACCGCGATCAAACACGATTGCGGTGTACCGGGAGTTAAAGGGAAGCATCGGCAGGGAGGGGGCTCCCTCCGTGCTTCCCTGAGCCCCCCACGGCAGCGCAATGTGCAGCGCTGCTGCGGGGGCTCCTTTCCTGCATGCCCCCGAATCCAAGATGGCGACGGGGGCCTTCGGGGGCCTGCAGGAAGCTGGCTTCCTCAGTGCCTGCAAAGCGCAGGCATGAGGAAGCCTTCGGCACTGCCTGTGACAGATCGCTGATCTGTCACAGTGATCTGTGATGTGACAGATCAGCGATCTGTCACAGGACAGTGATGTCCCACCTGGGACTATGTAATAAAGTAAAAAAAAAATTAAAAAAAAGTGTAAAAATAATTTTAAAAAAATCGCTAAATAAATTAGTAAAAAAAAAAAAAATTCCCCAATAAATTCATTTTTTGAAAATAAAAAAAATAAAAAAAATAAAAGTACACATATTAGGTATCACCGCGTCCGTAACGACCCGCCCTATAAAACTGTCCCATTAGTTAACCCCTTTAGCGAACCCCTTAAAAAATAAAAATAAAAAACGAAGCAAAAAATAATGATTTATTATCATACCGCCAAACAAAAAGTGTAATAACGCGCGATCAAAAAGAAGCATATAAATATCCATAGTAAGGCTGAAAACGTCATCTTGTCCCGCAAAAAACGAGCTGCCACACAGCATCATCAGCGAAAAAATAAAAAAGTTATAGCTCGCAGAATAAAGCGATGCAAAAATAATTATTTTTTATATAAAATAGTTTTCATTGCATAAAACCGACAAAACATAAAAAAAGACCTAAATGAGGTATCGCTGTAACCGTACTGACCCGAAGAATAAAACCGCTTTATCAATTTTACCACACGCGGAACGGTGTAAACGCACTCCCCCAAAAGAAATTCATGGAACGCTGGTTTTTGTTCATTCTGCGTCCCAAAAATCGGAATAAAAAGCGATCAAAAAATGTCACGTGCCCGAAAATGGTACTGATAAAAACGTCAACTCGTCCCGCAAAAAATAAGACCTCACATGATTCGGTGGGTCAAAATACGGAAAAATTATAGCTCTCAATATGTGGTGATGCAAAAACTATTTTTACAATAAAAAACGTCTTTTAGCGTGCGACAGCTACCAAACATAAAAACCACCATAAATAGTAAATCAAACCCCCCCCGTTATCACCCCCTTAGTTAGGGAAAAATAATAAAATAATTTTTTTTTATTTATTTCCATTTTTCCATTAGGGTTAGAGTTAGGGCTAGGGTTAGGGCTAGGGTTAGGGCTAGGTTAGGGTTAGGGATAGGGCTAGGGTTAGGGTTATTGCTAGGGTTAGGGTTAGGGCTGAGATTAGGGTTAGGGGTGTGTTGGGGTTCGGGTTGGAGTTAGAATTGGGGGTTTCCACTGTTTGGGCACATCAGGGGCTCTCCAAATGCAACATTGCGTCTGATCTCAATTCCAGCCAATTCTGTGTTGAAAAAGTCATATGGTACTCCTTCCCTTCCAAGCTCTGCCATGCGCCCAAACAGTGTTTTACCCCCACATGTAGGGTATCAGCCTACTCAGGACAAATTGCAAAACAATTTTTGGGGTCCAATTTCTCCTGTTACCCTTAGGAAAATAAAAAATTGGGGGCAAAAATATCATTTTTGTGGAAAAAAATTATTTTTTTATTTTCACGTCCGAGCGTTATAAACTTCTGTGAAGCACTTGGGGGTTCAAAGTGCTCACCACACATCTAGATAAGTTCCGTGGGGGGGGTCTAGTGTCCAAAATGGGGTCACTTGTGGGGAGTTTCAATAGTTTAGGTACATCAGGGGCTCTCCAAACGCATATGACACCCGCAGACCATTCCATCAAAGTCTGCATTCCAAAACGTCACTGCTTCCCTTCCGAGCCCCGACGTGTGTCCATACAGTAGTTTTCTCCCACATATGGGGTGTCAGCGTACTCATGACAAATTGGACAACAACTTTTGGGGTCCAATTTCTCCTGTTACCCTTGGGAAAATGAAAAAATTGGGGACTAATTGATCATGTTTGTGGGAAAAATACGATTTTTTTATTTTCATGCCCGGGCATTATAAACTTCTGTGAAGCCCTTGGGGGTCAAAGTGCTCACCACACATCTAGATAAGTTCCTTAGGGGTTCTCGTTTCCAAAATGGGGTCATTTGTGGGTGTTTCCACTGTTTAGGTACATTAGGGGCTCTCCAAAGGCAACATGACACCAGCAGACCATTCCATCAAAGTCTGCATTCCAAAACGTCACTATTTCCCTTCCGAGCCCTGACGTGTGTCCATACAGTAGTTTTCTCCCACATATGGGGTGTCAGCGTACTCAGGACAAATTGGACAACAACTTTTGGGGTCCAATTTCTCCTGTTACCCTTGGGAAAATAAAAAAAAGGTGACTAAAAGATCATGTTTGTGGAAAAAATACTAATTTTTTATTTTCACGCCCGGGCGTTATAAACTTCTGTGAAGCACTGGGGGGTTCAAAGTGCTCACCACACATCTAGATAAGTTCCTTGGGGGGTCTAGTTTACAAAATGGTGTCATTTGTGGGGGGTTTCCACTGTTTAGGTACATCAGGGGTTTTCCAATCGCGACATGGTGTCCGATCTCAATTCCAGCCAAAAACGTCAAATGGCGCTGCTTCCCTTCCGAGCTCTGCCATGTGCCCAAATAGTGGTTTACCCCCACATGTGGGGTATCAGCGTACTCAGGACAAATTGCACAATAACTTTTAGGGTGCTGTTACCCTTGGAAAAATAAGAATTGAGGGTGAAAAGATCATTTTTTTGGAAAAAATATGATTTTTTAATTGTGCGACTTTATGTTATAAACTTCTATGAAGCCCTTGGGGGTTCAAAGTTCTCACCACACATCTAGATAAGTTCCTTAGGGGGTCTAGTTTCCAAAATGGTGTCATTTGTCGGGGGTTTCCACTGTTTAGGTACATCAGGGGTTTTCCAATCGCGACATGGTGTCCGATCTCAATTCCAGCCAAAAACGTCAAATGGCGCTGCTTCCCTTCCGAGCTCTGCCATGCGCCCAAATAGTGGTTTACCCCCACATGTGGGGTATCAGCGTACTCAGGACAAATTGCACAATAACTTTTAGGATGCTGTTACCCTAGGAAAATAAGAATTGAGGGTGAAAAGATCATTTTTGTGGAAAAAATATGATTTTTTAATTGTACCGCTGTACGTTATAAACTTCTGTAAAGCCCTTGTGGGTTCAAAGTTCTCACCACATATCTAGGTAAGTTCCTTGGGGGGTCTAGTTTCCAAAATGGGGTCACTTGTAGGGGGTTTCCGCTGTTTAGGTACATCAGGGACTCTCCAAACGTGACATGGCGTCCGATCTGAATTCCAGCCAATTTTGCATTGAAAAAGTCAAACGGCGCTCCTTCCATTCTGAGCTCTGCCATGCGCCGAAACAGTCGTTCCCCCCACAAATCAGGTATCAGCGTACTCAGGACAAATTGCACAATAACTTTTGCAGTCCAATTTCTCCTGTTACCCTTGGTAAAATAAAAAAAATTGAACCTGAAGTATTTTTTTTGTGAAAAAAAGTTAGATGTTCATTTTTTTTTTTTTTAAATATTCAAAAAAATTCCTGTGATGCACCTGAAGGGTTAATAAACTTCTTGAATGTGGTTTTGAGCACCTTAAGGGGTGCAGTTTTTAGAATGGTGTCACTTTTGGGTATTTTCTATCATATAGACCCCTCAAAGTGGCTTCAAATGTGATGTGGTCCTAAAAATAAAATGGTGTTGTAAAAATGAGAAATCGCTGGTCAACTTTTAACCCTTATAACTTCCTAACAAAAAAAATTTGGGTTCCAAAATTGTGCTGATGTAAAGTAAACATGTGGGAAATGTTAGTTATCAAGTTTTTTGTGTGCCGTATCTCTGTGATTTAAGGGCATAAAAGTTCAAAGTTGGAAAATTGCGAAATTTTCAAAATTTTTGCCATATTTCTGTTTTTTTACAAATAAACGCAAGTTATTTGAATGAAATTTTACCACTAACATGAAGTACAATATGTCACGAGAAAACAATGTCAGAATCACCGGGATCCATGGAAGCGTTCCAGAGTTATGACCTCATAAAGGTACAGTGGTCAGAATTGTAAAAATTGGCCCGGTCATGAACGTGCAAACCACCCTTGGGGGTGAAGGGGTTAATGTTAAAGAGAAAGATGATTGACTTCAGCAAAGCATTTGACAAACTATCTCACACAATCCTTATTGAAAAAATGTCAAAGTATGGAATGGACAAGGCAACTGTTAGGTGGAATCATAACTGGCTTAGTGATCGGACCCAAAGAGTGGTCGTAAATGGCTGCACATCCAGTTGGAAGAATGTCTCAAGTGGGGTACCACAGGGCTCTGTCCTGGGCCCTGTATTGTTCAACATCTTTATCAACGATTTAGATGAAGGAATTGAGGGTAAACTAATTAAATTTGCTGATGACACAAAGCTAGGAGGGATAGCTAATACTAGAGAAGAGAGAGAGAAAGGATTCAAAAATATATAAATAAACTGGAGCAGTGGGAAGCAACTAACAGAATGGTTTTTTAACAGGGAAAAATGCAAAGTACTACATCTGGTCAATAAAAATGAAAAAAAAAACAACAGCACATGTGAAAAAGACTTGGGTATACTAATAGATCACAGACAGAATATGTGATGCAGCAGCAAAAAAGGCAAATGCAATTCTAGGATGTATTAACACAAGCATACAGTCTAGATCTGTTATTCTATGATTCTATGTGCACTCTGTATATAGAGGAAGGTGCTGGCTGAATAATAGCAGTCCAAAAATTGAGAGAAACAGCCGCACTCAATTAATGCAAAAAAAGAAAATTGCTTTATTCATGCATACAGACATCACCAGGTGCATAAAGGGATTCAGTCTGAACTCATTGCTGGCCACCTTAGAAGTCTCCAGTGCTTTCTCTCAAACCATTTTCTAGTGCTTTTTGAAGTGTGTTTTGGGTCATTGTCCTGCTGGAAGACCCATGACCTCTGAGGGAGACCCAGCATTCTCACACTGGGCCCTATATTATGCTGCAAAATTTGTTGGCAGTCTTCAGACTTCATAATGCCATGCACACGGTCAAGCAGTCTAGTGCCAGAGGCAGCAAAGCAACCCCAAAACATTAGGGAACCTCTGCCATGTTTGACTGTAGGGACCGTGTTTTTTTCTTTGAATGCCTCTTTTTTTTTCCTGTAAACTATGTTGATGCCTTTGCCCAAAAAGCTCTACTTTTGTCTCATCTGACCAGAGAACATTCTTCCAAAACGTTTTAGGCTTTTTCAGGTAAGTTTTGGCAAACTCCAGCCTGGCTTTTTTATGTCTCAGGGTAAGAAGTGGGGTCTTCCTGGGTCTCCCACCATACAGTCCCTTTTCATTCAGACGCTGATGGATAGTATGGGTTGACACTGTTGTACCCTCGGACTGCAGGGCAGCTTGAACTTGTTTGGATGTTAGTCGAGGTTCTTTATCCAACATCCACACAATCTTGCGTTGAAATCTCTTGTCAATTTTTCTTTTCCGTCCACATCTAGGGAGGTTAGCCACAGTGCCATGGGCTTTAAACTTCTTGATGACACTGCGCACGGTAGACACAGGAACATTCAGGTCTTTGGAGATGGACTTGTAGCCTTGAGATTGCTCATGCTTCCTCACAATTTGGCTTCTCAAGTCCTCAGACAGTTCTTTGGTCTTCTTTCTTTTCTCCATGCTCAATGTGGTACACACAAGGACACAGGACGGAGGTTGAGTCAACTTTAATCCATGTCAACTGGCTGCAAGTGTGATTTAGTTATTGCCAACAGCTGTTAGGTGCCACAGGTAAGTTGCAGGTGCTCTTAATTACACAAATTAGAGAAGCATCACATGATTTTTCAAACAGTGCCAATACTTTTGTCTACCCTCTTTTTTACGTTTGGTGTGGAATTAGATCCAATTTGGCCTTAGGACAATTCTTTTTGTGTTTTTTCATTTAAGATAGATTAAATGAAGATAATAATAACAAAGAATTTGTGTTTGGAATCATTTTCAGGAAGAAACTGAGTATTATCTGTCAAAATTGCAGGGGTGTCAATACTTTTGGCCACAACTGTATACACTGCTCAAAAAAATAAAGGGAACACTTAAACAACAGAATGTAACTCCAAGTAAATCAAACTGTCCACTTAGGAAGCAACACTGATCGACAATCAATTTCACATGCTGTTGTGCAAATGGCAGGTGGGTGTTAGGCGTCGGGTTCCTGTTGCTGCACAGCGGGAATCCCGAGCCCTGCTCCCGGCGGTCTCCCATTCCTCCCCAGCCACAGAGGAGGTTGCTCAGCAAACTCGTCGGTTCCAGTGCTCTGCCCAGACCACCTCCGTGGGTTTGCTTGCTGCTGCTACCTCTGGCACAGCTATGGCAATACAGGGTGCTCAGCAGAGAGATTCTCCAGGGACTAAGTCGTCATGTCGGGTCACTGAGCATGCCCGTGGAATGATCTCCCATTGGAGATCGAAGGTCACGTGCTCAAGTCCTGCTCCTGTTCGGATTGGCCCATCTGAGAAGCCAGGAAGGTCCCGGACGCCACTCAGCCATGCGCTAGGATACACTGTATTTTCTGACTATGAGGAGTGAGCGTTGTATGCACGTATGAATGTCTCTGGTGACTGACTCATTATGAAACCCCTACCCTTGGTACGCATGTGTTGTGCAGCTTAGCCTGCTAGCGCCCAGGCTTAGGTGTAGGTAGGGCAGAGTCGGAGTCAGGCATTAGTCCCCATCAGTGACTCGGCACGCCTCAGTGCACGTGCTCCACACTCCGTAGCCAGTGTCTATAGCGGCGTTCACGGCTGCGACGCTGTGCGCTCAGAGGGCCTAGAGGAACTCTAACCCCGTGTCCTTGAGGTAGAGTTCTGTGGCTGCTTTCTGTGCACTTTTTGGCCGGGCTCTGTGAGCTAAACAGGCTCCGGTATTTGTGTTCAGCGGCTCTGTGAATCAACAGAGTTCGCTCCTGTTCGCACTGGGTGACGTAACCCACGTGTGACTGTTTTCACTCCGCTCTATTCTTCCGCCATTACCTAGCAGCAGTGTACCACCTCTGCACGGTGGACCCCGGGCTGCGAATGCACCTACTATTATTTATAATTTGGTGCGTTCCGCCAGCCCTAACAGTGGGGACCACAGACCACATCTCAGTACCACTGCTTTCTGGCTGATGTTCTGGTCACTTTTGAATGTTGACTGTGCTTTCACACTCGTGGTAGCATGAGACGGACTCTACAACCCAGACAAGTGTCTCAGGTAGTGCAGCTCTTCTAGGATGGCACATCAATGCGAGCTGTGGTAAAAAGGTTTGCTGTGTCTGTCAGTGTAGTGTCCAGAGGATGGAGTCGCTAACAGGAGACAGGCCAGTACAACAGGAGACGTGGAGGGGGCTGTAGGAGGGCAACTACCCAGAAGCAGGACCGCTTCCTCCGCCTTTGTGCAAGGAGGAACAGGAGGAGAACTGCCAGAGCCCTGCAAAATGACCTCCAGCAGGCCACAAATGTGCATGTGTCTGCACAAACGGTTAGAAACCAACTCCGTGAGGATGATCTGAGGGCCTGATGTCCACAGATGGGGGATTATGAAAAAAGGAAGATTCATTCAAGCTAATAAACCTTATGGGATCTGGAAGGTAAAAGGAAGGGGGGGAGGGAAGGAAGGGGAAGAGATGAACAAGGAAGGAAAAAAGATTAGAATACCAGCATGGTCAAGGAGACTAAAAAAGGAAAACAATTAAACAGTAGCACTTAATCACGACCCACAAACTGGAAACCGGGTAAAATATCATAAACCAACTATGCCATAAAGAGATCCAAAAGGATTCCCTTTCCTCAAGGAGCCTAACATGGTTACTCCCTCTTCTGGGTTTCACAACTTGTTCAATTACCGGAGTATCCAGTCTTTGGAGCCCATGCCACCGAGCCCATCCGTCTCTTTCATCTGCACTTCTGCTAACACTTCTTGAAGTGCTGTCGCATACTGGGAGATCCCTTCCTCTTCCCGCTGCAGTCTAGAGAAAAATTTGGCACGAAGGTGTCCCGCGCTAGCAGTCTCGCCGTTGATCTCTTCCAAGAATTTCACTAACACCTTCGGGGCTCTACGGGTGAGTTCCAGCTGTAGACAGATGTTTTTACAGGCCTCTCCCTCCAAGGCAGTCAATGCAATGTCCACTTCAAGATTTTTGCTGATGTTATAAATCTTCAGGGTGCTTTGCAGCCGGGACACCCAATCAGACAGGGGCATATTATTGCCGTCAAATTTTGGAAGCACACTAAATATGGTGCCCATAGGGAGTACCCTTGCAGGGGTTCCACCGATGCCCACAGCATCCCCACTAACACTAGCACTCTCGCCGTTGCCGCCTGCTGCCTGCATCTTGGCGACAGTAACCCTGCTCGCAGCGCCACTTGAAGCGATGGCCGGGGGACTACCACAATGCAGGGAGACTACGATACACAAGATGAGGTGCAAACAACAAAGGGTTTATTTATTTACAGGCAATGAATGCAGTGTTTAGGAAAATGCAGAATCAGGGGTATGCAATGAAAACAGACTATTTACAAGGATAATATTCTCTAGCTGGGCTGTCAAACAGCATGGAGCACCAACTATCACAGCTCAGTGTATTTATCCAAATGACAAGACAACACAGTAAAGTAACGTATGATGCTACACTAACTATAACCTATCTGGCCTTTGCTAACCTGGCCACGCGGCTGCCGTGCTCTATCTATTGCAGCCTATCCTAAACCCTAGCATGTACACAGAAGGGGTTAACACTCACAGTAGCGTTGGTATCTCAGTCCATTCCCAGGGGCCTGCAAGATGGTGTGCTTTGCAAGATGGTGCGCACTTCTTCCTGGAAGCTCTGTGCAATGTGGTCTTTTCCTTGTGTGCAGGTCCAGTGATG
The DNA here is from genome assembly GCF_039654945.1 of Dendrobates tinctorius. Taxonomy (NCBI): domain Eukaryota; kingdom Metazoa; phylum Chordata; class Amphibia; order Anura; family Dendrobatidae; genus Dendrobates; species Dendrobates tinctorius. The sequence goes on along the minus strand of NW_027361669.1, from coordinate 6,132,848 downwards.
CTCCTAGAAATGGTGGATTCCCTCCTCTGGATTCCTTTCTTGTCTTTTCTTTGTGGCTCCTCACAGCAAGCCACCTTGTTTTCCACAGAAGAGTTTACAAAGTCTTTCCTTCACAGCTCAGGCACGTGTCGTTCCTGCAGAAATCTCGGCTCTCCTCACACACAGAAAAGCCACCCCTCCCCTCTCCAGTGCTGACAGAAAAGACCAAAAACAGTCTTTACAGCAGGGAAGCGCAGAATGTCCCACTGCTCTAACCAAGGGGGTGCTGTCTCTTAAAGTGGCAGCTTGTCTCTACGGTCCATAGCAACGCGACTCCCTTACAGATGCAGGGGGACTTTTAAGCTCCTCTCAGGAGGCAAGGTAGTGGAAAGCTAATGAAGGGAATCATGTAGGCTAGCCATACATGACATATGTCTAGTCACTTTTAAGTGCCAGTGTGAAGGTTTAAGCTTGTAATATGATGTTTCAGTGATTTCTGCTTTGAAATATAAATTGCTTACTGGAAGTTTAGCAATATTTTTTTACTTTAAATTTGCATAAAAAAGCATAATAATTACAGCTCACAGTAAAAGGTCACAACAAATGTCTAGGCTATATGTCACTCTGGAAGGTAAAATAACTAGAAAGTTCTGAAATGCAACACACACAATGAGTTATACCAGACAAACTGTGGCTACACATGAACCTACTTACCCCTTACAACTCGAGATATAACACATGAATAGTTGGATTATATTCATTATTGCTTTTGCTCCTATTTTTGTCTAGTTTTGTGTGTTTTCACCTTTTTTTGTTTGCACCCAATTCATTATTCATTATTTAGTTTATATACATTATATGTAACTTTTTTGAAGTTTATGTTATATATGCTCATCTAGTTTTTTTTTGTTTTGATTTCTGGTTAGCGCAACTTGACTCCAGTCCTCTCCTAGTGTATTTTTGAGGACTTTTGGCACCAAAAGTAGCAACAACAGTTCAAAACAGCAAGAAAGTCTATTTTTGACTTGGTGCCAAAATCAGGAATAGTGTGCAACATTTTGATGAGTTTGGCGCCGAAAAACAACTAATACCACAAGACAAAAAAGGAAAGTGACTTAAATATACCACAGAAATGATGAATCAGGGCCTCACACTGTCCAGTACAATTTTGGCACAAAGAAACTTGCAACATACAGTACAACAGTTTTCAATATACTGTACACTTTCTGAAAAGGGGGGGGATCACTTTAAAACGTAGGTACCTGCTTATTCTACAGGCGTCCTTCCGCAGATATTTGTTATTTCACACAGTCCTGCATTTAGGCCGTGCTTCATCAAAGCGATTACGACAGAGTTAAGACATAAATCACTTTGGAAAGTCGCCATTTTTTTGCGCAACACAGACTTGCACCAAAATTTAGCAACTTTTGGTATTTTCAATCTAGTCTGCCAAAATGGAGCAGGTAACGGAACAGAGACGTGTCACCACAGTTCGTCTTATTCATATGCTGTGATGTTTCTTATGTAAACAGGTGCTTGGGATTAGAATTGAGTGAATATCTTCGGTTCTTCACTTAAACGGCAAGCTATAGCACAAGCTGAATAAGTTACGCCGGGAACCCAGCTTCCTGGACTGCGCTGCATGCATGTTGGGTTCTCCATGCTTGTTCTGTGACTGTGACACAGCCGCAACACATGCAGCTGCGGCAGCGATCAGCTGTTCAGCCGGCGCCATCCAGGAAGCCAGGTTCCCGTTGTAGCTTATTCGGCAAGCGCTATAGCTTGTAAGAGGGTGAACTGTGATTACACCAGGAGAGCACTAGGACCCTGTGGTGTTTGCCGGTTGCAGCTAAGAGCAGGTGCTGCGAGTGCCCGGGAAGAGCTGTAAGGGAAGCTTCCAGAAGAGGAAGAGAGACTGCCCTGAGAGACACTGTGTGTGTGGAGCAGCTTGTGAGAAGCAGAGATTGAACGCTGTAAGAGACTGTGTATTGCAACCATTCATCTTGGGAGCCTGAGACCTTGCTGTGGAACAAAGACTGAGCGTTCCTGAGAGCTGTGCGACTGTGGAGCTCTGTAGAGTCCCTATTGAGATGAGCTGAGAAGCAATATTGGACAGACATGTTATACAGAAACAGGCATATTGCTTGTAGGAGAATTTGTGAGGACTACAGGAGAAGAGACGGCCCTGCGTTTGGGCTCGGCACCGGCCGACAAGACGAGGAACCTTGTGTTGCTACAACTGATTGGCGCCAAAGATTTGGGACTGGCTACAGCATATGCAATCTATATGCCTGAGAAGAGACTCACCTCAGGTTAAAGGTACCATACTCATAGATTATTATTATTTATTTATATAGCGCCATTAATTCCATGGTGCTGTACATGAGAAGGGGGTTACATACAAAGTTATAAATATCATTAACAGTAAACAAATTTATAATGACAGACTGGTACAGAGGGGAGAGGACCCTGTCCATGTGGACTTACATTCTATGGGATAGTGGGGAAGAGAGAAGGTCAGGGGTACAGCAGCTGTGGTGGCGGCTCGCAGGATGGTGAGGCGGCAGAATGGTTATTGCAGGCTGTAAGCTTTCCTGAAAAGATGGGGTTTCAGGTTCCGTTTAAAGGATCCAAGAGTGGTGGATAATCGGACGTGTTGAGACATGGAATTACAGAGGATAGGCTATATTCGGGAGAATTCTTGGAGGCAGTTGTGTGAGGAACGAATAAGTGTGGAGGAGAGTAGGAGGTCTTGGAAGGATCGAACATTACATGAGGGAAGCTATTGGGAGATTAGTTCAGAGATATATGGAGGAGATAGGTTGTGGATGGCTTTGTAGGTCAGTGTTAGTAGTTTGAACTGGATTAGTTGGCGAATTAAGAGCCAGTGGAGGGATTTGCAGAATGGAGAGCCAGGGGAGTAGCGAGGAGAGAGGTGGATTAGTCGGGCAGCAGAGTTGAGGACAGACTAGAGTGTCCCTTTATGTGACCAGTGTCCCTTTATGAGGTAATAACTCTGGAACGCTTCAACAGATCCTAGCGATTCTGAGGTTATTTTTTCGTGACATATTGTGCTTCATGTTAGTGGTAAATTTAGGTCGATAATTTTTGCGTTTATTTGTGATAAAATCAGAAATTTGGCGAAAATTTTGCAATTTTCAAATTTTGAATTTTTATTCTGTTAAACCAGAGAGCTATGTGACTAGTTACTAAATGACATTTCCCACATGTCTACTTTACATCAGCACAATTTTGGAAACAAATTTTTTTGTTAGGAAGTTATAAAGGTTAAAAGTTGACCAGTGATTTCTCATTTTTACAACAAAATTTACAAAAAAAAACAAACATTTTTTTTAGGGACCACCTCACATTTGAAGTCACTTTGAGGGGTCTATATGGCAGAAAATACCCAAAAATGACACCATTCTAAAAACTGCACCCCTCAAGCTACTCAAAACTACATTCAAGAAGATTATTAACCCTTCAGGTGCTTCACAGGAACTAAAGCAACGTGGATGGAAAAAATGGACATTTTAATTTTTCCAACAAAAATTTTCTTTTAGCATCAATTTTTTTTTATTTTCACATGGGCAACAGGATAAAATGGATCCTAAAATGTGTTGGGCAATTTCTCCTGAGTACATGGATACCTGTTTGGGTGCACAGCAGGGCTCAGAAGGGAAGGAGCGCCATTTGACTTTTTGAATGGAAAATACGCTGGAATATTTAGTGGTTGCCATGTCACGTTTGGAGAGCCCCTGTGAGCCTAAACATTGGAGCTCCCCCACAAGTGACCCCATTTTGGAAACTAGACCCCCTAAGGAACTTATCTAGATGTATAGTGACCACTTTGAACCCCCAGGTGCTTCACAAGTTGATCCTTAAAAAAAATACTTTTTTTTCACAAAAATTTTCTTTTAGCCTCAGTTTTTTTCATTTTCACATGGGCAACAGGATAAAATGGATCCTAAAATTTGTTGGGCAATTTCTCCTGAGTACACGGATATCTCATATGTGGTCATAAACCACTGTTTCGGTGCACGGAAGGGAAGGAGCGCCATTTGACTTTTTGAATGGAAAATTAGCTCCAATCGTTATTGGACGCCATGTCACGTTTGGAGAGCCCCTGTGTGCCTAAACAGTGAAAAAAAACCACAAGTGACACCATTTCGGAAACTAGACCCTTTAAGGAACTTATCTAGATGTCTGGTGAGCACTTTGAAACCCCAAGTGCTTTACCAAAGTTTATAACACAGAGCAGTGAAAATAAAAAAAATATTTTTTTTCCTCAAAAATGATTTTTTAGCACGCTATTTTTTATTTTCCTAAGGGTAATAGGAGAAATTAGCCCCCCAAAGTTGTTGTGCAATTTTTCCTGAGTACGCTGATACCCCATATGTTGGGGTAAACCACTTTTTGGGCACACGTCGGGGCTTGGAAGGGAGGGAGCACCGTTTGACTTTTTGAATGCAAAATTGGCTGGAATCAATGGTGGCACCATGCTGCGTTTGGAGACCCCCTGATGTGCCTAAACAGTGGAAACCCCTCAATTCTAACTCCAATCCTAACCCCAATACACCCCTAACCACAACCCTAACCCCAACACATCCCTAATCCCAACCCTAACCCCAACACACCCCTACTCCCAACCCTAACCACAAGCCTAACCCCAACACACCCCTAATCCTAATTCCAACCCAAACCCTAGTTGCACCCTAACCCTAATTCCATCCCTAACCCTAATTCCAACCCTAACCCTAATGGAAAAATAAAAATATTTTCTTTATTTCATTATTTGTGCCTACCTATGGGGGTGATAAAGGGGGGGGTTATTTACTTTTTATTTTACTTTGATCGCTGAAAAGTTTATCACAGTGATCAAAATGAATGAATGAAATCTGCAGCTGCAGATTCCGGCGGGCGCACTGCGCATGCGCCCGCCATTTTCTAAGATGGCGGCGCCCATGATCCGGGACTGCGGGACACCGGGAGCGGCACTCGGAAAGGTACCGAGGGGTGGGAGGTGAGGTGATCGGAAGGCGGGGGGCAGCAGATGATGACAGCGGCAGCCGATCGCCGCTGTCCTTCAGCGACGGGGGGGCAGATCACCCCCGTTAATCGTGTGGGGGGGTCATATCAGTGTCTCCAGCCATGTCCGATGCTACTGCAGCATCGGCCATGGCTGGTTTGTAATGTTTCATCAAATTTCATTGATGAAATATTACTATTGGCTGTTTCACTTTTAACAGCCAATCAGAGCGATCTTAGCCACGTGGGGGCGAAGCCACCCTCCTGTGGTGAAGTACAAAGCCCCCTGTATCTGCAGGTCGGGTGACCTTTCATTGACCCTGGTCACCCGACCCGTAGGGGGGCTTTAAATCCATGACACAGCATATGCGTCAATGGTTGGATTGGCACCGACTTTCATGACGCATACGCTGTCACTGGTCGGGAAGGGGTTAAGTCACTACTTGTAGGGGGTCATTACTGTATATACAGGAGATGTGGTGGGTACATACTTCATATAAAGATCTGTGTGGCCCGGTAGTGTCCAGTGATGTGAAATACAGTTTGCCCACCCCTCCTGATTTTTTACTCTCTTGCATGTTTGTCATACTTAAATGTCTCAGAGTAACAAACAAATTAAAATAATTGACAAAGATAGCACAAGTAAACACAAAATTCAATTTGTAAATGAAGGTCTTTATTATTAATTGGGAAGAAAATACAGGGCCCTATGTGAAAGTTATTGCCCCCTACTTTTTTTTATCTGTTTGTCACATCTTTGAAAAGCAAAGTTCAGTTTCCCTAGCCCTACCCAGGCCTGATTACTGCCACACTTATCCTCAATCAAAAAATCACTTAACCCCTTAGTAATGGAGCCAATTTTTAAAATTCTGACCAATATCACTTTATGTGGTGATAACTCTGGAACGCTTCAACAAATCCCATTGATTTTGAGATTGTTTTTTTCGTGGCACATTATAATTTATGATAATGGTAAATTTAGGTTGATATGTTTTGTGTTTATATATAAAAAATATCAGAAACTTGACAAAAATGTAAAAAAATTGCAATTTTCAAACTTTGAATGATTATCCTGTTAATCCAGATAGTCATACCACACAAAAACATTAATAAATAACATTTCCCACATGCCTGCCTTACATCAGCACCATTTTTAAAACGCTTATTTATTTTGTTAGGCTTTTAGGATGTTTAAAAATGTAGCAGTAATTTTTCATTTTTTCAATGAAAGTTACAAAATTTAATTTTTGAGGGACCTATCCTGGTTTGAAGTGACTTTAGGGGTGCTATATATTGGAAAACTCCAAAAAGTGATACCATTTTAAAAACAGCACCCCCTGACATATTAAAAACGTCTGTCAGATAGTTTATTAACCCTTCAGGTGATTTTCAGGAATTAATACAACGGGGTATAGCAGAAATGAAAAAATGTTTGTTTACCACCTAAATGTCGGTAACTTCTGAACTGACTGCTAGAGCCCTGAGACTCTAAGGCCGCTATTTGGCCATGAACTGCTATGGCAAACATCAGGTCCACACAATCATGATCTCGGTGTGTCAATTAGATTAAAGCAGAAGCCCCCACAGTCTTTTAACCATTTTTCCGATGTAGTCACTTTTGACAGCAGCAACTAAGGCTAGTTTCACATTTGCGTTTTTGAGCGCAGCGACGGCCTGCGCAGGGCCGCCGCTAAGCGCCCCCTGCCGCGCCTCCGCCGGTAGCTCCGCCTACCGGCGCATGACGCTGCATGCGTCCTGCGTCCCCTATCTTTATCACTGGGGGCGCAGGCAGTGCGCAGTATGCGTTTGGCGGCGCATGCGTCCTTTTCACGGTGCGCCGACCAGCGCCAAACGCAACCTGCTGCAGTTTGGTTGCGCTCGGCGCACCGTGAAAAGGACGCATGCACCGCCAAACGCATACTGCGCACGGCCTGCGCCCCCAGTGATAAAGATAGGGGACGCAGGACGCATGCAGCGTCATGCGCCGGTAGGCGGAGCTACTGGCGGAGGCACAGCAGGGGACGGGGCTTAGCGGCGGCTGTGCGCAGGCCGTCGCTGCGCTCAAAAGCGCAAATGTGAAACTAGCCTAAGGGGTTAAACAGATATGGATGGTGCCAACACTGATCGTTTGTGATACAGCAAGTTGTCAGCTATAGTGGACAGCCAACAGCTGCTGGATTGTCACCTGTGTGGGGATGATATTCTCTTATATCTCAGGTCAGTAAAAAGACGTATTGGCTGTCATTAAGGGGTTAAATAGGACCTGCCTGACAAAGTGAAGTAGACAAAAAGATCCTCAAAAGGTAGACATCATGCTGCGATCCGAAGAAATGCATGAACAAATGAGATGGAAAGTAATTCAGATCTATCAGTCTGGAAAAAGTTATAAAGCCATTTCTAAAGCTTTGATATTCCAGCGAACCACCGTGAGACCCATTATCCACAAATGGAGAAAATATGGTACAGTGGTGAAACTTCTTAGGAGTGGTCTGGTCATTAAAGTAAAAAAATACTGGGGAGATGAAAAGGTTATTGAAAGTGGCATTTTTTAAAGTTTATTTTATATGAAAAAAATATTTTCTTCAACTGTACAATATAGGAACATAGAGATACATTGTACATAGCAATGCATCTCTGTACTTATATCCTCTGCTTCTGAACTCACAACCTGCAGTACAGCTCACTATTAACAAATGTTGGAATATTTTTTCAGTGTGGGCGGGAGATCACTGATAGAGGTGTTACCTGTGGGCGTTATTTTTCATGATTTTAATGTTTTGAATAAAGTTTTTAGTTTATTTCTATTTTTTAATGGTGATGCAGAGTTTTTTTTCTCTCTTTAGATATACTCCATTCCGATGTCATCACTGATACAATTGTGCTCAAAAGTTTACATGTCGCCGTAGAACTTTTGCTTTCTTGGCCTTTTTTCAGAGAATATGAATGATAACATCAAAACTTTTTGGTGGTCAGAGTGGTCAGCTTTACCATCTGAGAAAATAAAGAACCTTATCCATAACTACCATAAACGACTTCAAGCAGTCAATTGATATTAGAGGGGGCAATACATGGTATTAAAAAATTGTGGTACGTAAGCTATGATCAGGGTGATTTAGATGTTTTGGGTTGTCATTATAAATAAAAAAGAAAACACAGTAGTATGACAATAAATGGCTTCACCCAAACACTAACCATGAGTGGAGAAAAAGTTTTGATGTTATCATTCATATTCTCTGAAAAAAGGCCAAGAAAGCAATAATTCTGCCGGGGTATGTAAACTTTTGAGCACAACTGTATACCTGACAAGCCCATACATTCTGATAAAATCACTAATATATACCTGACAGGGGCTCATACATTCTGTATCTACAATAATATATACCTGACAGGAGCCCATACAGTCCATATCTACAATAATATATACCTGACAGGAGCCCATACAGTCTATATCTACAGTAATATATACCTGACAGGAGCCCATACAGTCTATATCTACAATAATATATACTTGACAGGAGCCCGTACAGTCTGTATCTACAATAATATATACCTGACAGGAGCCCATACAGTCTATATCTACAATAATATATACCTGACAGGAGCCCATACAATCTATATCTACAATAATATATACCTGACAGGAGCCCGTACAGTCCATATCTACAATAATATATACCTGACAGGAGCCCATACAGTCTATATCTACAATAATATATACTTGACAGGAGCCCATACAGTCTGTATCTACAATAATATATACCTGACAGGAGCCCATACAGTCTATATCTACAATAATATATACCTGACAGGAGCCCATACAGTCTATATCTACAATAATATATACCTGGAAGGAGCCCATACAGTCAGTATCTACAATAATATATACCTGACTCTAGCCCATACAGTCTGTATCTACAATAATATATACCTGACAGGAGCCCGTACAGTCTATATCTACAATAATATACACCTGACAGGAGCCCGTACAGTCTATATCTACAATAATATATACCTGACAGGAGCCCTTACAGTCTGTATCTACAATAATATATACCTGACAGGAGCCCGTATAGTCTGTATCTACAATAATAGATACCTGGAAGGAGCCCATACAGTCTGTATCTACAATAATATATACCTGACAGGAGCCCATACAGTCTATATCTACAATAATATATACCTGACAGGAGCCCATACAGTCTATATCTACAATAATATATACCTGACAGGAGCCCATACAGTCTATATCTACAATAATATACACCTGACAGGAGCCCATACAGTCTGTATCTATAATAATATATACCTGACAGGAGCACGTACAGTCTGTATCTACAATAATATATACCTCACAGGAGCCCATACAGTCTATATCTACAATAATATACACCTGACAGGAGCCCGTACAGTCTATATCTACAATAATATATACCTGACAGGAGCCCGTACAGTCTGTATCTACAATAATATATACCTGACAGGAGCCCGTATAGTCTGTATCTCCAATAATATATACCTGACAGGAGCCCATACAGTCTATATCTACAATAATATATACCTGACAGGAGCCCGTATAGTCTGTATCTACAATAATATATACCTGACAGGAGCCCATACAGTCTATATCTACAATAATATATACCTGACAGGAGCCCGTACAGTCTATACCTACAATAATATATACCTGACAGGAGCCCGTACAGTCTGTATCTACAATAATATATACCTGACAGGAGCCCGTACAGTCTATATCTACAATAATATATACCTGACAGGAGCCATACAGTCTATATCTACAATAATATATACCTAACAGGAGCCCGTACAGTCTGTATCTACAGTAATATATACCTGACAGGAGCCCATACAGTCTATATCTGTAATAATATATACCTGACAGGAGCCTATACAGTCTATATCTACAATAATATATACCTGACAGGAGCCCATACAGTCTATATCTACAATAATATATACCTGACAGGAGCACGTACAGTCTATATCTACAATAATATATTCCTGACAGGAGCCCATACAGTCTATGTCTACAATAATATATACCTGACAGGAGCCCATACAGTCTATATCTACAATAATATATACCTGACAGGAGCCATACAGTCTATATCTACAATAATATATACCTAACAGGAGCCCATACAGTCTGTATCTACAGTAATATATACCTGACAGGAGCCCATACAGTCTATATCTGTAATAATATATACCTGACAGGAGCCTATACAGTCTATATCTACAATAATATATGCCTGACTGGAGCCCATACAGTCTATATCTACAATAATATATACCTGACAGGAGCCCATACAGTCTATATTTACAATAATATATACCTGACAGGAGCCCGTACAGTCTGTATCTACAATAATATATACCTGACAGGAGCCCGTACAGTCTGTATCTACAATAATATATACTTGACAGGAGCCCGTACAGTCTGTATCTACAATAATATATACCTGATAGGGGCTCATACATTCTGTATCTACAATAATATATACCTGACAGGAGCCCATACAGTCTATATCTACAATAATATATACCTGACAGGAGCCCATACAGTCTATATCTACAATAATATATACCTGACAGGAGCCCGTACAGTCTATATCTACAATAATATATACCTGACAGGAGCCCGTACAGTCTGTATCTACAATAATATATACCTGACAGGAACCCGTATAGTCTGTATCTACAATAATATATACCTGACAGGAGTCCGTACAGTCTGTATCTACAATAATATATACCTGACAGGAGCCCATACAGTCTATATCTGTAATAATATATACCTGACAGGAGCCCGTACAGTCTAAATCTACAATAATATATACCTAGCAGGAGCAAATACAGTCTGTATCTACAATAATGTATACCTGACAGGAGCCCATAAGTGGTGCCCCTGAGGCTCAGTCGCCACAGAGGTACTGCACCTCCTCCTGAGGTGCGGTGCCCCACCATCCAGGTAAGGTGGAGACTCCTGACCACGCTCCAACACCTGCACCCCACATATATACCTGACAGGAGCCCGTACAGTCTATATCTACAATAATATATACCTGACAGGAGCCCGTACAGTCTGTATCTACAATAATATATACCTGACAGGAGCCCGTATAGTCTGTATCTACAATAATATATACCTGACAGGAGCCCATACAGTCTATATCTACAATAATATATACCTAACAGGAGCCCGTACAGTCTGTATCTACAGTAATATATACCTGACAGGAGCCCATACAGTCTATATCTGTAATAATATATACCTGACAGGAGCCTATACAGTCTATATCTACAATAATATATACCTGACAGGAGCCCGTACAGTCTATATCTACAATAATATATACCTGACAGGAGCCCGTACAGTCTATATCTACAATAATATATACCTGACAGGAGCCCAAACAGTCTATATCTACAATAATATATACCTGACAGGAGCCCATACAGTCTATATCTACAATAATATATACCTGACAGGAGCCCGTACAGTCTATATCTACAATAATATATACCTGACAGGAGCCCGTACAGTCTATATCTACAATAATATATACCTGACAGGAGCCCGTACAGTCTGTATCTACAATAATATATACCTGACAGGAACCCGTATAGTCTGTATCTACAATAATATATACCTGACAGGAGTCCGTACAGTCTGTATCTACAATAATATATACCTGACAGGAGCCCATACAGTCTATATCTGTAATAATATATACCTGACAGGAGCCCGTACAGTCTAAATCTACAATAATATATACCTAGCAGGAGCAAATACAGTCTGTATCTACAATAATGTATACCTGACAGGAGCCCATAAGTGGTGCCCCTGAGGCTCAGTCGCCACAGAGGTACTGCACCTCCTCCTGAGGTGCGGTGCCCTACCATCCAGGTAAGGTGGAGACTCCTGACCACGCTCCAACACCTGCACCCCACACCACAAAATAGTGTAGCAAAGCACCTTCGGCGGCTTCCTGCTTGCAGTATAGCAAAGCACCCATTGGTGGCTCCCTGATTGGAACACGAAACGTGCTGGGAGGTGGGTGGAGTTAGTTTACATTACAAATAGCAGGAAGAGTTTAGGATTAGAGGTCAGTTGGTTTGAGAGCTGGGGAGAAGAAAATCCCCGGAGAGAGGGATAGATGGATGGAAGTGCTGCAGCAGATCCCAGTGACCTGGGTCTGCTGGCACGGGAAAGGAAGAGAGAGAGCAACGTAGACTGAAAGCCTGATTCTCCATAGAAGGAAAGATTAGTACAGAACGTGAGGAGTAAAAGAGAACAGAGGACGTGGGTTAGAAGAGAACCCTTCCTAGAAGTTCTAAGCGCAAGGCCAGGGCCCGGACCCCGACGTTGTATGGATGCTAATGGTCCAGCAGCAGACACCGGAGGAGTAGAAGTAGTGACCACTTTATTCACACACAAGACTTGAGGGCACAACAGCAACTGGATAGTGAGCCGGGACTTAGTAGCAAGGAGTCCCCGAAGCAGGCTACAGCTGTCTGCAGTACAAGTAGAGTTCATAAGAACATCGGACAGGAGGCACTCCAGTGTAACTCAGTTCTAGGAGTACTTCACTTAAAGGCGTTATAAGAGGAGACGTTCAGAAAGACATGTTGGCGGAGTGTTGGAAAGGAGTATTCCATCTGGCCTGGAGGTTGACTGAGTCACTGACCCTGAGGACACGGCACGGAGGCAGGCACCTGTTTGTACAACAGACTGTGAGTAAAGCTTTGGAACTACATGCCCTGGTGTCCTCCACTTATTCCCTGCGCCAACTTGTCCAGCACTGCTACCCCCTCTGTGCCTGACACTACACCATCTACATGTCACTTCACCTACACTGCCCTGGGACTCCAGCCCTGCCTGTGGAGGGCTATAACATCACTGCTGCACCACACCACCTGTCCCAGAGGATCTGTCTGCAGCGTCGGCTTACATCTTTATTGCCGAACACCACAGGTGGCATCACGAATCACTTATAAACTTTCACACTGAAACAACCCCTTTTTACAATGGGCACCCAGGGCCACGGGCCCGGTCACAGCTGCCGTGACAACTCCCATTGAAGCTCATCGGGCCCGGTACCGAGTACCCCACAGCCCTGCGGGAGAGGGTGGGTCGCCGAGGGCTGTGGGGAGAGGGTGGGTCAGGTGGGTCACCCTCCCTGAAGCTGTAACCCCAGGGCAGTGTATAGGCGCAGGTGGTGTGAGGAATGTTGGTATCCAGATGTAGCACTGCTGACGGTGTTGGCGCACAAATGAATGGAAGACACCAGGGCCTGCAGTTCCAAAGCTTTACTAACAGTTCGTTGTACACACTGGTGCCTGCCATCGTGCCGTGTCCTCCGGGGCAGAGACTCAATCAACCTCCTGGCCAAGTCAGGATTCTCCTCTCCACACTCCGCCAACATGTACCTTTCCTGAACGACTCTATTGCGCCTTTTAGTGTGAAGAGCTCCAGTACCATGGTACTCTGAAGTTCCTCCTGTCAGATGTTCCTAACAACTCTACTTGTATGACAGACAGCTGTAGCCTCTCTCGGGGACTCCCTTCTCCAGAGTCCTGGCTCTCTATTCAGTTGCTGTTGTTCCCCAAGTCTTAGATGGGAGTAGTGCATTTACAGCCAACTACTCCACCGGTGTCTGCTGCAGATCCATAAGTGTCCATACAACCTCTGGGACCGGGCCCCGGCCTTGCGCTGAAAACCTATAGGCTGGGTTCCTCTTCCAACCCACAACTCCTCTCTGTTCTCCTACTCCTTCGTTCCACACTGTTCTTTCTCTCTCTTATGGAAGCTTAGGTTGCAGTTCTACGTCTTTCTCCTTCTGTTCCATTCCCGTGCCAGCTGGCTCAGATCACTGAGGCAGCTGCAGCACTCCTTCCTCCATCCCTTCTTCCAGGGATCCCCACTCCTCCCGAGTGGCTTCCTTCCTCACTGACCTTCTGTCAGACTGACCTGTAATTCTAAACCTTCCCAACCTTTTATATATCTCAACTCCACCCACCTCACAGCACATCTCGTGTTACGAAGCAAGGACCCACGAAAGGTGCTCTGCTACCCTCTAAGCATGGAGCCGCAATGTGGTCCTGTTGAACTATCCTGTGTGTGGGGTGCAGTTGTTGGAGTATGGAAAGGAGCCCCCAACTTACCTAGTTGGTGGGGCACTACACGTTAGGAGAAGGTGCAGTACCTCTGTGGCGACTGAGCCTCAGGGGCGCCACAAGGGCGACCCACATACAGTCTATATCTACAATAATATATACCTGACAGGAGCCCTTACAGTCTATATCTACAATAATATATACCTGACAGCAGCCCATACAGTCTATATCTACAATAATATACACCTGACAGGAGCTCATACATTCTTTATCTACAATAATATATACCTGACAGGAGTCTGTACAGTCTGATATCTACAATAATATATACCTGACAGGAGCCCATACAGTCTATATCTACAATAATATATACCTGACAGGAGCCCATACAGTCTATATCTACAATAATATATACCTGACAGGAGCCCGTACAGTCTATAGATTCAAGATTCAAAGATTCAAAGAAGCTTTATTGACAGGACTAAATGCACATTAGTTTTGCCAAAGCAAGTGTACAAAAGGGAATAGGGATAGGGACTGTAGGGATGTTGGGTAGGGGCTGTAGGAAAGGTGGATGGGGCAGATCCAGGATGGGGGCTATAGAAGTCCATGGCATAGGGAAGGTGGATGGGGAGATGAGGCAGATCCAGGATGGGGCTATAGAAGTCCATGGCATAGGGAAGGTGGATGGGGGGATGGGGGGGAAGATCCAGGGTGAGGGCCATAGAAGTCCATGGCATATCATGACTGTCTTTTTCGAAGTCTATGACATTCACTCACATACCGCGCTGCTATCTCCACCTGCTCTCTCTTCTTCCCCCAGCAGGATATATGTTTTCTCTTCCTCCTTCATAGTGATGAAATCCGAGAAGAGATGTGAGAGTCTCCTGAAGTGAGTGTCCCTCACTGCTGAGTATTTGGAGCAGTGTAGCAAGAAGTGGGTCTCATCCCCCAGGGCCTCCAGGTCACAGTGTTGGCACAGTCTTTCCTCCCTGGGCTTGTAGCTCTGCCTGTATTGGCCGACCTCGATGGCCAGACTGTGGGCACTGAGTCTATACCGGCTCAGGATCTTGCGGTCTCTGGGGTCCGGGAGTTTCTCCAGATATGGAGCCAGTCTGTAGTCTCTCTGTAGACTCTGGTACATGGTCAGTTTCTGTGAGCTGATGATGTCATTCTTCCAGTCACTTACGTACCTCTCCTGGCCTTCGTCTACCATCTTCCTGATTCCGGCTTTTGTCAGGTTGCTGTGATTGGTGTTCTGGTCAGGTTGGGCTTGGGTGAGCTGTTCCGAGGGTCCTGGTTTTTCTGTTTCACCTACATGTGTCAGGGCTTTATGGTGATGGGAGCTTGGATTGCTCCTACGTAGGTGAGCCCGGAATGACAGTGCCCTCTTTAAAATCGTTATATACACCTGACAGGAGCCCATACATTCTTTATCTGCAATAATATATACCTGACAGGAGTCCGTACAGTCTGTATCTACAATAATATATACCTGACAGGAGCCCATACAGTCTATATCTACAATATATACCTGACAGGAGCCCATACATTCTTTATCTACAATAATATATACCTGACAGGAGCCCATACAGTCTATATCTACAGTAATACATACCTGACAGGAGCCCATACAGTCTATATCTACAATAATATGTACCTGACAGGTGCACATACAGTCTGTATCTACAATAATATATACCTGACAGGAGCCCATACAGTCTGTATCTACAATAATATAGACCTGGATGGAGCCCATACAGTCTAGCATCTTCACCAGTGAGCCGGCTAGACTGTATGGGCTGCAATTAGGACCTGGAAGGAGCCCATATATTCGGCTGGCTTTAATAATTTATACCTTGAAGGAGCACATACATTCTAGTGTCATGTATGGGCTGCAGTTAGGGTCAGGCAGCAGCCCATAATGTCTGCAATCTTCAAGAATATATACCTGGAAGGCGACCATACAGTCTAGCACCTTCAGTAGTGTGCCGGCTAGACAGTATGGGCTGCAGTCAGGCACCTGGAAGGAGCCCATACAGTCTAGCATCTTCAGTAGTGAGACAGCTAGACTAGCACCTTCAGTAGTGAGCCGGCTAGACTGTATGGGCTGCAGTCAGGCACCTGGAAGAAGCCCAAACAGTCTAGCATCTTCAGTAGTGAGCCGGCTAGACTGTATGGGCTGGAGTTAGGACCTGGAAGGAGCCCATACAGTCTAGCATCTTCAGTAGTGAGCCGGCTAGACTGTATGGGCTGCAGTTAGGACCTGGAAGGAGCCCATACAGTCTAGGCTCAACCTCCTGCAGAGTGCAGACAGACATGGAGGCAGACACAGCCCCTGATCATGTGACCCCTGACTCCTCCCCTCTCACAGGTCCTGTGCGCACAGAACACGCACAGCCCAGCCACATAGACACAGAGGGCCCTGATTATGTGACCCCTGACTCCTCCCCTCTCACCACAGGTCCTTTGTGCACAGACAGAACACACACAGCCCAGCCAGATCATTGCAGGCTGCGGTGCCTCTATCTGGGACGGCGAGCACGGCGTTGGTGGATGGGGGGTGTGGCGGCTCAGTGCAATGCGGGAAAAATACTGTCCCGGGCGGGACGCGGGAGGGGGATATCAAAAACGGGACTGTCCCGCAGGAATTGGGTCGCTTGGAGCTATGCTTCCGCCCCCACTATGTATTCATCATCATCTACTCTCCCCACCCCCAATTCATCATCATTTGTTGTCCTTCACTCTACCCTCAATTCATCATGTGCTCTCCACTATCTCCCACGCTTAATTCATCATTTGCTCTCCCCATCCCCTCACTCCCAATTCGTAATTTGGTCTCCCACTCCCAATTCATCATTTGTTCTACCCCTCCACTCTCAAATCATCATTTGCTCTCATCATTCCCAATTCATCATTTGCTCTCCCAACTCCTAATTAATCATTTTCTCTCCCCCCCACTCCCAATTCATCATTTGCGCTCCCTCTCACTCTCAATTCATCATTTGCCCCCTCCCAATTTGTCATTTGCTCTCTTCATCCCCACTCCCAATTCATCATTTGTTCTCCCCATCCCCACTCCGAATTCGTCATTTGCTCTCCCCAAACCCACACCCAGTTCATCATTTGCCCCCCCACTCCCAATTCTTCAGTTGCTCCCCCCACTCCCAATTTGTCATTTGCTTTCCCCACTCCACTTCATCATTTGCTGCCCCCACTACCAATTCATCATTTGCTCTCCCTCCCACTCCCAAATCATCATTTGCTCTCTCCAATCCCACTTCATCATTTGCTTTCCCCACCCACATTACCAATTAATCATTTGCTCTCCCCCACTCCCAAATCATCATTTCCTCTCCCCACCCCCAATTCATTATTTGCTCCCCAACTCCCAATTCGTCATTTACTCCCCCCAACTCCCAATACATCATTTGCTCTCACCCTCACTCCCAATTCATCATTTGCTCTCCCCTCTACTACCAATTCATCATTTTCTCTCCCCCTCACTCCCAATTCATCATTTGTTCTCCCCCTCACTCCCAATTCATCATTTGCCCCACGCTCCTAATTTGTAATTTGCTCTCTTCACCCCCACTCACAATTTGACATTTGCTTTCCCAATCCTCACTCCCAATTCATCATTTGCTCTTCCCAATCCCACTCCCAATTTGTCTGTTGCGACTCCACTCCCAATTCATCATTTGCTCCTCCTCACTCCCAATTCATTTGCTCTCCCCAACTCCTAATTCATCATTTGCTTTCTCATTCACTCCATATTCATCATTTGCTCTCCCTACACTGAAAATTCATTATTCGCTCTCCCCCTCACTCCTAATTCAACATATGCCCCCCTACTCCCAATTTGTCATTTGCTCTCCTCACCCCCACTCCCAATTTGTCATTTGCTCTCTTCACCCCCACTTCATCAGTTGCTCTCCCCCTCACTCCCAATTCATAATTTGCCTCCCCATTCCCAATTTGTCATTTCCTCTCTCCACCCCCACTCCCAGTTCATCATTTGCTCTCCTCATCCCCACTCCCAATTCGTAATTTGCTCTCCTCCACTCCCAAATCATCACTTGCTGTCCCTTAAGACCATTTAATTAATTCTATAAAAAAAAATTGTTATCTACTTGTTAGGGCAGGCGGAATGCACCAAATAAAAGATGGTAATAAGGTGCGTTCGCAGCCCGGGGTCCACCGTGCAGAGATGGTAAACTGCTGCCCGGTAATGGCGGACGCTATATGGTGGTATAGTAGGAGAACACATGCGGGTTAACGGTGTGTACAGGGGCGGACTGTTGCTTCACAGAGCCGCACTACCGCTGAACATAAATGCCAGAGCCTGTTAAAGCTCACAGAGCTCGGCAAGTTAAACACTCGGTATATGGTCACAGAACTCAGCCCCAAGGACACAGGGTTAGAGTCCCTCTAGACCTACTAAGCGTGCGGTGTCGCAACTGCGGATGCCACTAATTGATGCTGGCTACCGTGGAGTGCCGACCAAGTGCACCGAGGCTTACAGACTAAGCCACCACTTGGCGTTGATGCCAGTCTCTGACTCTTCCTCCTACTTGCACCTCAGTCTGGGCACTAACAGGCTAGACTACACAACATATGCGTACCAAGGGTAGGGGTTTCATAATGAGTCATTCACATGAGACATTCATACATGCATACAATACTCACTCCACATGGTCTAGAATCCTGTTCTATATTAGCGTGCGGTTGTGCGATCCTTTTATAGACGCAACCTTCCAACCCAATCCAAGCTGCAATAGGACCTGAGCATGTGACATCTGACCTCCAATGAGAGGTCATCCCACGGGCATGCTCAGTAGGAGAAAAGCAGGACTTAGTTGGGTCGCCCTCCCGGGGCCGTGGGGTACTCAGTACCGGGGCCGGTGTCAGGGGAATGTGTCACAGCAGCGGTGACCCGGTCCGTGGCCCCGGGCTCCCAAGTAATGGGGAGATGTGAATGGTGGAATGTAGTTAAATGAATAGTTTGTGACGCCACCTGTGGTGCTCGGCAAGGGAGGTGTTAAGCCGACGCTGCAGACAGATCCTTTGGGACAGATGGTGTGGTGCAGCAGTGATGGTATAGCTCTCTACAGGTAGGGCTGATGTCCCAGGGCAGTGTAGTTGTAATGGTTGTGGAGAGGCACAGGCAGTGTAAAGGATGGTACCCAGATGTAGCGGGGCTGAGCAGGTTGGCGCAAAAATGAATGGAGGACACCAGGGCTTGTAGTTCCAAAGCTTTACTCACAGTCTGCGGTACACAATGGTGCCTGCCTCCGGGCCATGTCCTCCGGGTCAGAGACTCAGCCAACCTTCAGGCAAGCTGGGAAGCTCCTGTCCAACACTCCGCCAACATGTACCTTTCCTGAACGACTCCTCTATTGCGCCTTAAAGTGTGAAGATCTCCAGTACCATAGTACACTGGAGTTCCTCTTGTCAGATGTTCCCAAGAACTCTACTTGTACGGCAGACAGCTGTAGCCTGCTTCGGGGACTCCCTTCTCCTGAGTCCCGGCTCTCTATCCAGTTGCTGTTGTGCCCCAAGTCTTAGATGGGAGTAGTGCATTTACAGCCAGCTACCCCACCGGTGTCTGCTGCAGAACCATATATGTCCATACAACCTCGGGAACCGGGCCCCGGCCTTGCGCTGAAAACCTATAGGCAGGGTTCCTCTTCTAACCCATGTCCTCTCTATTCTCCTTACTCCTTCGTTCCGTACTTGTCCTTCTCTCTCTATGGAAGCTTAGGTTTCAGTTCTATGTCTTTCTCCTTCTGTTCCTTTCCCGTGCCAGCTGGCTCAGATCACTGAGGCAGCTGCAGCACTCCTTCCTCCATCCCTTCTTCCAGGGATCCTCACTCCTGACTGAGTGACTTCCTACCCGACTGACCTTCTGTCAG
The DNA here is from genome assembly GCF_039654945.1 of Dendrobates tinctorius. Lineage (NCBI taxonomy): Eukaryota > Metazoa > Chordata > Amphibia > Anura > Dendrobatidae > Dendrobates > Dendrobates tinctorius. The sequence continues at coordinate 6,112,788 of NW_027361669.1, read as the reverse complement.
ACTGACCTGTCATCCTACACTTTCCCACTCTTTTATATACCTCAACTCCACCCACCTCCCAGCACATCCAGTGTTCCAAGCAGGGAACCACCAAAGGTGCTCTGCTACTCTCTAAGCACTGAGCCGCAATGTGGTTGTGCAGAACTACCCTGTTGTGTGGGGTGCGAGTGTTGGAGTGTGGAAAGGAGTTCCCACCTTACCTGGATGGTGGGGCACTACACCTTAGGAGAAGGTGCAGTACCTCTGTGGCGACCGAGCCTCAGGGGCGCCACATACCCCCCCATTAAACACAGCACATCCGCGGGCTGCAAGACAGACAAAGTTGACAGTACAGGAACATACAAAATTTTGTAATGCTGCATAAACATTTCTTATACTAAACTTCCTAATATAGGAGGCATTGTTTCTTGAACGTTGCAAACAATTTTTAATTAACTATCTAAAATTCAAGTCAAAAAGTGCAATTTTTCATACCTTATGTAATTCTAAGTGCAATTATCTGTGACTCACTATCACTTCAGTACTAGTCTTCTTTCCTTCTCTAGTACACATTTTCTACTTTCTTCCAAGTGACACCTGTGATACCTGGTTCACCATTTACATTTACATTTCTTTATTCAAATCTCTCATTCCTGTTCTATATAAAAGCCATTTCCTAATTACTAATATTCTCATAAGATACATCATTATCAAAAACATTTCACATTACAACTTTCAACAATTATTCTTGTAAGTGCGGGACACCACTCCCAGACGGAATCTCTTGCAGTGTCCTTTGAGGTAGGCATCATCTTCGCAAAGTGTCTTTATGTAAAATCTTGACATCATCTTAGCAAAGTGTCCTTATGTAAAACCAAGAGAGGGCACCTAAAGAGGTGCAACTATTTACAAGTAAGAGTTTTTGGATCACTCCAAGTTCATGATCGCTAGTTCACTTTGAAGAACGCTGCCAATCCAAACAGGGCAACTCTGGGAAAAACAAAAAGGCACAACGGTGCTAAACAAACCCTCCTGGGTCACGAGAGTTACAACTTATTTACGGTGATCCCCTCCTGGGGTGAAAAACAAATTGACTTTCTGCAGGTACTCTTCCTCCCAAGGAGTGAAATTGGCGGCCTCCTGTGCCTTTGGCTTAGGCTGCTTCCAGGGGAGATGCTCTGGGTTACCACCTCCTGGTGGGTTGCTGACTTTCCAATCCATTACTGCCTGAGGTGCAACAGGGGTGGCAACAGGTACCAGGGAAGGAACACGCGCTTTCTCCTTCAGGTAAGTAGACAGTAACTCTTCTGCTATACGACGGATGTTTAACGCATACCAGCCGCGGAGTCCTTCATGCTGGGTGTAGGTGACATATTCCCCTGGCTGCAGGTTTCGCGCTGGATGTCCCTTCCGGAGGTGAGACTTTATGTCCCTCCAGCTGAAGAATAAATCAGAGATCCTCTGGGGGTCTGCAATGAACCCAAACCCCCTTTCACGGTTCACGTTGAGGACCTGTCCCCATCCAGCCGAGTCCCGGGGACCATAGCGACCCGCACGGGCCTTCTAATTCCCGTTCAGATCTGGGCCCAGTACCGCTAGCCGGCGCTGCTCCCTCTCCCGGTGTTCAGCTGCCAGTTGCCGGATGGTCTGCTGTCAGTAGGCCTCAGTCTTCTCTTCCTCCTCCCGAGACCTGCTCTTACCCACTGGGGCCCGCGGCACCACCGTTAGGGGTTCAGACATTTCCCCCCGGGGACTAGCACCCCGGTCCCAGACAAGGTCCAGCACAACCTGTCCCGCCGCTACCACAAGCGTACACCCCACACCCCAGGGCCTTCCCAGGTGCAGGGACTGCAGTCATACCTGGGGCCTCCTGGCGGTGTTCCGGCTCCGGTGCAGGTCTGAAAAGGTGGGCCGCTGCAGGGATATCCACCGGAATGGCTGGTCTAGGTGCCGGCGGTGGTGGAGCGGATGGCGGCTCCAGGTCCGCAGGGGCCTCCGGTGGGACCTGCGCAGGCGCATCAGGTCCAGACGAGAGCACGGCCTCGGCTCCCGGGGTCTCCGGTGACTCCTCCGGGCAGGCCGCGACCAGCTGTATGGACAGCGTGGAGGTGTACACTGGCGCTGCCTGGGGACAGTCCGGTGCAGCGGTAGCAGGTACTGTTGGTGAAGGTACTGGGTCCAGAGGTGCCGGTGGTGTAGGCCCCTCCTGGGCATGCGGCCTGCTCAGCCTCCATAAGGCCTCCTGCCTCAGTCGCAGACGGCACATCAACTGGGCGATGTCATCTTCCAGTTGCTGGTGGCTCATCTCAGAGATGGGGTCGGAGCCTTCAGCCATGGCGCCGGGGAAAATCCAACTCAACCTCCGGGCGCTCTACAGGCCTCCTTCCCTCACTCTCCAAAATGGCGTTCTGGCGTTCTTCTTCCTGCCTCGGCCCCTTTCCCGCCACTGGCTTCTTCTGCCCCTCCTTCCAGGGGCGGCATCTTCTTCCAGCGCCTCCATACCAAGCCAGTATACGAACCCCTCGGGGGGAGGGCCATGTCGCTGTCACGTAGTAATTCAGGCAGGGGAGGCCCAAGACTCTTTGCGGTCTTTTCCTAGGACCTCCTGTCTCTTCACGCCCTTCTTCTCCGCACCAGCGGCCATTTTTAATATTCATGTCACAGTCTATTAAATTAGGTCTTCTGCACATTTTCAAAAGTTCAAAGTCCAACAAATCTCAGGCACATAGAACCCGAAGGCATTGGGTCTCGTCATCCTGTTCGTGACGCCAAGTTGGGTCGCCCTCCCAGGGCCGTGGGGTACTCGGTACCGGGCCGGTGTCAGGGGAATGCATCACAGCAGCGGTGACCCGGTCCGTGGCCCCGGGCGCCCAAGTAATGGGGAGATGTGAATAGTGGAATGTAGTTAAATGAATTTTTCGTGACGCCACCTGTGGTGCTCGGCAAGGGAGGTGTTAAGCCGACGCTGCAGACAGATCCTCTGGGGCAGATGGTGTGGTGCAGCAGTGATGGTATAGCCCTCCACAGGTAGGGCTGATGTCCCAGGGCAGTGTAGTTGTAATGGTTGTGGAGAGGCGCAGGCAGTGTAAAGGATGGTACCCAGATGTAGCGGGGCTGAGCAGGTTGGCGCAAGAATGAATGGAGGACACCGCGGCTTGTAGTTCCAAAGCTTTACTCACAGTCTGCGGTACACAATGGTGCCTGCCTCCGGGCCGTGTCCTCCGGGTCAGAGACTCAGCCAATCTCCAGGCAAGCTGGGAAGCTCTTCAGCACTCCGCCAACATGTACATTTCCTGAACGACTCCTCTATTGCGCCTTAAAGTGTGAAGATCTCCAGTACAGTGGTACACTGGAGTTCCTCTTGTCAGATGTTCCCAAGAACTCTACTTGTACAGCAGACAGCTGTAGCCTGCTTCGGGGACTCCCTTCTCCTGAGTCCCGGTTCTCTATCCAGTTGCTGTTGTGCCCCAAGTCTTAGATGGGAGTAGTGCATTTACAGCCAACTACTCCACCGGTGTCTGCTGCAGAACCATAAGTGTCCATACAACCTCGGGGACCGGGCCCCGGCCTTGCGCTGAGAACCTATAGGCAGGGTTCCTCTTCTAACCCACGTCCTCTCTGTTCTCCTTACTCCTTCATTCCGTACTTGTCCTTCTCTCTCTATGGAAGCTTAGGTTTCAGTTCTTCGTCTTTCTCCTTCTGTTCCTTTCCCGTGCCAACTGGCTCAGATCACTGAGGCAGCTGCAGCACTCCTTCCTCCATCCCTTCTTCCAGGGATCCTCACTCCTGACTGACTTCCTACCCGACTGACCTTCTGTCAGACTGACCTGTCATCCTACACTTTCCCACTCTTTTATATACCTCAACTCCACCCACCTCCCAGCACATCCAGTGTTCCAAGCAGGGAACCACCAAAGGTGCTCTGCTACTCTCTAAGCACTGAGCCGCAATGTGGCTGTGTAGAACTACCCTGTTGTATGGGGTGCGAGTGTTGGAGTGTGGAAAGGAGTTCCCACCTTACCTGGATGGTGGGGCACTACACTTTAGGAGAAGGTGCAGTACCTCTGTGGCGACCGAGCCTCAGGGGTGCCACATAGTCCCAGGAGCATCTGCTCGCCGCTGATTAATGTCTGATGCTATAGCTGAGCCTGGAGCAGCTGTAGCAACCTGATGCATAGCCTGAGCAAGATGCTGGGACCAAAGTCTCTGCTGAGCAGGATCTTCTGCAGCCGCAGAAGAATGGGAGACTGCAGAGGAAATGGCTTGAGATTCCCCCTGTGTATTGGGATAACCTTGGCATATGATACCCCGGGGCCGAGTGAAAAGCAAAAGAAAAGGGACAGAATCTGGTCCGGGCCCCCGCTCTTTAGTTCTGTTCACCGAGCCCCATACAGCAGTAAAGGCAGTAATGCCCAGATGGAGGCCTGCCCGCGTGTACCAAGTACCTAAACAGCCCCTTCAGTGGGAACATAGCCTAAGAACAAGTTCACACGGTCAATATTTGGTCAGTATTTTACCTCTATATTTGTAACCCTAAACAAGGAGTGGAAAAATCAGAGGAAAATCATAATAGAAACATGTCACCACTTCTGCATTTAAGAAGTAGTGACATTAATATATGATTGTGAGGACCCCCCACTTCTATATATATATGTGTGCATTTTCATGATTTTGCTTTTTTGTACATTCATCTGCATATTCGTACTCTTATGTACATACATATATTAGGGACCACTACTTCTTTTGGTCTCAAGTAGCTAACTGCCTACCAGTATCCATATCTTATAATTTACTGGGGGATGTCATGTATGTCACTTTTTTGTGTGATTTTTGTGTGGTTTTAATGGTCTGTCATTAGGTGTAATAAAGTTATATATCTTTTATACTTAAATATTCCAGGTGTGTGCGCCATATTGCATGGTTTTTTTTTCCGATTCTTACATAGTTGTATCATACAGGACGCAGCACCCTCTTTTCAATTTTTGTCCTATCAGTAGTGCACCCATTTTTCTGTGTTTGCACCACTTTTGCATTTTTCACCCACTCCTGGTTTTGGCTTACGAATACTGCTGGAAACTACTGACCAAATACTGAACGTGTGCACGTGGCCTAAAACTGCATTGCACAAAATTCCAGGTCTGAATATGGAATTTAACATCACAAAATTGTAAAGCATGAAAAAGGGTTAAACTTTCAAACAATGCTGTGTATTCATCTCTTAAAATCAACTCATCTATGCAAAACTCTGCCAAGTAGAGCATTCCGCAAGGTAGGTCAACTGCAAGTGAGGTTTATATGACCACATCAAATAGTAGAGAATGGTGATAACGCTCTGAACAGGTGCAATGGTCATTGACCGTAAACGTGAAGATGACGCATGATAGGAAACATACAATAATGACCCAAATTGGTTGTCATACTGCAGTTAGGAGTTTTGAAGCATTCAGCTGAGTATGTATTGTGTATTATGACACACTGCCAGACTCTCCAGCAGTAAAAGGGTTAAGGTTTTCACTAATGGAAAGAAAAAAACACAGCTGAAACTTATTTAAGCAAGTAAGGAGCAATACAAGCTCCTTGGTGCAGTCTGCTAATTGACATGGAGGGATTTGGATAGAAAACTACATCTTCTAGGAATGGCTGGGGCACCTTTAGTGATGATCATGTTGTACTATTCCACCTGGCTGCTCTCCTTCTCTGCAAGTGAATCAGGTCTGGGGTATGACACCCAAGCTTTTAAACTGCTCCCTCCTTTGTTCAAGGAGCTGTCAGAGCGCCAAGGCTGGAGAGAGGGAACGTCTGTTCCACAATCTGTGGCCATCAAGTACATGAAAAAACTCTACAAGATGTCTGCCACCAAGGAGGGTGTACCCAGGGTGCACAGGAATGCTGAGTATAACACCGTCAGGCTGTTCCCTCCAAAGAATGAGTGTAAAGCAGTCTCCAAACTGGAAACCAAAGGTCAGTATTAATAATGTAAATTAATATGTGGGCATGTGATGGTCACTCTTACAATGTCTGCTTATTGTTACTGTATGTGCATGATAGACCTTTATGTTGGAAAGCCTACATTGAGGAATTCATAAATTGCCACATCCTTGACTTATTAAACGAGTTGTCCACCTTCTGGAGGACATTATTTTTCTTAAATACATGTAAATGGGGCTGAAAATCATTTTTGCTATTGGGTTTTTTAAAAATGTTGCACTGTTTACTTCCAACTTCCTCTGAACCTACATAGCCTAACATTTGTATGGAGGAGCTGCGGACTTCCTCCGTGAAGCTCCGCCTACGTCTGCATGCGGCCTGCGCACCCTATCTCTAACATTGGGTATGCAGTTCGTGCGAATGTATGCGAATGACTCCGCATGTGTCGTTTTGATGTCGCGATGCCCACACAAAACTCCAACATGATCCGTTTGACGCGGGTCACTGCATCGTCAAAACGACGCTTGCGGAGGCATTTGCATACATCCGCACGACCTGCGCACCCAATGCTAAAGATAGGGTACGCAGGCCGCATGCGGATGTAGACGGAGCTGACTGGAGGAGGTGCGGCCGTGGGCGGAGCTTCACAGAGGAAGTCCGCAGCTCCTCCATTCGCAAATGTGAAGCCAGCCTGTCTGCTGGCTGAAGAATGCGTTAGCAAGGTTGATCACATTATTTTTTATTTTACCACATGTGCTGGAGACAAGATTTTGATGCACTTATTATATAGGTATGACAGGTTCTCTTCCTCCTCTTGTTAGTGCATTTTTCTTCAGACTACACAGCTCTGCAGTCCATAAAATGGCTGGTGGAGGAGCATGTGACCAGACCTGTCCATCAGTCTCATCCAATAGAAATGCAGTCTTATGTGAGGCTTTCATTTGGACAAGGCTGATAGGTCTGCACATGCTCCTCCACCACCAGCCATTGTATAGGCCAGAGATCTGTGCAAGAGCTAACAAGTAGAAGAACCTCTCATCATACTGTATTTATAATGGTAGATGCGTCCTTCTGGCCCAAGCCGGCATGGACGGCGACTGCGCAGTGTGGCGTCGGAGTCAGAGTGTGTGCATACCACCCTATGATGCCATTTTATTGAAGACAGTGTGTGAATTTGCAGAGTTTTCAACAAAATGGCGCTGTCTATTGCGGGCTGTGCATGTGTTGACTTGGTGCCATTTTATTGAAGAATTGTACTACGTCAACATGGCAGTGCACACGTGCTGGCCGTTGTCATTACCCCTATGGCCGGAGCGAGCGCATTATGTCAGCCCGTGCGAATACTGCGATCTATGGTGCTATTTTTTTTAAAACACTATGTGAATTCGCAGAGTTCTAAAAATAAAAAAATGACGCTGGTTAGCGAGATATGCACTGACTCTGCTTCATTTTATTGAAGAATTTTACTGTAACATAGCAGTGCTACGTTGACGCTGTAGTTCATGACAATGCGCATGTCGTGATCTCTGGCGCTATCTTCTTGAAGACATTGTATAAATGTAACAATAAAAATGCTCACCACCTGGGCTTAGAACGGGGTTCAATAGCTAGTACCTATAAGGCTACTTTCACACTAGCATCGTGCGACGCATGTCGCAATGCGTCGTTTTGAAGAAAAAACGCATCCTGCAAAGTTGCCGCAGGATGCGTTTTTTCTCCATAGACTAACATTAGCGACGCATTGCCACATGTCGCATGCGTCGTGCGATGGATGCGTCGTATTTTGGCTGCCTCGACGCACAAAAAAGTTACATGTAACTTTCTTTTTGTGCGTCGCCTCCATTTTCGACTGCGCATGCGCGGCCGAAACTCCGCCCCCTCCTCCCCGGACATGACAATGGGGCAGCGGATGCAATGAAAAACTGCATCCGCTGCCCCCGTTGTGCACGCCTTTCACAGCGTGCGACGGTACGTTGACCCGACGCAGGGCGACGGTTGTCGCACGATGCTATTGTGAAAATAGCCTTAAACAGTTAGGGCCACAATCATGTTCCTAAAACATCTTCTACAATAGACAACTTGGCCAATTGGTTCAAAATGTAACTTGTCGCCTCAATATCCTGCACCAAATGATCGTCTCTAAATGTATTTCTGCCTACAGTAAATAAGGAAGAATTTGTGGATACTTCCCACACTGCTGTGTATGGAAGACGTCCGTACTCATTGGTTTATTCAAATGTGTTTTTTATTCTTTCAATGCGTTTCAAAGTGTCAATCACTTGTTTGTCAGGAAACTACCACATACAGAATCAGATGTGCAAGGGTGGATTTTCAAATAAAGCTGCCAAACTGACACATGGCAGTGTGTGCTGTATCAAAGGTTGGACATAGTAGTCAAGTGATACAAGACTTGGATGGAATGGTTTATTTGTATGTCAGACAAGACCCTAATTGTGCTACTTTTTTCCCTGGAGTTTTATCCTATATCTGCCTACTCAAGTGTTTTGAATTGAAGGAATTTGTATTTTGAAATAATATTGTGTGGTGAATTTTCCTGACTTCATGCACATAGGCCACATACCCCCTTCCACCTGCACCTCACTGATATTGCTGGTTACAAGTATGGAGGCTAAAAAAAGGAGCACGTCTAGTCGGCATGTGACCACATGTATGCAAACTGCATACCGGAAGTCCCATAACTGCCAGCTCTCACTGGTAATATCAGAGGATCTGAGCACCGCATGTACGTGGTGACTGCGAACTCTTAATCAAAGAGCGGACAACTGCTTTAAAGGGAACCTGTCATCTGAAAAAAAGCTATAAGGATAAGTTCATGCTAGGCAGTTTTGCAGTAGTTTTTTTTTTTTTTTTTTTGCAAATTTTCAGCTGTGTTTTACAGTATCAGCAAACATTGAAATTTAATAAATTCATAAGTCTCATGAACACATCTTGATTTTTGTTGTCGTCAGGATTTTGTGCTTTGCATGTGTTATGCACAATGGAGCATGCCATTTTTTACCATTTGAAATGAATGGCTGGTGAAAACACTTAAAGAAAAAAAAACACCAAAAACACAGGTATCAGTTTTTGCTGCATTTTGTGCCAAAACTTGATTCTATAGAATAGGGCTTTTTGGGTTTTTTTCCAACAGTAAACTTTCAGCATGCACAAGAGACAAACAAGGAAAACATGCTTTTTTTATGCAGCTTCTTTCCTGCCAAGAGATCAGGTTTTCCTGCAGGAAAAAAGCTGAAAACTCCTAGTGTGAACTTACCCTCATCCTGCAGACATCTGGTTGATGGCATTACCCTGCCTGGCAAACACACTTGGCTGAACACTGCAGAGAGAAGATTAACTTAATTATCCCCTCAGTATTCCAGTTTCAATCACGGGGACACTGCTGGTGCTGGTTGTCACCGCTCTGAGTATAGAGCATTGACTGTAACCGCAGCCCCAAATGACAGCCGGCCCCAATGCAGAGCCAGTGTCAGTCAGGACCTGGTGGTGTGGTAACACACACCACTCGTCATACTCTTCATACTGTACTTGTTTTTATTATGTATACCCCTCACATGTAAAAAGCGCCATGGCATAAATGGCGCTATAGTAATAAATAATACTCAAAGCGGTGACTGAACTGGCGCTGCCCCATGACTTAAACCAAAACACAGTGGGTGGAATACAGTTAATTTTCTCACTGCAGTGTTTGGCTAAGTGCCGGTGCTGGGCTGGTTAGTAACGTTATTAACCTGTAGATTAACACCATATCTGCGGGTTAATAGTGGGTTTTTTCTCTTTTTTTCTGATGACCGGGTTCCCTTTAAAAAAAATTTTACAGTGGAATGTAAAAGTTTCAACACCCCTGATCAAAACTACCCATGGCCTAAAGTTAAAGATGACACCTTTCATTTGTATTTTAAACAAAAAAAATATTTTTCATCTTTTAAAGGGAACCTGTCACCAGTTTTGGCCAATATAAGTTACAGCCATCACCTTTCAGGGCTGATATACAGCAATCTATAATGCTGTAGATAAGCCCCCAACCCGACCTGTAAGAAGAAAAATAACTTATAATACTTACCTGCGGGGCGGTCCGGTCTGATGGGTGTCACTCTTCTTGGTCCGGTGCAGCCCTCCTGCTTGCTTCATGTGAATGATGCGTCCCTGCGTCATCCACTGTCCTCAGCATCGCGCTCCTACTCAGATGTACTTCTCGCTCCTGTTGAGGGCAGAGCAAAGTACTGCAGAGCGCAGGCAGCAGGCTCTTTGACCTGTCTCGGTGCCTGCACAGGAGCGTGATTCCAGGGACAGTGTGGATGATGCAGGGACATGTCATCCACATGAAGCAAGCAGGAGGGTGGCATCGCAAGAAAATGGGAGGCACCAGACCAAGAAGAGCGACACCCATCGGACCAGACTTCCCTGCAGGTGAGTATGTTATTTTTCTTCTCTTACAGGTTGGGTTGGGGGCTCATATACAGCATTAAAGAATGCTGTATATGAGCCCTGAAAGTTAATGGCTGTCACTGCCGGCTTGCTGTGAGTGCTGCCTGGTGGTTGGCGCCCAAAGCAAGTGAGTAAATCTGCTACATACAGGCGATCTGATCATTGTCTGTATGTAGCAGAGGCAATTGAGTTATGGCAGCTGCTAGTCTCCCATGGAGACTATTGGAGCATGCCAAAAGTATAAAAGTCTTCAAAAATATAAAAAAAAAGTTCAAATCACCCCCCTTTTTGTTCCTTTCAAATTAAAACAATAAAAAATAAAACATACACAATGGTATCACCACGTTCAGAATCGCCCAATCTAGCAATAAAAAATTAACCTGATCTCTAAACTCAAAACTCAAAACGCCAGAATAAAAGTTTGGAATTTTTTTTCACCACTTAGATAAAAAAAGAACCTGGACTTGTTTGGTATCTATGAACTCGTAATGGCTGGTCAGTTTTAACATTTAGTAAAAGATCAAAACAAAAATCTGCAGGATTGCACTTTGAATTTTTTTCTCGTTTTCCAGTACCCTATGTTGAAACCAATGGTGTTCAAAAGTACAACATGCCATGCAAAAAACAAACCTTCATATGGCCATGTTGCCTGAAAAATAAAGTTATGACTCTGGGGGGGGGGAGCAAAAAGCAAAGAAAATAAATCCAGTCATGAAAGGGTTAAAAAGCAATCTTCACATTCAAAATGCCTGTCAGGGATGCAAAGAACATTTTTGAAGAGCAGCTCTTCTTTAAAAGGAGCTAAGAGGAATGGTCCACCAGGATGTCCAATCATCCCTAGCTACATTTTTCCAGTCCTTTTCAATAACCCCTTCCCGAGTCAAAAAGAAAAAACTGTGTATGGAGCAACATCCTGATTCAGACTTTCAGGAAGGTCTGAGAGTCTTTCCTAGTGAGTGGTGGGAAGGTAAGTCAACCTTGGGCGCTGAGCAGATCCAGGGAAATAAAAAAACACTACTCATCAAGGACATGGAGGAACTTCTCACAGCAGTGACAACCACCATGAATGTGGAGGAGGAATAATCTACCTGAAACACTGTTCAAGGTGAAATGTTAGGGGTCTCAAGATGCCAAAGAAAATAGTATTTCTGGCACATGAGAAAATGCTAAATCTGATATGAGTGGTAGCTTCCAGAAAAGCATGTAGGGGTAGTACCAGAACTGAAGGAGAGGTTCTCAACTTCCCACTAAAAGAAAAAAAAATCTAGATGCTTGTCAGAAATACCAAAAGCAGCTAGACAAGTAGTGAAAGTGGCAAAAAAAAGTCAACGTTGTCCTTTGAAGACTCCTCACAATGAAGAGACCTAATAAACCATAAAATGGACAGCCTGCTAAAAAGATCCCGGGAGGCTTCCATGATGCTGTTGAATGCAAATATTGTATCCACCTGTATAGCAAGATCGATGTTCCAGTGGCTAAACCAGCTAGAAGAAAACCTCAGTCCTGTTCACTGTGACTAAAATTATGGAGCGAAGACATGGAGCAGTGCTTAATATTTGAGGCAATTTCCTTCAAAAGAGAATACATGTTTGGACCAGCAATAGAGGAGTAACTAGAAAAAGCAACTATTAAAAAGAAAACTCTGCCAATGGACCAAAAACTGTACTTTCGTCCCCCACACTCAACCCCCTGCATATATGGGAAAAAGGAAAACTGGATGTTGGAGCTATCCCAAGGGGGGTAGAGGCAGGAACACCTTGTTCTCCCAGGATAAACGTAAAGAAAGACAATAACTCCAAAACAGTAGGGGGTTGGATCGCTCCCAGTGGCAGCTGCTCATCTCAAATCAATAGGTTCTACAGTCTGTTCAAAACTGGATAGATTGACTTTTCCACTGAACCTCTGCAGATTGAGTAACTTCCCTGTCATCTTGGGAATTACTTCAGGACTGCAAAAACTACTAGCACCAGGGGTATTTTCCCCAGTGCCAGAAACGGACTATGGAAGAGGCCCATTACTCCCTTGTGTTCCTTCTATAAAAAAAAAAAAGCAGAATGGGATTCACAGGATGATAAACCTGAAACCCCTGAAAGTGTACTTGTAAAGTACAGACAGTTCAAGATGGAATTGTTAAACTACCGTTCCATTAATAGGCCAGGACATAGTGATGGCAACCATAGATCTCTGGGATGCATATTACTGTATTCACATTTATCCGGCACATCAAAAATATACTTAAGGTTTGAAATTACACAAGGATGTCAGGTACTTGGATATCAGTTCATCGTTGCTCTGTTAAGGATTTCAACCCCTCGTGTATTCATGAAAATCACGGTAGGAGTTGTAGCATCCATCAGGAACCAAAATATCAATGTTCTTTACCTCAATGACTTTCTGGTGATGGACCAGTCAGAACCAATACTGGAACATAACATACAAAAAATTCTTCATCTTCTTGCATCCATAGGGTGGCTGATAAACTACAAAAAATCCAACCTGGTCCCTTCCACCATGAAGATCTTTAATAAGAATTCTGTTGGATTCACAGGACCAGATAACTTGGCCACTGAAAGAAACCGAGTTACGGTTCAAAAAAACAGCTTTGCAGGATCAGAGAAAAATATCTGAGATTCGCAGTGTAAGGCCGGAGTCACACTAGCGATTTAAACGGCCGAGTTTCACATGGTAATACACGGCGCTGCCACCAGGACTCGGGAGCAGGGCGTGCGGCCGCATAGCAATACATGGAGCTGCACGACCCGCTCCTGTTTCCTGGCGGCAGCGCTGTGTATTACCATGCGAAACTCGGCCGTTTAAATCGCCAGTGTGATCCCGGCCTTAGTCTTGGGTTCCATGACTCTGTCCATTCTGGAGGTAGCTTGGGCTGAAGCCCACACAAGAAGCTTACAAACCCACATATCCTGCTGGAATGGTACCCTGGGATCCCTATGCAGAACTAGCCACTTATCAGGCTAAGTAAGAACTTCAGTCAGTTGGTGGCTCAACCCAAAAAACTTGGGCACAGGAGTATTTTGGGATCCAAATCCCCTTCAACTGTCACAACGGAAGCCAGCAGAAGAGGAACAAGAACAACAGTTCCTGTGCCTCATTCCAAGGGATATGATCTCAGGACCTTGGTCTCTGCTCGTCCAATTTCAGGGAGTTGCAAGCAGTAGAGGAAGCGCTAAAATCTGCAATGAGCCTAGTAAAAGGAACTCAATGTAACAATATATTCAGACATTTTGACCACAGTTGCTCATCTTTGCTGCCTAGGAAGCACAAGTGTTATGATTGAGTCACCGTAGGAGGCAGGCACAAAAATAGAAGCTACGTCCAGAAAACCAGAGAAGTTGGCAACTATCAGATTGCAGACCCCTGAACCTATCAACACAACTAGCAGTAGCCGTGGGGGGTTCCTACAATGCCCTAGACCCCTCGATCACAGCCGGAGAGCTAAATAGCCTAAAGACAGAAAAGGAAATCTAAACTGCCCCAGAGCAGACCCCAAAGTAAAAGGCAGCCCCCAACATATAATGACGGTGAAGCAAGATGGAAAAACACTCACACAGATAGAAAGACAGGCTGAGCAAACAATGGGGCCCAAGCTAACTAAACAGGAAAGGAAGGTTGCTGTCTGCAATCTGCCAAAACCCTATCAAAGACATAAGCCAACAAGCTGATATGGAAAAAGACCCTGAAGCAGCTAGGCTTCAAAAACTAAATCAGCCCTCAGGTATTTTCAGAAGACAGAGCTAAAGGAATTCAGCACACCCAGGAAGGGAATGGCAGAAATCCAGAAAAACAAAGTCAAGCACAAATGCAAAAAGCCGAGCAGAAAACTTAGCTTTAGAAGAGCAGGAATTCAGACTGGTCTCCAAGGATCCCACAGAGAAATCACCCGCAGGGCAGAAGGGCGTCGGCAGCCTTATATCCAGTCAGTAACTCCACTCAGCCAGTCGTCATCATCATCATCAGACTCAGGTGTTTGATAATCAGGCTCACTACCTTTCTTTACCAGAAGAGGGAGTTCCTCAGGCCTCAGTAGTGAAGGGGAAAATGAACTCGCAACACACAAGACATGAAAGCCTGAAAATAATTTCAGGCAGGATCTGTACCCAGGCACCATTCAGGCCTGAACATCCAGTGTTTACCATGCTGTCATGTGCATGACTAGCACTCTGAATGTCCATGTGGCAGCCCTCAGCTCGTACTTTGATCAAAGGCTAGCAGACCATTGCTGGGTCAAAAGGTTTTTAACAGCAGCCTCTTGGTTACAATCCTGGATATCCAACTTCAAAGATCAAAATCCTGCAGGAAGGATCAGAATATCTTCATACAAAACTATGTATGCAAAGGCAAAAAGGCTTCAAAGAGCAAGATTGTGAATTTGATTAAGAAGGCAATATGTGGAGCGTGCGAAAACCAGAAATTGGTACTTCCCAGAAAAGTTCATGGCACATGTAGACACATGGTCAGTGAGCGCTCTTCCACTGGCCTGGCTGTCTTTAGAAAGAATGACTGGACCAGGGCTCATACTACTAAGCACCTGCTCTTTTCCTGTGGGCAAAACACTACTCGGACAGCACAGGGTGAAGATGAAACAGTGTGGCAATAGTTTATTGAACCACCAACACACAGCATGTAGAACAATCCCAGTAAATACCCAACATGGTGCAAATTAGTCTCACCCTTCTGCTGACTTGCTGGGATTACAGCTGCTTGAGGGCTGACTACCACACACCAGTGGCTTCCCGCTTTCGATGGGGCCTCCACAGAGGGTGTAACAACAAGTTTAGGAAGCTAACAGAGCAGTGGACTGTCCCAAGATGGATTAGATTCTTGAAAACATCTCTGGTTTCAGTGATGGACAATGAAGCAGTCCTGTGTCCTTTCTGCTGGGGCCATAGTACTTAAGTTGATATCCTGTAGAGTCTCTTGGAAAGAGGAAAGTCTCCTTGTATAGTTCACAACTGGCCTTCAACCAGCATCCAGAGGTCAAGAGAAAGATGTGAGTGAATGAAGTTAACTTGCATTGTTCATTTATGTAATGTACACTGCTCAAAAAAAAATAAAGGGAACACTAAAATATCACATCCTAGATATCTCTGAATGAAATATTCCAGTTGCAAATTTTTATTTATTGCATAGTGGAATGTGTTCAGAACAATAAAACAACAATCATCAATGTAAATCAAAGAATATCCCATGGAGGTCTGGATTTGAAATGACACTCAAAATCAAAGTTGAAAATCAAATTACAGGCTGATCCAACATCAGTGGAGATGCCTCATGACAAGGAAAAGATGCTCAATGTTGAGTGTGGCCTCCAGGTGTCTGTATGACCTCCCTACTGTGCAACGCCTGGGCATGCTCCTGATGAGGCGGGGGATGGTCTCCTGAGATCTCCTCCCAGACCTGGACTAAAGAATCCACCAACTCCTGGACAGTGTGTGGTGCAACGTGACATTGGTGGATGGAGCGAGACATGTCCCAGATGTGCTCAATCGGATTCAGGTCTGGGGAATGGGCGTGCCAGTCCATAGCTTCAATGCCTTTATCTTGCAGGAACTGCTGACACACTCCAGCCACATGAGATCTGGCATTGTCCTGCATTAGGCGGAACCCAGGGCCAACCGCCCCAGCATATGGTCACACAAGGGGTCTGAGGATGTCATCTCTGTACCTAATGGCAGTCAGGCTACCTCTGACGAGCACATGGAGGGCTGTGTGGCCCTCCAAAGAAATGCCACCCCACACCATTACTGACCCACTGCCAAACTGGGCATGCTGAAGGATGTTGCGGGAAGTAGATCGTTCTCCACGGCATCTCCAGACTGTCATGTCTGTCACATGTGCTCAGTGTGAACCTGCTTTCATCTGTGAAGAGCACAGGGTGCCAGTGGCAAATTTGCCAACCTGGGTGTTCTGTTGCAAATGCCAAGCATCCTGCACAGTGTTGGGCTGTGAGCACAACCCCCATCTGTGGACGTTGGGCCCTTAGACCATCCTCGTGGAGTCGGTTTCTAACTGTTTGTGCAGACAAATGCATATTTGTGGCCTGCTGGAGGTCATTTTGCAGGGCTCTGGCAGTGTTCCTCGTTGCACAAAGGCGGAGGTAGCGGTCCTGCTGCTGGGTTGTTGCCCTCCTATGGCCCCCTCCACGTCTCCAGGTGTACTGGCCTGTCTCCTGGTAGTGCCTCTGGACACTACATTGACAGACACCACAAACCTTGCCACAGTTCGCATTGATGTGCCATCCTGGTGAGCTGCACTACCGGAGCCACTTGTGTGGGTTGTAGGGTCCATCTCATGCTACTACAAGTTTGAAAGCACAACAAACATTCAAGTGACCAAAACATCAGTCAGAAAGCATTGGTACTAAGATGTGGTCTGTGGTCCACAACTGCAGAACCACTCCTTTATTGAGGGTGTCTTGATAATTGCCAATAATTTCCATCTGTCTATTCAATTTGCACTACAGCATGTGAAATTGTCAGTGTTGCTTCCTAAGTGGACAGTTTCACTTCACAGAAGTTAGATTTACTTGGAGTTGTATTCTGTTTAAGTGGTCCCTTTACTTTTTTGAGTAGTGTATTTTCATAGTTTTTTTTCCTCCTCTGTTTTGCAGGTCAACAAACTGGCTGGCCTGGATAATGTGTAATCAACATATCAGCAAACATAATTGTTGAATGATCCTGTATTACTGTTTCGCAAAGATGGACAATAAGTTGTAGTCGCTGATATAAGATGCAAAATATCAGCAAGTCATCCATTTAGAAATCAGTTTAACCCACAAGAGTCAATACTTCAGACAACAGTTTGATTCTGGGCCTACTGAATCTACATCAGAAACATATAAACAGAAGCGTATAATGAACAATAAAATAAAGAAACTTTATTACACAAGTTTAGAAACAGAATGGATCATATAAAAATTATTCATGGTGCTTGATGATGAGCCAAAACATACAAGTAGCACCACTAGATGGCAGGCAAGACTCAAAATGAAAAAAATGGAAACATATAGTTCAGAGCATGAACAGGTACGCATCACAGAAGAACTACTTCACATCCAAATTCCAATATAGAGACACTCATATAATATCATATTAAATCACTAAGAGTATCTAGAATGCCTATATTCATAAGTAGTATAATAGTGAAACATGGACTCCACCTGACGAAGGCACGCTGCTGAAATGTGGGTAAAGGAAGTGGCAACATCGTCTGGACATTGGTAAGACATGTTTACTCTGGTTACTAGTTTGTATAGGGCAGTATAGGTGAGCGTCCATGTTTCACTATTAAACTACTTATGAATATTGGCACTCTAGATACTCTAAGTGATATATTATGAGTGTCTCTATATTGGCATTTGGATGTGAAGTAGTGCTTCTGTGATGTGTACCTGTTTATGCTCTGAACTATGTTTCCATTTTTATATTTGGAGTCTTGCCTGCCATCTAGTGGTGCCACTTGTATGTTTTGGCTCATCAAGCACCATGAATAAATTTTTGATAAATTCTGTTTTTAAAAGTGTGTAATAAAGTTTATTTTATGGTTCATTATACGCTTCTGTTTATATGTTTATCTTATCGTTGAACAGTTCCTCACATTAGTCCAACTTGGATGCTTAATATGTCTGGTTGATGTATTATACAATTTTTGTATTGTTTATGAGCATCTTATTGCTTAGGGATTACTAATTTGGTTATTGAATTTGCGTCCGGCATAATCTGGAAATGCTGTCGCCACAGCACACTCCACCAGAGCTGTCTCTCTCATGGGCTGAAGAGGCAAGCGCCTCCATCACACAGATCTGCAGCGCTGATACCTGGTCCTCAGTCCATACCTTCTCTAAGCATTACAGCTAGAACTGATGTCTAATATGGATTTGGCTTTTGGAAGGAAAGGTTCCTAGAAATTGAATTACCATTAAGGCTATGTGCACACATAGTGTTTTTTTTTTTGTTTTTTTGTGTGCAGATTTTGTAGAGAAAACCACAGGTAAATCTGCAGGACAAAAGTCCTGCGGTTTTACACCTCATAATGGATGAGGTGTAAAACCGCAGCGTTTCTGCACCAAACGATTGACATGCTGCGGATTGTAAACTGCAGCAAAACCGCGCAGAAAAATCCGCAGCATGTGCACAGCGTTTTTAATTTCCATAGGAAATAAAGGTACTGTACAACGCAGCAGAATCTTCACCATGTGCACATACCCCAAGTCTCATTCTAACTTTTTTTTTTTTTTTTTGCTTAAAATACAATCTTTCGGCCTTTTAAAGAGAATTTTATGTTCAATTTGCTTGTGTTCACATTAACAGTAAATTTGACCAGGAGTGCCCAAGCTTTTACATGTCAATGTATAAGAAAATTGTGAAAAATGCACTGATAAATTGTGGAGCAGTAGGGTGGACTTGCGATATTTTTTCTTTTTTGCACCAATAAACTTAATGTAAACCATTGTTTTTGTTTTTTTGTTTTTTTTAATGAAATCAGGACAATAATCAACTTTGTAATATATCTTATTACAAAATTGTTGTTTTCATGCAGACATTTTGGTCTGAGGGAGAAAGTCATCTGATCAGCCCAATTGAAAAATATTGATCCAAGTGCACACAGACCAAAAATATGGTTTTGTGAGCATAGCCCAATAATTAACAAATGGGATAGCTGAAAATTCAGTTGGCAAAAGGGCACAAAGAAAATATTGGGCTAAAGGTTTTGAAAGTCTATGTACAAGGTATTACTATTTGGCTCCAATTCAAATCATCATGTAAAGGTCTGGGATGGTAAGCAAAACCACATGTGACATTGGCAATGCTGCTACAATGCACTTGTCCTTGCCATGAAAATGTAGAAGATGAAGGTAAGGGTATGTGCACACGCTGTGGATTGGGTGCGGATTCATCCGCGCGGATTTTGTAAAATCCGCAGGTGAAACCGCAGGTCAAAATACCTGCGGATTGGTCTGCAGTTTTTCATCTCCTCAATGGAGGAGATGGCAAACCGCAGTGGAATCCGCAGAAAGAATTGACATGTCAATTCTTTCTGCGGATTGAAAACCGCAGATAATCCGCGTGGAAAATTCTGCACAGTCTGCACTGCGGTTTTTGATTCCCATAGGGAATCATGGTACTGTACACCACAGCAAAATCCGCAGTGTGTGCACACAGCCTAAAACTGTGCAGAAATAGCCATTGCAGAACTGCTGGATATTCACCCTGAACACGGCCACACAAAAAAAGCTTCCCTTAGCAACCAATCAGGGCTTGGCCTTAAATGGGGTATTCCCATCTCAAAGATCCTATCCAATATGAAGTAGGTGTAATATTAGCAGGTACCTCCAATTTAGAAATGGTAGAATACTTGATATGTCTCTTCACTCCTCCACAGGCAATGCAGGACTTTAGGTATACATGGCTTTTACCACTGATTTAGTGAGCTAGTTGCTAATGGTCGTAACCATGGATACCTAAAGTTCTGCAATGCCTGCATATGACAGACAAGGTGAATCAGAAAAACTATACTAAATTTCTAATTGGAGGTATATGCTATTACACCTACTACATATTGGGGAAGGAGCTGTGCTATATTGGGATAGGAACTTGGAGCTGGGAATATCTTTAATTTTTTTTTTTTTAAACTTCTATGGTAAAATGAATGCATCACAGGTGTCTTAATCATTTTTAATAAATAAGCATTTGTACATAGGTAATTCATGAATACTGTCTTGTAGCCGTCTTCACATCTGCATTGGTGTCTCCAAATGGATTCTATGTTGCAAAATTCTGTCCATTTGGCAGACAAATTCCTATTGCAGCTTAGTAGAGGCTTGATGGATGCAACTAGATATCAGTGAAGACTGTTGCGCACCTCTTGTGTCTGCCATGATAGATCCTATGGATTTTTGGGCTTGCATTATAAATGGAAGCCGCAGGAGGACGGGGTGGCAGGCAGAGTAGCATTTGACATCCTGGGATGTTCAGCCTAATACTTTGGCACTTTTATAACCAAATGGCAGAGCTGTGAGCACAAAGTATGATTTACAGGTATTGTCAGGGGGTTGGCTGGCACATTTCAGCCTGGGGGGGGAACCACATGGCAGTGACCCTCAAGTTATGGTGGCCCACCTTTGGCCTGCTTCTCCCTGGCCACTGAATTAACCCCTTCATGACCTGAGGTATTTTTGGTTTTGCGTTTTTGCTTTTCATTACCCTTCTTCCCAGAGCCATAACTTTTTTTTTTTTTTTTTTTTTTTCCATCAATATGTCCATGTGAGGGCTTGTTTTTTGCAGGAAAAGTAGTACTTTTGAATGACACCATGGGTTTTAACATAGTGTCCTTGAAAACGGGGAAAAAAATTCCCACAGTGGTTTGTTGCTTTTTTTTTTTTTTTTTTTTTACTAAAACTGACCTGCCATTATGATTCTCCAGGTCATCATAAGTTCCTAGACACTAAACATGTCTAGTTCGTTTTTTTTTTTTGTTTTTTTTTTTTTTATATGTGGTGAAAAAAAATTAGAAACCTTGTTTAAAAAAAAAAAAAAAAAAAAAAATTTGCTCCATTTTTCGATACCTGTAGTGTTTCTATTTTTCGTGTTCTTGGGTCATGTAACTGCTTATGCTTACTTGTCAAGCTGACGCTTTTAATACCATTAATACCATTTTGGTGCAGATACAATCTTTTGTTCGCCCATTGTTGCATGTTAATGCAATGTCGCAGTGACCAAAAGTTCTGGCTTTTTTTGTTTTCCGACGCTACACTGTTTAGTGATCGGGTTAATTTTTTTTTTTTTTTTTTCATTTTGAATGAGGCCAAAGGGGGTAATGTGAACTTTTTATATTATAAACCTTTTATTCACTTTTGGAATGCTTTGAAGTCTCCATGGGAGACTAGAAGCTGCTATTACCCGATCGGCTCTACTACATGCAGGCGGTCAGATCACCTGCATGTAGCAGAATACCTCATTTGCTATGAGTGCGCTCACGTGACGGGGGTCACGATGGGTGGCTTTCCAGCATGATTGCCGGAAATGCATGTTAAATGCTGCTGTCAGCATTTGACAGCAGCATTTAACTTAATTGCTTCGGGAGGATCTCTGACTCCCGCAGCTGTTAGCGGTCCATGTCAGTTATTCAAAACAGCTGTCATATGCCGGAAAAGGTGCGGGCTCGTTGCCGGAGCCCACACCAAACCGGGGGAGGTATCCAATGAAGGATAGATCCATCATTGGTCGTTGCGAGGTTAAAGTAGCAGAAGTAACAGGCTAGTACATACAGGGTGGGCCTTTTATATGGATACACCTAAAATGGGAATGGTTGGTGATATCTACTTCCTGTTTGTGGCACATTAGTATATGGGAGGGGGGAAACTTTTCAAGATGGATAGTGTCCATGGCGGCCATTTTGAAGTTGGCCATTTTGGATCCAACTTTATTTTGTTTTTAATGGTAAGAGGCTCATGTGACAAACTTCTTGAGAATTTCACAAAAAAAACAATGTTGTGCTTGGTTTTAATGCAACTTTGTTCTTGAGTTATTTACAAGAGCAGAGCACTTTGATTGTGACATCTTCCTAGGAGCTCCAGTCTCCGGCTGGGCTTCATAGACTGATCAACATGGCCGCAACACATGGCAACCGATCAGCAACTCACGGGGGGGGGGTGAAGGTAGCTGATGAGTACATCCATGCACCAGCCATCACACTAATTGTTGCTGTCAGTGACTGACAAGGGCTTTTAAGAACTTAACAGGGATATCTGGGACTATGTTGTGATATATAGAATACAACATAATCATATAGTGACACTGTATGGCCTGAACAGTTGTGTACTTGGCTTAATGTCATCTTCTGCCAACACATTACCCTCTTTTGGTCATTCAGGGTTTCATCAGTAAATTCCTTCAATTAAGCCATACTGCAATGAGAACTGCTCACAGGCTCAGGCAATATGCCCCTACACATAGTATGAGCCCCATATAGCATCCTATATACAGTATGAGCATGCATATAGCTGCCTATGCAGTATGAGCCACCACATTGCCTCCTATAGACAGCATATACAGCATGAGCGCCTATATAGCCTCCTATATACAGTATGAGTACAGTATTGTACAGTGTAATGGGCCCATACAATGCTCCATGCAGTATATAATGGGTCCCATATGATGCTCCATACAGTATATAATGGGCCCCATATGATGCACCATACATTAAAAAAAAAAAAAAATGGTTACCTCTCCCATTCCCTGTGCAGGTCTGGTCTCCTCAGTGCCTTTGGACTCTCTGCAATGGTCAGGACAGAGGGTGCGCTGTAGTAATGTCATCACACCCTCTGCGCTGAGATGTCAATCAGATGCTAAAGACAGAGGAGGAGGGCTAAGTATTTGAGGGAGGAAGAACTCACTAGCACCATAGCGTGCCGGTGTACCTGACGTAGCATGCCTCTCCGCCCCTTTTGTCCAGGGCTGTCTGCTGTGCTGTGATATTGTGCTGTGCCTATAAATATCAGTGTGCTGGCTTGTTCATTTAGACAGAAGGTGGCGACAGTGATGCCAGTGCTTATTGGTGCCGGGCACCATTTGTAATGCAGCCACACAAGCCCTCGGACCACAAGGGTGAAAACTTACCAAGCATGGGTATTGAGAAGGTTGTCCTAGTAGTGAGCACCTTTTAGGGAAGGCTATTCTTTTAATGACCATGTCTGTACATCCCTGGCATAGTGATTTTCTATGGGAAGATAAAAGCTTCCTAGCACAAATTGCACATTGACTGCTTGCCACTTTAACTTTACTTTATTACCATACTTGTATCAAATATTGCAAAAGGTTACAAACAAGAGTATTCATAACTTATTCATGGTTATATATTTTTTTTTTTTTTTTTTTTTTTAATACTGATTTGGCTTTTCTTGGTGTATAGACATCCACCATTTACTGTGGTACAGTACTGTTAAACAGGAACAAATATTTTTGGTCATGAATACCGGTTAATGTAGATTGTTGAACATGGGAAAAGGAAATGTGATCTCAAGAAATTCATGATGGAATTCAGGGTTTGAAGGGTTATGTTCCAGAATGTGATGACTTTATTTTTTAATGTTGTGTTTTTTTTTTTTTGTTCAAGAATAAATGTGGATAGTTCATGAAAAAAAATAAGACCTCCCCAGAAAATAAGCCCTGACACATCTTTCGGAGCAAAAATATAAGATCCGGTCTTATTTTTGGAGGGAGAAACACTATTTGTTTTGGTATTGCTCCTGTTTGGAGAGATGTACTGGAAAAGGGGAATTGGATCTACCAGTAATTCTATTTCCAGGTAGTTCCTCAGGAAAGCACCCTTATTTCCCTACCCTTATGTTTTTCATTTTTAGGTTTGCACAAGATCGATCTTCCTACTGATTGTTCATTCATTGTTGCCATGACTTGAGACTGAGCTGAAGCTGTTAAATTGTTTATCTTGCATATTATGAGTTTGTTATGGCTCATGTAGACCATTTGCATCCATCCTTCAGTAGCAATTTGTAAGACACTAAAGGGTCGGTGTTTTTTTTTTTTTTTTTTTTTTGTTTGTTTTTTTTGTTTGTTTGTTTTTTTGTTTTTAAACTTCTGTGCTGTGGTCCTGTTCCGTCATAGGTCAAGGAAGAACAACCTCCTGGGGTGCTGTCCTGAGGGACTACCTGGAAATAGAATTAGTTAGGACTCGTTCCTGTTTTTCAATCCAATTTTACCTCTGTAACTGACCTTTGGACCCCTACTTGCGTCACTTCAGATTTCCCCACTATAGCTTCAAAATGGTGCGCACTTTGTGAATGAATAGTGCAAAATAAAAATGCTTTTTATTTGGTCTTTAACAGATCTGGCACCAAATAATGCAAATAGTTTAAAAAGTCGCACATTTGCCTAGAAATACGCAAAATTAAAACCTTTAGCCAAAACCTTCCTCCAGACAAGGACTTGAGTTTGTGTCAAAAAATGAATTTGGCAAGTTTTTCATGAATATGCCTAAAACTTCTGGATATGTTGTGTGCAAGTATGTATTAGACACAGCTTGAGTAAGACTTTCCTCCACAGTTGAACCTATGCATAAACCTATTTTCTGTTTTAATTTAGGACATAAGAAACACCTGGACTTGACTTATAATGTTGACAGCGTATCTCTCATGGAGCAGAACCTTCGATCTGTCTTGCTTTACTCTGTTAACAAGCAATATTCCTCCTCCAACATCACCTGCATTTGTGCCCTTGAAATCGCTGCTGTCGAATTTACAAACCCAATCTGTCCTGGAGTCCCTCAGACCTTTGAATTCCAGCTACGGAACAGACAGAGATGGGTTGAGATTGATGTAACTGCTTTCCTCCAACCATTTGTTTCAAGCAGGCAAATTATTAATCTGTCTGTTAATTTGACATGCCTTTGGAACAAGCACCACCACATCTTTGGGATTGTGGGACCTCTACAATTGACAAGATCGCCACCATGTCTACTTCTGTATTTAAATGACACAAGCAACATGGCCTATCACCGAAGAAAAATGCATGTGGAACCTCTAACCTTGTCTATTGTGCCAATTCTGTCACACCTAAATGAACTACCAGAAAGCATACCAGCAGCTAAAGTGTCTCGCCATCGTAGGGGCCAAGATGTTGAAACAAACAGCCCTACTGTAGTATTGATGGCATACAATTTCAGTAAATTTATAAGAGAATTTGTGTACCATCAAAATGAATGTGAACTTCACAAGTTTCGACTCAGTTTTAGTCAGCTTAACTGGGATAAATGGATCCTGGCACCACATCGATACAGTCCAGATTACTGTAAAGGAGATTGCCCCAGGGTGGTTGGCCAGAAGTACGGCTCTCCAGTGCACACAATTGTTCAAAATATCATCTATGAAAAAGTGGACTCATCGATTCCTCGGCCCTCTTGTGTCCCATCTGAATATCGACCTATGAGTGTACTTACAATTGAACCTGATAACTCTATTGCTTATAAAGAGTATCAAGATATGATTGCAACTAGATGTACATGTCGTTAACATTCCATTAATACTACTTTGGTACTGTTTCCAACTGTTGCTTGTGCTTTCAGGTGTAATAGTAATCTAGGAGCAATGATGTTTCCCTAAACGGAGTATCGTATATTATACAATGATGCAGAATCAAAAGAAAAACAAAGGTCATAATCTACACATTGTACTCAATCTTTTAATTTGCCATATTGAGTATTTACTGGACCCCTTTCCACCTTTTTGGTTTTAATTATTCTGCCATATCTTTATATTTGGGGAACCTCTCTAGAAATGTTTTTTTTTTTTTCCTGCCATGTTGGTCACGTGTGCACTACTTGGCAAACTGAAACCCGCAAGTGCAGTGAGAGGGGCTCAATGACTCAAATTGCGTGTTTCTCGCTTTAAAAGATATTTTAATGCTCCAGTGTTGTAGATTTTAATAGCTAAAGGTCTCCAGATGCCAAGAAGGAGGTTTTAAGGTTGATGTAACTTTTTAAATGTTTTTTTATTTTTAAAGAGCAGGTCAAATGGTTGTCCAAGGGACAACTACCTTCCTTCCGCAATGGTTTCTGGGGAAAAAAGTTGTCTGAATTTTTAAGACAACCTCCTTTATACAACACGTTAAGGCTGTGGGCACACGCTGCGGTTTTGGCCGCTGGGAACCCGCAGCAGTTTTTGCTGCGGTGTACAGTACCATGATTCCCTATGGGAATCAAAAACCGCAATGCAGACGGTGCGGAATTTTCCACGCGGATTATCTGCGGT
Organism: Dendrobates tinctorius; assembly: GCF_039654945.1. Classification (NCBI taxonomy): domain Eukaryota; kingdom Metazoa; phylum Chordata; class Amphibia; order Anura; family Dendrobatidae; genus Dendrobates; species Dendrobates tinctorius. The sequence continues at coordinate 6,086,654 of NW_027361669.1, read as the reverse complement.
TTTCAATCCGCAGAAAGAATTGACATGTCAATTCTTTCTGCGGATTCTCCTGCGGTTTGCCATCTCCTCCATTTGAGGAGATGGAAAACCGCAGGGCAAAACCGCAGAGCAATCCGCAGGTAAAACCGCAGGTCTTTTGACCTGCGGACTTTACAAAATCCGCGCGGATGAATCCGCACCTAATCCGCAGCGTGTGCACACAGCCTAATACCTTCTTATGTGCATTGTAATTAGCACTGTCTTATTGCACTTATGCTAAATGAATGAGGCCAAATCTTTACATGCAAAGTGGTAGCATTTTGATGTTTTGAAGTTACAAATGGGTAGATGGATATGTGTAATGTTAGAAATGTCTTTAGGGATGTCTAAAAAGTTAATATGGCAGTATGTAAATATTTTCCCAGATGTTTACTCCTTGACATTTTTAAGTGAGAGTCCTCATTTGTTCAACCAAGCCTTGAACATGAAATATTGAAGACTAGAACGGAGATGATCTTTAATGTCTAAACATGAGATTCTTGAGAGGTTTATTGGAGTCCCTGCAGATTCAGCTTGAGGTGCCTCATATGAAAATGGGTAAATAGGTATATATTAGCACTTTCTAGTTTAATATTGAAGAAGGGATATTTCCCCAGTTTTTGCTACGCTCTAACACTCTTTTAAAGCGGTTTAGGTAGAAATATAAGTTGTGCGGGCACATGGCTAAAATTTCATGTTTGCTTTGAGCAGATTGTGCTTTTTTTTTTTTTTGATGCACTTCAATCCTGCCTACTAAAATTATGGAAAACTAAAAATGAAGGCACAATTACACCATGAATATTTCTGGTAGACCAAATAACAATGTTAGCTATCACTATGCACAAAATTAAAGGGGAGAATGCAAAATCTGTCATGTCATTATTTTGTGTGCAGAAATATATAAATACAAAGGAACGCTTCATTTACACCACTGTCTCATATTCTTCACCCATGATTCATGGATCAGCATTGGGTGTCCCAACCCAATCTCAAAAGCCTCATTGTCATTTATGAGACTAAGTTTAGTTCAGAAGACATGTGGCCAGTGTGCACATCATGGTTAATAATTGGACCATGACACGATGAGTGAATATGGTGTTAAAAGTCCAAAATACTGAGTTATTCAGATAAGGACTAATTATGAGTGAGCATGCTTGTTGCCCGGGTTTTCCCGAGCATGCTTGGGTGATCTCCGAATATTTGGTGTGCTCAGAGATTTGGTTTCTGTTGCTGCAGCTGCATGATTTGCGACTACTTGACAGCCTGAATACACGTGGGGATTCCATAACAAACAGGCAATCCCCACATGTATTCAGACTGTGATGTAGTTGCAAATCGTGCAGCTGCAGCGACAAACTAAATCTCCGAGCACTTCCAAATACTCGGAGACCACCCAAGCAACGAGCATACTTGCTCATCACTAATAAGGACACTTCTACTTGGTGCTATAGCCCTTTCATTTTCAGGTTAATCCCAGGTTTATCCTAAAATGGCAGATTACAACAATAAGGTTCTTGGATGTGATTTTTCTAGTTTAAAATGTTGCCATTACCTGATTTTAAAAGCTGCCAGATGAATCTTAGTAGCTACATGTTCACATACTGATGGTGTCTTATTAGCTATATTCTATTTGTTCTGTTTTCTTTAAGCTTGAGATTGACAAAAAATGGTTTCTTACAAAAACTAAGCCACATCTGTCTACTGATATTGCAGATCAGACCAATCAATTTCAATGGGACAAATTTGCAAGACACCTGAACATGAACCTCTACAGTCCCTTTAAAAATAAGGGGAAACCCACTGAAGATACTGCCATAATTTTTGCTGCTGCAAAGCATATGTACATTTTAGGCCAAGACTGGAAATGCTGTTTTTGAATCTTTACTAATGATAAAACTACTCTGGTATGATTTATAAATTACATTTTTTAGGAGGCTGAGTCTGTTCCTTCATAATACACTTCAGCTGCTGCAGAACCTTAGTCTATAATGTTTGTGGCTCTATATATCTCATAATATACTACAGCTGCTGCAGAGCCTCAGTCTCTAGTGCTGTGTATTTACATATAAAACATAATATACTTTACCTGCTGCAGAACTTCAAAATACATGTTGGGCCTCCTTCAAATATACATGTGAAAGTGTGGCATGGTCCTTTTTTTTTTTTTTTTTTTTTTTTTTTTTTTTTTTTTTTTTTTTTAAATCATCTGTGTGTGTGTGTCATGTACTGGAATAACATGCATTCAAGAAATTACTGATGTGTTAAACATGTGCAGAGATAATATAATGGATATCTGCCATATCTATAACTTCACAACCACACACAATACGTTATAAAATTGCACCCTTTAGTGCCTGCCATATGGAGACTATTGTCCAGCTTTGTTTTAACCAAATACATAAAATTTAAAAAAAAATGTGGGGTCCCCCTTATTTTTGATAACCAATCAAGGTAAAACAGACAGCTCCACCCTTATTATAAGGCTGGAAGGGTCCTGGATATTTGCCTAAAAATACAAGCCTGCAGCTGCCCCAAAAATGAAGTATCAAATTCGATGGAACAACTCTGGCACATTGGTTCTTCTTGATTGCCCTGGTTCTTTGGCAATTGGGGTAACTGGTTTTGGGGTTGATGTCAGCTGCCATCAAGCCCTGGTGTTGCACACCTCTCAATTACTAACTCAGTAATATCTAAAAGCACATTTTATTGGAATAAACACTCTCCGACACAACCTTGTTCACCACTTTGTTTAAATAAATCCCAGTCCAGTCAGTCGTAGGCCTCCTAATCTGACGTAGTCTAGTAAATCCAACAATGTCTATGGAGCCTTGTTCTGACATTCAATAGACTTTGGCAACAGCCACTTCTTGGTCATGTTGCGTGTGACACAGAGACTAAAAACTAGATAGACAAATGGTTGGATATAGGATAGATAAAATGGCGTTGGGTACCAATGGTCAAAACTGTTATTGTGAGCAGTTACAAGGTGAAATGTGACAGATTCCCATCTAAACTATTAATTTAGACATTCAGGCTACAAAAATTTGAAAAATGACCTCCCTGTACCTCATGTCAGATACCTTATTGCTAAAAAAAAAAAAAAAAATCGACTTTTATCACTTATGTAAATAACCTCTTCCATGCTGCAGGGAAGATGCTGCCTGAAAGATAACTCTACCTCCAGAGCTTAATTTAAATATAAGGGGAAGTTACCAGTGTGATGTGTAATGGCTGCTCTGTGCTCTCATGATCTCACTGCAGAGCTGTGTGTGATTATAAGGCCGGCGTCACACTAAAGAGAAATACAGACGAGTGAGAGGCGTTAAAAACACGCATTGCGCACGGACCAATGATTACCTATGAGGTAGCTCCCATCAGCTGTATATTTCTGACGTGTATTTTACGATCCGTGCCAATCGCAGCATGCCAATGCAAGTCTATGGGTGCGCCAAAAAAACGCATTACACACGGACCACATGTGTGACTTGCGAGAAATATGCAAGACGTCTCCTGGTGACAGGAAATGGGCCAATCCATTATCAGCTTAGACATGCTAATTAGCTCAAAAAGTGCTCCAGACATCCAGGAAGTACACTTCCACAGAGTACAGCAGCATGTCTACACACATTAATGTGGAGCTGTTAATTGTTTTGGTCCAGGAAAGGCCTGAAATTTGTGACCAACGAGATGCCCATTATTCAGACCGGGCCAAAAAAGAGGCAGCATGGAGGCGCATCTTTGTACAGATGTTTCCAGATTTTGGACAACGGCCATGTGTGGAGCAACAACAAGTGAGTAAGTAATTGCCTTTTTTACCAATCATCTTGAAGGCCAGAACTAAGCTTTTTTCAAAGTAGCCTCTAAAATCCTATACTGTGTATGTACCGTATTTTTCGCTTTATAAGACGCACCTGATTATAAGACGCACCCCCAAATGTGGTGAAGGAATAGAGAATTTTTTAATAAATGGGGTCCGTCTTATAATGCCAGTGTCCGTCTAACAATTCATATAGGGTATATGTCCCTCATAGCCCCCCCACCCTAAAATTAGCCCCCTTAATCTGGATATGGCCACCTTATATTGAATATAGCCCCCTTGTGCTGGCACACGGGCCCCCTGTGGCTGGCACACATCACCCTGTGGCTGGCACACTGGCCCCTGTGGCTGGCACACTGGCCCCCCTGTGGCTGGCACACTGGCCCCCCTGTGGCTGGCACACTGGCCCCCCTGTGGCTGGCACACATCACCCTGTGGCTGGCACACTGGCCCCCCTGTGGCTGGCACACATCACCCTGTGGCTGGCACACTGGCCCCTGTGGCTGGCACACATCACCCTGTGGCTGGCACACTGGCCCCCCTGTGGCTGGCACACTGGCCCCCCTGTGGCTGGCACACTGGCCCCCCTGTGGCTGGCACACTGGCCCCCCTGTGGCTGGCACACATCACCCTGTGTTAGATATCGCCTCCATGCTGCTGCTTTTAGTAAAATAAACTCTTTCCTTACCTTCTCAGTGCTGTCCCTCCTCGTGTCTCCCTCAGTGTGGTTGAGCTCCTCCTCCACTTCCTGGTTCTCAGAGCCGGTCATGTGATCAGCACAGCAGAGTGCTGATGACAGCAGCAGCAGAGACACCGGGAGATCAGCGCTGGAGGAGGTAAGGAAAGAGTTTTTTATTTTACTATGGGCAGCAGCATGGGGGCGATATCTAACACAGGGGATCATGTGCGATCAAAGGAGGGCGCAGGCAGCTATAATATGCACCGCTCCCCCAGCCAGTCACCGTGGTGCGGTTTCAGCACCATGGTGATGGACAGCGGCAGTGCATATTATATGAGCGGGAGCAGGAGATCAAAGGCTCCCTTCGGCAGCTTTTACCAGCTCACAGCACCGCTCCAAAGCTGCCCCCACCTCCCCTGGACCCTGCAGTACATATATATATATATATATACACCCCCTCCCCCGTATATTCGGATTATAAGACGCACCCCCTACTTTCCCCCAAAATTTGGGGGAACAAAAGTGCGTCTTATAAAGCGAAAAATACGGTAGTTTTCCTTGTTTGGAATAGCAAATATAGGAAATAAAGCACACCCTACTAGGCCCCATGACTATGTGAAATGTTCTGAAAGTTGCTTGTTACATTTTCCCTTCACATTGCAGATGAGGATGTGATGAGACGCTGGCGCAGCATCCGCGATCCGTACTGGTGGGAAAGACAGCAGAGGGCCAGGAGTGGGGCAGCAGCACCGACCAAGTGAAAATATATTTATTTTGACTGCTTGTCTTTTTTGGCACCAATTATGGATCTTAGACCGTAAGTACAGATATCACACCACATGATACATATGCTGTTTAGGGTCAGAGCTACATTTTTTTTTTTTTTTAATTACTTTTCCTAACAGAACTCAGTCGAACCTCACAGATAGGGAGACAGGGTCGGATTCTGAGGCCATTCTAGACCTGGTCGGGGGAGGTGAAGAGGTGGCTGGCCCATGTTCTGAGCTTAACATTTGCATCCCCCAAGCTCCACCAGGACCAGCATCTGTTTCTGGACCTGGTCCAGAACCAGCAGAGCTACAAGCACCCGGCATTGTTGAAGAACCCTGCAACAGCAGCAGCCCTACTGTCCGTCTTGAGGGCTCCTGCAGCCATGGGAGACGTCGAAGAGATAACACTGCCTCTGATACCCGGAGGCATGTAGACACAGGTGTCCTCAATTACCTGTCCAGTACTGCCCAGGATGAGGGTGAAGAGGCTTATTCTCGAAGCCTGGCCTGGTACCTCCGTCCCCTACCCCGTGAGGTGAGGCTACGTGTGCGAGGATCCATTCAGATCCTAATTGATGCATGCACACACCCCAATAACCCATATGAGGTGTTTGAGTTTCTTGAGAGGTGGCAGCTCTCACCCCGTAACCGTCTCCGCCTTACCCCACACCCAGATGTGCATGCTCAATTAGGATCTGAAGTTCCACCCCTCCAAACCAACCTTGGCCACAACAGGGCCAAATGGCAGCCTATAACCAACCTGCCCAATATGGCCACTTGTACAGACCCAGTGTTGGAGGCTGGCCCCAACCTTGGTTTGGACGACATGGTCATATTGGGGGGTATGATGGACGTGGCTACAATCATCAACAGGAGTATAATCTCCATTTTCCTTATGGCCACTTTGGCGCTCAGCTACATAACCCTGTCCACATATTACCACAGGGCCAAGATAATCCACCCCAACAGAGTGATGGTCAAGCTGGGAACCCCAAACCCCTACAAAGAGATGAAGGCCTCCCGCCCTCACCTCCACCAACATACCAGCAATTATATAAAAAAAAAAAAAGTTATTTGTTTGCGTTAGCAAATGTTTGTTTCTGGTTATCTATTTGGCTGTCCAAATAATTTTGAATACAGAAAAGCCCAAATTTTAAGGGCAATATATGCCATATGAAAAAGTATGGTAAACACTATCACAAGTTATCTTTTGCATTTATAAAAATTATGAAAATGCAACTTTTTGACTCTTCTTTCATTATTTTAAGAAATCTAATAAGTTACACATCTTTAAGCCAAATTAACAGAACACACCCCATATTAAAGGCAAAAATAATATTTATATATACACACATAACAACATCACAACATAGATACAACCTGATTTTGCCAGGTAGTAGCACCCGGAGATGAAACAAAATACTGGGTGAACACATCACGGACTTTGAGTCCTGAGAGAGGACGACGTAAAGGGAGCGCATGTGGCCTAGGCCTAGACCCATTGTCCACCACACCTTCAGCACCATCAGATGAGGAGCAATCATGCAGTCTAGTGAAGTTATGGAGCACCACACAAGCTTTGATGACCTCATTGATGTTGGCTTCACTCAGCTGAATGGCAGACTGGAGGACACGCAATTTGGCACAAAGAATGCTGAAGGCGCACTCCACCAGTCTTCGAGCACGTGATAGGCGCAAGTTAAAAATCCTGTGCCGGTGGTCAAGGTTTCTGCACGGGTATGGCCTCATTACATGCCTGGTCAATTGGAAGGCTTCATCCCCCACTAGAACATAAGGCACCGCTTCTTGATTGGAGCCTGGAAGCTGATGTGGTGGTAGGTATGTAAGGGGCTGACATTGCATTGGCAGCAGAGACCCACTGCTCCTTTAAGAGACAGCACCCCCTTGGCTGATGAGATGGTACATTCGATTCTACCATTCAAAAGACTGCTTTGGTTTGCTCTTCCAGCTATGGAGCGGGGAGGGGCTGTTTTCCCAGTGAGTGTTTGGAGCTGGGAGTCTGCAGGAGACGTGAGGAGTAAAACATGCAGCTTAGAAGTGGTCACAGCCGCACGTGTACTGCCCCCGGTTGGAGTCCGTGGTAGAAGAGGTTGCTGGCAATGTCGGGTATGCGACCTCATTAAGAGTACTGAACAAAGGGCACCCATCCAGACCATACATACTAAGGAACCGCTAGAAGTCTTGATGCTCAACTATCTCCTCGTGGGACACTCAGCCCGGGGTCCACAGTACTGTTTGGTGATGACCGACTATTTCTCCAAGTACATGGTAGTCACCCCGACTAGAGATCAGATTGCTAAGTCGGCGGCACAGGCCATCTGTCAAGACTTCATCAGAGTGTATGGGTGCCCAAAGTGCATCCACTCTGACCAAGATGCATGTTTCCAAGGCAAGGTGATGGAAGAACTGTATCGTTTGTATGGCATCAAGCGGTCTCGGACCACCCCTTACCATCCTCAAGGCAACGGAGCATGTGAACGCTTCAACCGAACCTTACTTCAAATGCTGAGGACGTTGGAAGAGGACAAGAAGGCATGCTGGACAGATTTCCTGCCATAGTTGGTCTGGACCTACAACAATCAGGTTCATTCCACCACGGGTTACACCCCCCTATCTGCTGCTGTTTGGAAGAGCTAGATGAGAGATCATTGAAGTTGGAACAGCCAGAGGACCTGATGGAGCGAAGCGTCACTTCATGGGTGAAAGAACATCGGAAACGACTGCAAACAATTCGGCGGTTGGTGAGTCAGCAGCTACAGGACAAAGAACATACGGGCCGTAAACCAATTCAAGAGATACCGCTCCGGCCCAGGGACTGAATATTAGTCAGGGAGAAATGCCCCAAGGGTAAACTAAGCGAGAGATGGGAAGTACAACCTTACAAAGTCATCGAGCGAGTGTATGCTGATGGTCCAGTCTGCAAGGTGCAGGTTGAGAAAGAGTGCTCCACAGAAATATGCTGCGGCCATGCCAGTCTGAGGCCCGTTCTGTACCATTGCTGCCTGAAGGCGCTGCCCCACTTCCTGAACCTGTCTTGCCTGCTAATGAAATCAATGATGAATGGTGGACCGGCCCTGAGACCGTGGGGGGTCCTCAGGCGCACAGAGAAGGTGATCTTCTGGATGTACCACTACCGCCATGTGACTACGAATCCCGAAAAGAACCTACTACAACTCCTGCAGCAAGTGTTCCTCTGGAAGATAGTCAAGAGCTCCGGAGATCCCAGAGGTCTACTGCAGGGGTTCCATCAGTCCGATACGTAGAACAGTGTTCTCTGTCTGTTTTACTGATTTTGTTGCCTCCTCTATAGGTGCTGTTCCCACTTTGCAAGTTTCTTCATTTCACTGCAACCTTGATGCTGTGTTGGCCGAGGATGACCATCTTTAAGTAGGGAGGCATGTAAGGGGCTGACATTGCTATGGACAGCAGAGACACGCTGCCCCTTTAAGAGACAGCACCCCCTTGGCTGATGCAATGGTACATTCGATTCTACCCTTCAAAAGACTGCTTTGTTTTGCTCTTCCAGCTATGGAGAGGGGAGGGGCTGTTTTCCCAGTGAGTGTTTGGAGCTGGGAGTCTGCAGGAGACTGACGTGAGGAGAAAAACGTGCAGCTTAGAACTGACTGAAACTGTGGGATTGTGTATACCCTTCTGGGGATAATGAAGGTGGTTTTCCTGTGTTATTGCGAGGAGCCATGAAGATCTACACAGAAGAAATTCAGAAGAGGGAGTTCACCGTTTCTAGGAACAGGTTCAGAATCGTCACACAAGGACAAGACCATGTTGCACAGAGCTACCAGGGAGGACTTCGCATCATCTTGCAGAGAACTGCAGGGGGCCCCCAGGAAGGAACTGAGACACCAACTTTACCATGAGTGTTAATCCCGTGTGCACACATGTTTAGGGCTTAGGATAGGCTGCAATAGACAGCACGGTAGCCGTGCGGCCGAAGTAGCAGCGGCCAGTCAGGCTATCGTTAGAGTAGCAGTATACTGTACTTTATTGTAGTGTTTTGCCTTTTGAAAGAATACACTGATCTGTAATAGTTGGTGCACCATGCCATTTGTACGGCCCAGCTAGAGAATATCACTTTTGTAAATTGTTTTATGCCATTGCATACCCGTTTACACTTTCCTAACACTGCATTCCTTGCCTGTAAATAAATTAACCCTTTGTTGTTTGCACCTCATCTTGTGTACCGTAGTCTCCCTGCATTGTGGTGGTCTCTCAGCCATCGCTTCAGGTCCAACTGGTTATTGCGCAGCCGCCGACCCATAATGGAAGAATTGAAGACTCAAGAGTCTCCAGTTCTTCCATAAGCCCCAATGTCTACAATTATAAACCTGTAGTTACTGTCAAACAGAGCCAACAAAACTACAGAAAAATATTGTTAATAATTATAGAATTGGGACCCTAAGTTCGGCGGCTTACGCACATTGATGTGCTTCCCATCCAGGGCTCCAATACAATTGGGGAAAAATTTCAAAAGTCGCCGACTTTTGGTAAAGTCGGGTTTCATGAAACGAAACCCGACCCTAGGGTGAGGTCGGCCACGAGCTTGGCGACTTTAGCGCCAAAGTCGCGTTTCAAAAGTTTGTTTTCCGCCCTTTTTCAGCCAATCGGGATCCACGGACACTGTGGGCAACGTGATGACATAGGCAGGGGTCACCACCATCTTTGAGAAGGGCATGCAAGTAATTGGCTTGCTTTGGGGGGCGTCACAGTGGGTATAAAAGGGCGTGCACGCCGACCGCCATGTTACTCATGCTGATCTCAGAATAGGGAGAGCTGCTGCTGCTGATTCTGTAGGGAGAGCGTTAGGCAGGGAAGAAGACACCAAAAACTGCTTCTGCTGCTAGCGATTTTGCCTGTACAACACACCAGTCACTGTGTGTGCAGTGCAAGTGGAGGCTATATTTTGCTGGATCAGCTGTGTTGGTTGTTAGGCTGCCTTATAAGGCTTCCTGATAGCTGCATTGCTGTTTTCCCACTGCTCTGCAAACTGCTTTTTTTTTTAATCCAAATTTTTTTTTTGTCCTGGTGAGGTACTGAGCGTGCATTTTTTCACACCAAACAGCGGTGCACGCTCCTCTCTCAGTACCATGTAACGGCTGTTATCACGGCCACAGTGAAGCTATCTGTGTGTCACTCTGTAAGAATAAGTCGAGGACATGTTCCGTTCTTACAGACCTACACCTTGTAGTTTTGTCTGCTTTTCAAACAGTTAAATATATTTGCTGTTTGATCACATTCAAAACTGTAGAGAGACAGCGTGTGTCAGTCCGTATACTTAAAAAACAGGGAGCTTGAACATTTTACGGACACTGGATAGTGGTGTACGTGCACGCTCCTCTCTCAGTACCGTGTAACGGCTGTTATCACGGCCACAGCGAAGCTATCTGTGTGTCACTCTGTAAGAATAAGTCGAGGACATGTTCCGTTCTTACAGACCTACACCTTCTAGTTTTGTCTGCTTTTCAAACAGTTAAGTATATTTGCTGTTTGATCACATTCAAAACTATAGAGAGACAGCGTGTGTCTGTCCGTATACTTAAAAAACAGGGAGCTTGAACATTTTACGGACACTGGATAGCGGTGTACGTGCACGCTCCTCTCTCAGTACCGTGTAACGGCTGTTATCACAGCCACAGTGAAGCTATCTGTGTGTCACTCTGTAAGGATAAGTCGAGGACATGTTCCGTTCTTACAGACCTACACTCTAGGGAGATTCCTTTTCTGCTCAATTCTATATACACCTTGTAGTTTGTCATACACTAGCCAATTTCTGCCTGTAACATAGCGGTGTGACATTCACTGGGCCTCACACAATCCAACAGTGTCCACAAGTGTGCTCAGAAATTCTACATCTCCCCTGTCCTATAGTGACATTTTTCACACCTGCGACATTGAGCCTGTGACATAGCGGTGTGATATTAACTGGGCCTCACACAACAGTGTCCACAAGTGTGTTCAGAAATTCTAAATCTCCCCTGTCCTATAGTGACATTTTTCACACCTACGACATTGAGCCTGTGACATAGCGGTGTGATATTAACTGGGCCTCACACAATCCAACAGTGACCACAAGTGTGTTCAGAAATTCTACATCTCCCCTGTCCTATAGTGACATTTTTCACACCTGCGACATTGAGTCTGTGACATAGCGGTGTGATATTAACTGGGCCTCACACAACAGTGTCCACAAGTGTGTTCAGAAATTCTACATCTCCCCTGTCCTATAGTGACATTTTTCACACCTACGACATTGAGCCTGTGACATAGCGGTGTGATATTAACTGGGCCTCACACAACAGTGTCCACAAGTGTCTGCAGAAATTCTACATCTCCCCTGTCCTATAGTGACATTTTTCACACCTGCGACATTGAGCCTGTGACATAGCGGTGTGATATTGACTGGGCCTCACACAACAGTGTACACAAGTGTGTTCAGAAATTCTACATCTCCCCTGTCCTATATACACCTTGTACCTTGTTTTACATTACTATATAGTTTGTGGGACTTTGTGTACATTTTTACAAAAAATGAGGAAGGCTGGTGGAGGAGGCCGTGGAATTGGGCGGGGGTTGCTAGCTGGTAATGATGGTGTTGGTGGTGGATCTGATGGTAGTGGCAAAATAGGACCGAATGCAGGAGGTGTTGAGCCTGCGTCATCGTCTGGCTCCACAAGGCCTCGAAGGCTTAGTTTTCTAGGAGTTGGCAAACCGCTTTTAAAGCAGAGCATCAGGAAAAAGTTTTGGCTTACATTGCTGACTCAGCCTCCAGCTCTATCGCCTCCTCTTCTGAAGTTGTAAAAAATAAAAGCACTGAATCGTCATTGGAGGGTCATGTTCATGAACCACACCTTTCCTTGTGTCCTTCACCCCAACCAAGATTGAAGGATGACGCAGGCCATAAAACTGATTACCCCATGGAGCTGTTTTCACATACCATGCCTGGGTTATCAAGTGAAATGGTGAATTACCCAGGCCAAGATGAGTCTGACATGGAGTGCACTGATGCACAGCCACTGATAGATGATTCTGCTGGTACATTCAGTCAGAGCACTACATTGTCCTGGCAGTGTAATGAGCCAGATTCTGACCCTGATGAGACTCAGGTGCCCCTTCCCGCATACTATACCACCATACACGGTGACACAGAGGAAGGTGCACATGACATTGAAGAGGAGGTGATGGATGACCCAGTTGTTGACCCAGATTGGCATCCATTGGGGGAAGAGGGTGCTGCTTCCAATAGCTCAGATGAGGAGGAGGAGCATCCACAGCAGACATCAACATCGCAACAGCTGTTATCTGGCAGGCCCGGAGCACTCCAAAGACAGGTTCCAAAAATCAAAAGAGTTGCTGGACAGCTTGTCCAGACAGTCAAAATAGCACAGTGTGCTAGGCCGCAAAATGTCTTCCAAAGTAGGAAGAGTGCAGTGTGGCACTTTTTTGAACAAAATCCTCATGATCAGGCCAAGGTTATCTGTAAGAAGTGCGCAAAGACCTTTAGCCGAGGGAAAAATCTGAAAAATTTGAATACCAATTGCATGCTTAGACATTTAACCAGCATGCACTTGCAAGCGTGGACACAACACCAAACCTCAAGTAACACATGTGCAACTGATCACAAAGAAGGTAGTCAGCAACGCTACATTGTTTCCCCCACTGTAAGCCCAGCGGTTAGCACAGCAGCAAATGTTGAGGTGTCGTTGCAAGGCCAAAGCAGTCAGGGAATCCCACTGTTATATCAACGAAAGACTGAATCTAGGCCATCAGAAAGAACACCAACTCCATCACCATCATCAACCCTCTCTCAGTCCGCCCTGTCCACCGCTAGTTCCATCATATGCAGCTCTCAAGTCCAGCTCACCCTCCCAGAGACTATGAGTAGATCAAGAAAGTACTCAGTCTCTCATCCGCGTACACTGGGTTTGAACACCCACATTGCCAAACTAATCTCGTTAGAGATGATGCCCTATCGGTTGGTGGAAAGCACAGCTTTCCGCGAACTCATGGCCTATGCAGTAGCACGCTATGACCTACCCAGTCGCCACTTCTTCTCTCGCAAAGCCATCCCAGCCCTCCACCATCATGTGAAAGACCGCATTGTCCATGCACTCAAGCAGTCAGTGAGTGGAAAGGTGCATCTCACAACTGATGCATGGTCCAGTCGGCATGGCCAGGGCCGTTACGTGTCCATCACTGTCCACTGGGTTAATGTGGTGGATGCAGGGTCCACAGGGGACAGCGGTGGTGGGACAGTGGTGCCTAGCCCACGGTATAGGAAACAGCTGCTGTAGGCGTTTGACCGTCCTCCTCCTCCAGAAGCGAAAGCTCATCCACAGAGCGCAGTCGTACGAGCATTCCATCTGCAGCTGCCACTGTTGAACACGAGGTGTCCCCCTATCGAGCAGCTAGTGGAAAGCATCAGCAGGCTGTGTTGCAGATGATGTGTTTGGGCGACAGACACACCGCGGAGGTGCTGGCCGAGTACTTTCAGCGACAAACTGAGTCATGGCTGGGCAGTATACATCTTGAGGCAGGCAAGGTTGTTAGTGATAACGGCCGTAATTTTGTGGCAGCCATAGCCCTTTCAAAACTCAGCCACATACCTTGCTTGGCTCACACCTTGAACCTGGTGGTGCAGTGCTTCCTCAACAATTATCCGGAGTTAACAGCCCTGCTCCAGAAGGTGCGAAGACTGTGCGCGCACATTCGCCGGTCGCCTGTACACTCCATTCGTATGCAGAAGCTGCAGCGATTGCTCCATCTTCCCAACCACCGCCTCATTATCGACATTGCTACAAGGTGGAACTCCACCCTGCACATGGTTGAGCGGCTGTGCAAACAGAGGCAGGCCATAATACATTTGTGGGAGGATACACGGCCAGGCACTTTGAGAGCAGACATGGAGTTGACAGGTGTGCAGTGGTCGAAGCTGAAAGACCTCTGTAAAGTCCTTCAGTGTTTTGAGGAATGCACACGGCTGGTAAGCGCAGACGACGCCATCCTAAGCATGAGCATCCCACTTATGCGTCTGCTCATGCAAACTTTGACGCACCTTAAGGAGCAGGCGTCTGCAGCCAATGTTGACGAGGAGGAAGAGGAGGAGGGAATTCTTGATGACATTCAGCCATTGTCTGCTCAGGGACCTATCCTGGACGAGGTGGAGGAAGAAGAGGAGGAGGAGGATGATGATGGGGATGATTACTTAGGGGAGGAGGATGCATCTCGTGGGGCAAGTGAAAATGTTGGCGTGGCAAGGTCTGGTACAGGGTTTGTGCGTGACTGGCGGGATGTGGATTTGCCAGAAAGTGCTCCTCCAACCGGCACTCGCAGTGCATCATTGACACCGGGAACATTGGCCCACATGTCAGATTATGCCTTGCAGATCCTAAAAAGGGACCCCCGCATTGCCAAAATGATGAACGATGACGACTACTGGTTGGCCAGCATCCTGGATCCATGCTATAAAGGCAAATTACAAAACATCATGCCACACGAGAACCTTGACCTAATATTGGCTAATAAACAAGCAACTCTGGTAAACCGGTTGGTTGAGGCATTCCCAGCACACAGCAGTGGTGATGGTTCTCACACGAGCCATACGGGCCGGGGGCAGCTTGGCAGAGGTGTTCATGGTGCACACAGCAGAAGTGGCGTTGGAGACGGGTTTCATGACAATGTTGTGGACTGATTTTTCAAGTACCGCTCACACAACTGGTAATACGGCATCGATGGAAAGTGACAGGAGACAGCAGTTGTCAACTATGGTTACAAACTACTTTTCCTCCCATATCGATGTTCTCCCGCACAGGTCATTCCCCTTTGACTATTGGGCCGCTAAACAGGACACCTGGCCAGAATTGGCACAATATGCCTTACAGGAGCTCGCTTGCCCAGCTGCAAGTGTGCTATCGGAAAGAGTCTTCAGTGCAGCAGGATCAATCCTTACAGAAAAAAGGACCCGTCTGTCCACCCAAAATGTGGATGATCTAACCTTCATTAAAATGAACCATGCATGGGTTTCCAAGGATTTTGTCCCACCTTCCCCTGATGACACATAGGGTGACAGAAAAATGGCTTGCTTTGGTCCTCCTCTTCCTGGGACTTGAACAATTTCACCTTTTGCATCAGCTGAATGTCCAACATCAACATATGCCACTTTCTAAAACTCCCTAACTGTGCTGCCTCCCCCCCATGGCCCGGGGTCACCACCTAGCGCATGAAACTGTGCGAGTGCCGTTGCTCTGGACAGGTGGGTAGGCCAACTCTTGGGCGCGGGCACTGGCACAGGGTCCCTCATAGTGCAATCAAGTGTCTCTGACGGTGGTGGTGCACACCCGCCGTCAGACACACCGCCGTACTATGAGGGGCCCAGTGCCAGTACCAACGCCCATGAGTGGGCCCCCCTTGCTTGGGCAGAGCCCCAGCATTTGCAATCTTTACCTCTCCCTGCTCCTCCGCTGTGTAGTCTGGGCCGTCAAATCCATACTGTGCATGACACCGTTTGAGCCTGCCTCCTGATCTATAGACATATATTTTGAATGTGTACACTATTCTATCCATACATGTTATCCGGGGATACGGTACCCTTTCTCACCTATGTGCAATCACGTGTAATCCATACTGGGCCTGACACCATTTGAGCCTGCCTCCTGATCTATAGACATATATTTTGAATGTGTACACTATGCTATCCATACATGTTATCCGGGGATACGGTACCCTTTCTCACCTTTGTGCAATCACGTGTATTCCATACTGGGCCTGACACCGTCTGAGCCTGCCTCCTGATGTATAGACATATATTTTGAATGTGTACACTATGCTATCCATACATGTTATCCGGGGATACCGTACCCTTTCTCACCTTTCTGCAATCACGTGTAATCCATACTGGGCCTGACACCGTTTGAGCCTGCCTCCTGATCTATAGACATATATTTTGAATGTGTACACTATGCTATCCATACATGTTATCCGGGGATACGGTACCCTTTCTCACCTTTGTGCAATCACGTGTAATCCATACTGGGCCTGACAACGTCTGAGCCTGCCTCCTGATCTATAGACATATATTTTGAATGTGTACACTATGCTATCCATACATGTTATCCGGGGATACCGTACCCTTTCTCACATTTGTGCAATCACGTGTAATCCATACTGGGCCTGACACCGTTTGAGCCTGCCTCCTGATCTATAGACATATATTTTGAATGTGTACACTATGCTATCCATACATGTTATCCGGGGATACGGTACCCTTTCTCACCTTTGTGCAATCACGTGTAATCCATACTGGGCCTGAGAACGGCTGGCGAGCTGTTAAGCAAGCTACAGCACCTGTGGTTTGCACACGTAAGTTTTTCATTTTTTCAGGAATGACGGTTAGGCCTAATTCCAGAACTGCAGTTGACCTGCACTTACTGGGAAATCATCATTCGCGGGTAATAATTGTAATCACAGATCCCCATCACTAACGTTGTTCAGCGGGTTATCTGCACCTGTAAGTGACAAACGCTGGCCTTTTCAGTTTAGCGCACATGCAACCACGGACATGTAAGGGCATGACACACCAGTTATTGGCCAATCTCACGTGCCAGAGCCTCGCGTGTCCCTCTAGTATGCCGGATCGGATCGCGGGGCATGACGGAGTCTCATTCGTTAACGGAATTAAGCTTGCAATGTGTGCATCTTTTTTGTTGCTGGATGGTTGAGGTTGCCCGTGTTGAGTCAAATTACGCCGTAGGCTCCACTCCTGGTGGTGCCCTTCTGGACATTCCTTTAAGGTTCAGCTTTGCAACCATACTGCCCACGTAAAACAAACACTTTGCCTTCATGAACGCTGTTTGGAGGGTCGTGACTCGTGGGAATAACGCCGCCCAATCAGTTAACCTGCTAGAGAGATCCTTCGTTGCTCCCAAGCAAGACATCACACTCCCTAGGAGGAAGGTAATGCCACTGTGGCGACCATACTCCTGGGGGCGACACAAGTGCACTGATGCCCAGCCACTGCTCGATGAATCTGCTGGTACATTGACCCAGACCACTACATTCCCCTCGCACGCTACACGGCCTGAATCTGACCCTGATGAAACTCAGGTTACCCTTCCCATATACAGTTCCATCTTACACGGTGACAAAGAGGAAGCTGCAGATGAAAGTGCAGGTTCGGCCCACCCGCAGTCAGACACACCACCGTACTATCAGGGGCCCTGTGCCAGTGCCGTCGCCAGCGAGTGGGCCCCCCCTGCTTGCTCAGGATCACAGCACTTGCAAGGTTGAAATACTGTGCAGTGAGATGGAAGATGGGGGCGACGAGGAGTCCAGACTAGTACAGGGATTCCCTAGCGAGGAGACTTATTTCATTGTTTTCAATGTTGGGACACCAATTTTTGGGGAGCACTATACTCTGGAGAATGATAGATGGGGCCCACCATACACTGGAACATTCCAAAGGTGGACATCAGACACTGGAGCAGCATTTACAGGGCCCATTTTACACTAGAGCATTAGAAATGGGGCCCATTATGTTTGGAGCATTATTTGGGCCCATAAGACAGTGGAGCTTCATCCATGGGGACCAACATATACTGTGGCATTATGTGGAGCTCATCATATACTGTTTCAAACATTATATGGGACCAATGATTCTGTATGGAGAAATAGATGGGCCTCGTCATGAGATGTAAAAAGTGAAGTATTTTTCATTGTACTATGCCGCTATTTCTCTGCCGTATCGGAGCATGATGAGTTGTGGTATGTGTTAAAGGGGCGCTCTTTCGCCCAGGGCACATGAAAACCTGGAGCCAGCCCTACCCCACCACAACTTTAGCCAAATAACCCCCATTTTTCAGTGCGTAACTTGTATTATTAAGTTAATTAAGGTTGACAAGCTTAAGTAAGAAGAATTGATGCTTTTGACATTCAAATGGGCACTGTAGGTGTGTTTCCTGTCCTCCTCTCACTGCCGACGTTAATTCCCCATTGACTTACATTGGGTTTCGTGTTTCGGTCGGACCCCGACTTTTCCCTATAGTCGGCCGATTTTGCTCGACCCGACTTTTGGAAAAGTTGGGTTTCATGAAACGAACCTCGACCCTAAAAAAGCAAAAGTCGCTCAACTCTAGTCACGGGAGGCACCACCTCGAGAACCTCAGGTGTTTATTCTTGCATGGGGTCCTCTAAGAGGCATGGCCGGAGCATACTTCTATGTACTACTCTAGTGGGAGCATTCTTTTCTCCTTCTGGATAAATCTCGTATATGGGTCCTTCTTTACTGTCCCGACGCTTCACTCTGTGTAGCCTACTTTCCCACCGTGCATCTCCGCAAGGTAAACAGACATGCTGTGGTCTAAAAAGACGCTCCGCATGTCCAGTTTAGCGGGTGTGTCACCCACGTAATCGAACGCATAGTGGAGATGAGATTTTATAAAATCCCCTCCACTATGCTGGAACATCTGGCCACTGTGGTTAAACCCTGCGGCAGGACGCAGCATTCAATCCGCAGCAAATACTTAATGTTTCCGCTACGTGGAAACATGTCCTTAGGATTTCGACATTGGCTGTAGCAGCACAGAACACGTTAACGCTGGTGATCTAGTGGCGGCGGAAGATGAAACGTGGAGGAAAGCCTGATTAAAAACTATGCCTAATTTAAAGGAGCGGTCTCCTAGACTTGGAATGCCCATACACTAAGCGTGTTGGCTGTCAAACATTTTCCCCTGTGGGGTACACCTCAACCGTTTTCCGAACACTTTATTCCCAGCATAATCACCCACCCTTGTTCAGAATTCGACCCTGGCTGTAGCAGCACGGAACGCGTTAACCACGTTGATCTAGTGGCAGTGGTCATGGATGATGAGATGTGGAGGAAGGCCTGATTAACAAATAGGCCCAATTTCTAGGAGTGGGTCTCATAGAATTGTAATGCCCATACACTTAGTGTGTTGGCTGTCAAACACTTTTCCCTGCGGGGTACACCTCAACTTTTTCCATAACAAGTATTTAACGCCCAGCAAAAAAACCCACTCTTGTTAGGATTTTGACACTGGCTGTAGCAGTACCGAACACGTTAACGCTGGTGATCTAGTGGCGGTGGATGATGAGACGTGGAAGAAAGCCTGATTAAAATCTATGCCCAATTTAAAGGAGCTGGTCTCCTACACTTGGAATGCCCATACACTAAGTGTGTTGGCTGTCAAACATTTTCCCCTGTGGGGTACACCTCAATCATTTTCCGAACAAGTATTTTGCGTCCAGCATAACCCTCCACCCTTGTATGGAATTTAACCCTGGCTGTAGCAGCACGGAACACGTTAACCCTCTTGATCTAGTGGTGGTGGTCGTGGATGATGAGATGTGGAGGAAGGCCTAATTAAAAACTATGCCCAATTTAAAGGAGCGGGTCTCCTAGACTTGGAATGCCCATACACTAAGTGTATGGGATGACAAATATTTGCCGCTGGGGCTAGATATCATCATAAACACCTTACAAAACTGTAACATGGATTCATACACAGTTGCTGCTAGAAGGTGCAGGTTTTTTGTAAAAATATGGTGAACGAATAGTTGGATGAAGTGGTGCTGACAGGAATGGGAAAGTACATGATTAATAACAGCAGTGGCTATGGGAGGTATGAGATCCAGGATAATAATCCATAATCGGTTTCATGCCCCTGATAAGATCAGTGTACCAGATGCGCATGTGAGACTCGCCCTAAGAAATGCCCATCCAAAATATGTTGCCAAACATGCACATGTCTGTATAAAGGGCAAAGTGCAACATGTTCGTGAGATGCTGAATTATGGAAAGCAGGTAAGTGTAGGAGGAAAACCATACAAACTGATGGATGCTCGTGAAAAACTAAGTTTAAAGAGGAGTGCATCATCCGTAACTATAAACACACTGGTGCAACAAGCTTCTTCATCTTCACCCATACATTTTACCAATAATATACAAATGTCACAGTCTAAAATTAATTATCAGAGTGTAACCAACACTGTTAAAGGATTGCCATAAAATGTAAATAACCACGACCCTTTGAAAAACCTGATTTACTCTTCACAACATATAGACGGTGATGGTATTGATGACGACTAGAGTTGAGCGATACCGTCCGATACTTCAAAGTATCGTATCGGATGGTATCGGCCGATCTTTAAAAAAAGTATCGGTATCGCCGATTCCGATACCGGAAGTCCCATTCAAGTCTATGGGACTTCCGGTATCGGAATAAGAAAAACCCTTTCCTGCCCTTGTACAGCCTCTCTGGGGTCTGTACGGGCCTTTCGGGGGGCTGTGCCGGCCTGCCAGGGGGTCTGTGCAGGCTCCGGTGGTCTGTGCCGGCCTGCCGGGGGGCTGTGCCGGCCTGCCGGTGGTCTGTGCAGGCTCCGGTGGGCTGTGCCGGCCTGCCGGGGGGCTGTGCCGGCCTGCCGGGGGGCTGTGCAGGCTTCGGGGGTCTGTGCAGGCATCGTCCGATGGGACTACAAGTCCCATCGGGCGATGCCTGCTACCATGACAGTGATTGACACATTAGCCAATGATGGAACAGTAGTAGTCCCATCATCCGGCTAATGTGTTGAATGTAAAAAAAAAAAAAAAAAATTACATGCTACATACATACAACATGCATACTACATACATGCTACATTCATACTACATACTACATACATGCTACATACATGCTACATTCATACTACATAAATACTACATGCAACATACATACTACATATATACTACATACATACTACATATATACTACATGCATGCTACATACATACTGCATGCTACATACATACTACATGCTACATACATACTACATGCTACATACATACCACATATATACTACATACATACTACATACATGCTACATGCATGCTACATACATAGTACATGCTACATGCATGCTACATACATACTACATGCTACATACTACATATATACTACATGCATGCTACATACATACTACATGCTACATACTACATATATACTACATGCATGCTACATACATACTACATGCTACATACATACTACATATATACTACATGCATGCTACATACATACTACATGCTACATACATACTACATATATACTACATGCATGCTACATACATACTACATGCTACATACATACTATGTATATACTACATGCATGCTACATACATACTACATGCTACATACATACCACATACATACTACATACATGCTACATGCTACATATATACTACATATATACTACATGCATGCTACATACATACTACATGCTACATACATACTACATATATACTACATACATACTACATACATACTACATGCTACATACATACTACATATATACTACATGCATGCTACATACATACTACATGCTACATACATACCACATACATACTACATACATGCTACATGCTACATATATACTACATATATACTACATGCATGCTACATACATACTACATGCTACATACATACTACATATATACTACATACATACTACATACATACTACATGCATGCTACATGCATGCTACATACATACTACATGCTACATACATACCACATACATACTACATACATACATTCATACATATATACTACATGCATGCTACATACATACTACATATATACTACATGCATGCTACATACATACTGCATGCTACATGCATGCTACATACATACTACATACATACTACATGCTACATACATACCACATATATACTACATACATACAATACATTCATACAATACATACATAGACATACAGTACATATAACATAGAGCAACATACTTACCAATACTTGTCACATTGTTCCCCGAAGCCATTGTCTTTTCCGGAATAAATATTAACATAACAAACCACAAAAATACTCACCCACGATCCGAAGCAGTCCACGAGTGTGTCCCACGACGATCTTGGGTAGAGAACTGCAGCATCAGATGATGCTGCCGTTCTCTACGGGCTGCAGGAATCCAATGACGGAAGGTAGGTATCCTTCCGCACTGTATTCCTCCGCCACTTAAAAAAAAAAAAGTCCCTAGTCTCACTTTAAATTCCCACACAGCAATGGCATAAAGTGAGACTAGGGACTTTTTTTGTGGTTTGTTATGTTAATATTTATTCCGGAAAAGACAATGGCTTCGGGGAACAATGTGACAAGTATTGGTAAGTATGTTACTCTATGTTATATGTACTGTATGTCTATGTATGTATTGTATGAATGTATTGTATGTATGTAGTATATATGTGGTATGTATGTAGCATGCATGTAGTATGTATGTAGTATGTATGTAGTATATATGTAGTATGTATGTAGCATGTATGTGGTATGTATGTAGCATGTAGTATGTATGTAGCATGTAGTATGTATGTAGCATGCATGTAGTATATATGTAGTATGTAGTATGTATGTAGTATGTATGTGGTATGTATGTAGCATGTAGTATGTATGTAGCATGCATGTAGTATGTATGTAGTATGTATGCAGTATATATGTAGTATGTATGTAGCATGTAGTATGTATGTAGCATGTAGTATGTATGTAGCATGCATGTAGTATGTATGTAGTATGTAGTATGTATGTAGTATGTATGTGGTATGTATGTAGCATGTAGTATGTATGTAGCATGCATGTAGTATGTATGTAGCATGCATGTAGCATGTATGTAGTATGTATGTAGCATGCATGTAGCATGTATGTAGTATGCATGTAGTATGCATGTAGTATGCATGTAGTATGTATGTAGTATATATGTAGTATGTATGTAGCATGTATGTGGTATGTATGTAGCATGTAGTATGTATGTAGCATGCATGTAGTATATATGTAGTATGTAGTATGTATGTAGTATGTATGTAGCATGCAGCATGTATGTAGCATGTATGTAGCATGTATGTAGTATGTATGTAGTATATATGTAGTATGTATGTAGCATGTAGTATGTATGTAGTATTTTTTTTTTTTAACATTTAACACATTAGCCGGATGATGGGACTACTACTGTCCCATCATTGGCTAATGTGTCAATCACTGTCATGGTAGCAGGCATCGCCAGATGGGACTTGTAGTCCCATCGGACGATGCTTGCACAGACCCCCGGACATCAGCACAGCCCCCCGGCAGGCCGGCACAGCCCCCCGGCAGGCCGGTACAGACCCCCACAGGGTGCACAGACCACCGGCAGGCCGGCACAGCCCCCCGGCAGGCCGGTACAGACCCCCACAGGGTGCACAGACCACCGGCAGGCCGGCACAGCCCCCCGGCAGGCCGGTACAGACCCCCACAGGGTGCACAGACCACCGGCAGGCCGGCACAGCCCCCCGGCAGGCCGGTACAGACCCCGGGCAGTCCACACAGCCCCCCGGCAGGCCGGCACAGCCCCCCGGCAGGCCGGCAGAGACCCCCGGAAGGCCCGAAATGACGGCGCATCATGATGCGCACACACCGCGCATCATGATGACGTCAGGCTGTCAATCAACTGAACTTCCGATTCCGATGCCGAATTCCGATATTGAAAAAATATCGGAAGTCGGTATCGGAATTCCGATACAGCAAGTATCGGCCGATACCCGATACTTGCGGTATCGGAATGCTCAACACTAATGACGACTTAGAAATTTTCCACATCCACGCCAAGAAGATGAAGATCACAGCCGCAAAAAATGTTCCAAAAAGGCAGTGAATGTCTTGAAAATCATTTTCTCTAAGTCAAAGCTTACCTCTGACTAAAGTGGTACCGAATGAGGCATACACAGCTCTCTGGTGAACTCAGCATGAGATGCTTGACAGATGATGTATTCTGATTTGTTCATGTCCATGTTCCGAAAGCGAGCAGAAAAGAAGGAATGATTATGTGGGAAGATGTGTGATTTTGGTCAGTAAGGAGGTGATGTCAGGTACAGATAGGTAGATCTGCGTGTCACAGTGTACAGCTCCTGCACCTCCTCCTCCTCCTTCACCTCCTCTTCAGCCTCCAGCTACAAAAGGTAGCACATCAGTCACAAGCTGGAAGCACTGCAGCACTGCCTAATCAAAGCGGGAACAGGCTGTGCTGAAGCTAATATGCTTCTGTGACAAACCCCACAATGCTGTCGAGTTGTAGACAGCTCTGAAAGAGCAGGCAGATTGGTGGCTGAGACGGCTGAACCCACAGCCAGGCATGGTTGTGTGTGACAATGGCTGGAACCTAGTGGCTGCTCTGTGGCAAGGCGAGTTCACACACGTGCCATGCCTGGCTCATGCGCTTAACCTAATTGGTCAATGTTTTTTAAAAGCTACACAGAGCTGTCAAATCTGCTTGGAAAAGTACTATGCTCTAAATACCCCTTTTAGAAAGTCAGCTACAGTTTCATCCGCCCTTGCCGTGATTCAGCAGTGCTTGCAGCTTCTGGCTCACCGACTGGTGTGTGATGCCCCCAGGCCTTGGAACTCTACACTGCAGATGTGGGAAAGGATTTGTGAGCAAAAGAGGGCAGCTGGTGACTAGTCTACCAGCATCCACAAGGTTGTCGGTATTCAGTTCTGCCTTCACACATAACATCTGAGGAATGGACATGGATGTCTGACATATGTAACATCTTCCAAAACTTTGAGGAATCCACCAAGAGGGTGAGTGTCAATGACACCATAATTAACGTCTCTATCCTGCTTATCTGTGTTCTAATTTGAAGCTTGAGAGTTATTATAGAGCAAAAACATATTTACAGTTTAACAGTTTCAAACACAACAGTCCTAAGTAACAACGATAACAATAATCCAATAATTAAACCAAAATAAAACTATCCTGCTGGTGGCAGCTTACAATCTACACTAAGTAACAACGATAACAATAATTAAACCCAAAAAAAACAATCCTGCTCGTGACAACTTACAATCTAAAATGAGGTGGAGGAGATAAAAAATACAGGGGTGTATTTACAAGAAGGTATTTATAATGATGTTTGTACAATGATATTACTGAGGTTATTTCTAAGTGTTGGAGGCCTGTGGAAAAGGAGGAGGAGGAGAGCATGGTCAGTCGTCCTCTTGGTGAGGACATGGAAGTATTGATTGTTAGCAGTCTTGCATGCATCGCTGAGTTTATGTTACCCTGCCTTTCCTGTCACCCTCGCGTTATCAAAATTTTGGATGACTGGTAATACTGATTGGTGACACTTCTAGACCCACGCTACAAGGAGAACTTTACATCTCTTATTCCAGAAGCAGGTGTACTAAAATGTTGGAGGAACAGAGGGCCCTTCTTGTGGAATTAGTAAAAAATTCACATCTGAAAATGCTGGCAGCAGAGGTCACAGTTTGTTGACCAAGCAAGGAGTACAGGTGAGAGAGACACAGCTGCAAGCCAGCTAAGGCAGTGGAACACTGGCAAAGCTTGGGGAGAGTTTTCTCAGACCCTCTCATCGCCCTGTCCCTGAGGCACGGGGACTCTCACAAGGAATGCAAAGTTTTAGAAAATGCTGAGGGAGTACCTTACTGATCGTACCATCGTCCGCTGTCATTCCTCTGTGCCTTCTAATTATTGGTTATCCACGCTGAACACGTGGCATGAACTGGCTCTCTCTACTGCGCATATGCGCTGTACTCACAGTCAAGGAGTGCATGGCGCCTTGCTTTATGGCGGTTACTAGGCAAACGGAGCCTTGCGAAATGGCAGTACCACTTTTAGTGGTGGTAGACAACGGGAACAGTCCTTTGCAGCGCCAATGCTCTAAGGACGGAGCACGCTACTTAGCCTCCTATGCGCTGCTTGTCCACACCAAAAATGTTTGCTGTATTGCCTGCTTTCTGTTAAGCTGGCCCCATGCCTCTAGGTCACCGGGTCTGTCTGTCTGCTGCATTTCGCCGCAGCGTTGATGCTTCGGGTGCATAGTACACTGCCCCCCTTGCTTACACGGTCACAGTCGGGGACTCACTCCTGCTTTGCTTTTTTTTCCCTCAGCATCCGGCAAGGTTCCTTGTCTAAACAAGACCCCTCTTTCTGTGTAATGGGGCCTGTCCGTTCCCTTATTCCTTCAGCCAGGAAACAGGGGACGCAGCCTTCACAGTTCCGGACACAGCGCAGCAAAGGTACCGGCAGCCAGGTCATCCTGACTCCGTGCATATCTGGCAAATTAGTTCTTAATGCAAGCAGCATAGAAGGCATGTACTTTCAATTTTCTAGAGGAAATTGTACAGTACATCCAGAACAGTTTCAATTTGAAGGACTTTGTGGCTCATATCATTCCACAAGATGACACTAGTCTCATACTTAAGATTTTTGGTGGAAAATAATTTCCCCACTGATAGGTTGTGTATGTTTAGAATTATGTAACATCATTTGTGTCATTAATTATTCATATCTATTTGCTTCACAATATAGCCATCTTTTTCTTCAAGGCTTTGCAATATAATGTTGTAAGCGTTAAAGCAACTTGTTGAAGTGTGTTTTACCTCAAATGTGAAACTACTTGTCAATTGTCATCTTTACTATTTCTCCATTCCATGTGCAGCTAACCACCTCATTGATGTTACTGAGTTTCTTTGGCAAGAAAACAACAGCTACACCAATACCACGTGCTTTTCCAATTAATTCATCATGCTGCTGAAGTAGAGGTGAGAATAGGGACCTACATAACATCTGGGGACTGTAGTCAATATGACACTGTGCCAACACCCACTGGGGTATAGCTACCAAGTTGACATAGTTTGTGCACAGCTGAACAGAGTTGTCAATTACAATGACAGACTGTTACAGAGGGGAGAGGACCTTGTCCTTGCGGACTTTCATTCTGCGGGAGAATGGGAAAGAGACAGAAGGTGAAGGGTGCGGCAACTTGGGTGGTGGAGAGGCGGCAGCTTGTGTGGTGGTGTAAAAGTCATATCTCCGACCATCACGCTCTCCAATTGACATCTCTTGAAATGCAGCCGAAATGTCAAAATCTCTAGCTTCAGTTATAGAAAATGATTGGGCTCCTTTTAAATGTTATCGTCCAACCAGTTCAGTATTAGTAGGTGAGGGTTTGTCAGAATCCTGCCCAGGAACACCAGGCTTCAGTAGTTGCGAGTCCTGTCCCCTTTATTTTCCACGTTATCTTGCTCTGGCTCTTCCAGGCATGATTTCATCAAGAAGATTGTCTTCGCAATACAGAGACAGAGTAGAAGACAAAGTACAACACCGCCTAAGCGTTCACCCTCTGCTACTCAGATCTTCTATCTGCGCAGAGACTGCCTCTAGGCTGAAGATGATGATGGTGGTAGTAGTTGGAGCATTTAACAAAGTCATGAAGCTGCCATAACATCTTACCCCACTGTAAAATATGTTTTTTTTGGGATGCAAAAGAGTGCTGGATAGAGTTGAGCGACTTTTGGTTTTTTAGGGTCGAGTTTCGTTTCGTGAAACCCGACTTTTCCAAAAGTCGGGTCGAGCAAGATCGGCCGATTATTGGGAAAAGTCGGGGTCGTCCCGAAACACGAAACCCAATGTAAGTCAATGGGGAATAAAAGTCGGCAGTGAGAGGAGGACAGGAAACACACCTACAGTGCTCATTTGAATGCCAAAAGCATCAATTCTTCTTACTTAAGCTTGTCAACCTTAATTAACTTCATAATACAAGTTACGCACTGAAAAATGGGGGTTATTTGGCTAAAGTTGTGGGGGGGTAGGGCTGGCTCCAGATTTTCATGTGCCCTGGGCGAAAGAGCGCCCCTTTAACACATACCACAACTCATCATGCTCCGATACGGCAGAGAAATAGTGGTATAGTACAATGAAAAATACTTCACTTTTTACATCTCATGACGAGGCCCATCTATTTCTCCATACAGAATCATTGGTCCCATATAATGTTTGAAACAGTATATGATGAGCTCCACATAATGCTACAGTATATGTTGGTCCCCATGGATGAAGCTCCACTGTCTTATGGGCCCAAATAATGCTCCAAACATAATGGGCCCCATTTCTAATGCTCTAGTGTATAATGGGCCCTGTAAATGCTGCTCCAGTGTCTGATGTCCACCTTTGGAATGTTCCAGTGTATGGTGGGCCCCATCTATCATTCTCCAGAGTATAGTGCTCCCCAAAAATTGCTGTCCCAACATTGAAAACAATCAAATAAGTCTCCTCGCTAGGGAATCCCTGTACTAGTCTGGACTCCTCGTCGTCCCCATCTTCCATCTCACTGCACAGTATTTCAACCTTGCAAGTGCTGTGATCCTGAGCAAGCAGGGGGGGCCCACTCGTTGGCGACGGCACTGGCACAGGGCCCCTGATAGTACGGTGGTGTGTCTGATGGTGGGTGGGTCGAACCTGCACTTTCATCTGCAGCTTCCTCTTTGTCACCGTGTAAGATGGAACTGTATATGGGAAGGGTAACCTGAGTTTCATCAGGGTCAGATTCAGGCCATGTAGCGTGCGAGGGGAATGTAGTGGTCTGGGTCAATGTACCAGCAGATTCATCGAGCAGTGGCTGGGCATCAGTGCACTTGTGTCGCCCCCAGGAGTACGGTCGCCACAGTGGCATTACCTTCCTCCTAGGGAGTGTGATGTCATGCTTGGGAGCAATGAAGGATCTCTCTAGCAGGTTAACTAATTGGGCGGTGTTATTCCCGCGAGTCATGACCCTCCAAACAGCGTTCATGAAGGCAAAGTGTTTGTTTTACGTGGGCAGTATGGTTGCAAAGCTGAACCTTAAAGGAATGTCCAGAAGGGCACCACCAGGAGTGGAGCCTACGGTTAAATTCGACTCCACCTGGGAAACCTCAACCATGCCAGCTACAGAACAGATGCACACATTGCAAGCTTAATTCCGTTAACGAACGAGACTCCGTCATGCCCCGCGTTCCGAGTCCGGCTTACTAGAGGGACACGTGAGGCTCTGGCACATGAGATTGGCCAATAACTGGTGTGTCATGCCCTTACATGTCCGTGGCTGCATGTGCGCTACACTGAAAAGGCCAGCGTTTGTCGCTTAAAGGTGCAGATAACCCGCTGAACAACGATAGTGATGGGGATCACTGATTACAATTATTACCCGCAAACGATGATTTCCCAGTAAGTGCAGGTCAACCACAGTTCCGGAATTAGGCCTAACCGTCATTCCTGAAAAAATAAAAAACTTACGTGTGCAAACCACAGGTGCTGTAGCTTGCTAAACAGCTCGCCAGCCGTTCTCACGCCCAGTATGGATTACACGTGATTGCACAAAGGTGAGAAAGGGTACCGTATCCCCGGATAATATGTATGGATAGCGTACACATTCAAAATATATGTCTATACATCAGGAGGCAGGCTCAGACGGTGTCAGGCCCAGTATGGATTGCACGTGATTGCACAAAGGTGAGAAAGGGTACCGTATCCCCGGATAACATGTATGGATAGCGTACACATTCAAAATATATGTCTATACATCAGGAGGCAGGCTCAGACGGTGTCAGGCCCAGTATGGATTGCACGTGATTGCACAAAGGTGAGAAAGGGTACCGTATCCCCAGATAACATGTATGGATAGCGTACACATTCAAAAGATATGTCTGTACATCAGGAGGCAGGCTCAGATGGTGTTAGGCCCAGTATGGATTGCACGTGATTGCACAAAGGTGAGAAAGGGTACCGTATCCCCGGATAACATGTATGGATAGCGTACACATTCAAAAGATATGTCTATACATCAGGAGGCAGGCTCAGATGGTGTTAGGCCCAGTATGGCTTGCACGTGATTGCACAAAGGTGAGAAAGGGTACCGTATCCACGGATAACATGTATGGATAGCGTACACATTCAAAAGATATGTCTATACATCAGGAGGCAGGCTCAGATGGTGTTAGGCCCAGTATGGCTTGCACGTGATTGCACAAAGGTGAGAAAGGGTACCGTATCCACGGATAACATGTATGGATAGCGTACACATTCAAAAGATATGTCTATACATCAGGAGGCAGGCTCAGATGGTGTTAGGCCCAGTATGGATTGCACGTGATTGCACAAAGGTGAGAAAGGGTACCGTATCCCCGGATAACATGTATGGATAGCGTACACATTCAAAAGATATGTATATACATCAGAAGGCAGGCTCAGACGGTGTAAGGCCCAGTATGGCTTGCACGTGATTGCACAAAGGTGAGAAAGTGTACCGTATCCCCGGATAACATGTATGGATAGCGTACACATTCAAAAGATATGTCTACACATCAGGAGGCAGGCTCAGACGGTGTTAGGCCCAGTATGGCTTGCACGTGATTGCACAAAGGTGAGAAAGGGTACCGTATCCCCGGATAACATGTATGGATAGCGTACACATTCAAAAGATATGTCTATACATCCAGGAGGCAGGCTCAGACGGTGTTAGGCCCAGTATGGCTTGCACGTGATTGCACAAAGGTGAGAAAGGGTACCGTATCCCCGGATAACATGTATGGATAGCGTACACATTCAAAATATATGTCTATACATCAGGAGGCAGGCTCAGACGGTGTCAGGCACAGTATGGATTTGATGGCCCAGACTACACAGCGGAGGAGCAGGGAGAGGTAAACATTGCAAATGCTGGGGCCCTGCCCATGCAAGGGGGGCCCACTCGTGGGCGTCGGTACTGGCACTGGGCCCCTCATAGTACGGCAGTGTGTCTGACGGCAGGTGTGCACCACCACCGTCAGAGACACTTGATTGCACTATGAGGGACCCTGTGCCAGTGCCCACGCCCAAGAGTCGGCCTACCCACCTGTCCAGGGCAACGGCACTCGCACGGTGTCGTGCGCTAGGTGGTGACCCTGGCCATGGGGGGGGAGGCAGCACAGTTAGGGAGTTTTAGAAAGTGGCATATGTTGATGTTGGACATTCAGCTGATGCAAAAGGTGAAATAGGTCAAGTCCCAGGAAGAGGTGGACCAAAGCAAGCCATTTTTCTGTCAACCTATGTGTCATCAGGGGAAGGAGGGACAAAATCCTTGGAAACCCATGCATGGTTCATTTTAGCGAAGGTTAGATCATCCACATTTTGGGTTGACAGACGGGTCCTTTTTTCTGTCAGGATTGATCCAGCTGCACTGAAGACTCTTTCCGATAGCACACTTGCAGCTGGGCAAGTGAGCTCCTGTAAGGCATATTGTGCCAATTCAGGCCAGGTGTCCAGTTTAGCGGCAAAATAGTCAAAGGGGAATGACCTGTGTGGGAGAACATCGATATGGGAGGAAAAGTAGTTTGTAACCATAGTTGACAACTGCTGTCTCCTGTCACTTTCCATCGATGCTGTATTACCAGTTGTGTGAGCGGTACTTGAAAAATCAGTCCACAACATTGTCATGAAACC
Organism: Dendrobates tinctorius; assembly: GCF_039654945.1. NCBI lineage: Eukaryota > Metazoa > Chordata > Amphibia > Anura > Dendrobatidae > Dendrobates > Dendrobates tinctorius. The sequence goes on along the minus strand of NW_027361669.1, from coordinate 6,055,058 downwards.
CCTGTCTCCAACGCCACTTCTGCTGTGTGCACCATGAACACCTCTGCCAAGCTGCCCCCGGCCCGTACGGCTCGTGTGAGAACCATCACTGCTGCTGTGTGCTGGGAATGCCTCAAGCAACCGATTTACCAGAGTTGCTTGTTTATTAGCCAATATTAGGTCAAGGTTCTCCTGTGGCATGATGTTTTGTAATTTGCCTTTATAGCGTGGATCCAGGATGCTGGCCAACCAGTAGTCGTCATCGTTCATCATTTTGGCAATGTGGGGGTCCCTTTTTAGGATCCGCAAGGCATAATCTGATATGTGGGCCAATGTTCCCGGTGTCAATGATGCACTGCGAGTGCTGGTTGGAGGAGCACTTTTTGGCAAATCCACATCCCTCCAGTCACGCACAAACCCTGTACCAGACCTTGCCACGCCAACATTTTCACTTGCCCCACGAGATGCATCCTCCTCCCCTAAGTAATCATCCCCATCATCATCCTCCTCCTCCTCTTCTTCCTCCAACTTGTCAAGGAGAGGTCCCTGAGCAGACACTGGCTGAATGTCATCAAGGATTCCCTCCACCTCTTCCTCCTCGTCAACATTAGCTGCAGACGCCTGCTCCTTAAGGTGCGTCAAAGTTTGCATGAGCAGAAGCATAAGTGGGATGCTCATGCTTAGGATGGCGTCGTCTGCGCTTACCAGCCGTGTGCATTCCTCAAAACACTGAAGGACTTTACAGAGGTCTTTCAGCTTCGACCACTGCACACCTGTCAACTCCATGTCTGCTCTCAAAGTGCCTGGCCGTGTATCCTCCCACAAATGCATTATGGCCTGCCTCTGCTCGCACAGCCGCTCCACCATGTGCAGGGTGGAGTTCCACCTTGTTGCAATGTCGATAATGAGGCGGTGGTTGGGAAGGTGGAGCAATCGCAGCAGCTTCTGCATACGAACGGAGTGTACAGGCGACCGGCGGATGTGCGCGCACAGTCTTCGCACCTTCTGGAGCAGGGCTGTTAACTCCGGATAATTTTTGAGGAAGCACTGCACCACCAGGTTCAAGGTGTGACCCAAGCAAGGTATGTGGCTGAGTTTTGAAAGGGCTATGGCTGCCACAAAATTACGGCCGTTATCACTAACTACCTTGCCTGCCTCAAGATGTACACTGCCCAGCCATGACTCAGTTTGTCGCTTCAAGTACTCGGCCAGCACCTCGGCGGTGTGTCTGTCGCCCAAACACATCATCTGCAACACAGCCTGCTGACGCTTTCCACTAGCTGCTCGATAGGGGGACACCTCGTGTGCAACAGTGGCAGCTGCAGATGGAGTGCTCGTACGACTGCGCTCTGTGGACGAGCTTTCGCTTCTGGAGGAGGAGGAGGAGGAGGAGGGTCGAACGCCTACAGCCAACTGTTTCCTATACCGTGGGCTAGGCAGTACTGTCCCACCACCGCTGTCCCCTGTGGACCCAGCATCCACCACATTAACCCAGTGCGCAGTGATGGACACGTAACGGCCCTGGCCATGCCGACTGGACCATGCATCAGTTGTGAGGTGCACCTTTCCACTCACTGACTGCTTGAGTGCATGGTCAATGCGGTCTTTTACATGATGGTGGAGGGCTGGGATGGCTTTGCGAGAGAAGAAGTGGCGACTGGGTAGGTCATAGCGTGGTACTGCATAGGCCATGAGTTCACGGAAAGCTGCGCTTTCCACCGACCGATAGGGCATCATCTCAAACGAGATTAGTTTGGCAATGTGGGCGTTCAAACCCAGTGTACGCGGATGAGAGACTGAGTACTTTCTTGACCTACTCATAGTGTCTGGGAGGGTGAGCTGGACTTGAGAGCTGCATATGGTGGAAGTAGCGGTGGACAGGGCGGACTGAGAGAGGGTTGATGATGGTGATGGAGTTGGTGTTCTTTCTGATGGCCTAGATTCAGTATTTCGTTGATATAACAGTGGGATTCCCTGACTGCTGTGGCCTTGCAACGACACCTCAACATTTGCTGCTGTGCTATCCGGTGGGCTTACAGTGGGGGAAACAATGTAGCGTTGCTGACTACCTTCTTTGTGATCAGTTGCACATGTGGCACTTGAGGTTTGGTGTTGTGTCCACGCTTGCAAGTGCATGCTGGTTAAATGTCTAAGCATGCAACTGGTATTCACATTTTTCAGATTCTTCCCTCGGCTAAAGGTCTTTGCGCACTTCTTACAGATAACCTTGGCCTGATCATGAGGATTTTGTTCAAAAAAGTGCCACACTGCACTCTTCCTACTTTGGAAGACATTTTGCGGCCTAGCACGCTGTGATGTTTTGACCCTCTGGACAAGCTGTCCAGCAACTCTTTTGATTTTTGGAACCTGTCTTTGGAGTGCTCCGGGCCTGCCAGATAACAGCTGTTGCGATGTCGATGTCTGCTGTGGATGCTCCTCATCTGAGCTATTGGAAGCAGCACCCTCTTCCCCCAATGGATGCCAATCTGGGTCAACAACTGGGTCATCCATCACCTCCTCTTCAATGTCATGTGCACCTTCCTCTGTGTCACCGTGTATGGTGGTATAGTGTGTGGGAAGGGGCACCTGAGTCTCATCAGGGTCAGAATCTGGCTCTGTACACTGCGAGGACAATGTAGTGCTCTGAGTGAATGTACCAGCAGAATCATCTATCAGCGGCTGTGCATCAGTGCACTCCATGTCAGATTCATCTTGGCCTGGGTAATTCACCATTTCACTTGATAATCCAGGCATGGTATGTGAAAACAGCTCCATGGAGTAATCAGTAGTATGGCCTGCGTCATCCTTCAATCTTGGTTGGGGTGAAGGACACAAGGAAAGGTGTGGTTCATGAACATGAGCCTCCAATGACGACTCAGTGCTTTTACTTTTTACAACTTCAGAAGAGGAGGCGATAGAGCTGGAGGCTGAGTCAGCAATGTAAGACAAAACTTTTTCCTGATGCTCTGGCTTTAAAAGCGGTTTGCCAACTCCTAGAAAACTAAGCCTTTGAAGCCTTATGGAGCCAGATGATGACGCAGGCTCAACACCTCCTGCATTCGGTCCTATTTTGCTTTTGCCACTACCATCAGATCCACCACCAACACCATCATTACCAGCTGCCAACCCCCGCCCAATTCCACGGCCTCTTCCACCAGCCTTCCTCATTTTTGGTAGAAATGTAGACAAAATCCAACAAACTATATAGTAATGTAAAACAAGGTACAAGGTGTCTATAGGACAGGGGAGATTTAGATTTTCTGCACACACTAGTGGACACTGGACACTTTTGGATTGTGTGAGGCCCACTGAATATCAGAGCGCTATGTCACAGGCTCGATGCAACAGGTGTGAAAAAAGTGACTACAGGATAAGGGAGATTTTGAATTTCTGCAGACACTTGTGGACACTGGACACTTTTGGATTGTGTGAGGCCCACTGAATATCAGAGCAGCTATGTCACAGGCTCGATGGCACAGGTGTGAAAAAAGTGACTACAGGATAAGGGAGATTTTGAATTTCTGCAGACACTTGTGGACACTGGACACTTGGATTGTGTGAGGCCCACTGAATATCAGAGCGCTATGTCACAGGCTCGATGGCACAGGTGTGAAAAAAGTGACTACAGGATAAGGGAGATTTTGAATTTCTGCAGACACTTGTGGACACTGGACACTTGGATTGTGTGAGGCCCACTGAATATCAGAGCGCTATGTCACAGGCTCGATGCAACAGGTGTGAAAAAAGTGACTACAGGATAAGGGAGATTTTGAATTTCTGCAGACACTTGTGGACACTGGACACTTGGATTGTGTGAGGCCCACTGAATATCAGAGCTCTATGTCACAGGCTCGATGGCACAGGTGTGAAAAAAGTGACTACAGGATAAGGGAGATTTTGAATTTCTGCAGACAATTGTGGACACTGGACACTTGGATTGTGTGAGGCCCACTGAATATCAGAGCGCTATGTCACAGGCTCGATGCAACAGGTGTGAAAAAAGTGACTACAGGATAAGGGAGATTTTGAATTTCTGCAGACACTTGTGGACACTAGACACTTTTGGATTGTGTGAGGCCCACTGAATATCAGAGCGTTATGTCACAGGCTCGATGGCACAGGTGTGAAAAAAGTGACTACAGGATAAGGGAGATTTTGAATTTCTGCAGACATTTGTGGACACTGGACACTTGGATTGTGTGAGGCCCACTGAATATCAGAGCGCTATGTCACAGGCTCGATGCAACAGGTGTGAAAAAAGTGACTACAGGATAAGGGAGATTTTGAATTTCTGCAGACATTTGTGGACACTGGACACTTGGATTGTGTGAGGCCCACTGAATATCAGAGCGCTATGTCACAGGCTCGATGGCACAGGTGTGAAAAAAGTGACTAGAGGATAAGGGAGATTTTGAATTTCTGCAGACACTTGTGGACACTGGACACTTTTGGATTGTGTGAGGCCCACTGAATATCAGAGTGCTATGTCACAGGCTCGATGCAACAGGTGTGAAAAAAGTGACTACAGGATAAGGGAGATTTTGAATTTCTGCAGACACTTGTGGACACTGGACACTTGGATTGTGTGAGGCCCACTGAATATCAGAGCACTGTGTCACAGGCTTGATGGCACAGGTGTGAAAAAAGTGACTACAGGATAAGGGAGATTTTGAATTTCTGCAGACACTTGTGGACACTGGACGCTTTTGGATTGTGTGAGGCCCACTGAATATCAGAGCGCTATGTCACAGGCTCGATGGCACAGGTGTGAAAAAAGTGACTACAGGATAAGGGAGATTTTGAATTTCTGCAGACACTTGTGGACACTGGACACTTTTGGATTGTGTGAGGCCCACTGAATATCAGAGCGCTATGTCACAGGCTCGATGGCACAGGAGTGAAAAAAGTGACTACAGGATAAGGGAGATTTTGAATTTCTGCAGACACTTGTGGACACTGGACACTTTTGGATTGTGTGAGGCCCACTGAATATCAGAGCGCTATGTCACAGGCTCGATGGCACAGGTGTGAAAAAAGTGACTACAGGATAAGGGAGATTTTGAATTTCTGCAGACACTTGTGGACACTGGACACTTTTGGATTGTGTGAGGCCCACTGAATATCAGAGTGCTATGTCACAGGCTCGATGGCACAGGTGTGAAAAAAGTGACTACAGGATAAGGGAGATTTTGAATTTCTGCAGACACTTGTGGACACTGGACACTTTTGGATTGTGTGAGGCCCACTGAATATCAGAGAGCTATGTCACAGGCAGAAATTGGCTAGTGTATCACAAACTACAAGATGTATGTAGAATTGGGCAGAATAGGAATCTCCCTAGAGTGTAGGTCTGTAAGAACGGAACAAGTCCTCCACTTATCCTTCCACAGTGACACACAGATAGCTTCACTGTGGCTGTGATAACAGCCGTTACACGGTACTGTGTGAGGAGCGTACACCGCTGTATGGTGTGAAAAAATGCACGCTCAGTACCTCAGCAGGACAAAAAAAAAATTGTGATTGCTTTTAAAAAAGCAGTTTGCAGAGCAGTGGGGAAACAGCAATGCAGCTGTCAGGAAGCCTTAGAAGGCAGCCTAACAACCAACACCGCTGATCCACCACAATATAGCCTCCCCTTGCACTGCACATACAGTGACTGGTGTGTTGTACAGGCTAGCAGCAGAAGCAGTTTTTTTTTCTTCTTCCCTGCCTAACGCTCTCCCTACAGAATCAGCAATCTCTCCCTATGCTAAGATCGGCAGAAGTAAGATGGCGGTCGGTGTGCACGCCCTTTTATAACCCCTGTGATGCCCACCAAAGCAAGCCAATCACTTGCATGCCCTTCTGAAAGATGGTGGTGACCCCTGCCTATGTCATCACGTTGCCCACAGTGTCCGTGGATCCTGATTGGCTGAAAAAGAGCGCAAAACAAACTTTTGAAACGCGACTTTGGCGCGTAAGTCGCCGACCTCGTGGCCGACCTCATCCTAGGGTCGGGTTTCGTTTCATGAAACCCGACTTTGCCAAAAGTCGGCGACTTTTGAAATTTTTGGACCCGTTTCGCTCAACTCTAGTGCTGGATATAACGAGAGTGACAGACTGCAAAAAAAAAGGAAATTTAGGCTAAAATGCCACAATTTTTGGCACACGGATGTATGAGGCGTGCCAGAGATATGCCCCACTGAAAAATGTGGCCTGTTTTTTTTAAATAATGCAACATAGAGCTGTATATAACTCGAGTAACAGACTGGAAAACACTGGAATACAGGCCTAAAATCCACAAATTGTATTCACATGGATGTATGAGTCTTGTCACAGATATACCCCACTGTAAAATGTGGCCTGTTTTTTAAAATAATGCAACATAGTGCTGTATGTAACTGGAGTAACAGACAGGAAAACACTGAAATCTCTCTGGCAGCATGCACACAATACTCACTAGCCCAGAACGTTCAACACCTCGCTCCGTGGTGACCAACGGGCACACTGCACGTCTCTCCTCACAGTCTCTGTCAACAGTGGTGGTGGTGGTGCTTGGGCGCAGGCCTGCATTCTCTGCAGCTTCGCACGCTTTCTCCCTCAGCTTCTGGCTGGGTTTAGGCTACCTCTCTAAACACACCCCTTCTTCCTGGGTCATGGGGCCTGTCCAGTCCCCTATTCCTTCCCCCAGGAAACAGGGGATGCAGCCTCTGCAGTTCCGAACCTGGCTCAATACATTTACTTGCAGCCTGGTCTTCCTCCTTACACTTACTCTCTGCGTTTGGTTGCATCAGTTATCCAATGAACCTGTAAATTCTGTTTGTCTGTTATGAAAATCATAAACATCAAAGGGAATGCCTAAACTTAAGTGTGAATGTAGACTAATCTATCTGTAGATTGTCTCTGTTGCAAATGGTAACCACAAAGCTTTGTTCCTCAAATATGATATGCAATCCCCAACATATATACATGTAAAACCATAATAAACCAGAATAATGACCCCAAGTGAAATTAATTACATAAATATTATTTACATCATTCTTTACAAAACATTAATATATACACCAAAGTACAAAAATTAATGCAAAAATTAATCATTAAAATACGAAAATCAGAGATGCATAATGCAACAATATATGTACATATACTGTATATGAGGAGCAGGAAGAAATCAGAAAAACACACTTTCATGAATATCAGAAAACAATAACACGAACAGTAGGCAAGATGATCCAGCCAGTAAAGGAATACACTAACCTTTTAGCGAAGAATGGAATAGGACTTAGATTCAGTAAGGGGTAAGTCCCCAAAGAGCTGAATAAGAAAAAAAGAATATGAGAACCCACGTTTGGTAATAGGTACTGTATATAATCAGTAGATGAAGGTAAAAGATTGAAGAGACATACCGCTGAGGGGTTAACAGATATCATGCACGTCTGGTGGATTGTGTAGCCTATGCATGTGATGGCAGTGGTGCTTTTAATAGCAATATGTGGAGTAACTTTCGGGGCTGGTTAGTATCGAGATGAGGCTTGGAATGCAAGTATTCCATGTTCACAATTTCACAGAGTGGCCAATATAGTTTCTGATCCACAGTTAATCGAAATTCGTTTGGATGATATGTCCCAAAAATTTACGGAGAGAGGATACCCGAGTAGAATCCTTGCCTTGGAAAAACAAAGGGTGCTTGAACATCCTGTTCTTCCGACACAGACCACTAAACCTGAACGTGTTCCTTTTATTCATACTCACCACCCCATCATGTCCATGATATCTAGAATTATCAATAAACATTGGCCTCTACTGGCGGAATCATATCCACAAATTACATCTTTCCAGACACCTGCACTAATGTGCAAACGTAGACCTAGGAACATTAGGGACCATTTGGTCAAGGCAGACATTGGTAGTTTTGCAAGACAACCTAAACAACTCTTCCTTGGAGCACAGCGGGTAGGCACATTCCTATGCTTGGGATGTGCCTTCTATGCCAACGTTATTAAATCCAGTGATGTCATACATCCACACACGGGAAGAAGAATAGGATCAGAAGTTTCTACACATGTGAGAGCAATTTTGTGGTATATTTGATTAATTGCCCATATGGCCTCCTCTATATAGGGGAGACTACTCAACACGTCCGTGACAGAATCTCTAGTCATAAGTCCACTATCAGATTGAAGAAAACATGGCTCCCCCTCCCCCACCACTTTGTTGCAGCCAAGCACTGTCAGAACGGGTCCGTGCAGATCCGGCTCTTTCATTCCGTCAAATCCTGGCAATAGCAGTGTCCCGAAGCAAAGAAGACAGCTAAACGTCTGGGGTGATGCGTGTCTAGGGTGCCAATACCAGAGGGGACCCAAATCATCAGGAGGCGCTGGTCCAGGTAGTGCAAGACTTGCAGCGGTCTCTTGTCAGTATGCAAGACAAATGAACCCGGATGGAGCAAAGAATGGGAGAACAACAGTCTGACCCATCGTACTCATACAACCACTCTTCGGCCTTACCCATAAGGGATCATTGGGTGCAGGCCCCCTCCTGTCAGACATCGGAGGCACGAAGACAGGCTCAGGGTGCCCCTCGGCGGAGAGGAGGCATCCAATACTGGGAATGTGGAGGGCAAGGGCACCTTGCCAGAAACTGCCGGAATTATGCTCAAAGCCAGCCACAGCCACTGTTAAACTACCAACCCCCGCAGTAACACTGCACTCTGCAGGGGAGACAAGAAGACAAGCCGCTCCTTATCATAATGAACATTTGATTGCTGGGAGTCCCATCCTGCGTGCCAAATTTGAGGGTGTTCCAGTGGATTGCTTGATAGATACCGGGTCACAAGTGACAACGATGTCAGAATCATATTTCAAACAGCATTTTCAGGCCCTGGCCAAGCCAGAGAAGGAGACATTGATCTGGTTGTTTGCTGCCAATCAACAAACGATCCCGGGCACAGGGATCGTGTGGATGAATATTCGAATCTGTGGGCAAGAAGTGGGAAAAAAAGGGATCCTGTTAGTCCCTGAGTCCATCAAAGAAGATGTGCCTGTAGTACTGGGAATGAGTATCCTACGAGAACTCGATCAGATAATGTTCACCAAACGGGGACCCAGTTATTGAAAGAAGGCTGCCACACACAAGCCTACTCAAGAAGACTTTCAGCGATTGATCCGCGTCTGTGGGACGCAGAAGAGTGTGCCGTCTTATCAGACGATAGGGGTCATCTAGGCCCCAGGGAAAGAGCCTGTAATCCTGCCTCCTGAGCGAGAAAGTATATTACACCTTCCAGTGCGGACTCATCGCAATCTTGACGGCCTAGAGGTGATTGTTCAGCCTGTGGTAGACGAAGGAGCAGACCAAGAAGTCATGATAGCTCGCATGATAGCGGTGGTCCAGGGAGGACACGTGCCCATAAGAGCTTTGAACGTGGGCCCCAGGGAGGTCACCTTGCCACAAGGGACTGATCTGGCCCAGGTGTACCTACACAAGGGCGAAGTGGTAAGTCAGAAGGAGATGTCTTTATCGCCGATAGAAGGTATGGGGTGGACTCTGGCTGTTGCAGCAGGGCCCAAAGAGACTCCAACCCTGGAGTGGAATGGGCGGGTCAACCTGGAACAAATGGAAGTGGATGTGAAGGCCCTAGGCCTTGAGCATGTGCAGGCGATAGAAGCTATGCTGTGGGAAAATCAGGTCGCATTCGCTTGTCACGCCGAAGATTTTGACTGTACCGAAGTGATCACACACGAGATACCGACCAGGGACGCTCGTCCAATTCGAGAACGATACCGGCAAATCACACCCAAGTTGTTCCAAGAGGTAAAGACATTACTTGGGCAGATGCTGGATACAGGAGTAGTGCAGAGTAGTCAGAGCCTCTGGGCGACCCCGGTGGTGCTCGCCAAGAAGAAGGATGGGACCATCCGGTTCTGTGTCGATTACAGGAAACTCAATGCTTGCACTGTGCGAGACTCATACCCGTTACCCCGCATCGAGGAATCCTTAACAGCATTGGGGAAGGCCAAGTACTTCACCACCTTGGACCTAGCAAGCGGATACTGGCAAGTAGCCATGGCAGAAAAAGACAAGGAAAAAAACGCCTTCATCCTCCCTATGGGATTGTTTAAGTTTAACCGGATGCCCTTCGGGCTCTCCAATGCTCCGGGCACATTTCAATGGCTGATGGAAAAGTGTTTGGGAGACTTAAACTTTGAGGCTACCCTGATCTACCTGGATGACATAATTGTGTTCTCTGCCTCGTTCGAAGACCATCTTGCCCGGCTTGGACAGGTACTTGGAAGACTGCGGACTCATAATCTGAAGGTGAAGCCAAAGAAATGCCACCTCTTCAAGAGAGAAATCGAGTACCTGGGCCACATATTGCCACAAGATGGGGTTCTACCCTCACCGGAAAAAGTGGCTGCTATCCAGAAGTGGCTAGTCCCTCGAACAGTGAGGGAACTCCAGGCCTTCCTTGGGCTCGCCAGGTACTACCGACGGTTTGTTAAAGATTTTGCAAAGGTGGTGAGTCCCCTGAATGAGCTGCTGAGGGGGACCTCCGGAGTGCTGAAGAACCAGTGCATCCCTTGGGACCAGAGGTGAGATGATGCCTTCCAGGCTATAAAGAATGCTCTTCAGCCCCGATTTTGGCTTACGCAGATTTGGATCAACCATTCCTGTTGTACACAGATGGTAGCCTTCATGGACTCGGTGCAGTACTTTTCCAAATACAGGATGGACATGAGAGAGTCATTGGGTATGCTAGCAGGTCCCTGTGAGACAGCGAAAGAAACCCCCACAATTACAGCTCTTTCCGGTTAGAGCTTCTGACCCTGGTGTGGGCCATGACAGAGAAGTTTGCAGGCTTCCTGGCAGGGATCAAGATTCAAGTTCGAACGGACAATAACCCCCTGGCCCACCTTGAGAATGCTAAATTGGGGGCCTTGGAAAAACGGTGGGTGTCTTGCCTGGCCAAGTTTGACTTTACCATCCGTTATCGCTCTGCCACTGAAAATGCAAATGCCTACGGCTTGTCATGAGTGACGGTGGAAACACCAGTGTGGGATCTCGATGAACAACTGGAAGAGGAAGAAACCCCAGACTTCCATAAGTTCAGGAGCCCAGTGGTTGCTGTCCAGTCAAGTAGGGAGGCCTGCGCACTACCCCGATCTCTGGATTGAACCAATGAAGAATGGGGATGTGTTCAAGACGAAGACGAAGGGATGAGACAGATGAAATGCTGGGTAGCGCAGAAGCGGAAGCCAGGCAAACAAGAGAGGGATAGTCTGGACGCTGAGATGAATAGTGTCTTACACCAGTGGGATATGCTGGAGGTGCGAGAATCGGTGCTATATCGCAATTGACAACAGCCAAAAGACACTGGTGGTCATCCCAGGAGGAATGGCCCAGGAAGTGGCTAAAGAAACCCATGAATTCAGAGCCCACTTTGGGTCCACAAAGACCAACCAGTGGTTACAGCAGTATGTGTACTGCCCCTGGTTGGAGTCCGTGGTAGAAGTCTGCTGGCAGTGTCGGGTATGTGACCTCGTTAAGAGTACTGAACAAAGGGAACCCATCCAGACCATACGCACTAAGGAACTGCTGGAAGTCTTGATGATCAACTATCTCCTCATGGGACACTCAGCCCGGGGTCCACAGTACTGTTTGGTGATGACCGACCATTTCTCCAAGTTTGCGGTAGTCACCCCGACTAGAGATCAGACTGCCGAGTCGGCGGTGGGGGCCATTTGTCAAGACTTCATCTAAGTGCATGGGTGCCCAAAGCACATCCACTCTGACCAAGGTGCATGTTTCCAAGGCAAGGTGATGGAAGAATTGTATCACTTGTATGGCATTGAGCGGTCCCGTACCACCCCTTACCACCCTCAAAGCAACGGAGCATGTGAACGATTCAACCGAACCTTGATGCAAATGCTGAGGACGTTGGAAGAGGACAAGAAGGCATGCTGGCCAGACTACCTGCCAGAGTTGGTCTGGACCCACAACAATCGGGTCCATTCAACCACGGTTTCCACCCCATATCTGCTGCTGTTTGGAAGAGCTGGACGAGAAATCATTGAGTTGAAGTTAGAACAGCTAGAAGAGCTGATGGAGCGAACCGTCACTTCATGGGTGAAAGAACATTGGCAAAGATTGCAAACAATACGGCGGTTGGTGGGTCAGCAGCTACAGGAGAAAGAACAGGCCGTAAACCGATTCAGGAGATACCGCTCCATCTCGGGGACCAAGTATTAGAGAGAAATGCCCCAGGGATAAGCTAAGCAAGAGATGCGAAATACAGCCTTACAAAGTAATCGAGCGAGTGTATGCTGACGGCCCGGTCTACAAGGTGCAGGTTGAGAATGGGGCGTCTGCCCCTAGAGTGCTCTACAGAAATATGCTGCGGCCATGCCGGTCCGAGGCCCGTCCTGTACCAGTGCCGCTTGAGGGTGATACTCCACCTCCTGAACCTGTCTTGCCTGCTGGTGAAATCAATGATGAATGGCAGATCAGCCCTGACACTGTTATGGAAATGCAGTATATATGTATATGTATTTCATCTAGATCTCACTTGCCTGCTATAGGCTATATGCTATATACTCTTATATACTCATATACACTCTATATATTCCTATATGTGCACTTAGAGATATAATCACAGCTGTCCTGAACTTTGTAGCTAGTTTCTGGAGATGACCTAACCCCATGAGCCAGTCTGGGGAGCTGATGTTATCTCATGATAGCATTGTCTTGTGACATTTGTCCCAGACATACAGAAGAGGAAGTTAGGCCAGATGGTCCAAGCCGATATTGGAGTCTTGCTGACATTGTAAGACAAGGGACAGTAAATCATCTGATTCTTAAGTCTCCTCAGGTCGGACACCCATATATGTTCATGTATTTAAACTGACCAATTAGATAAGAAGTTCAGCCTTTATGTCAATGAGTAACCACTCCTTTGTACGAACTAATAAAACCAAGTATATTCAATAAACTTCCAGAGTTCTGCTGGAAAGGATTGCTGCTAACTAGGCTTGGTGTCTTTCTTTCCTTGAGCGCTCAATAAGACTATGTCTAATTAGGACAGACCACAGCACGCACAAGGGTATATTAACCTAATCAAAAATCCATCCATGACAACACCGTGGGGGGCCCTCAGCTGGACAGAGATGGTAATCTTCTGCAGGTACCACTGCTGCCACATGACGATGAGTCCAGACAAGAGCCTACTACAACTCCTGCAGCAAGTATTCCTCTGGAAGATAGTCAAGACATCCGGAGATCCCAGAGGTCTACTGCAGGGGTTCCACCAGTCTGATACATAGAACAGTGTTCTCTGTCTGTTTCTCCCCTATAGGTGCTGTTCCGCATTGCAAGTGCATCTATCCCACTGCAACCTTGATGCTATGATGGTCAAGGACGGCCATCTTTAAGTAGGGAGGCATGTAAGGGGATGGCATTGCTATGGACTGTAGAGACAAGTTGCCACTTTAAGAGACAGCACCCCCTTGGTTAGAGCAGTAGGACATTCTGCGCTTCCCTGCTGTAAAGACTGTTTTTGGTCTCTTCTGTCAGCATTGGAGAAAGGAGGGGCTGCTTTTCTGTGTGAGGAGAGAGCCGAGATTTCTGTAGGAACAAGACGTGGCGAAGCTGTGAAGGGAAGACTTTGTAAATTCTTCTGTGGAAAGCAAGGTGGCTTTCCTATGTTGCCATGAGGAGCCACAAAGAAAAAACAAGAAAGGAATACAGAGAAGGGAATCCACCATTTCTAGGAGCATCACTGGACCTGCACTCAAGGAAAAGACCACATTGCACAGAGCTTCCAGGAAGAAGTGCGCACCATCTTGCAAAGCTGCAGGCCCCCGGGAATGGACGGAGATACCAATGCTACTGTGAGTGCTAACCCCTTCTGTGCACATGCTAGGGTTTAGGATAGACTGCAATAGATAGAGCACGGCAGCCATGTGGCCAGGTTAGCAAAGGCCAGATAGGTTATAGTTAGTGTAGCATCATACGTTACTTTACAGTGTTGTCTTGCCATTTGGATAAATACACTGAGCTGTGATAGTTGGTGCTCTGTGCTGTTTGACAGCCCAGCTAGAGAATATTATCCTTGTAAATTGTCTGTTTTCATTACATACCCGTTTCTGCATTTTCCTAAACACTGCATTCCTTGCCTGTAAAGAAATTAACCCTTTGTTGTTTGCACCTCATCTTGTGTACCGTAGTCTCCTTGCATTGTGGTGGTCCCCTGGCCATCGCTTAACATCCAAGATGGCTGCCACAGTGGCACACAATGGTAAGTCTGAACTATGCCTCTGTGAGATGTTTGTCAGCTCAGCAGGTTGATATAAATATGGGTCGCCCTCCCAGGGCGGTGGGGTACTCGGTACCAGGCCGGTCTCTTAGAGGGGAGTGTCACAGCAGCGGTGACCCGGTCCGTGGCCCTGGGCGCCCATGTAAAAGGGGATTGAGTGATGGGAATAAAGTTTATGAATGATTCGTGACGCCACCTGTGGTGTTCGGCAATTAAGATGTTAAGCCGACGCTGCAGACAGATCCTCTGGGACAGATGGTGGGATGCAGCAGTGATGTTATAGCCCTCCACAGGCAGGGCTGTTGGTCCCAGGGCAGTGTAGATAGGTGTTGAGGACAAGGGTGCAGTGTATGGCACAAGGATGTAGCAGTGCCGAAGAGTTTGTAGGAAGAAGGCAAGGACACAACAGGGTGCAGTTTCTTTACCTTTACTTGGCAAATGCAGTCCAGGGTCCCGATTACAGATGGTACAGTTCCAGGCTAGCCTGGAAGCAACTCAGGAATCACTCTGTCAGATAGGTTGTGTAGTCTCCTTCCTAGCGCTTGCTTGAGGTACATGCAGTACTGTGCAACACTGAAGTTCCTCCTTCTTATCTTCTCTTAGAACTACCTCATATGGCAGACAGCTGTAGCCCTCTATCTCTCTTGGCTCACCCGTCGCTGTTGTGTCTCTGAGTCTTAGGTGGGAATACAGCATTTACAGCTTCCTACTCCTCTGGTTTCTGTTGCAGGACCTTCAGTATCCAATCAACCGTGGAGACCAGGCTCCAGATCATGCGCTATCACTGGGAGGGAGCTCTCTATCCTCAGCTCAACCTCCAGCTTCACTCCACACGTCCACACACTTCGGCCTCCTCACACTTACTGCCTAATTTCCCCTCCTGGCCCCAGAGAGAAACTCTTCCCCTTAGTATTGGTTCAGAGCTCCCTCTGCTGGCCTGGAGTGGGAACTGTGTTGCATGACATGGTTAACTGCTAGAGAGACCCTTCATTGCTTCCAAGCCTGGCATCACCCTCTCTGGAGGAAGGCAATGCCACTGTGGCGACCATGCTCCTGGGGGCGTCACAAATGTGTATTCCTGTGTCCGCATCTGTATACTACTGTACCTGTAAATAGATTTGCTCATCTGCAGTAATGTTGTTATTCGATAAAAAGATATCACTGTTACCTAAGCATGGCTGAAAGACTGTAAGATGCAGGGAAATTGTCAGAGGTAGGGCTACAATCTGGGTGATGTCAAACACAGGAAGAGAAAGTGCAGCCATTTTAAGGGAAGTCTGCAGCTATTCATAACAGGGAGAGGATGTGCCGGAGGATAATCGAAAGACATACTATCGTGGAAGCATCCCAGCGCAGCAGCAGATTAGAGATGATCATGCCTGTGACCAGAACCTGTCCAGATGTGAGGAGATTTCTGCCAGAAACGCTGCTGAGAGACGGAAAAGGCAGGGACCTAGCGTGAGAGGTATTGGATGCCTCTGAGGAATTAAGCCACAGTCATCAACGGTACCATTCACCTGCTGGAGGGTCCCCGCATCCGTCTGTATTCATTGATTGCTTGTCTGGAGCAGACCCGAGTTGGTAAGGCTAGTTTCACACTTGCTTTTTTTTGCAGCGCGTTTTTCCCGCAAAAAAACGCATTGAAAAAACGCATACAAAAGCATACAACTGCTGCGTTTTTTTCAAGCATTTTTATGAGCATGCATGAAAAAAACGCAGCGTTTTTATGCGTTTGTATGCGTTTTTAGTGCGTTTTTACCGCGTTTGCGTTTTTTTCCAACATTTTTAGGTGGCCCCTCACACTACCCAAACCATGACTTTACTAACCCTAACCCTGACCCTAACCCTAACCCTAACCCTGACCCTAACTCTTAACCAAACCATACTTAACCCTAATCCTGACCCTAACCCTGACCCTAATCCTTAACAAAACCATACTTAACCCTAACCCTGACCCTAACCCTAACCCTGACCCTAACCCTAACCCTAACCCTGACCCTAACCCTAACCCTGACCCTAACCCTTAACAAAACCATACTTAACCCTAATCCTGACCCTAACCCTGACCCTAACCCTTAACCAAACCATACTTAACCCTAACCCTGACCCAAACCCCAACCCTAACCCTAACCCTGACCCTGACCCTAACCCTAACCCTAAACCCCCTTAACTAACCCTAACTCTAACCCAAACCCCTAAATTCCATGGTTAAAAAAAAAAAACGCATATGCAAAAAAACGCATACATGAGCATGCCAGTGCGCACATATGCGCATCCATAGGCTATAATGGCCATTTTTAGCGCAAAACGTGCGCATATGTGCGCATGCGCTTTTTTGCAGGGCCAAAAAATGCAACATGCTGCGTCTGGAAAATACAAACGCACACCCCAAAAAAACGCAGCGCATGAAAATCGCATACATGCGCTTACAAGCGCGCAGGTATGCGCACCCATGTTAAATATAGGGGAAAAAACGCATGCGCACATATGCGTTTTTTTCCAGCGCTAAAAAACGCAAATGTGAAACCAGCCTAAGAATACTACTAAGGCCCACTCCATTGCCACAGTTGATAACCGTGCACGCACCTCACTACATTCTGGTGCCAAAATACTCATGACTGAGATAATGCCTGTAGTTAGTTAGATAGGCATATTAACTGTTTAAGGCCATGGTTATTGCCAAAATCAGCATCCTGAAGTTCCAGATTTGCTGCCACGTTTCCTGTTTCCAACCAAGAAAATTACGGTCAAAAGTAAATCACACTTCCTAAATAATCAGAAAATACCAACAAGGAAACCGGAAGTCAAAGGTAAACAATAATATACGGTAAAAAAAATAACAATTTTATTTAGACAAAAATAATACAATAAAATACAACAAAATAAGAAAAGTCACATGGCCAGGAATACAAAAAAGTATATGGACTAAAAAACATATGGGCAAACACATGGACAAGGAGGAAGTATATAAAATGGATCACAAAGTAATAGACTAAACCATGGACCAAAGAGACCGATATGACAACGGTAGTGCAAAAAAAAGTATTGGGATGCTATAGTAAAAATATTCAAATAACATAGGAGAAAAACATCCTAATTGAGGTAACAGCCCTATAGCCAATGACTAAGCATTACAATCAGTATAGTACAAAATTAATTAGTCCTAAAGTCAGTGAAAATACAAACAATCCTTTAACCCCCTTCACCCCCAAGGGTGGTTTGCACGTTCATGACCGGGCCAATTTTTACAATTCTGACCACTGTACCTTTATGAGGTCATAACTCTGGAACGCTTCCATGGATCCCGGTGATTCTGACATTGTTTTCTCGTGACATATTGTACTTCATGTTAGTGGTAAAATTTCATTCAAATAACTTGTGTTTATTTGTGAGAAAAACAGAAATTTGGCGAAAATTTTGAAAATTTCGCAATTTTCCAACTTTGAATTTTTATGCCCTTAAATCACAGAGATATGGCACCCAAAAAACTTGATAACTAACATTTCCCACATGTTTACTTTACATCAGCACAATTTTGGAACCAAAAGATTTTTTTGTTAGGAAGTTATAAGGGTTAAAAGTTGACCAGCGATTTCTCATTTTTACAACACCATTTTATTTTTAGGACCACATCACATTTGAAGCCACTTTGAGGGGTCTATATGATAGAAAATACCCAAAAGTGACACCATTCTAAAAACTGCACCCCTTAAGGTGCTCAAAACCACATTCAAGAAGTTTATTAACCCTTTAGGTGCGTCACAGGAATTTTTTTGAATATTTAAAAAAATGAACATCTAACTTTTTTTCATAAAAAAAATACTTCAGGTTCAATTTTTTTTATTTTACCAAGGGTAACAGGAGAAATTGGACTGCAAAAGTTATTGTGCAATTTGTCCTGAGTACGCTGATACCTGATATGTGGGGGGGGAACGACTGTTTCGGCGCATGGCAGAGCTCAGAATGGAAGGAGCGCCGTTTGACTTTTTCAATGCAAAATTGGCTGGAATTCAGATTGGACGCCATGTCACATTTGGAGAGTCCCTGATGTACCTAATCAGTGGAAACCCCCTACAAGTGACCCCATTTTGGAAACTAGACCCCCTAAGGAACTTATCTAGATGTGTGGTGAGAACTTTGAACCCCCATGGGCTTCACAGATGTTTTTAACATTAAGCCATACAATTAAAAAATCATATTTTTTCCACAAAAATGATCTTTTCACCCTCAATTCTTATTTTTCCAAGGGTAACAGCACCCTAAAAGTTATTGTGCAATTTGTCCTCAGTACGCTGATACCCCACGTGGGGGTAAACCACTATTTGGGCGCATGGCAGAGCTCGGAAGGGAAGCAGCGCCATTTGACGTTTTTGGCTGGAATTGAGATCGGACACCATGTCGCGATTGGAAAACTCCTGATGTACCTAAACAGTGGAAACCCCCCACAAATGACACCATTTTGGAAACTAGACCCCCTAAGGAACTTATCTAGATGTGTGGTGAGAACTTTGAACCCCCAAGAGCTTCACAGAAGTTTATAACATAAAGCCGTACGATTAAAAAATCATATTTTTTCCACAAAAATGATCTTTTCACCCTCAATTCTTATTTTTCCAAGGGTAACAGCACCCTAAAAGTTATTGTGCAATTTGTCCTGAGTACGCTGATACCCCACATGTGGGGGTAAACCACTATTTGGGCGCATGGCAGAGCTCGGAAGGGAAGCAGCGCCATTTGACGTTTTTGGTTGGAATTGAGATCGGACACCATGTCGCGATTGGAAAACCCCTGATGTACCTAAACTGTGGAAACCCCCCACAAATGACCCCATTTTGAAAACTAGACCCCCTAAGGAACTTATCTAGATGTGAGGTGAGCACTTTGAACCCCCAAGGGCTTCACAGAATTTTATAATGCCAGGGCATGAAAATAAAAAAATCATATTTTTTCCACAAACATGATCAATTAGTCCCCAATTTTTTTATTTTCCCAAGGGTAACAGGAGAAATTGAACCCCAAAAGTTGTTGTCCAATTTGTCCTGAGTACGCTGACACCCCATATGTGGGAGAAAACTACTGTATGGACACATGTCAGGGCTCGGAAGGGAAGTAGTGACGTTTTGGAATGCAGACTTTGATGGAATGGTCTGCGGGTGTCATGTTGCCTTTGGAGAGCCCCTAATGTACCTAAACAGTGGAAACACCCACAAATGACCCCATTTTGGAAATGAGAACCCCTAAGGAACTTATCTAGATGTGTGGTGAGCACTTTGAACCCCCAAGGGCTTCACAGAAGTTTATAATGCCAGGGCATGAAAATAAAAAAATCGTATTTTTTCCACAAACATGATCAATTAGTCCCCAATTTTTTCATTTTCCCAAGGGTAACAGGAGAAATTGGACCCCAAAAGTTGTTGTCCAATTTGTCATGAGTACGCTGACACCCCATATGTGGGAGAAAACTACTGTATGGACACACGTCGGGGCTCGGAAGGGAAGCAGTGACGTTTTGGAATGCAGACTTTGATGGAATGTCTGCGGGTGTCATGTGCGTTTGGAGAGCCCCTGATGTACCTAAACTATTGAAACTCCCCACAAGTGACCCCATTTTGGACACTAGACCCCCCCACGGAACTTATCTAGATGTGTGGTGAGCACTTTGAACCCCCAAGTGCTTCACAGAAGTTTATAACGCTCGGACGTGAAAATAAAAAAATCATTTTTTTCCACAAAAATGATATTTTTGCCCCCAATTTTTTATTTTCCTAAGGGTGACAGGAGAAATTGGACCCCAAAAATTGTTTTGCAATTTGTCCTGAGTAGGCTGATACCCTACATGTTGGGGGTAAAACACTGTTTGGGCGCATGGCAGAGCTTGGAAGGAAAGGAGCACCATATGACTTTTTCAACTCAGAATTGGCTGGAATTGAGATCAGACGCAATGTTGCATTTGGAGAGCCCCTGATGTGCCCAAACAGTGGAAACCCCCAATTCTAACTCCAACCCGAACCCCAACACACCCCTAACCCTAATCTCAGCCCTAACCCTAACCCTAGCCCTAACCCAAGCCCTAACCCTAGCCCTAACCCTAACCCTAGCCCTAACCCTAACGGAAAAATGGAAATAAATACATTTTTTTTTTATTTTATTATTTTTCCCTAACTAAGGGGGTGATAATGGGTGGTTTGATTTACTATTTATGGCGGTTTTTATGTTTGGCAGCTGTCGCACGCTAAAAGACGCTTTTTATTGTAAAAATAGTTTTTGCATCACCACATATTGAGAGCTATAATTTTTCCGTATTTTGACCCACCGCATCATGTGAGGTCTTATTTTTTCTGGGACGAGTTGACGTTTTTACCGGTACCATTTTCGGGCACATGACATTTTTTGATCGCTTTTTATTCCAATTTTTGGGACGCAGAATGAACAAAAAAACAGCGTTCCATGAATTTCTTTTGGGGGAGTGCGTTTACACCGTTCCACGTGCGGTAAAATTGATAAAGCGGTTTTATTCTTCGGGTCAGTACGGTTACAGCGATACCTCATTTAGGTTTTTTTTATGTTTTGTCGGTTTTATGCAATGAAAACTATTTTATATAAAAAATAATTATTTTTGCATCGCTTTATTCGGCGAGCTATAACTTTTTTACTTTTTCGCTGATGATGCTGTGTGGCGGCTCGTTTTTTGCGGGACAAGATGACGTTTTCAGCGGTACCATGGATATTTATATGTGTCTTTTTGGTCGCGCGTTATTATACTTTTTGTTTGGCGGTATGATAATAAATCATTATTTTTTGCTTCGTTTTTTATTTTTATTTTTTAAGGGGTTCGCTAAAGGGGTTAACTAATGGGACAGTTTTATAGGGCGGGTCGTTATGGACGCGGCGATACCTAATATGTGTACTTTTATTGTTTGTTTTTTTTTATTTTCAAAAAATAAATTTATTGGGGAATATTTTTTTTTTTTTTTACTAATTTATTTAGCGATTTTTTTAAAATTATTTTTACACTTTTTTTATTTTTTTTTTACTTTATTACATAGTCCCAGGTGGGACATCACTGTCCTGTGACAGATCGCTGATCTGTCACATCACAGATCACTGTGACAGATCAGCGATCTGTCACAGGCAGTGCCGAAGGCTTCCTCATGCCTGCGCTTTGCAGGCACTGAGGAAGCCAGCTTCCTGCAGGCCCCCGAAGGCCCCCGTCGCCATCTTGGATCCGGGGGCCTGTAGGGAAAGAGTCCCCTGCAGCAGCGCTGCACATTGCGCTGCCGTGGGGGGCTCAGGGAAGCACGGAGGGAGCCCCCTCCCTGCCGATGCTTCCCTTTAACTCCCGGTACACCGCGATCGTGTTTGATCGCGGTGTGCAAGGGGTTAACGTGTCGGGGCGGTCCGTGACTGCCCCTGACACCCTGTGCCGGGTGTCAGCTGTGATAATCAGCTGACACCCGACCGCGATTAGCGGCGCTCACCACGTGGGCGCCGCTGATCGCTGAGACGTACTATCCCGTCCATGGGCATAGGGGCCCAGGTCCCATGGACGGGATAGTACGTCGGATGTCAGGAAGGGGTTAAAGACCAAATAGTTCCTCATGCTGCAGGGAGTCCCATTTCAGTAAGCACATAGATTAATAAAGGCAGGTGCCTGATGTATTTACCTGGCAATGAGGTGCAGCAAAACCCCAACGTGCGTTTCACGTCAGCGAACCCCCGAAGAAGTTGACGCGAAATGCCCGTGGGGTTTTGCTGTAGAAGTGCAATCTAGCGCGAAACAGTTGTTATCTGTTGCGTTATCCACTTGCAAGCCTCCCTGCCTCTGTTGTATATATGTATCCAAAATAAAGGACATTTTTGTGGATCGGTGAGCGCTATGCTCTCTTTGTTTCATGGTGACTTTGGACAAAACTTTTTTTGCACTACCGTTGTCATATCGATCCCTTTGGTCCATGGTTTAGTCTATTACTTTGTAATCTATTTTTTATACTATTCGACTTCCTCTTTGTCCCCCATGTGTTTGCCAATATGCTTTTTATTCCATATACCTTTTTGTATTCCTGGCCATGTGACACTCTATTACTCTTCTCCTTATTTTATTGTATTATTTTTGTCTAAATAAAATTGTTATTTTTTTGCAGTATATTATTGTTCGCCTTTGACTTCAGTTTTCCTTGTTGGTATTTTCATGTTTCCTGTTGTTCCATAACTGAGAATCTCAATTCATTTCTAGGTACCGTTGCAGCACACAACGGACTTCAGACCAAACTTGAACTTCTTTTTGTTTCAGGAGAGAGTTACTGAGAAACATTATAGTATAGGATAATTGTTCAACCTCGATAGACTGCATTTACAGCTAAACAGCCATCGCAGATGGTTTACTGTTAGGGTATTCTTGGTACAGCTGAGAACGGACTATTCCTCTGAGTTAAATGAAGTCACTTCAGGACAGGATTCTGTATTGAGCAACCTCTGTAATACTCCTGTTACTGATATAATAGCACCCTGTATTATTGCTGTTGTTTTGTTATCTGCCTGTACTGATATACTGTCTATTTCTTTGTAGTTTTTACTCGTTATCATACACCATTGTTGTTCACTGTTACCAAATTCACATCACCATCAATAAACATAGACTTAAGGCCTGTTTCACACATCAGTTTTTTCAAATCAGTCATGATCTGCCAAAATTTGAAAATGGCGGATCCGCTAAAAATGTGAAAAAAACGGATGCAAGCGGATGGTACGGATCAGTTTTTTGACGGATCCGCTATACGGATTTTCGTCAAAAACCGGATCCGCTCCATCCGCTGGCATCCGTTTTTGCCACCTGTTAGATCCGTTTTCTGACGGATCCGTTTTTCCACACCTCCAAAATGGGATGCTCCCAAATATGATTGGCTCTTGGAAAATGCTCCCAAATGTGATTGGATCCTGGAAACTAGGGGAAACTATATCTATGGTGTGGTAATTCAATTTCTTTGAAGGGTTTTAGAGCTAGTGGCAGCGATGGAAGGAGTTATTGCGAGTATTAACAGCTTCTGTGTGGAATTTGATCTTCACTGCAATCAGTTGGCAATTATTGCTCTCCAGAGGGAGAAAAGAAGACTGAAAAACCTGCGTTCGAGATGGAAGAGACGACGGCAGTGGATTCATCCGATAAATGCACAGAGATTTACCCTTGGCGTGTTTTCTACACTGTATCTTGAATTGAGGGATAATCCGGACAAGTTCTTCAACTATGTGCGCATGAGACAGGACCAGTTCGAGATATTGGTGGAGCATGTTGGAGCGCAAATCCAGAGATGAGATACCTACATGCGCTTTTCTATTTCACCGGCGGAGCGTTAGATGGTGACCCTTCGGTAAGTAATCTATTTTTTAAAATGTTTCAGATTCTGCAGACTTTTATTGTTATGTTATGGCTTGTAGTTTGCATAATTTTTACTTTTTTCCTTTTTTTTTTACCAGATTCCTGGCAACTGGAGAATCCTTCACCTCCCTCCATTACCAGTTCCGGCTTGGGATTTCAACAATATCTGAAATTGTCCAACAGACCTGCCGGGCGTTGTGGGATTGTCTACATGAGGAGTACATCCCACAGCCAACACAGGAAAGGTGGCAGGAGATTGCGGACAACTTTGAACAAATCTGCCAGTTTCCAAATTGCGTTGGTGCCGTGGATGGGAAGCATATTAGGATTGTGAAACCCATTGGATCTGGATCAGAATTTTTCAACTACAAGAAATTCTTTTCAATTGTACTTATGGCCATTGCAGATGCAAAATGCAAATTTATTGCCGTGGACATTGGTGCGTATGGTCGTTCAAATGATTCTCAGGTCTTCAAGATGTCCGCAATGGGCCGTCGTTTGTATGGAGACAATTTTGATTTCCCACCTCCAAGACCACTCCCTGGAACAACAGGCCCACCAATTTCATTTGTGTGTGTTGGTGACGAGGCATTTCAGCTTTCCAAACATCTTCTCAAGCCATATGGAAGTCATGGATTGACTCATGGGAAAAAAATATTTAACTATCGATTGACCAGAGCGCGAAGAGTGGTGGAGTGCGCTTTTGGGATTTTAACTGCAAAATGGAGAGTGCTGTTGACGGCCATAAAAATGAAAACTGACACTGTGGATGAGGTGGTGAAGGCATGTGTCCTCCTGCACAACTTTGTACTTTCAAAGGAACCTGTTTCCATGGAAGAAAATGTTTGTGAAACCACCTTGTGGGATTATCAGCAGCCAACTGTTCAGAGTACTGGGTCAGTGTCAAGAATGAGGGATACATTTGCGGATTATTTTCTGTCACCAGAGGAAGATTGGAGTGGCAAGACGACAAGGTATAATTTTTTTTTTTTTTACAAAGTTTCCTTTTTTGGATAAGAAAAACTTTAGTAATTTTTCTTTTTTTAGTTTTGATACCTTTACACAAATTTTTTTCCTTTTTAGTTTTGATACCTTTACAAAAATTTTGGGTAATAACAGTGTTGTGTTTTATTACCTGTACACCACCAGTGTAATTTACCAAGTGTTGTGTATTTGTATCTGCACCACCGGTGTACTTTGAAATGTTACCATGTGTTGTGTATTTGTATCTGTACACCACCGGTGTACTTTGAAATGTTACCATGTGTTGTGTATTTGTATCTGTACACCACCGGTGTACTTTGAAATGTTACCATGTGTTGTGTATTTGTATCTGTACACCACCGGTGTACCTTCAACCTTTTTTCAAGAACTTAAGAAAAAAAGGAAAATACACAATAAAATTCTTTTGAAACATAAACATGCTTATTTAGCAATTTTTTTTCAAAATTATAAACTCTTATTATTTTTGAGAAAACTGTTTTTTTTTCAGAAAACTGTTTTTTCTTAAATAAAATTACATATATAAAGATTAATAATAATAATAATCTTTATTTATATAGCGCCAACATATTCCGCAGCGCTTTACAGTTGAACAGTTTCAAACACAACAGTCATAAGTAACAACGTTAACAATACAATAATTAAAGCGAAATAAGACGACCCTGCTCATGGGAGCTTACAATCTACAAAGAGGTGGGGGAGATACAAAGCACAGGTTTGTATTTACAATGATGTATTTACAATGATGGTCCAGCCATCTTCAGGGGGTGGGGGTTAGATGGAGATAGTGAATGGGCTACACACACAAACATAAAATGACTTTGATTACGGAATGTGATAGGCCGCTCTGAACAAATGTGTTTTGAGCGAGCGCCTAAAACTATGCAAATTGTGGATGGTCCTAATATCTTGGGGTAGAGCATTCCAGAGGCTTGGCGCAGCACGGGAGAAGTCTTGGAGTCGGGAGTGGGAGGTACGGATTCGAAAGCCATTTGCAGAGCGTAGCGGTCAGTTAGGCAGATAGACAGAAATGAGGGAGGAGATTAAGGGGGTGCCGCACTGTGGAGAGCTTTGTGGGTGAGAACAAGTACTTTGAATTGTATCCTGTAATGAATGGGCAGCCAGTGTAACGACAGGCGAAGAGTGGAGGCGTCCGAGTAACGATTAGCCAGATGGACAACCCTGGCTGCTGCATTAAGGATGGACTGGAGAGGGGAGAGTCGATTGAGGGGGAGGCCATTTAATAGAGCGTTACAGTAGTCCAGGCGGGAGTGGATCAGGGCAACAGTGAGGGCTTTTGTTGTTTCCATGGTGAGAAAAGGGCGGATTCTAGAGATGTTCTTTAGGTGTAAGCGTCACGAGCGGGCAAGAGATTGTATATGGGAGGTGAAGGAGAGATCGGAGTCAAACATAACACCCAGACAGCGCGCCTGCTGTCGGGGTGTTATTATGGTGCCACCCACAGAGAGGGAAATGTCAGATTTAGGGAGGTTAGTAGATGGCGGGAGCAGAAGAAGTTCTGTTTTGGAGAGGTTGAGTTTCAGATAGACAGCAGACATGATGTTGGAGACTGCAGACAGACAGTCAGTGGCGTTCTGTAGTACAGCGGAGGTAAGGTCAGGGGATGATGTGTATAGTTGTGTGTCATCAGCATAAAGATGGTACTGAAAGCCAAATCTGCTGATGGTCTGTCCAATTGGGGCCGTGTAGAGAGAGAGGAGAAGGGGGCCAAGGACTGAGCCCTGAGGTACACCGACAGTGAGAGGAAGAGGAGATGAAGTGGAGCCAGAAAACAGAACACTGAAGGAGCGGTCAGAAAGATAGGAGGAGAACCAGGAAAGAGCAGTGTCCTTAATGCCTAGTGACTGGAGCCTAGAGAGTAGAAGAGGGTGGTCAACAGTGTCGAAAGCTGCAGAAAGGTCGAGAAGAATGAGCAGAGAGTGGTCACCATTACGTTTTGCTGTCAGAAGGTCATTGGTCACCTTGATGAGTGCAGTTTCTGTCGAATGTAGGGGGCGGAAACCGGACTGTGAAGGGTCTAGGAGGGAGTGAGTGGAGAGATAACGGGTAAGGCGGGAGTATATCAGGCGCTCCAAGAGTTTAGAGATGAAGGGGAGATTGGAGACTGGTCTTGTCATGATCTCAGTGCGGGTTTGACTCGCACATGTGGGGTTAATGCCTGGAACCAGTGCTGATGACTGGCATTTCTGGGGTTAAAGGTTGTGAT
Organism: Dendrobates tinctorius; assembly: GCF_039654945.1. NCBI lineage: Eukaryota > Metazoa > Chordata > Amphibia > Anura > Dendrobatidae > Dendrobates > Dendrobates tinctorius. The sequence continues at coordinate 6,028,190 of NW_027361669.1, read as the reverse complement.
CCCGGTGCAGGCTTACCTGCACACCTGGGGCTATGATTGTGGCCTCTCCCTGGTACTGGGAGAGGCTTCTTATAGCCTCAGGACGCTCCCATCCCTGTCAGTTATAATGTCAAAGACACCGCACTACACTTGCTCCTAGAGCCAGTGCACGTGTCCTGAGTACAGAAGCAGTGCTAAGAGTTACCTGGGGAGCAGGGCAGCAGAGGTGACAATGCGTGCTTCAAGCTAATAGTGTCAGGGTCCAGAGAACTCAGATTATGGCAAAGCAGAAGTCATGCACAGTACAGACCAGCGAGGTACAGGAGGGATAAACAGACGGGAGGTCAGACAAAGCAAAAGGTCATACACAAGATATCAGTACAGTACCAAGGAGGAGACAGATCGGATAATCAGGGCCAAGCAGAGATCAAAACCAAACAGACATAGGAGGTACCAGGCAGAATCCAAAGCGATATCCAGAGAACAGACCGAGTCATACACAGAGAATCAAGTAACAAGAACACAGCACTAACACACTCAGGGGTCACCACACAATGCCAAGGGCGAAAGTATAACTGACTGGGATGGGAGCGTCCTGAGGCTATAAGAAGCCTCCCCCAGAACCAGGGAGAGGCCACAATCATAGCCCCAGGTGTGCAGGTAAGCCTGCACCAGGATCACAACCTTTAACCCCAGAAATGCCAGTCATCAGCACTGGTTCCAGGCATTAACCCCACATGTGCGAGTCAAACCCGCACTGAGATCATGACAGGTCTGTAGTTGTTTGTGCAGGATGGGTCGAGGGTGGGTTTCTTTAGTAATGGAGTAATGATAGAGTGTTTGAAGGAGGAGGGGAAAATGCCAGAGGAGAGGGAGAGATTAAAGATTGTAGTTAGGTGAGTTGTGACGACTGGAGAGAGAGACTGGAGGAGATGTGAGGGAATGGGGTCGGTTGTGCATGTAGTCGGACGAGAAGAGGAGAGGAGCCTGGAGACTTCTTCTTCTGTGATGGGATCAAATGTGGAGAGTGAGCCAGGGGAAATGCAGGGAGGGATGGGAGTCACTGAACTTGGTGATTGGGAGCGGATTTCCTGATGGATATTGTCTATTTTCTCTATAAAGTGGGAGGCCAGGTCATCAGCAAAAATGTCTGTGATAGGGGCTTGTGCTTTTGGCCTGAGGAGGGAGTGAAAGGTGTCAAAAAGTTTCTTGGGGTTGTTGGATAGTGAGGAGGTCAGGGTGGTGAAGTAGGTCTGTTTGGCGAGGTGAAGGGCAGAGTTATATGTCCTTAACATAAATTTGAAGTGTATGAAGTCTTCTGGTGTGCGTGTTTTCCTCCATAAGCATTCAGCACACCTAGAGCATCGCTGGAGAAATCGGGTTTGCGATGTGAGCCAGGGCTGTTTCACTCTGTGTTTGGAGGTTCTGAGGGTGAGGGGAACTACTTGGTCAAGGGTGCTTCTAAGAGTGTCACTGAAGTGATGTACAGCCAGATCAGGACAGGAAAAAGAAGAGATTGGGGACAATGATGAGTGTAGGGAGTCTGAAAGTGTATGAGGGTTAATGGCTTGTAGATTTCTGACTGAATGGTAGGTAGGAGGGTGCTGGGGTGAGTGAGGATTTGTGAGTGTAAAGGAGAGAATGTTGTGGTCAGAGAGGGGAAGCGGTGAGTTATCTAGGTAGGAGATTGAGCAGAGCCGGGCGAAAACCAGGTCCAGGGTGTTACCGTCTTTGTGTGTTTCAGAGGTTGAGAGCTGTGAGAGGCCTAGAGAAGTGGTTAGTGATAGAAACTGGGATGCAGATGTGGAAGTGGGGCTGTTAATGGGGATGTTGAAGTCACCCAGGATAAGGGTTGGTAGTTCTGAGGACATGAAGTACGGCAGCCAGGCAGAGAAATGGTCCAGGAAGTGGGTGGGTGAGCCTGGGGGCCGGTATGTGACCGCTACTCTGAGGGAGAGGGGACGAAAGAGCCTGATGGTGTGGACTTCAAAAGAAGGGAATGAGAGTGATGGAACTGGGGGATGACCTGGAAAGTGCATTGTGGGGACAGGAGTATGCCGACTCCACCACCAGGTCTGGTTGTTGGTCTCGGGGAATGGGAGAATTGTAAGCCACCATGGGAAATGGCAGCAGGAGAGACAGTGTCAGAATCCTGAATCCAGGTTTCCGTGAGGGCCAACAGATTCAGAGAGTTTTTCAGAAAGTAATTGTGTAGGAAAGGAAGCTTGTTGCATACAGACCGTGGATTCCAAAGGGCACAATTAAAAGAAGGAGATGAAGGAGTGCAAATAATATTAGTAAGATTATTAAGGTTTTGATGTGAGGTATGGTAGGGGTTGAGGTTGGGGATGGTGGACCGGGGTTGGGTGAGATGTCCCCTGAAATCAGTAGGAGCAGGAAGATAAAGAGCAAGTAGTTTTTGGAATTATATGAAGATTTTTTGTGCAGTGTGTTTGGGCAAGATGGGCTGAGGTTTTTTAAGAAGGTGAGAAGTGCATGGGAGCTGTTCATGGGAGAAGGAAAGAGAGAGGAGATGATGTATATGAGTCGTGATGGAGGGGGGATTGGTCGGTGAAAGTGGATTGCAAGAGAACATAGGAGGATAGGAATAAAGCACATGGATAAAAGGGAGAGCAGAGTGTGGGTTACCTGACTCCTGCCCTGACTAACTGCCATGTAATAACTGCTGTATCACGACGCTTATCTTCATGATGCGTGCACCCCCAGGGATGGTTCTAAATTTATAGTCCAGACTGCAGGGTCAGAAGAGATGGATTGTGGGAACTGGTTGAGGATAATTTGCCAGCTGGGGTCAGCACACCAGGGTTTTTGTTTTTTTTTGGATGATCAAAGACATTCAGCCTGGCAACATCTATTTTAACACCTCCACCAGATAAGATCTACACTGATCCCAGTCATGGTTATGCAACAGTGAGTTTTAAGTACAATGCGCCAAATGATTTATAACAATGAATTAGCAGACACATTAAAATATGTTTCTAGATGGTAAAGCAGCAGATGACACAGCAGACAGCAAGCAGAGGTGGGAATTTTTACCATAAGAGTCTATTGCAGCAGATGAGACAGCAATCAGAGGTGGGAAGTTGTACCAATTGAATATGTTGCAGAAGACAGCTGTCATGATCCCAGTGCAGGTTTTTGAGCTGCACACCGGGGGTTAATGTCTGGAGCTATGTGCAGGTTTTGACCTGCACACTTGGGGTTAATGATTGTGGCCTCTTTCTGGTTCTGGGAGAGCTTCATAAACCCCTGGGTAGCTTCAATCCCTGCCAGTTATACTTTTTCCTTTGGCCTAGTGTGCTGACCCCCGTGTGCCTGTTTGTTGCTATTGCTTGTTTATATGGTTCTGACCCGGCTCTGTTTCCCGTTGTGAGTTTGCCTGTTGATTTTGTACTGCGTTATTATCTGTGTATGACTCCTTGCCTGTGACCTGACTACTCTCTGCTCGCCCCCTTTGGTACCTTGCAGCTATCTCTGTGTGTGACTCATTGGCTACGTCCTGACTATTCTCACTGTCTATGCCCCTGGGTAACTTTGTCTCGTAGTTACTCTGCTAGGAATTGTCTTGCAGCTCCTAGCTCTGTAGAGTTTAGGCCACGCCTCTAGCAGTCACGTGCTTCAGGTCCTGCGGCTCTGAAGTACGCATCTATTCGGTTGCTGCCCGCTCCACAGGTAGCTTTGAGCACGCTTTCGCTTTACTCAGGACACGCACACTGGCTCAGTGAGCAAGTTCAGTGCGGTGTCTCTGACAACAGCAAGCAGAGGGAATTTTTACCTGTATGAAGAGAGAAGATGGATTTTAGTTCTGTGCCATGTAATAACTGCTGTATCACGACGCTTATCTTCGTGACGCTTTGCTTCTGTGATGCGTGTGTTACAGATTCCGATATTGTTGGGTGGAGATATCAGCGGAGGGGTTAACAGGGTTGACCACATCGAGGGGGGGTGGAGGACTGGGAAGGGAGTTGCTGAGGATCAGAAGTGGAAGGGGGGTTGAAAACATGAGGTTGGGATGGGAGTTGATGGACAGAGGAGGTTTGTGGGAACATTGAAGGTGTGTGTGGGGGTGGGTATGGTGAGGGCATTGGGGTATAATGCAATGGGGAAGGAAGGTACTGGGAAGAATGGAATGGGGAACTAGAGAATGGAGAGGGAGTGGTAGGATGATGGATGGTGGTGGAAGGATGGATGGTGGAAGGATGGATGGGGGAAGGATGGACAGAGGGAGGATGGACAGAGGGAGGATGTGATGGAATAGGTGCATGGGTAGAATAGGATGCTTCGGAGAATACAGCCACTAGAGCATTGTGACAGGCTTGCATCACATGCATCTGCTGGTGAGTACTTAAACCTTCCATTTGCAGGACAACTGACTGAAAAAAAATATGTCTCAGCGTCTGTTTGACTCTGCATTCATCCGTTCCATGTAGCTTCTGAGTTCCATGATACTTTGATTTATCATGTTCAACCCAGAAGCTAACTGTTGTCCATAAGTGTGGAAACCATTCTGGACAGATGAGTTCAGACTCAAACAGTCAGACAAGGTCATCCTTTCCTGACCTCTCAGACGCTGCCGGCCAGAACCAAAAGTTGGTTGAGATGTTGCGGCAGTGTCAGAGGGGTGGGGTAAAGGGTACTGTAAGTGGTCACCAGCAGCTTCATGTGATGAAGTCTGCCCAGCTGCTGCAGTGCTGGTGGAGTGGATAGAGGGACGAGACAAGAGGGAAGGTAGAGAGGGGTCGGATACCTCGATGTGGTCACCGGTGGCGGTCTCCGAAGGGATCCCTCCAGAGGGAGGCAACTCAGAAGCAGGCTCCCGAGTGCTGCAGACGGTGCTAAAAAAAGAGAAAAAAATATATATTAATATATTGACATTTCATTTAACGTTGCTGAAAAAAAAAATAGGTTAAACATGTAAAAAGTTGTACTACAGAAATGGTGTGTGGAATATTTACCTTCTGCTCACCATCGTTGACCGGAGGAACGACAGGGCTCTGTAATGTTTAAACTGGGTGCTCCTGCGTCCTCCTGATCCACTCGGGGCCTGCATCTCCTTGTTGAAGTCCCTCTTGAAGCGATCCCTGAGCGACCGCCACTGTATGATAACCCTGTCACCTGTGAAGGAAAAAAAAAAGTGGTTAGTATTCAACACTTCACATGCTAGAATATAAGTTACTGAAATTGGAATATTTACTCACAAAATCCCTGGCCCTCGCATCGAGCTCCGCCCAGTTCTGTACAACCTCCGAACACACCTCATCCCATAGCCGTCGGGTGGTTGGTTGGTCGGCATGTAAGCGGTTTGCCATGTTCCACAGCGGCTCCCATGGTTGCACAACCTCAATGAGGGCGTCCACATCAATGATGATTCCCTCTTCTACTGCTCTGTGGGGAGCACGCTGTGAAACCAGTGAAGAAAAAAAAAAACAAACAAAAAAATGATTACGTTCAAACACTTGAGGTTCATTAATCAATCACCCAAATAAAGGGTTACTTACCGTTTGCCGACCACCAGATGAATCACCTCGATGACGATGGGATGTCCTGGGAGTAGCTCTAGTGGGGGCACCGGATTCTGAAGACTATAAAAAAAAACAAAACATTTTTTGGTTGGATGGATGCGTAGTTATTGTGTATGCTGTGATGAATGTTTGTGTTGGGTGTAGCATTATGTATGTATGTATGAATGAATGTGAGTTTTTGTATGTGCTAAACTTACACTCTGCGCACCCCCTCCTAGCATTTCTCCACCCTGCATGTCTCCTCCTGGAAGCTCCTCAGATTCAGCTTCCTGTGAAAACATAATACATGTATATATTGTTAAAAAAAAAATTGGAAAATAACATTAAAAAAAAAAATTATATTACCTCAGTTCGCTGATGCTGTGAGGGGGAGCTCCCAGAAGAAGAGATATTAAACTGCTGCGGTTTTGCTGGCGGGTCTGCTGCGGAATTGCTGGCGGTTCTGCTGCAACCTTGCTGGCTGGATCTGTAAGTATAAAGACACTTGTTTAGTTACTATACAAAGGATTAAATAAGCTTTCAGGTCTTTATACTTACTTGGAAAACTGAAGTGTTTTCCTAGGATGCTCTACTGCAATCTTGCTGGCGGGTCTGCTGCAACCTTGCTGACTGGATCTGCAAGTATAAAGAGAATTTTAGTAGCATAAAAAAAAATTCTTCATTGGTATTAATGTGTGTAATTCCCTGAAACTCTCACCAAGAGTATACCCAAGTGTTTGCATGTGTGTAATTCCCTGAAACTCTCACTGAGAGTATACCCAAATGTGTTTGCATGTGTGTAATTCCCTGAAACTCTCACTGAGAGTATACCCAAGTGTTTGCCCTGAAACTCTCACTGAGAGTATACCCAAGTGTTTGCATGTGTGTAATTCCCTGAAACTCTCACTGAGAGTATACCCAAATGTGTTTGCATGTGTGTAATTCCCTGAAACTCTCACTGAGAGTATATCCAAGTGTTTGCATGTGTGTAATTCCCTGAAACTCTCACTGAGAGTATACCTAAGTGTTTGCATGTGTGTAATTCCCTGAAACTCTCACTGAGAGTATACCCAAGTGTTTGCCCTGAAACTCTCACTGAGAGTGTACCCAAGTGTTTGCATGTGTGTAATTCCCTGAAACTCTCACTGAGAGTATACCCAAGTGTTTGCATGTGTAAATTCCCTTACAATCTCTCACTTGAGAGTATAACCACACTTGTATACCAAAAACCAACACTTAATGTAACCTTTTTTACACGTATACCCATACTTAATTTTACCTGGTTTTAAAATAATACAACGGACAGTTTTAAAAACAGTTTTTATTAAAAAAAAATTTATATTTTTTTTCACAAGTAGGAGCTACTCTGCTCTTTATTTTAAATACCACAATAAATGAAAAATAAAAAAACAGTAATATACAACAGAAACACCACATACAACACCACAGTTACACCACATACAATACACAGCACAATTGCAAATATGGAAATAAAATTACAGTACTATGAAAATAAAATTCAGTACACATGCAACAGAAAAACAATTAAAGTATGAAAAAAAATGCATAATAAAAATACACACAAACAAACAAAGACATGCAACACTGGGAGGCCACGAACATACATGCAGGATGGCAGACCACACACACACAGGCCACACAACACAATCACAGCACAATTGCAAATATGGAAATAAAATTACAGTACTATGAAAATAAAATTCAGTACACATGCAACAGAAAAACAATTACTGTAAAGTATTAAAAAAAATGCATAATAAAAATACACACACACACAGGCATGCAACACTGGGAGGCCACGAACATACATGCAGGAAAGCAGACCACACACAAACACGCAGGCCACACACACACGCAGGCCACACACACACAGACAGACCACACACACACAGGCAGACAAGCCACAGACACACAGACATGCCCCACACAAATAGTTTAATACTCACACAATTGCAGGCTTTGGTAGCAGACCTCTCCGTCCTGGCTTGGTGCTTGGTGCTGGGCAGGTGCTGTCAGGCATCTTGCTCCAGGAGTCTTGCAGCTGGGGGTCTTGCTGCAGGGCAGGTTTTATAGCTCAGCTGGGGATCTTGCTGCTGGGCAGGTGCTGTCTGTCTGTCTGGCTCTGTCTCCAGTGTGGCTGGTGCCGGATGTCTGGGCCCAATGATTAATTAGCCCACCTTATATAGTTTTTGGACTGTTTGGAAAAGTATCTTTTTTTCTGAGCATGCTCAGTGCGATTTAGCGGATTCCGCCGGCGGATTCCGCAAAATAGCGGATCCCGGCGGATCCGCCGCCCATAGGCGTCCACATTCTACCGCATGGCGGATGACGGCGAATCCGCCGTCTCCCGTCATTTTGACGGCGCCAAAAACATTGAAAAATCCGTTCACCTCAGACAGAATCTGCCAGGAATCTGGCGGATCCGCAGAATAGCAGACGTAATGGACGACCATCCGCCACTAATGTATCTCTATGGGAAAAAATGGCGGATCTGCCACAAGAAAAGCGGATCCGCCATTTTCAAATTTTAGCGGATTTTGACTGATTTGAAAAAACTGATGTATGAAACAGGCCTAAGCCCCCTTACAGTCTTTTGACTGGGAGTGGATGAAGGGTTTAGCTGTATGCTGGAATCCACACAGCATCACACGTGGAGGAAGGCCGAACAAGGGTCGATAACCTCTTCAGCACCAAAGGAAACGAAATCCATTGAATATGGGACACAAAACTCACAGGCTAAATGGAAGACCTGTGATTCACACTACGTAATGATTTTCTGTCCCCAAATCTCCCAGAAGGACATGACACACTCGGGACAGTTTCTTATCTCCATGTGTACTAGTGATTTATGATGGTTGCTCTTTAATCTCTATGGTAGTGCAGAGCGACATCCTCTGTTCTATAGGCCACAGATTGCGCTGGAGCATTGTGATGACATCATCACATCAGGACTCTGAGGTCATGATGGTGCCCAGGCTCAATGACATCAGTCTGCCCGAATAAGAGGACTGGACTAAAACTGCATGGATCATTGGTCAAACTTTCTAGTCTTGTAAATAAAACTGTCATGGTTGTCATGCCAATGGAAGGTAAGAAAAAGCTATTTTACATTGATTTTCACCTGTTTGCTAGCTACAAGCAGCTGACAATTTGAGGGTTAAACTGAGATTTCACAAGCAGAACAGCAGCTGTTTACTTTCACATATTTCTGCCTTGGTTAATCATTCCTAACTTCATTTTATCTCCTGTACTGCCAGTATTCAAACACAAGGCTTTGGGAAACATCCTGGTAACCTTTCATGTGTTTGATAGCACATATTTATGAAATTGGGGGTCAATCCTGTGACGCTTGTAATGTTTTGTGTATTCATATGAATGGCCTCATCAGATTTAACGTTTGCAGTCACATTATGTGCTCAAACACCATTAGGATCCAGACACTTCAGATTTCGAGGAACTACTGCATAAATAACTATGATTACAATGTCCTCAGAGATTGCTCTGCATGACAATTCAATTTCTTAGACTCTCCTGATGGTCACCTAGGGGAATCTACCAATCATATGACTATATCTTTAGAAATAACATAATACTACATGTTGCTGCCATAATTCAATCTGAATTTTTAAAAATTACATATTCACTAATGAGGTGCGAATACGTATTTTTGCCACCCTGTATAATTTGACTATCTCTTTGACATCTTTATTCAGCAATAAAATATTCCTAAGGAATTCCTAAAGAAAAATGAAGAGTCAATTTTCATTAAAGGGATTGTCCAGTCAAAGGCTGGTTTCACACTTGCGTTATTTGGCGCTGTTTTTTAGCGCAAAAAAACCCATGCGTTTTTTCCCTATCTTTTACATGGGTGCGCATAGGTGCGCATACACATGCATTTGTACGCGTTTGTATGCGCATGCGTTTTTTTGTAGTGTGCGCTCGGGCGCACAAAATGCATCCTGTTGCATTTTTTTGCGCGTCCGACTTGCCCCAAAAAAACGCATGCGCACGCAATGCATTTTTTTTACAGCAAAACACCAATTATAGTCTATGGGTGTTCATACGTGCGCATTGTAATGCGCACGTATGCGCAAAAAAAGCATGCTTTTTTTTTAAAAGCACCAAAACCCGCAAAAAAACGCACACAAACGCATGATGCTTTTTTTCATGCGCTTGTGTGTGCAAAAAACGCGCAGCAAAAAACGCAAGTGTGAAAGTAGCCTTAACTAATAAGTCTCTGCAGTGACTCTGAGTGACTGTAGACTTATAAATCCCACCAGCGCATGCACTGTGTGCTGTGAGGATTCACTGGTCTCTGACCCAATATACATTCTGCCGTCCAGAGCCCAGGCACGGCCTTGTTTAATACAGGTGTATGGAGTTAGGCCGTGCCCACTAATCAGGCCCTGACTGGCAGTATATATACATCGTATACATCACCACTGTTCACGGTTCAGAAACCGGTGAATCCCTGCAGCGCATAGTGCATGTGGCCGGGAATTCTTAAGTCTTCAGTCACACAGAGTGACTGCAGACTTATCCATTTAGACCGGACAACCCCTTTAGGGTTGGAGACCTGGATCACAGTAGAGCAGAGGGTTAGCCCAGGGGGGCGAAACACCCTGATTACAACTGCGGTGGCACAGCCTATTCATGGGTACAGGGGAACCTCAGCAGATGACCGCACTGTTACTGGAAAAAAATCTCTTCACAAAGACCAACACTGATATTGCCGCCATATAGTGAGCATATAGTGGTAGATACCAGTACTACAGAACATAAGAGATTACAGTACAGGTATAGATAATGATTTACAAATGACTTTCTTTCTGATGGAGTCGTTAACTTTTCCCATCTTTTCCATATTGCTCAGACCGAAATGACAACTTCTGCAGCCACAACTCGTCTGCAGAGATTGCAACAAAGACACATTTCACTTCTCCCATTACCTGCACTGTCCTCATCTATTCCCAACCTACACAAACTCCTAATTCTACTGTCACCCCAATACTGAGTGTCACGGATCGGCGTTTGTATGACCTTGGCCGCACACGGCTATCACATGTACAGGGGGGCTTATCTTAGTTATCCCACCGCTGCCAACGATGTGATGAAAACAGTAAGCTAGTCTTGCCCTAACAATTTACCGCATGGGTTTATTGTAAATATCCCACTGCTGCCAAAATATGTCACAAACAGTCGGGATTTATGTATATGCCACTTTCCAGTTCTACTTTGGAACTCGCAGCTCGCCGGCGCCCCCCTTACCCCCAGGTCAGTCAGAGAACTACAACTAGGATAATTAGTCGCCGGACGGGCTACTTGTTGTGCACTGGCTATTAGGCCACTGCAGTGAGGGAATTATAAATGCTTTGGCCGCAGCCACACAATCAGCTTATAAAACCTCTTCCGTCACTGCCAGCTAGCCCACCAAGCCAAAACACACTTCGCTGCCACCACTTTCCGATTTTCTCTATTAATATTTAAAATTAATAAAGGGGTACGAAGCCAACCCAAATTAGTAGCGTAATTAGCTTATAGGCACGTGAATTCGTCACAGAGCAAGGAGACGGAACTAATAAATTTTATATTAACTCAAAAAAGGAGGCAGTGTTTACAGAGATATGAAAAGATTTTACAATGGGAGACAATTAAAATATCTAAAATGTGAATGTTAGAGTGTTAGAGTGTTAGCGACTCCTGGAGTGGACCCTCTGGGTCGCGGCACCAACCCTCCCAGGGCGAGCTAGCCTAGTGAGGACCACCCCCTATACAGGGAGTGTCAGGAGCAAGCCCCAGGGGATACGATACCACGACTGCTGGCACCAGGCGGCCGGCTCACAGGAGATACGAGACTGTGTGACTGGAGGGTGCAGGATACTAGGGAACACAGGAGAGTACACGGGAGTGCGCTGAGTACAGGGTAGTGCTAGACAGGTACATGTGGGCACATAAGGCGTGTAGCAAGTAACAGAACACAGGAATAGAGTGAATGCCAGGAGGCACGGCGGAGCAAGAAACAAGGGACAGGATACGAGAGGATGTGCCAGGAGGCACAACTGAGCATGAAGCAACAAGGGTTCAGAGCAAGTGCTAGGAGCATCACAGAATAGCAGACAGAGCAGAGGACCTGAGAACAGCGCACAGCCAGGCTGGGACACAGCTGACCCAGCCAGGAAGCACAACAATAATCAGGCACCTCCCCTAGGGGGAGGTCGTCTGATATAGCACATGACTACTACTGGTTCCGGGTCAGGACCTAGCCAGAAAGCACATGACCACTAGTGGTTCCGGGTCAGGTCCTCCAATACCATAGATAGGACCGAGCCCTATACAGCACTGACAGGAGCGCGCAAGCGCAAACGTGGCATGGAGGAGGAGACCCGGGGATGAGAGTTGCACGTGCGCACCCGACGGGGACCCCTGAGGGACCGCCGTACCGGAGGGAGTGACGTCGGGGCCGAAGCCCCGCCTCCTGGTGAGCGCGGCATAACAGTACCCCCTCCTTTAAGCCCCCTCTCTCTAGAACTGGAAAATAGCACCTTGACACTAGGAGCGGGATCCAGACACTTCCTAACTGCATGAGGACCAATGAGATCCAGAGTCTCAATACGAGAAAATTCGGTCTCCTGCCATACCCTGGAGAACTCCACGGACAGAGAGTCGGAGGCAGGTATCCCCGAGACAGGTCGAACCGGCAGAGGCACACAGACATGCTTGGAGGCCGAAGTGGTGGTGCAGTCATTGGAAGTCAATTCATCCTTAGGAGGCGAGCTGTCGGAGGATGGTTGCTTGGGAAGTCTCTTCTTGGCACACGATGGGCAAGCAGCCATGAAGTCTTTGACGTCCTGAGCAATAGACGGCCACCAGTAATCGTGGGATAAACGGGAGAGTGTCCTCTTGGCACCAACATGACCGGCAGCCGGAGAAGAATGTCCCCAGGATAACACACCTTTACGGTTACCTTTAGACACAAAGGTCTCCCCTGGACGCTGGGGCGTCAACTTGACGGAAGCCACGGTAATTACCTTGGGACGGTCACTTGACGGAGGTGGAGACTGACTCTCAGCCCCCCTGTTGATAATGTCACAAGTCACAGACCGGTTGCTTGAAGGATGTGGAGACTGACTCTCAGCCTCCTTCTCGACAATGTCACAAGTCACAGATGGGATGCTTGACGGATGTGGAGACTGACTCTCAGCCTCCTTCTCGACAATGTCACAAGTCACAGACGGGATGCTTGACGGATGTGGAGACTGACTCTCAGCCTCCTTCTCGACAATGTCACAAGTCACAGATGGGATGGTGGAAGGCGGACCTATAACCGTCGAAGACGAGCAAGCAGGGTTCTTCGGATGAATGAACAGCAGGCAACTCTTTTGACAGGACGGTCCCCAACGGAGTATATCACCAGATTGCCAGTCCAGGGTCGGCCCATGAATACGTAACCAAGGAAGGCCAAGAAGAAGGGTATGAGGCGAAGTCGGCAATACGTAGGAGATCCGCTCCCGATGACATGTGCCAATCTGCAACTCAACTTCCTCAGTGACCTGGTTAACGGTGTCCTGCAAGGGCTTATCATCGACCGGAACTACTGACCTAGGAGACTCCAGGGATCTGACAGGGATGCGAAACTTCTTAACTGCCTCGAGACTAATAAAGTTACCCACTGCGCCAGAGTCCACAATAGCTTTCACAGTAAAAGTCTCGAAACCAAAATTCAGGGAGACAGGCACGGTCAGGGGTAGAGAGGAATCACATACACTTGGGGAGACCTCACTTAACAGTCCCAGGCGGAGAGACTTCCCCGGTCTCTTGGGACATGAGCGTAGAAAGTGGGAGGCATCCCCACAATAGAAACAGAGCCCTTGTGCCTGCCTTTTCACACGACGCCGTTGAGCTATCTGGAGGCGATCCACCTGCATAGGCTCAGGTACCGGATCTGCCGCAGATAACTCGGGTAACGGATGAGAAAAACTGCGAGTGGACGAAGAGAGGCGAGAGGACCCTCTCTCTCTGGCTGACTCGCGGGTGCGCTCCTGGAAGCGCAAATCAATGCGTGTCGCGAGAGAGATAAGATCCTCCAAATTGGTAGGGGTATCTCGGCCCGCCAGTTCGTCTTTGATCCGACCGGACAGACCACGCCAAAAGGCCCCTACGAGGGCATCATTATTTCAACCTAGCTCAGAGGACAAAGTGCGAAAACATATCGCGTATTGTCCAACTGATAGAGAACCTTGACGAAGATTAAAGAGGGACTCGGTGGTGGAAGCAAGGCGACCCGGCTCGTCGAACACCTTACGGAAAGTGTCCAAAAAGATGGAAAGCTGAGCGACGAGCGGGTCATCACGCTCCCAAAGGGGATTCACCCACGCAAGCGCCTTACCCTCTAAGTGAGAAACAATAAATGCTATTTTAGCACGATCGGTGGGGTAATGCTGCGGCAAAAACTCAAAATGCAAACGACACTGGTTCAAGAATCCGCGACACAACACAGGGTCACCACTATACCGGGGTGGCTTGCATAGGCGCGGAAGCGAGTGTGGAAGCATGGCCTAGGCAGATTGTATGGAAAGGAGCCGATTATCTACCGACGCTATATAGTTGAGAATCTGAGCCTGGGAGTCGCGTTGCTGCGCAAGTTCCTGCTGGAGACTAGCCAACTGGGCAGCATTCCCAGGCTCAGAGGACTGAGAGGCAGATAAACCGGACTCCATGGACTTGAGAAATGCCATAATCCTAATCTGGTTTTCCCGGAGGAACGTCAGCTCCTTTTGGACGGAAGCCGCAGTACCAGCGGGGTCCATGGCCTGATTATACTGTTAGAGTGTTAGCGACTCCTGGAGTGGACCCTCTGGGTCGCGGCACCAACCCTCCCAGGGCGAGCTAGCCTAGTGAGGACCACCCCCTATACGGGGAGTGTCAGGAGCAAGCCCCAGGGGATACGATACCACGACTGCTGGCACCAGGCGGCCGGCTCACAGGAGATACGAGACTGTGTGACTGGAGGGTGCAGGATACTAGGGAACACAGGAGAGTACACGGGAGTGCGCTGAGTACAGGGTAGTGCTAGATGGGTACACGTGGGCACATAAGGCGTGTAGCAAGTAACAGAACACAGGAATAGAGTGAATGCCAGGAGGCACGGTGGAGCAAGAAACAAGGGACAGGATACGAGAGGATGTGCCAGGAGGCACAACTGAGCATGAAGCAACAAGGGTTCAGAGCAAGTGCTAGGAGCACCACAGAATAGCAGACAGACCAGAGGACCTGAGAACAACGCACAGCCAGGCTGGGACACAGCTGACCCAGCCAGGAAGCACAACAATAATCAGGCACCTCCCCTAGGGGGAGGTCGTCTGATATAGCACATGACTACTACTGGTTCCGGGTCAGAACCTAGCCAGAAAGCACATGACCACTAGTGGTTCCGGGTCAGGTCCTCCAATACCATAGAGAGGACCGAGCCCTATACAGCACTGACAGGAGCGCACAAGCGCAAATGTGGCATGGAGGAGGAGACCCAGGGACGAGAGTTGCGAGTGCACACCCGACGGGGACCCCTGAGGGACCGCCGTACCGGAGGGAATGACGTCGGGGCCGAAGCCCCGCCTCCTGGTGAGCGCGGCATAACAGTGAATACAAAAAAAAAAGGGGAGTTAAGAGAAGAAAGAAAACTCACAAGTTACTTAGAGCATTTCAGGCAGAACCAGGCTCGTAGGAGGAGCGAAACGTCACCATGCATTGGGGTCTTGGATAAACTGCGTCCCAGGCTAGAATGGGGCTGTCCAGTCTGAAAGTGACTTATACCCCTGGTCTTGTGACATCACTAAAGGGGCTGGTTTTTCGGCCCCCTTCCACAGCTTTCAGAGGTACAACTGGCTAAAAAACTTATAACAATCATAACTTGGCTTGAGAACCTAGCAGAATAACGGCAGACATATCACCCAGCTTATCTTGAAATCACTCCAAACACTGGCTGTCTGGTTCCCTTGGTTCAGGAGAAATCCATTTCTCTGGTTCTGTCGATGCTATAATTTAGCTACAGGCACTGTAGCAAAGCTTCATCACAGCATGTTCAAAATATGTATCTGTAATTTTTCTGTCATGGATTTGATCCGATTTACGGCCTCTTTAATATTTCCCACACACATGGGCTTAGACAAAGAAAATTTCTCTCCTGGCTAATTATCATTCCTTGCAGTGAGGAGGGGGGTCAGGAAGGAGTGAGTGGCTGCAGTCTCATGTTACAGTGAGTGTGTGTGAAGTTGCAGGCAGAGGAAACACAAACTGCAGCAAGGTGTGACAAGGGGGAAGGGGGGTCGCTTGGCTCTGTGCTGCTATGAATCGTTATAGAGAGTATAGAGAATGGAAGATTCTGGAATGTTCCAGAAAAGTCATACATATTTTACATTATCATTACACCTCCCCCTTTTAGAGTGCGGTAAGGAGGCAGGACCCTTCGGTACTCGTCCATGCACACCTCAGCGGGTTCACCCCGGAGGGACAACCCATCGGCATTTCCATGCTCGCGGCATGTGTTGTACGGTAAAGTCGTACTGCTGGAGGGCAAGGCTCCAGCGTAGCAACCTTCCATTGGTTCCAGACACTGTATGCAGCCAGCTCGGAGAGTTGTGGTCGGTTACCACCAAGAAGGTGCGCCCGTACAGGTAGGGCTGCAAACGTTGCAGCCAGCGCCCAGACCATGGCCAGGCACTCCTCGATGGTGGAGTATGCCACTTCCCTCGGCAGAAGTTTCTGGCTCAGGTACAACACGAGGTGCTCTTGGTTCCCTGAGTCGACCTGGCTGAGCACAGCACCGAGGCCAAACTCGCTGGCGTTGGTCTGTACCAGGAATGGGTGACTGCTGTCGACTGCTTTCAACACTGGAGAGTTGCACAGGGCTGTTTTCAAAGCTTGGAAGGCCACCTCACAGCCGTCTGTCCAGTTGACTGTTCGGGGTAGATTCCGCTTGGTGAGGTCTGTCAAGGGCTTTGTGAGGGCGCTATAGTCCTGTACAAACCGCCTATAGTACCCTGCAGTGCCCAGGAAGGACTTCACCTGCTTCTTGGTCCTGGGGGTGGGGCAGGACACGATTGCATCCACTTTCTCCAGCTCTGGACTCTTGGGACCCCTGCCTACCCGGTGTCCCAGGTGGTGGACCTTGCTCATGCCCATATGGCACTTTCCCGGCTTGATGGTCAGACCTGCCTGGTGAATACGCTTGAGCACCTCCTGGAGATGCTAAAGGTGTTCCTCCCAGGTGGAACTGAAGATGGCAATGTCATCCAGGTACGCCACGGTGTACTTCTCCAGTCCCTGAAGCAGGTGGTTGACCATCCGCTGGAAAGTGGCAGGGGCATTTTTCATGCTGAAGGGCATGACCGTGGACTCGTACAGTCCAAAGGGGGTGATAAAGGCGGATCTCCTTTGTGCCGCAGGGCTCAGGGGAATCTGCCAGTATCCCCGACTCAAATCCATGATGGATATGTATTTTGCGTTCACCAACTGCTCAAGCAGATCCTCAACGCGTGGCATCAGGTGTGCATCAGAGGTTGTGATGGCGTTGAGCCCCCTGTAGTCCATGCAGAACCGGGTGGTCCGATCCTTTTTGGGCACAAGGACTACAGGCGAGGCCCACACGCTCTTGGACCATTGAATCACCCCCAGCTGAAACATCTCATTGATCCCTTGGCGCATAGCTTGCTGTACCTCCTCAGAGATCCGATAAGGTGTTCGCCGTAGTGGGGCATGATTCCCAATGTTCACCTCGTGGACTGCTAACTTCGTACTTCCGGGTCGGTTGGAGAACACGGCCCAGAAGAGTTCCAGGGTGGTCAACAACTGCGACCGCTGGGATTCGGATAGTGAGGCACTTACCTCCATGTCCTCAATGGACCCATTGGCCTTGGCTTGGGCCAGCATGTCCAGGAGAGGGTATTCCTCCCCATCCTTGGGCAGGTTATAGACTGGCAGGACGCAGGCTTCCCGCTCATGATGAGCCTTCATCATGTTGACGTGAAAGGCCTTGCGCCTACCCCGAGCGTGGTCAAGCGTGACCACGTAGGTGACTGGGTTGAGCTGTTTGTGGACAAGGTATGGGTCTTCCCAGGCTGCCTGAAGCTTATCCGTTGGTACAGGGATCAGCACCTACCCCTTCTGACCCACCTAGTAGGTCCGCTCCCGGGCGTTCTGGTCGTACCAGTGCTTCTGGTCAACCTGAGCCTGCACCATGTTGTCACGCACCAACTGCGTCAAGGTCTGCATTTTGTCACGGAAGCGCATGACATAATCCATGATGGACACTTGAGTGGGGTTTGGCTCATCTTCCCAGGATTCTATTACCAACCCAAGGGGTCCCCGGACTTGCCTGCCATACAGGAGGTCAAAGGGGGAGAACCCCGTCGAGGTTTGTGGAACTTCTCTGTAAGCAAATAGCAGGTGTGGGAGCTATCGCTCCCAGTCGCGCCCTTGGGTCTCAACCAGCATGCAGAGCATTTGTTTGAGGGTACTGTTGAAGAATTCACACAAGCCATTGGACTGTGGGTGATATGCACTCGATACCATATGCCTCACCTGCATTTTCTCACAGAGAGCCTTCATTAGGCGAGACATGACTTGGGTTCCTTGATAAGCATCTCCCTGGGAAATCCTACCCTTGAAAAGATGGTCACCAGTGCATCTGCCATCTTATCAGCCCTGGTTGAGGACAGAGCTACTGCCTCTGGGTACTGGGTAGTGTAGTCTACCACGGTGAGAATGTATTGCTTTCCAGAGCTGCTGGGGACAGCCAGCGGGCCCACAATTTCCACCGCGATTCTCTGGAAAGTCTACTCTATCACTAGCAAAGGGATCAGGGGAGCCTTAAAAGCAGGCACCGCCTTCCCCACTCTTTGACAGGTGGCACAGGAGCAGAAGCATTGGGTCATGTCTGCCCCCATCATGGGCCAATGGAAGTGTTAAGACGTTCGGGCCTTAGTTTTGTTGATCCCCAAGTGTCCAGCGAGTGGAATCTCATGGGCAATCCGTAACAATTCAGACCTAAATGGATAGGAGACTACCAGCTGTCTTTCGCTCAACCACTCCTTTTGGGATTCTCTGGGTACTGTCTCCTGGTACAACCTTTCTCGTTCCCAGATCACCCGCTCATTATCAGTCGCGGAGGTGGGCGTCTCGGCAAGGTGTCTCAATTTCTCCAGGCTTGCATCTGAGCGCTGAGCGGCCTGGAACTCCTGGCTGGAGGCAGCCAGAAGTGACATCAAGGTCCCTTCCTCACTGGGACCCTCTGGGACCCGCTCTGGGTCCACCTCTGTAGCGGAGGAGGGTCCAGAAGGCAGGGCGCTACCTGCGTTCCAGGCACTCTGACTGCGGGTGACAGCGGCTACATATGCTGTCTCCACGGGGATTTCTACAGACCCTTTAGCAGGTGCTGCTATGGGCGCTAACTCCCAAACCACCCCCAACATTTTAGGAGCAGTGCTACTTATGGGCTAGTTACCTTCCTCGGTGGCACTGGTCAGTGGCATGGCATGACCTTCCTCACGGCTCCCATGCACCTACCCAGGTCCTTGAGCACCATCGCTTGCTCCTTATAGGGGTTCCTCAGCCGTCTCACTCTGCAGAGCGACGAGGTTGAGCCCTCCTGTACCTGTGGACACATCTACTATTTCAGAAAAATGGTTATCAGGTTCAGTTGGCACAGATACATCATTAACAGCATCATTCCTAGGGAAAGAATGGTTATCAGGTTCAGTTGACACATTTACATCACTATCAGCATCATTCCTAGGGAAAGAATGGTTATCAGAGGCATCATTATTCAACAAGGCATTGTCAGGTAACACATTCCATTTCCCATCATCATCATCATCAGGGTTAACGTTACCCTTATTATCAGATTGGGGAGGGGCGTCAGGGACGTAGTATGCAACCATCCTCCCCAAATCAGTCCCTAATAAAACACCAAAACACCAGTGGGCAGGTTTTCTGACACCCCCACTTCCCTCACCCCGCTCCCAGCACCCCAATCAAAAAAAACCCAGGCCATCGGCAAGCAGCAGCAGACGCTCCCAATCCTGGTGACAGTTAGGGTTTTCCCATCAATCATCTCTTCACGGGTCACCAGTCCGGGTTGGATGAGGGTTTGTTCGGCCCCGATGTCCTTGAGGCCTCTAGCGAGACTGGTCTCCACACGGACATGCTGCACGTTGTCATCAATCCTCCCAACCACACCACCCACCAAAAGAACAGAGGTGTTGGGCCCAGAGGCCTTGACTGGGGGGTTCTTCTGCCTTTCCGGACAGGTGGCACTGATATGACCAGTCCGATTGCAGACAAAACAGTTGCAAGGGTAGACCTGGTGTTGGCAAAAGAGACAGGGCCTCCAGAGGGATGCCTGGCAAGGGCACTGGGATTGGTTGCAGGCTTACCCCCTGTCCAGCTGGCTGTGACTGGCTTCCGTGTCTCCGCTTTCCGGTTGACCTCATAGGTGTCGGCGATCTGCGCTGCTTTATCTGCATCTGTTGGCTCTCGGTCCAGTATGAACTGTCGGACCTCACCTGGGCAAAGATGTAAGAACTGGTCTTTGATCATCAGGTCTTTCAGCAGCTCAGAGGTGTTCACTGACAGTCCATGGATCCACTGGTCAAAGTGGGTCCTGAGTCCTTGCACCACATCACTATAACTGTTGTGTGGGCCACGTTGGAGGTTCCGGAACTTCTTTCGGTATACCTCAGGGGTCAGCTGGTATTTGACGATCAGGGCCTGCTTGATAGCGTCGTAGTTGTTATCTTGCTCGAGTGGGAGAGAAGCAAACGCGTCCTGGGCTTTACCTTTTAGCCCTGGGGTCAAGTACCTGGCCCATTCGTCCATAGGCAGCTGGTACTGTCTGCAGGCTTTCTCAAAAGCCCACAGAAATGTGTCCAAGTCCCCGTCCCTTTCCATCACGGGAAAATGCTCTGGCCGGGCTTCGGTATCTGAGCAATGCTGGACTCACTGCTCCGGGCTGTGGAGGGTGTTTCCCTCAGCCGGGCCAGCTGCAGTTCATGGGCCCTCTCAGCCTCCCGCTCGGCTTGGCACTCGGCTCTCCCTTGAGCTTGTTGGATCAGCTGCAGACGTCCAACATGGTCTTTGGCAGGGAGTTGCTGCAGGGCAATTTGCAGATAGATGTCCATGACTTCCTGGCTGCCGGTCAGGCCGGCCTGCACCTGCTGGACTTCTGCGGCTGCATCATCGGCACTGGTGCTGCCTTCTGTGCCCTGGCTCTGCTCCCATTGCACCAGAGCCACGACCAACTGGTCTTTCATTTTGTATGTGTCGTCAATCTGGTTTTCCCTGCACAGCTTCTTCAGCTGCTTATACGATTCTCCCCGCGTAGCCATGGTTGCCAAATAAAAGATAGGATAGAAAAACAAAGAGAAGGGAGGGGGTAATGGCAATGATACACAATTGTCTCAGGACTAATAAACACTGAGTTTCTGTCTCCAAAATTTTGCTGCAGGGTCCTCTGAAGAACCGTGCAAGTCTTTAGTGAGAGGAATGATTGCTCAAACCAGATCACTAATGCTCTATGATCCCACCGTTCTGCCACCAAATGTCACGGATCGGAGTTTGTATGACCATTGGCCGCACACGGCTATCACATATGCAGGGGGGCTTATCTTAGTTATCCCACCACTGCCAACAATGTGATGAAAGCAGCAAGCTTTTCTTGCCCTAACAATTTACCGCGGGGTTTATTGTAGATATCCCACTGCTGCCACAATATGTCATGAACTGCCAGGATTTATGTTTATCCCAGTTTCCAGTTCCACTTTGGAACTCGCAGCTCGCCGGCGGCCCCCTTACCCTCTGGTCAGTCAGGGAACTACACCTAGGATAATTAGTCGCCGGATGGGCTACTTGTTGTGCACTGGCTATTAGGCCACTGCAGTGAGGGAATTATAAATGCTTTGGCCGCAGCCATACAATTAGCTTATAAAACCTCTTCCGTCACTGCCAGCTAGCCCACCTAGCCAAAACACACTTCGCTGCCACCAGCTTCCGATTTTCTCAATTAATATTTAAAATGAATAAAGGGGTACGAAGCCAACCCAAATTAGTAGCGTAATTAGCTTATAGGCACGTGAATTCGTCACAGAGCAAGGAGACGGAACTAATAAATTTTATATTTACTCCAAAAAGTAGGTAGTGTTTACAGAGATATGAAAAGATTTTACAATGGGAGACAAATAATATACAATGTGAATACAAAAAAGGGGGGTTAAGAGAAGAAATAAAACTCACATGTTACTTAGAGCATTTCAGGCAGAACAAGGCTCGTAGGAGGAGCCAAACGTCACCATGCATTGGGGTCTTGGACAAACTGCGTCCCAGGCTAGAATGGGGCTGTCCAGTCTGAAAGTGACTTATACCCCTGGTCTTGTGACATCACGAAAGGGGCTGGTTTTTCGGCCCCCTTCCACAGCTTTCAGAGGTACAACTGGCTAAAAAACTTATAACAATCATAACTTGGCTTGAGAACCTAGCAGAATAACGGCAGACATATCACCCAGCTTATTTTGAAATCAGCTTTCTGCTGACTCCAAACACTGGCTGTCTGTTCCCCTCGGTTCAGGAGAAATCCATTTCTCTGGTTCTGTCGATGCTATAATTTAGCAACAGGCACTGTAGCAAAGCTTCATCAGAGCACGTTCTATATATGTATCTGTCATTTTTCTGTCATGGATTGGGTCCGAGTTATGGGCTCTTTAGTATTTCCCACACACATGGGCTTAGACAAAGAAAATTTCTCTCCTGGCTATTTATCATTCCTTACAGTGAGGAAGGGGGGTCAGGAAGGAGTTAGTGGCTGTAGTCTCATGTTACAGTGAGTGTGTGTGAAGTTGCAGGCAGAGGAAACGCAAACTGCTGCAATGCGTGACAAGGGGAAAGGGGGGGTCGCTTGGCTCTGTGCTGCTATGAATCATTCTAGAAAGTGTAGAGAATTGAAGATTCTGGAATGTTCCAGAATAGTCATACATGATATTTACATTATCGTTACACTGAGTCACTGTTGCCATATGTGTCTGCCGAGCCCGCTAGCGCCGGGGGTTCTCGGTCCAGGCCGGTCAGTTCTTCAGGGGATGTCACAGCAGCAGTGACCCGGTCCTTAGCCCTGGGCGTGCATTAAAATGTAAGGAGGATAGTTTATAGGGGATTAAGTCGTGACGCCACCCCTGGTGTTCGGCAATAGATGGCCGACGCTGCGATTCAGGTCCACTGGGGCAGTTGGTGACGCAGCAGAGATGTTACAGCTCTCCACGGGTAGAGCAGGCCCCAGGGCAGTTATAGGGTTCATTTGATGATGGTAACTGTTGTAGTGTAAGGGGTTGAAGAGGAAGAAGAGTCTAAAAGGCTTGAAGAAGAGGGGCCGTAAAGGAGGGAGTACTGTAACAACTCTGCCCGCATCACTGCATTGCCTCCCATCCCCCACCTACTTTACTCACTACTCCGGGCCATGCTGTGATTTGTCTGCTGCTGGCTCCATGCTGTATGCCTCTTGCCTCATGCCTGCTCTTTGCATACTTCCTGGCTGTGTGCATAGGGGTGCGGCACCGACACTCTGGTTCTTATGGAATCAGTGTGCGCCTGCCTATGGTGTTCCCAGCCAAATACCAAGAGGCCTCTTGTATTTAGGGCAACTCCACCTGGTGGAAGCTGCCTGAGCAACACCTTTACTCAGTCAGTGTCTTGCTGCTGAGTTGCCAGGTCCTGTCCTGTCTCTGCCTGCTCTGGAGGCTTCATTCCCGGATCTGTTTCCGTGTTTTGTCTCATATTTTCCGCCTATCAGGAGGCAGTATATCTTGGTCTTTGTACTCCTATCTCTGTGCCTTGTGCATTTCTCGTTCCGACCACCAGGAGGCAAAATATCCTGGTCTGTGTCCTTGTTCCTGTGCACTGACTCATACCCTGCTTTGCCTGAACTCTGTCCTATACCTCTGTCTGTTAGTCACCTTGTCTGTGGCTCCTTTCCCTGCGGTGTTTATCCTTGAGTCCTCTCCGTCTGCCAGCTCTGGTTCCTTGCTCTCCCTGTGCTCTGCACTCTTGTGGTTCTGCCTGTGCTCCACACTCTTGCGGTTCTGCCTGTGCTCCACTTCTGCTGCAGAACCTTTTGCTGCAGCTCCTCTCCGCATACCTTGCGGTTCCGCTTTGCTCCGCTCCTGCTGCTGCAGATCCTCTTGCTGCAGCTTCTCTCCGCATACCTTGCGGTTCCGCTTTGCTCCGCTCCTGCTGGTGCAGAACCTCTTGCTGCAGTTTCTCTTCTCATACTTTGCGGTTCCGCCTTGCTTCGTCCTTGCTGCTGCAGAACGCATTGCTGCAGCTCCTCTCTGCATACCTGCGGTTCCGCTCTGATCTCCTCTGTGGCACTTGCTGCTGCAGAAACTCTTGCTGTGAACTGCAGTTTCCCTCCGTATACCTGCGGCTCCACTCTGCTCTCCTTTCCTGTGGCATCTGCTGCTGCAGAACCTCTTGCTGCAAACTGCAGTTTCTCTCCGCAGCCTTGCAGTTCTACCCTGCTCCGCTCCTTGCGGTTCTACCCTGCGGTTCTGCTCCGTTTCCATTCTGCATCCTGTGGATTCTTGTCCTACCCGCTCTACTGGTTCCGGAACCAGTTCCTGCATCTTCTGTGTGAACAGCTCTCTACCTGTTCCCTCACACCATTTATATCTGTCTTTGTTCTGTCCTTCCAAAACCAGTTCGTGCACCTCCCGTGTGAACAGCCCCTACCTGTTCACATATCCTACTCGTTCCAGTCCATGTCTCTGTCCTGTCTCTACTGAGTTAGTTTCTGCCTGCCAGCACCTCGGCCTTGCCCGCTTGCCTGCCAGTGCCTCAGTCGTGCCCGCCTGCCAGTGCCTCAGTCATGCCTGCCTTTCCTGCCAGAGTGCCAGCCGTGCCCGCCTGTCTTGCCAGAGTGCCAGCCATACCTGCTTGTCCTGCCAGAGTGCCAGCCATGCCTGCCTGTCCTGCCAAAGTGCCAGCCGTGCCCATCAGAGAACCAGTCGTGCCTGTCAGCACCTGCCCGCACCTGCTATCAGTGTCCAGTCCCTCAGTGGGATCAGTAGCCACAGCCAGACACCACCCCGGAGTGGTACCTGGCAGCTACCTCCCGCAAAAGTCTGACCTCACCATCAGAGGCTCCAGTAAACACCAAGGCAGCTGCTTAGTCACGCCCCTTCCAGGGTAGTCTGGTTTGTGGTACAGTGGGGCCACTCCCCCAGCCAAGGCTCGAGCGTTACAGCATCTCTCCTGCTGCTGGCGTCTGTCCTGATCTGTCTATGTAAGTATAGAAGCTTTGAAAATGTCTGTCTATCATTTTTTTTCTGTTCCTTTTAGCCTGGTTGTCTCCTGATGCTGGCATTTGTCCTGGTGCTGCCATCTCTCCTGGTGCTGCCGTCTGTCCCTGTCCTGTGCTGACTGCTGTGCTGTTGGACTACTGCCTGTAATGTAAGTGTTGGTGTCCATTGTTTATTTTTTATATTTGGCTACATTGTGTTTGGCTCTTAACAAGTTTAATTTTTGATATCTTTTTTTGTATGTAGTGTTTCACTTGACTGCTGCCTACTCTTCAACCATGTCCTCAAGTGAAGAACTGACTTCTTCCCAGGGTGGACCTGACAAAGATTGTATAATCACATTTGCTATACTGATTGGTATGTAGTGACTGGCAATATTATACCTGTGTTAAATCATGTAATTTCTTTACAGGTACCTTCCAGTGATGAAGGTCAGGAGCAGTTGAGTGGAAATGATTCTTCCCAGGGTCGTTGGGCTCATATGTCTCAGGAGGAAAGACGAGGTGTAAGTATTCTTTTCATCAAAGTTGTAATTGATTTTTTTTTCTGTTTTACTTAAAATTGTTTTTTTTTATTTGATCTATAGGTTCCAAAATGGGAAGAAGCCAAATAGGACATTGACAACGATCAACTCATTAACCTTGTGCAAGAGCGAGTACCATTGTGGGACACCCGTGATCGTCAGTACTCCGACACAGTTGTGATTCGACGACTCTGGGATGAAGTGGCCAGATCAATGTTGCATGATTGGGACCGTGCCACGCCACGCACCAGAAATAATTTTTGTAAGTATTGCAATGTGGTGTGACTCGCCATTGAAACTGTAAATGTAGTGCATTGTTTTACAGTTAATTTTTTTCTTTTTTTACCCTTCACAGTGAAGAGAATAAGAGTCTGTTGGTGCTCGATGAAGGATCGCTTCAACAAGGACATGAGAACCAGGTTAAAAGTGGTGCTGCTCAAAGGATAATAAAAAAAATACAAATACCACCGTAACTTTGCTTTTCTGAGGCCCGCGCTTGCTCAGCGAACGTGAGTATCTTTTGTGTTGTCTTACTATTATTTAACC
This sequence comes from Dendrobates tinctorius, assembly GCF_039654945.1. Classification (NCBI taxonomy): domain Eukaryota; kingdom Metazoa; phylum Chordata; class Amphibia; order Anura; family Dendrobatidae; genus Dendrobates; species Dendrobates tinctorius. The sequence continues at coordinate 6,002,262 of NW_027361669.1, read as the reverse complement.
TTTTTTTTACTAATGTTTTTCTTTTATTTTCACCACAGAGCCTGGTGCAGCACAACACAATCTGGATCATCCTCTGTTGAAGCGAGCCCCTCATCGACCAGACAACGAACAGATGCAGTCCCAATCATCCACCAGCGATGTAGCAACCTGGCCCTCACAGGCTGAGGAACAGACAGCCGCCGGTCCATCAGGTTTTCCCCTCTCCTAGCCGTCTGCCACTGCTTTTGTTGGGTCTTCTCGTCAGTGGAAGAGGGCCTGGGAGAGGTCATTTATGCCTGAGTTTATGCACTTAAGCTCGGTCTTCCAGGATGGGATTTAGGTGCTTGGTGACAGACAGAAGAGTGGGTTCAACCATGTGAATACACTTATACTGGAAGTCAACAAACGCCTTGATCACCTGGAAGCTGACCTTGAGAGACTAGAGTGACATTTTTTTCAGCAACAGAGCGGGAAGTGTCGTAAAACCGTATGCCTCAATTCCAGCTCAACGTCATGCACGCCTGCCAGGCTGCTTACAGCCACGCATTGCAGCAGGAGCAGCAACAGTCCCAAAGCTAAAATCCACAGGCCAGAGGATATTACAGCAGCTGAACATATACTTTGCAACTCCCACAGCACTGAACTATCCTCCGCCACCACCGCCTCTAGTTCAGAGATCCACCACGTTCCCAAGTTCAACATCCCTGTAGCCAGCAACATCCACCACGCTCCCAAGTTCATCATGCCTGCAGCCAGCAGCATCCACCACGCTCCCAAGTTCAGCATCCCTGCAGCCAGCAGTATCCACTACGTTGCCCAGTCCAGCAGCATGCCAGAAGACTGCTACAGAGGCCACCACTCCCACTAGGCCAAGAAAACAAAGGACAAAAAAAAAAAACAGATTACCACCAGGACGAAGACCCGGAGGCAAAAAAAACCCTGCCAAAATTGGACCCACCACCTCCACCCTCACCTAGCAATGTGTTTCTGTTGTCAAATGTGTCACTACCTTCCCTTATGTCTGTACCTTCCAGATTCTCTATCCATTCCCATGATTCCATCCATGATCCAATCCTTCAATTTGTTGCCCCTTCCTCTGTAACCTCTTCCTCATCAACTACCACCCAATCCTCACATCTCCACACCCCCAAGGTCCACCCCATCTCACCTTCAGATAGACCCCGATCCTAAACCCAATTATTTTTTTGTTAAATAAAATTTTTATTTTCTTTGCAATATCTGCATTTTCTTTGTCTCTTTAAGCGCCGCCACCGCAAACACATTGTATTGTTGAGGGAACTTGTAACAGGTGTTTTACTACAGGTATTTTATTATTTAATTTTGCAAACATTACATGTACATTTTAACATTATAGGTACATTTTAACATTACAAAATACATTTTAACATTACAAGGTACATTTTAACATTACAGGTACATTTTAATTAGCGGCTTAAACCATTCCCTCTTGCCATGCCACATGTCCATTATCAGAAACAAAGTATGCAGCAAACTTATCCCTCATCTGGGCAACTTCCACTGTAGTTCTCAGAGGGTGATCTTAGTAATCATGCAATGTAACAGGTTCCAAGCTGGGTCGCTCTTTTGCAAGGATGAAATTGGGCATAACAACACACACTTTCACAACCTCATCAATTGTCCCAATTTATAGATTTATGGCTGTTCCCAAAATGCGCCATTTAGATACCAGCAAGCCAAAGGCACACTCCACAGTTCTTTGTGCCCTTGTCAGTCGGTAGTTGAAAATCTGTTTGGTGTGATTTAAGTCCCTACTTGAGTAAGATTTTAAGAGGTTGGCACACATTTGAAAGGCCTCATCCTCCACCACAACAAACGGCATTGGCAGTCCTTCTGTGTTGGGAAGAGGTTGTGCATGTGGAAAATTGAAATTATTATGATATAAACGTTGGCCCATGTCAGAGTTTTTGAAAGTCTGAGAATCATTTCCTCGTCCAAATGATCCAACGTCTACGGTGACAAATCGACATTGAGCATCTGCAATCGCCATGAGAACAGTCGAAAAGTAGTTTTTGTAATTAAAATACTCTGTTCCACTTCCAGCAGGTTTCATAATCCAAATGTGTTTGCCATCCACAGCCCCCACACAGTTAGGAAAATCACAAATGTCCTTGAATTTCTCAGCATTTTCCAGCCAGAGTTCAATTGTGGGTTGGGGGAGGAATTCTTGACGCAGAACGTCACATAAAGCCCTGCAGGTGTCTCCAACAATCCCAGAAAGGGTGGACACTCCAATCTGGAACTGGAAATGGAGAGATTATAAGGTCTCTCCAGTACCCGAACAGAAAATGGAAAAAAAAATTAATACATGGGTTTTCTCACAATAATACTATGAACATGTGTTTGTTTTTCAACAATTACGTACCTCAGGGTCACCAACAGACGTTCCTCAGCAGGAATTGCTTGCCGGAACTGTGTGTCATGCCTGGTGATGGATCCTCGGACACGTTGCAGCAAGGCAATCAAAACTCCGTTCAGACATCCTCGTGTAGTCGAAAAACTTCTGAGGGTTTTCAAGCAGCTCGGTGTACAAAGAGTGGTAGGCTCCACGGCTCTCTCGGAGTTCAAGGATGGGGTGTTTCCAGTAGCGACGACGACGTCGAGCACATTTATATTACCTGAAAACCACAAGTGCAGTCAAACAGAGGGTCCACGTGTCCGCCCCAACGCGCGTTTCGGAACACCTTCGTCAGGGGGTGTCCACGGACACATGGACCCTCTGTTTGCCTGCACTTGCGGTTTTCAGGTAATATAAATGTGCTAGTTGTTTTTGATCTTTTAATCTTTTCATCTATCGGCTTGTGTGAAGATATGGCCTTTGGGCACCTCTATTGTAATATACACCTGCTGATTAGGTCCTGATTGTATACCCTCTATGTGGCATATGTTTTTGCATGACTATACTCCTGTATAATTGGCAAACATGATCCATTGTGTCCCTATTTTTGGCAATGATTAACCAGAACTTTAGCATGTTTTATTTGTTCCTTGTCCTGCCATTTAATAAAGCAATTTTATAATATGACCATAGGTTGTTATTTTTGGATTCGTCCCTCTCCCCTCCTTTCATGTGAATTTTGACAACCGGTAATTTACAGTCCATGGTATTTTATTGTGGTGGGACATTTATTACAATTTTGTTTGATACGACAGTTACTATATTGTCCCACATGACGTATATACTTCTTTCCACTACCTTCTTTGTGTGTTACAAGTATGACCCAGCAAACTACTGGGGCATATGTGCCAGCAACAATCTGGGGAAACTCTTCAACTGCATTCTGAACAAGAGGATCATCACATTCCTCATCCAACACAACATCCTCAGCAAAAGCCAAGCAGGCTTCATGCCAAACCACAGCACCATGGACCACATCTACATCCAGCACAGGCTCATCAATAACCACTCTGACAATACAAAGCATGGGAGGTTCTATGTTTGCTTTGTGGACTTCATAAGGTCTTCCACTTTAGATGATAATGATGTCATCTAAAACTTCTACACTGAGAACAGCTAAAGCGTGAAGGTAAATGAGAGGACGATGGCCTATTTCAAACAGGACAGAGGAGTGAGACAGGGCTGCAGCCTCAGTCCAGCGTTCTTCAACATTTACATCAATGAGCTGGCGGTGGCTTTGGAGTCCTCCTCAGCACCACGACTCACCCTCCATGACACCAAAGTGAAATTTCTGCTGTATGCTGATGACCTGTGCTGTTATCAGCAATTGAGAAAGGCCTCCAAGATAATCTGAAAACCCTAGAGACCTGGGTACTGCCAATCAAATGGAAGAAAGCTAATATCATGGTGTTACAAAAAAGAAAGCAGAAACCAGCTGGCCATATCCCCTTCATAATAGACAACAGTTCACTTACAGAAACCAACAAGTACACCTACCTGGGCCTAGACCTTAGCCAATCAGGGAAATTAGGCAAACTATAGAGTCGCTGAAAGACAAGGCCTGTAAAGCCTATTATGCCATCAGAAGATGTCTGTACTATCTCAAGGCACCTGTAGCCACCTGGCTAAAAATCTTTGATATCATCATTGCATCAATCCTTCTGTTTGGCAGTGAAGTCTGGGGCCCAGTCTCATACCCAAACTGGTCAAAGTGAGACGCTTGGCCAACAGAAATGTTCCACCTAGAGCAAACACCTGCAAATACCACCTCGAAGTCCATCAAAGTACAACAAACAGCACCTGCCGATGAGAGATTTGCGATTCCCACTACACCTTGCGATCCAGAAGAAGGCACTATCATTCAAGGCTCATCTACAAGGTAGTAGTCCAAGCTCCTACTATCACTGTTCTGTCCTCACTGAATAAGGCAGATTTTATTGCAGTTATACAGTTCAGCTAAACCGCTATACCGGGGTCCAATAAGGAGACTGTAGGTTAGTCTGTGCTTTTATTGAACTTGATATATTGGAGCAGTGAAACTACAATACAAACATAATATGCATACAATCAATACAGTAGAAATACACATCATTACATATCATACATTATGAATGAACATTTGCACACTAATGCTGACCAGCGTGCTGGACTGATTAAATCAGACTTAATAAGACAGAAATTAGCTACAAAAAGCATGAGTACATACCAGCAATGCAATCACAAGGGGAGAGGAAAGATAAGATGCTTCCTGTATGCAGGCTGAAGGAAAAATGGAGGAACTGGAGGGAAACTACCATAATGCTTTGCAAAATCTACCATAATGCACTGCAAAAGGAGAGAAAGATTCAGGCATCAAAGTGAAAGTGCGGAGGGACTTACTAAAGCCATTATGATATGTATTACTAAAGCCGTTATGCTATTCGTATTTCACATATTTCATATTTGATATGCTTTAATGCAATTGTGTGCTACCATTTTCTTATTTGATATGTAAGCTGTTTTTTGGTATGCACCTATTCAGACTAGTTCTAGATGTGCCGTCAGTTTTTCTGTCATTTGTATACTAGCTTTCTGATTGAGCACTCCGTCCTTCATCAAGCTGTGATTTTAATTGCATTCAATCACATTTTGGTTCCTATCATCCTATAAATACAGGCTTTACCATGTTAGTAGCCAGAGGTTAGTTCACACTAGGCAGTCAGTATAGGGAACCGTTCAATCTGAGATCACCTTGTCGTTGGTGAATGGGCTCACATCTTTTGGCCAAATTTTGTGCTAAGTATCTCATATGTTTTTCTAGATTACCAAAGCCATTATGCTATTCATATTTCACATAGTTCATATTTGATATGCCTTACAAAAGCCATTATGATATGTATTACTAAAGCCATTATGCTATTCGCATTTCACATATTTCATATTTGATATGCTTTAATGCAATTGTGTGCTACCATTTTCTTATTTGATAAATATGTGATTATTCAGATTGTGTATTAGTCCGTGCCTGATGAAGAGACCTAAGTAGTCTTGAAAGCTTGCAATTTGCTACCATCTTTTCAGTTAGCAATTAAAATGTTTCAACCACTGAGGACTCTCAAATCTAAATATGGTTTTAGGGAGTCAGTCAGAGTTGGAAATAAGACAAGTGACAGAGGAAAAGCAGATTAGGCCAGTGGGACTACTAATACGGAAAAGCACAGGAGTTTTTGGGAGCAGTATGTGGACAGCCGCCACTGCTTTCAGAGATAGGGTATCCAGGGCCAATGGCCTGAACTAGGTAGGTATGGAAACAGGTGCCTTTTTCATCTCCCAGAAAGAGGAGCTGGATGGAAAACCAGGACAGAGAAGTGGGCTAGAGAGCATGGGAGCTGCGGAGCCGGAGAGAGCGTTTCAGCGGCCAGAAGTGCTAGGAAACGAAGGGAGAGCTGAGACTGGAAAAACTGACAAAGTGGACACGTGCTGTACTGTAACTGCCATTTAACCTTTGAACTTGTTGAGTAAAGTCAATATGTTAAAAGTGGACATGGAATCCGCCATTGACTGTGTGGCTACATCTGTATCCAGGATTGCAGGACAAGTAAAGTCTTCTGGACCTAAAGCAAGTGTTGTACATTTCACTCAAACCACACAACAGACAGGATACTTTCTACTTGTGGGGTGCCATGGCATTGGAGATCAGTTGTCTCTCGCCCCTGACTACTGCCCTGTGCCCCTCACACCTACTCATCAACTCCGAGCAGCATCGACAGAACTATAAGCCCCGAGAGAGCAGACTCTGCCAGCAGTGCCCCTTCTTCTTGCTGAGGTACCCTAAATACTCACTTCAGGAGACTGTCTGATTTCCTCCCAGACTTCAACTCCATGGGAAGGAAGAGAAACTGCCTATACTACTGATGGAAGAGGAAAGTGCAGCGGCCATACCAGCGCAATATGTCAGCGCCTGACACAGACTAAGAGAAGCCTGATATGTCATGGACCCTGGATGTGTCCCTAACCACGTCAGCCCATTTTTTTTACCACTTGCTTTGGCAATGCTAACTAATGTACCTAGTCCTGCCAATAAAGCCCATTTGAATTTGAATAGACAGATATATAGATAGATAACAGATAGATAGGTAGATAGCTAGAAATTTTGCCCCTTCCCCCATATGAACAATGTTTGGCAAAGTATACTTAATGCAATATTTACTGAAAAGGGCAGGGTTTTATTTTTAATTTACCAAATTACCTAATTTATTATATAGGAGCATAAGTAAATTTATAAATGAGGGTCAAGTAATAATGTATGTAGATGAACAGTGGTCCCCCAGTATCAAGGATACTGGTGGGCCCGGGGAACCCCAGTCCAGTACAGTTTGTGGCTTTAGGCCTAGTTCACATAGATATTTTCTTTAGCTAAAAATAAAAGGAAACCTAAGTGCTCATCTACCTGGCAATGCTTTGTGTGCCATTTTTGAAAGACAGGGCAAATATGAGCAAAAATTATTTTCTGCAAATGCTAAGAGATTTACTATTTGCAAAACATCAGGTACCAGAAAGTCCAATTTTAATAATTAAAGCTATTTTTATTCAGTCGGTAGTGAAGGAAATTAGATCTTTTTTTCTTTGGAATTTCACTAGCCACATGACTTACACTGACCATTCTCTTCACACAGAGACGGGGAATTGTCTCACATTCTTGTATAAAGGTCAGCTACTGTCCGCCTCACTTCGAGTTTCTGAAATCCTGCTTAGAAATTCCAAAGTACAATAACCCTCTTGCATAATCAACAGTTAGGGTTTGTGCTCTTATTCTATCAGTATAGAAGTGAGAACAAAATGGCTATATTGAACTTTTTAGAGACAGCAGCCTCTGGTTGATCATTTTAACAGGGTTTCTCAATTTGGATTTATTGCTTATAAGAAAAAAAAGTCTGATGTGTAGCTTCAAATTTATCACTGAAATTAACGCAGATGTATATGTCTCAATTTCTTCAAAATTCTCCTTGTGTATCAAAAGACCTGAGCCTATGTCTATAGAATTCCCTTTAATCATGTTTTTGGCCAACTGATGTCATTATACCTTTGACTTATCCACATTAGAAAGTTTTGTTGACATATTTACTGTATATACCGACATTCTGGTGTGTGACATACATTCTACCTCTCAGTAGAAAAGAAGGAGACCCCCTTGAAAAGTGGCACCTCATAGGTCACCTGGAGCCTCCAAGAAAGCATATGCCTCTTGGAGTTTTTTTCTCCATGGTACAAAGATGCTCAATAATCAAACAGAGCCCTGTCTTCCAAAACCTACATACAGAAGCCACGAAATGGAGAGTGGAGGAAACAGTGGGAGTAATGTTAAAAAAAAAAACACTCTACCAATTATTCTCCTCAACCATCTTTTCAATAAGGTTACAATTAATGTCATTCATATGTAAAGTTAAACATGAACGCGGGATGTAGTGACGAGCAGGAGGCAGACCAATAGTTAACCGATGTTTAATACAGGGAATACTCCACGCAGGAAGAGAATAAGGGAGGTATGGGGGGTTAAGGTTCAAGACGAGAATAAGTGTTCAAATAATAGGTAAACTTATCAGTCTGATGTTTCGAGAGGATGGAGGCTTGGAGATTCCACGGTGGCGTCGTAGGAGATGCGTGAAGTCTCTGGTCTGGTCCTGGAGGAATGTGAGGCACTGTCTCCTGACAGCCGCGACGTATCCTGTCTCTCTTAGGTGAAGCCTTGAGGTACCGGGGCAAAGTGTCCATGGAGGAGGCGTCTCTGGCGCCAGTGTAGAAGGATGGAGGTCAGAGGTGGGGACCGGGAATATCCTGGCAGTCTCTACATGTTTACCCCAGTCAGGCCTACAGTGTGCACCATGGACAAGCAGCGGTACGGTACAGGATGTCTCCCCAGTATTGGAGGTGAGAAGGCCCACAGTCACGCGCTGCTCGCAGACTGGCTGCGCGTGTGTCATCCGTCGAAAAGGTGGCCTGGTCTCCTGGCGTCGAGCTGCGGAGAGTGAGTCAACCTTCTCCTGCTGCGCATGCTGTCTTCCCACCAAAGACCCTGTTTTGGCACACTCCGTCCCTTTTATCTCTGACCCGCCACGTGTAGTCAAGTGCAAAGGTCTGTCCAGGTCAGAAAGTGCTCCCTCTGGCAACAATGGTGACAGCCCCAATAGTTCCAGCCCTGATACGAGAGAGGTACCACTAGCCCGGTCCATCACCCTACACATATACCAATGTACAGCACAAAACAAATGTTATGTTAGGCTGGTGTAAAAGAGTTAATCTTGTGCCTTTTTTCTCATGAAGCATATCTATTGCGTACTCATTGCTATCTGGTCATATGCAGGCTTATATACTTTAAGAAAATGTTAACCAAAATGAAAAATTGTCCTTATTAGCAACAACCAATGCCAAAATATCACTTTTGAGTCTAGGTTAGAAAATAAAAAGTGATTCATAATTGGTTGCTATGGACGATGCAATTGATTTTTAGTCAGGACTAGAGTTGAGCGACTTTTGGTTTTTTAGGGTCGAGTTTCGTTTCGTGAAACCCGACTTTTCCAAAAGTCGGGTCGAGCAAGATCGGCCGATTATAGGGAAAAGTCGGGGTCGTCCCGAAACACGAAACCCAATGTAAGTCAATGGGGAATAAAAGTCGGCAGTGAGAGGAGGACAGGAAACACACCTACAGTGCTCATTTGAATGCCAAAAGCATCAATTCTTCTTACTTAAGCTTGTCAACCTTAATTAACTTCATAATACAAGTTATGCACTGAAAAATGGGGGTTATTTGGCTAAAGTTGTGGGGGGGTAGGGCTGGCTCCAGGTTTTCATGTGCCCTGGGCGAAAGAGCGCACCTTTTACACATACCACATCTCATCATGCTCCGATACGGCAGAGAAATAGCGGTATAGTACAATGAAAAATACTTCACTTTTTAAATCTCATGACGAGGCCCATCTATTTCTCCATACAGAATCATTGGTCCCATATAATGTTTGAAACAGTATATGATGAGCTCCACATAATGCTACAGTATATGTTGGTCCCCATGGATGAAGCTCCACTGTCTTATGGGCCCAAATAATGCTCCAAACATAATGGGCCCCATTTCTAATGCTCTAGTGTATAATGGGCCCTGTAAATGCTGCTCCAGTGTCTGATGTCCACCTTTGGAATGTTCCAGTGTATGGTGGGCCCATCTATCATTCTCCAGAGTATAGTGCTCCCCAAAAATTGCTGTCCCAACATTAAAAACAATCAAATAAGTCTCCTCGCTAGGGAATCCCTGTACTAGTCTGGACTCCTCGTCGTCCCCATCTTCCATCTCACTGCACAGTATTTCAACCTTGCAAGTGCTGTGATCCTGAGCAAGCAGGGGGGGCCCACTCGTTGGCGACGGCACTGGCACAGGGCCCCTGATAGTACGGTGGTGTGTCTGATGGCGGGTGGGCCGAACCTGTACTTTCATCTGCAGCTTCCTCTTTGTCACCGTGTAAGATGGAACTGTATATGGGAAGGGTAACCTGAGTTTCATCAGGGTCAGATTCAGGCCGTATAGCGTGCGAGGGGAATGTAGTGGTCTGGGTGAATGTACCAGCAGATTCATTGAGCAGTGGCTGGGCATCAGTGCACTTGTGTCGCCCCCAGGAGTACGGTCGCCACAGTGGCATTACCTTCCTCCTAGGGAGTGTGATGCCATGCTTGGGAGCAACGAAGGATCTCTCTAGCAGGTTAACTGATTGGGCGGCGTTATTCCCACGAGTCATGACCCTCCAAACAGCGTTCATGAAGGCAAAGTGTTTGTTTTACGTGGGCAGTATGGTTGCAAAGCTGAACCTTAAAGGAATGTCCAGAAGGGCACCACCAGGAGTGGAGCCTACGGTTAAATTCGAGTCCACCTGGGAAACCTCAACCATGCCAGCTACAGAACAGATGCACACATTGCAAGCTTAATTCCGTTAACGAACGAGACTCTGTCATGCCCCGCGGTCCGAGTCCGGCTTACTAGAGGGACACGTGAGGCTCTGGCACATGAGATTGGCCAATAACTGGTGTGTCATGCCCTTACATGTCCGTGGCTGCATGTGCGCTACACTGAAAAGGCCAGCGTTTGTCGCTTACAGGTGCAGATAACCCGCTGAACAACGTTAGTGATGGGGATCACTGATTACAATTATTACCCGCAAACGATGATTTCCCAGTAAGTGCAGGTCAACCGCAGTTCCGGAATTAGGCCTAACCATCATTCCTGAAAAAATGAAAAACTTATGTGTGCAAACCACAGGTGCTGTAGCTTGCTTAACAGCTCGCCAGCCGTTCTCACGCCCAGTATGGATTAAACGTGATTGCACAAAGGTGAGAAAGGGTACCGTATCCCCGGATAACATGTATGGATAGCGTACACATTCAAAAGATATGTCTATACATCAGGAGGCAGGCTCAGACGGTGTCAGGCCCAGTATGGATTGCACGTGATTGTACAAAGGTGAGAAAGGGTACCGTATCCCCGGATAACATGTATGGATAGCGTACACATTCAAAAGATATGTCTATACATCAGGAGGCAGGCTCAGACGGTGTTAGGCCAAGTATGGCTTGCAAGTGATTGCACAAAGGTGAGAAAGGGTACCGTATCCCCGGATAACATGTATGGATAGCGTACACATTCAAAATATATGTCTATACATCAGGAGGCAGGCTCAGACGGTGTCAGGCACAGTATGGATTTGACGGCCCAGACTACACAGCGGAGGAGCAGGGAGAGGTAAAGATTGCAAATGCTGGGGCCCTGCCCAAGCAAGGGGGGCCCACTCGTGGGCGTCGGTACTGGCACTGGGCCCCTCATAGTACGGCGGTGTGTCTGACGGCGGGTGTGCACCACCACCATCAGAGACGCTTGATTGCACTATGAGGGACCCTGTGCCAGTGCCCGCGCCCAAGAGTCGGCCTACCCACCTGTCCAGGGCAACGGCACTCGCACGGTGTCGTGCGCTATGTGGTGACCCCGGCCATGGGGGGGGGAGGCAGCACAGTTAGGGAGTTTTAGAAAGTGGCATATGTTGATGTTGGACATTCAGCTGATGCAAAAGGCGAAATAGGTCAAGTCCCAGGAAGAGGTGGACCAAAGCAAGCCATTTTTCTGTCACCCTATGTGTCATCAAAGGAAGGTGGGACAAAATCCTTGGAAACCCATGCATGGTTCATTTTAATGAAGGTTAGATCATCCACATTTTGGGTTGACAGACGGGTTCTTTTTTCTGTCAGGATTGATCCAGCTGCACTGAAGACTCTTTCCGATAGCACACTTGCAGCTGGGCAAGCGAGCTCCTGTAAGGCATATTGTGCCCATTCAGGCCAGGTGTCCAGTTTAGCGGCCCAATAGTCAAAGGGAATGACCTGTGTGGGAGAACATCGATATGGGAGGAAAAGTAGTTTGTAACCATAGTTGACAACTGCTGTCTCCTGTCACTTTCCATCGATGCTGTATTACCAGTTGTGTGAGCGGTACTTGAAAAATCAGTCCACAACATTGTCATGAAACCCCTTTCTCCAACGCCATTTCTGCTGTGTGCACCATGAACACTTCTGCCAAGCTGCCCCCGGCCCGTACGGCTCGTGTGAGAACCATCACCGCTGCTGTGTGCTGGGAATGCCTCAAGCAACTGATTTACCAGAGTTGCTTGTTTATTAGCCAATATTAGATCAAGGTTCTCCTGTGGCATGATGTTTTGTAATTTGCCTTTATAGCGTGGATCCAGGATGCTGGCCAACCAGTAGTCATCATCGTTCATCATTTTGGCAATGCGGGGGTCCCTTTTTAGGATCCGCAAGGCATAATCTGACATGTGGGCCAATGTTCCCGGTGTCAATGATGCACTGCGAGTGCTGGTTGGAGGAGCACTTTCTGGCAAATCCACATCCCTCCAGTCACGCACAAACCCTGTACCAGACCTTGCCACGCCAACATTTTCACTTGCCCCACGAGATGCATCCTCCTCCCCTAACTAATCATCCCCATCATCATCCTCCTCCTCCTCTTCTTCCTCCAACTCGTCCAGGAGAGGTACCTGAGCACACAATGGCTGAATGTCATCAAGGATTCCCTCCACCTCTTCCTCCTCGCCAACATTGGCTGCAGACGCCTGCTCCTTAAGGTGCGTCAAAGTTTGCATGAGCAGACGCATAAGTGGGATGCTCATGCTTAGGATGGCGTCGTCTGCGCTTACCAGCCGTGTGCATTCCTCAAAACACTGAAGGACTTTACAGAGGTATTTCAGCTTCGACCACTGCACACCTGTCAACTCCATGTCTGCTCTCAAAGTGCCTGGCCGTGTATCCTCCCACAAATGCATTATGGCCTGCCTCTGCTCGCACAGCCGCTCCACCATGTGCAGGGTGGAGTTCCACCTTGTTGCACTGTCGATAATGAGGCGGTGGTTGGGAAGGTGGAGCAATCGCTGCAGCTTCTGCATACAAACGGAGTGTACAGGCGACCGGCGGATGTGCGCGCACAGTCTTCGCACCTTATGGAGCAGGGCTGTTAACTCCGGATAATTTTTGAGGAAGCACTGCACCACCAGGTTCAAGGTGTGAGCCAAGCAAGGTATGTGGCTGAGTTTTGAAAGGGCTATGGCTGCCACAAAATTACAGCCGTTATCACTAACTACCTTGCCTGCCTCAAGATGTACACTGCCCAGCCATGACTCAGTTTGTCGCTGCAAGTACTCGGCCAGCACCTCGGCGGTGTGTCTGTCGCCCAAACACATCATCTGCAACACAGCCTGCTGACGCTTTCCACTAGCTGCTCGATAAGGGGACACCTCGTGTGCAACAGTGGCAGCTGCAGATGGAATGCTCGTACGACTGCGCTCTGTGGACGAGCTTTCTCTTCTGGAGGAGGAGGAGGAGGGTCGAACGCCTACAGCCAACTGTTTCCTATACCGTGGGCTAGGCAGCACTGTCCCACCACCGCTGTCCCCTGTGGACCTGCATCCACCACATTAACCCAGTGCGCAGTGATGGACACGTAACGGCCCTGGCCATGCCGACTGGACAATGCATCAGTTGTGAGGTGCACCTTTCCACTCACTGACTGCTTGAGTGCATGGACAATGCGGTCTTTTACATGATGGTGGAGGGCTGGGATGGCTTTGCGAGAGAAGAAGTGGCGACTGGGTAGGTCATAGCGTGGTACTGCATAGGCCATGAGTTCGCGGAAAGCTGCGCTTTCCACCAACCGATAGGGCATCATCTCAAACGAGATTAGTTTGGCAATGTGGGCGTTCAAACCCAGTGTACGCGGATGAGAGACTGAGTACTTTCTTGACCTACTCATAGTGTCTGGGAGGGTGAGCTGGACTTGAGAGCTGCATATGGTGGAAGTAGCGGTGGACAGGGCGGACTGAGAGATGGTTGATGATGGTGATGGAGTTGGTGTTCTTTCTGATGGCCTAGATTCAGTATTTCGTTGATATAACAGTGGGATTCCCTGACTGCTGTGGCCTTGCAACGACACCTCAACATTTGCTGCTGTGCTAACCGGTGGGCTTACAGTGGGGGAAACAATGTAGCGTTGCTGACTACCTTCTTTGTGATCAGTTGCACATGTGGCACTTGAGGTTTGGTGTTGTGTCCACGCTTGCAAGTGCATGCTGGTTAAATGTCTAAGCATGCAACTGGTATTCAAATTTTTCAGATTTTTCCCTCGGCTAAAGGTCTTTGCGCACTTCTTACAGATAACCTTGGCCTGATCATGAGGATTTTGTTCAAAAAAGTGCCACACTGCACTCTTCCTACTTTGGCAGACATTTTGCGGCCTAGCACGCTGTGATGTTTTGACCCTCTGGACAAGCTGTCCAGCAACTCTTTTGATTTTTGGAACCTGTCTTTGGAGTGCTCCGGGCCTGCCAGATAACAGCTGTTGCGATGTCGATGTCTGCTGTGGATGCTCCTCATCTGAGCTATTGGAAGCAGCACCCTCTTCCCCCAATGGATGCCAATCTGGGTCAACAACTGGGTCATCCATCACCTCCTCTTCAATGTCATGTGCACCTTCCTCTGTGTCACCGTGTATGGTGGTATAGTGTGCGGGAAGGGGCACCTGAGTCTCATCAGGGTCAGAATCTGGCTCTGTACACTACGAGGACAATGTAGTGCTCTGAGTGAATGTACCAGCAGAATCATCCATCAGCGGCTGTGCATCAGTGCACTCCATGTCAGATTCATCTTGGCCTGGGTAATTCACCATTTGACTTGATAATCCAGGCATGGTATGTGAAAACAGCTCCATGGAGTAATCAGTAGTATGGCCTGCGTCATCCTTCAATCTTGGTTGGGGTGAAGGACACAAGGAAAGGTGTGGTTCATGAACATGAGCCTCCAATGACGACTCAGTGCTTTTACTTTTTACAACTTCAGAAGAGGAGGTGATAAAGCTGGAGGCTGAGTCAGCATTGTAAGCCAAAACTTTTTCCTGATGCTCTGGCTTTAAAAGCGGTTTGCCAACTCCTAGAAAACTAAGCCTTCGAAGCCTTATGGAGCCAGACGATGACGCAGGCTCAACACCTCCTGCATTCGGTCCTATTTTGCTTTTGCCACTACCATCAGATCCACCACCAACACCATCATTACCAGCTGCCAACCCCCGCCCAATTCCACGGCCTCTTCCACCAGCCTTCCTCATTTTTGGTAGAAATGTAGACAAAATCCAACAAACTATATAGTAATGTAAAACAAGGTACAAGGTGTCTATAGGACAGGGGAGATTTAGATTTTCTGCACACACTAGTGGACACTGGACACTTTTGGATTGTGTGAGGCCCACTGAATATCAGAGCGCTATGTCACAGGCTCGATGCAACAGGTGTGAAAAAAGCGACTACAGGATAAGGGAGATTTTGAATTTCTGCAGACACTTGTGGACACTGGACACTTTTGGATTGTGTGAGGCCCACTGAATATCAGAGCGCTATGTCACAGGCTCGATGGCACAGGTGTGAAAAAAGTGACTACAGGATAAGGGAGATTTTGAATTTCTGCAGACACTTGTGGACACTGGACACTTTTGGATTGTGTGAGGCCCACTGAATATCAGAGCGCTATGTCACAGGCTCGATGGCACAGGTGTGAAAAAAGTGACTACAGGATAAGGGAGATTTTGAATTTCTGCAGACTCTTGTGGACACTGGACACTTTTGGATTGTGTGAGGCCCACTGAATATCAGAGCGCTATGTCACAGGTTCGATGGCACAGGTGTGAAAAAAGTGACTACAGGATAAGGGAGATTTTGAATTTCTGCAGACACTTGTGGACACTGGACACTTTTGGATTGTGTGCGGCCCACTGAATATCAGAGCGCTATGTCACAGGCTCGATGGCACAGGTGTGAAAAAAGTGACTACAGGATAAGGGAGATTTTGAATTTCTGCAGACACTTGTGGACACTGGACACTTTTGGATTGTGTGAGGCCCACTGAATATCAGAGCGCTATGTCACAGGCTCGATGGCACAGGTGTGAAAAAAGTGACTACAGGATAAGGGAGATTTTGAATTTCTGCAGACACTTGTGGACACTGGACACTTTTGGATTGTGTGAGGCCCGCTGAATATCAGAGCGCTATGTCACAGGCTCGATGGCACAGGTGTGAAAAAAGTGACTACAGGATAAGGGAGATTTTGAATTTCTGTAGACACTTGTGGACACTGGACACTTTTGGATTGTGTGAGGCCCACTGAATATCAGAGCGCTATGTCACAGGCTCGATGGCACAGGTGTGAAAAAAGTGACTACAGGATAAGGGAGATTTTGAATTTCTGCAGACACTTGTGGACACTGGACACTTTTGGATTGTGTGAGGCCCACTGAATATCAGAGCGCTATGTCACAGGCTCGATGGCACAGGTGTGAAAAAAGTGACTACAGGATAAGGGAGATTTTGAATTTCTGCAGACACTTGTGGACACTGGACACTTTTGGATTGTGTGAGGCCCACTGAATATCAGAGCGCTATGTCACAGGCTCGATGGCACAGGTGTGAAAAAAGTGACTACAGGATAAGGGAGATTTTGAATTTCTGCAGACACTTGTGGACACTGGACACTTTTGGATTGTGTGAGGCCCACTGAATATCAGAGCGCTATGTCACAGGCTCGATGGCACAGGTGTGAAAAAAGTGACTACAGGATAAGGGAGATTTTGAATTTCTGCAGACACTTGTGGACACTGGACACTTTTGGATTGTGTGAGGCCCACTGAATATCAGAGCGCTATGTCACAGGCTCGATGGCACAGGTGTGAAAAAAGTGACTACAGGATAAGGGAGATTTTGAATTTCTGCAGACACTTGTGGACACTGGACACTTTTGGATTGTGTGAGGCCCACTGAATATCAGAGCGCTATGTCACAGGCTCGATGGCACAGGTGTGAAAAAAGTGACTACAGGATAAGGGAGATTTTGAATTTCTGCAGACACTTGTGGACACTGGACACTTTTGGATTGTGTGAGGCCCACTGAATATCAGAGCGCTATGTCACAGGCTCGATGGCACAGGTGTGAAAAAAGTGACTACAGGATAAGGGAGATTTTGAATTTCTGCAGACACTTGTGGACACTGGACACTTTTGGATTGTGTGAGGCCCACTGAATATCAGAGCGCTATGTCACAGGCTCGATGGCACAGGTGTGAAAAAAGTAACTACAGGATAAGGGAGATTTTGAATTTCTGCAGACACTTGTGGACACTGGACACTTTTGGATTGTGTGAGGCCCACTGAATATCAGAGCGCTATGTCACAGGCAGAAATTGGCTAGTGTATCACAAACTACAAGATGTATGTAGAATTGGGCAGAATAGGAATCTCCCTAGAGTGTAGGTCTGTAAGAACGGAACAAGTCCTCCACTTATCCTTCCACAGTGACACTGTGGCTGTGATAACAGCCGTTACACGGTACTGTGTGAGGAGCGTACACCGCTGTATGGTGTGAAAAAATGCACGCTCAGTACCTCAGCAGGACAAAAAAAAAAATTGGGATTGCTTTTAAAAAAGCAGTTTGCAGAGCAGTGGGGAAACAGCAACGCAGCTGTCAGGAAGCCTTAGAAGGCAGCCTAACAACCAACACCGCTGATCCACCACAATATAGCCTCCCCTTGCACTGCACACACAGTGACTGGTGTGTTGTACAGGCAAAATCGCTAGCAGCAGAAGCAGTTTTTTTTTCTTATTCCCTGCCTAACTCTCTCCCTACAGAATCAGCAACCTTTCCCTATGCTAAGATCGGCAGAAGTAAGATGGCGGTCGGCGTGGACGCCCTTTTATAACTCCTGTGACGCCCACCAAAGCAAGCCAATCACTTGCATGCCCTTCTGAAAGATGGTGGTGACCCCTGCCTATGTCATCACGTTGCCCACAGTGTCCGTGGATCCCGATTGGCTGAAAAAGAGCGCAAAACAAACTTTTGAAACGCGACTTTGGCGCGTAAGTCGCCGACCTCGTGGCCGACCTCATCCTAGGGTCGGGTTTCATGAAACCCGACTTTGCCAAAAGTCGGCGACTTTTGAAATTTTTTCGACCCGTTTCGCTCAACTCTAGTCAGGACCAATTTTTAGGTTAAGGCTGGTTTCACACATTCAAAACTCGCAAAGAATGGAATACAATATTCAAATCGGCCTCTTAGTCTGCTTACTCAAATTCAGCAGCCTAATGCCCAGTCCAGATATAGGGGTGTATATTCAGACCAAAAATGTCAGACGTGTGTAAGTGTCCTAATGTGTGCATGATAGGCAGTATCTCATGCCAGTGAATAACTGACTGAAAAGAGTATAGTTAACTTTTCAGCCTACTATTATATAATGGAAATGATTCGATACCATGGTAACATATCTCCTTGATTTATATAAAGTAATGTCAGATGCTGTTTGCTGTTTAAGATACTTAAAAAGTTCTATTATGTATGCACATCATGTTCCAACATGTTGCACTATGATATAAAATCACATTAAGCAGCAGCAAGAGAAGGTTAACGGGTACCTGTAAGCAGGTTTTCAGACTCCAAAGTTTATGTCATCACAGTGAATAATAATATTTTTATTTATATACCGCCAACGTATTCCGCAGCACTTTACAATTAAGTAGGGATATGTGCAGACAATAAAAGCAATACAGTGTAACACATTTCAACAGTTACAGGACAAATGAAGGGCCCGCTTGCAAGCTTACAATCTATAAGGAAATAGGGGGACACAATAAGTAGGAAGTGCTGTTATATACTGTACAGTCCAGCCATCATTATAATAAATGTTAAGCTGCATGATCCAGTCATCAGCCAAGATATGTCTGAGTGCAGTTGCTGTGTGCTATTTGTTGCATGGAGGATGTGGAGACAGATGAATATCCAGGTAGATTATGATTAACATTTAGGAGGGACAGAGGAGAGTTAGGTTAGTGAGATGAATTGATAGGCTTGTCTAAACAGATTTGTTTTTAAAGCAATCTTGAAAACATGGGGGGCTAGATATTAGTCGGATCATTTGGTGTAGTGCATTCCAGAAAACTGGCACAGCACGAAAGAAGTCTTGGAGACGGAGGTGTGAGGTTCATGGAGGATGTTAGTCTTAGATCAGTTGCAGAATGAAGGGTACGGAAGTGTGAAAGATAGAAATGAGCAATGAGATATAGGGCAGTGCCAAACTGTGGTGAGCTTTGTGGGTGAGAGAGATGATTTTTGTATTGTATTCTGTCGTGAATGGGTCACCAGTGCAATGACTGGCACAGTGCAGAGGAGTCGGTGAAGCAGGCTGTTAGAAATATGACTGGCTGCAGCATTCAGGACAGATTAGAGAGAAGAAATTTTGGTAAGAGGGAGACCAATCAAAAGAGAGTTGCAGTACTCCAAACGAGAGTGAAGAGCAACAGTAAGAGTTTTTGCAGTTTCAAAGGTGAGAAAAGAATGAATTCTGGAGATGTTTTTAAGGTGCAGGTGACACGATCGAGTGAGTGATCGGATATGGGGAATAAAGGAAAGTCCCATGTCAAACATGACCCCAAGACAGCGAGCTTGATGCTTGTGAGTTATGGTTGCACCAATCAAGGAAATTGCAAAGTTGGGTATGGGTAGGTTAGCAGAGGAAGGAAACATAAGGAGTTCTGTTTTGGAGAGATTCAATTTCAGATAGAGGGAGAACATGATGTTAGAGAAAGCAAACAGACAATCCCTGGTATTTTGGGTTAAAGTGGGGGTGATGTCAGGTGAAGAGGAGGATAGTTGGGTGTCACCAGCATCGAGATTATGCTGGAAAACAAATCTGCTGATGGTTTGTCCAATAGGGGCAGTATATAAGGAGAGGTCGAGAGGACCTAGGACTGAGCCTTGAGGAACCCCGATAGTAAGAGGAAGATTAGAGGAAGAAGAGTCGGAAAAAGATAATATGAAAGAGCGTTCAGAGCTAGGAAGAGAATCAGGAAAGAATGGCATTCTTGAGGATGAGCGAAGAATAGTGAGGAGTTGGATCTGGTGATCCACAGTGTCAAATGTGGCAGAGAGATCCAGGAGAAACAAGAGGGCATAGAGACCATTGGATTTTTCTGTTAGTAGGTCATTAGAGACTAGTAAGGGCAGTTTCAGTAGAGTGTGAAGAGCAGAAACCAGATTGTAAAGGGTTGAGAAGAGAGTTATCTGAGAGATAGGGGATGAGACTGGAGTGGACCAAGCGTTCCAGGAGGTTAGAGATTTAGAGATGAAAGTAAGGTAAGGACCGATCTGTAGTTAGCAGCACAGTTCTGGTCCAGGGATGGCTTTTCAAGTAAAAGGGTTATGATGGCATGTTTGACTGAAGAAGGAAAGATACCCGAAGAAAGAGAGAGGTTAAATATTTTAGTTAGGTGGGTATTGACAGCTGGGAGAGGGACTGTAGGAGATGTGAAGGAATGGTCACTGCTACAGGTTGTAGGGTGAGAGGAAGTGAGGAGTCTTGTCACTTCTTCTGAGAAAGGCTCGAAGATGGAAAGTAAACTTGATGTGCGGGAGGGAAGGAAATCCAGGCTCTGAGGGGATTGTGCAAAGATGTCTTGACAGATATGATTGATTTTTTGCAGGAAATAAGTGGCAAACTTGTCAGTGCTTACGCTAGTGATGGGGGTCTGTACTTTAGGCGTCAGGAAGGAGTGGAAGGTTTTAATGATTCGTTTTAGATTGTTGGCTAGAGATGTGATGAGGGTGGTAAAGTAGACTTGTTTAGCCAGATGGAGAGCAGAGTTATAAGTTTTGAGCATGAACTTATAGAGGATAAAGTTTTCTGCTGAAAGTGATTTTATCCACAAACGCTCGGCAGATCTCTGGCCTCTGCTCTACCTGGTGCCGACCTCCTGCCAATGATTGACAGGTCACTCTTCTCTATGTCCTGCTTCCTCAATTGACATTTTCTGCAGATGTCGTCATTCCTGGGTTCAGCACATGCACAGTAATATCTGGATGAAATTGCGAGAGCTGGGCTATATATGCATGCACCGCAACTTGGCTATGATCGTACAGTACCTGCATGAAATGTGAATCTCCAAGACCTGCACCTCCACCTGAGATCTCACACAGGTGCAATCATTCCTGGGGTTGCGCATGTGCAGATGGAAAATTTGACACTCACAACATCATCAGAACGTTACTGCATATGCTTTGACCCTGGAAATGACAGCACCGGAGTGAGATGTTTGGCCAGGGGAGCAGGCCACAGTAGAGTGATCTGTCAATCACAAATATAAGGTCAGATCTGCTAGGGGAATGAGGGAGAGAGGCCAGAGAGTTGTAAATGTGAGTTGATTTGCATATGAATTCACCAATGGATTACGAGACAACGGAGACATGGGCTTATAATATAACGGTATGGAAGTAATTATCATTGCAGGTACGGTACTGTCATGATGTTACTCTGGGGTGTAAAGAACTGCTGATAAGTTCCCTTTAAAGGGGATACTTAAATAAAAAAAAGGCTTTAAAAAGGGAATTAGACCTACCCGTAATCTTGTTTCCAGAAGTCCCTCAGGACAGCACCAATGTAGGTAGTCCTTCCTTAACCTATAGCGGGACAGGATAACAGAGAGGTTAAAAGGCCCTTCCCACCTCCACCCTCCAGTGTTTTTTCAAAGTACCACAGAAAAATGAATGGAAAAGGTCTACACAAACCAGTATAAACTGATATGTAAGAAACCCTTTAACAGATCCAGCTCAATCTCGAGCCATGGTGACTTGATGGATGAACGATCTGCAGGAAGATCGATCCTGTGCAAGCCTAAAGATAAACAAGGGAGGGAAATAAAGGTGCTATCTTGAGGGACTTCTGGAAGCAGAATTACGGGTAGGTCTAATTCCCTCTTCCCAGTCCGTCCCTCTGGACAGCACCAAAGGAGAATACAAAAGAAAAGACCCAGGGTGGGTGCAGAAGACCAAGGACCAAAATCCCAGACAATAACCAGACTAGCTATAGAAATAGTCTGAAAGATCTGCAGAAATATAGACAACTATAGAAATCTACAAAGATAACCACCATAATGAGTGTCTGATATATGTATACTGTATAATGGCAAAATTCAGTATGAATGTTGTAAGCAAATTATGCAGTAGAACTGGAGCGTGAAACACACCCGTTGTACCCCAACACCAATAATGAACCACAGTGATTATTATTGCAGTTATTGTGAAAGATACTTATAAACACTGCAAATACAGAATAGACTTAAAAAACCTTATTACCCCACAAAAATATGGCGATAGCCACTGCCACAACACAATGAAGACTGTACCAACCAATAATCGGCTGGCATGTGCTTAATAACATAGGACTGTCCCTTCATCAATCCTCCTGGGCACAGATTAAGTCTTGGTTACAGAACAGCTAACCACAGTACAAGGAGACCAGCAGAACAGAGACCCTGGACTGCAGGAAGATCAAACCAATGACAGTTAGTATATGGGTAATGGGCAGAACATTGGGATGCATATACATTACTCCTCCAGGAATTAACGGACAGCTATTCTGAATCCTTAGATCTCTAGACCTTAGGTAAGGGCTGGATATTATTGAAACTATGGATATTTGCAGACTGGCAGGTAACATCCCCTGCCATGGCATTACACAGCCAATTCCTGTAAAAGAACGCTCTTTTTTTTAGCATTCACAAATATACAATATTTAATTAACCCCTTTCTGACATCTGATGTACGATCCCGTCCAGGTGCCCTGGGTCCATACGCCCGTGGACGGGATAGTACGTCATAGTGATCAGCTGCGTTCACGGGGGAAGCACAGCTGATCGCGGCCGAGTGTCAGCTGATTATCACAGCTGATACCCGGCACATTAACCCTGGCACACTGCGATCAAACATGTTCGCAGTGTTCTGGGGGCATAGGGAAGAATCGCACAGGGAGGGAGCTCCCTGCATGCTTCCCCAAACCCCTCGGAACAACGCGATGTGCTTGCGTTGTTCCGAGGGTCTCCTCCCTGCAGGCCCCCGAATCCAAGATGGCCGCGGGGGGCCTTCCGGGTCCTGCAGGGAGGTGGCTTTCTCAGTGCCTGCTGAGAGCAGGCACTGAGAAAGCCTCCTGCACTGCCTGTCAGATCGCTGATCTGACACAGTGCTATGCAAAGTGTCAGATCAGCGATCTGACACAATATAGTAATGTCCCACACTGGAACAAAGTAACAAAGTAAGAAAAAAAAAAACAGTGTAAAAATAATTTTTTAAAAATTCCTAAATAAATTAAATATATATATATATATATATATATATATATATATATATATATATATATTCCCTAATAAATTCTTTTTTTTGTAAATAAAAAAAACAAACAAGTAAAGTACACATAGTTAGTATCGCCGCGTCCGTAACAACCCACCCTATAAAACTGTCCCACTAGTTAACCCCTTTAGTGAACCCCTTCAAAAACAATGCTTTCTCATCATACTGCTGATCAAAAAGTGCAATAACACGCGATCAAAAAGACGGATATAAATAAGCATGGTACAGCTGAAAACATCATCTTGTAAAAAAGGTATAGCTTGCAGAATAAAGCGATGCAAAAATAATTATTTTTTATATAAAATTGTTTTATTGTATAAAAGCGCCAAAACATAAAAAAATTATATGAGGTATTGCTGTAATCATACGGACCCTAAGAATAAAACCACTTTATCAATTTTACCACACGCGGAACGGTGTAAACGCCCCTCACCTAAAAGAAATTCTTGAAATGCTGGTTTTTGTTCATTCTGCGTCTCAAAAATTGGAATAAAAAGTGATAAAAAAAAGTCACGTGCCCGAAAATGGTACCAATAAAAACATCAACTCATCCCGCAAAAAATAAGACCTCACATGACTCTGTGGGTCAAAATATGGAAAAATTATAGCTCTCAAAATGTGGTGATGCAAAAACTATTTTTTTGGCAATAAAAAGCGTCTTTTAGCGTGTGACAGCTGTCAAACATAAAAACCGCCATAAATAGTAAATCAAACCCCCCGTTATCACCCCCTTAGTTAGGGAAAAATAATAAAATTAAAAAAAAGGATTTATTTCCATTTTCCCATTATGGTTATGGCTAAGGTTAGGGCTAGGGGTGTGTTGGGGTTAGGGTTGGAGTTAGAATTGGGGGGTTTCCACACTTCAGGCACATCAGGGGCTCTCCAAAACGCAACATGATATCTGATCTCAATTCCAGCCAATTCTGCATTGAAAAAAGTCAAACGGTGCTCCTTCCCTTACAAGCTCTGCCATGCGCCCAAGCAGTGGTTTACCCCCAAATATGGGGTATCAGCGTACTCAGGACAAATTGCACAACAACTTTTGGGGTCCAATTTCTCCTGTTACCCTTGGGAAAATAAAATATTGCAGGCAAAAATATCATTTTTGTGGAAAAAAATATAATTTTTTTATTTTTATGGCTTTACGTTATAAACTTCTGTGAAGCACTTTGGGGTTCAAATTTGTGGGGGGTTTCCACTGCTTAGGCACATCGGGGCTCTCCAAATGCGATATGGCTTCAAGCCGATTCCGCGTTGAAAAAGTCAAACGGCGCTAATTCCCTTCCAAGTTCTGCCATGCGCCCAAACAGTGGTTTACCCCTACATATGGGGTATCATCGTACTCAGGACAAATTGCACAATAACTTTTGTGGTCCTGTTTCCCTTGGGAAAATAAGAATTGGGGGTGAAAAGATCATTTTTGTGGAAAAAATTTGATTTTTTAATTGTACGGCTGTACATTATAAACTTATGTGAAGCCCTTGGGGGTTCAAAGTTCTCACTACACATCTAGATAAGTTCCTTGGGGGGGTCTAGTTTCCAAAATGGGGTCACTTTTGGTTTCCACTGTTTAGGCACATCAGGGACTCTCCAAACATGACATTGCGTCCAATCTCAATTCCAGCCAATTTTGTGTTGAAAAAGTCAAACAGCGCTCCTTCCCTTCCGAGCTCTGCCATGTGCCGAAACAGTGATTCCCCCCCACATATCAGGTACTAGCGTACTCAGGACAAATTTCACAATAACTTTTACTCAGGACAAATTGCACAATAACTTTTGCAGTCCAATTTCTCCTGTTACCCTTGGTAAAATAAAAAAATTGGACCTGAAGTAATTTTTTGGTGAAAAAAAAATGTTCATTTTTTTAAACATTCAAAAAATTCCTGTAAAGCACATGAAGGGTTAATAAACTTATTGAACGTGGTTTTGAGCACCTTGAGGGGTGCAGTTTTCAGAATGGTGTCACTTTTGGATATTTTCTATCATATAGACCCCTTAAAGTGACTTCAAATGTGATGTGGTCCCTAAAAAAAAATGTTGGTTTCAAAATTGTGCTGATGTAAAGTAAACATGTGGGAAATGTTAATTATTAAGTTTTTTGTGTGCCACATCTCTGTAATTTAAGGGCATAAAAATTCAAAGTTGGAAAATTGTGAAATTTTTAAAATTTTCGCCAAATTTCCGTTTCTTTCACAAATAAACGTAAGTTATATCAATTAAATTTTACCACTAACATGAAGTACAATATATCGAGAGAAAAAACATCAGAATCACCAGGATCCATGGAAGCGTTCCAGAGTTATTACCTCATACAGGGACAGTGGTCAGAATTTTAAAAATTGGCTCGGTCATTAATGTGCAAACCACCCTTGGGGGTAAAGGGGTTAATACACAAGACATGTTGACTTGGTTGGAAATTATTTGGCCACGGCCATTGTTAAAAAATTCACATACCATTAAAAATTCATATACCAAACTTTAACCTCTTTATGCCATCAGATGAACTATCCCATCCATGTGACCTGGAACTTAATACCCATGGACGGGATAGTACATCATGCCCTTTAATGCGACACTGTGGCTTAAGTCGCGGTGATCACATTAAAATTCCAACGCTTACCTGTAGGAAGATTGTGTCGGCATCACGAGGGCTGTCCCCGGCCTCCCGATTGCTGTGATTGGCTGTTCAAATCTGAACAGCCAATCACAGCCTTTCTCATTGTTTCAGCCAATCAGATTGGCTGAAACAGTGAGGTCCCAGGCTAGGACCGAGTACCGATGTACTGGATCCTAGGCTGGCGCCTGGCAATGCCAGGCATCGGCCAAAACTGCTCAGATTGGAGCGATCGAAGATCGCATCGATCGCGCCAATCGTAGGGCACAGCAGCGGTGTTACCGCGCTGTACCCTGCCGGTACCGGCCTAGGATCGGTGCTATTACAGCACCGATCCTAGGCCGGTGCCTAGGACAGGCCTGCAGCTGCTGATTGGCGCGATCGATGTACTCATTGATCGTGCCAATCACAGGGCACAGCTGCGGTGTGACAGGTGACTGGCAGGGCACAGCACGGACGGTTACCTGCCTAGGATCGGAGCTGTGAGCTCCGATCCTAGGTCGGTGCCTAGCAACATCGGCGTCACCAGGGCCAGCTCTGATTGATGGGATCGATGTGATCATCGATTCCACCAATGACAGGTCACAGCAGTGGTACGACCGCTCTGTGACCTGTCTGTCACCTGTCTCTGACTTATGTGTGACTGCTCTGCAGGTCCTCACACTAGCTGAGGATTCCTGCAGAGCAGTCAAACTGCCAGATCTCCTCCTGTGCTGGGACTTATGGTAACACAAAAGCATGTGACACCACAATCCCTGCTGAAGACAGAAGAAAGAAGACAGAAGAAAGAAGAGAGACTACAACAGTAAGTGTTGATCCCTGATCCCTGCCTGATCTCCCTTCCTCCACCTCAATCCCCCATCCCCCTTCCCCCTCTTTTTACCCCCCTCCACCACCCTTTACACACATTTAGCAGCCACCAAGCGTTGATTGGTGACGCAGTTCACCGATCAACACTCGTGGTTGCTTTTCTTTTTCACCCCTCTTTGCGCCGCCGAGCGTTGATTGGTGACGCAGTTCACCGATCAACACTTGTGCTCGCTTTTCTTTTTCACCCTCCTTTGCGCCACATCCAGCAGCTGCCGAACTTAGATAAGTGACGCAGTTCAATTATCAGAGCTCGTGCCTGCCGTTTTTTTACCCCCAGTTTGCACCACCTCTGTGCACACATCCAACAGTCACCAAACTTTGATAAGTGACGCAGTTCACTTATCAGAGCACATGCCTGCTGTTTTACACTTTTGTTTTCACAGGAATTTTTTTCTCCCTATTTCCTTTTTCCTTTTAGCTTTTTCTTTTCAGATAAAAGTTTACACAAATCACTATCCTCCACACACACATATACAGTTATAAATAAAGTACACACAAAGCACCATATTCACAAAAAAATCTCCCGCTCTTCACGTTCATTCTAACAGCGCTATTTGTTGGAGGAGGCATATGCTTTCCTTGCCTCCGACACTGATATAGAGGGAGAGGATCCCACATTTCTTTACTTTTCGGATTCTTCATCCTCATCCTCTTCCGCTTCCTGCTCAAGTCCTGCGGAACTGCCACGCCGACGCCCCAGGACAGAAGATGAGGCAGCGCCCACCGTTCTAGAAGCTGAACCAGCGCACCCCATTGCGGACCCCATATGGAACTCGCCCCCTGAAAATTACGAGCCGCTGAATTCTGATTTTGTGGCAGAATCAGTAATCAAGCTTGACACCACCGGCCTCCCAGAAATAGACTTTTTCAAATTCTTTTTCTTTGAGGATTTTGTTAACCTCATGGTGGGCCAAACTAATTTATATGCTCGTCAATTTTTGGGGAAAAACCCCGGGTTAATCATATTCTAACAGGTCTCCTGTAGACGCAGTTGAAATAATGCAGTTTTGGGGCCTGGGCCTTCACATGGGGATCCTGAAGAAGCCAGAACTTCGGCAATATTGGAGTTATGATATTTTATACAACACTCTAGTGTTCGGAATGGTCATGGCCTGGACGCATTTTTAAGGCCATCCACAAATTCCTGCATTATACCGATAATGCACAGTGCCCCCCCATGAGATGATGCCAACTTTGACCGTCTGTTCAAAGTTCGACTGGTCATCGAACACTTCAACAAAAAGTTTGCTGAAATGTGCGTGCCCCAAAGGGACATCTGCGTGGATGAGTCCTTAGTTCATTTTAAGGGAAGGCTGAGATTCCATCAGTACCTGCCCAGCAAGAGGGCCAGGTACGGAATCAAACTCTATAAACTGTGTGCGAGTACCTCAGGGTACACCCACAGGTTTAGAGTTTACCAAGGGAAGAACACCAGGATTGAACCCCCTGAATGTCCCCCTGTCCTGGGAGTGAATGGGAAAATTGTGTGGGATTTTGTGCACCCACTGTTGGATAAAGGTTATCAGCTCTACATCAATAACTTTTATAACAGCATCCCACTTTTCAAATCCCTTTCTGCGCGAGGTACCGCAGCCTGCAGTACTGTCTGGAAAATTCAGCCGCCAAAAAATGCTACTTGAGCAGATGCTCAGAAGGGGTCACAGCAGAGCCCAATGTAGTGACCACCTGCTGGTGGTCAAGTACAAGGACAAGAGGGATGTCCTTCTCTTGACCACCATACACGGTGATGGAAGCACCCTCAGCACTGTACGAGGTACCTCTACACAGGTCAGCAAACCGGACTCTGTACTGGGGTACAACAAAAACATGGGGGGCGTTGATCTCTCTGATCAACTCCTCCAACTGTACAGTGCTTTGAGAAAGGCCAAGGTGTGGTACAAAAAGCTGGCCATGCACATCGTACAAATGGCAATGCTCAACGCTTTCCTGCTGTCACGATGTGCACGCCACACCGATACGTCGTACCTTCAGTTCCAGGAGATAGTGGTTAAGGCCCTGATATTTGGAACTCAGAAAGGAGCGTGCCCCAGTACTTCCGGAACTGAAGGTGCTCATATCGAACCAGGTCAGCATTTTGCGGGCGTGGTCCCGCCAACTGAAAGAAAAGGTATGCCACGAAAAAGGTGACGAGTGTGTTACAAAAGGGGAATACGCAAGGACACTATTTATCAATGCGACACCTGCGCCAAAAAACCTGGCCTGTGTATGAAAGATTGCTTCAAATTGTACCACACCACCACCATGCACTATTAATTTACTTATATCTACAGGAAACAGTAGATTAGTTCCAAAAAGGGGGAACATCTAGATAAGTTCCTTGGGGGTCTAGTTTCTAAAATGTGGTCACATGTGGGGGATTTCTACTATTTAGGCACATCAGGGGCTCTGCAAACGAAACATGACGCCCGCAGACCATTCCATCAAAGCCTGCATTCAAAAACATCACTACTTCCCTTCCGAGCCCCGACGTGTGCCCAAAAAGTAGTTTTCTCCCACATATAGAGTGCCGCCGTACTCAGGACAAATTGGACAACAACTTTTGGAGTCCAATTTCTCCTGTTACCCTTGGGAAAATAAAAAATTGAGGACTAAAGGATCATTTTTGTGGGCAAAAAATAGGATTTTTTATTTTCACCCCCGGGGCATTATAAACTTTAGTGAAACACTTGGGGGATCAAAATGCTCACCACACTTATAGATAAGTTCCTTAGGGGGGTAGTTTCCAAAATGGGGTCACATGTGGGGGGTTTCCACTGTTTAGGCACATCAGGGGCTCTCCAAACAACACGACATGGCATCCCATCTCAATTCCAGCCAATTTTAGTTTGAAAAAGTCAAACGGCGCTCCTTCCCTTCCGAGCCCTGGCATGCGCCAAAACAGTAGTCCCCCGCACATAGGGGGTATCAGCGTACTCAGGACAAATTGAACATCAACTTTTTGGGTCCAATTTCTCCTGTTACCCTTGGGGAAAAAAATTGGGGACTAAAAATCATTTTAGTGGAAATTTTTTTTCACTCCCGGGCATTATAAACTTTAGTGAAACACTTGGAGGTTCAAAGAGCTCACCATACATCTAGATAAGTTCCTTAGAGTGTGTAGTTTCCAAAATGGGGTCACTTGTGGGAGGTTTCCACTGTTTAGGCACATCAGGGGCTCTCCAAATGTGACATGACGTCAGATCTCAATTCCAGACAATTTTAACTTGAAAAAGTCAAACGGCGCTCCTTCCCTTCCGAGCCCTGCCGTGCGCTCAAACAGTTGTATTCCCCCACATAAGGGGTATCGGCGTACTCAAGAGAAATTGCACAACAACTTTATCTGTCCATTTTCTCATTTTACTCTTGGAAAAATAAAAAAATTGTTGCTAAAGTTCATTTTTGTGACTAAAAAGCTAAATGTACATTTTTTCCTTCCACGTTGCTTCTACTCCTGTGAAACACCTGAAGGGATAATTAACTTCTTCAAAGTCGTTTTGATCAGTTTGAAGGGTGCAGTTTTTAGAAATGTGTCACTTTTGGGTATTTTCTGCCATATATACCCCTCAAAGTGACTTCAAATATGAAGTGGTGCCTTAGGCCTCTTTCACACTTCAGTTTTTTGCATCAGTTATAATCCGCCAAAAAGGCGGACAAGCGGATCCGTTCTCAACTGATGTGAACGGATGGCACAGGATCCGTTTTCAGACGGATCCTGAAAATGAAGAAATTGAAGAAATTTAAGAGAGAGAGAGAGAGAGAGAGAGAGAGAGAGTTTTTTTTTTTTGTCCGGCACCCAGAAAGAAATTCGGGTTAAATCAGTGTTTGCAGGATCCGCCAGAGAAAAAAACGTTACAAGCTCCGTTTTGAAATTTTTGAGGATGGTGACGGACAGCAACTTTTGGCGGATCCTCACAAAAAACGGATGCAACGGACAGCAATCCGTCACAATCCGCCATTAATGCAAGTCAATGGGAAAAAAACGGATCCTCAAAAAAAATTTGAGGATCCGTTTTTTTTCAAAACCTGGCGGATTGTGACTGATTGTAAAAAACGGAAGTGTGAAAGAGGCCTTAAAAAAATGGTTTTGTAAATTTTGTTGTAAAAATGAGAAATCGCTGATCAACTTTTAACCCTTATAACTTCCTAACAAAAAAAAATTTTGTTTCTAAAATTGTGCTGATGTAAAGCAGACGTGTGGGAAATTTGATTTATTAACTGTTTTGTGTGACATATTTTTCTGTTTTAAGGGCATAAAAATTGAAAGTTGGAAAATTGCTAAATTTTCGCCATATTTACATTTTTTCATAAATAAAGGGAAATCATATCGAAGAAATTTTACCACTAACATGAAGTACAATATGTCACGAAAAAACATTCTCAGAATCGTCAAGATACGTTAAAGCGTTCCAGAGTTAAAACCTCATAAAATGACAGTGGTCAGAATTGTAAAAATTGGCCCGGTCATTAACGTGCAAACGACCCTTGGGGGGTAAAGGGGTTAAACTGCTAACAAAATGCAGCTCAGCAAAAGCTCAAGCCCATTAACCATATCCAAAACCTGATGTCCATTCAGTTTCCTGAACGACTTACCCCAGGGGTAAGGGAGGGAGGGAGGGGCAGCACTTCCTTCTGGCAGTGATGGGGAATGACAACCCCCCCTTTCCTCTCTGCCTCTTCTTATCCCCCCAGCCCTCCTTTATTTACAAATAGATGGCCCTATGAACAGCCATCGCCAGGGGAAAAGCTATACTTGGCCCAGCGATGTGCCACTGACAGGCTAAACACTTCCACCAATCCCTGCTATCAAAAAATACCGGGAAAACTTGGAGGGAAGACTATCCGCTGCCGGCCCCTAATCCCGGGCCTTGGTGAAACTAAGTGGGGGTTGGGGATTTGCTGGAAAAATCCATTGACACAAGAAAGACTATTTTGAAGTTGACTCTATATGAGCCATTAGTGCAAACATTATATGTCAACTCTCTCTTTCTTTTACAGCCAGGACATTCTGTCCAACTTGGGCTCAGCCGGGAGAAAAATAAAGTCCTAAAAGGCGATCTTCTTAGCAATATTTGCACACCCAGACTGTAACGGTGTCAGGAACCTTCCTCTATAGCTAGAGGAAAGTTGGTTTCTTCCCATCACAGAGGGTGATTACCTACTGTTAGGCAGTGGGACTATGGGTTCTCAACTGTAAGAGCCCTGGATACAGATTCTTTATCTTAGGAGCCCTGACTGCTGTAAGAGTAGTGAGAGTGCTGCTGATTCACGACAAAGTGCAAAGAAGTCCGTGATGCAGTCACTGGTAAACATAATATCACAGACCTATGGGACTATAATCTGTCAATCGGATGTTGATCAAGGAAACTAGTCTGTACGCCGTATGTGGAGTCAGGAAGGATTCTTTCCCCCAGCATGATTAGCATCTACCTCATTGGATTTCCTACTCCCAGAACAGTAGTATGTCCAGTAATAGGATGAACTCTATAGACATATGTCTCCCTTCAAACATAACTAAGAAAGAATCCTGACTTTAGCACTTAAGGGCAGTAGGTGACTTGAGACATCTGTTCCAAACAGAAGAAATACTAAAATACTAGGCCAATCCAAGCATAGCTGCTCATTCGGCTAAGTCCATTTGCAAAGAATGATGCACGAGTCAAAATGTGAAGTGGCAGGCCGGCGATACAAGGTGCAAGGCATGCTGCTGATGTCCCGAGGCACAATGCAAAAGGTCTAAGCCAGAGGCCAAAAGCCACCCACAAAGCCGGAGGCCCACAGCCAGAGGCAAAAGGCCCAAAGCCACAACGCCAGAGGCACTATGAAGCACTATGATGTACAGAGGCACTATGATTCACAGAGGCACTATGATGAACTATGAAACACAATGAGGCACTATGAGGCACAGAGCCCCTCTGATGAACTATGAGGCACAGAGGTGCTATGATACACAATGAGAAATTCTGAGGCACAGAGGCACTATGAAGCACAGGCACCATGATGCCATATGATGCACCAAGACACTATGAGGCATTATGAGGCACAGAGGCACTATGAGGCACAGAGCCCCTATGATGAACTATGAGGCACAGAGGCGCTATGATGCTCAATGAGACACTATGAGGCACAGAAGCACTATGATGCACAGGGGCACTATGAGGCACAGAGGCACTATGAAGCACAGTCACCATGATGCCATATGATGCACTGAGACACTATGAGGCACTGAGGCACGAGTCAAAATGTGAACTGGTAGGCTGGCAATACAAGGGGCAAGGCACTCTTTCGGTGTCCCAAGGCACAATGTAAAAGGGCTAAGCCAGAGCAAAAGGCCCAAAGCCACAACGCCAGAGGCACTATGAAGCACAAAGGCACTATGATGCACTATGAAGCACAGAGCGACTATGATGCACTATGAGGCACAGAGGTAGTATGATGCACTATGAGGCACAGATGTACTATGCATATATGTGCCCAGCATGCCGAGAACCCACTATGGAGGGAAGTGGCATCACATCAGGAATGCTGCATTATTGCAGATGATGCAGAAGCTGGATGTTGACGGAGGGACCTCTCTCAGCGAGGAGTCGGCCACGGACTGCTTGACAGGGGGAAGGGAAGGCCGTGACCCCAGGACCCCGTACATGTATTAACTATAACAGGCTAGCTAAGCTATTGAATGATGAGCCAACCGTACTTTATGAACATTATTTTAACTGTCCCCATTCAGCCAAAGGTTTCCTATTGGTATCTCTTTTGAGAAAATAAAATACAGAGTCTCCCTAAATGCCCACCAAAAAATGGCTTATCAAGTTGTAGAGATAGGCAGCATTAGAGGGACCAAGTTTCATGCACTTTGAGGTCAAGGAAGAAGCAGCATGCATTAGAGGGTTAGCCTTGACTTTGGAAATAAGTCTAGGTATGTTTACTTGGACACATATTACAGCCAAATTTGGCACTGTGCACCTATGTCTCTCCTCCTCAGTCTGGAATTTCAAACATTTTTCGTAGTTTTTAATAAGCAGTTATGGTGCTGTTTATTGGATTACATTTGTAATAAGTGTTTTTACGGCCTACATAGAAGTTTAAAAAAAGTCATACCCTATCGAATGACTGCAAATAGCCACCAAAATACTATAAACCAAAACAAATCATCTATAGTATTACAAGTAATATCTGGTGGCACCTGGCACAGTTTTGGGTAATAAAAAAAAATCACATTGAAACATCATAAAAAAGTGTTGCCTTTCACAAATGCTCTGTGGGTAAATCCAGCAACCTATAAATAGAGTTGAACAAATTTGCTCGGGTCTCTGCTTATTCAGCAAGCTATAGCGCTTGCCGAATTAGCTGCAGAGGGAACTCGGCTTCCTGGATCGCGCCAGCTGATCAGCTGTTTGGCTCTGCAGCTGCATGTGTCGTGGCTGTGTGACAGTCATGACACATGCATGGGGAACCTGTTTGTTGAGCATAAACAACAATTATACTAACTCTCTTGCGCTCCCTCATAGTATATTCAGTATGTAAAATAGGGGACAAATTACTGAGGGATCAGTAACCTGTCATAAGCCATACAAATGAATATGTAAGCAGAGTACCACATGAAGCCCCCCCACAGGTCCGCCACGGAGCACGAGCATATCATTAACTGAAAACTACAAATAAAGATTATACAACAACCACAAGACAGATTTCATCAGCGAAGGTATCATTTTAACTCCTTATCCCCCCCAAGGGTGGCTTGAACGTTAATTACCGGGCCAATTTTTACAAATCTGACCACTGTCCCTTTATGAGGTAATAACTCTGGAACGCTTCCATGGATCCCGGTGATTCTGACACTGTTTTCTCGTGACATATTGCATTTCATGTCAGTGGTAAAATTTATTTGATATAACTTGTGTTTATTTGAGAAAAAAAACTTAAATTTGGTGAAAATTTTGAAAATGTCACAATTTTCCAACTTTGAATTTTCATGCCCTTAAATCACAGCGATACGGTACACAAAATACTAAATAAGCAACATTCCCACATATCTACTTTACATCAGCACAATTTTGGAACCAAAATTTTTTTTGGTAGGAAGTTATAAGGGTTAAAAGTTGACCAGCGATTTCTCATTTTTACAACAACATTTTATTTTAGGGACCACATTACATTTGAAGTTACTTTGAGGGGTCTATATGATAGAAAATACCCAAAAGTGATACCATTCTAAAATCTGCACCCCTCAAGGTGCTCAAAACCACATTCAAAAAGTTTATTAACATTTCAGGTGCTTCACAGGAATTTTTTGAATGTTTAAAAAAAAATTAACATTCAACTTTTTTCACAAAAAAATTACTTCAGGTCCAATTTGTTTATTTTGCCAAGGGTAACAGGAGAAATTGGATGCAAAAGTTATTGTGCAATTTGTCCTGAGTACACTGATACCTCATATGTGGGTGGGGGGAACCACTGTTTAGGCGCAAGGCAGAGAACGAAAGGGAAGGAGCGCCGTTTGACTTTTTCAACGCAAAATTGGCTGGAATTGAGATCGGACGCCATGTCGCATTTGGAGAGTCCCTGATGTGCCTAACAGTGGAAACATCCCACAAGTTACCCCATTTTGGAAACTAGACCCCCCCCAAGGAACTTATCTAGATGTGTAGTGAGAACTTTGAACCCCCAAGTGCTTCACAGAAGCTTATAATGTACAGCTGTAAAATTTTAAAAAATCATATTTTTTCCACAAAAATGATCTTTTCACCCCCAATTTTTGTTTTGCCACGGAAAACAGGACCCCAAAAGTTATTGTGCAATGTGTCCTGAGTACGCTGACACCCCATATCTGGGGGTAAACCACTGTTTGGGTGCATGGCAGAGATCGGAAGGGAAGGAGCGCCGTTTGATTTTTTCAACACAGAATTGGCTGGATGCCATGTTGCTTTTGGAGAGCCCCTGATGTGCCTACACAGTGGAAATCCCCCACAAATTACACCATTTTGGAAACTAGACCCCCCAAGGAACTTATCTAGACATGTAGTGAGAACTGTGAACCCCCAAGTGCTTCACAGAAGTTTATAACGTACAGCCGTAAAATTAAAAAATGATCTTTTCACCATGTTATGTTTGGAGAGCCCCTGATGTGCCTACACAGTGGAAACCCCCCCAATTCTAACTCTAACCCTAAACCCTAACCCCAACACACCCTTAACCCTAATCCCAACCCTAACCATAACCCTAACCACAAACCTAACCCCTAATCCCAACCCTAACCCTAGTCCCAACCCTAACCCTAACTTTAGCCCCAACCCTAACCCTAGCTCCAACTCTAACTTTAGCCCCATTAGGGTTACTAATGGGGAAAATGGAAATAAATACTTTTTTTTATTTTATTATTTTTCCCTAACTAAGGGGGTGATAAAGGGGGGTTGATTTACTATTTATAGCGGGTTTTTATGTAAAAATTGTTTTTGCATTCTCAGCAGGCACTGAGAAGCCATGTCCCTGCAGGACCCGGAAGGACCCCGCGGCCATCTTGGATCCGAGGGCCTGAAGGGAGGAGGCCTCGGAACAACGCAATCACATTACGTTGTTCTGAGGGTCTCAGGGAAGCACGCAGGGAGCCCTCTCCCTGCACGATTCTTCCCTATGCCACCGGAACACTGCGATCATGTTTGATCGGTGTGCCGGGGGTTAATGTGCCGGGAGAGGTCTGTGACAGCTCCTGGCACATAGTGCCGGGTGTCAGCTGTGATAATCAGCTGACACCCAGCCGCAATTAGCGGCGCGGCGCTCCCCCCCCCTGAGCACCGCTGATCGATGATGACGTACTATCCCATCCTTGGGAAATAAGTCCCAGGGCACATGTACAGAAGAGTACATCATATGGCAGCAGGTCCGGCATTATGGGCAGGCAGACCAGGCAGCTGCCTAGGGCCCCTGCTCCCCCAAGGGCCAACAGCCAGCGGCACATCACACAGCCGCTATGGGGCCCATGTGAGGCAGGGGGGCCCGCCTGCCCCCAGCGCTGACTCCCGCCGCCCTGAAGTCATCGCGCTCTCACTGTGTGCCAGACAGTGCAGGAGGAGACAGGAGCAGCCAGCAGCGCAAGCACGAGAAGGTGAGGAGTGCTTTTTTTTTTAAATCAGTGTGAGTACTGGACTGTGGGGCCACTCTGGGGGGACTATATACTATGCTCGGCTGTATCATACCATGCTGGGGGGGGCTATATACCATGCTGGGCTGTATCATACCATGCTGGGGGGCTATATACCATGCTGGGCTGTATTATACCATTCTGGGGGGCTATATACCATCTGGGCTGTATTATACCATGCTGGGCTGTATTATAAGATTCTTGGGGGGCTATATACCATGCTGGGCTGCATTATACCATGCTGGGCTGTGTTACACCATTCTGGGGGGCTATATACCATGCTGGGCTGTATTATACCGTGCTGGGCTGTATTATACCATTCTGGGGGCTATATACCATGCTGGGCTGTATTATACCATTCTGGGGGGCTATATACCATGCTGGTGTCATGTCCGCCATGTCTGTTTTGCCTCATGACCCCTGGAGCAGTGTGCACGCGCATCTCATGTCTGCTATCCTGCATGTTCCCAAGAGCATTGTGCACACTCACCTCATGACTGTTGAGCTGCGGGATGCCTGCCTTCTGTGATCGTCTCGTCATGTCTAGAACCCCTGATCTTGTGTCCTTCCTATGTTCCAGCAGAGGCTGGTTCTGCATTCATCTCTGCATGTCTGGAACTCTGATCATGTGACCTGTCTAGGTTTCAGCACTGGTTCTGCTATCATCTCTGCATGTCTGGAATTCTGATCATGTGACCTGCCTAGGTTTCAGCACTGGTTCTGCAATCATCCCTGCATGTCTGAAATCCTGATCATGTGACTGCTCCCTGTGATCCTGGAGGACTGAACTGGAAGTTCTTCCCTGGTTCTGACCCGGAAGTGGAGGTGCTATGCCCTATATCAGACCGCCCCTTCCTTTGTTCAGGGCCTGAGTATTGTGTTGCTTCCCTGCATGGCTGCTTGGTCGCTCCCTCTATTCTGTGCCCTTGCACTCTGCTCTGTCGTGCGTCTCTGCACACGCTCAGTGCTCGTATTCCGTCTCTTGTCTCGTGTTGTCCTTCGTGCTCTGTTTGTCCTCGCTATGCTTCCTTGTTATGCTATGTTCTGTACCCTGCTCTTGACGTGCCTCTCTACACGTGCAGGCCTCTGCTCTGTACCCTGTCCCTGGCGTGTCTCCCTACACGTGCAGGCCTCCGCTCTGTAGCCTGTCCCTGACGTCTCTCTACACATGCAGGCCTCCGCTCTGTACCCTGTCCCTGGCGTGTCTAACTACACGTGCAGGACTCCGCTCTGTACCCTGTCCCTGGCATGTCTCCCTACACATGCAGGCCTCGCTCTGTACCCTCTCCCTGGCGTGTCTCCCTACACGTGCAGGCCTCCGCTCTGTTCCCTGTCTAGTCCCAAGGCTCTCCCTTGGCCCGGCTCTGGGCTTCGGCCTACGCTCCGCTACTAGACTCTGTCCCTGTCCCTGGCGTGTCTCTTCACACGTGTAGGTCTCGTCTTGCTCCGCTCTGTTCCCTGTCTAGTCCCAAGGCTCTCCCTTGGCCCGGCTCTGGGCTTCGGCCTACGCTCTGCTGCTAGACTCTGTCCCTGGCGTGTCTCTCCACACATGCAGGTCTCGTCTTGTACTTTGCCCCTGGCATGCCCTCTGCATGCGCAGGACTCTGCTTCTTACCCTATGCCTTGTCTCTGATGTTTCGTGCGCCCTTGCACTTTTCGTACTAGGCTTTGCCGTGCTGTTTCGCACGCGTCTATGTCCTCTACCTTTGCCTAGTCCTGCCTTGTGGCTCCGTGCCCTCTTGCACGTGCCTGTTCGCCCTGTGCCTGTCTGTCGTGCCTCAGCCGTTCCGCCTCTAGTTGTGCTCGCCTGTGTGCTTCAGCCATGCCCGCCGTCCAGTGCTATAGTGGTTACCGGCTGTGTGAACCGCAGCTGTGCCGCCTCTAGTCGTGCCCGCCTGCTTATGCCACCGTCGGTACCGCCTGCCGGTGCCCCAGCCGTGGTTTCCATGCTCCCTTGCACGCACGCTGGTTTTTGCACTGTGCCTTTTCGTGCTACTCTTGCACAAAGTCTTTTGCTTACTTTGCTTTGCTCTGAACCCTGTCTTGCCTGCCGGATTCCGTAACCTGCCGACCGCTGCCAGAGGTCCGGACCTAGATGACTGCGGCCTGATGTCCGCAGCCTGATGCCTGGACCCTGTCGGTCGATGCCAGCACCCCGGATTCCGATGCCACCGTACCCTATCTTGGTCCCTGGCGTGTCCTCTGCATGTGCAGGCCTCTGTCCTGTATCTCTCCCTGGCATGTCTCTTTGCACGCGCAGACCACCATCCTTGTACGTGTCCCTGGCATGCCCCTTGGCCTGTTCAGGCCTCGTCCTGTGAACCTGACCCTGGCGTGTTCGTTGACACGCATCCTGTTTCTAACTTTGTCTTGTCTCCTTGCCTGGAACCCTGGTTTGCGTACTGGATGTCCGGAACCTGCCGATCACCTTCAGAGCTACAGAACCTGATGTCCCGGTTGATCGTTGCCTGCTGTCCGGAGTCCGATGTCCTCGTGCCTCTATCTACCATCTGCACGTACCATGCTTTGGACCTCGGCATGCCCTTGCACGCACCTTGCTCTATGTACTCTGTGTGTTCACGTTTTGCACCTGTTATACCCTGAAGTGTTCCTGATGACTTGGACCTCGGCGTGCCCTTGCACGCATCTTGCTTTATGCATTTTGTGTGTTCACGTTTTGTACCTGTTGTACCCAGAAGTGTTCCTTAATGAAGTTTCCTTGAACTAACGTCTTGTCTCCCCTTGTATTGTTTCCCTGAGCTGGCCGTCTGGTCCAGCTGCCGTGGTGGCTCACCCACTTGGTCTTGCCCCTGACAATCCCTGTATAGGGGGTGGTTCCTCACTAGGTCAGCTCGCCCTAGGTGGGTGGGTGCCACGGCCCAGAGGGTCCACTCATTCAAGAAAAATGACTCAGCTTAAGCTGACGCTTGACACAGCTGGGCTGTATTATACCTTGCTGTGCTGTATTATACCATTCTGGGGGGGGCTATATACCATGCTGTGCTGTATTATACCATTCTGGGGGGCTATATACCATGCTGGGCTGTATTATACCATTCTGGGGGGGCTATATACCATGCCGGGCTGTATTATATCATGCTGGCCTGTATTACACCATTCTGGGGGGGGG
Source organism: Dendrobates tinctorius (assembly GCF_039654945.1). NCBI lineage: Eukaryota > Metazoa > Chordata > Amphibia > Anura > Dendrobatidae > Dendrobates > Dendrobates tinctorius. The sequence continues at coordinate 5,962,305 of NW_027361669.1, read as the reverse complement.
GGTTATATACCATGCTGGGCTGTATTATACCATTCTGGGGGGGCTGTAGTGTTAGGAACGGCAGAACGCACTAAATAAAAATAAATAATAAAGTGCGATCGCCGCTCGGGGTCCACCGTGCAGTAGGTGTTACACCGCTGCTAGGTAATGACAGAGGAGCAATATGGCGGTATGATGCGCACGGGTTCAACTTCACCCAGAGTGCGCAGAGCGGGCTCTGTTCACACACAGAGGTGCCGATATGGCGGTATAATGCGCACAGGTTCAACTTCACCCGGAGTGCGCAGAGCAGGCTCTTTGAAGGCCCTCCAGAAGTTTTTGGGTTTTGCTAATTTTTATCGGAAATTTATAGCAAAATTTTCTAGTATTGCCAAGCCATTGACTGATTTGACTAAGAAGGGTGCTGATGTGTTAAATTGGTCTCCGGAGGCTGTTTCTTCCTTTCAGGAGCTGAAGCGAAGATTCACCTCCGCCCCGGTTTTGTGGCAACCTGATGTCTCACTTCCGTTCCAGGTAGAGGTGGATGCTTCTGAGATTGGTGCAGGAGCTGTTTTGTCCCAAAAGGATCCTGTAACATCTAAAATGAATCCCTGTTCTTTCTTTTCCCGAAAGTTCTCTCCATCTGAACGTAACTATGATGTGGGGAATCGGGAACTGTTAGCCATGAAATGGGCATTTGAGGAGTGGAGACATTGGTTGGAGGGAGCTAAGCATCAAGTCGTGGTCCTCACTGACCACAAGAATTTGATTTACCTAGAGTCGGCTAAGCGCTTGAACCCTAGACAGGCTAGGTGGGCCTTGTTTTTTACACGTTTTGATTTTGTGGTTTCTTTTCTTCCTGGAACTAAGAATGTCAAGGCTGACGCCCTCTCTAGGAGCTTCTTTGCTGATTCTCCTGTGGTGACCAAGCCTGCTACCAGCTTAGGCGAAGGGGTAGTTCTTTCTGCCATCTCGCCCGATTTGAGACGTGCTCTGGAAGAGTTCCAGGAGGACAAACCTGAGCGTTGTCCCAGTGGAAAGTTGTATGTTCCTGACCAGTGGAAGAAGAGAGTGATGTCTGAAGTTCATTGCTCTGCTTTGGCTGGTCATCCAGGTATTTTTGGTACTAGAGATCTGGTGAGTCGGTCTTTTTGGTGGCCCTCCTTGTCTCGTGATGTCAGGAATTTTGTGCAGTCCTGTGGGACGTGCTCCCGGTCTAAATCGTGTTCTCGCTCTAGTGGGTTGTTGATGCCTTTGCCTGTCCCCAAGAGGCCATGGACCCATATTTCAATGGATTTCATCTCTGATATGCCTGTCTCTCAAAGGATGACTGTTATTTGGGTGATTTGTGATAGGTTCTCTAAGATGGTTCATCTTGTACCACTCTCTAAGTTGCCGTCTTCCTCTGAATTGGTGCCCCTGTTTTTACAACAGGTGGTTCGCTTGCACGGGATTCCTGAGAACATTGTATCTGACAGAGGAGTCCAGTTTGTGTCTAGATTTTGGAGAACTTTCTGTTCCAAGCTGGGAATTCAGTTGTCCTTCTCCTCTGCTTTTCACCCTCAGACCAATGGGCAGACAGAGAGAACAAACCAGACCTTGGAGTCATATTTGAGATGTTTTATTTCTGCTGATCAGGATGATTGGGTTTCACTTTTGCCCTTGGCAGAATTTGCTTTAAATAATAGAGCTAGTTCTGCCACTTTGATGTCACCTTTTTTTTGTAACTTTGGGTTTCATCCTCGATTTTCTTCAGGGCAGGTGGAGCCCTCTGCCTGCCTGGGTGTTGACACTGTGGTGGAGAGAATGCACCAGATCTGGGACCAAGTGGTGGATAAGTTATCTCTCTCCCAGGAAAAGGCCCAGCGGTTTTCCAACCGACATAGGGCCATTGGTCCCCAGTTTAAGGTTGGTGATATGGTGTGGTTATCATCAAAAAATATTGCTATGAAGGTGGCTTCTCCTAAGTTTAAGCCTAGATTTATTGGACCTTACAAGATTTTGGAGATTATTAATCCGGTCTCTTTTCGTTTGGCTCTTCCTGTCACATTTAAAATCCATAATGTGTTCCATAAATCTTTGTTGAAGAGGTTTGTTGAACCAGTTGTTCCGGGGGTTGCACCTCCAGACCCTGTATTGGTTGAAGGTAACATGGAATATGAGGTAGAGAAAGTACTGGATTCCCGTCTGGCAAGACGGAGACTCCAGTATTTGGTTAAGTGGAAGGGTTATGGTCAGGAGGATAATTCCTGGGTCTCTGCCTCTGATATTCATGCCAAAAGATTGGTGCATGCCTTTCATCGGGCTCACCCTGATCGCCCTGGTGGCGTGGTTGAGGGTTCGGTGACCCCTCCTCAAGGGGGAGGTACTGTTGTGAGTTCATTTTCCCCTTCACTACTGAGGCCCGAGGAACTCCCTCTTCTGGTGAAGAAAGGTAGTGAGCCTGATAGTCAAACACCTGGGGCTGATGATGATGACTGGCTGAGTGGAGTTAATGACTGGATATAAGGCTGCCGACGCCCTTCTGGCTTGCGGGTGATTTCTCTGTGGACTTCTAGGAAACCAGTCTTATTCCTGCTCATCTAAAGCTAAGATTTCTGCTTTGCCTTTTTGCATTAGTGTTTTGTTTTCCTTGCTTTTCTGGATTCTGCCATTCCCTGCTGGGGTGAGCTGAATCTCCTTTTGCCTGTTGCTCTGTCTTCAGAATATTCCTGAGTACTGACATAGCCTTTTTTGAAGCCTAGCGTCTTCAGGGCCTTTTTTACTGTCAGTTTGTTGGCTCTTATCTTCATAGGGTTTTTCACAGATTTCAGACAGCAGCCTTCCTGTCCTTTCCTATCTAAGCTAGCGTGGGCCCCATCTTTGCTCAGTCTATCTTTCTGTCTGTGTTTTGTTTTTTCTTCTTGCTTCACCGTCATTATATGTGGGGGGCTGCCTTTTGCTTTGGGGTCTGCTCTGGGGCAGTTTAGATTTCCCTTTCTGTCTTTAGGCTATGTAGTCCTCCGGCTGTGATCGAGGGGCCTAGGGCATCGTAGGAGCCCCCCACAGCTACTGCTAGTTGTGTTGATAGGTTCAGGGGTCTGCAATCCGATAGCTGCCAACTTCTCTGGTTTTCTGGACTTAGCTAGCATTTCTATTTTTGCCTCCTACGGTGACTCAATCATAACAGATGACGATTGGACCTCAGGAATCTCAGATTGGATTTAAGACAGCCGACGCCCTACTCTGGTGCTGGTGATTCCTTCTGCTTGTCAGGTCTTGGTTCTCAGCTCTGTTCCAGTCAGCTCAAGCTAAGTTTTTCTGCTAATGTTCACACTTGATTTTGTTGTTCTATTCAGTTATTTGTGTGGTCAGCCAGCCCCGGCTGGGGCTGTGCTGAATTTCCACTCTTATTTATCAGTATTTGCCAATTTGTTTTTTGTCCCTTATTAGATTGGCCTCTTTTTGCTCTGTCTCAGAATATTTCAGAGTGCTGATATTGTGGGAGAAGTCTAGTGACTTCAGGGTTAAATTTGTTATCAGAAGTGTTGGACATTATTTTGTAGGGTTTTGGGCAGATTGCAGACAGTGTCTTTCCTTTCCTGTCCTTTCTAGTTAGTTTGGGCCCCATCATTTGCTCAGCCTATTTTCCTGCCTGTGTTTGTATTTTCATCTTGTTTCACCGTCAATACATGTGTGGGGGCTGTCTATTCCTTTGGGGTCTGCTCTGGGGCAGTTAGTTTTCCCCTTTTCTTGTTTTAGGCTTATTTAGTCCTCCGGCCGTGACGAGGCATCTAGGTTCATCGTAGGTACGCTCCACGGCTGCTGCTAGTTGTGTGGTTAGGATCAGGGATCTGCAATCTGCATAGTTACCAACCTCTCTGTTTTTTCTGGGGCTTAGCTTGTTTTAGGTTTTTTCCTCCTCGGTGACCCATTCATAACAGAATCACCAGCCATACCGCAGATTCTAGGGTACTCAAAAGCAGGAGAAAGTTGTTAAAAAAAATGTGTCAGAATTTTTTTTTATGTATTTTTTCCTCTTTTTCTCTGGGGCCATAGGAGGATTTTTTTTTCCTAATGGAGATTAAGCAATTGTCTGATCGTGTGGAGCAACTTGCTTTGAATCTGATGGATTTGGACTTTGCTAAACGTTATGATTTTTCCCTGACGCCTCTGCGGACGCCTATTCCTTTGAGGGGTATTGATGCTATTCCTTTGGCGGAGAATAAACTTCAGTTTTAGACCCAGGTGATAATGCGAGTTGCCCCAGACCACCAAGAAAATTGTAAATTTTTGGTGCTGCATAAATTGCATGATACTATTGTTCTGGGTTTTCCCTGGTTGCAAACTCATAATCCAGTTTTGGATTGGAAATCTGGGACTGTGGTGAGTTGGGGCTGTCAGTGTGTTCTTAGGGACGCTCCTGTTTTCTCCACCTATCCTCAGTCTCATGATATTCCTGATTATCTGGCCGATTTTTCTGATGTATTTAGTGAGAGTAAGTCTGCATCTTTGCCTCCTCATAGGAGTTATGACTGCAATTGAGTTGATGCCTGGGTGTAAATTTCCCAAGGGTCGGCTTTTCAACTTATCAGTACCCGAACATGATGCTATGCGATCCTATATTAAGGAGTCATTGGAGAAGGGTCACATTAGACCATCCTCGTCACCTTTAGGTGCTGGCTTTTTTTTGTGGCCAAGAAAGATGGTTCATTAAGACCGTGTATCGTTCCCTTAACAAGATGACAGTTAAATATCAGTACCCGTTACCTCTGATGTCTGATTTATTCTCCAGAGTTAAGAGTGCCTGCTGGTTTACTAAGCTTGACCTCAGGGGGGCGTATAATCTTATTTGCATCAAGCACGGGGATGAATGGAAGACGGCGTTTAATACTCCGGAGGGACATTTTGGAGTACCTGGTGATGCCTTTTGGGCTCACTAATGCCCCTTCTGTCTTCCAGTCCTTTATGGATGATATTTTCCGTGACTTTGTGGATAACTTTTTGATCATCTATCTGAATGATATTTTGATCTTTTCTAGTGATTGGGATTCTCATGTGGAACACGTCCGGACTGTGTTCCGGATTTTGAGGGAGAATTCCCTGTTTGTTAAGGGATCGAAATGCCTCTTTGGTGTACAGAGGATTTCATTTTTGGGATTTATCTTGTCTCCATCGACTATTGAAATGGACACGGCCAAGGTACAGGCCATTTATGATTGGGATCAGCCTACTTCTTTGAAGGCCCTCCAGAAGTTTTTGGGTTTTGCTAATTTCTATCGTAAATTTATAGGTAATTTTTCTGGTATTGTCAAACCACTGACTGATCTGACCAAGAAGGGCGCTGATGTGCTGAATTGGTCTCCTGAGGCTGTCTCAGCACTTCAGGAGCTTAAGCGGAGATTTACTTCAGCTCCGGTTTTACGGCAACCTGATGTCTCACTTCCGTTTCAGGTGGAGGTAGATGCTTCTGAGATTGGTGCAGGAGCTGTTTTGTCCCAAAAAGACCCTGTGACTTCTAAGATGAATCCCTGTGCCTTCTTTTCTCGAAAGTTCTCCCCATCTGAACGCAACTATGATGTGGGGAATCGGGAATTGTTGGCCATGAAATGGGCATTTGAGGAGTGGAGACATTGGTTGGAGGGAGCTAGACATCAAGTTGTGGTCCTCACCGATCACAAGAATTTGATTTATCTGGAGTCGGCCAAACGCTTGAATCCTAGACAGGCTAGATGGGCTTTGTTTTTCACGCGTTTTAATTTTGTGGTCTCTTTTCTTCCGGGCACTAAGAATGTTAAGGCAGACGCCCTTTCTAGGAGTTTCTTTGCCGATTCTCTTAATGTGACCGAGCCTACTACCATCCTAGGTGAGGGGGTAGTTCTTTCTGCCATTTCACCCGATTTGAGACGCGCCCTGGAGGAATTTCAGGAGGATAAACATGAGGGTTGCCCTATGGGAAAATTGTATGTTCCTGACCAGTGGAGAAAGAGAGTGATGTCTGAAATTCATTGCTCCGCATTGGCTGGTCATTCAGATATTTTTGGTACCAGAGACTTGGTGAGTCGGTCCTTTTGGTGGCCTGCCTTATCTCGTGATGTCAGGAATTTTTTTTACAGTCCTGTGGGACTTGTTCTCGGAATAAACCCTGATCTCGTTCTAGTGGGTTGCTGATGCCCCTGCCGGTGCCCAAGAGGCCATGGACCCATATCTCAATGGATTTTATTTCTGATCTTCCTGTCTCTCTAAGAATGACTGTTATCTGGGTGATTTGTGATAGATTTTCGAAGATTGTCCATCTGGTACCACTCCCAAAGTTGCCATCTTCCGCTGAGTTGGTGCCCTTTTTTTTTACAACAGGTGGTTCGGTTACATGGGATTCCTGAGAACATTGTGTCCGACAGAGGAGTTCAGTTTGTTTCCAGATTCTGGAAAGCCTTTTGTTCCAGTCTGGGAATTCAGTTATCCTTCTCCTCTGCATTTCATCCCCAGACCAATGGACAGACTGAGAGAACAAGCCAGACCTTGGAGTCTTATTTAAGATGTTTTATATCTGCTGATCAGGATGATTGGGTCTCATTTTTGCCCTTGGCCGAATTCGCGCTGAACAATAGAGCTAGTTCTGCCGCTTTGATGTCACCCTTTTTCTGTAATTTTCGGTTTCATCCTAGATTCTCTTCAGGGCAAGTGGAATCTTCGTCCTGCCCAGGTGTGGACAATGTGGTTGAGAGAATGCAGCAGATATGGGACCAAGTGGTGGATAAGTTGTCACTCTCTCAGGAAAAGGCCCAGCGATTTTCTAACCGGCATAGGACCGTTGTTCCCGGTTTAAAGTGGGTGATATGGTTTGGTTGTCGTCTAAGAATATTCCTATGAAGGTTGCATCTCCAAAATTTAAGCCAAGATTTATTAGACCTTATAAGATTTTGGAGATTCTTAATCCTGTTTCTTTTCGATTGGCTCTTCCAGTTACGTTCAAGATCCATAACGTATTTCACAAATCTCTGTTGAAGAGGTTTGTTGAGCCAGTGGTTCCTATGGCAGCACCTCCTGACCCTGTGTTGGTTGAAGGCAATGTGGAATATGAGGTAGAGAAAATATTGGATTCTTGTTTGGTTAGACGGAGACTCCAGTATTTGGTCAAATGGAAGGGTTATGGCCAGGAGGATAATTCTTGGTTCTCAGCCTCTCATATTCATGCCAATAGATTGGTTCGTGCTTTTCACCGGGCCCATCCTGATCGGCCTGGTGGCGTGGATGAGGGTTCGGTGACCCCTCCTCAAGGGGGGGTACTGTTGTGAGTTCATTTTCTGGTCTACCAGTTGTGAGTTCTCCTTCCAGGCTCCTTCTAGTGGTAACAGGAGGTAGTGAGGCTGATTTAATCAGTAGAGATCTGCCACCTGATAATGAGGATGACGATTGGACCTCAGGAATCTCAGATTGGATTTAAGACAGCCGACGCCCTACTCTGGTGCTGGTGATTCCTTCTGCTTGTCAGGTCTTGGTTCTCAGCTCTGTTCCAGTCAGCTCAAGCTAAGTTTTTCTGCTAATGTTCACACTTGATTTTGTTGTTCTATTCAGTTTTTTTTGTGGTCAGCCAGCCCCGGCTGGGGCTGTGCTGAATTACTACTCATATTTTTCTGTATTTGCCAATTTGCTTTTTGTCCCTTATTAGATTGGCCTCTTTTTGCTCTGTCTCAGAATATTTCAGAGTGCTGATATAGTGGGAGAAGTCTAGTGACTTCAGGGTTAATTTTGTTATCAGAAGTTTTGGACATTATTTTGTAGGGTTTTGGGCAGATTGCAGACAGTGTCTTTCCTTTCTTCTCCTTTCTAGTTAGTTTGGGCCCCATCGTTTGCTCAGCCTATTTTCCTGCCTGTGTTTTCATCTTGTTTCACTGTCAATACATGTGTGGGGGCTGTCTATTCCTTTGGGGTCTGCTCTGGGGCAGTTAGTTTTCCCCTTTTCTTGCTTTAGGCTTATTTAGTCCTCCAGCCGTGATGAGGCGTCTAGGTTCATCGTAGGTACGCTCCAAGGCTGCTGCTAGTTGTGTGGTTAGGATCAGGGATCTGCAATCTGCATAGTTACCAACCTCTCTGGTTTTTCTGGGGCTTAGCTTGTTTTAGGTTTTTTCCCCCTCGGTGACCCATTCATAACACTGGGCGTACCCTACGGGAGGAGGGCCTCATCCCAGACTGGTTAGGAAAGGGTGTTGGGAGCTAGTGAGGAAGGTAGGAATAGGGGAGGAGCTTAGAAAGTGGAGTGATGTAGAGCAGCCAATGGGAATAGCTAGTGGGCGGAGCTTAGAGAAAGAGTGGGAGATTTGAAGACAGTTGAGAGAGTTCCCTCAGGGGAAGAGCAGGTGAAAGGATGGGCTTGGAGCAGCTCCTGTCAGGAGGAGCTGCCAGATAGATTGGCTGGGAGGAGAAGCTCCCGGGAGGAAAGAAAGGAATTTCTAGAGACCCACGCTGATTGCTATCGGGTGGGAGAAGAAAATAGGTCGCAGAAGGGTCTCAGCCCCTAGCCTAGCGAAGTAAACAACGAACTTAACTAGCAAGCTGACAGCTGTGGTTGCTGTATGGGCCACAGCGAATCCCACAGTTATCTTCCCAGAAAGGCAGCCATATAGGATCAAGGAACCGCCTGAGTGACGAATTCTGACAGGATCCGCGGCAGCTAGCCTGGGACTCTGACTGTGAAGGTGCTAGAAAGGGAGAAAGGAGAGGAAATCAGCACAGTGAGATGGCCTAGAAAGGAACATACTGAAAGGGAGTGTTGGAGAGGTGTACTCATCTACCTGGAAGTTTATTGGACCCCTGACCTGGAGGACTCGGTACCCAAGCGTGTGTCTGTGTGCACCAGACAGTGAGTAAAGCCCATTGAACTACATGCGACTGTGTCCTTCATTTTACTCCTGCACCACTCCTTCATTCCACTCCACATCTACCAACTCTACCAACAACTACATCTATTCTGCCCTGGGAATACAGCCCTACCTGTGGAGGGCTACAACATCACAGCTGTACCCAACATCCATCCCAGAGAAGCAACACTGCAGCGCTGGTCACCTCTGACCAGTTTGCCACAGGTGGCGTCACGTATTCAACTATAAACTTTATTCTCATCTCCTTAATTACCCCCACCACAAACTATAGCCATTGACCGCCTGGGGCCACGGACTGGGTCCCAGCCGCCGTGACACCGTCTCCCACTGAAGTCGACGGGCCAGGCTCCGAGTACCCCGCGGCGCGTCACCTGTCCTTAGCAGTGGTTTCCTAGCAGCTATTTTACCATGAACGCCTGCTGTACAAAGTCTCCTCTTAACAGTTGTTGTAGAGATGTGTCTGCTGCTAGAACTGTGTGGCATTGACCTGGTCTATAATCTGAGCTGCTGTTAACCTGCAATTTCTAAGGCTGGTGACTCGGATGAACTTATCCTCCACAGCAGAGGTGACTCTTGGTCTTCCTTTCCTGGGGCGGTCCTCATGTGAGCCTGTTTCTTTGTAGCGCTTGATGGCTTTTGCCACTGCACTTGGGGACACTTTCAAACTTTTCCCAATTTTTCAGACTGACTGACCTTCATTTCTTAAAGTAATGATGGCCACTCGTTTTTCTTTCCTTAGCTGCTTTTTTCTTGCCATAATACAAATTCTAACAGTCTATTCAGTAGGACTATCAGCCGTGTATCCACCAGACTTCTGCACAACACAACTGATGGTCCCAACCCCATTTATAAGGCAAGAAATCCCACATACTAAACCTGACAGGGCACACCTGTGAAGTGAAAACCATTTCCGGTGACTACCTCTTGAAGCTCATCAAGAGAATGCCAAGAGTGTGCAAAGCAGTAATCAAAGCAAAAGGTGGCTACTTTGAAGAACCTAGAATACAAGACATATTTTAAGTTGTTTCACACTTTTTTGTTAATTATATAATTCCACATGTGTTAATTCATAGTTTTCATGCCTTCAGAGTGAATCTACAATTTTCATAGTCATGATAATAAAGAAAATTCTTTGAATGAGAAGGTGTGTCCAAACTTTTGGTCTGTACTGTATATCATGCAGACTGTACTCATGGCATTCTATATTACATACAGACCGCACTCTCGGTCTCCTATAACAGATACTTTCTATAACAGGCTAAGGCTAGTTTCACACTAGTGCTTTTGAGCACAGCGACGGCCTGCGCACGGCCGCCGCTAAGCCCCGCCCCCTGCCGCACCTCTGCCGGTAGCTCCGCCTACCGGTGCATGACGCTGCATGCGTCCTGCGTCCCCTATCTTTATCACTGGGGGCGCAAGCCGTGCGCAGTATGAGTTTGGCGGCGCATGCGCCTTTTTGACGGTGCGCCGAGCGCAACCATACTGCGCACGGCCTGCGCCCCCAGTGATAAAGATAGGGGATGCAGGACGCATGCAGCGTCATGCGCCGGTAGGCGGAGCTACCGGCAGAGGCGCGGCAGGGGCGGGGCTTAGCGGTGGCCGTGCGCAGGCCGTCGCTGCGCTCAAAAGCGCTAGTGTGAAACTAGCCTAAGAGTGTGTATGTACAGTATATAGGATGCCGATATTGCAGTATGTATGGCATATTGGCCTCGTATATGACATACAGGCTGTCAGCCTCCTATTAGGCCTCCTATGTGTTAGGAGTCGGATTCCTGCGTTTACTCAGCAGGGATCCAGATCCTCACATTCTGCACTCTCCTATTTTTCCACTGCAGAGGAGATTGCCTTGCAGCAAATCTCTCCTGAGGCTAAGTCCTTCTGTCCTCTTACTGGGCATGCTCATGGGATGATCTCCCATTGGAGATCGGGAGTCATGTGCTCAGGTCCCGCTCCAGTTCTCATTGGTCCATCTCAGAGATCTGGAAGCGTGCAGAAGGTCCCGGTTGCTATAAAAGGCGCGCATGGCTGTTCCGCCATGCGCTAGTATAGTCATACTTGCTGCTGTGTGTATGAGGACGGATGCATGATTCTGGTGACTGACTCACTTGAAACCCCTTCCCTCTGATATTATGCATGTGAATAGGGACTGAGTTAGTTTCAGCGCCAGCGCTCCTCTGCTTCAACTTGCACAGTTGCTAGCGTCCGACATTGCGCTTGCGCCTTGCCTTTGTCATTTGGCGGCAGTGTCCACGCCGCGCTGCAGTAGCAGCCTCCTTTGCGTTGGCAGTTGCAATGCCGTGCACACGGTAGGTCTAGACGGACGTAGTGTCACCGTCTTGGGCTACTCCTGTGACCATATACCGTGTGTGCGTTTTTTACTGAGTGCTGTGACTACAACAGGCTCTTGTGTTTGTACTTTTGGCATCTCCATGACTGAGATTGCCCTGTGCACCTGGGTGGAGTTTAACCCTGTGTGCAATTCCGCCATATTGCTCCTGCCACCACTTAGCAGCGATTATTTCACCTACTGCACGGTGGAACCCGAGTGGCGAACACACTTTATTTATATTTTTATTTAGTGTGTTCAGCCATTCCTAACATTATACTAGCGCCAGGGTCTGGCTAGTGATGGCAGAACAGCAGCAACTCTTACAGAGTATTCGGCAGCTTGAGGGCCGGCTGGCCACTCTTGAGAGTGCTCTCTCAGCTGCACAATCCACCAAAACTGCTGTAAAGGCAATCTCAGACGCGGTTTCCTGTATGTCCACGTCCTCCCCCGCGTCAACAGTTACCCGCCTCCCGTTGCCCGATAAATTTTCTGGCGATGGCGCCTCCTGTAGGGGTTTCATCAGCCAGTGCTCCATTCAGCTGGAGTTACTGGCTGTGCGATTCCCTACAGAACGGGCCAAGGTGGGGTTTATTGTATCCCTGCTGGCGGGCAAAGCGTTGGAGTGGGCTACGCCACTATGGGAGCGTGGTGACCCAGAGGTCCGGACCGCTGCTCACTTTCTAACAGCTATTAAGCAGGTCTTCCTCGGTCCACTGGTCATGCACGATACCTCTCTTCAGCTTCTAGCTTTGACTCAGGGTGCTCTCTCGGTTAGTCAGCATGCCGTCCGTTTTCGGACACTGGCTTCAGATTTGGAGTGGTCCGATAAAGCCCTCATCCCTGTGTTTTGGAGGGGTTTGGCAGAGCACCTTAAAGATGCTCTCTCCACCAGAGAGGTTCCTGCCAGTTTGGAAGAGCTGATTGCCATTTCCACCCGCATTGACCTCCATTTTTCGGAGCGCGGTATGGAGCGTGCTCAATCCAAACGGAAGGTTACTCCGGCTCCCAATTATTTTGAGCCTCTGGAACTACCCAAGCCAGAGGTTCCACCCCCAGAGCCCATGGAGGTGTCTCGCGCCGTTCTCCAGGCGTGTCCGGCACAAGACTCCAGTCGCTGTCTTATTTGTCAACACGCGGGGTCTCAGAACAGCAGTGCCCCGCAACGGCCAAATTCTGTACTGCCGGGTAAGACCCTTGTTCCTCCCCACCTTTCGGCCGAAGGTTCTTGCCTGGGCACACACGTCCAGGAGGGGTGGTCACTGCGGCTATATGCAGACCACAAAACTCCTGGCAGGGTCTTACTGGTGGCCGCACAGGGCTCGGGATGTTAAAAAATATGTTCGGCCTGCGCCTTTTGTGCTCGGAATAGCCTCTTTAAGCAAAGAGCGGAGACGCCCGCCGACACGCGGTGGCGTTCCACTTTAACTTCTGCTCCCGCTGTCTCCCACGGGTCCCTTCTCAGACCTGGTGATCTTGCCACCCCTGAGGCCTTCCACGTGTCCCGGGTCTCTCTGTCATCTACCAGGACATCCGACTTGCCTGCGGACGAGTCTGAGGCTTATACCTCTTACGGGCACAAGTTGGTGGATCGTAAGGCTCAGGGAGGGGGACCCTAGGAGGGGGGGTAATGTTAGGAGTCGGATTCCTGCGTTTACTCAGCAGGGATCCAGATCCTCACATTCTGCACTCTCCTATTTTTCCACTGCAGAGGAGTTTGCAGTGGAGATTGCCTTGCAGCAAATCTCTCCTGAGGCTAAGTCCTTCTGTCCTCTTACTGGGCATGCTCATAGGACGATTTCCCATTGGAGATCGGGAGTCATGTGCTCAGGTCCCGCTCCAGTTCTCATTGGTCCATCTCAGAGATCTGAAAGCGTGCAGAAGGTCCCGGCTGCTATAAAAGGCGCGCATGGCGGAACAGCGGACGGATGCATGATTCTGATGGATGAGGACGGATGCATGATTCTGGTAACTGACTCATTTTAAACCCCTTCCCCCTGATATTACGCATGTGAATAGGGACTGAGTTAGTTTCAGCGCCAGCGCTCCTCTGCTTCAACTTGCACAGCTGCTAGCGTCCGACATTGTGCTTGCGCCTTGCCTTTGTCATTTGGCGGCAGTGTCCACGCCGCACTGCAGTAGCAGCCTCCTTTGCATTCGCAGTTGCAACGTCGCGCACACGGTAGGTCTAGACGGACGTAGTGCCGCTGTCTTGGGCTACTCCTGTGACCATATACCGTGTGTGCGTTTTTCACTGAGTGCTGTGACTACAACAGGCTCAGTTACTTGTGTTTGTACTTTTGGCATCTCCGTGACTGAGATTGCGCAGTGCACCTGGGTGGAGTATAACCCTGTGTGCAATTCCGCCATATTGCTCCTGCCACCACTTAGCAGCGGTTATTTCACCTACTGCATGGTGGACCCTGAGCGGCGAACGCACTTTATTTATATTTTTATTGAGTGTGTTCCGCCGTTCCTAACACTATGAGACATACAGGCTGTCGGCCTCCTATTAGGTCTCCTATAAGACATACAGACTGTCGGCCTCCTATTAGGCCTCCTATAAGTCATACAGACTGTCGACCTATTATTAGGTCCCTATAAGACATACAGACTGTCGGCCTCCTATTAGGCCCCCTATAAAACATACAGAGTGTTGGCCTCTAAGATACTGTACAGACCGCACTCTCTGCCTATGTATGGCATACAGGAGGATGATAGTACGGTCTGTACGGTCGGTATACAGGCCTCATATGACATAATAGGCCATATAAGAGTTTGGTGTGTGTGTGTGTATCTTATATAGGAGGCACTGGCAGAGATTGTGATCTGTGATGCTGCATCATGTCGTGTGTATGGCCATAGGCAAAGTTTAAAATGGGGCCCCAAATGCTAACACATTGCACATCACACAGAAGCATTTTGATTGTATTTACATGCGCTGAGTTCAGAACCATAAATGAGTGTGATCAACAATATTGAAGTCATTCAACACTTGTTTCCCGGCCTCTTTACACAGTCTGAGAAAGAATGATGGGAACCGAACAATCACTATTAGATCATTCTGTCCCCATACAGTATCATGTTATCAGCCGCACATCTACAGTGCACACCCCATAGTCCTCCATATAATATAATGTGCCCCAGAGTCCTCCATATAGTATAATACACTCCTCAGTCCTCCATATAGTATACTACACTCTCCATAGTCCTCTATATAGTATAATACACTCCACATAGCTCTCCATATATTAAAATACACTCAGTCCTCCATATAATATAATACACTCCTCCATATATTAAAATACACTGCTTAGTCCTCCATATAGTATAATACACTCCTCATAGTTCTCCATATAGTATAATACACCGCCAGTCATCCATGTAGTACAATTCACTTCACATAGTATAATGCACCCCATAGTTCTTCATATAGTATAATATATTCCCCATAGTCCTCGATACAGTATAATGCAGCCCACATATAGTATAATGCAGCCACCCCACAGAGCAAAAAGCAGCCACCCCATAGAGTATAATGGAGCCCCGCCATACAATATAATGTAACACCCATAGAATACAATGTCGCCCCGCCTCTTATAGTATAATGCAGCCATCCCTTAAAGCATAATGTAGCCACCCCACAGAATATAATGTAACCCCCCATAGAATATAATGCAGCCCCGCTCATATAGTATAATGCAGCCCCTCCATAGAATATATGGCAGCCCCTTATATAGTATAATGTAGCCCCTCCATAGAATACAATGTAGCCCTCCTCCTATAGTATAATGCAGCCCCAATAGAATATACCCATAAAACATAATGCAGCCCCCCATAGAATACAATGTAGCCCTCCTCATATAGTATAATGCAGCCCCAATAGAATATAATGTAGCCCCATCATAAAGTATAATAAAGCCCCCATACAATATAATCTAGCCCCCATAAAATATAATGCAGCCCCCCATAGAATACAATGTAGCCTCCTCATATAGTATAATGTAGCCCCTTCATAGAGTATGATGCGATCAACCCCCAATATAATAAAGATAATACAGCCCCCCATAGAATATAAAGTAGCCCCAAATAGAATATAATACAGCCCACCTCCCCAAAGAATATAATGTAGCCCCCCAATATTATATAACACAGCCTCCCCCATAGAAAATAATGTATAATGAACCCCCATGGTATATAACACAGCCACATAGTATATAGCACAGCCACAAGGTATATAACACAGCCCACATAATATATATCACAGCCCCTCATGGTATATAACACAGCCCCACATGGTATATAGCACAGCCCCACATGGTATATAGCACAGCCCCACATGGTATACAGCACACATGGTATACAGCACCATGGTATACAGCACAGCCCCACATGATATACAGCACAGACCCATGGTATAAAGCACAGCCCCACATTATATAGCAGAGCACCATGGTATATAGCACAGCCCCACATAGTATACAGCACAGAACTACATGGTATACAGCACAGACCCCCATTGGTACACAGTACAGCCCCCATTGGTATACAGCAGAGCCCCACATTGTATACAGCACAGCGCCATGGTATACAGCACAGCAACATGGTATACAGTATAGCCCCACATGCAGTGGCGTAACTGCAAAGTTATAGGCCCCGATGCGAACTCAGCCCCACATGCAGTGGCGTAACTGCAAAGTTATAGGCCCCGATGCGAACTTTCAAATGGTGTCCCCCCATGCCAAAATACACGCACATCTCCTCTCCGTACACCTTGTACACGCGCTTTCCACTCCGCACACCTCGTACACACATGGCTGCGCTCTGCACACCTCGCACACGAGTGGCTCCTTGCCGCACACCTCGTACAAATGTGGCTCCACTTCGTACACGCACATCTCCGCTCCGTACACCTCGTTCACACACAGCTCCGCTCCGTACATCTCGTACTCACGCGGCTCCTCTCTGTCCACTCCATACACATGCGGCTCCGCTCCGTACACACAAGGCTCCTCTCCGTACACCTCGTACACACACGGCTCCTCTCTGTCCACCTCATACACACGCGGCTCCGGTCTGTGCACTTCATACATACACGGCTCCTCTCCGTACACCTCATACACACGCGGCTCCAGTCTGTGCACTTCATACATACACGGCTCCTCTCCGTACACCTCAAACACATGCGGCTCCGCTCCATACACCTCATACACATGCGGCTCCTCTCCGTACACCTCGTAAACATGCGGCTCTGTACACATCCATTATAAGTTTATGCTTCGAGCATACAACACTGCCCTTCACCTCTCAAAACAAACCTATTTCAACACCCTCATCACCTCACTGTCCAATAATCCTAAACGTCTCTTTGACACTTTTCATTCTCTACTCAACCCAACACTACAGGCCCCAACCACGGAGCTTCGGGCTGACGATCTGGCCAATTACTTCAAAGAAAAAATTGACCAGATCCGACAGGAATTTTTCTCCCAATCACCTCATACCATGCACTGTCCTCCCTCCCTCACTGCATCTAGCTCACTCTCTGATTTTGAACCAGTCACAGAAGAAGAAGTAAGCAGGCTCCTTGCATCTTCTCGCCCAACCACTTGCACCAGTGACCCATTTCCGTCACATCTACTCCAGCCCCTTTCCTCTGCTGTCACCCCTCACCTAACTAAAATATTTAATCTCTCTCTCTCTTCTAGTATCTTTCCCTCCTCATTTAAGCATGCCGTCATACATCCACTACTTAAAAAACCATCCCTTGACCAAAACTGTGCCGCTCACTATAGACCTGTCTCTAATCTTCCCTTCATCTCTAAACTCCTGGAACGCCTGGTCCACTCCCGTCTTATCCGCGATCTCTCTGATAACTCGCTTCTCGACCCTCTCCAATCCGGTTTCCGCTCTTTACACTCTACTGAAACTGCCCTCACTAAAGTCTCTAATGATCTACTAACAGCTAAATCAAATGGTCATTACTCCATGCTAATTCTCTTGGATCTCTCTGCAGCATTCGACACTGTGGATCATCAGCTCCTCCTCACTATGCTCAGTTCCATTGGCCTCAAGGACACCGTTCTCTCCTGGTTCTCCTCCTATCTCTCTGACTGCTCCTTTACTGTATCTTTTGCTGGCTCCTCCTCCTCTCATCTTCCCCTTACTGTTGGGGTTCCTCAAGGATCAGTCCTAGGCCCCCTCCTCTTCTCTTTGTACACTGCACCTATTGGTCAAACAATCAGTAGATTTGGTTTCCAGTACCATCTCTATGCTGAAGACACCCAATTATATGCTTCTTCTCCTGACATCACGCCTGCCTTTCTAGAAAACACCAGCGTCTAAACGCTGTGTCTAACATCATGTCCTCACTAATGTATATCTGAAACTGAACCTGTCAAAGACTGAACTCCTTGTGTTTCCTCCCGCTACTAATGTACCTATACCCGACATTGCCATTTCCGTGTGTGGTTCCACTATTACTCCCCAGCACCTTGCCCGCTGTCTTGGGGTCATACTTGACTCTGAGCTTTCCTTTGTCCCCCACATCCGATCACTGGTTCGCTCTTGTTATCTGCACCTCAAAAACATTTCTAGAATTCGACCTTTTCTTACTTTTGACTCTGCAAAAACTCTGACTGTTTCTCTTATTCATTCTCGTCTCGACTATTGTAACTCCCTTCTAATCGGTCTCCCTCTTACCAAACTCTCCCCCCTCCAATCTGTCTTGAATGCTGCTGCCAGGATCGTATTCCTCGCCAATCGTTACACCGATGCCTCTACCTTGTGCCAGTTATCACACTGACTACCCATCCACTCCAGCATCGAGTACAAACTTATTACCCTCACCCACAAAGCTCTTCATAGCTCAGCACCACCCTACATCTCCTCCCTTGTTTCAGTATACCATCCTACCCGCGCCCTCCGTTCTGCTGATGACCTGAGGTTAGCATCCTCAATAATCAGAACCTCCCACTCCCATCTCCAAGACTATACATGTGCTGCCCCAATTCTTTGGAATGCACGTCCCAGGTCAATATGATTAGTCCCCAATCCCCACAATTGTAAGCGTGCCCTGAAAACTCATTTATTCAGACTGGC
This sequence comes from Dendrobates tinctorius, assembly GCF_039654945.1. NCBI lineage: Eukaryota > Metazoa > Chordata > Amphibia > Anura > Dendrobatidae > Dendrobates > Dendrobates tinctorius. The sequence continues at coordinate 5,944,038 of NW_027361669.1, read as the reverse complement.
CTACCATCTCAACACATTACCCTAATCTATCCCTATGTGGCACAGCCAAAAGTTTTTACCATAACCAGGTTCCCTGCATCATGTTCCCACATGCTTTATGCATCCATTAGCCCTCTGCGTCTGTACTGTTACACACTTAACATTATGGCTGGTCCATACAATCATGGCAACTGTTACCACCTACCTTTCGTGTCTCCCTTTTTCTCCTCATAGATTGTAAGCTTGCGAGCAGGGCCCTCATTCCTCTTGGTATCTGTTATGATCTATGTGATTATTGTTATGCTGTAATGTCTATTGTCTGTACAAGTCCCCTCTGAAATGTAAAGTGCTGTGGAATATGTCAGCGCTATAGAAATAAAATTTATTATTATTATTATTATTACACGCGGCTCCTCTCCGTCCACCTCGTACACACACGGCTCCTCTCCGTACACCTCGTACACACACGGCTCCTCTCCGTACACCTCGTACACACACGGCTCCTCTCCGTACACCTCGTACACACACGGCTCTGCTCGCTACACCTCGTACACACACGGCTTCTCTCCGTACACCTGTACACACACGGCTCCGCTCCATACACCTCGTACACACAAGGCTCCGCTCCGTACACCTCGTACACACACGGCTCCGCTCCGTTCACCTCGTACACACACGGCTCCGCTCCGTACACCTCGTACACACACGGCACCACTCCGTACACCTTGTACACACACGGCTCTGCTGTATCTACACTGTAAACCCCTCCTGACCCCACACATAAACTTACCCTCATCCACACTGGTGACTGTTAGCATTGCAGACAGCAGAGCAGCTCACCACACAGCCAGGCTAGACATCTCTACACAGGGTAGGCTGCAGGAGTCAGACAGCGGGAGCCTGGCGGAGAGCAGAAAGTGTGAGAGTGTCACTCATACACACCACACAGCCGGGCCCGGCACTGCTGGACAGCGGGAGCCAGCAGAGCAGAGCTACCTGAAGACGGATCACGGACTGATAGGACAGGAGGACACATACTCACTCTGACTCTCTACAGTCAGTGTACTACTCACCACCGGAGCCGGCAGTACACACAGAGAGAGGCGAGAGCAGAGTAGAAGGGAGCAGCCGGGAGAGCAGAGATCAGCGTCGTCAGCGTCTCATGCTATTAGCCAGCCAGGAGCCGGAAAGCAGAGCGCAGTGCGTGTCACCGACCATAAAGAACAGCGACACAAGGTCCTTATCTGAGGGAGTGGAGCCAGAGCCAACCAGGGTCGCCCGATGCCGCGTCAGAGGGGGTATGCTATGGTACGTGCGCTCGTGTCACTGCAAATCCTGGGACGCACTTTTAAAGGGCCCACACATTTAAAGGGGCCGCGTTTTTAAAGGGCCCCAGCGACCCTCGGGGCCCACCAGGCATTTGCCCGCTACCCCACCAGGCCAGACCAACCCTGAGTCTGATGGTTCATTTCAAAGCCCCCCATATAGTATGATGGTCCCTCCAACAGCCCCCTATATAGTTTTGATGATATAACCCACAGCTCCTTATATATTATGATGGTACTCCTCACAGTTCTTATGTAGTATGAGGATTCACCTCATAGCCCCCTATATATGATGGTCCACCTCACAGTCCCCTCATTTACTATGGTGGTCCACCCCACAGCCCCTTATATACTATGATGGTCCAACTCACAGTGTCCTCTATAGTGTGATGGTCCCCAACAACCACACAAAGATTAAAAAATTCTATTTTACCTAATTCAGACATCTCATCCTTAGCAGAGTCTGACTCCTCTTCTATCCATTCTCACAGTGGATGCTGGCGGTGCGATGCAGTGACATTATTGCACTGTCGACGTCACCTGGCCTCTGGCAGGTTGCAGCCAGAAGGGACACCCACAGCCTTCTGGGGCCAGTGACGGAGACAGCAACTTTGTGCTTCGTCATAACTGTTGACAGTATTGGTGTCTTGAGGATGCAGATTCTGAGAACAGGGTAGCAGAAAAGGCGGCCCACGACCAGACAGGCCCTTCTGGCATTTGCCAGAATTGACAGATGGCCAGTCCAGCCCTGGGGCTCTACACTGTATGAGGACACAATGTATGGCTAATAGACTGGCAAATTTGCCATTTTCAGAAAAAAGCCTGGCATGGATGTTACAAAATAGTCACTGCAACCATAGATTAATTCATTGAGAGGTGCAGTGTCTATAGTTGGGTCACTATTGGGGTTTTCTGCTTTTCTGGCACCTTCGAGACTACGCAAATGTCGCCTGCAAACTATGCTAGCAAAATCTGTGCTCCAAAAGCCAAATAGTGCTCCATCCTTCTCAACCCTGATGTGTGGCCTAACAGTAATTTCTGACAACATCTGGCGCAGCACCGAGTTCGGGAGAAATTGCGCAATAAATTTTGGGATCTAGTTCCAACTATTAACCCATGTGTACCTGAGAAATCAGCAGCAAATACAGAAATTACATTTTTACCACTAAAATGTCACAACTCAATGTTATAAAATTCTGTGAGGCACCTATGGGTTGAAAATACTCACTACACCCCTAGATGAATTGCTTGAGGGGTCTATATTCCAAAATGGGGTCACTGGTGTGGGATTTCTGCTGTTTTCACAGGTCAGGGGCTCTTCAAATGCGGCATAGCATTCACAATCTATCCAAAGGCAAATAGTGCTCTTTCCTTTCCTAGCTCTGCCTTGTGCCCAATTAGAAGTTTTTGACCACATATTTGGTATAATAGTTCAGGACAAATTGCGCAATTATGGGGTCCGTTTTCTCCTATTATCCATTATGAAAATGACAAATGTGGGGCTAAAACATACCAGCGCACGGCCAGCGTACCCAACGCTAAATATAGGGTATGCTGGTCGCATGCAGCGTCATGCGCCCATAGGAGGAGCTGACCGGAGGGGGCGTGGCCAGGGCGGAGCTTAACGGCGGCTGAGCGCTGCACCTGATAACGCAAGTGTGTAAGTAGCCTAAATTAGGTAAAATTAATAAAATAAAATAAAAAATTTTTTTATATTTTTTCGTTAGGGTAATGGTTGGTTATAGTTGGGGTTATACTTACGGTTAGGGTTGGGGTAAGAGCTAGGGTTAGGGTTGGGCTAGGATTAGGGTTGAGGCTAGGGTTAGGGTTGGGGCTAGGGATAGGGTTGTGGTTAGAGCTAGAGTTAGAGTTGGGCTAGGGTTAGGATTGGGGCTAGTGTTGTGTTTAGGGTTCTGTTAAGGTTAATGTTATGTTGGGGTTAGGGTTGTGGTGTTGAGGTTAGGGAGGTTTTTGGGGTTTGGGTTGTTGTTAGCATTATGGTTGGGATTAGGGTTAGGGGTGTGTTGGATTTAGGGTTGGGGTTAGGCCTGTATTAGGGTTGGAGTTAGAATTGGGTGGTTTCCACTGTTTAGGTACATTGGGGTCTCCAAATATGACATGGTGCCGGCTATTGATTCCAGCCAATTTTGCGTTCAAAAAGTCAAACGGTGCTCCCTCTTTTCTGAGCCTTGCAGGCCATGCGCCCAAACAGTGGCTTTCCCCCACAAATTGGGTATCGGCATACTCAGGAGAAATTGCACAACAAATATTTTGTGAAAAAAGTAAAATGTTCATTTTTTCCTTCCACATTGCTTTAGTTTTCGTGATGCACCTGAAGGGATAATAAACTTCTTGAATATGGTTTTGCGCCCCTTGAGGGGTGCAGTTTTTAGAATGGTGCCACTTTTGGGAATTTTCTGTTATACTGACCGCCCAAACTCACTTCAAATGTGAGGTGGTCCCTAAAAAAATGGTTTTGTAAATTTTGTTGGAAAAATGATAAATCACTGGTCAACTTTTAACCCTTATAACATCCGTTATGTTTCCAAAATTGTGCTTATGTAGAGTAGACATATGGGAAATGTATTTATTAACTAATTTGTGCAATATGACTCTCTGATTTAAGGGCACAAAATTTAAAAGTTTGAAAATTGCTAAATTTTCAACATTTTTGCCAAATTTCTGTTTTTTTTTCATAAATAAACGCAAGTCATATAGAAGAAATTTTACCACTAACATGAAGTACAATATGTCATGAGAAAACATTCTCAGAATCAGTGGGATCTGTTGAAGTGTTCCAGAGCTATAACCTCATAAAGTGACAGTGGTCAGAATTTTAAAAATTGGCTTGGTCATTAAGTATCAAATTGACTCTGTCACTATGGGGTTAAATAAAGCTGCTTTGTTTTAGATACTTGCTGGTATTTGGCTTTGACAAAACTTTATTGATACAGTCATGTGTGCAGACTACAAGTGTCTTTTCTTTAATTTCGCTGTAGAAACGCACTGATATTTGTTTACCTGTGGATTTTCTGCATCTAATGGAAGTCGAAGGCTGTGTGCACACGCTGCGGAATTTTCCGCGCGGATTTGTCTAAATCCGCAGGTAAAACCGCAGGTCAAAAGACCTGCGGTTTATCTGCAGATTTTCTGTGGGTTAGCCTGCGGGTTTCCCCTGTGGTTTGACACCTGCCATGGAGCAAGTGCCAAACCTCAGCGGAATCCGCACAAAGAAGTGACATGCTGCGGATTTGAAACCGCAGCAAATCCGCGCGGAAAATTCTGCACTGTGTGCACTGCGGATTTCATTTCCCATTGATTATAATGGTACTGTACACCGCAGCAGAATCCGCAGCGTGTGCACACACCCTAAGAGGAAAATCTGAGCGTAAAGCTCAAGGCACCCGCAAGAGAAATTGACATGTTGCGTTTTTCATACACGCACCACAGGGCAGTTTACACTTTGTGTAAAAAAAAAAAAAAAAAGTATAGTGGGCGTGAGATTTCTATAAATCCCATCCACTGGAACTATGAGGTTGTGTTCACGCTATCAATAGTTGCTCAGTATTTGTGCCGTGGTCACACATTCAGTATTTGGTCAGTATTTTACCTCAGTATTTGTGCCGTGTTCACGTGTTCAGTATTTGGTCAGTATTTTACCTCAGTATTTGTGCTATGTCCAGTATTTGGTCAGTTTTTTTACCTCAGTATTTGTGCCGTGTTCACACGTTCAGTATTTGGTCAGTATTTTACCTCAGTATTTGTGCCGTGTTCAGTATTTGGTCAGTATTTTACCTCAGTATTTGTGCTATGTCCAGTATTTGGTCAGTATTTTACCTCAGTATTTGTGCCGTGTTCACGTGTTCAGTATTTGCTCAGTTTTTTACCTCAGTATTTGTGTCATGTTTACACTATCAGTATTTGGTCAGTATTTTACCTCAGTATTTGTAAGCCAAAACCAGTAGTGGCATAGGTCTCAAACCTCCCGATTCCCGCGGCACAGTTCCGATTTCGGGGCCGTATCCTGCCGTCCCGGCCGGGAAGCTATCTATCCCACCATCGCGGTGGCTGGTGTATGCCCGCAAAATACAGCACTGTGCTCTTTGGCGTAGCGTGGGGGCGGTCCGCCCCAGGCGGCACGTGTGTGGGGGCGGCGCGGCAGCATGACAGTTCCTCAGCTGCTTTTAGGAAAGGCCCCAGCAGCCGTGTTGTTAAGGTAACACTATATGACTACATTACCCGTCATGCCTCGGGTGCGCGTTCCTGGTATGACCCCGCTGCAGTGCTGTAGATTGGCAGTCACATGACCGTGGGATCTGCCGAGGCTCCGGCTGTCACATGCCCAAACAGCGAGCGGAGCGGCCGCACAGCACAGAGCATGTGGCCAACAGGGTGTCGTGGTCCGGCCGGGAGCAGCTGGAGGATGCCGGGGAGAGCACGCCGCTGCTGAACGGAACCGGCAGGTGAGGGCGGGAGGAGGGATACTGGGAATTGGGGGGCTGTGCAGATAGGTGGCTACGGCAAGGCTGTGCAGGGGAGGACATGGGGGGTTCTGTAGGGAGAGGACATGGGGAGGCTGTGCAGGGGAGGACATGGGGGGCTCTATAGGGAGAGGACATGGGGGGCTCTGTAGGGGAGGACATGGGGGGACTCTGTAGGGGGAGGGCATGGGGAGCTGTGTATGGGAGAACATGGGGGCTCTGTAGGAGTGACATGGGGGGGCTGTGCAGGGGGGGTACATGGGGAGGCTGTGTAGGGGAGGACATGGGGGGCTGTGCTGGGGAGGTACATGGGGAGGTTGTGCAAGGGGAGAACATGAGGGCTCTGTAGGGGGTGTACTGTGGGTCTGTGCAGGGGAGGACATGGGTCTCCTTACACTGTTTTATGGTGCGGCTCTCGGCAGGGCAGTGGTGGAGGTTCAGTAGGGTCATCAAGCTAATACATACATACATATATATAGAGAGAGAACTGCAAGAAGATGAAAGTCTAGAAATTTAGAAATAATAACAGCAGAGTTAGTAGCAGACTAAAAATTAGATCTTTGAGTGTAGTGTGGGCTCTTCGGATGCTTCCGGATTATCAACGACCCAAGGGGCGGCAAATTTTTCGACCGCCCCGGGCGCCACAAACAGTTGCTACGCCACTGACTGTGCTCTGCGCCGCACATCACGTTCCACCGGAAGTGACGTGCTGTAGGCTGACCGCTGGAAATGACTGCTGACCTCATTTCCGGCGGTCAGCTTATAGCATGTCACCTCAGGAGGAGGTAATCGTTCGGGACTCCGCAGGAGGACAGAGAATCGGCGGCGGAGCATCAGCGCTCCATTTTTTTCCTGTTTTATAATTATTGTTTAGGAAACAGTGTGATCAGCAGTGCTAAATGGGTGCGGTTGGGGTGTGCAGTGGCGGATTATAATGAGGTCAATTTGGGCAGTTGCCCCGGGCCCAGTGGGGTTAAGGGGCCCACAGCCCAGGCCAGTAAATTGCCCCATTATAATCCGCCACCGCGCAGGGCCGGATTATAGGCAGGGCAGGCGGGGCTTCAGCCCCGGGGCCCCCACCACAAGAGCTTCTAAGGGGGCCCCCACCACATTCCTGCTGGCTGCTGCAATGGCACTCCATCTTCTCCCCGCCTAAAAGTGAGTGACCGTGGGGGCGGCATTATGTACTCTGCTACCAGCAGCATCTACAAGTAGCGTGAACGTTGATGCTGCTGGTAGCGTGCAAAGGCTTGTGATGAGATCACAGGAGGTAAGGTGTCAGGGCCCCGATCATGTGACCCCTGTCTCCTCCCCTCCTGTGACCTCATCACAGGTCCTGTGCGCACAGCACAGAGCACTGAGAGCAGCCATGTATGTGGAGTGCGGCTCTGCGGGTGGAGGTCGGTGCTGGAGGCTCCATTATTCTCTATGTGGAGTGCGGCTCTGCGGGTGGAGGTCAGTGCTGGAGGCCCCATTATCCTCTATGTGGAGTGCGGCTCTGTGGGTGGAGGTCGGTGCTGGAGGCCCCATTATTCTCTATGTGGAGTGCGGCTCTGCGGGTGGAGGTCGGTGCTGGAGGCTCCATTATTCTCTATGTGGAGTGCGGCTCTGCGGGTGGAGGTCGGTGCTGGAGGCTCCATTATTCTCTATGTGGAGTGCGGCTCTGTGGGTGGAGGTCGGTGCTGGAGGCTCCATTATTCTCTATGTGGAGTGCGGCTCTGCGGGTGGAGGTCGGTGCTGGAGGCCCCATTATTCTCTATGTGGAGTGGGGCTCTGCGGGTGGAGGTCGGTGCTGGAGGCTCCATTATTCTCTATGTGGAGTGCGGCTCTGCGGGTGGAGGTCGGTGCTGGAGGCTCCATTATTCTCTATGTGGAGTGCGGCTCTGCGGGTGGAGGTCGGTGCTGGAGGCTCCATTATTCTCTATGTAGAGTGCGGCTCTGCGGGTGGAGGTCGGTGCTGGAGGCTCCATTATTCTCTATGTGGAGTGCGGCTCTGCGGGTGGAGGTCGGTGCTGGAGGCTCCATTATTCTCTATGTGGAGTGCGGCTCTGCGGGTGGAGGTCGGTGCTGGAGGCTCCATTATTCTCTATGTAGAGTGCGGCTCTGCGGGTGGAGGTCGGTGCTGGAGGCTCCATTATTCTCTATGTAGAGTGCGGCTCTGCGGGTGGAGGTCGGTGCTGGAGGCCCCATTATTCTCTATGTGGAGTGCGGCTCTGCGGGTGGAGGTCGGTGCTGGAGGCTCCATTATTCTCTATGTAGAGTGCGGCTCTGCGGGTGGAGGTCGGTGCTGGAGGCCCCATTATTCTCTATGTGGAGTGCGGCTCTGCGGGTGGAGGTCGGTGCTGGAGGCTCCATTATTCTCTATGTAGAGTGTGGCTCTACGATACGTGACGAGGGGGGCCCACAGAGTCTGAACTGCCCCGGGCCCTGGCTATCCTTAATCCACCCCTGGGGGTGTGGATACGGGTGTGACTACTAAAATGGGTGTGGCTAGGGGCGTGGCCTAAACTTTGCAGCAGCGCATAGTGCGCCGCAGCCTTTGTCCCTCTTTGCCTTCTTCAAAAGTTGGGAGGTATGAGTAGTGGAACAATCAGAGGAAAAGTATAATAGAAACACGTCACCACTTCTGTACTTATCACCCACTCCTGGTTTTGTCTTGCACATACTGAGGTAAAAACTCACCAAATACTGACAGTGTGAACGCGGACTTCCAGGCAGCATGGAAAACTCATTGTGGGCCCTTACCCGTCTCCTTGCTATTAACCTACAAGGAGCCAGCCTGTCGCCTCCCTACACTTGCTGCAATGCTGTGCCGTGTGCTCTCTGACAGCAAGGCAACTGAGCAGTCTGAGTGTCTGGTAGCTTCCTCGTCAGACGGTAGCAGTTCTCTTTCCTCCCGGCCTCAGGTTAGTGTTTCCAGTGACATCAGAGTTTCAGGTTTTCTCTCCCAGTCCCTCCCTTCCTTTGTAATTGGATGGCAGCCTAAACCCTGCCAGTTACCTTTCTGGTCAGAGCACGGTGTGGGGAGAAACTGAGGCGGCAGAGACTGTTTCGTTTGGACTGAGCCCAGATGAAGCAGTTCCTTGTAGGAGTAAATGTGGCCGCCTCTCCCGGCTGTGAAGTGCTGCCTGCCTTTCCTGGGATCTCATACCTCCCAGATGGTGGTTTGCTAGGCGCTGCACTACAGGTAAGGAGAGCTGCTGCTACGATCTGCAGCAGAGGATTGCAACTCGAGGAACACAACACATGGCTTCTGCTTGAGACAATGTGGTCGTGTGGGGTGCTTTCAGGGGCCTCTCCTTTTGGGGGTGACACTTTAGTGCATGTTCTCTCTGTGATTGACCCTTTATCTGCTGTGCCTCACAGGCACCATGGGGTTATAGAAATGTAATTAATGTACAACATCGCACACTTGCACCTACAAACTATAATCAAGTGACTCTAAAGGCTGGTTTTTGGGGTAATTGTTGGTTTACATGGTGACCCTGTGGAGGGGACATGTATATAGAGAGCATAGATGATCAGGGAAGGCGTATGGTGCGGCATGTGCTTTTTGTTTGTCCCCAGTACCAAATACTGTAAAATGTGGCTGCTAAGATGTATTTTCCCATGATGACCCCTATAATAATGCACATATTATACCATGCAATGTATGGAAGGGTAACATATGGAGAGATTACTGCTACACTTCTTTTTGCTGTCAATGGGGCATCTATGTAGATAGCCGACAGCAGAAGACGTGTCGGCAGCACTGGGTCTCACACTGACATCAATGGACGTTTGTAATGGAAATCCTCCCTGATCTATAGTGTTCAAAGGCCACAGTGATGTCATTTGGTGTCGTCATGCCCATACGGTCACATGAGATGACCTAAGCGTGTGACCACATGATCCCGGGCCGTGGCTGTATGGGTGGGAGCTTTGTCAACGTGTGGGGGTATTGTTAACATAACGTATATTATTTTATTTTGATATGCCATATAGTCTTCATTTCTAACAGAAGACATGTTGACCCCCGCTTCTGGTGATTGGAAGGATCCCAATAGATCAGATATTTACCATCTTGTGACTAGGTGTTTAAAGGGGTTTTCCGCTTTCAGGAAGGTGGACCTTTAAAATATCTAAAATAATAAAGTGAGCAGGTACTCGCCATCAGCGGGTCCAGCAGCAATCCTTCTAGGGTCACCGCTGTAGCCAATCATTGTGCTCGGCTGCTTGTGCCATCTACCTTGGTGCAACGATACGCTCTGACGTGATGTCGCCAAAACCTGAGCAGCAGTGGGGACCAAGGCAGGTAAGTACCTGTTGGGATATTTTAGAGCATTAAGGATCCATTTTTGTGAAAGTGGTAAATCCCTTGAATTAGTCATTTTAAGACAACTCCTTGGAGCATAAATACATATAAACCAATGAAAAGATAAACTATGTTCAGTATTTTGTGCCAGGTTCATCTATCAGCATCAGAAACAGGTGTACAGTTGACTTTTCATTCCATGGGTGTGTGAGACTGTGGACTGACGGGGGAATACATCACTAACTCTAGGATGAAGCAGATACTTTCAGGCTGGGTTCAGACCACTGCATGAAAAACTCAGGCCGATAGCGGATGTGACCTTTTCTGTGTGCAACTCCATGAGATCATGTGAGAAACAGAAGCTCTCCAGCTCCATTGCTCGTGCAGACCACCATATAACTCAGAAGAGTGCTAGTTGTGGTTTTGATGGATGGCTCTTGTCCCCATTTTATTCTATAGGGTTTTGCACATGTTTGATTTTTTTCGTTGTAGTGAGCTTGTCGGTGGTGTGGATGGTACTTGTCCTTTCAACTATATGGGTCCATGGAAAAAATTGAATCGCACTTAGATGACATCTGAGTGCAGTCCTATTTTCACAGACTGTCATTATAGAGAAGGTGGAGTAACTTATTTTTTTTTTTTTACCTCTCCACTTCTGAGAAAATTGGATCAGAGTCTAATCACTGTGTTTAGCGTAATCTGACCAATTTTTCTCAGATGTAAAGAAAACGGTTGTCTCTGAACAGGTTTTTGCTATCCCATATGATAGCCGCATGATGTAGAATAATCTCCTGATACAACAATGATTTTATCAAAACTGCGGCAATCAGCCCAGTAAGGGACTGGGATCAGGGTCTCTGTCTCTACATTATTCTGCTCTCAGATTAGGGAGCAAAATCCCAGTGACAGATTACATCCTCTGCAAGCACACATGTAGTTGCAAATTGAAAGCATCTTCTTATTTTAGAATTGCTTGTACTTGTACACTGTATAGTTTAAGCAGGTTGCGGGATGCAGTGACGCAAAGGAAGTAGAGTAAGGGTTAACAAATTTAACAATTTAATTAACAGGGAAGATTAACTCCTCGCAGGGAGATAAAGGGTTAGATGGTGAAAAGCAGGTGCAAAACAATGACAGTCCAATTATCAAACTTATCGTGTCATTTATGTTGTAGGACCGGCAACAGCCGGGGTAATGTCCACAGATGAGGTCCCTTGAACGATGATCCGTCTTCTAGCGGCAGCGGGCGGTCTCGGGTTGATCTCTCTGAGCCTCCAGTCCATGAGCCTGTGCAGTCAAAGCAAAGAGGGCCGCAGCAATCCTGGGGTTAAACGTAGGGTGATGTGCACCTTGTGGCAAAAATGACCGCAAGCGACAATCCTTTACATGGCCCTCACTCTTCTGCACCTGCGCAGTATTAATTGTTTTACTGAGGCAGCACTCTCTACTCTCACTGTCCCTTCAGCGTTACCGGGAGCGGACACCTGCAGTACGTCGCAGCGCCGGCGCTCGGGAGCTCGCCCTGCTGCACTGCGTCAGACGGCGGGAAACTCTGTCTCCCTTCCCGTGGCTTGCGGTTTACCCGGGCCCCTCCTTCTGAGACTATTCTCCCATCTTCGGCTCATGCTGTCTATGTTATATGTGACAGCAGACATAGCCAGATGGGAGTAGTAGTCCTAAGTACAATCACCATGAGCTGTTCGTTGCATTGGGATGCCAGCACACATTCTCCGCCCGCACACTCTTCTCCTTCTGACATCATTTCCTTTGACAATTCGGCAGAGTTTTTGGTAGCAAAACCGCAGCAGATCCGCAAATCTTTCTACATCTTTTTTTGCTGCAGATTTGACTGACTCAATTGAAGTCAATGAGTCAAAAACGCTGCAGAAAAGCAAAAGGAATTGACATGCTGCAGAAAATAAAATGCTGCAAATACAGACGGAAACTTACGGATCATGTGCAAAACCCTTCAGGATTGTGATTGCATTACCTTGGTCAATATTCCATTGTGTTTTTGGAGCATTTCCGCGCGTAAAAAAAGCTGCAAAAACGCATCAAAAATGCATTGTGTGCGCATAGCCTAAGGCTGGGTTCACACGTAGCGGAATTCCCGCGGAAGTTACCGCAAGAATTCCGGAATTCCATTCCGGGGGAAAATCGCATTTTAAATTCCCGCGATTTTCCCACGGAAAAACTAGCGTAATTAGCTTTCAAAATGCTAGTGTTTTCCAAGTGATCTTGCTTGGAGAACTGATTGACAGGTATGTCACACTCGTCAAACATAGTGTTTGATGGGTGTGACCAATTTTTTACTATTGAGGCTGCCTATGCAGCATCAGTAGTAAAAAGATCTAATGTTAAAAATAATTTAAAAAAAATAAAAAATCGGGTTATATTCACCTTCCGACATCCCGCGCAGCGTCCCCAGGCCTCCGCAATGCGCCGGCAGGTCACATTCCCAGTGATGCATTGTGGCAATGACCTTTGATGACGTCGCAGTCTCGCGAGACCGCTACCGTATCGCGAGACAGCGACGTCAGCAAAGGTCATTATCGCAATGCATTACTGGGAACGGGAGCTGCCGCGTGTATCGCTGAAGCCTGGGGAAAAGGACATCGGAAGGTGAATATAACCCGATTTTTTTATTCTAATTCTATTTTTTACAGGGATATGGTACCCAGAGCCTGGAGGAGAATCTCCTCTCCTCCGGACCGTGGGTACCATCCGCAAATGTTCTGCTTACTTTTCGCATGGTGGGCACAGCCACATGCTGAAAGTAAGCAGAACAATGCAATCCTATGGGTGCAGAATCGCCGCGATTCCGCAAAATAATGAGCATGCTGCGGATTTTTCCGCAATGGAATTCCGCCGCGGGAAAATCGGCAGCATTAGCACAGCATTGCAGAATCCCATAGGATTGCATGGGATGCTGGTTTTTTGCGTTTTCGTGGCAAAATCGTGCGTTAAGAACCGCTGCGAAAACACGCGACGTGTGAACGCAGCCTAAGAGTTGAAGTCTCTTGCTTAATCTTTCAGGCAGAGAGTGAGTGTGAATTGTCCATATCACTAAACATCTGTGTTCGGATTTGGACTAATGGAGACATTGTTGCAACAGAGTTTGGCTTGGAGACACTTGTGACGTTTTGGGGCGGTCCTCTTTCTCAAGCATCTATCTGATGTTACAAGTGTGTGGACACACCAATCTCTGCTCAAATGGTTACAGGAATTAAAAATAGTTGCACTAAACATTTTGAGAAATGAAGAGCTTTGATAAAATGCATTAATATTTTTTTACGCGTTTTGTAGTAGGTGGAGATAGGCGAGACTGAGTAAAAAAAAAAAAAAACACCCAAAGGGATAAGATTTTCACTACGAGTTGCACACAAGTTATGCAACTTTTTAGCAATTTTTATCAGGAAATTGGCAAAATCTGCTTGTTGAACCAGGACCCAAGTCTTTTGTGCTTTGGTATGTTGTTCTTTTAGCAATATACAAGAATGTTCTACATCTAATTGGTTAGACCATAACATCCACATGTACTTATAAGTTTAGACTGGAGTAGCATTTATGTCATAAAAAAATGGCAGCAGATTTGACAAGTTTGTTACGCCCCTATAACGGTTCCTAACTGCTCAATCCATTTCAGAGGGTCTGATCCAGAGTGACGTGAAAATGCCAAAAGTCAAATTATATTTTACATATATGAAAACATGAATTTCTCTAGAGTAAAACATCAAATCGCAGATATTCAGGTATCATTTTATTCAGCTTCCTATGACCTACATGCCCGTATAGACAGCTTAGGAAGGCTGATCTCACTGACAGATTCTCTATAAACTATTCTATTATTTCTAAACACTGTTTTTCAGTGATCACTTTGTATCCCTGTTCATACTGCACCCACACACAAATGATACACCATTTGAAAGGCAAACTTGCCCCTTTCAGCAAGAAAATGGCCAAACAAACCACAAATCCATGATTTGATCACAAAATGCAGTTTAAACATTAATTTTCATAAACCTTCAGTAAGCAAAAATGCAGGTGGCACCACAGTACCCAAAAGCACACTACCACAAAGCTGCTTACAGAAATCACAAACGAATCCAAACATATGCCTTGGGGGCTTTCCAGCTTGCCGAACTGCTTGCCCAGCCTATTTAACCAAATTGGAGGATTGCACACTTCACTGCAGGTGAGGCACAAATGCAAACACATTTGTAAACATGCATTGCCTATTGAATTGCACACTTGCTCCGTTCATACTCCACCCACACAAACAAATGATACACCATTTGAAAGGTCAAATTACCTGTGGCAGCACACTACCCCAAAGTTCACTACCACAAAGCTGCTTACAGACATCACAAACAAATCCAAACATTTGCCTTGGGGTCTTTCCAGCTTGCCCAAGTGTTTGACCAGCCTATTTCAGGCGCATTTGAGGATTGCACACTTCACTGCAGGTGAGTCACATATGTAAACACATTTGTATACATGTACTGCTTTTTCGCTGATTACTTCGCCCCACACACACATGATACACCATTTGAAAGGTAAACTTGCTCCCTTCAGCAAGAAAATAGCCAAACATACCACACATTCACGATTTTATCACTAAATACAGTTTAAGCATTCATTTTCATAAGACTGCAGAAAGTCACAATGACCTGCAGGTGGCACCTCAATCGGAAAACATTTTTTGGCCTCTACTTATCAAACCAATTTATTGTATTACCAAGCTACATATATAAATACCTGTCTGTGTTCATCAGCTCATGAAATACATTTACATTTGACCAGCTTGCTTTTTCTGAAATTGCCTGCGCCCAAGACCAATGTGTGAAAATTTCGCATGGGCCATGCAAGTATATTTTATCAGACAAATTTGCTTCATTCTCCTCCTGGACTGATATTTCACTCTCAACTTACCTGTAAAATATGTATTCAATAAGCACAGATTTTCCAATGAGTGAGGAGGGAGATGAGGTGTTTTTAAATTCTATAGGGATGGGAGTAGAAGGAGCTAGCGGCAGATTCAGAAATTCTGCTGCAAATTCTCCTGCAATGACAGTTACAGTTCTTCATAGAGCATTATGGGCACCAACTGCTATCCACTATCTCACTAATAGAAAAATTTGTATTGACTGGAGACAGATCTTAGTTGTGGGTTGAGAATTTTGATAATGAATGCTCAGTCTAGGGAGAGAGAGAAGCAGATTTCTCTAATGGGATATATTACAAATGTTCTTGTTTTCACGTATACCATTGATTTATTAAATAAATGCTGTTTATTCTCTAAACATCTGATGTAGGCAAACATAAAAAGGCAACAAAAACAGAAAAGAGATGTGAACAGAGCATTACTGTGTCAACTCCAGACAATGGTGAAGTGAAAGTGGTGTTATAAGGAAGTTGTCTCTTCTTCTGGAGTTACCAGGCCAGTGTCGCTCCTTCATTGTGGTAAATGCTGAGCTTTCATTTCTTCTGATTTGTTCCATGGAATAAACCCTTCACTTCCACCCCTACATTCCATCCATTGTGTTAACTGCATTGATTAGTCTGAATTATGTTATATGTGTCCAAACGGCCAATAAATCTGTCATCTATTATCCAGAAGTCTTCAGAAGTTCATCTCTTTGACCAAACAAACGCATACAGATGGCTACTAAAGCCAGTTATCTGGCCAGGAAGCTGCACATGGTTTTCATATTCTTACAAAGGATACTATAAACATGAAGATCCTTTACATGGGTTTAAAAAGCAAATAAAGGAGCTTAAGGGGGTTTTACATAGCGATATCGCTAGCAATATCGCTAAAATGTCACTCATTTTGTGACGTAATAGCGATATTGCTAGCGATATCGCTATGTGTGATACTTACCTACAACCGGCTCCACCGCTGCTCATCGCTGATCGCGCGGCTCCATTTCTCGTCGTCTGCTTCCTGCTGTGTGAGATGAGCGACGATGGACGCGGGCGGGAGGACGTCTTCATCGCTGTGTGTGAAAGGTGAGTATCGTCCGCTGCGTCGCTGCTTTATCGCTGTGAGGTCTTCCTGTGTGGAAGCTCACTAGCGATCATTTAGCGATGCACCAGCGATCCTGACCGGGTCGGATCGCTGGTGCATCGCTAAATGTAAAAGGGCCTTTACACTCAACGGTTTATAGGATTATCTTTTCTTGGTAGTGGTTCAGCTATAGCGCACTAAGAGTAGTAGTGGTGCATAAATTGGCCAAAGACCCTTCTGCCACACTTTATATGGGCCGAAAATTCAGTATATGTATATGGACTTATATTCAGTATATGTTCCCAATCAATGGCCCATATAAACATGAGAGCAATCAGCGATGAATCAATCGGATCATTTTTAGGCCTAAAAATAATCACTTCACCAGCTCATCTGGTGATCAGGGAATGTGTTTCTTACAATATGTGACCCATATGGGGTCATTCGTTACTATACAACATGAGGAGGCCTGAAGCAAGCGCAGATGGACTTGTTAGCTCTCTGATTTGACGATTTGTGTTAGCATAAAATTGCCCCAGGTAAATCCACCTTAAAAGGAACCTGTCATGTTGAAAATGGTATCTGATCTTCAGGTAAAATGCTATATAGCAGGAGTAGCTGATCACATTGGTTTTTATTTTGTAGGAAAAATTTTGATATTTTCTTAATGGACATCTCTGTTAATTATATATACAGTGACTTGTGAAAGTATTCACCCTCATCCTTCTCCCCCTGGCTTTTTACCAAATTTGTTACATTACAACCTGTGCGTAAATATGTTTGTAATCCGATTTGTGTGTGATGCATCAGCAGTAAATAGTCTAAGTTGGTGAAGTGAGAAAAATATAGGCATAATTTATAATTTAAATTTATGGGCTCAAATAACTAAAAATTGGCATGTGCATATATATTCACCCTTTTTGCTATGACGCCCCTAAAAAAAATTCTGGTGTAGCAATTACTTTCATAAGTCACATGCTTAGATTGCACACAGGTGGACTTCCCCTTCACAAAGTGTCACAAGTGTCTTTCAGTATATACACCACTTTTCTGAAAGGCCACAGAGACTACATCACCATTAAGCAAGAGGCACCACTAATGAAACAACATGAAGACCAAGGAGATCTCCAAACATGTCAGGGACAAAGTTGTTGAGAAGTTCAAGTCAAGGTTATGTAAAAAAAAATCCCAATCTCTAAGGACCCCACCCCCACCCCTCGGAGCACCATCCAAATCATCAAATGGAAATAAGATTATATCGCAACAAACTTGCCAAAAGAGGGCTACCCACGAAAACAGCCCAGGCAAGAAGGGCATTAATCAGAGAGGCAGCACAGAGACCAAAGGAAACGCTGAAGGAGCTGCAGAGTTCCAAAGTAGAGACTGGACTATCTGTCCATATGACCACAACAAGCCTGAGGCTAAGTGCACACGTACCGGAACTCTCGCGGAAATTACCGCGAGAATTCCGGAATTCCAGTCCGCGGGAAAATCGCATTTTAAATTCCCGCGATTTTCCCACGGAAAAACTAGCATTTTGCAAGCGTAATTAGCTTGCAAAATGCTAGCATTCTCCAAGCGATCTGTAGCATCGCTTGGAGAACTGATTGACAGGTTGGTCACACTCGTCAAACATAGTGTTTGACAAGTGTGAGCGACTTTTTACTACTGAGGCCGCCTATGCGGCATCAATAGTAAAAGATAGAATGTAATTAAAAATAGTGTTATTCTTACCTTCCGACGTCCCGCGCAGGCGTTCCCAGTAATCCTTTGCGAAAATGCCCGCGATGACCGCGAGAACGGACGCCATCGCGGGCATTTTCGCAAAGGACTACTGGGAACGAGAGCGTGGAGAGAGGCGGGAAGGCTGCGTGGGACGTCGGAAGGTAAGAATAACAATATTTTTTATTTTAAATTCTATTTTTTACAGGGATATGGTACCCAAAGCCCGGAGGACAGTCTCCTCTCCTCCGGACCGTGGGTACCATCCGCAAATGTTCTGCTTACTTTCCGCATGGTGGGCACAGCCACATGCGGGAAGTAAGCGGAACAATGCATTCCTATGGGTGCGGGATCGCCGCGATTCCGCAAATTAATGAGCATGCTGCGGTTTTTACCGCGAAGCGATTCCGCCGCTGTAAAAACCGCAGCATTAGTACAGCGTTGCGGAATCCCATAGGAATGCATGAAATGCTTATTTTTCGCGGCAAAATCGCGCGGTTAAAACCGCCGCGGAAACGCGAAAAAAAACGCCACGTGTGAACTCAGCCTTACACTCCATAGATGTGGCCTTTATGGAAGAGTGGGCAGAAAAAAGCATTTATTTAAAAAATTGGAAAGCTCGTTTTGAGTTTGCCACAATATATGTGGGAGACTCTCCAAATGCATAGAGGAAGGTGCTGTGGTCAGATGAGACCAAAATTGAACTTTTTGGCCACCAAGGTAAACGCTATGTCTGGTGCCAAACCAACACGGCTCATCACTCCAAGAACACCATCCCCACAGTGAAACATGGGAAACATAGTGGTGACAAAATCATGCTGTGGAGATGGTTTTCGGCAGCAGGGACAGGGAAACACGTAAATGTTTTGGAGTGGCTTAAAGCCCAGACCTTAATCTAATTAAGAAAAAACAAATGTTCACAGTTGTAAGCATGTTCTTTACATGAAGTGATGCAAACACTCAAAAAAAAAAAATAGCGATCTTCCAGGTTGCTATGTAGCAAAACAAGAAAAATGCTAATGAGGTGGGTGAGGGTTTGAACATATACAGTGGCTTGTGAAAGTGAATCCAGTGGTTGACCATCTTCCCTGTATGGCTGTGCATGCAAAGATGGCTCTCACTGAGTAGGACTCTTATTCATACAAGCTCCAAGGAATATAATACAATTTAAATAGAATATTTTCCGACAAACCTTTAGTTCATTCTGATTAACTTCACTGTGTCTATACCATACTGTGCTCATGTACAATGTGACAGGTTCCCTTTAACACATGGTAGCTAGGAATCCTACATCTATATTTTCATCATCTTTGTGCCGGTGCTCTATATATCTATATATTTTGGGTTTCCATTTGTACATTTACCGTCGTTTGATTGTACTTTGCTTTTTGCTATTTGTACCTCGTGAGTGCTTTCACTCTGGTTTGCTAGCTTATCTTACATCTCCTGTCCGCTGCCACACATATGGATATAGTTATAATAAGAATTAGTAGCTGCTTGTCCCTTGCTATGCATCCACTTAGATTTCACCGCACTATAGACTGGCCTCATGTAAAATAAACCTCCGTTTTATAGCAGGTCTTCAGATTTCATACCCGCCCTGGTTTGGCATGCCTGCTCAACAAGTGTCCATGTGGTACAGCAAAGCTCCTACATTCTGATGTCCTGATTAAGAATTCCAGGCTCTACAATAATGTGCCTTTTTATTATGCCTCAGCATAATAGCAAGTCCTCGGCATGCTTTAAATCACTGATAGATTTATAGGGCAAAGGCCTCTTTTATAAAACATTCACAGCCGAATTCCTATGCTCCTGAATGCCACCATAGTTTGCTATTGCACTGCTATTTTTAATGTAACCTCCTTTTTAGGAAGTTTTTAACTATATAAAGCACTGGGTCAGTGATTGGAATTACCGTAATACTGGTTGTGTGTTTACCAGTATTCACTTTTTTATTTTTTATTATTGGAGTGCAAGGATTCTCAGTAGTAATGAGCGAGCATACTCGGTAATGCTCGGTACTCACTCGAGCATCGCGGTACTCGGCGAGCGCCGAGCATTTCCGGGATTATTCGGCAGGAGCTCGGGTCCCCACCCTGAATGTTTGGCGCTCTAAACTCAACATGCAGGGATTGTCTGCCACACACTGTAATGCCACAGTCATCTTGGTTGTGGCATTACAGTGATTGGCTGGCCACACAGCATCATCAGGTGTATAAGAGACCTGGTGCTGCCCTGCTTGTCAGTCGCGTCCGGAATCAGTTAGTGTAGAGAGAGAGCTGCTGCTGAGATAGGGTCAGATTTTGGGGTTTATAAGTTAGTGTGGGTATACCATAATAGAATGCACAAATGCAGCTAAATCAACAGTCCTTCTAAGGACTAATTACGGGGTATATGGATTGCAGTGCTAGGTAGGCAGTGAGTGTATATGCGTATATACATATCAGTACAAGGCATGCAGGGACTATATGTGGTATATAGATATCAGTAGCAGGCAGGCATTTTATGTGGCATATGTCATTGCATTGATCAAGAGGGTCCATTCCATTACTGTCTGCTGCTGCTTATTACATATATTGACCGTATATACCTAGCCCCAGGTCTCAGTGGGCAGGAATTTTTTTTTTTTGTCTCTTAATCCTGTTTATTTTATTCCAAAGCAATCCAGAGCCCCCTTTTTTCTCCATTTGGTTGTTGACACAGCAGAATACAGCCAGATCCTTTTCACAGTGCAGCATGAAAATCCAGCTATTTTAAACGGGTTTGCCCATCCCAGGAATCACATCTGATTGCGCAGAATTTTCTGACATTTTTGTGGTAGTGTTAAATTTTTTTGGAGTGTCTTACATAATTTCTTGACACTGTTTTGCTACCCAAAAAATACTTGATTACCAAAAAAAAAAAAATGTAGCTACAGGGCAGATATTTTACTCCGTGTTTTGTCTGCCACACGGATCGCATATCATTGCGCTCAAAATTATGCCTTTTCCGGCCTCCATAGATTTTTTTTTTTTTTGTTGTGTCTTAGCCTATTTGTTGACACAATTTAGCTGGGCTAAAATAAAAAAAAAATATAGGCCAGATGTTTGAAAGTGGGCTATCTCCGTTGGACGCCTGATCTGTCTATGGGCTACAAATTGTGGCATTTCAGGCCTCTATTCCACTGTATTTGCTGTCTGCTACCCTAGTTCTATACATAGAATAAAAAAAATACAGGCCACATATTGAACTGGGAAAGCATTTTTAATAGGCCATCCTCCACGTCTCTTCCGACACAACTACTAGATCACTAGGGTAATCGTGGTCCGTGATGCAACAGCCAACTTATTGGGTAAAAGGGTGTTTTTGATGCCTTTTTAAAAAAATATTTAGACAGTATGTTGATGTGTACTCCTCAGGGGGAAATGTTTGTCAGACCATACACCAATGTTTAATATGTAACAACAAAGCAAAGCCGGCTGATGGCTCTCTAAGAATGAGGGCCGACTTCTAGCCATTGAAGAATAGTAAAGGCCGCCTGATGGCCCTATAAAAATAGACTTTGTTACTTTCAGAGTCCCTCCTTCAAAAATGAAACGGGATGTGTCTGATGATGTGTCACATACCACATGGCAAAATAAGGTTGTAAACTGTTAAAATGACATTTCTCTGTGAATGCATTTGTCTTGGTTGAAAGCAATGGTATAGTTGAAAAAGGCATCAAAAACGCTACGTGTGAACATAGCTCAAGTGGTGGAGGCACATTTTTGTTTTGGGTTATTTATTTTGCCTTATATAAAAGTCATCACCCTGGAAAGGATGTTTCTTAGCATACTTCCCAGAAAAATCCATTTTGGTTTCATTTTTGTATGTTTTATTGTGCACCTGTAAAAATGGCGTAAGACTCGGACAACATTGTTCATGATGATGTTTCCATGACATTTGAGCAGTGTTTCCTTCATTTTCAGACGTTCTTGGACCCTAAAAGTTTTCCCATAGGCTTACGTTGTGCTCTCCGTGTACCCGAGTATTCCAACAACAAGCACCCGAGCATTTTAGTGCTCGCTCATCACTAATTCTCAGTTTATTTATGCCATTTAGTGGCTTTTTTTTCCTCCACTGGTGTTTATTTTCTTGTGGTTTTTTATTATTCTGTTTATGCAATAGCTAAAATACTGGCATACTGACAAACTTGTGAAGCACCTGCGCTGCAAATAACAATATACTGTATAGAGTTGTAGTACAAAGAATAAAGGATGGGTAGTGAAAGATAATGAGCCTGTGTTGTGGGTTGATTTCAGGCTGCTTCAATTCACATTAGAAAATCTAGTTGCAGTCACTGTAAAGCATGACTTCAATATAAGGCCTTGTTCACAAGGTGTTCATACACAGCTTACAGAGGTTCCTCCTGAATCCCCACGAGAATCGAATTCAGACAAACTCCAAACAGGGGCAAACACTGCTGTGACACGGATAATTCGTCTTTTTTCTTTTAAATGAAAGTGACAGAAGCGATTGTCAGTTGGAGAGCGCTGCAGTCAGTCGCTCGTGTCATTTACATCATCAGAACCCTCGCCATTGCAGCTAACGGATTGGGACTGCGTTGGATCTGTAAGGGCTCATAAGAGTTTTTTTTTTTTTTTTTTTTTACTTTTCTAGAAGGGAAAGACCCCTTCAAACTCTAGGCTACAACTCTACATTTTGTAGCTCTACTGATTTGATCTTAACTGTTTGTTAGCAGCTGCAGTCCACAAAATTACACCCAACTCAAGCCCCCGTCTCACATAGCGAGATTGCTGTTGCTTCACCGATTATGTGACGCAACAGCGATCTCGCTACGTGTGACACATAGCGGCGATCGGCCCCCTGCTGCGATGTCGCTGATCGTGCTCGAATGTCGTGGGCCATTTTTTGATCATTGGTGTCCCGCTGGCCAGCATGCATCACTGTGTTTAACAGGGGCAATTACGAACGACCTCAATACTACAGATCTGAGAGACAGGGTCCCAACAATCGTCGTATCGTTGCTGCGTTGCTGGTGAGATCTAACTGTTTGACATCTCACCAGCGACCACGCAGCGACACACCAGTGATCCCTACTAGGTCATATCGTTGTCGGGATCGCTGGTGCGTCGCCAAGTGTGATGGTACCCTTATGTAGTGCTTTGAATTACTGTTGTAGCTCGACAAAAAGTTTCAATGTAGACCTAGCCTAAAGAGGTAGTACCATAAACATTTATCACCTATCCAAAGAATAATTGGCACGTGTGCCTACAATGCAGTCTGGCTGGGGAGACCTCACCAATCCCCACAATGGGGGTCCCAGTGTGTGAGTGGAACAGTAGTGTATGGTTCTAGCTTTCAGTAGGGGGCACATGGCTCAGGAAGAGACTCCTTGTTCTAGAACATGTAAACATTGATGAAGCACAGCCCCGATCTTCTTTAACCCCTTCCTGACATCC
Source organism: Dendrobates tinctorius (assembly GCF_039654945.1). Classification (NCBI taxonomy): domain Eukaryota; kingdom Metazoa; phylum Chordata; class Amphibia; order Anura; family Dendrobatidae; genus Dendrobates; species Dendrobates tinctorius. The sequence goes on along the minus strand of NW_027361669.1, from coordinate 5,920,786 downwards.
GACGTACTATCCCGTCCACGGTACCCGGGCCCGTATGACCGTGGACGGGATTGTACGTCTACCGTGATCAGCGGCGCCCACGTGGTGAGCGCCGCTGATCGCGGCCGGGTGTCAGCTGATTATCACAGCTGACACCCGGCACAATGTGTCAGGGGAGGTCACGGACCGCCCCCGACACGTTAACCCCTTGCACACCGCGATCAAACATGATCGCGGTGTACCGGGAGTTAAAGGGAAGCATCGGCAGGGAGGGGACTCCCTTCGTGCTTCCCTGAGCCCCCCACGGCAGCGCAATGTGCAGCGCTGCTGCGTGGGACTCCTTTCCTCCAGGCCCCCGGATCCAAGATGGCGACGGGGGCCTTCGGGGGCCTGGAGGAAGCTGGCTTCCTCCGGGGCCTTCGGGGGCCTGGAGGAAGCTGGCTTCCTCAGTGCCTGCAAAGCGCAGGCATGAGGAAGCCTTGTGCACTGCCTGTGACAGATTGCTGATCTGTCACAGTGATCTGTGATGTGACAGATCAGCGATCTGTCACAGGACAGTGATGTCCCACCTGGGACTATGTAATAAGGTAAAAAAAAAATTTAAAAAAAGTGTAAAAATTTAAAAAAATCGCCAAATTAGTAAAAAAAAAAAAATATTCCCCAATAAATTCATTTTTTGAAAATAATAAAAAAAAAACAATAAAAGTACACATATTAGGTATCGCCGTGTCCGTAACGACCTGCCCTATAAAACTGTCCCATTAGTTAACCCCTTTAGCGAACCCCTTAAAAAATAGAAATAAAAAATAATGATTTATTATCATACCGCCAAACAAAAAGTGTAATAACGCGCGATCAAAAAGACGCATATAAATATCCATGGTGCCGCTGAAAACGTCATCTTGTTCCGCAAAAAACGAGCCACCACACAGCATCATCAGCGAAAAAATAAAAAAGTTATAGCTCGCAGAATAAAGCAATGCAAAAATAATTATTTTTTATATAAAATAGTTTTCATGGCATAAAACCGACAAAACATAAAAAAACGACCTAAATGAGGTATCGCTGTAACCGTACTGACCCAAAGAATAAAACCGCTTTATCAATTTTAACGCACGCGGAACGGTGTAAACGCACCCCCCCAAAAGAAATTCATGAAACGCTGGTTTTTGTTCATTCTGCGTCCCAAAAATCGGAATAAAAAGCGATCAAAAAATGTCACGTGCCCGAAAATGGTACCAATAAAAACGTCAACTCGTCCCGCAAAAAATAAGACCTCACATGACTCGGTGGGTCAAAATACGGAAAAATTATAGCTCTCAATATGTGGTGATGCAAAAACTATTTTTACAATAAAAAGCGTCTTTTAGCGTGCGACAGCCGCCAAACATAAAAACCGCCATTAATAGTAAATCAAACCCCCCGTTATCACCCCCTTAGTTAGGGAAAAATAATAAAATAAAAAAAAATGTATTTATTTCCATTAGGGTTAGGGCTGAGATTAGGGTTAGGGGTGTGTTGGGGTTCGGGTTGGAGTTAGAATTGGGGGTTTCCACTGTTTGGGCACATCAGGGGCTCTCCAAATGCAACATTGCGTCTGATCTCAATTTCAGCCAATTCTGAGTTGAAAAAGTCAAATGGTGCTCCTTCCCTTCCAAGCTCTGCCATGCGCCCAAACAGTGTTTTACCCCCACATGTAGGGTATCAGCCTACTCAGGACAAATTGCAAAACAATTTTTGGGGTCCAATTTCTCCTGTTACCCTTAGGAAAATAAAAAATTGGGGGCAAAAATATCATTTTTGTGGAAAAAAAATGATTTTTTTATTTTCACGTCCGAGCGTTCTAAACTTCTGTGAAGCACTTGGGGGTTCAAAGTGCTCACCACACATCTAGATAAGTTCCGTGAGGAGGTCTAGTGTCCAAAATGGGGTCACTTGTGGGGAGTTTCAATAGTTTAGGTACATCAGGGGCTCTCCAAACGCACATGACACCCGCAGACCATTCCATCAAAGTCTGCATTCCAAAACGTCACTGCTTCCCTTCCGAGCCCCGACGTGTGTCCATACAGTAGTTTTCTCCCACATATGGGGTGTCAGCGTACTCATGACAAATTGGACAACAACTTTTGGGGTCCAATTTCTCCTGTTACCCTTGGGAAAATGAAAAAATTGGGGACTAATTGATCATGTTTGTGGAAAAAATACGATTTTTTTATTTTCATGCCCTGGCATTATAAACTTCTGTGAAGCCCTTGGGGGTTCAAAGTGCTCACCTCACATCTAGATAAGTTCCTTAGGGGGTCTAGTTTTCAAAATGGGGTCATTTGTGGGTGTTTCCACTGTTTAGGTACATTAGGGGCTCTCCAAAGGCAACATGACACCCGCAGACCATTCCATCAAAGTCTGCATTCCAAAACGTCACTGCTTCCCTTCCGAGCCCTGACGTGTGTCCATACAGTAGTTTTCTCCCACATATGGGGTGTCAGCGTACTCAGGACAAATTGCACAACAACTTTTGGGGTTCAATTTCTCCTGTTACCCTTGGGAAAAAAAAAAAAAATGGTGACTAAAAGATCATGTTTGTGGAAAAAATACGAATTTTTTATTTTCACGCCCGGGCGTTATAAACTTCTGTGAAGCACTGGGGGGTTCAAAGTGCTCACCACACATCTAGATAAGTTCCTTATGGGGTCTAGTTTCCAAAATGGTGTTATTTGTGGGGGGTTTCCACTGTTTAGGTACATCAGGGGTTTTCCAATCGCGACATGGTGTCCGATCTCAATTCCAGCCAAAAACGTCAAATGGCGCTGCTTCCCTTCCGAGCTCTGCCATGCGCCCAAATAGTGGTTTACCCCCACATGTGGGGTATCGGCGTACTCAGGACAAATTGCACAATAACTTTTAGGGTGCTGTTACCCTTGGAAAAATAAGAATTGAGGATGAAAAGATCATTTTTGTGGAAAAAATGATTTTTTAATTGTACCGCTGTACGTTATAAACTTCTGTAAAGCCCTTGTGGGTTCAAAGTTCTCACCACATATCTAGATAAGTTCCTTGGGGGGTCTAGTTTCCAAAATGGGGTCACTTGTAGGGGGTTTCCACTGTTTAGGTACATCAGGGACTCTCCAAACGTGACATGGCGTCCGATCTGAATTCCAGCCAATTTTGCATTGAAAAAGTCAAACGGCGCTCCTTCCATTCTGAGCTCTGCCATGCGCCGAAACAGTCGTTCCCCCCCCCCCCCACAAATCAGGTATCAGCGTACTCAGGACAAATTGCACAATAACTTTTGCAATCCAATTTCTCCTGTTACCCTTGGTAAAATAAGAAAAATTGAACCTGAAGTATTTTTTTTGGGAAAAAAAGTTAGATGTTCTTTTCTTTTTAAATATTCAAAAAAATTCCTGTGACGCACCTAATGGGTTAATAAACTTCTTGAATGTGGTTTTGAGCACCTTAAGGGGTGCAGTTTTTAGAATGGTGTCACTTTTGGGTATTTTCTATCATATAGACCCCTCAAAGTGGCTTCAAATGTGATGTGGTCCCTAAAAATAAAATGGTGTTGTAAAAATGAGAAATCGCTGGTCAACTTTTAACCCTTATAACTTCCTAACAAAAAAAAATTTTGGTTCCAAAATTGTGCTGATGTAAAGTAAACATGTGGGAAATGTTAGTTATCAAGTTTTTTGTGTGCCGTATCTCTGTGATTTAAGGGCATAAAAATTCAAAGTTGGAAAATTGCGAAATTTTTGCCAAATTTCCGTTTTTTTCACAAACGCAAGTTATTTGAATGAAATTTTACCACTAACATGAAGTACAATATGTCACGAGAAAACAATGTCAGAATCACCGGGATCCATGGAAGCGTTCCAGAGTTATGACCTCATAAATGTACAGTGGTCAGAATTGTAAAAATTGGCCCGGTCATGAACGTGCAAACCACCCTTGGGGGTGAAGGGGTTAAAGCCCTCGCCATCTTTTACTATAACTATTTCTCTTTTACTAAAAGGGAGGAGATGCATTTGTGATTGAAGCGGAAAATTAAAGGACAAGTGTCAGGGAGTGCACTCGCAGTATATAGTAATGAGTCTAAGGGATATGTTTATTGCCGGATGTGCTGTATTACCTAGGGTGCAGCTGAGACTCATGTCATGAAACGTGTATATGACAATGAAACAGGACCGGAGAGTCGCTCCCACATTGTATGTCTTGTGATATGGAAATAGTGACTACTGATCACAAATTGAACTTTACCAATAAATTTGTTATATAGTGTCAAAGTATGTCTATGAAAAATAAGACATGTCCCATGGTCATGATCTGAACAAACATCTGAGGATTGCTGGAGAACGTATCTTGCAAGTACAGTCCATGTTAATTTGCATTTAACTACAGGGTGGGCCATTTATATGGATACACCTGGGTGGGCCATTTATAAAGTTGGATCCAAAATGGCCGCCATGGTCACCACCCATCTTGAAAAGTTTCCCCCTCCCATATACTAATGTGCCACAAACAGGAAGTTGATATCACCAACCATTGCCATTTAATATCCATATACATGGCCCACCCAGGTGTATCCATATAAATGGCCCACCCTGTATATTTGTAGAATCTCAGAGAAGTAAATTAAATGGGTTTTCCTGGACTTTAACCTTGATGGCCTATACTCAGGATAAGTCATCAATTTTTCATTCGTGGCTTTGCAACGGCAGAGCTCCGTCGACTGTATGTTGGCCGTGGCCGGGTACTGGACATCCACCCCCTATTGATTTAGAATAGTTGGCAGATGTGCATACCCAGTAGTGGCCACTATACAGTCAATGGAGCTGTACTGTGCAGCTCCGTAACTGAGCAGTTCCGGCTGCCGTTGACAACAAGAACAGCTGATTGGAAGGGATGCTAGGTATTGCACCCTCACCGATGAGACATAAAAAGTTTGGGAAGCATACTCTGTGCCCCCCTGGTGCGTGGTTTCTCTATGTGTAAATTATTTTATTTTTACTCCCTTATATAGCGCCATTAACTCCACAGCGCTTTACAGACATTATTGGCACTGTCCCCATTGGGGCTCACAATCTAAATTCCCTATCAGTATGCCTTTGAAATGTGGGAGAAAACTGGAGTACCTGGAGGAAACCCACACAAACACGGGGAGAACATACAAACTCCTTGCAGATGTTGTCCTTGGTCGGATTTGAACCTAGGACCCCAGTGCTGAAAGGCTGCAGTACTAACCACTGAGCCACTCACCGTGCTGCCCATCCTTGGAATAAGTTATCAGGCAGAGGGGCTTCCTCACATGACTACGACCCCCTCAACAAACTCTCATTATAGGCTGCAAATTTAAACAAAGTCAGAACGGCACTGCACTGTTTAGTGGCCACTCCTGGGTACTGCAGCTCAGCTCTTATTCGCTTGATTCACTATATAATGTGCAGTGCTGTGAATACTGTTTACATCTGGCCACTGCTGGAGCTAATAACAGCTGATGAGTGGTGGTGTAGGACCCCACCTATTTGACATTGATGACATATCATTAGGATTGGTCATTAATATGTAAGTAATGGACAACCCCATAAATGTGAATCAAGCAAGTAATATTATAGTCATTAGAAAACGTCTGCAAAGTCTTCACTAATAAACCTAATAGACTGGAAATCTTACAATTGAAAAGGTATATCCCGTGCACTGCTGAGTGTCGCATGTAGACTTGGCACAACCCTTCACTCGGTTGTAAAAACGGCGAGCAATCCAAGAATCCAAGGCAATCAGGTATTATCCTTCAAAAGAGTTTTATTGGCACAAGTGTAGACATTAAAAAATATATATGTGACGTTCGGTCACACAGGGCCTTTTTCAAGCCAAAAACATGGTGTATATACACACGTGGTCAAAATTGTTGCGCCCCTCGTTAAATTACAGAAAAACCCACAATGGTGAGAGGAATAACTTGAATCTGACAAAAGTAATAATAAATGAAAAATCTATGAATAGTAAAAAATTAAAGTCAGACATTGCTTTTCAACCATGCTTCCACAGAATTAAAAAAAAAAAAAATAACTCATGAAATAGGACTGGACAGAAATGATGGTACCCTTAACCTAATATTTTGTTGCACAACCTTTTGAGGCAATCACTGCAATTAAAGGATTCCTGTAACTGTCAATGAGACTTCTGCTCCTCTCGACAGGTATTTTGGCCCACTCCTCAAGAGCAACCTGCTCCCGTTGTCTCATGTTTGAAGGTTGCCTTTTCCAGATGGCATGTTTCAGCTCTTTCCAAACATGTTCAATAGGATTTAGGTCAGGGCTCATAGAAGGTCACTTCAGGATAGTCCAATGTTTTCCTCCTAGCCATTCTTGGGTGTTTTTAGCTGTCTGTTTTGGATAATTAACCTGTTGCAAAGCCCATGACCTGCAACTGAGATCAAGCTTTCTGACACTGGGCAGCACATTTCTCTCTAGAATCTCTTGATTGTCTTGAGATTTCATTGTATCCTGCACAGATTCTAGACACCCTGTGCCAGATGCAGCAAGGCAGCCCCAGAACATAACAAAACCTCCTCCATGTTTCACAGTAGGGACAGTGTTCTTTTCTTGATATGCTTCATTTTTCTGCCTGTGAACATAGAGCTGATGAGCCTTGCCAAAAAGTTCCATTTTTGTCTCATCTGTTCATAGCACGTTCTCCCTGAAGCTTTGTGGCTTGTCAACAAGTAGTTTGGCAAATTCAAATCTAGCTTTTCTTATGATTTTTTTTCAACAATGGTGTTCTCCTTGGTCATCTCCCATGAAGTTCACTTTGGCTCATGCAACGACAGATGGTGCGATCTAACACTGATGTTCCTTGAGCTTGAAGTTCACTTTTAATCTATACCAGAAAGGAAAACAGATGGCACTCACTGGTTAAAATCTTCTTTATTCAGATACTTTAAAACAACGGCATAGGGAGGATGGGAGCAGGAGTGGAAATGACGACAGCCGTTTTGCACTGCAGTAGCGCTTCTACTGGTCACACAGGAGAGTGGGACTGGACTCACCTCTTAACAGAGGGAGATAACCAAACCCCACCTCCGGTGCCTAAACACATGTGCAGCAATGCCGTTGTTTTATAGTATCTGAATAAAGAAGATTTTAACCGGTGAGTGCCATCCGTTTTCCTTTCTGGTATAGCCACTGTGATTAATTGCTTTGGAGTGGCACCCTGGTTTCTGGAGCACTTCTTACAATACGCATACTTGCAGTTTCAGTTTACACAACTTTTTGTGCTGTGAATAAGCTTCCCGGCTGTGCGGATTAACTTTGTTGGGTTCACTTTTAATCTGTTTAGAAGTTTTTCTGGGTTCTTTTGTTAACCTTCGTATTATCCGTCTCTTTGATTTGTCATCAAATTTCCTCCTGTGGCCACGTCCAGGAAGGTTGGCTACAGTCCCATGGAGCTTAAATTTCTGAATAATTTGTGCAACTGTAGTCACAGGAACATCAAGCTGCTTGGAGATGGTCTTAAGGCTATGTGCCCACGTAGCATTTCTTAAGCAGAATATTCCTAAGCGGAAACGCACACCCTCTTCCCGGGAAAACGCATGGTTTTTTAAGCGTTTGTCAAGCGTTTTAGCCCATAAAATTGATAGTATGCGGAATTGCACACGATTCTGCAATATTAATGAACATGCTGCGTTTTTTACCGCTAAGCGATTCCGCAGCGGTACCAAATCCACCATTGGAACAACATGTGCGGAATCAATTATGATTGAATGGAATGCTTTTCTTAAGCGTTTCCGAGACAGAATCGCGCGTTTAAAAACGCAGCGGAAACACTTAAAAAACGCTACGTGGGCACACAGCCTAAAACTTTTACCTTTAACATGTTTGTCTATAATTTTCTAATTTCCTGAGACAACTTTTTCCTTCGCTTCCTCTGGTCCATGTTGAGTGTGATACACACCATGTCACCAAACAGCACATTGAGTATCTGTAGACCTCTATACAGGCCCACTCACTGATTCCAAAATTGATTATGCTAATTAGTGGACACACCGTGATTTAACATGTCCCTTTTGTCACATTATTTTCAGGGTACCATCATTTTTGTCCAGGCCCATTTCATGAGTTTTTGTTTTTGTTTTATTCTGTGGAAGCATGGTTGAAAAGCAATGTATGACTTTTATTTGTTTATTTTTGTAGATTTATTTATTATTACTTTTGTCACATTCAAGTTATTTCTGTGACCATTGTGGGGTTTTCTGTCATTAAATGAGGGGTACCAACAATTTTGACCACGTGTGTATAGACATGACACAAAACAAATGCTTTTTATAGTGAATCAGTTGTGGACCACTCCTTCTAGTTCCTCCTACTGGCCCAACCTCCGTAACCATAGACAAAACACAAGTTAAAAAGCAAGTGTTGAAATAGCTATTTACATATTAAAATGTCAACTTGACCCACTCCACATCTTTCCTTTTCTTCTCTGCCCATGGATACTGACAACTGGTGATGCAGTGCTTATCTTTTTCTCATTGGGCAGATCAGCTCTGTTTTTTTAAAGGGTGGATCCTGTGTAACCATGCCCCTTTTCTAGTTAGGTGATTTTCTACTGTGATTGGCCAGGATGTCCTGATGTGTTTGTCACAGGTTAACAGCGACAGAGAGGAGCCAGAAGACTGCAGAGTCTGATTCCTCCTGCGCTGATTAGAAGCACTTCACCTTTATATTAAAGGATACAGGTTTCTCTCAGTAGTGCAGGGGTTAATCTGCTCAGGTGAGAGCTCTTGGAAGCTTTCCTGCATTAAGGCTCTCAGCTGTTCAATGTTATCTACTCCCATCTGGTATATAATCTGGGCCCTGGTTAGCACTCATTGCCAGACCAAGCTTATGCTGCATGCTTTGGAGATGATGGTTTGTGGTTGTTGTTTAAGAAGGCATTTGTGGAATTTACAAGTGCTTCTCACTACATTAGAATATCATCAAAAAGTTAATTTATTTCAGTTCTTCAATACAAAAAGTGAAACGCATATGTTATATAGAGTCATTACAAACAAAGTGATCTATTTCAAGTGTTTATTTCTGTTAATGTTGATGAATATGGCTTACAGCCAGTAAAAACCCAAAAGTCATTATCTCAGTAAATTAGAATACTTTAACACCAGCTTGAAAAATTATTTTAAAATTTGAAATGTTGGCCTACTGAAATGTATGTTAAGTAAATGCACTCAATACTTGGTCAGGGCTCTATTTGCTTCAATTACTGCATCAATGCGGCGTGGCATAGAGGTGATGTGGCACTGCTGAGGTGTTATGGAAGCCCAGGTGGCTTTGATAGCAGCCTTCAGCTCGTCTGCATTGTTGGGTCTGGTGTCTCTCAACTTCCTCTTGACAATACCCCATAGATTCTCTATGGGGTTAAGGTCAGGCGAGTTTGCTGGCCAATCATGAACAGTGATACTATTGTTTGTAAACCAGGTATTGCTACTTTTAACAGTGTGGACAGGTGCCAAGTCCTGCTGGAGAATTAAATTTCCATCTCCAAAAAGCTTGTCGGCAGAGGGAAGCATGAAGTGCTCTACAATTTCCTTAAAATGGCTGCGCTGACTTTGGTCTTGATAAAACACAGTGGACCTACACCAGCAGATGACATAGAATCATAGAATTGTAGAGTTGGAAGGGACCTCCTGGGCCATCTGGTCCAACCCTCTGCTCAAAGCAGGATTCGCTAAATCATCCCAGTCAGATGTCTGTCCAGCCTCTGTTTGAAGACTTCCATTGAAGGAGAACTCACCACTTCTCGTGGCAGCTTGTTCCACTCATTGATTACTCTAACTGTCAAAAAGTTTTTTTTCTAATATCTAATGTGTCTCCTCCCATTCAGTTTCATCCCATTGCTTCTAGTCTTTCCTTGTGCAAATGAGAATAAAGTTGATCCTTCTACAATGTGCCAGCCCTTTAGATATTTGTAGACAGCTATTAAGTCTCCTCTCAGTCTTCTCTTTTGCAAACTAAACAATCCCAAATCCTGCAACCTTTCCTCATAAGACAGGGTTTGCAGACCGGTCACCATTCTGGTTGCTCTTTTCTGAACTTGCTCCAGTTTGTTGATGTCTTTTTTAAAATGTGGTGCCCAAAACTGGACTCAATATTCCAAATGAGGTCTGACCAAAGAGGAGTAGAGGGAAATAATGACTTCACGTGATCTAGACTGTATGCTTCTGTTAATACATCCTAGAATTGCATTTGCCTTTTTTGCTGCTGCATCACACTGTTGACTCATATTCAGTCTGTAATCTATTAGTATACCCAAGTCTTTTTCACATGTGCTGTTGCTTAGGCCTATTCCTCCCATTCTGTATATGCTTTTTTCATTTTTATTGCCCAGATGTAGTACTTTGCATTTTTCCCTGTTAAAAACCATTCTGTTAGTTGCTGCCCACTTCTCCAGTTTATTTATATCTTTTTGAATCCTCTCTCTCTCTTCTCTAGTATTAGCTATCCCTCCTAGCTTTGTGTCATCAGCAAATTTAATCAGTTTACCCTCAATTCCTTCATCTAAATCGTTGATAAAGATGTTGAACAATACAGGGCCCAGGACAGAGCCCTGTGGTACCCCACTTGAGACATTCTTCCAACTGGATGTGCAGCCATTTACGACCACTCTTTGGGTCCGATCACTAAGCCAGTTATGAATCCACCTAACAGTTGCCTTGTCCATTCCATACCGTCCATTCCATACTTAGTCATTTTTTCAATAAGGATTGTATGAGATACTTTGTCAAATGCTTTGCTGAAGTCAAGATATACTATATCTACAGCATTTCCTTGATCCACCCAATCAGTGATTCCGTCATAGAAGGAAATTAAGTTAGTCTGACATGACTTATTAGTTACAAACCCATGCTGACTCTGTTTAATCACTTAATTCTTATCCAGGTACTGACATACTTGTTTAATAATTTGTTCAAAGATCTTTCCTGGTGTAGAAGTCAGACTCACTGGCCTATAGTTGCCTGGGTCCACCTTCTTACCCTTTTTGAAGATAGGAGCAACATTTGCTCTTCTCCAGTCTTCTGGGACTTCTCCTGTTCTCCAAGAATTTTCAAAGATTATGGAGAGGGGTTCAAAAATTTCTTCTGCTATCTCCTTCAGTACTCTGGGGTGTAATTCATCTGGACCTGGAGACTTGAATTCATTTAGGTTAGCTAAGTGTTTCCTCACTATCTTCTGTTTATAGATATCCTGGTTTCTTCTATTCCCTTAATAGGACAGTGAAGAACAGTTGATGTTACATTTCCTTTCTGAGAGAAAACAGATGCAAAATAGGAATTTAAAAGTTCGGCCTTCTCAACATCCTGTCTTACCATTTCATTTTCATCCTGTAAAAATCCTATAGCATCTTTGACTTTTCTTTTACTTTTGACATATCCCCAAAATCCTTTATTATTGCTTTTGACATCTCTTGCAAGCCTCAATTCATTGTCAGCTTTAGATAATCTGATTTGTGCCCTGCAGGTTCTGAAGATAGCATTATATTCTTCTTTAGATATGCCTCCCTCTTTCCATTTTATAAACATTTTTTTCTTCCTTTTTAGCATGTGCTTAAGTTCTGTGTTCATCCATCCTGGCTTCCTTAAATGCTTTCTATTCTTCCTTCTTTTCGGAATTGTTAACAATTGTGTTTGAGAATTTCATTTTTCAAGATTTCCCATCCTTCCTGGACATTTTTGTCTTTAAGGATATCCAGCCATTGGATCCCTCCAAATCTCTTTCTGAATCCCTTAAAATCTGCCTTTCTGAAATCTAACCTTGACGTCTGAGTCTTCACAGGTCTTCCTCCTCTAGTTATCCAAAATTCTAAAATAGCATGGTCGCTACCTCCTAGGGTCCCAGCCACTTTTACCTCCTCAACCACTTCCTCCCTGTTTATAAGGATTAGATCCAAGGTAGCAGTTCCCCTTGTTTTCTCCCCTACCTTTTGGAAGATAAAGTTGTCAGCAAGAGAGGATAAGAATTTCCTTGACCTTTTAATAGAATCATAGCTCCCTAAACATGGCTCCCTAAACCGTCACTGATTGTGGATACTTCACACTAGACCTCAAGCAGCTTGAATTGTGGCGTCTCCACTCTTCCTCCAGATTCTTGGACCTTGATTTCCAAATGAAATGCAAAATTTACTTTAATCTGAAAACAACACCTTGTTCCACTGAGCAACAGTCCAGTTCTTTTTCTCCTTGGCCCAGGTAAAATGCTTCTGACTTTGTCTATTGGTCATGAGTGGCTTGACACAAGGAATATGACACTTGAAGCCCATGTCCTGGATATGTCTGTGTGTGCTGGCTCTTGAAACAATGACTCCAGCAGCAGTCCACTCCTTGTGAATCTGCCCCCACATTTTTGAATGGCCTTTTCTTAACAATCCTTTCAAGGCTGCTTTTGCACCTTTTTTTTACCACACTTTTTCCTTCTCTCAGCTTTCCATTAATATGCTTGGATACAGCACTCTGCGAACTGCCAGCCTTTTTAGCAATGACCTTTTGTGGCTTACCCTCCTTGTGGTGTGTGTCAATGACTGCCTTCTGGACATCTATCAAGTCTGCAGTCTTCCCCATGATTATGGAGTCTACTGAAACAGACTAAGTGACCTTTTTAAATGCTTAGGAAGCCTTTGCAGGTGTTTTTTGTTAATTATTCTAATTTATTGAGATAATGACTTTTGGATTTTCATTGGCTGTAAGCCATAATCGTCAACATTAACCGAAATAAACACTTGAAATAGATCACTCTGCTTGTAATAACGCTCTCTAATATATGCGTTTCACTTTTTGCATTGAAGAACTGAAATAAGGTAACTTTTTGATATTCTAATCTTGTGAGAAGCACTTGTAATCTGAGACTGTTGCTAAGTTTTGGGGGGTATGCTAATCCCCCTCCTTACTTTGGTTTTACCCCATCCTCCATTCCCCGGTGCATTCCTATGTTGTTTGTGTGTGTATATTTGTATGATTAGATTTTCCTTTATCCCTGTTTGTATTACCTTTTTAGTCTGGTGTATTACGGTATATTGCTACTCTCCTCTTCCTTAGGTGGAAGAAGGGTACAGATTGAGGGAGGATTCAGGAGCTAAGGCAAGGTACGTGGCCCCGGCGTCTTCATCATTAGAAGTAATCTGGGGAACAGAAAAAGATAGGGTGCCCTTAGTGTTGGGGACAAGGAAGGAGCCCCTGGTCCCGGGATACCCGATAACAGTCGTGATAGTGTGGATCCTATTGTGATGCCTGTATGAGGTAGATTGCCCCTGTATAACCACCCTAAGAGTGCCCTTGGCACAAGTTTTAAAGTTAACTTTTCTCTTGGCGTCTTGACATCACTGGTGACTAGAGATGAGCGACTTTGCCTTTTTTAGGGTCGAGTCGGGTTTCATGAAACCCGACTTTCTCAAAAGTCGAGTCGAACGAAATCGTCCGACTATCGGGAAAAGTCGAAGGTCCGACTGAAACACAAAAACCCAATGCAAGTCAATGGGGAAGCAAAGTCGGCTGGGAGTGGAGAACAGTAAACACACCTACATGCCGGACCGCTATTTTAAAGTGCGCAAAATCTCTCTCTCTCTCCGCTGCACATGTCATCTCGTTGCCCACACTGTACGTCCTTGCTCAGTGGCTGAAAAAAGTCACGTGCAAGCATTCTGGGAAATCTGACTTTGGCGCTCGTTTTGCCGACAGCATGGCCGAATTCACGCTGTGGTCGGGTTTCGGTTGGCGAAACCCGACTTTGCCATAAGTCGGCGACTTATGAATCGGGCCGACCTGTTTCGCTCAACTCTACTGGTGACTTACTAATAACTTTACCTGATACTATTGAGTGAGTTGTTCAATCTGATCAACTGCTTTATAACTGGCTGTGCTCTATTATTATGGGCATATTCTTATCAGAATGACTATTTTATGTCCTGATAAATGTTCATACACGACTGCATATATTTACATCATAATCTTTGTCTTGCAATTGTAATGTATTTTCTTATTCACTAGTCTATTCATATACTCTGGCTGTTTTTATGCTTTCTTTTTGAACTTGTCTTTTGTTAATGTAGTGTCACTATGGTTACAGAGGTTTAACCAGTAGACTTGAAATCTAAGGCTTCATTCGTACAACCTTATAACAGCTATATGCATATAATTTATTATTCTGTTTTACGGGTGTACAACAGCAGGTCTGACTCAAGCTAGTAGCATCATATATGCCTTACTCTTGGTTAGTGGTTGTTAGTTTCGGCCTCAAGATTCATAGTCGGGATGGTATTTTCTGGTGCTCTTGAGATCAGAAGATTTGGCCATGGTATGGTCTTATGAATTTTTGCCTTATTTGTAGGACTCCTTCCTTATTAGTATAGTCAACAATATATCAGTTCAATATTATCTATGAAAAGTGCTATAGCACTCCTGAGAATTTAAATGTTAATATCTCAAAGCTGGGTGATGAGGTTTCTGCTGCAGCAAGTTGCTTACCTCTTAGGCTATGTGCACACGGGGCGGATTCACCCGCAAATTTTTCCGCACGGATTTTGCAAACTCTGCAGGTCAAAAGACCTGTGGATTAGCCTGCGGTTTTGCCTTGCGGTTTATCACCTACACAATGGAGGAGATGGCAAACCGCAGAGGAATCCGCAGAAAAGAATGACATGTCAATTCTTTCTGCGGATTTGAAACCGCAGCAAAAACCACACGGAAAAATCCGCCCCATCTGCACTGCGGTTTCAGTTTTCCATAGGCTAGAATGGTACTGTACATCACCTGCAGTTCTGCTGTGGATCTGCAGGGCCAAATCCGCTGCGGATCCGCGGCAGAATCCGCACCGTGTGCACATAGCCTTACAGGAAAGTAATACTTAGCCGCTTTGGTTCATATAATCTAATACAAAAATCCACTTGTAAGCAGGTTTGAATTATCGCAATGCCTACTGGCAAAAAACATTGTGCTCCACAGGTACTCGGCAGGGTTGACTTGAAACAAACCTACTGGTTTACTGGTTACAGACTCGCTTTGTGGACTTGGGTCTAATGGCTACACAACATCCGAAGTACAGATCATGGCAATTACATTTCAGTACTTAGCTACATTGCTATGTAGTTACACAATAACAAAAAGAGTCTATACACTTCTTGGTTACTCCACTGGGAGCCACATAACTTGGCAGTTACACTACTGTAAACACTAAGCATGCTGGTTGCAGTAGCAACAGGAATTGTCCCTTTAAATGCATAGTTTGGAAGGTCCATGAGAGGTCCAAGTCTGTGGTGTCAAGATAAGAGGGTACTTGTAATAGAAGGCAGTGAAGGAAAATATTAAAGGCTGAGGACAGGACAAAAAGGAAATACAAAGTTGTTTTAATGCAGTTGTAGGGTCAAAAGCCCTGATTATAGGTGGATAAAACAAATGCTTTGAACACTTGGGAAGAAATATAAGCCATGGTTTGTTCACATGGGTGTACCTATGGACACTGGAGGCTTCACTAAACCTGCTAATGTACAGTGACTATAAAGTCTCCACACCCCTGTTAAATTGTCCATTTTTTCATGTAAAAAAAAAATTATACTATGGGCAGGTGCAGATGAACGTATTTTCGGTCCTAGTACCATCCAACAAAACTTGGGATCACACTAGGACCAATGTTTGTCTATGGGACTGTTATGGGACCGTGCATATGTCAGATTTCTCTAGCAACCTTCCACGAAAGCATAGGAGGTTGTCTCCACGCCCTAATGGGGGACAGGAAGCACGAGAGGTTAAAAGGTCCCTCCCAGCTCCCTCTCACCAGTGTCTTTCCTGTCCCCCATGGGGCATGGAGAGGTGCGGTATGCTGTGTGGCCGGCTGCTGCAGCGTACCTGTAATTCTTAAGCCGGGCAGTGGTGGTCAGCGGCGCTGCTTCCCCTCTTCCGTACTGCTCCCGTCTTCATAAGAACACGGGACCTTCCTGGCCCACCCGCGCTCCCCTCTGGGGAGTAAAGCGGGCCAGTGATCCCCGACCGGAGGCCTCCCGCAGCTCTCCGGTCTCTCCTCCTTCTGTTGCACGCCGTGCGGTGACCCGGAAGTAACGTCACGCGCGGTCACTTCCGTGATATGTATGACAACTTCCTGTCATGGCGGCCCCCATTCAGCTGCCAGCGTGCGGAGCTCGCCAGCACTCGCTGTGCCTGCCCCGGGACCTAGGGAGGAGGAGGGGGAAAATACTGCGCTGAGGGCGGGGTTAACCATTTACTAACCTGCCGGAAGACGCCGACAGGTAAGGCAAATCCCCTGTCAGTATGGACGGTTCTTCCTGCCCTGCGTCTGCAGAGCCCAGCGCTGCCCCAGCCACAGTAAGTGTAACTGGAGTGGGTCCTAGTGGTGCGATCTTGGAATAGAAGTCCTCAAAATACTTCTCCCCCTTTTTTATAGGGAGAAAAGTCTGCCCACAAAAGCACCAATACCACCAGCAAGTCGGCCAAATGTGTCATATGCAGTGCAAAACTCCCCTCAAATTGGGCGAAAAAATTGTGTCAAGCTTGCATAGACAGGGTGGTCAGGGCTGAACACCCGTCACTAATTGACGAAATCCGCAGCCTGGTTACTCACCAGGTTCAGACTTCCCTGGCCGCACTGTCCCCCCCTCCACCACCTCCACTCCATCCGATTGTGGGCTCACCACCCCCAAAAAAACAGAAAATTCAGATGGAAGAGAGTCTGAATCAGAAAAATCATATAATTCAGGCTCCGAAAATTGGGAACAACCGGGAACCTCTAATTCAGCCGAATCTAGGAAATACCTCCTTTCCACGGAATATGTGGAGGAGCTGGTCGGCGCAGTACGGGCCACCATGGGCCTAGAGGATGAGCCTATTACTCAGTCAGCACAAGACCGCATGTTCGGGGGATTCGAGGGACACAAGCGAACAGGTTTCCCAGTACATAGGAGCATAGTAGATATGATCTCCCAGGAATGGGAGTACCCAGAGAAGCGCTACTCAGCCCCTTCGGAACTCAGGCATAGATTCCCCCTGGAAGGAGAGGAGTTTAAATGGGACATCCCAAAAGTTGATGTCCAGGTGGCGAGGGTGGTGAAGAAAACGGTCCTTCCTTTTTATGACGCGTCCCAGCTTAGAGACCCGATGGACCGTAAAGCAGAGAGCCTCCTAAGGAAAGCCTGGGAAACCTCTGCTTTTTCCTTAAAGTCAGGGATTGCGTCCACATGCGTGTCTAGGTCTCTCTTCCAATGGATAGAGGAACTAAAGAGTCATATTTCTCGGGGAACCTCAAGAGGTGACCTCCTGAACTCCCTTCCTATACTACAAAGAGCTACAGGCTTCTTGGCGGATGCATCGATGGAGATGATCCGTACCTCTGCCAGGGCTATGGTACAGTCCAATTCTGCAAGACGTGCCCTCTGGCTTAAAACGTGGAGCAGGGATGTTACCTCCAAGGTGAAGCTCTGCTCTTTGCCCTTCAAGGGTGAACATGTCTTCGGCCCGGCCTTAGATGAAATTCTTGAAAAGGCCACAGACAAAAAGAAGGTACTTCCTGAGCAGAGGACCCCAAAAAAGCTGCTTTTTCGAGCCCCCCAGAATCAGCCATCCCAGCCGAGAGAGAAGGGAAAGTCGGGAAGATTGCGTTATGCTAAGGGGAGAGGCAGGAATATCCTGGTCCCCCAGCAACAGCAGCAACAACAGCCACAAGAAAAGCAATGACTCGACCCCAGTGGGGGGAAGGCTTTCGAGGTTCTTTCACTCTTGTCAGTTGATTTCCAACAGCCCCTGGGTCCTCAGTGTGATCAAAGATCACTAGAATTCGAATCCTCCCCCTTGTGGGGTATAAGAGCTACCTCCCTACCACCTCGGGAGACTACAGCACTGAAATCCGGCATCCAGCTCCTTCTACAATCAAACGCCATTTCTCACGTCTCTGTGGAGGAACAAGGAAGGGGGCATTATTCCATGCTGTTCCTAGTGAAGAAACCCACAGGAGAGGCAAGAATAATAATAAATCTCAAGGGCCTCAACCGACATATCGCAGAATCAAGATGGAGTCGGTAAAGACCGCCATTCCTTTGATAGGGCCATCTTACTTCATGGCAACCATAGATCTGAAGGATGCCTATTTTCACATTCCTATACATCCTTCTCATAGGAAGTACCTAAGGTTTGCGATCTGTCAGGGTCCAGACATCCGACACTATCAGTACAACGTACTTCCCTTTGGAATATCCTCTGCCCCTTGAGTATTTTCCAAAATTATGGCGGAAGCTGTGTCCCACATCAGAAGCCAAGGTATATGCATGTACCTATATGCAGGACGACCTGCTGATAATAGGAGCCTCATACTAGACTCTGGTAAACCAGGTGACCCAAACTCTGGGTATTCTCCAATCGCTGGGGTGGATCCCGAATATAAAAAAGTCGCAGATCCAACCCTCCCAGCAGATAAAATTCTTGGGAATCCTCTTAGATTCAAGGAAACAAACGTCCTTCCTCCCGGAGGAAGATCAGAGGTCCATAATTTCAAGAATCTCGAGTTTCTGGTCAGCTATATCCATACTAGGGTCAAAGACCTCCTGCATCCAGTCGGTACCTTGGGCGCAGGCTCACTCCAGAATACTCTAGTCCCATATCTTGGGAAACTGTAACAGAGATCACACCTGCCTGAACAAAAAAGTACACAACCCCAGGAAGAGTGAAAGCTTTGCTAGCATGGTGGATGGACCACAAAAATCTGTGCAGGAGAATCAACTGGTCCCAAATCCCCTTGGTCACGGTAACATCGGATGCCAGCAAAAAAGGCTGGGGAGCCGTAGTGTCCCTACAACCATTCCAGGGGTTGTGGAGCCAGAGAGTGAGTACAAAGTCCTCAAACTTCAGGGAACTGAAGGCTGTGGAGGAAGCTCTCCTGGCGGCAAGACACCTAGTTCAGGGCCATCATATCAGAGTCAATGTACAATGTAACAACAGTGGCCCATCTCAGACACCAAGGTGGTACAAGATCCAGCAGTCTAGAGGGCCTGTCGGGCCGAATATTTTGCTGGGCCGAAAGACACCTCCGGTCTCTAACAGCAGTCCACCTAAAGGGTAACTCCATTCTTCAGGCAGATTTCCTGAGCCGAAAATGCATCCAGCCTGGCGAGTGGAGCCTTAACGAAAAAATCTTTCAGAAGCTGGTCAACAGGTGGGGCCTCACGGAGGTGGATCTACTGGCCTCAAGAGAAAATGCTCGGGTGAGAAACTATTTTTCCCTGAACCCCAGGGACAGATCCCTGGGGGTAGATGCCTTCACCCACAAGTTTCACCTTGGCATATGCCTTCCCGCCAGTTCCAATCCTTGCCGCAACCCTGAGGAAGATCCAGGAGGATCGAACGCAGACCATCCTAGTAGCTCCGCTATGGCCAAAGAGGAGCTGGTATTCTCTAATTACAGAGCTACAGGTAGAGGGGCCAGTCCTCCTACCCCTGGAAAACGACCTTCTCTTACAGGGCCCGCTACATCACCCAAACCTCTGGGGAATGAGGTTAGCGGCCTGGTTACTGAGGCCCAGATCTTGAGGGCCAAGGTTCTATCAGAGGCAGTAATAAACACCCTCCAGAAATCCCAGAAGCCGGTCACCATTGCGCTATATATATATATATATATATATATATATATATATATATATATATATATATATATATATATATATATATATATATACTCACTGGCCACTTTATTAGGTACACCATGCTAGTAAGGGGTTGGACCCCCTTTTGCCTTCAGAACTGCCTCAATTCTTCGTGGCAGAGATTCAACAAGGTGCTGGAAGCATTCCTCAGAGATTTTGGACCATATTGACATGATGGCATCACACAGTTGGCGCAGATTTGTCGGCTGCACATCCCTGATGCGAATCTCCCGTTCCACCACATCCCAAAGATGCTCTATTGGATTGAGATCTGGTGACTGAGGAGGCCATTTGAGTACAGTAAACTCATTGTCATGTTCAAGAAACCAATCTGAGATGATTCGAGCTTTATGACATGGCGCATTATCCTGCTGAAAGTAGCCATCAGATGTTGGGTACATTGTGGTCATAAAGGGATGGACATGGTCAGCAACAATACTCAGGTAGGCTGTGGCGTTGCAACGATGCTCAATTGGTACCAAGGGGCCCAAAGAGTGCCCAGAAAAAATTCCCCACACCATGACACCACCACCACCAGCCTGAACCGTTGATACAAGGCAGGATGGATCCATGCTTTCATGTTGTTTACGCCAAATTCTGACCCTACCATCCGAATGTCGCAGCAGAAATCGAGACTCATCAGACCAGGCAACGTTTTTCCAATCTTCTACTGTCCAATTTCGATGAGCTTGTGCAAATTGTAGCCTCAGTTTCCTGTTCTTAGCTGAGAGGAGTGGTACCCAGTGTGGTCTTCTGCTGCTGTAGCCCATCTGCCTCAAAGTTCGACGCACTGTGCGTTCAGAGATGCTCTTCTGCCTACCTTGGTTGTAACGGGTGGCAATTTGAGTCACTGTTGCCTTTCTATCAGCTCGAACCAGTCTGCCCATTCTCCTCTGACCTCTGGCATCAACATGGCATTTCCGGCCACAGAACTGCCGCTCACTGGATTTTTTTTCTTTTTCGGACCATTCTCTGTAAACCCTAGAGATGGTTGTGCGTGAAAATCCCAGTAGATCAGCAGTTTCTGAAATTCTCAGACCAGCCCTTCTGGCACCAACAATCATGCCACGTTCAAAGGCACTCAAATCACCTTTCTTCCCCATACTGATGCTCGGTTTGAACTGCAGGAGATTGTCTTGACCATGTCTACATGCCTAAATGCACTGAGTTGCCGCCATGTGATTGGCTGATTAGAAATTAAGTCTTAACACACAGTTGGACAGGTGTACCTAATAAAGTGGCCAGTGAGTGTATGTGTATGTGTATATATATATATATATATATATATATATATATATATATATATATATATATATATATATATATATATATATATATATATATATATATATATATATATATATATATATATATATATATGTGTGTATATATATATATATACATATACACACACAATCTGGAAAAAGTTTTCCTCATCGTGTCAGCCAGATTTGCCTGAACCAGGAAACCCTAACATTTCCCGTATCCTGGATTTCCTACAGAGGGGGCTTGAGCTAGGTCTAAAGCCTAGCACACTGAAAGTACAGATATCAGCATTAAGCTCCATGTTTGACTGTGACTTGGCCAACCACAGGTGGATAAGAAGATTCATTACATCAGCCACTAGGCTACATCCAAAAAAGCTAGTTGCGGTTCCACCATGGGACTTGAACGTGGTTCTTACGGGACTCACTCAATCACCCTTTGAGCCCCTGCCATCCTGTACTTCTCAGTTGCTCTCCTGTAAGGTGGCCTTCCTTATAGCAATAACCTCAGCAAGGTGAATAGGAGAGCAGCAGGCTCTGTCAATCAGAGAACCCTACCTAACAGTCAGAGATGACTCCATAGTTCTCTCCCTTGATCTGTCTTTTCTACCAAAGGTTGTGTCGGACTTTCATAGATCACAGAATATAATTCTCCCCTCATTTTGTCAAAACCCAACAAACCCTAAAGAAGAGCTGTTTCTTACGCTGGACGTAAGGCGAATAATTCTCCACTACTTAGAGTGTACCAAGCCTTATAGAATCGACCACAACCTATTCATCCATACCTCTGGTCCAAACAGAGGAAAGAAGGTGGCAAAAAACACCATTGCCAATTGGATTAAAAAGGCTATCTCTGAAGCATACCTGGCGCAAAATGTCACTCCCCCTACAGGGATCAAAGCGCATTCAACACGATCTACCCCTACTTCATGGGCTGAGAGGGCAGGCGCATCTTCAGAGCAGATTTGTAAGGCAGAAACCTGGTCCTCCTTACATACTTTTTCTAAACACTACAGGTTGGACCTTATGTCCAACAGGGATTTAGTCTTTGGCCGAAAAGTTCTTCAGGCCGTTGTCCCCCCCCCCCCCCCCCCCCCCAGTGCAGTATAGGTTGTTATGCCTCCTATGCTGTCGTGGAAGGTTGCTAGAGAAAATAGAATTAGACTTACCGGTAATTCAGTTTCTAGAAACCTTCCATGACACTACTATTTCCCTCCCTGCATTCTTGGACAAATTCTGAGAATCTTAAGGTAACCGGTGCTATGGTAATCAGTTATAAGTCACTGGTGAGAGGGAGGTGGGAGGGACCTTTTAACCTCTTGTGCTTCCTGTCCCCCATTAGGGCGTGGAGACAACCTCCTATGCTGTTGTGGAAGGTTTCTAGAAACCAAATTACCGGTAAGTCTAATTCTATTTTTTTCCCTTCCACCACGTGCCGCTCCAAGGGAAAAAATCGACCCATGCCCAAATTGGATCCAATAATCGGATCTCACTTGGATATGCGAGTCAATAAGTCCATAGAAATCATTAGACTGCACTCGAATGACATCTGAGTGCAGTACGATTTCCACAGACTGACAGAATAGGGAAGATGGAGACTTTTATTTTAGTGAATCTACTAATCATTGAGAAGCATTATTGACCCGACTCTCTCTTACGAGAGAATACACTGTCGTCTGCACCTGTCCTAAGAAGAATTATTTCAGAACGGATTTCACCTTTAATGTCATTCATAATCTATTGAGAAATAATCTGAAATTGCTTTGAGTGGGAAAATAAAAAAAAACAAACTAATAATATGGTTGCACAATTGTGAACATCCTTTTAAAATCGGGGATGTGGTTGTTTTCAGAATTAGCAAATCACATTTACACTTGCATTAAATCAGTGTTCCCCAACTCCGGTCCTCAAGAGCCACCAACAGGTCATGTTTTCAGGATTTCCTTAGTATTGCACAGGTGATAATTGCATCACCTGGACAGGCAAGAATTCAAACACCTGTGCAATACTGAGGAAATCATGAAAACATGACATGTTGGTGGCTCTTGAGGACCGGAGTTGGGGAACACTGTTAAATAGTAGTCAATACACTGCTGCCATCATTTACAGCAATTCTGATTAATCCCATAAAGTTTAGCTGTTCTAGGTAAGATTTTCCTGACATTTTATTAGTTGTATTTAATGGTCCAAAAAACGCATACAACACAACAAATGTATCTCATTGTTGAAAGTCAGGAGAAGGGTACAAAAAAATTCCAAGGCGTTAGATATACAGTTGTGGCCAAAAGTATTGACACCCCTGCAAACCAACACTTTTTCAGGCATGTGCTGACTTATATCATTCATATTTTTTTCTGCTCGTTAATGGATTGGTGTTCCCATCTCTTTCTATGTACCGTACAGTTGTGGCCAAAAGTATTGACACCCCTGCAATTTTGTCAGATAATACTCAGTTTCTTCCTGAAAATGATTGCAATCACAAATTCTTTGGTATTATTATCTTCATTTAATTTGTGTTTAAATGAAAAAACACAAAAGAGAATGAAGCAAAAAGCAAAACATTGATCATTTCACACAAAACTCCAAAAATGGGCCAGACACAAGTATTGGCACCCTCAGCCTAATACTTGGTTGCGCAACATTTAGCCAAAATAACTACGACCAACCGCTTCCAGTAACCATCAATGAGTTTCTTACAATGCTCTGCTGGAATTTTAGACCATTCTTCTTTGGCAAGCTGCTCCAGGTCCCTGATATTAGAAGGGTGCCTTCTCCAAACTGCCATTTTTAGATCTCTCCACAGGTGTTCTAAGGAATTCAGGACTGGACTCATTGCTGGCCACCTTAGAAGTCTCCAGTGCTTTCTGTCAAACCATTTTCTAGTGCTTTTTGAAGTGTCTTGGGTCATTGTCCTGCTGGAAGACCCATGACCTCTGAGGGAGACCCAGCTTTCTCACACTGGGCACTACATTATGCTGCAAAATTTGTTGGTAGTCTTCAGACTTCATAATGCCATGCACACCGTCAAGCAGTCCAGTGCCAGAGGCAGCAAAGCAACCCCAAAATATCAGGGAACCTCTGCCATGTTTGACTGTAGGGACCGTGTTTTTTTCTTTGAATGCCTCTTTTTTTCTCCTGTAAACTCTATGTTGATGCCTTTGCCCAAAAAGCTCTACTTTTGGCTCATCTGACCAGAGAACATTCTTCCAAAACGTTTTAGGGTTTTTCAGGTAAGTTTTGGCAAACTCCAGCCTGGCTTTTTTATGTCTCGGGTTAAGAAGTGGGGTCTTCCTGGGTCTCCTACCATACAGTCCCTTTTCATTCAGATGCTGACGGATAGTACGGGTTGACATTGTTGTACCCTCAGACTGCAGGGCAGCTTGAACTTGTTTGGATGTTAGTCGATGTTCTTTATCCAACATCCGCACAATCTTGCGTTGAAATCTCTTGTCAATTTTTCTTTTCCGTCCATGGGCTTTAAACTTCTTGATGACACTGCGCACGGTAGACACAGGAACATTCAGGTCTTTGGAGATGGACTTGTAGCCTTGAGATTGCTCATGCTTCCTCACAATTTGGTTTCTCAAGTCCTCAGACAGTTCTTTGGTCTTCTTTCTTTTCTCCATGCTCAATGTGGTACACACAAGGACACAGGACAGAGGTTGAGTCAACTTTAATCCATGTCAACTGGCTTCAAGTGCGATTTTAGTTATTGCCAACACCTGTTAGGTGCCACAGGTAAGTTACAGGTGCTGTTAATTACACAAATTAGAGAAGCATCACATGATTTTTCGAACAATGCCAATACTTTTGTCCACCCTCTTTTTTATGTTTGGTGTGGAATTATATCCAATTTGGCTTTAGGACAATTCTTTTTGTGTTTTTTCATTTAAGACAAATTAAATGAAGATAATAATACCAAAGAATTTGTGTTTGCAATCATTTTCAGGAAGAAACTGAGTATTATCTGACAGAACTGCAGGGGTGTCAATATTTTTGGCCACAACTGTACAATGTCACACTGTGAAGACAATCATCAAGAACGTGGCTTAAGTTTGGCACAACAGTAACATTACCTAGAACTGTATTTCCCTCAAAAATGTATGAAAAATTCAAGAAGAATATTGGTACAGGAGACTGCCCAGAGACCTGTAGCAACAATAAAGGAGCTGCAGGAATTCCTAGCAAGTACTGTATGTGATCGCAATCTCCCGTATTCATTTGTCTTGGACATAGGATAGGATGGGAAAACAGAAGCCTTTTCTTACAAAGGAAAACATCCAAGCCCGCCTATATTTTGCCAAAACCCTACATCATTAAGCTGTCAAAAGCATGTGGGAAAGCGTATAGTCTAGTGAGACTAAGGTAGAACTTTTAGGCCATAATTCCAAATGTTTGACGCAAAGCCAACACTGCACATCACAAAACAAACACCATACCCACGGTGAAACATTGTGAAGGAAGTATTATGCTTTGGAACTGTGTTTTTGGTAGCTGGAACTGGGGCTTTATTCAAGGTTAAGAGAATTATGAACAGTTCCAATTATCAGTCAATTTTGCTACACGCCCTCGGACCTCTGCTAAGAAGCCTAATGAGTTTCACATTTCAGTACCACACAGACTGAAAAAATTATTCCAAATCAATAAAAGAATAGCTACACCAGAAGATGAAAGTTTTGGGTGGCCCAGCCAGAACCCCAACCTGAATCCAATAGAAGCCTCATGCAAAAAGAGTGGGCAAACATTGCCAATTCTAGATGTACCATGCTGATAGACTGAAATCCAAAAAGAATGAATGCTGTCAAAAATTCAAAGGTACTTGAACAAAGTATTTAACATTGTGCATATTTATGCAACCACATTATTTTAGTTACGGTGCATTTGTTCAGGTGGCGAAAGAAAAATGTAAGTTTATTTTTTTAATTTGAATTATTAAAGGTGAAAAAAGCTCCAATTTTTATCATATTTCTAAAATTTTAGTAGGGTTGGACTGGAGCATCGGGACACCGGATGATTCACCAGTGGGTCCGTGTTCTTGGTGGGCCCCTGAGTAGAACATGGAGGGGGCCCGCTAGTTTCAACTGAATGTTTATCCGAGGAGAGCAGGTTTTGCTGCAGGAAAAAATGCATCAAAAACGCCACATGTGAACATAGTCATATACTTTATACAGGGCTGCTGTGTATAATGTCACTGGTGATGACTGTATTACCTGTAGACTATACACTTTATACAGAACATCTGTGTATAATGTCACTGTAATACCTGTACACTTGCACTATATACTGTATACTATATACAGAGCTCCTGTGTATAGTGTAACCGTTGGTAATAGTATTGTGTTTTTTCTTTAATCAGTTTTGTAGCAGTCATTCATTATGTGGTGGTAATATGTGGCTTTGTCATGGTGTGGTGGTATTTCTTCCCTGTATGTGGTATTACTGGTCTTGGAATAGTGGATTGTGTTGTGTTTGGCGGGCAATTGTTCTCTCTAATATTAATTAGGATATTCTTTATTTCCATTAGTGATTAAATACTTAGAACAAAAACAGGCATTCGCCGGTGAAAACAAGTACGGTAATCACCTCTGCACTGGATAAGTGATAACTTATTGATTGGTTGGGGTCTGATTGCTGGGACCTGCACTGATCTGCAGAATGTGGTGCTTTTAGGGTATGTGCACACGCTGCGCATTCTGCTGCGGATCCGCAGCAGATTTGGCCCTGTGGATCCGCAGCAGATCGGCAAGCAGTGTACAGTACCATGTTAGCCAATGGGTTTTCCAAACCGCAGTGCACATGATGCGGATTTTGCCGCGGTTTTAAATCTGCAGCATGTCAATTCTTTCTGCAGATTCCGCAGCGGTTTGACACCTGTTCCATTGTCCAAGTGTCAAACCGCAGGGGAAAACCGCAGGTCACTTTAAGTGGGTTTTACCTGCAAATCTGCGCGGAAAAATCCGCAGGTGAATCCGCACTGCACTCACCCTTAGACTGGCGCAGCATGTGTGACTTGACCACTGATCCATTCATTCCCTCAGTGACTGCGAGCCCTGCACTTGTTTTTTTTGGAAGACCCAAAGAGAATGAATGGAGCTGTGGTCAGACATCCCACCTGACGCTCCATTTTAGAATGAGGATAAGTGTCCTGTCAGGGATACAACTTTCCAATTCTTTGGATTGGTTCAATTTACAAAGGTCAGATCCAAATGATCAATAAGTTATCACCTATCCTGTGGAGACCATGTATCGGTGTGTTGTAACCAGGGCTGTGGAGTCGGTGCTCATTTTGGTGGAGTTGGAGTCGGTATAAAATGGTCTGACTCCGACTCCTAAAATATGTAATAAATTGGGTACAGTAGTTCAATGCAGAATGTGCTGAATATTTTTTCATAGGAATTTGGGAAAGTTATGACATGTCCTATAAATGGCTGTTCTATTCCTGATCTAAGGCTACATTCACGCACAGCATTTTTGCTGCGTTTTTTGTGGATATGTTTTTCAGCTGCAAAAGCAGATCAGATTTTTTAAAAACCGCATCACCTGAATGGTTTTTGAGCTCATAGATAATGTTTAAGTGTGCAAAGTTACTGTAACAATGACAGCAGATATGTTTAAAAGACAGCTCATACAGCTTGTTGTGAAGGACAGTATACCATTATCATTATTTGCATGACCAGCATTTACAGCTCTTAATGGAGAAATGGCCCGCAAACTTGGTGTTTCTCTGGAAAGAGAAAGTATTAGAAAATTAGTGATTGAAGAAGCCCTTAAACAAAAGGAAGATCTTAAAAAGACTCTCAAAAGACACTTCATGTTTCTTAAAATGGATGACTGCACGTCACAGTGAACTATTTTGCCATCAATGTTGGATATGTTTGTGACAACAAAAATTGTTACCAACACGCTGGCAGTAAAAGATACTAAAGCTCATCACAGCAGCCAGTTTCTCCAGGCCTTAGTGGAAAAAGTTCTGCAAGATTACAAACTCAAAAAAGAACAGGTTCTTGCTATTGTAACGGACAATGCTTCAAATATAAGTACAATTACACTGATGAATGAGCGTAATGAACAACAGCTAGAGGAACATTTAGGATTCTGTATGTTTGAGATGGAAGGCCACAGTGTTGTTCATGTAACTGAGGAACAAACAGATATTACAACAGAAGAACAGCAAAATTCTACTGTAGAAATAGATGATCTTGTTGAAGCTGCTTCAAAACACTTTCCTATTCATCACATGCGCTGTTTTGTGCACACACTGCAGCTGGCAATAAGAGAGAGTCTGCAAAAGGGACATGCTGGAAATCTGATTGGAAAAGTGAGGAAATTGGTTATTGCCGCCAGAACCCCTAAAATTGATTCCATCTTGAAAAGACGTGCTGGAAAAGGGGCAATTGTTGATCAAGCCACTGGGTGGGGCAGCACTTATTTAATGATTGAGCGATTGCTTGATCTAAAACCGTTTCTTATAGATATGGCGAACCCTCAGGTAACGCTAAATGAAGGTCAATGAACACAGGTGGCTGAATTGAAGGAATTGCATAATCACCCATTTACCGTGACTAAAAAATTACAAGCTAAGGATTTAACTCCTGGCATTTTCATGAGGGAGTGGAAGAACTTGTTAATTTGCTGTTAAATCGCCGATGGCATTTCTGCTTCAATGAAATGGAGAGAGACACAGCTATTGGAAAATAAAATTTTTCAGGCAGCTGTTTATGTGGACCCAAGTCATCGTATACTGCTTAATAATCAACAGCTTACTAAAGGAAAAGAAGCTCTGACTGAGGTAGCAGTTAGGAAGAGTGGCCTACAGGAGGACTGCCAGGAGAAAGAGGACTTGGGTCCTGACAGTGCTACTGCTGCCATATCTTCAGCCTCATCAGATGAGGAGTTTGACTTTGACAAGTATTTGGAATATATGGAGCAGTCAAAGCGTTGCCGCAAGGAAAAAGTCTTCCCTCCGTCTCCTATAGCAAGCAGACTGACCATATTTCAGCAAAATGTTTCACTTGCTCTCAAAGAAATAGAAAAATTCAACCATTCATCAAAACTGACTGTGCATGAGGCAATTCCTTTATACCCGAAAATTGTTAGAGATGTTGCCCATGTGGTTACGTCTTTGCCTCCAACCCAAGTTACTATAGAGAGGTTGTTCTCTAGCCTTAAAATTATTAGGTCAGATTTGAGGTCATGAAGGAGGATCTGATGGAGGCAATTTTATTTCTTAGAACAAATTCATAGACTGCACAAATGTTATTTAGTACAGCTGTGGCCAAAAGTATTGACACCCCTGCAATTCTGTCAGATAAATACTCAGTTTCCTCCTGAAAATGATTGCAAAGAAAAATTATTTGGTATTATTATCTTCATTTAATTTGTCTTAAATTAAAAAAACACAAAAAGAATTGTCCTAAAGCCAAATTGGATATAATTCCACACCAAACATAAAAAAGAGGGTGGACAAAATTATTGGCACTGTTCGAAAAATCATGTGATGCTTCTCTAATTTGTGTAATTAACAGCACCTGTAACTTACCTGTGGCACCTAACAGATGTTGGCAATAACTAAATCACACTTGCAGCCAGTTGACATGGATTAAAGTTGACTCAACCTCTGTCCTGTGTCCTTGTGTGTACCACATTGAGCATGGAGAAAAGAAAGAAGACCAAAGAACTGTCTGAGGACTTGAGAAACCAAATTGTGAGGAAGCATGAGCAATCTCAAGGCTACAAGTCCATCTCCAAAGACCTGAATGTTCCTGTGTCTACAGTGTGCAGTGTCATCAAGAAGTTTAAAGCCCATGGCACTGTGGCTAACCTCCCTAGATGTGGACGTAAACGAAAAATTGACATGAGATTTCAACGCAAGATTGTGCGGATGTTGGATAAAGAACCTCGACTAACATCCAAACAAGTTCAAGCTGCCCTGCAGTCCGAGGGTGCAACAGTGTCAACCCGTGCTATCCATCGGCATCTGAATGAAAAGGGACTGTATGGTAGGAGACCCAGGAAGACCCCACTTCTTACCCCGAGACAAAAAGCCAGGCTGGAGTTTGCCAAACTTACCTGAAAAAGCCTAAAACATTTTGGAAGAATGTTCTCTGGTCAGATGAGACAAAAGTAGAGCTTTTTGGGCAAAGGCATCAACATAGAGTTTACAGGAGAAAAAAAGAGGCATTCAAAGAAAAAAACACGGTCCCTACAGTCCAACATGGCGGAGTGTTGTGAGTTCATTTTCCCCTTCGTCACTGAGGTCTGGTGAACTCCCTATTCTGGTAAAGGAAGGTAATGAGCCTGATTATCAGGCGCCTGAGCCTAATGAGGATGACTGGCTGAGTGGAGTCACGGACTGGATATAAGGCTGCCGACGCCCTTCTGCCCTGCGGGTGATTTCTCTGTGGACTTCTAGGACACCAGTCTGATTCCTGCTCCTCAAGAGCTAACAGGCAAAGCAGAAAACTTAGCTTTAGTGTTTTGTTTTTGTTTGCCTTGCTTTTCTGGATTCTGCCATTCCCTGCTGGGGTTAGCTGAATCTCCTTTTGCCGGTTGCTCTGTCTTCAGAATATTCCTGAGTACTGACATAGCTTTTTTGAAGCCTAGCGTCTTCAGGGCCTTTTTCACTGTCAGTCTGTTGGCTCTTATTTTCATAGGGTTTTTCACGGATTGCAGACAGCAGCCTTCCTGTCCTTTCCTATCTAGTTAGCTTGGGCCCCGTCTTTGCTCAGTCTATCTTTCTGTCTGTGTTTGATGTTTTCATCTTGCTTCACCGTCATTATATGTTGGGGGCTGACTATTGCTTTGGGGTCTGCTCTGGGGCAGTTTAGATTTCCCCTTTCTTTCTTTAGGCCTATTTAATTCTCCGGCTGTGATCGAGGGGTCTAGGGCATCATAGGAACCCCCCACGGCTACTGTTAGTTGTTGTGGATAGGATCAGGGGTCTGCAATCCGATAGCTGCCAACCTCTCTGGTTTTCTGGACTTAGCTAGCATTTCTGTTTTTGCCTCCTACGGTGACTCAATCATAACAAAATCACCCGCCATACCGCAGATCCTAGGGTACTCAATAGCAGGAAAGAATTGTGTTTAAAAAAAAAAAAAAGTGTGTGTATATTCTATATCTCTGAGGCCGTAGGGGGAATTTTTTTTTCTCTCAATGGAGATAAAGCAATTGTCTGATTGTGTGGAGCAGCTCGCTGCAGAAGTGCGGGGAATTTCCGCCTACCTTGCTCGTTCGCATGCTGTTGAACCAAAGATCCCTACACCTGATGTATTTTTTGGGGATCGATCTAAATTTTTGAGTTTCAAAAATAATTGTAAATTATTTTTTGCCTTGAAGCCTAACTCGTCAGGGAGCTCCGCGCAGCAGGTTAAAATTGTCATCTCTTTGCTGCGTGGCGATCCCCAGGATTGGGCGTTTTCTTTGAAACCAGATGATCCTATTCTGACTAATGTGAACGCATTCTTTCAAGCTTTGGGGTTGTTGTATGACGAACCTAATGCTATTGATCAGGCTGAAAAGACGCTGTTGGCATTGAACCAGGGTCGAGATTCTGCAGAGTTGTACTGTCAAAAGTTCCGAAAGTGGGCGGTCCTTACTACCTGGAATGATAATGCCTTGGCTGCTCTCTTTCGGAAGGGTTTGTCAGAAGCCGTAAAAGATACTATGGTGGGATTTGCTGTTCCCTCTGGTCTGGACGATTCTATGTCATTAGCCATTCAGGTTGATCAGCGTTTACGTGAACGCAGGATTGCACGAGAGGTGTTGCCACCGGTTGAACAGACGTCTGAACCTATGCAATGTGATAGAGTTTTGTCTAAGGCGCAACGTCAGGAGTTCAGAAGGCGTAATAAGCTGTGTTTTTTCTGTGGAGATGCCTCGCATATTATTTCTGTTTGTCCTAAACGAGAGAAACGCTTTGCACACAAGTTTTCTGTTGGTGGTGTTCAACCTAAGTTTCTTCTGGCAATTACTCTGATCTGCTCCCTGTCCACATTTTCCGCCAAGGCTTTTGTGGATTCGGGAGCAGCGCTAAACCTAATGGACTTGGATTTTGCTAAACGTTGTGGATTTCCGATGACACCTCTGCAGACGCCTATCCCTTTGAGGGGGATTGATGCTACTCCTTTGGCTAAAAATAAACCTCAGTTTTGGACCCAGGTGGTCATGCGGGTCACACCAGACCAGCAAGAAAATTGCAGATTTTTGGTGTTGCATGGTCTGCATGATGCCGTTGCTCTGGGGTTTCCCTGGTTGCAAATTCATAATCCAGTTTTGGATTGGAAATCTGTGTCTGTGGTGAGTTGGGGTTGTCGGTGTGCCTTTAGTGAGGCTCCGGTTTTTTCCACCTCTCCTCAGTCGCATGATGTTCCTGACTATTTGGCGGACTTTTATGATGTATTTAGTGAGAATGAGTCTGCGTCCTTGCCTCCTCATAGGAGTTATGACTGTGCAATTGAACTAAGCCCGGGGTGTAAATTTCCCAAGGGTCGGCTCTTCAATTTATCTGTACCCGAGCACGAGGCTATGCGGTCCTATATTAAGGAGGCGTTGGAGAAGGGTCATATTAGACCATCCTCTTCACCCTTAGGTGACGTTTTTTTTTTTTGTGGCCAAAAAGGATGGTTCTTTAAAGCCTTGTATTGATTATCGTGCCCTCAATAAAATTACTATTAAATATCAGTATCCGTTACCCCTGATTTCGGATCTATTCTCTAGAGTTAGAGGTGCTTGCTGGTTTACCAAGCTTGACCTCAGGGGGGCGTATAATCTTATCCGCATTAAGCAGGGGGATGAATGGAAGACGGCGTTTAATACTCCAGAGGGACATTTTGAGTACCTGGTGATGCCTTTTGGGCTCACTAATGCCCCTTCTGTCTTCCAGTGCTTCATGAACGATATTTTCCGAGACTTTGTCGATAAATTTTTGATTATCTATCTGGATGATATTTTGATCTTCTCC
Source organism: Dendrobates tinctorius (assembly GCF_039654945.1). Lineage (NCBI taxonomy): Eukaryota > Metazoa > Chordata > Amphibia > Anura > Dendrobatidae > Dendrobates > Dendrobates tinctorius. Next base: position 5,887,906 of record NW_027361669.1, on the reverse strand, counting down.
AAGGATTGGGATTCTCATGTGGAACATATTCGGACTGTGTTCCGGATCTTGAGGGAGAATTCCCTGTATGTCAAAGGATCGAAATGCCTTTTTGGTTACAGAGGATTTCATTTTTGGGATTTATTTTGTCTCCGTCAACTATTGAAATGGACCTGGCCAAGGTACAGGCCATTTATGTTTGGGTTCAGCCCACTTCTTTGAAGGCCCTCCAGAAGTTTTTGGGTTTTGCTAATTTTTATCGGAAATTTATAGCAAAATTTTCTAGTATTGCCAAGCCATTGACTGATCTGACTAAGAAGGGTGCTGATGTGTTGAATAGGTCTCCGGAGGCTGTTGCTTTCTTTCAGGAGCTGAAGCGAAGATTTACCTCCGCCCCGGTTTTGTGGCAACCTGATGTCTCACTCCCGTTCCAGGTAGAGGTGGATGCTTCTGAGATTGGTGCAGGAGCTGTTTTGTCCCGAAAGGATCCTGTAACATCCAAAATGAATCCCTGTGCTTTCTTTTCCCGAAAGTTCTCTCCATCTGAACGTAACTATGATGTGGGGAATTGGGAACTGTTGGCCATGAAATGCTCATTTGAGGAGTGGAGACATTGGTTGGAGGGAGCTAAACATCAAGTTGTGGTCCTCACTGACCACAAGAATTTGATTTACCTAGAGTCGGCTAAACGCTTGAACCCTAGACAGGCTAGGTGGGCCTTGTTTTTTACACGTTTTGATTTTGTGGTCTCTTTTCTTCCTGGAACTAAGAATGTCAAGGCAGACGCCCTCTCTAGGAGTTTCTTTGCTGATTCTCCTGTGGTGACCAAGCCTGCTACCATTTTAGGCGAAGGGGTAGTTCTTTCTGCCATCTCGCCCGATTTGAGACTTGCTCTGCAAGAGTTCCAGGAGGACAAACCTGAGCGTTGTCCCAGTGGAAAGTTGTATGTTCCTGACCAGTGGAAGAAGAGAGTGATGTCTGAAGTTCATTGCTCTGCATTGGCTGGTCATCCAGGTATTTTTGGTACTAGAGATCTGGTGAGTCGCTCTTTTTGGTGGCCCACCTTGTCTCATGATGTTAGGAATTTTGTGCAGTCCTGTGGGACTTGCTCCCGGTCTAAAGCTTGTTCTCGCTCTAGTGGGTTGTTGATGCCTTTGCCGGTCCCCAGGAGGCCATGGACCCATATTTCAATGGATTTCATCTCTGATATGCCGGTCTCTCAAAGAATGACTGTTATTTGGGTGATTTGTGATAGGTTCTCTAAGATGGTTCATCTTGTACCACTCCCTAAGTTGCCATCTTCCTCTGAGTTGGTGCCCCTGTTTTTGCAACAGGTGGTTCGCTTACACGGGATTCCTGAGAACATTGTATCTGACAGAGGAGTTCAGTTTGTGTCTAGATTTTGGAGGACTTTCTGTTCCAAGCTGGGAATTCAGTTGTCCTTCTCTGCTTTTCACCCTCAGACCAATGGGCAGACAGAGAGAACAAACCAGACCTTGGAGTCGTATTTGAGATGTTTTATTTCCGTTGATCAGGATGATTGGGTTTCATTTTTGCCCTTGGCCGAATTTGCTTTAAATAATAGAGCTAGTTCTGCCACTTTGATGTCACCTTTTTTTTGTAACTTTGGGTTTCATCCTCAATTTTCTTCAGGGCAGGTGGAGCCTTCTGCCTGCCCAGGTGTTGACACTGTGGTGGAGAGAATGCACCAGATCTGGGACCAAGTGGTGGATAAGTTATCTCTCTCCCAGGAAAAGGCCCAGCGTTTTTTCCAATCGACATAGGACCATTGGTCCCCAGTTTAAGATTGGTGATATGGTGTGGTTATCATCAATAAATATTGCTATGAAGGTGGCTTCTCCTAAGTTTAAGCCTAGATTTATTGGACCTTACAAGATTTTGGAGATTATTAATCCGGTCTCTTTTCGTTTGGAATGCAGCACAAAAAGTGGACTAATTACCCACAAATTCTCACGATACAAAGTAGCAAATCAGCAATAGATAAATAACATAAAATTAAAATTCATAATGTGTCCCATAAGTCTTTGTTGAAGAGGTTTGTTGAACCAGTTGTTCCTGGGGTGGCACCTCCAGACCCTGTATTGGTTGAAGGTAACATGGAATATGAGGTAGAGAAAATGCTGGATTCCCGTCTGGCTAGACGGAGACTCCAGTATTTGGTTAAGTGGAAGGGTTATGGTCAGGAGGATAATTCCTGGGTCTCTGCCTCTGATATTCATGCCAAAAGATTGGTGCGTGCCTTTCATCAGGCTCACCCTGATCGCCCTGGTGGCATGGTTGAGGGTTCGGTGACCCCTCCTCAAGGGGGAGGTACTGTTGTGAGTTCATTTTCCCCTTCGTCACTGAGGTCTGGTGAACTCCCTATTCTGGTAAAGGAAGGTAATGAGCCTGATTATCAGGCGCCTGAGCCTAATGAGGATGACTGGCTGAGTGGAGTCACGGACTGGATATAAGGCTGCCGACGCCCTTCTGCCCTGCGGGTGATTTCTCTGTGGACTTCTAGGACACCAGTCTGATTCCTGCTCCTCAAAAGCTAACAGACAAAGCAGAAAACTTAGCTTTAGTGTTTTGTTTTTGTTTGCCTTGCTTTTCTGGATTCTGCCATTCCCTGCTGGGGTTAGCTGAATCTCCTTTTGCCGGTTGCTCTGTCTTCAGAATATTCCTGAGTACTGACATAGCTTTTTTGAAGCCTAGCGTCTTCAGAGCCTTTTTCACTGTCAGTCTGTTGGCTCTTATTTTCATAGGGTTTTTCACGGATTGCAGACAGCAGCCTTCCTGTCCTTTCCTATCTAGTTAGCTTGGGCCCCGTCTTTGCTCAGTCTATCTTTCTGTCTGTGTTGATGTTTTCATCTTGCTTCACCGTCATTATATGTTGGGGGCTGCCTATTTGGGGTCTGCTCTGGGGCAGTTTAGATTTCCCCTTTCTTTCTTTAGGCCTATTTAATTCTCCGGCTGTGATCGAGGGGTCTAGGGCATCGTAGGAACCCCCCACGGCTACTGTTAGTTGTTGTGGATAGGATCAGGGGTCTGCAATCCGATAGCTGCCAACCTCTCTGGTTTTCTGGACTTAGCTAGCATTTCTGTTTTTGCCTCCTACTGTGACTCAATCATAACAGCGGAGGTTCCCTGATGTTTTGGGGTTGCTTTGCTGCCTCTGGCACTGAACTGCTTGACCGTGTGCATAAATTCTTGGACTTTAAGTGCGCTGCCAGACAGATTCAATAACCACACAAGGTTAAAAAAGTTAAACCTTTTAATCCCTACGCGTTTCGAAGCATAACGCTTCTTCTTCAGGGGTTGATACCCCTGAAGAAGAAGCGTTATGCTTCGAAACGCGTAGGGATTAAAGGGTTAACTTTTTTAACCTTGTGTGGTTATTGAATCTGTCTGGCAGCGCACTTAAAGTCCAAGAATTTATTCCTTATTGAACTGTGGTGCGGTTCCGCTGTGGACCGTTGGACGTGCAGCAGGCTGACTTACTATGCAGGCTTTACTTTCTCTTTGAGAAGGTGAGTATAATACTTTCAGTATTTGTACGTTTTACCCGGATAAGACCCTATTGCGCTTTTGTTTCAACCCTTTAGTGAATATAATTTCTGACCGTGTGCATGGCATTATGAAGTCTGAAGACTACCAACAAATTTTGCAGCATAATGTAGGGCCCAGTGTGAGAAAGCTGGATCTCCCTCAGAGGTCATGGGTCTTCCAGCAGGACAATGACCCAAAACACACTTCAAAAAGCACTAGAAAATGGTTTGAGAGAAAGCACTGGAGACTTCTAAGGTGGCCAGCAATGAGTCCAGACCTGAATCCCATAGAACACCTATGGAGAGATCTAAAAATTGCAGTTTGGAGAAGGCACCCTTCAAATATCAGGGACCTGGAGCAGTTTGCCAAAGAAGAATGGTCTAAAATTCCAGCAGAGCATTGTAAGAAACTCATTGATGGTTACCCGAAGTGGTTGGTCGCAGTTATTTTGGCTAAAGGTTGTGCAACCAAGTATTAGGCTGAGGGTGCCAATACTTTTGTCTGGCCCATTTTTGGAGTTGTGTGAAATGATCAATGTTTTGCTTTTTGCTTCATTCTCTTTTGTGTTTTTTCATTTAAGACAAATTAAATGAAGATAATAATACCAAAGAATTTGTGTTTGCAATCATTTTCAGGAAGAAGCTGAGTATTATCTGACAGAATTGCAGGGGTGTCAATACTTTTGGCCACAACTGTGTGTGTGTGTGTGTGTGTATGTGTATATATATATATATATATATATATATATATATATATATATATATATATATATATATATTGTCATCGATATTACATAGTGTATTACACATTTACAATTTATTACAGTTTTTTGTGTTCTGAAGTTGTATTCCAATAAATATTATATTCTATCTAAATATCTTGATTATTGTATCATAAAAATGATTTAGGCTATGTGCCCACGTTGCGTGTTAAAACGCAGACTAAAAACCGGACTCCTTCCCAGAAATCGTGCGTTTTTTTTTCTGCACGATTTTACCGCGATTCTGTTCGCGATTTTCTCAAGCGCTTTCCAAGCGATTTGAAGCATCCCTTGGAAAGTGATTGACAGGTTGGTCACACTTGTCAAACATAGTGTTTGACAAGTGTGAGCAGCTTTTTACTATTGAGGCCGCCTATGCGGCATCAGTAGTAAAAAGATAAAATGTTAAAAATGATAAAAAAATAAAAAATCGGGGTATATTTACCTTCCGACGTCCCGCGCTGCCATCCCGGGCCACAGCGTTCCCAGTAATGCCTTGCGAGACCTGTGATGACGTTGGTCTCGCGTTACTATAGCGATCTCGTGAGACCACGTCATCACAGGACCTTGCCGCAAGGCATTACTGGCAACGCTTAGCCCGGGAATGCATCGTCGTCGGAAGGTAAATATACCCCGATTTTTTTTTTTTTTTTTTTTTTTTTTTATGATTCTTTTTTTACAGGGGTATGGTACCCAGGGCCTGGAGGACAGTCTCCTCTCCTCCACACCGTGGGTACCAACCGCACATGAGACGCTTAACTTCCCGCATGGTGGGCATAGCCACATGCGGGAAGTAAGCGATTCTCATGCATTCCTATGGGTGCGGAATCGCGGCAGTTCTTTGCGATTCCGCACAAAAGAATGAGCATGCTGCAATTTTTTTCCGCGATGCGATTCCGCCGCGGAAAAAAGCGCAGCATTAGCACAGCATGTGCGGAATCCCATAGGAATGCATGGGGGGCGTTCTCTACACAACTTTTAAACGTTTTCGTGCCAAAAATCGCGGCAAAAATGCTTAAAAATCGCATCGTGGGCACACAGCCTTAATGTCTGATGTTCACATTGTACTACAATAAATTTTTCACTTAAATATAAGCAATATATGTGGATGTCAGAGTTGGAGTCGCAAGTTTGGCTTACCGACTCCACAGCCCTGGTTGTAACCAAGGACCACCTTTTAATGCAATCTACTGTAATTGTACATTCCAGTTATGGTGGTGCACAGTAGATGTTTTACAGTCGATGCTCTACTATAAAGGGGATGATGGCTAACAGGTGTCAGGAGCCCCGCAATGCACTTGCTCACTGAGCCAGTGTGGGTGTCCTGAGTACAAAGACAGTGCTCAAAGATACCTGTGGAGCAGGGCAGCAGCGCTGACGATGCGTGTGTCAGAGTATCAGGACCTGAAGCACACGACTGCTGGGGGCGTGGCCTAAGCTCCACAGATCTAGGAGCTGCCAGGAAACTCCTAGAAAGGTAACTACAGGACAGTGTTACCAAGGGGCATAACAGACAGAAACCAGATGAAGCCAGGGTCAAAGCACAAGATAGCAATACAGTACCAAACGGTTAGACAGAATGGATAGTCAGGACGTAGCAATAGGTCAGAAAACCAGAACGGGCAATAGACAGTACAATAGGGACAAACTGGAACGGAGTAACGATAGCCAAGCCAGGAGGTCAGAACCGGAGAAGACAATAGTACCAAAGCGAGAGACTGAGTACAGAGTGAGGGAACAGGCCGGGTCATACACGGGAAGCAAACAAGCAACGCAGAATACACGGACACCAAGGGTCAGACACACCAGAACAACAGTATAGCTGACAGAGAACCCTGGTAAAGAGTGAGTATAAATACCCCTCCCAGATCCAGAAAGAGGCCACAAACACTTAACCCTGTGAGTGCAGGGCAAGAACCCTGTTCAAACCATGACAGTACCCCCCCTCTTAACGGGGGGCCACTGGACCCCCAGGCTTGTCTGGGTATCTGGCGTGGAAAGCCCGCACCAGACGATCGGCATGCACCGAACTGGCCGGAACCCATGACCGATCCAACAGAGAGTACCCTTTCCAGTGTATCAGATACTGGAGTCTCCGGCGCACCCATCGGGAGTCAACAATGCACCCTACTTCATACTCCAGCTGCCCCTCTACCTGCACTGGCAGAGCATTTGATGAGGGATCCTCTCTCACCGTCCCCACAGGCTTTAACAGGGACCTGTTGAAGACATCAGAAATTTTAAAGGAGGTGGGCAGCTGCAGTCGGTAGGCTACTGGGTTAACAACCTCCACAACTTTGTATGGGCCAATAAACTTGGGGCCCAGCTTTATAGATGGTATCTTAAGCTTGATATTGCGGGTGGATAGCCACACCTTCTCCCCTACTGCAAATGCTGGACCTGGCCCCCTCCTCCTGTCAGCAAACCGCTTATAGTTTTCCTGGACCTTGGAAATATTCCTCCGAACCTCCCTCCAAAGAATTCTAAGACGTTGTGTCACATCCTCAGCACCAGGACAACCTGAATCCATGCGGGAAAACTCTCCAAAATGTGGGTTAAACCCATAGTGGACCTGAAAGGGAGACTTCCCAGTAGATTGACTCACACGACCGTTGAATGCAAACTCTGCCATGGGCAATACCTCACACCAGTCCTCCTGCCTGGAAGAGGCCAAGCATCTCAGAATCTGCTCCAACGATTGGTTTGTGCGCTCCGTATGTCCATTAGACTCTGGGTGGTAGGCAGAGGAGAAGGACAACGAAATCCCCAGCTTTTTGCAAAAAGCCCTCCAGAACCTGACTACAAACTGTACCCCTCTGTCTGACACCACATTCATAGGCACTCCATGCAACCTAATTATATGCTGCATAAATAAGCGGGCCAGGGTTTCAGCAGATGGTAACGCGGGGAGAGGTACAAAGTGGGCTTGTTTTGAAAACCTATCCACCACCACCCATATCACCGAGTTGCCCCTGGAAGGAGGAAGATTTGTGATAAAATCCATGGACAAATGTGTCCATTGTCTATCCGGAATTGGCAAAGGCACCAATTCCCCGGCCGGCCGGACCTGAGAACTTTTAGAACAAGCGCACACCCCACATGCAGTCACAAACTTTTTAATATCTGTTAGCATAGAGGGCCACCAGAAGCCCCTCGCAATTGCCCCCCGGGTAGCTGCAATCCCAGGATGAGCACTCAACACAGAATCGTGAAATTCCTGCATAAGTCCGAGACGGAAACGTTCCGGTACAAACAATTTACCCGGGGGTTTACCACCAGGACCCCGAGCCTGGGCCTCCAAAATCCCTCTCTGTATCTCAGATGAGATTTCGGCCACCACTACTCCTGGCTGAAGAATGGAGGAGGGAGGTTCTGGAGGGGACACCGAATCAAAGCTTCGGGATAAGGCATCAGCCTTGATGTTTTTAGATCCCAGGCGGAATGTGATGGTAATCTGAAATCGAGAAAAAAAAAAAAAAAGCGCCCACCGAGCCTGTCTGGGGGTCAATCTCTTGGCAGACTCGATATAGGCCAAATTTTTGTGATCAGTGATGACTGTAATAGGATGAACAGCCCCCTTCAGGAAATGCCTCCATTCTTCAAAAGCCAACTTTACCGCCAACAACTCTCTATTGCCGACATTGTAATTTCTCTCGGCAGAGGAAAATTTTTTAGAGAAGAAGGCGCAAGGCCTCAGATTAGTAAGGGTAGGAGGGTCCTGAGACAAAACTGCCCCCACCCCTACTTCCGAGGCGTCAACCTCCACGACAAAAGGTCTTGACGGGTCAGGTTGTACCAATACAGGGGCTGAAGAAAAGCACTTTTTTAATGTCATGAAAGAATTTTTTGCAGCTACAGACCAATTTTTTACATCAGCTCCCTTGAGAGTGAGGTCCGTTAGAGGCTTTACCACCTGGGAGAAGCCCTTAATAAATTTCCTATAAAAGTTGGCAAAGCCCAAAAATCGCTGCAACCCTTTCAAGTCATGAGGCTGCACCCACTCCGTAACAACCTGGACCTTCTTAGGATCCATGCGGAACCCCTCCCCTGACACAATCAACCCCAGAAAGGATACTACTTGCATGAAAAATGAGCATTTTTCCAACTTGGCATACAAATGATTCTCCCTCAGTCTCATGAGAACCATCCGCAAATGGTGCAAGTGAGATTGACTGTCCACCGAGTACACCAGAATGTCATCCAAATAGATAACCACAAAACGACCAATTAAATCAGAGAAAATTGCATTAATAAAATTCTGAAAAACAGCAGGAGCGTTGGTGAGACCAAAGGGCATAACCAAGTTTTCGAACAGCCCTTCAGTCGTCAGGAATGCTGTTTTCCATTCGTCCCCTTCCCGGACTCTTATAAGGTTATATGCCCCACGTAAATCCAGTTTAGAGAACCACTTGGCCCCGGTGAGTTGGTTACATAGATCAGGAATTAGGGGGAGAGGGTATATATTTTTCACAGTAATTTTGTTTAATTCCCGAAAGTCGAGGCACGGCCGCAAACCACCATCTTTTTTCTTAACAAAAAAGGAGCCCGCTGCCACAGGTGAAACAGAAGACCTAATATGCCCTTTGCGAAGACTCTCGGTAATGTGCTCCTTCATGGCTAGACGTTCGGGCCCGGACAAATTGAGCTTTGGGTAACTTGGCTCCAGGGACTAGATTAATGGCACAATCAAAGGATCTATGTGGTGGTAGCGCCTCAGCCTCCCTTTCAGAAAATACGTCTTCAAAATCTTTCAGGTACTCCGGAATACCTTCCAGATCGACATACGACACTGACACAGATTTTACTGGGGTGACAAGAGTTGTCAAGTTACAACATAGACCGTTAGCCATACAACCCCACTGAATGATCTCCCCCGTGACCCAGTCAATAGTAGGATTGTGACGTTGAAGCCAAGGCATACCCAGTACCAGTCCAGCTGGCAGATTATTTATAACAAAACACCTTACCTTTTCTCTGAAAGTGGGTTCCACTCATGTGGAAAAATTATCAGTCATGAAACAAATTCCCTTCTGGGTGATAGAAGAATCAATTGCCACAATTTTAACAGGATCTTTTAACCTGACTGTCACTATCTTATGAAAAGTCACAACTTTGGCATCGATCAGATTAATAGAAGAACCACAGTCAACAAAGGCGATAGTCCCAACTGGACCGCCTGTAAGTTCCAGTTCCACCGGAAGCAGAATTTTAGTAAGTGAGGAAAAGGGTACCTGGGACTCTGGGCAACCTCCTCGATTGTTACCCAGACTCAGTCGCTTTCCTGACGGCTTCACTGAAGAAGGGCAAGAAGGACAGTTCCTTCTCCAATGTCCAGCGTATCCAAAGTAAAAGCACAATTGGTTGTTTCTTCAGTGTCTCCTCTCTTTTTCCTCCAATGACGTGGCACCAACCTCCATGGGCTCAGGACTAGATGCAAAGTCTCTCAGATTGGAGAATAAAGGGGTCTCCTGCAGCATGACCCCTCTTGCCCACAGCCTACGGTCCATGCGGACAGCCTGGATCATAGCATCCTCCAAAGAATCCTGTGGAGAATGAAGGGCTAGGGCATCTTTCAAATGTTCGGACAGGCCTCTACAGAACAAACCCCGGAGGGCAGCATCATCCCAGGAGATCTCCGCTGCCCAGCATCTGAACTCAGAGGAGAACCATAGAGCAGAACCATTCAGCAGAGTGCCTCCCCTGTGTCACACTCATCAACATATCCTCTGCCTGACGCACTCTATCAGGCTCATCATAAATGTGCCCCAGAGCCTCAAAGAACAAATTCACAGACATACGTTCAGGAGCAGAGGAAGAGAGAGGGAAAGCCCATGCCTGTGGAGCCCCCCGAAGTAGGGAAATGACGACCCCCACCCTCTGGAACTCATCCCCGGAGGAGCGGGGCCTCAGAGGAAAAAAAAGCTTGCATCCTTCTCTGAAAGACCTGAACTCCTTTTTATTCCCTGAGAAAAGGTCTGGCAATTTGACCGGAGATTCGGGGAATGCCAATGACATCTCTATCCCCAGCACTAGGAGCCCCTGCAGCGACAGCCCCTTGCACAGTATCCACCAACTGTTGCTGGGTATGGGCCATAGTGCGCTGTTCCACATTAAGTTTGTGGAACATTTGGGTCAGGTGCTTGACTTGATCAGCCAAAGCTTTTATGGGATCCATGAGGATAACACACACACATGGTCAGCTATAATGTCAGGAACACTGCACTGCACTTGCTCACTGTGCCAGTGCGCATGTCCTGAGTACAAAGACAGTGCTCAAAGATACCTGTGGAGCAGGGCAGCAGCGGTGACGATGCGTGCTTCAGAGTATCAGGACCTGAAGCAAGTGACTGCTGGGGGCGTGGCCTAAGCTCCACAGATCTAGGAGCTGCAGGGAAACTCCTAGAAAGGTAACTACAGGACAATGTTACCAAGGGGCATAGACAGAGACAGAAACCAGATGAAGCTGGGGTCAAAGCACAAGATAGCAATACAGTACCAAAGGGTTAGAGAGAATGGTAGTCAGGACGTAGCAATAGGTCAGAAAACCAGAACGCCTGTATGGCGCGTTCGTAACTTGATCGCAAAGTGCTGATGGGTTATGACTGCTGGGGGTCTGCTGAAGACCACCTTTATCTGTCATTATGATAGCCCTGTGACAGCCAGCGTTTAGCTGGTCTTCATAGGAGAGCTTGGTTTACTCTGATCATAGCAGTGCTTTTGCCCCATTAAAAATAAAACAATTTAAAAAAATACACATACTGAATATTGCTGTGTTTGTAAAAGTCTGATCACAATATAACATAAATTAATGCAATCGGTAAACAACGTAACAGGAAAAAAAGAAAATTGAAAAAAACAGAAATAAATTTTTTGGCTGCTGCAACATTGCAATAAAATGCAATGCCAGGTGATCATACCATTTTGGGGTAAATACAAAGTTATCAGTAAAAATGTCCACTCGGGCCGCAAAAAAATATAAGCCACCATACAGCGCCATATCCCGAAAATCAGAACGTTACGAGTCTCGGAAAATAGAGAATAAAGTAAAAAAAAAAAAATCAACAAATTTCAGGATTTTTATTTTTCATTACTTAAAAGACCATATTTTTCAGATTACAAGACGCACTTTATTTCCAAAAAATATTTGGGGAAAATGGGGGTGCATCTTAAAATTTAAATATACCTTACCGTCTGTGGTAGAGCGGGATCTCACGGTCACTGCTGGCGGAAGCAAGAGTGAACTGATGCTGCGGCTTCAGGCTTGGAGAAGGGGGTGTTCGGAGGTGCGACGCTGAAGACTATCGGTGGAGCGGGGGCTCCGCTGACATTTTGTGAAAAACCTAGAGCCCCCGGACTTCCATCGTTTACACTGCGATGGACTCGGTAAAGATGGCTGCCGGGGACAGGACATGCGCAGATGGAGGTCTCGGCACCAAGATTTCAAGAGACATGATCTCGGCGCCGAAATCTCCACCTGCACATGTGCTGCCCCCAGTGGCAATTTTCCCGAGTGTACCACAATGTAAACCATGGAAGTGCGGGGGGCTGTAGGCTTTCACAAAATGTCGGGGAGCGTGGATTGACGTACACGCATGCCGGCGCGTGTTAAATGCCGCTGCCAGAGAGAGACAGCGGCATTTAACAAAATAACAGCTGTTAGAAGCACATGATGGGTGGTTAAATCGGTCATCGTCTGCTGTGAAAGATGCAGACTCTGCGTTTGAGCCCACATCAAAGTTGAGGATATTTCATATGATGTAAATGTACATCATATGTCATGTAGGGGTTAAAGTGTTAAGTGTTACTATAATTTTGTATAAATCAAAATAATGCTTTGGAGTGTGTAATTCTTGCGTGACTTATATTGCTATATGAGCTCAATATTAATAGTATGGCCATCCATCCGTATACTGCTCAAGAACTCATAGGCTTATTGTTTAGCCTGTGCACCTCTCGGTGCACACAGCTCATGCAGGAACTGCATACTTAGAGCATTGCTTTTACCGTTGGGGGTTCATGACCTGAAACTCCCACCAATTGGCAGCAGTATACAGTTTCTATAATATATAAAAAGTTTTACAAAATGATAGTTACACTTTAAGGGTATGTGTACACGGCTATGTTTTTTCTAAAGCAATTTTTTTATGTCTTTACTAGTGATGAGCGAGTATTCTCGTTGCTCGGGTTTTTCCGAGCATGCTCAGGTGTCCTCCGAGTATTTTGGCGTGCTCGGAGATGTAGTTTCTGCCGCCGTAGCTGCATGATTTGTGACTGCTAGACAGGCTGATTACATGTGTGGAGTGCCTGTTTGTTAGGGAATTGCCACATGTAATCAGGCTGTCTAGCAGCCACAAATCATGCAGCTGAGGCGGTGAAAACTAAATCTCCGAGCACGCCAAAATACTCGGAGACCACCCGAGCATGCTCAGAAAAACCTGAGAAACGAGTATACTCGCTCATTACTAGTCTTTACTGATGTATTTTGCTGCTTTTCCTCTGACTTTTTTTAATTGTATTTATCAATAGTGAGTGGCTTTTAAGCAGAGCCATCAGAAGAATGGTCAGATCACTTCTTTTAACTGCTTGTGGCTTTTACATAATAAATTTGCATTTTATTGTGTGAATTAAGTATTTGATACAAAATAAATTAAAAACCTTTGTTTGCAATTACAGGAGTCAGATGTTTCCTGTAGTTCTTGACCAAGTTTGCACACACTGCAGCAGGGAGTTTGGCCCACTCCTCCATACAGTTCTTCTCCAGATCTTTCAGGTTTTGGGGCTGTCGGTGGGCAACATTGAGTTTCAGCTCCCTCCAAACATTTTCTATTGGGTTCAGGTCTAGATACTGGCTCGGCCACTCTAGGACCTTGAAATGCTTCTTACGGAGCCACTCTTTAGATTCCATGGCTGTGTGTTTCGGGTCATTGTCATGCTGGAAGACACAGCTACGACCCATCTTCAGTGCCCTTACCGAGGGAACGAGGTTGTTGGCCAAAATCTAGCGATACATGACCCTATCCATTCTCCCTTCAATATAATGCAGTCGTCCTGTCCCTTTTGCAGAAAAGCAGTCGCAAAGTATGATGTTTCCCCCAGTTGAGACGGTGTTCTTGGGGTTGTACTCATCCTTCTTCCTCCACACGCAGCGAGTGGAGTTGATACCATAAAAAGTTCTATTTTGGTCTCATCTGACCACATGACCATCTCCCCCATGCCTCCTCTACATCATCCAGATGGTCAATGGTGAACTTCAAACGGGTCTGGACATGTGCTGGCCTGAGCAGGAGACGTTGCAAATCCTTGCAGGATTTTAATCCATGACGGCGTAGTGTGTTACTAACGGTAATGTTTGAGACTGTGGTCCCAGTTCTCTTCAGATCATTAGCCAGGTCCTCCCTTGTAGTACTGAGCTGATTCCTGACCTTTCTCAGAATCATCCTTAGCCCACGAGGCAAGATCTTGCAATAAAATGCAACTTAATTACCGTATTTTTCAAACCATAAGACGCACCGAACCATAAGACGCACCTAGGTTTTAGAGGAGGAAATTAGAAAAAAAATGTAAGTAAAAAATGTGATCAATAATATACTTAATTTCTCCCATCCATGGCTCCCTTATTCCTATCCTGGTATGCATGGCTCCCTTATTCCTATCCTGGTATGCAGAGCCCCCATCTCTATTCTGGTATGCATGGCCCCACCCTTATCCTGATATGATTGGCCCCCATCCTGTAATGCAGGGACCTATCCTTATTCTGGTATGCATGGCCCCCATCGCCGTCCTGGTATGCATGGCCCCAAATCCCGTTCCTGGTATACAGGGCCCCCATCTCCGTCCTGGTATGCATGACCCCTATACTGGTATGCATGGCCCCAATCCCTATACTGGTATGCATGGTCCCATCCTTATCCTGGCATGCATGGCCCCCATCAGAATTAAAAAAAATCTACTTACCTTCCCTGTGTGCCCTTGCAGCATCCTTCTCTGGTGCCATCAGCTGCTTTATGCTCGAAAGCAGCACATGGCAGGGACGTATTTCGCTGCTTACAAACCGCTGAGGACAGGTGCTGGAATACTTGCCGCTCTCCACGCCAGGACTATGTGCGTGGAGCGCAGTGAGTATTCATTGCTGTTTAGTGAGCATGTAGGGAAGGTGAACTGATGGACAGACCTGTCTGTAGTGGGTAGGTGCCACAGTGTAGGTGTGAAACCGCTGAGATAAAGAGAAAGGGTGCAGTATTGTAGTTTGACCATTAGAGGGCAGTGGAGAGTGTAAGAGTGGGACTGAATAACTGCCATTGGTCAGGGAAATTGTCAGGTGATGGTGGGGGGAGTTACCAGAACTGCAAGTATAAAAGGCTGAGGGAAGGTTCTGGAAAGTTCAGTCAGCGATAGGAGCACAGTAGAGAGGAGGTTCTTCCTTTCCACACCCATGGGCATGGAATGGAGTGAATATTCATTTCTCTTTAGCAGCGGGCATCGGCGTTAGCCGCAGTAGCCAGTTCCAGTCTCCTGTGACCCGCTGCTCTGCCACTGCCACTCCCCACCACAGTCCAAGCAGGGACATCCGGACTATAAGGACTATGACGGAAAAATGTGCGTCTTATAGTCTGAAAAATACGGTATGTAAAAATGATGCAATGTGATTTTCTGGATTTTTTTTTTTCTTTTCAGATTCTACCTTTCACAGTTGATGTGTAACTACAATAAAAATTACAGATCTCCCCATTGTTTGTAGGTGGGAAAAGTTGCAAAATCGTCAGTGTATCAAATACTCACCATTAATTTCCCACTGTATATTGCAATCATATCATATAGCGCTGTGTACTTAGAACTGCTCATTTTATAGCTTGTGAGCCCTCATGGGCGTGATCCTGTAAGGGTGGGCCAGGACTGTAGTCGTGACCTGTAGTCCAGTGGCAACTGTGTCCAGTCCTTCCACTACATGAAACAATACTATTCTCCTCGGCATACCTGCATCTCCAGATTCAGCTTCACCCGGGCGTTTCCCAGGCCATAACGGTCCCTCTTCTAGGCGACCACCATCAATGGAGACACAGTCCAAGACAACTTTAACACTTTATTTACTTAATTTTTGCACGTTACATCCACAGTTAATACATTATAACATTTGCTTGCTTCCTGATCTTTCCCTTGCTTGTTGTCACTTCTGTGCAGTACACGTCCGGACCGGACCGTACTAGACTGATTCCCAGTTCCTTCCAGGCCTGACCTCACTATAATGACATTTCCTTCAGCCTGTTTCACCCCAGACACAAAAATTCATCAATCGCTACCTTTGGTGACACCTTGTGAAGCATCTGTCCCGTCTGTACCAATCTCGTCGAGGCTCCAACTCCTTAGTCCAGCCAACTACTGCCCTAAAAGCATTGGCCCAGGCAGTGAGATGCCACATTTTCCTTTTCCTGTTCTGACCCACTGCTAAGACCTGCAGTGGCCGTGAGTAACATGGGTTATAACGACTTAACGTTACGTGACTGCCAAGCTGTCCGGGCCTATAGCCCATGTGGACACTTAAGCGCCCTGGCCCCGTCTGACTAAACCACTCTTCAGCACTAACCTTAACTCAGCAGCCCCTCCTACAATTAACCCTCTATGAATCTCCTATCAGGCCCCACTAGCATGCCCCCATCTAGTGGGCAACAACATAATTAAAACTACCTGGTCTGTGGGGGAACTATGTACAGAGTGCCCTCCTCTAATTTCCCAAGAAGGGTGCACTTCAGATTTTTATGGAATAAATTCATGGACTTCAGTGCGCTGCTTGACAAATTCACGAACCCAGGTTATGAGAAAAGATTAACTGTTTTATTTCCCAACGCGTTTCAAAGTGTATACCACTTCTTCCTCAGGGGATGACATATATATACATATATGTATATGTCATCCCCTGAGGAAGAAGTGGTATACACTTTGAAACGCGTTGGGAAATAAAACAGTTAATCTTTTCTCATAACCTGGGTTCGTGAATTTGTCAAGCAGCGCACTGAAGTCCATGAATTTATTCCATAAAAATCTGAATTTCTGGCGGTCACGGAGCTGACCTTTGGACATGCAGCAAGCTGACTACGGATCTTACATGCCTGAACCTCTCCTGGAAAGGGTGAGTGAATTTTCATTTATTCGTTTAATTATAACTCGGGTAAGACCCTATTGCGCTTTCTGTTCCTATAGTTTATTTACAAAGAAGGGTGCACTGACTTTCCATGACTGTACATATGCAAAGAACACATAATATACATACAGTATTATAATACAGGAATACAAAGCAACATATCACAGTTTTCCATATAATGGTAACACATTCAAGTGGCAATACCATAAGCAATGAGGGGTAATGCATACATGTAGCAGTACCGCAGGAAATTATCATAAAACACATCTGTAAACATGATGAATCGGAAGACAATCAGAGGGAAGGGAAGCATGAAAGACATTATATCTTACCCCCTTACACTCCCCTCTCCTCCTGTACCAGTCGGTGAATTGTTTCAAGATTATTGTATGTTTGTTGTTGTTTTTTATGTATATTCCTTTTCACATGTTAAGCGCCATGTAATAAATGGTGCTGAAATAATAATAATTTTGCCTTTCTACCCAATTAATTATTGTCTTGTCATTTATTTATGTAAAAATAAACAAAAAAGTACACATTTGGTTTTGCCGCATCTGAAACAACCCGCCCTATCAAACTGTCCCACTAGTTAACCCCTTTAGTGAACACTGTTAAATTAAATGAAAAAGGTAAAAGACTATGCTTTATCATCCTACCACTGAACAAAAAGTGGAATAAAACGCGATCAAAAAGACTAATGTAAATGGTATTTCTGAAAACGTTATCTTGTCCCACAAACAAAAAGCCATCATACAGCTCCGTCAGCGGAAAAATAAAAAAAATTGTATCTCTCAGTATAAAGCGATGCAAAAATAATTATTTTTTTCTATAAAAAAACAGTTTTTATTGGGTAAATGCGCCAAAACTTAAAAAAAAATAAATGTGGTATCGCTGTAATTGTACTGACTCGTAGAATAAAGTTGCCTTATCAATTTTACCACACACAGAATGGCATAAAAAAACCTCAACAAACAATTCCTGAATTGCTGGTTTTTGTTCATTCTGCATCCCAAAAATTGAAATAGAAAGTAATCGAAAGTAATAAAAAATGTAATGTGCCCGAAAATGGTACCACTAAAAACGTCAACTCATCCTGCAAAAAAACAAGCCCTCACATGATTGTTCTCTCACATATTAATTAGGAGAAGATTCTTTTTTTCCATTAGTGATTAAATACTTGTAACAAAATGCATTTACATGGGTTCTCTGGTGAAAACAAGTAATCACCTCTGCACGCTATAAAAAAGACCCAAAATATAAAGTAGTCTAATAACTTATACTGCATGAAGAACGGTGTAAAAATAAACTAAATATTTCCTCTACTGTTGATTTGTTCATTCTGCCTCCCAAAGACTGCAGTAAGATTCGGCTCCTATTTACCCTGCGCCGAGGGGTTTTCGTGTAAATCTCTGAAATTCATGATTCAGACGGAACCCCTTGCAGAATATGCGCTATAATGAGGCAGATGGAGGCGGTGTGGACGCCGTCTGACGTGATCCTGCGGTGATCATCTTTACAGGTGAGCATAAAAGAGCGGTCCGCCACAGTTTTGTACACTACTTCTGAAAAGGACACAACTGAACAGAGGCCAGACGGAGTCCAGAGTAACTCTGCTTCCTAATTTTAGTGAATGGGTCACTCAGGGGTTTCATAAGGATTACGTCACTCGGAGATTTAGATGTAAAACTCCATGTAATTGCTCAGCATAGAGCGCTGGATAAATGTGATCACAAATGTTAAGTAAAATGTTCTCAACAAAAGCTTCAACTCAATCCACTAAAAAAGACAAGTTCCAACTCGGGTCTGTCATCTGTTATAGGAAATATAGGGGGACTACCATGTTACTGGATGTACACATGTCCTGAAAAAGCGCTATGGCTCCTCCCACCCCAAAAGAAATCCAGAAAATGCTGCACTCCTAAATCCAAATTCTCCCTCCCTTCTGAGCCCCAGTGTGCCTAAACCACATTTAACGTCCACATGTCTGGCATTTCTGCAGCGATGACAACGTGCATAATTTACAGATGTATGTCTCCAAATGCATGAGCTTGGAACCACAATGTACTGGTGACTACAATGTACTGGCCACTACAATGGCAGTTTGCAATTTTCACTCAGCAACATACACTGCTGCTTGTTTCTGGAAAACGTCCATGCAGTGTCAGACTGGGGTGCCAAGGGCCCACCAGTTCATTGACTTTGGAGGGCCCACTTTTCACCTTCATACAAATATTACACTACCCTCATTCACAAATTTACCTGTTACTCTATATAATAAACTGGGTAGTTTGGTTAATGATGAGATGAATTATGACGAGTACTGTCCATACCGTGGGGTTGGGGGCACAGATCTGCACAGGGGCCCACCGGAGGATTCCCCTGTTACCCTATGGGCCAGTCTGAGCCTGCGCCCATGGAGTCAAAATCGTCACTACACCTGTAGATAGTTTTGTAAAAGGGGTATAATTTCCAAAAGGGTTTACTTGAGAAGGGGATTTTACTCTTCTAGCACTTAGGGCTTCGGTATATGGAGTCCGCAAACTACTCTAGAAAAATCTGTGCTCCAGGAGGCAAATAGCGCTTCGTCCCTCCCGAGACTCGCCGGGTATCTACATTCAGCAGAAATTGTGGGACAACTTTTGGTGCCATTTTTACCCATTTCCTAGGGTGAAAATATAAAATCTGGGGCTAAAATGAAATATTGGTCATAGAAATGTAATTTTTTTTCTTAATTGCCCAATGCTATAAAATTCTGTGACACACTTGTGGTGTCAATATACTCACTGCACCCTTAGATGAATTCATTGAGTGGTATAGTTTGTAAAATGAGGTCACTTACTTATGGATTTCTGCTGCTTTGGCACCTCAGGGTCTCTACCAATGTAACATGGCACCCTCAAAACATTCCATTCCAGCAAAATATGAACTCCAGTACGGTGCATCTTCCCTTCTGAGCTTTGCACTGTGCCTCAAAAGTAGTTTTCAGCCACATATGGGATATTGGTGTACTCAGGAGAAATTGCACAACAAATTTTGGGGGCCATTTTCTCCTGTTATCCTTGTGAAAATGGAAAAAAAATTGAGCCTCAAAAGATTTTTATGGGAAAAATATTTTTTTTCATTTTCACAGATCAAAATTTTTTAAATTTTGTGAAGCACCTGTGAGTTCAAGATGCTCACCACATGTCTAGATAAATTCCTTGAGGGATCTAGTTTCCAAGGGGCTCTTCAAATGCGACATGGTGTCCGCTAATGATTCCAGCAAATTTTGCGTTCAAAAAGTCAAATGGCACTCCCTCCCTTCCAAGCCCTGCCGTGCGTCCAAACAGTAGTTTTCCTCTACATATTGGGTATCAGTGTACTCAGGAGAAATTTCACAACAAATTGTACTCTGCATTTTCTCCTGTTACCCTTGTGAAAGTAAAAAGTTTGGAGCTACAGTAAAATTTTTGTGGAAAAATAAAAAGGAAAATGTTCATTTTTTTTTTTCTTTCCATGTTCCATTAATTCATGTGAATCACCTGAAGGGTTAATACATTTTTTAATGTTTTTGAGGGGTGCAACATTTTAGAATGGTGTCACTTTTGGGAATTTTCTGTCATATAAACCCCCAAAGTCACTTCAAATGTTGGGAATCTCACTCATGCAAAAGTAACAGGTCCAGCAAATTATTATCCTCTCTTGAGGAGGGAAGGGTGGCTGGGACCTTAGCAGGCAACGATCATGTTATCATGGAATTTTGGATAAATAAAGGAGGAAGACTCAGACTTCAAGATAGGATTTTAGAAAGGCAGATTTTAAGGGACTCAGAAAAAGGATAGGAGGGATCCAATGACTGGATGTCCTTAAGACAAAACAAGCAATTCTCAAAACACAATCATTAACACCATCATTAACACCTTCATGACCCAGCCTATTTTGACCTTAATGACCTGGCCATTTTTTGCAATTCTGACCAGTCTCCCTTTATGAGGTAATAACTCAGGAATGCTTCAACGGATCCTAGCGACTCTAGGATTGTTTTTTCGTGACATATTGGGCTTCATGTTAGTGGTAAATTTAGGTAAATAATTTTTGCTTTTATTTGTGGAAAAAATCGGAAATTTGGTGAAAATTTTGAAAATGTCGCAATTTTTACATTTTTAATTTTTATTCTGTTAAGCCAGAGAGTTTTGTAACACAAAATAGTTAATAAATAACATTTCCCACATGTCTACTTTACATCAGCACAATTTTGGAAATTTTTTTTGTTAGGAAGTTATAAGGGTTAAAAGTTGACCAGCAATTTCTCATTTTTAAAACAAAATTTACAAAACCATTTTTTTTTAGGGACCACCTCACATTTGAAGTCAGTTTGAGGGGTTTATATGGCTGAAAATACCCAAAAGTGACACCATTCTAAAAACTGCACCCCTCAAGCTGATCAAAACCATATTCAAGACGTTTATTAACCCTTCAGGTGTTTCACAGCAGCAGAAGCAACATGGAAGGAAAAAATGAACATTTAACTTTTTAGTCACAAAAATGATCTTTTAGCAACAATTTTTTTTATTTTCCCAAGGGTAAAAGGAGAAAGTGGATCCCAAAAGTTGTTGTCCAATTTGTCCTGAGTACGCTGAAACCATATGTGAGGGGGGACCCACTGTTTGGGTGCACGGCAGGACTCTGAAGGGGAAGGAGCGCCATTTGACTTTTTGAAAAGAACATTAGCTCCAATCGTTAGCGGATACCATGTCATGTTTGGAGAGCCCCTGTGTGCCTAAACTTTGGAGCTACCCCACAAATGACCCCATTTTGGAAACTAGACCCACTAAGGAAATTCTCTAGATGCATAGTGAGCAGTTTGAACCCCCAGGTGCTTCACAAATTGATTCGTAAAAATTAAAAAGTACTTTTTTTCACAAAAAAATTCTTTTAGCCTCAATTTTTTAATTTTCACATGGGCAACAGGATAAAATGGATCCTAAAATTTGTTGGGCAATTTCTCCTGAGTACACTGATACCTCAAATGTAGTCATAAACCACTGTTTTGACGCACGGCAGGGCTCGGAAGGCAAGGAGCGCCATTTGACTTTTAGGAAAATAGCTCCAATTGTTAGCGGACACCATTTCGCGTATGGAGAGCCCCTGTGTGTCTAAACATTAGAGCTCTCCCACAAGTGACCCCATTTTGGAAACTAGACCCTCCAAGGAACTTATCTAGATGTGTCGTGAGCACTCTGAACCACCAAGTGCTTCACAGAAGTTTATAACGCAGAGCCGTGAAAATAAAAAATCATTTCTTTCCACAAAAATAATTTTTTTATCTCCCAATTTTTTTATTTTCACAGGGGTAACAGGAGAAATTGGACCCCAAAAGTTGTTTTCCAGTTTGTCCTGAGTACGCTGGTACCCCATATATGGGGGGGAAACCACTGTTTGGGCACACGTCGGGGCTCGGAAGGGAAGTAGTGATGTTTTGAAATGCCGACTTGATAGAATGGTCTGCGGGTGTCATGTTACGTTTGCAGAGCTCCCGATGTGCCTAAACAGCAGAAACCCCCCCACAAGTGACCCCATTTTGGGAACTAGACCCCCCCAAGGAACTTATTTAGATGTGTGGTGAGCAATTTGAACCCCCAAGTGCTTCACAGAAGTTTATAAGGCAGAGCCGTGAAAATAAAAAAATCATTTTTTTTTCCACAAAAATTATTTTTTTAGCCCCCAATTTATTTTCCCAAGGGTAACAGGAGGAATTAGACCCCCAAAGTTGTTGTGCAATTTTTCCTGAGTACGCTGATACCCCATAGGTTGGAGTAAACCACTGTTTGTGCACGCGTCGGGGCTCGGAATGGAGGGAGCACTGTTTGACTTTTTGAACGCAAAATTGGCTGGAATCAATGGTGGCGCCATGTCACATTTTGGAGACCCCCTGATGTGCCTAAATAGTGGAAACCCCTCAATTCTAACTCAACCCTAACCCCAACACACCCCAAACCCTAATCCCAACTCTAACCCTAGCCACAAGCCTAATGCTAATCCCAACCCCAACCCACCCCTAATCTTAACCCTAATTCTAACCTTATTGGAAAAATAAAAATATATTTTCTTTATTTTATTATTTTCCCCTAACTATGGGGGTGATAAACGGGGGGGTTTAATAACTTTTTATTTTGATCACTGTGATGGGGTTTATCACAGTAATCAAAATGTACCTGAAATGAATGAATGAAACTGCGGCCGGCAGATTCGGCGGGCACATGCGCATGTGCCTGCCATTATGGAAGATGGCAGCGCCCATGAAGTATCCGGGAGGGACACAGGGACATAGGAGGTACCGGGGGTGAGGGGGGGATCGAAAGGTGGGGGGAGTGGAGGGGAGGGGGAGCAAATACTGATGGAGGCGCAGATTGCCGCCGTCAGTCGTTGGTGGGCGGTCGATTGCCCCCATCGGTGGGGGGGTCAGATTGAGGTTTCCAGCCATGGCCGATGATATTGCAGCATCGGCCATGGCTGGATTGTAATATTTCACCAAATTTCATTGGTGAAATATTACAATCGCTCTGATTGGCTGTTTCACTTTTAACAGCCACTTAGAGCGATCGTAGCCACTCCCCTGGAGTGAAGTACAAAGGGTCCTGTACCTGCGGGTCGGGTGTCCTTTCAGTGACCCCGGTCACCTGACCCGCAGGAACGCGATCAATTCATATGACGCCACATAGGCGTCATAGGTCGGATTGGCATGACTTTTCATGACGCCTATGTGGCGTCAAAGGTTGGGAAGGGGTTAACCATCCCTACAAAAGGGAAGAATAGGAATTTTTTAGGGAAACCAGGATGGTGAAACGTTCTAAAAGGAAGAAATGTTAATTAAGTGGAAAGAGGGGATATATCTAAAGAAGAATATAATGCTGCTGCAGAACCTGCAGGGCACGTATCAGATCGTCTAAAGTCGATAATGAATTAAGGCTTGCAAGAGATGTCAAAAGCAATAAGAGGATTTTGGGGGGATATGTCAAAAGTAAAATAAAATTCAAAGATGCTATAGGAATTTTAAAGGAGGAAATGATAAATTGGTAAAAAAAAAAATGATGATGAGAAGACCAAACTTTTTTAAATTTGCATCTCTGTTCTCTCAGAAATTAAATGTAACATCAACTGATCTTGACTGTACTATTGAAGGAATAGAAGAAGCCACACTTTCTATAAACAGAGAGATGGTGCGGGAATGCTTAGCTAACATAAATGAATTCAAGTCTCCAGGTCCAGATGAATTACATTCTACTGTGCTGAAAGAGATAGCAGAGGAAATTATTGAACCCCTCTCCATAATCTTTGAATATTCTTGGAGAACAGGAGAAGTCCCAAAAGACTGGAGATGAGTGAATGTTGTCCCCATCTTCAAAAAGGAGAAGGTGGACTCAGGGAATTATAGGCCTCTGAGCCTTACTTCTATACCAGGAAAGATCTTTGAACAAATTATTAAACAACATGTATGTAAGTACCTGGATGTAATTTAAGTGATTAACCTGAGCCAGCATGGGTTTGTAGCTAATAAGTCATGTCAGACAAACTTAATTTACTTCTATTACAGAATCATTGACTAGGTGGATTAGGGAAACACAGTACATATAGTATATATTGACTTCACTAAAGCATTTAACCAATCAATCACCAGATTTGTTTTGAACAACAATTGTTCTTACACTTGGTATTCATACTGTGCTCAGAACACAGTATTGCAAGATTAGGTCTGACCAAAGAGTAGAGGGGGATAATTACTTCACATAATGTAGACTGTATGCTTCTGTCACACTGTTGATTCATGTTCAGTCTGTGATCTTTTAGTATACCCAAGTCTTTCACATATGCTTTTGCTTAGCCCTATTCCTCGCATTCTGTATATGCCATTTTCAGTTTTCTTGCCCAGATGTAGCACTTTGCATTTCATCCTGTTAGAAATCATTCTGTTAGTTGCTGCACACAGCTCCAGTTTAAGATCTTTTTGAATCCTCTCTATCTCCTAGCTTTGTGTCATCAGCCAATTTAATCAACTTACCCTCAATTCCTTAGCCCTGTTAGTTGCTGCCAAGGCTGGTAGTCTATAAACACCCCGGTCCAGGTGTGTCAATTAGAGCCGAAGAAAGGTTGCTACTGGGTCAAAGAGTCAGAAGGGTTAAGAAAGAATCTGCAAGGCCAAATGCAGAGACCTTCTGCAGCTAGATGCAGTGCGACTGCAGCCTCTGACACACTCATGACAGTATCTCATACCATCCTTATTGAGAAAATGACTAACTATGAAATGGACAAGGCAACTGTTAGGTGGATTCATAACTGGCTTAGTGATTGTACCCAAGGAGTGGTCATAAATGGCTGCACATCCAGTTTGGAAAAATGTCTCAAGTGGGGTACCACAGGGCTCTGTCCTGGGCCTTGTGTTGTTCAACATATTTATCAATGATTTAGATGAAGGAATTGAGGGTAAACTGATTAAATTGGCTGATGACACAAAGCTAGGAGAGAGAGAGGATTCAAAAAGATCTTAACAAACTGGAGCTGTGGGCAGCAACTAACAGAATGATTTTTAACAGGAAGAAATGCAAAGTGCAACATCTGGGCAAGAAAACTGAAAACGGCATATACAGAATGTGAGGAATAGGGCTAAGCAAAAGCATTCGTGAAAGACTTGGGTATACTAAGGGTACACGTTGCGGATTCATCTGCGGATCCGCAGCAGTTTTCTAAGGGATGTACAATACCATGTTATCCTATGGAAAGCAAAAACCACTGTGCACATGTTGCAGAAAATTCAGCGTGGAAACGCAGCGGTTTATTTTCCAAAGCATGTCGATTCTTTGTGCGAATTCTGCAGCGTTTTCACACCTATTCCATTCTAGGAATCCGCAGGTGTAAAAACGCAGGCTAAATCCACAGGCAAAACACAGGCATTTTGACCTGCGGTTTCTGCAGATTCCGCGCTGGAAAATCTGCACATGAATCCGCAAGGTGTGCACATACCCTAATAGATCACAGATTGAATATGAATCAACAGAGAGAAGCATGCAGTCTCTAGATCATGCGAAGTACGGTAATTATCCCCCTCTACTCTTAAGTCAGACCAAATCTTGCAATACTGTGTTCTGGGCACAGTATGAATACCAAGTCTAAAGGCCCCGTCTCACATAGCGAGATCGCTAATGCGTCGCCGATTTTGTGACGCAACAGCGATCTCGCATGCGATAGCGCTACATGTGACACATAGCAGCGACCGGGCCCCCTTCTGGATATCGCTGATCATGCAGGAATGTCCTGGGCCATTTTTTATCATCGGCGTCTCGCTGGCCAGCGCACATCGCTGTGTTTGATTACTGGATCTTTGCTGCGTCGCTGAAGAGATCTGCCTGTTTGGTAGCTTACTATTGATCTTCAGCGACACACTAGCGATCCCTACCAGGTCGCATTGTTGTCTGGATCGCTGGTGCGTCACTAAGTGAAACGGGACCCTAAGAACAATTGTTGTTCGAAACACATCTGGTGATTGCACTCTTTTTCCCCTTGTTTCCCCTCTTTTCTTACTATGGATCATGGCTCATACACCCATGAACACGTGCTGGAGATTGATTTGTTTTTAAATTGCCTGGAATATAGAATAGATTTTACCGTTATCCGGCGTGCTGGGAGCTGAATCGTCTACTCTTCTACCTGTCAGTATATACACACCTTTTCTGAAAGGCCACAGAGTCTGCGACACCATTAATAAAGAGACACCACTAATTTAACAAGACCATGAAGACCAAGGATATCTCTTAACAAGTCAGAGACAAAAGTTGTTAAAGTGCAAGTCAGGGTTGGGTTATTTAAAAATAAATAATATCCCAATCTCAGATGATTCCCCATAACAACATCAAATCAATAATCAAAAAATGGAAAGAACATGGTTCCACAACAAACATGAGAAGGATGCTCACTAAAACTCTCAGGTCAGGCAAGGAGGGCATTAATCAAAGGGGCAAAGAGAAAAGGATATCTCTGAAGGAGCTGCACAGTTCCCAGGCAGAGACTGGAGTATCTGTCCATGCAACCACAATAAGCTGTACACTCCATAGAGGTGGCCTTTATGGAAGAGTGGGCAGAAAAAAGCTTTACTTGCACACAAAAATTGTAAGGCTCGTTTTGCCAAAAGACATGTGGAACATTCCCCAAATTATGGAGGACGATGCTGTGGTCAGATAACACCAAAATTGGAACTATTTGGCCACCAAGGTAAGCGCTATGTGTGGTGCCAAACCAATACCGCTCATCGCCCCAAGAACACCATCCCCAGAGTGAAATGTGGTGGCAGCACCGTGCTGTGGAGATGTTTTTCTGCAACAGGGACAGAGAAAATAGTCTGAGTTGGCGTGAAAATGGATAGTGCGAAATACAGGGAAATTCTTGAGCAAAACCTAAGCAGGCTATGTGTACACGTCCGGAATTCCCGCGGATTTTATGCGTTTTTGCCGTGTTTTTTCACTGCAAAAACGCATAAAATAAGCAGCCCACTGTATTCAGTGGCATTACAAAGTAGTGGCTTTTAGGAGGGTGAATAGTTATGCACACTGAAGTTTTCAGTTGTGTTGTCTTATTTGCTGTTTGCTTCACAATAAAAATAAAAACAAATGTTCACAGTTTTAGTCAAATCAAGATATGAGTCAAATAGGGGCCAAAAAGTGTTATTCCTGATGTACAAACAGAACAGCTTATTCTGAAAAGTTACTTACAAGTACAGTCAGCCTTTAATATATGGTTTCCACAATCTTCAGACCAGGAAAACAAAATTACTATGTCTTTATATATCCGTTCTGAAACCAAGGGTCACTTGGCATTTCCGTGTTCCTGCTATGCTGACTATGCTCGGTAATTTAACTCTGCATCTCTTGTATAATTTATTTAAGGTAAGATCACAAAGACTCTTTTGTCCCAGTGTTATTTGCAACTAGATCTTCACTTGCTCTCTGGCTAGGAAATGTTACCAGCCAGTCCTCTAGCTTACAGATGAGAGCTGATGATACTATCAGATGAGGCAGTTTCTGCTTTCAATATGGCTCCATACATATGACAGCTGTGTGTGTTTTAATGTACGGTATATATTTAGTGTATGATGGCTATAATAAACATGTTTGTCTGCAGTAGATGTGACTATATGTAATTATAAGCAGTGAATAATTATTACCTGTCCACCCATGCTTCCAATGTAAGTTTTTTTTTTTGTTTTTTTTTCTATTTTATAAGACCTTTGTGTTATAATGTGCATGTGTAACTTTTACAGGTGGTTATTATTTATTTTAGCGCCATTTATTCCATGGCGCTTTACAGGTTCATAGTAACTGCAAGGGACTCATGAGTGGCATGGTATCTGTTTGAATCTGAGGATTTTATGTACAGTAATTTAAAGGTAATCTGTCAGTAAGTTCAACTGCATGCAGAAATGTCAAATGAAAATCCATGGACACCTTTATATCTTTGATCTGTTGCTGCATTCTAGAGAAATTAGCATTTTTATTTATATGCAAATGAGCTATTGGGTGTCCTGGTCCTGACAGCACTTAAAGTAGCTTTCTCCTCAGTTTTTATCCTCTTAACATATGTCAGTCATATTCTACAGCACTGTGTACTTACAATTGCTCATTTTGCCTTTTCTACCAAGTTAGTCTTTTTTTCTGCTATGTGTATGAACAGGAAGTTTCTTGTCACTGCATAATTCATTCCCCTCTTCAACTTGTGACCCAGCTACTTCACTCCTTCCCCCGTCATAAATCTTTCCAGTGATTCCTGACTTGTACAGTGAAAATTGTCCTTCTGTTTCTACATAGTACTGGGTGGGCCATTTATATGGATACACTTGGGTGGGCCATGTATATGGATACACCTAAATAAAATGGGAATGGTTGGTGATATCAACTTCCTGTTTGCGGCACATTAGAATATGGGAGGGGGGAAAACTTTTCAAGATGGGTGGTGACCAGAGTGGCCATTTTGAAGTCGGCCATTTTGGATGCAACTTTATAAATGGCCCACCCAGGTGTATCCATGTAAATGGCCCACCCTGTACTTAGAAGTATTCAGAAGGTTCACCTTCCAACAAGATAATGACCCTAAGCACACAGCTAAAATATCAAAGGAGTGGCTTCCAGAGCCATGACCTAAACCCAATTGAGCATCTCTGGAGAGACCTGAAAATGGCTGTCCACTAGGGTGACCGCAAAAAATCGATGTCGGAATTTTGTCCGTCTGGACCTCACAAAACGATTCCCCTTTCCAGATATTGAGATAGCCAAAATTTGAGCTTGATCAAACGACGTTAACCCGTGCCGCTCGTCGCTCAAAGTTTGAAAAAATCCAAATTGAGGTATTTTAAGATTTAGGTATTTTGCATAGTCTGTTAGACTATAAAGAATGTGACAACAACATTGCAGAAATAGCCCTGACCAAATTTTCGAACCATTTGTGGTATTTGAATGCAGAGTTGGTGGGATTATCGTTTTTTGATCCCACCATTACAGACAATGAAAAGTTGTTAATGGCTAATAAATTGCTCAGTAGCACAGATGAACCATCAGAGCACGCTAGGGTTGTAAATCCAAAAGTTAGGAAAGAAAAATTAAAAGAGGTAGGAAGTAACCGACTTTAACGACCTTCTGACAAAAGATGAAGAACAAAAGCAATATGTCCTACAAGTTGTAAGCAAATGCTGAGCATTATATTCTGACGTTTCAAAAACTACTTTAACAAAAGCTCTAGAATAGATTAGATAACTATGTAAAATTATCAACTCATGTAGGTTAGCGTGCTCTGATGGTTCATCTGTGCTACTGAGCAATTTATTAGCCATTAACAACTTTTCAGTGGATGTTACTGAGTAAATTGCAAAGTGCCCAGTACGCTGTAGTGCCCAGTATGCTGTTATGCCCAGCTCATACTTCTGGAGATACGTACCTGTAATTAGGCGGGTTATCATCGCTACATAAATGCCAAAAATGCGGACGCCTAATGTGGTTTAGGCTCACTATGGGGCTGAGAAAGAGGGGTCTTTGGTTCTGGGAGCGCAAAATTTACTGGATTTTTGGATGCGAGCAGTCATAGCACTTTTCCAGAGCCGTTGTGCTACAGTAACGTGCAAGCCCACTATATTTCCATTGACAGGTGATGGACCTGAGTGGAGATTGCTATTTTTGTGGATTGAGTTGAAGTTTTTTTTCTTAACATTTGACAACGTTTGGGATCACATTTATCCTGCGCTCTACGCTAGACACTTGCTTTGAGGTTTCCATCTAAATTGCTGAGTGATGTGATTCAGACAAACCCCTGCAAGGGATCCACACACTATAATGAGGCAGCAGAGTGGACTCCATCTGGCCTCTGTTCAGCGGCTTCCTTCTTTTCAGAAAGGCACAAAATTATGGCAGACAGCGCTTTTATGCACGCATAAAAAGATGGACACCGCCGGCTCAGAGGTCAAGCTGCATTCAGTGCCTCTGTCTCATACGGAATCTTCTGCTGGAGTTCTGACTGAATCAAGTATTTCAGGCTGGTTTCACTCTAGCATATTTTAGCGCTGCGCTTCCATGCGCATGCGTCCTGTGTCCCTATCTTTAACATGGTCCATCCGACCTGTCTCAAAAAAACGCTTGCGCACGGAATGCGCTGAAAAATCACATGGGTACAGTCTATAGGAATGCAGGCGTGCGCATAGACATGGGCACACCTGCGTTTAAAATCGCATGCGTTTTAAGAGTTAACATGGCTAGAAACAAGTTAAAATGCATGCGCCTAAAAAAAGCAAACGCATACAAAACACATGATGCGTTTTTTATATGCAATTCTATTGCGCACGAAGCGCAGTGCTAAAAAAACGCTAGTGTCAAACTAGCCTCAGAGATTTACATGTAAGTTCTCAGCGTAGCTCCCAGGATAAATGTGAGACTAGCCTTACTGCGACCTTTGGGAGGCAGAATTTAAAAAATTAACAGTAGGTGAAGAATTGGTTTATTTTTTACGCCGTTCCTCATGCGGCATAAGTAATTTAGATTATTTTATTCTGCTGTCACACACTAAAAGACGCTTTTTATTGCAAAAACTAGTTTTTGCATCTCCATATTTTGAGACCTATAATTTTTCCATATTTCGTCCATATTTATCAGTACTATATATTAATTATTTTCTGATATATATGACACAAGTCCCTGAGACCGTGTTGTGCGCATGGTCTGAGGGGCTTGCCATAGCCTGGTTACCCCTATGTTGTCATGACAACATCAGGTCACAATGGCAATGATTGGGCCCCGCGATGACATCACGGATTGTAGAGGGTACTCCCTCCCACTACACGCTGCAATCACTAGCGGGCATCGCTCCTGGCACCAAGTGCCGGGTGTCAGCTGTCAGAATCAGCTGAAACCTGGCGGCGATCGCGCACTCAGTTTCGGTGCGCGCAAAAATGCCAGGACATAGTCAGTACGTCTAAGATGTACTGAGTAAGTTCAAGGTCTGTAAGGGGTTAAGGAGCTACTGCCTCCCCAGGTTGTTTCTAGCCCACAACATTAGCCTCTTAAAATTGTTTGTTAGCTCACTGTTTGGTTTCCTTGACTTTTTTGTTTTCCTGATAGCTCACTGCCTGTGTGATATCAGTCAAGCTAAAAAGGCTGATTCTGGGTGGGGAGGCAGTGGCTCCTTAAGTGAACGTTTGTAGCAGGAGAATTGCCGTCACACAATCCATGCTGAAGCAGCTATATCCCACCTATTCAGCGTGTCGGCAAAACACCATCAACCGTCGAAGAACAGGTGAATACCAAGACGAAGCATATGATTGCAATGTCCAATGTAGAAAAAGAGAGAGCACTCACCTTCCGCTTAAAAGTTTCCTTTTATTCAATCATGGAATAATGGGTTCAGCGGGAGGATAGTGGAGAACTTCTGGAAACGACGACCGTTTTGCGCATCCTCCCACTGAACCCGCTATTCCATGATTGACTAAAGGCTTTTTATTTGCACATTAATCCAGATGGTAATTACTCAGGAATGCAGCAACAGATACAAAATATATCAAGAAGTCAACGGAGGGCATTAAATGAGTCTCAGTCGGCATTCAGTATGGCCAGAAATCTGTATAAATATTCTCCCTATAGATGTCACTTGTCAAGTGACAAAATATGCACTGGGCAGAAGTTATGAACAAAATGATTTCAGACTTGACTGTATAATAACTTGATAATCATCTCGTAGTGGCCTTGTATAACCAAGTTGTTTCCACCTTGTCTTATTACTAAATCATTTTAGAGAGCAGGGCCTTTGGTTCTGTTTTGCAAGTCACTGGTATGCAAAGAATTTTGCCCAATATTTACCTGTGTTGTTTGCACTTTGATAAAGGATAAGTCACTCATGACCATGACATGCTGTTCCAGAGCTTGTAACACTATTTGCTTTGTTCTTCACACCATTATACATAAATGCCATCTAACTATTCTAGAAAGATGTGGATGCATAGAGACCACTGCTAGTACTATAATCCGCCATTTTTTTTTTTATATCAATGTATCTTTTTCCACGCCGACCATCCTATAGTTACAGTCTGAATTGGATTTAAAGAGGGTTATTCAGGAGTTGATATTATTGAACCTTCTTTAGGATAGGTCATTAATATGAGATCATGGGTGTCAAAGCCACTGTGGCATTATGTGCACAGTTGTTGTTATTATTGAGGCCGTTATAAATATATTATAATTTTTACATATAAATGTAAATATATATTTTTTTTAATGGCCTTCAGTTCCATCTCAAGCTATTGTGACCTGATAGATTAATGGTCTGTAGGAAGATGGATCTTGTGCAAGCATATATAGATCCACTAGATCTTCTCCACCATTATCTGGATAGTATCAAGCCATTGGGTTGTTGATCTTCCTCTTCGCCTTGTTCCTTTTATTCTTCCGACCATGATGCCCTTCTCCAGTGCTCGTTGTCTTTATATGATGTGTCCAAAGTAGGCCCATTGTAGCTTGCTGATCCTTGCTTCAAGTTTCACGTCTGGCTTGATTTGTCCCAAACTGATTTGTTTGTTCTTCCCATCCATGGTATTGATAGCATCCTTCTCCAGGACCACATTTGGAAGGTGTTGATTCTTCTTTTTCGCATTCATATGTTACCACATAAAAGACCAAAACTATGTACGAGCTGTGTCTCAAGCCCCCGTCACACTAAGCGAGATCGCTAGCGAGATCGCTGCTGAGTCACAAGTTTTGTGACGCAACAGCGATCTCGCTGTCTGTGACACGTATCAGTGATCGGCCCCCCCCGCCATGTATCGCTGATCGTACTCTAATGTCCTTGGCCATTTTTTGATTGTTGGTCTCCCGCTGGCCAGTATGCATCGCTGCGTGTGGCAGCGGGAGACCATCGATCAGCGAGCTCCCAGCGCTCCCAGCATTCTGTAATGCTGTAGATAAGCCCCTGAAGAAACCTGAAAGATAAGAAAAAAGAGTTAGATTATACTCACCCCCGCGTCCGGTCCGATGGGTGTCGCCGTCCCGTCTGGCGCCTCCCATCTTCATGCGATGATGTCCTCCTCCTTGCTTCTCCCTCGGCTCCTGCGCACACATACTTTATCTGCACTCAACAAGGCAGATAAAGTACATGTGTGCAGGAGCCAAGGGAGAAGCAAGGAGGAAGACATCATCGTATGAAGATGGGAGGCGCTGGACTGGACCACGACATCCACCTCACCCCCCCGGTGAGTATAATCTAACGTATTTTTCTTATCTTTCAGGTTTCATCGGGGGCTTATCTACAGCATTACAGAATGCAGTAGATAAGACCCTGATGGCGGTGACCCCAGCTTATAGGACAAAAATGGGGTGACAGATTCCCTTTAAGCACCTCCTCTTGACACTTCACATCATCTGGTCTCCAGCTTGCCATACTTAAATTATCTCCAAACCCCCAAGGCAAGAATATGCTCATTCAGATCTGCTCTTCTGCACTGGGCTACTCACAAAATGGGAGATGACCAAGGAGGACACCGTTGTTGATAAAAATCATAAAAAAGCCAGACTGGAATTTTCCAAACTACATGTTGACAAGCCACACCGCTTCTGGGAGAATATCCTTTGCACAGATGAGACAAAATGGAACTTTTTGGCAAAGCACATCAGCTCTGTGTTCACAGGCGTAAAAATGAAGCATATCAAGAAAATAACACTGTCCCTACTGTGAAACATGGAGAAGGCTGTCATGTTCTGGGGCTGCTTTTCAGCATCTGGCACAGGGTGTCTAGAATCTGTGCATGGTACAATGAAATCTCAAGACTATCAAGGGATTCTAGAGAGAAATGTGCTGCCCGGTGTCAGAAAGCTTGGTCTCAATTGCAGATCATGGGTCTTGCAACAGAATAATGACCCAAAACACACAGCTTAAAACACCCAAGAATAGCTAAGAGGAAAACATTGGACTATTCTGAAGTGGCCTTCTACAAGTATGAGCCCTGACCTAAATCCTATTGAGTATGTTTGGAAAGAGCTGAAACATGCCATCTGGAAAACGCAACCTTCAAACACGAGACAACTGGAGCAGTTTGCTCTCGAGGAGTGGGCCAAAATACCTGCCGAGAGGTGCAGAAGTCTCATTGACAGTTACAGGAATCATTTGATTGCAGCGATTGCCTCAAAAGGTTGTGCAACAAAATATTAAGTTCAGGGTACCATCATTTCTGTCCAGGCCCATTTCATGAGTTTTATTTTTTTTTTTAATTCTCTGGAAGCATGGTTGAAAAGCAATGTCTGACTTTCATCTGTTCATTATTATAGATTTTTTATTATTACTTTTGTCAGACTCAAGTTATTTCTGTGGCCATTGTGTTTTTTTTCTGTCATTGAATAAAGAGGTACCAACAATTTTGACCTTGTGTGTGCATAGTCTCCTATGTGTAATTATCAACTCTCAGGATGTGCTCACATTCATTGGACAAAGATCCTTTCTGTTCATGTGATGGACGCACAGTTCCAGGGCTGATTATAGTTCCGGTATGGGTACCAAGTCATGCCGCTGTGTCTATCACATGACCAGGACAGAATTTTAGCTCTTGGGAATAAACCATGAAAGGTCCTATTTTTAAGGATGAAGCTAGGAATTATGGAACTGATACAGAAACAAACATTTTATGTTTTCAATACAATAAAAATGTCTTGGCTGGAGGCATGATGCCCCTTATGTATCAAAATAATTTATTGATACATAAGGTATGACTCTAACGCAGAAAACCAAAAAAAGTAAAATATGATGTGTGCTAAAGTCCGCGATATGCCATGTACTAAAAGAGGCTAAGGCAATGTTCTCTGGGTCCAGTAATAAAAAAAGGGATCACTTACAAATGAATGAAAAACAGATGGCCGATTAACAGATCCGTTTTCTTAGACTTTAATGGAAAAACAATATCCAGCAGAGATTAATTAAAAGGAAACTGTCACCCCTTTTTTTTTCGACTATGAGCTGCCGCCACTGACATCAGGGGCTTATCTACAGCATTCTGTAATGCTGTAGATAAGCCCCCGATGTAAGCTGAAAGATAAGAAATAAAAAAGAGTTAGATTATACTTACCCCGGCGTTCGGTCCGGTCTGATGGGTGTCGCCGTCCAGTCCGGCACCTCCCATCTTCATACGATGCCGTCCTCTTCTTTCCTTCCTGTCGTGGCTCCGGCACAGGCGCACTGCTCTGCCCTGTTGAGGGCAGAGCAGAATACTGCAGTGCGCAGGCGCCGGGAGAGGTTAGAAGATAAGAGGCGCCGGACCGCAACACCCATTGGACCAAGAACGGACCGCCCCTTGGTAAGTATAATCTAACTCTTTTTTTTTTCTCATCTTTCAGGTTTCATCGGGGGCTTAACTACAGCATTACAGAATGTTGTAGATAAGCCCCTGATGTCAGTGGCGGCAGCTCATAGTCGAAAAAAAGGGTGACAGATTCCCTCTAAGCTATGTTACTCAAAAATGGACTAAAGTCATGTCTGCACAACATTTTTTTATCGTCGGATTTTTGCTGGAACCATTCTAAGGCTCACTACTGCACTTTTGAACGTCGCCTATGTTATAATATCAGTTATCGCCCATGAAAGGCTATCTCCCTTGAAATACCACGCTACAGCTTACGGTAATTAGCAACAATTCCACTAGTGCAGATAGAAACAGCTTTTGTGACTACAAATTACCTGTACCTACTAGATCTATTTGGAGATGGGCTGACAAGATTGTTTTGGGGATGTTGGCTGGTTATCCTGAGCATTATCTGAACTAATAATAAAAGCCATCAGGATCCAGTCAGTGCTACTTTATCATGAATAGCAATGCTTGTTTTACGAAAATCCTAGTGTTTACTTCCCAATGTCTGTGTTTACCAGAAACAATACAATGCACCTGTTAATCTTTACTGAAAAACAAATACATTCCTGTTCTTTCTCCTTTGATAAGCCAGTAAGAAGTCCTATTGAGACCTTAACTATTCCCCTGTTTGCACACGCACTCCCTCTTCTTGTTGGCCAGATGGATTAAACCAATTGGGGAAATAAACCTAAAAACATGAAAACCGGGTGAAAATTTTGAACAGCGATACAAGACATATCCATTAAACCACGTAAAACATGGGAATGTTGGCTACTCCATACTCTTCCAGTTATAATCAACCACAAATTAATCTTAGAAACATTTTTTTCATATATTATGCATTAAAGTAGGAGTCCATTTTTGTCACTCATACTGTCACTAGTATCTCAAGATGGTTCTGTTATTCCTGCCTTATTGAACGGTTTATTTCTATCTCAAGATTCACAGTATTCTAATCTTAAATTAGGTTGTGTGATCTTATGGTCACTTCCTAGGAGATGCGTAGCTTTATGCTGTCAGAAAGAAGGTCACCATTTTAGTCACAAGAACTGCCTGTATAATGAAAGTGCATGGACTGTACCACTGAAGTTCTCCAGTCAACAGGGGGTGACAGAAATTTCTATTACAGTAACTGATGATGACTGCACAGCTCCTGTCACACAGTAGTAATGTGGAAGCCAAGACTGGGTATACTTATAATTGAGGAAAATATAAAGGGTAGGATTATCACATTGTTACTACTGGCCAATGTAATTCTTGTGCTGATGCATTATGGGATTGATAGTAGAACATAAAGGTAAATAATGTAGTGTGAAATCTTGGAATCAAGACGCAAATAAAAGGATACTTGGAGGTAACTACACCAAGTATAAGAGGTGCAGAATGCAATAGACAATCAGGGTGGCGGTGCAAGTATGGGAAAACTTGCTGCATGGCTTCTTAAAATGTATAAGCAAAAAGGTTTAGAAAAATTGTAATCAGCCTTTATCTACAATTTAAAGAGAGTGGACAATTTGTTCTTTAAGCCATATCACAACAGTTTGAAAAGAATGGAAGTAAATGGTTAAGGCGTTAAGTTAGTAGCAGATTACAAGGAATGCCCTGTACCCGGTGCTTAACATTGATTAGCATCATTAAAGGTGCATGAAAGGGACAGGCTGCTCATTTTAATAGCTGCCCAGGCCCTTTTTTTGTCAAGGCTGATTCATACAGAGGAGGAGGTTGGCGCTATCAGCCAGCCCCACAGCTTTAATGATGTGCCGTCACCAGAAGTGCTCTGTTGTGTCTAGTACCAGGCCAGAAGTGGAGCTGCCGGGAGCCAGGGTGAACCGAATACCATAAATGGGTAGAGTTAGAATTTTGGCTACAGATGTACATTGGTAATTTGTATAGAATTGAAAAACTCATCTGATGACTCATGGCATAGAGTCTAGTTGTCCTGTAATCATAATGTAAATTTACTGTTTTTAATTTTTAGAAAAACTTGTATGGGTTTTACTCCATTGCCATCAACTGAACCAAGAGCTGATATTGGAAGAGCTACATCAGGTGTGAGCCTCTGAACAACACATTCACGTAAAAATGAGGCCGACAAATAATTCCAAGGATTCTAAAGGGGGTTTTTTTCCCACAAACAAAGTTAATTTTAAAGTTGATTTTACTCAATACATCTTGGAATAATAATAATTTCCACAATTGGATGTGATTAAAAAAATTAAAAATGTTTCTTTTTTTGTGCTGAGATAATCTTGTGCCCCTGCTGTGTACTGTTAATGTCTGTGTCTGACCGTACAGGAACATGGCCTGATGATATCACAGCTTCTTGGCAGGGGAGGAGCAAAAGAGTATACAGACAGGAGGATAGCATGGGGTCACAGCTGATTCTTTTTGTGAGATAAAGCATTTCCATGACTGTTTTTAAAAACTATTTTATCTCAAGGAAAGAATCAGCTCTGATCCCCTGCTGTCCTGTCTGTATCCTCTCTTTTGCTTCCTCCCCTGCCCAGGAGCTGTGGTATGATCAGACCATGTTCCTGTACGGTCAGACACAGCCATTACACAGTACACAGCAGGGGCACATTTATAAGATTACCTCAGCACAGGAACATCCAATAGTGGAAATTATTATTACTGTATTCCAAGATCTTTTAATTAAAATGAACTTTGTTCCTGGGAAAACTCCTTTAAAGTTGATAAATATGTTTGGAGTTTATTTCCTGGTAGAAATGCATTTTCCCACGTAGGTTAAGGACTGGTCTGGAATGTATAAATGGCCCTGGATCTGATGTGTGACCAATGACACAGCCAGCACATTTTTAGTGTTGGTTATTTGCAGGTTTACCAAATCACTTAGCAGATTAGGATAACAATGCCATCATTTTATATAACTGAGGAAACAACTAAGAAATCCTCCATCTTGGCACAGGATTCTAGGCTGTACATGTTGTACCGACTTAATTAAAGGAATCTTGGCTGTGCTGGAGTAGATATATTATTTAAAGCTGTCCATAGCATGTACAGGCTGCCTCCTGAGAAAAACACAACTGTGACCTAAAGTGATGAATGTTAAATCGCCGGGCTCAATGGTTGGTCTGTACTCGGCTGTTACAAGATCTCTTATAGGCCGATCAGAAACATTTGTCATCAGTTGCTTATTCCTTGCATAAAGCTATAGATTTCACCCGCTATGATCTAATGAAGTATTTTCATACTATGCATGCAAATCTACTTGTTTTGTTTTTTTTAAGGTTGTGATGTGGAAAGAATCTGCATTGTGTGAACATGGCTTTAGGGGCTTATTTACAAGTATGTATTTGCTCTGTATATGGATGATTCTGATGTTGGTCAGTAAAACAAAAGCAAAATGCTAAATTATCAAGTTAAAGGGAACCTGTCACCAGAAATAAAGGTGTTAATCTGCAGGTTAACCCTATATCTGTAGGACAACAGTGTTATGACGCTGTCCAGCGCCTGCACGCAGCGGGGAGAAAATGATCTTTATTCTCTCCGCCAGCGTTCGGTATTCAGTCATGGGGGCGGCGCTGGTTCAGTAATTGAGTATACAGAGTGGCTGCTGTAAACTGCGCCCCTGGCCCTGCCTGACACTGGCTCTACGTTGCAGCCGGCTGTCAGTCAGGGCCGGTACCTCATAGCTGCAGGTTAACAGCGTTAATCCTGGTGACAGTTTCCCTTTAATGGGCCTGATTCATTAAAGCTTTTACACCTGACATAAATGCTTTGAAAAGTCTCAAAATTTATGCACAACTCGTAGCTGCGTCGAAATTCTACGACATTTGACATCTTTATGACAGTTTTTTGCAGCTCCTCCGAAATGGACGGAGCTGTGATGTGGCGTAGCAACTGACACATCAAATTCATGACAAGTGTAGGGGCTGGAGCAAAAATTTGAGGCGAGATTCACACAAAGCTGTGTACTCCACTAATCTCATGCCCCTGATTTATGCTGTATGCACACACTGCATCAAGACTGGTATGAACAACGCCTGCCTTGATGAGTCTAGCATTGTTTCAAATATTAAGAAATGCACAAAAACATATTTCAAAGACTGTTAACCAGGTGTTTGTACATGTCTGAAAAACAAAAGGCAGCAGCCAAACAGTGTCCTCAGTGACTCCATCCACGTCATTCAGCTGATTGTCTCTTTATATGGAAGACATTAGATGGACACTAAAATTTACTCAAAAATTGAGGACTCCAGAGGAATGGCACTACCTGATTTTTATTTAGATTTTGTGGCTGGCCAGCTGTGATAGCTCAAATTCTAGTTGGCTTTACTTTCCCCATCAATACCCGAGTACTATTTGGCAAACTGTCTCCAAACCATTTCATTTCGGCCAATACTTGAACATCCAGTCTTTTCCTCTCGCAGCTTAGGTTGTCGTACCTGTAGAAGAAGCAGCATTTTGGAAATCTTTTAATATTGCCACCCTAGGTGACCACTGCCTAGAAAACTCCATTAAATTATTATCCCAACTTGCAAGAAGAGCATAATATCTGTAGAACTATCTTCTATAAATATTTGCATCTTTGACACGTTGTACACAGTCAATTCTCCTTAATTGGTAGCCAAACTCAAACTCTCCTATGATTGGCATTCTCATGACCCAAGAACCTAAGGTGCTGATTTTAAGGTTATACACACACTTGCTAAGCATGAAGGTAGCCTCAAAACAACTCTGTTGAAGAGAGGTGGAGAGCTAGGATAACCACATCTAACTGGAAGATTTGGAGGAGATGCTTGTGTCTTCTGTAATCAATAACAAAATTATACAGCTATACTTCTTACACCAATCTTATTTAAATCTTTTAAAAAGCTTCAGAAAATGGGTAGACAGTGCCACTCTGTCATTTGGTGCAGAATGTCTGGCACAGACTGTTTGCACATGGCATGGGAATGCACTTGCATCTGTGTGTTCTGAAGAGAGGTGTTGGAATTACTGGAAGACATCTTGGGAATAACCATCCCACACACCAGAGGTCTGTTTAATGGGACCCACCATAATCGTATATCTTTCACCAGGAAGCTCTCTTCCTGGCCAGGAAGGTGAATGTCATCAAGTGGATGGGCACAGACCCCTTTTCTCAATGAAAGAATTTAATTAATATAACAATTCCCTACGGAAGTTTTGTTATACAAAAATAGAGGATGTCATAAAAAATGTGATTAAGTGTGGGAAGGGTGGTTTGCTTCTCCTACAACCTCCTATTCTTCTAATACCTTCAGGTCACACCTACATTTTGACCTTGGTAGAGTGATCTGAGCCTATATGTTTCCAACGTTCTGATTCCTAATGCTGGAGAGCAGTTGAGTCACGAGCTGTGGACGAATGGATATTACAATATTGATTTTGTAATTGTATTGGTTTTTGGTGTGTTTTACGGTTTTATATTGAATACACGTCTTGTATATGTTGATTTTGCAACAATGTACACCATGAAAAACCTTTCTGTATTTGATTTGTTGTAAACTTTTGAGCTGAGAGTTCAATAAATAGTTTAGAAAAAATTGAGGACTCCAATGCACAATGCATCACATAAGAGCGGTTCAGGCATTTTACAAGCAGATTATGTAATATTGCTCTTATGTGTTCCCCATTGCTAATTGTCCTAAAGAAGTAAATTTTTGGGTTCACTTGAACTGGTTGAAGAGCGATGGTATATGCTGTTTTGAATGCAGTGGCAGTTATGCATGTGTAGTGGGATATGGATACATACGTTGTGATCTTGGGAATACCCACTAAAGTACATGATGTAAAACACTTTTGATTTGTTTTCTCAATTGATATTTTTTTTGTTTTTTCTTTAGGGCAATATATTGGAGCATGAAATTTAAAGAAAATGACTGTTGACTGAATCTTCAATATTTTAACCTTGCAAAAATCCCACCTTCCTTCCCTTAGTGATGTCTTCATTTGGAAATGCAATAGAAAACTGGAGTATAAGAAATACAGGTGGTATTTCAGATCTTCAACAAAAACTGATCTCAGATGGCTGTGCTCGGAGTTCCTCACCTATAAAAACTATGGCGGCTGTGGTGGACTCGGCCTACAGTTCATTTTCCGGTAGTTCCTATGTTACAGACTATCAGCCATTCCAACATGCTAATTGTCACTTAAATGCCGAACAGATTTCTTATCTTGACTCTGACTATGTCAAAGCAATATATAGTCCAAGTGCAGCAGACCAAAGAAATTTTCAACAGAATGTGGATTATGAAGATTGTTCATCTAAAAATTATCCCTCCAATAGAACCACTAGGTTAAGCAATAGCTCCCAGGTACCTCTAATGAGAAATAATTATTTCACCACTATTCAGCACTTTGAACAGTCCGACAAAACCAGGGAATTTGAAGATCATTTCAACCACAAGAGTAAGAGAAGTCCTACAAGCACAAGTGACCTTTCGTCCCCCGAACACAAATTTAGTCGGCATTATATTGAAGATAACAGCCCTACTTGGGTAAGAGACTCTATACAGGGAGAATGGGACCAGTCAAGTGTTACATCCTGCAATCGGTCAAAAAAGGATCATCCTCATTTTACATCTTATTTAGCTAAATCGCGTAATTCTAATTGTATTGTCAATGAAAATATTTCCCCTTGCGTGATAAATACAGACTATGATCAAAAAGATTTAGAGACATGCCAACTGAACAATGTGGAAAGAGAAGAACAAAGTCCCAGCAATATATTGAATTTATTTACTGATTGCCCGAGTGAAGCAATAGCCACCAAAAGCACAAGACGTTCACTCAATGAACTTGAATTAGAAAAAAATGAAGTTAGGAGTGGTTCTTGGAAGTTAGCTCAAGATACCAATTGTTATAATGATGAAGGAACAAACCGTGAAGTCGAGGATCTGGCACATTATCAAATGTGCAAAGAACAATATCAACCAGAATTCCAGAACATGAAGGACCTGGAATGTGACAGCGTTGGACAATGGGATATAAAATGCAAAGATTTGCAGGCAAAAAAATGCCAAACACTTTACAGCAGGCCCAGTGAAGAGTTGTTTGAACACCCTTCAAAATCACTGAATCGTGATGATCTCCAAAAGTTCTCGAAAACACACATCCAAAAAGATGCAACAATAAAATCAATCCCTTTGCTTTCCCAAGAACAAGAGGTGACTATTCCTTTAACTTCTAACTTAAGTGCATTAACCAGAGAGAAAATTACTAAGGCCTCAACCCCAATGCTGTATCATCTTGCTGGCGGAAGGAATAGTTCTTTAGTTATGCTAAACTTTAAACATCAACCTAAGATTCTAGATTCAAATAAAGAACCAAAGAACCATCCGGAAATGGGCAACTCTGCAACAATGCAGGTACCTGACCCAGAAAGACCTCTCTCGAAAACTAAAAGTCACACACAACTTGTAGATAATTCTGTCATTGACTGTAGTGAATGCGAGAGCACTGATGGTTTAACTTCATCCGAAGAGACTTTTATGTATGACTATAGGGAACAACTTAAGATTGCCCAGAAAAAGGTCTTGAGAGAAACATCTTTTAAAAGAAGAGACCTGCAGATGAGTTTGCCAGTAAGACTAAAATGGAATGCTCCCAAAAGACCTTCCTTAGATCATGTACGATCATATTCATTATCTGGCTCAAATGATGCTAAATTGGTCCAGCCAAAAACTGTGGTGGACAACAATCACAAAAAAGAGGAGCCAGAAAAGTCCATCATCTCTCGAATTGGTGGAAGAAAACGACTCACAAAGGAGCAAAGAAAGTTATGTTACTCTGAGCCTGAAAAACTTGACCACCTTGGAGTACATAACCCTTTTCCAGTATGGGATAATGAGGTATCAAGTCAAGCCAAATTAGGTGAGCATAGGATGAAGTCTACAGACAAAGAACGAACACTTTCTTCTTCAAATCTTTCAAAGACCGAGCTAAAGCAAATCCAGCACAATGCTCTTGTAGAGTATATGGAGCGAAAAGCAAATCAAAGGCCAAGCAGTATTCTCCAGTCTCAAATTCAGAAACAGTCAGGAATAAAGTCTTCATCCGAATGGAAATATTTAACAAATGAGATGTCAAGTAATGATCTTCCATTACCATATTACCATAGAAGATCTACTGGTGCCTCTTCTTCCTATGATGCTACAGTCACATGGAATAATAGACCCCTAAAGATGTCTCAAGGAGAGCCTATAAAGGATATCCTAACTGTAGATAAAGCTGTGAATGTCAAAGATAAAAATTACCTTGATCAATCTCCTTTAATTGATAAATGTTCTTTTGAAGATTCTTCAGCAGCTGATTCCCAGAAATACTCAAAATCCGTTAATCATCCTCAGGTACTTTGTTTAATTTCTTTACGTTAATCTGTCATGTTACATTTTCTGTTAGATCTGCAGGTAACCTGCTATAGAACAACAGGAGTTGAACACGCTTTTATATATAAATTTGTGTGAAAAGGTTCAGGTATAATTGATTCCATTAGTCATTTAAATCTATGCTCACTAAGGGTTTGGGTGGTCTTACCATGTGGTTGATGACTATCTTTGTGTGCACGTTTTTAAAATGGGAAAGGT
This sequence comes from Dendrobates tinctorius, assembly GCF_039654945.1. Classification (NCBI taxonomy): domain Eukaryota; kingdom Metazoa; phylum Chordata; class Amphibia; order Anura; family Dendrobatidae; genus Dendrobates; species Dendrobates tinctorius. The sequence continues at coordinate 5,844,026 of NW_027361669.1, read as the reverse complement.
CATCAATCATTTAATCACTGACAACCCATTGGACTCCTAAGCTGCCCTCACTTTGGGCGTTCCAATGAATGGAGAAATGTATTACATGACACATTATATACAGTAGGTCACAATATAATGATGATGCCAAATATCCTCCAGAGGAGATCTCCTCTGACATCCACCTCCTATAGTAAGACATAATGTATGTTGTCAAATTAGGACAGTTCCTTTAATACCAAAGTTTATTAAATATCTTTTTAGTTGTTTCAGTGTTGACATCATGACATTCACTATAGCGCAAATCATAGTACATACTATAGTATAATGCTATAGTATAGTAATGTATTTAATAAAAATTGAACCTTCTTGCATGTTCTACAACATTGGATCACATTTTAAAGGATAACTGCTTTTCAGTACATTTTCAGAATAAACTGTACTGTCTACATGATGACTCTGTTTCTGGCCATTATATGAGTTGCATCCATCCTTTTCAACAACTTTCCACTCTATTATTATTTATTTATATAGCGCCATTATTTCCATGGTGCTGTACATGAGAAGGGTATACAAAGTAATAGATATCGTTAACAGTAAACAAATTTACAATGACGGACTGGTACAGAGGGGAGAGGACCCTGTCCTCTGCGGACTTACATTCTACGGGATAGTGGGGAAGAGACAGAAGGTCGGGGGTGCAGCAGCTCTGGTGGTTTTGAGGCGGCGGCTCTAGCAGTGGTGACGCGGCAGAATGGTTATTGCAGGCTGTAAGCTTTCCTGAAAAGATGGGTTTTCAGGTTCCGTTTGACGGATCCGAGGGTGGTGGATAATCGGACGTGTTGAAGCATGGAATTCCAGAGGATAGGGGATATTCAGGAGAACTCTTAAAGGCGGTTGTGTGAGGAATGAATAAGTGTGGAGAGTAGGAGGTCTTGGGAGGATCGAAGATTACGTGAGGGAAGATAGTGGGAGATTAGTTCAGAGATATAGGGAGGGTAAAGGCTGTGGATGGCTTTGTAGGTCAGTGTTAGTAGTTTGAACTGGATGCGTTGGTGAATTGGGAGCCAGTGGAGGGATTTGCAGAGGGGAGAGACAGGGGAGTAGCGAGGAGAGAGGTGGATTAGTCGGGCAGCAGAGTTGAGGACAGACTGGAGTGGTGCAAGAGAGTTAGCAGGGAGGCCACAGAGGAGAGTGTTGCAGGAGATGAGGGCATGTACAAGAGTTTTAGTAGATTTATCTCAATAATAAATTTACTCTGAGCTGGTGTTGGAAAACTAGCAGCAATGATATCTCCCAAAGACAGCACATTCTTTAGTTAGCTCAAAGATACAGAAGCATTGAGGATATTACACAGCCGTATTGAGCAGTGTACATGTGAATCCAACTCTCAAGTGAGATAAAAGACTTACTAGAAAGCTAAGCAGGATCTTTTTGTTTGCCTCTACCCACTTCTCACTCTCGATCACCTTCCCCACTCGATAGAGTATAATGGGAAGTGTAACCTGACACCTCACTGTGCTGACAATCCAACTTGTCTTGAGCCAGATGGAGTTGAGCTGTATTTTTTCCCAGAGTGGATGGTGAGTTCAGGAGGGAGGGCAAGAAGTGGCTCAAAAGTGGAGAAAAAAAGCAGAACCCTGTGATGAGATATGTTATAAAGTTTATCACTTTTGTCATTTTGATTTTGGCCAGGTTTCACAAAAGTACAGTTTTACCAGTTTTAAACTGGATAATCCCCCAATAAGGTCATGAAAGATCTTTTGGGTAGGAGGTGGATAGCGCAAGTCAACATTTAGATTAATGTATATAATAATATAAATGTTGAATTGCTATACATACATTGTGGATATCTTATGCAATTGAGGCTGGTATGTTCACCCTCCCTGCCTGCAATGGTATCACATCGGTAGGACAGGAAGCTAGAGCTCCATAAACTATATTCCCCAAGCTTTATGAGCACTGTGTATACAGCCATCTGGAAAGATCTAGATAGTAATAAACCCTGTTTTCTCTATGGGAAATCTGGCTTTCAGTCGAATCCCCAATCACTGTGAAGCTGCTGACTTCTAAAATGTCATTGCAGTGTCATTTTAAGATGTTGGGTGATCGGCAAGTACTTGATAACTTATCAATTGGAGTAAGAAGTTTAATTATTGGATATTTTTTATGTGATGACCCGTTTACAGATTACGGTACATTTTTATGCACACTTGCCATCTTATGGAAGGCATTATATATAGCTTTTAGTGTACTCAAAGTTATATGGCATCTGCTGTAAAGTTTGACAAAGCGCACCCTAAATTGTACGTATCGTAGAAGGGTCGCATGTTTCTCTGATGAACAACTGCTCTGCCGGTTAGAATATAATATGGCACAGCTGAAGAAAAGAAGAACAGTGGAATGCCAGTCTCAAGAATTTGCCAGGTGAAACAGAACTGTATGTGTGTCCATATAAATATCTACAAATTTGGCGTATGCATTTGACCCCAATTTTGGTGCATTTCTTTTAAGTAACGCTAACTTTTTTTGTATAATTTTTGCTAATTCCTACAAACACATAATACAGTGGGGAAAAAAAGTATTTAGTCAGTCAGCAATAGTGCAAGTTCCACCACTTAAAAAGATGAGAGGCGTCTGTAATTTACATCATAGGTAGACCTCAACTATGGGAGACAAACTGAGAAAAAAAAATCCAGAAAATCACATTGTCTGTTTTTTTTTTTCATTTTATTTGCATATTATGGTGGAAAATAAGTATTTGGTCAGAAACAAAATTTCATCTCAATACTTTGTGATATATCCCTTGTTGGCAATGACAGAGGTCAAACGTTTTCTGTAAGTCTTCACAAGGTTGCCACACACTGTTGTTGGTATGTTGGCCCATTCCTCCATGCAGATCTCCTCTAGAGCAGTGATGTTTTTGGCTTTTCGCTTGGCAACACGGACTTTCAACTCCCTCCAAAGGTTTTCTATAGGGTTGAGATATGGAGACTGGCTAGGCCACTCCAGGACCTTGAAATGCTTCTTACGAAGCCACTCCTTCGTTGCCCTGGCGGTGTGCTTTGGATCATTGTCATGTTGAAAGACCCAGCCATGTTTCATCTTCAATGCCCTTGCTGATGGAAGGAGGTTTGCACTCAAAATCTCACGATACATGGCCCCATTCATTCTTTCATGTACCCGGATCAGTCGTCCTGGCCCCTTTGCAGAGAAACAGCCCCAAAGCATGATGTTTCCACCACCATGCTTTACAGTAGGTATGGTGTTTGATGGATGCAACTCGGTATTCTTTTTCCTCCAAACACGACATGTTGTGTTTCTACCAAACAGTTCCAGTTTGGTTTCATCAGACCATAGGACATTCTCCCAAAACTCCTCTGGATCATCCAAATGCTCTCTAGCAAACTTCAGACGGGCCCGGACATGTACAGGCTTAAGCAGTGGGACACGTCTGGCACAGCAGGATCTGAGTCCATGGTGGCGTAGTGTGTTACTTATGGTAGGCCTTGTTACATTGGTCCCAGCTCTCTGCAGTTCATTCACTAGGTCCCTCCGCGTGGTTCTGGGATTTTTGCTCACCGTTCTTGTGATCATTCTGACCCCACGGGGTGGGATTTTGCGTGGAGCACCAGATCGAGGGAGATTATCAGTGGTCTTGTATGTCTTCCATTTTCTAATTATTGCTCCCACAGTTGATTTCTTCACTCCAAGCTGGTTGGCTATTGCAGATTCAGTCTTCCCAGCCTGGTGCAGGGCTACAATTTTGTTTCTGGTGTCCTTTGACAGCTCTTTGGTCTTCACCATAGTGGAGTTTGGAGTCAGACTGTTTGAGGGTGTGCACAGGTGTCTTTTTATACTGATAACAAGTTTAAACAGGTGCCATTACTACAGATAATGAGTGGAGGAAAGAGGAGACTCTTAAAGAAGAAGTTACAGGTCTGTGAGAGCCAGAAATCTTGATTGCTTTTTTCTGACCAAATACTTATTTTCCACCATAATATGCAAATAAAATGAAAAAAAAACAGACAATGTGATTTTCTGGATTTTTTTTCTCAGTTTGTCTCCCATAGTTGAGGTCTACCTATGATGTAAATTACAGACGCCTCTCATCTTTTTAAGTGGTGGAACTTGCACTATTGCTGACTGACTAAATACTTTTTTTCCCCACTGTATACAGAATTCAAAAGTATAGCTTTATTTATTTTATCACATTCGCATAACATCTGATTGGATAAGAGTAGATGAAATAAGGGTCACTAACTTTTTGTAGTGGTTTTGCTTGATTTGCAACATATATAGATAGAGATATAGATATATATAAGTACTTAGACTATATCTTACGGTGGTGACTAAGAGCTTATGGTGCCTTTTTTTACAGCAATAACTTTGTAATCAGTAATTATGTTTTGTCTCCCTTAAGGTACCAGCTGGGCACTTGTCTTCGTCCACGTCATCACTTTCAAGCAATAACCATGTATATGACACCAGGTACGGAAAAATATTGTTTTGACTATGTAAAAAAATGGAATAATGTGCAGCATACACTGAGCACCAAGCAAAATCCTGCATCAAATAAACACAGTGGAAGACTCACTGAAAAATCTACAACTGCTGACTATTGGCAACAAGAATCCCATAAGTATAAGGTGATAAGGAGACAAGGGACAACCCAGCTCCAACACCATATGCACAAGCTCAAAAGCTAGTATTAACGACAGGAGAAGCAGAAGAGCACGCAGTCAATTTTATATAAAAATATACAAAATTTTATTATTAAATAACAATAGTCCAAGACAAGTAACAAAGAAGTGTTCATGAATAAGTGTGGACAATACGTCCCATGGAACAACCCCTCACATTCCCCTAGATGGAAAACCCGGTAAGCAACACACATGGAAAAAATATATCCTGTCTCATATCATGATACCATGTCAGCATCTAAAGGGTAAATCGCTGCAACAGCAGTGACCAAATAGGATACAGGAACTGCCTGCTAACAATAATGGTGGGCGTATGCCAAATGCTGGATAAGTCCTAATACTGCAGACAAATACCCATGGAGCAACTTACCAGGGAGGGGAGGGAGAGGAGGTTCAGCAGTGAGGCCTCCGACGTGCGTTTCGCAACGTCCCCCGCAGCTTTATCGAGGAGGAGAGTAGTTGTAGGAGTCCCAATAGGGTCTTCAAATAGCCCTTGAACCCGGTCACATGACCGGCGTCCACCAATAATAATGGCACTTGCGGCGCATGCGCCATGGCGTCTGCAGGTCCTACACTGTAGTGCGGCGTCACACACACTGCGCACGCGCCGGGAGACCCGGAGCAGAGCGCACCGTGCTAACAGATGCCGGCCACAGCGTGGAGCCACAATCAACATGGCGATGCGCACGGTCATAGATAAACAGTGGATCATGGGAGCAGATGTATATAGCCTAAGATCGGGAGTCTATAAGGGGCCAAAGTGATATATAAATTAACCCTATGTCTCAGTGCTGTGCTGCATACAGACATAGGTAAAGGCCACCGCACTACATGCAATATAATAAATATGTATCAGAGAGAATAAATATTAATTTATAAATAAACCAACTCAGTGAGCATATAGCAGTACAATGAATATAAATTGAGATAATACATCAAATAAGTATATGAACCACTCCATAAAACGAATTCATTAGAATGTGCAATCAACAGAGGGGCAAGTAACCACATATATAGATATAGCATGAGTAAAGCATGATGCCAATTGATGAATCTATAAAGGCTTCCATGGATATACTTGATTGTAGAAAGTAGCACATCAGATCCGCTGTGTGGGGCTAGTTCAAGATCAGACAGGGACACGTTGAATAATAACTGAGAAAATAGAAAAAAATTATATAAAAACAGGTAAATAGATATAAAAACAAAAAAGGAAATTAAAAACATCCACTGCTGAGCAGCATGGGAGATTTAGAGTCATGCGGGCACAGCAAAAAGGAAAAAAACAGTATCACACATGTCCCTTCATATCAAATCCAGACATGAGAGGAGGAGAAAGAAATGTCACTATAACCCAAGAGGAAGAAAAAGAAGGGGGTCAATATCAAATTAAATAAGGGATTATAAGAATGGGGTGAAACTTAGACTCATTAAGTCCTCTAGGGCTCATGGTGTCCAATCGGACAATCCATTTCACCTCCATTTGCCCGAGGACTTTTTTGTAGTCACCACCCCTTATACCCATATGTAACGCATCGATCCCCCTAATTTTTAACAGCCCCGCATCACAATTATGATGCGCCCAGAAATGTCATGGAATGGTTTTAAGCTCCGTGGGATCAGATGCGGTCCTGGCTGCACCAATGTCCCGCACATTTTCATGTACTCGCACCCTCAGCTCCCTCGTGGTGAGGCCCACATAGATTTTAGGACACGGACAAGTGGCGTAATAGATGTCATTTGACGTGCCACATGATATCCGTTGTTTGATTTTAAATTCCCTCGTACCATCAAGTATATCCATGGAAGCCTTTTATAGATTCGTCAATTGGCATCATGCTTTACTCATGCTATATCTATATTTGTGGTTACTTGCCCCTCTGTTGATTGCACATTCTAATGAATTCGTTTTATGGAGTGGTTCATATACTTATTTGATGTATTTATTATCTCAATTTATATTCATTGTACTGCTATATGCTCACTGTGTTGGTTTATTTATAAATTAATATTTATTGTCTCTGATGCATATTTATTATATTGCATGTAGTGCGGTGGCCTTTACCTATGTCTGTATGCAGCACAGCACTGAGACATAGGGTTAATTTATATATCACTTTGGCCCCTTATAGACTCCCGATCTTAGGCTATATACATTTGCTCCCATGATCCACTGTTTATCTATGGCTGTGCGCATCGCCATGTTGTTTGTGGCTCCATGCTGTGGCCAGCGTCTGTTAGCACGGTGCGCTCTGCTCCGGGTCTCCCGGTGCGTGCGCAGTGTGTGTGACGCCGCGCTATAGTGTAGGACCTGCAGACGCCATGGCGCATGCGCCGCAAGTGCCATTATTATTGGTGGACGCCGGTCATGTGACCGGGTTCAAGGGCTATTTGAAGACCCTATGGGGACTCCTACAACTACTCTCCTCCTCGATAAAGCGGCGGGGGACGTCGCGAATCGCGCGTCGGAGGCCTCACTGCTGAACCTCCTCTCCCTCCCCTCCCTGGTAAGTTGCTCCATGGGTATTTGTCTGCAGCTTTAGGACTTATCCAGCATTTGGCATACTCTCACCATTATTGTTAGCAGGCAGTTCCTGTATCTTATTTGGTCACTGCTGTTGCAGCGACTTACCCTTTAGATGCTGACATGGTATCATGATATGAGACAGGATATATTTTTTCCATGTGTGTTGCTTACCGGGTTTTCCATCTAGGGGAATGTGAGGGGTTGTTCCATGGGACGTATTGTCCACACTTATTCATGAGCACTTCTTTGTTACTTGTCTTAGACTATTGTTATTTCACAATAAAATTTTGTATATTTTTATATAAAATTGACTGCGTGCTCTTCTGCTTCTCCTGTCGTTAAAACAGCTGACTATTGTTGTAAATACATTGGATTACTTACCGGAGATAACTTTTCCAAAGAGATCTTGCTTATCTACATGTAATGGCACAGCTGTGGTTGAAAAATTTCTCGCCTCCCCAGACACTGCCCTTTAATGTCCAAATAAAGTGAATACCCATCTGAAGCGGCTTATGCAGAGCGCAGCAGCCAAGATTGCAATGAGCTGTTGCGTTCTGCCGAGGCAGCAAATGAAATGACAAAACTATAATGAAGTGAGCTTTTGACATCTCGATCACTGTCTATGCAGAGCTCAGTAGTGTACGACAGTCCTCTCGAATAATACGCTCTGCATTAGCAGCGACCAATATGATCGTTGATAAGCAGCTAATAAAGATTTTGAGTCAAATCTAGTGACCATGATTCTATACTACTTTAATTCACTGATAATAACTGAGTTTGTTACATTTTTTTTTTTTTTTTTTTGTAACCCCAACTAGTTAGGACTAGAGTATGGGTTAGTCTTTGGGCTGGGCTTCTGACTGTGAATAGGTTTATAGATAGATAGAATTATGGCTAGTTAGGCCAAGGGTAATACAGTTGTTGCACAACAAAAAATGTAATAAAATGCTAAGCAAAAAATGCAACAACGTGCAACTATTTAGTAAAATGTGATGTCTGCTTTCAGCAAAAAGCAGGAAAATTCCAGAGGTCAAAGCACAAACTATAGTGACAACATAAGTTTAATTGATGTGTTTGAGGAATAAAGGGTTCAGTGCTGGACTGGTGGAAGGGACTCAAGGATTGCCAATGGTTCACGAGTATGACTGGAGCTGCTCGGTCATAGGATATAGTTAAATCTAAGGTAATGGAATCAGGAAATTGCAGCTCTTAATATGCAGTGCAAAATCGACATGTTTTATTGGGTGATCAGCATGTGTCCAGTATCTGCAACATTGACGGCCAATGTTTCACGTCCACATTGGACCTTTTTCATAGCCTGTGTCCTGTAATTTCAGTGTATGTTGCTGTCTCCATTAGAGGCCAATTTTTATACCCAACAGGCTGTTTTCCCAATAAAAACCACGTAGATTTTATACTGATTATTGTATTCAGTGCTGTATAGCATGCAATGTGATGCAAAGAGATAAATGGCAACGATGGAGACCAGTCTTATTCCCATAGTGAATGTGTAAGGGAGGGACAGGACTGTAGTCGTGACCTGTATTCCGGTGGCAGCTCTGTCCAGTCCTTCTCCTACATCAAATAATATTCTTATCCTCGGCATACCTGCATCTCTAGATTCATTTTCACCCGGACACTTCCCAGGCAATATCGGTCCCTCTTCTAGGTGACCCCCATGAATGGAGACCCAGTTCAAGATAACTTTAACACTTTCTTTACTTATGATTTTGCACATTACATCCACAGTTGGGACATCATAACATTTGCTTGCTTTCTCATCTTTCCCTTGCTTGCTGTCACTTCTGTGCAGTACCCACCCGGACTTGACCGACTTACACTGCTTCCCAGTTCCTTCCTGGCCTGACCTTGCAATGACGACCTTCCCTTCAGCCTGTTTCTCCCCAGACATGAATTAATCAGTCACTACATTTGGTGACCCCTGGTAAAGCATCTGGCCCGTCTCTACCGACGTGCGCCAAATGCACAGGGCGCATGCGCCGGCAAAAGCATACCAGCGCACGGCCTGCGTACCCAATGCTAACGATAGAGTACGCAGATTGCATGCAGCGTCATGCGCCCATAGGAGGAGCTGACCGGAGGGGGCAGGGGGTGGAGCTGCACCGCGGCCGTGCGCTGCGCCTCGTAGCGCAAGTGTGAAAGTAGCCTAACATAGGAGGGACAACTCTGAGGAAGGAAACAAGAAAACATCACATTTCACCTCCTTACAAATGAGAGCTAATTAAAGCAAATGTGACATCGGAAAAGGACTGTCTTTAAATTAAAATTTGTTTCATGTATTTTTTTTTTTTTTTGTTTTACATTTTTTTTTAAAAACTTTCTCCCCATATTTCAATATGACATAATATGCATATTTCACTCTTGTGTCTAAGTCTTATACTAGACCCTAGAGTTGAGCGACTTTGGTCGGATCGGGTTTCATGAAACAAAATTTGAGTTGGATGAAACTGGTCCGACTAGGGCAGAAAAAGTCGGGGTTTCGTCCGAAACCCAACCAAAATGCAAGTCAATGGGGAAAAAAAATCGGCATTGAGCGGATGAATGTCATCCGCTCAATGCCGACTTTTATTCCCCATTGACTTGCATTGGGGTCGGGTTTCGCACGAAACTCCGACTTCTTTTGCCCTAGTCGGACCAGTTTCATCCGACTCAAATTTTGTTTCATGAAACCCGATCTGACCAAAGTCGCTCAACTCTACTAGACACTCTTCTTTTTCTTTATGGAAAAGTTTTCCGCAGTCTCACTATCATGACAGACAGGATTACAATGAAAGTTAATACTACTATACACACTAGATAACACAGGGTCCATAATTCACAGTGGGTGATGTCAAAGTTCAACTGTCCCCCCCCCGTCATAATGACATTGGCCCTTATGTGACCATGTTCTGATTAGAAGCCAAGAATACTTGTATAGAAAGGATAATTATTGAGTCAGTTTTCTGCTCCTAATGCCCATATGCCCAACAGCAATTAGAAGTATCAAAGTATGCCTAGTGGCCATTGTGAAAACTGCAAGATTTTTTTTTTATATATGGTAATACAAAAAAACAGCAAAAATCAAACTGTTACCCTTGGTTCAAATCCTGTCAAGGACAACATCTACAGTTTGTATGTTCTCCCTGTGTTTCTGTGGATACTTAAACTGTGAGTCATTTAATGGCCACAATCAGCCAAGTGTGCGCACCACATGGTTGGAACACCAAGATAATCTACTTGTATGACCTACATGCAATTGATTGGCAGGTTATAGAAGCAAAAAAGAGTTTGTTGCAGAAATCCCCTATAAAACTTAACCCATCAACTAGGAGTAGGACTGTAAAGGGGCCTTTACACATAGCGATATCGCTAAAGCGTCACCGATTTTGTGACGCAGCAGCGATATCACTGTGTGATACTTACCTCCGACCGGCTCCCCCGCTGTCTGTCGCTGATCGCGCAGCTCCATTTCTCGTCGGGCGCTTCCTGCTGGCGTCGACGAGCGAAGCGTGAACGTGGGCGGGAGGACGTCGGGATCGCCGCATTTGAAAGGTAAGTAACGACCGCTGCTGCATCGCTACATCGCACCAGCGATCCTGACCGGGTCGTATCGTTGTCGGGATCGCTGGTGCATCGCTAAATGTAAAGGGGCCTTAAGCCTGGTATTTGTTTGCCTAACTAAATAAGAAATGGATCATTTCAGCCTGTTCTGGCAACTGCTGATTTAAACGTTAATTTCTTTTTCATTTCGCACCATCTACTGTTTAAAGTGTAATAATTCCAAATAGTTTAAAGATCTACTTTGTATTAAATGCAGATATGCTGTGGAATTCAATGAAGATTGCAATCATCCTTTAAAAAAATCTGCAAGAAATTGACCACCTATAACATATGCTGTAAAATCTGTGTTTATTTTTTTTCTGTCTGTCCCACCTAAATATGGTTTTTGTAGTGTGCTGAAAATATCCTAATTCTGAAAACTATGGTAAAAGCTTTCTTTTAACCTTGTAAACTAGTGCAAGTGGTTGCACTGTGCTCATTGTAGATAAACTGAAGGCAGCAAAGCCAAGCCACAAGGGAACATATATGTGAACAACGCATGTGAAACTAAACCCAATATTTGTTAAATCATAGATTCCTCAAATTATCCCCCTTTTTCTCAAATAATTTTATATGTGGGGAGCAGAGATGCCCTATAGAGTGAGTGCTGGTTACACTCACCTGGTGGAGTTGTGACTGGCACAACTCCTATGTTGGCATGGATAAAAAAAGCTGCTGCCCTGTGGCTGGTGGATAGATCCTCCAGGAAATATTGGATTGTTGGATATATTAGACGGCATCTGTTTGAAGAGGTAACTGCAATACTTTGCAATAAGAACTGTAGGAAGGAAAATTATTGTCCAAAATGCGTTGTTTTTACTGAATAAAAATAAGTGATCAATATCATACTAAAAAGCTATCAAAGAAATTTTTTTTGACAGTGATTAAAAAAAATCATGTCTTCTCCCCTTCTGTATGATGGATACCACAGAAGCAAGACTCCTTCTATATTACAGCTGACTGAAAATGGTCTAATACTCCAATGTTCATGTTTTGTTGGGTACTGTTACTCAATTTCAGATCAGCCCCAATCCCTTGACTAGGGTTCAGCTACAGCTTCCGACCCAGCCCTACTGGTATGGATGGCGCTGTTCCGGTTACGGCAGTAAACTTGCGTAGTCCTTACTTTCTGCTGATCATGGGTTCGGGGCCTTTACCAGTTGCACACTGAAGGCCATCAATGTGGTTTCCAAGAAAGCTTGTTTTTAGGAATATTCTTAATATATTTCACAGATTTGTGTCTGGTTTTTCAAATGTAAATCCAATTTCCTAATCAATTGCTATCTGAAAGTGATTGTTTTTTTTTTTTATCCTAGATTATCTTCTACAATGGATAGCGCTGCACATGAGCTGGAGAAAGTTAGCACAGCCAGAGGCCGCGGAAAGTCCATGGAAGAATTAGGGACTTCAGATAGAATAAGGCTTTCGGTGCTGAGTCAAAGCTCGGAGCAGCTGTACCACATTAAAGATCCTGCGCTCGGCCCACCGGCAGGAAATGTGAGCACAGCTGTGGTCCATCAGGACAAGCAGAAGTCCAGCCCTGAGCCAGGAAGCCGGCCCAGACAAACAAGTAATGCGGATTTGCTGGGGATTCACAGATATGATATTGCAAAGTCGGCACATGAGAGACATTCCAGATCCCTGAGAGCAAATGGTGCTTCTCCAGGCATAGAGAGTGCCAGCACTTCTTCATTACAGTCTCACGCTGAGACTACAGTGCAATCACACACTCTAAAGACAGACATCGAGGTTGTATCCCATCCCACCAGTATGGATGATGCTTGTAGCATTCCAAATATTTCATTGGAGAAGACCAGACACAAATGTCATTCAGAGGAGGTTCTAGGAGCTCCCAGCCCCTTACCCATACCTTGTCATCTACAGCCACAAGCAATGACTATACACGCAGCAAGGTAACAACTAACTCTAAAACCTGGAGTGCAAAAACAGATCTGTGTATGATAGAGTTGATGGTCAGGCGTGCATATTGTTAGTTAGTGAAAGGGATTATGTCAGAGCGTTTTCTGTGGGGAAAAAAAGGATCAGGCATATTGAAATCCAACATGTCTAATTCTTCTCTCCCATGACATCTTCCAAACACATTAATTGTCTACTGATCTTGAAATTGACAAGTAAAACTATATTTCAGATGTCTGGCCAGCTTAAAGGTTATGGACACCTCTTTGGGCATTTGTTTTTATTAATTACTTGCTTAAAATCTCATTTTAATTTGGATTTTTTCAAAACTTTTGCACGGTTTGCCTTCTCCTCTATTTTGTACAGTCTATTGATGGCTGCAGTGAGTTAACTGAGAATCCATCAGTGAGCTTCTTTCAGCTGATATGTGACGTTAAAGTTGAGCTCAAATTTAATGCCCTATATCTGAGTGGAGTTCACCAATGGATTTTCTCACCTCATTCTGCAGTCATAAATAGACATTGTAAATCAAAAACTATTGAAGGCAAAAGTTGCAGTTTTTTTAATGAAACCCAATTTAATTTTTTTTTTAGCCCCAAATAAATGTTTTTAAAGGGAATTTAGAACCTGTTTTTTTCCCATGTAAACTAAAAGAATCACCTTTTGAGGCCTCTTACACAGCAGTGCAGCAACATGTGTACGCTGGGTGCAGAATTATTAGGCAAATGAGTATTTTGATCACATCATCCTTTTCATACATGTTGTCCTACTCCAAGCTGTATAGGCTTGAAAGCCAACTGCCAATTATGTAAATCAGGTGATCTCTGTAATGAGGAGGGGTGTGGTCTAATGACATAACACCCTATATAAGGTGTGCTTAATTATTAGGCAACTTCCTTTCCTTTGGCAAAATGGGTCAGAATAAAGATTTGACGGACTCTGAAAAGTCAAAAATTGTGAGTTGTCTTGCAGTGGGATGCAGCAGTCATGAAATTGCCAAACTTTTGAAGCGTGATCACCGAACAATCAAGCGTTTCATGGCAAATATCCAACAGGGTCGCAAGAAGCGTGTTAATAAAAAAGGCACAAAATAACTGCCCATGAATTGAGGAAAATCAAGCGTGAAGCTGCCAAGATGCCATTTGCCACCAGTTTTGCCATATTTCAGAGCTGCAACGTTACTGGAGTATCAAAAAGCTCAAGGTGTGCCATACTCAGGGACATGGCCAAGCTAAGGGAGGCTGAAAAACGACCACCTTTCAACAAGAAACATAAGATATTTCTTGGCCCAGTCTTGACGTATTATCATAAGACTGATTTTTTTAAGGTTTTATGGACTGATGAAATGAGAGTGACTCTTGATTGGCCAGATGGATGGGCCCAAGGCTGGATCAGTAAAGGGCAGAGAGCTCCACTCCGACTCAGACGCCAGCAAGGTGGAGGTGGGGTACTGGTATGGGCTGGTATCATCAAAGATGAACTTGTGGGACCTTTTCGGGTTGAGGATGGAGTGAAGCTCAACTCCCAGACCTACTGCCAGTTTCTAGAAGACACCTTCTTCAAGCAGTGGTACAGGAAGAAGTCGGTATCGTTCAAGAAAAACATGATTTTCATGCAGGACAATGCTCCATCACATGAATCCAAATACTCCACAGCATGGCTGGCCAGTAAAGGTCTAAAAGAAGAAAAAATAATGACATGGCCCCCTTGTTCACCTGATCTGAACCCCATAGAGAACCTGTGGTCCCTCATAAAATGTGCGATCTACAGGGAGTGAAAACATTACACCTCTCCGAACAGTATCAGGGAGGCTGTGGTGGCTGCTGCACGCAAAGTTGATCGTAAACAGATCAAGCAACTGACAGAATCTATGGATGGAAGGCTTTTGAGTGTCATCGTAAAGAAAGGTGGCTATACTGGTCACTGATTTTTTTTTTTTGTTTTGTTTTTGAATGTCAGAAATGTTTATTTCTAAATTTTGTGTTGCTCTATTGGTTTACCTGGTGAAAATAAACAAGTGAGATGGGTATATATTTGGTTTTTATTAAGTTGCCTAATAATTCTGCACAGTAATCGTTACCTGCACAAACATATATCCTCCTAAGATAGCCAAATCTAAAAAAAACCCCACTCCAACATCGAAAAATATTAAGCTTTGATATCTATGAGTCTTTTGGGTTGATTGAGAACATAGTTGTTATTCAATAATAAAAAGAATCCTCTCAAATACAACTTGCCTAATAATTCTGCACACGGTGTATAAGCCCCCAGCTCCCTCATTGATTAGACAAAATATCTTCTATAATTCTCCCATGCCATATGCTAATCGTTGTATTTTTGTCTGATGGACACAGCAGGTGCCCATTTATCTCCGCACAGGAACATTTTTTTCTAATACATACAATTGTGGAACTTCTTATTATTCCAAGATCTATTGATTAAAATGTACTTAGTGGGAAAACTCTTTTAAGGCTAGGGGGGTTTAGTCAATATGGGGAAAACCTGGTGACAGGTCCCTTTTTGAAGTATAACAAAATTGCCCCCCAGAATGTGTCCATACTTTTTTTTAATTCTAAATACATTTTTCGAGCGTCTGTGTTCCTAATAAGGAAGGGAGAGTAATCTGCTGCCAAACATACTTGGACCATTGAAATTTAATATGTCTGATCTTGCATGTCCAAACCTTCTTTGAGCCAACATCATCTGTCATGGAGGGTTGTGATGTGCCAGCGAACACAAGACTGTCATCCAGTCCTGTCAAAATCAGCAGTGTTTTCCAAGTAGCTTGTTATTATCCAAAGAAATAATTTAAAGGGATATTCCCATCTCCAAGATCCTATCCCAATATATAGAAGATGTAATAATAATAATATTAGCAGATAACTCCAATTAGAAATGTAGTAGTTTTTCTGATTCACCATGTATCTCTTTCCTCATGTTCAGGCATTGCAGGACCTTAGGTATCCATGGTTACAACCACTAGGAACTAGCTAATTAACACTATATCAGTGGTTGGAACCATGGATACCTAAGGTCCTGCAATACCTGCACATGAGGAAAGAGACATTTCTAATTGGATGTATTTGCTAATATTATTATTATTATTACACATACTGCATATTGGTATTGGGATAGGATATTTGAGATGGGAATACGCCTTTAAATTCTGGAAACAGCCATTGACTAATATAAAGCTGTTTAATGGCTAATAAAACAATACATTATGTATGTGTTCTTTCTATAGCACAATACACATCATATTTTAGGACTGTTCTTAAAGTGCCCCTCCAGTCCACATACAAAATTTGCTTATACATTACTAAGGTATAGACACCATACATGAGCTCTCTGCCGCTTCAAAATGCTGGGGCAACTTTCTCTGTATCCAAAAATCGCAGCTGCAGTGGAAAGTCTGAAATGTGCCTCCCCGCACTACTAATGCCATGGGATGGACCAGTGCTGATGATGCAGGTGTTCATCCCTGCTATCAATGACCGTGGATTTGCAGAGAAAGCTTGGTTTAGACTGCGACTGCAGTGGCAAGTTTGAGCACTTAGGAATGGCAGCAGCAGGGATCTAATGGAGGTATCAGGTATAGTGCCTACTGGTTAAAAAAAAAAAAAAAATATACCATATTTTTTGGACTATAAGACGCACCTAGGTTTTAGGGGAGAAAATTAGTTAAAGAAAAAAAACTGAAGCATAAAATGTCAATTCTCTACTAATATCCCCTATCCTGGTATATATGGTCTCCTCATCCCCATCCTGGTATACATGGTCCCCTCATACCTCTCCTGGTGTGCATGGCCCCCTCATCCCTATTCTGTTGTGCGTGGCCCCCTCATCCCTATCCATGTATGCATGGCCTCATCATCTCTATCCTCCTATGCGTAGCCTCCTCCTCTCTTTCCTGGTATCTATGGCCCCATCATCCCTATCCTGGTATGCAAAGCCCCCATTCCCATCCTGGTATGCATGGCTCCTCATGCTTACCCTGGTATGCAAGGTCTCCTCAACCCTATCCTGGTATGCATGGCTCCTCATCCCTATCCTGGTATGCATGGCTCCTCATTCCTATCCTGGTATGCATGGCCCCCGCATCCCTATCCTGGTATGTATGGCCCCTCATCCCTATCCAGGTATGCATGGCTCCTGATCGCTATCCTGGTATACATGGCCCCCTCATCCCTATCCTGGTATGCATGGCTCCCTGATCCCTATCCTGGAATGCATGACCCCCTCATTCGCTATCCTGGTATGCATGGCCCCCTCATCCCTACCCAGGTGTGCCTGGTTCCCTCATCCCTATCCTGGTATGTATGTCCCCTCATCCCTATCCAGGTATCCATGGCCTCTTCAACCCTATCCTGCTAGGCATGGCACCCTCATCCCTAGCCTGGTAGGAATGTCACCCTTATCCCTAGTCTGGTAGGCATGGGCCCTCTCATTCCTATCCTGGTATGCAGGGCCCCCATCTCCATCCTGGTATGCATGGCCCCATCCTTATCCTGATAGGATTGGCCCCCATCCTGGTGTGCATTGCCCCATCAGAAAAACATTAAAGAAAACCATAAACCATTATACTTACCTTCCTGCGCTCCCTCCCAGCTTCCTGTTCCAATGCCAGCAGCTGATTTATGCTTGTATGCCATGCGCTGCTTACGAGCCAAGGACTGCTGCCAGAATACTCACTGCTCCCCACGCCGGAACTATGTGCGTGAAGAGTAGTGAACATTCATTGTTCTTTAATAGCGGGCACAGTATTAACCGCAGTATGCAGCTGCCGGTCGTTCACGTGTGCCCGCTACTAAAGAGAAATGAATATTAGCTGCATTCCACACCTATGGGAGTGAATATTCATTCCCATAAGTAGCAGGAACGCCCGGCAGCTGCAGAAAGTCAGCTGCTAAGGCTAACTGCATGTCCACTATTAAAGAGAAATGAATATTCCCATGGGAATGCAGTGAATATTCATTTCTCTTTAACAGCGGACACAGGAGTTAGCCACAGCCACGAGCCCCTACCTCCTGTAACCCACTGCTCTTCCGCTTCCCCACCTACCCATCCACATCCGGAACAGGTACATCCGGACTATAAGACTCTCCTCCCATTTTCCTTCACATTTTTGGAGGAAAAAAGTGCATCTTGTAGTCCGAACAATATGGTATATTGACAAGCACATCCCAGCAAAATGAAATAAATGTACTTGTGCAGATTGCTGTGACAGCATACAGATAACGAACTGAACTTTGTGTAATAAAGTATATAGTATATGTGAACATTGAATGCATAAACATTGAACTGCATTACTGTTAAATATACTATGGTTGCAATCATAACTTTTTAACCCCATTTCAAATTAGGTTTAGTATCAAAATTTACAAATTTTCTACCATTCGCAATAAACCAGTTAAACAAGAACAATTTAAGCAGCTCAACACAACTGATATAACACGTGGTTTCTCCAAAATTAGAACAAAATGCCTCTATTAATGACTACTGCAGTCTCAGAATTATCCACCTCCTTCATGGCAAACTTCTTTAGTAGTCAGCAGAGCAGCTTTTGGCTGTTAAGATCTGCCCAAAATGTAATGTCTATCCAGACTCCAGTTTCTAGCAGCATTCCTAAAGAATGTTAGCCAATTCCTCCACCTGGTTATTGCAGCATTCTTGTGGAAACCTAGCCCTTTTTCATGGGTTATTCCATTCCTTTTACTAATATTCTTAGGTTTTTGTGCTGCAGTTGCCCTCTTGAAATTCCATCAAAGTTTTTCAATGGGGCTCAATTCAGACTATGATGGCCATGCCAGGACTTTCTGAATCCAAACCTTGGTGGACTTTGAGTTATGCTTGTGATCCTTGGAAAGCTGAATGCTGTACATTCTTCAATGTCTTCAAAGAATGCATAATGTTTTTGCTTAGGCTATTTTTAAATTTCATTGAATTCATCATGCCTTCCAAATGCTGCAGGTTTACAGTGCTAGAGACAGCAAAGAAGCATCAGTTAACCACCGCCATGCTTGATTGTAGGCATGGTGTACCTTTCAGTGTGTTTCGTTCTTTCTTCTTCATACATACCGTTGATCCACAGACCTGAAGAGTTAACCTTTTGTTTCATCGCTCAACAGAACAAAATCACAAAACTTCTATGGTTTATTTAAATGGTATTGGGCATATTGGAGTCAACTTTTCTAGTGGTTTTGAGTTAGTAGAGGTGTACATCTAGGAGTTTAGGCAGGGATGTGTAGTATGCACTTTAATGTTCAAGCTAAAAGCAAAGATTGATGCAGGTGATCTACCGTCACGCGAGGGTTTTTGACCACCTTTCTCCACCGGAATTCGGTGATAGATGGTGACATTGCTTTCTGCCATGTCCTACTAGTGTAGTCAGTGTTCTTTCAACTTTGAGCTTGTGAGCAATTATTCCACCTGTTTTCCAAAGAAAATTGAATGCCTCTTCTATCTTTATTATTTGTGCTAGTCAATGATGTATTCTCTTAATTTTGTGCACCGCTCTATTGACAACAGAAGAATATTAGTGAACTGGAGGCCATAAGAAATCAGCCAACATTTCTTAGGAAAACTGCGAAAAGCTGATATCTGTCTATATATCAGGTTTATAGCATGTCATAACGGCAAAATGCTGCTCCATTAAATGGAACCTGTCACCTCATTTTTCCCCTATGAGATATGGCCACCGCCATCAGGGGCTTATCTACAGCATTCTGTAATGCTGTAGATAAGCCCCCGATGTAACCTGAAAGTTAAGAAAAACTAGTTTTATTATACTCACTGGGGGGCGGTCCGGTCCAAAGGGTGTCGTGGTCCGGGTCTGGCACCTCCTGTTATGATTGAGTCACCGTAGGAGGCAAAAACAGAAATGCTAGCTAAGTCCAGAAAACCAGAGAGGTTGGCAGCTATCGGATTGCAGACCCCTGAACCTATCAACACAACTAGCAGTAGCCGTGGGGGGTTCCTACGATGCCCTAGACCCCTCGATCACAGCCGGAGAATTAAATAGCCTAAAGACAGAAAGGGAAATCTAAACTGCCCCAGAGCAGACCCCAAAGCAAAAGGCAGCCCCCCACATATAATGACGGTGAAGCAAGAAGAAAGAACACAACACAGACAGAAAGATAGACTGAGCAAAGACTTGGCCCCAGCTAACTAGATAGGAAAGGACAGGAAGGCTGCTGTCTGCAATCCGTGAAAAACCCTATGAAAATAAGAGCCAACAGACTGACAGTGAAAAAGGCCCTGAAGACGCTAGGCTTCAAAAAGACTATGTCAGTACTCAGGAATATTCTGAAGACAGAGCAACCGGCAAAAGGAGAATCAGCTCACCCCAGCAGGGAATGGCAGAATCCAGAAAAGCAAGGCAAACAAAAACAAAACACAAATGCTAAAAGGCAAAGCAGAAAACTTAGCTTTAGAGGAGCAGGAATCAGACTGGTTTCCTAGAAGTCCACAGAGAAATCACCCGCAGGGCAGAAGGGCGTCGGCAGCCTTATATCCAGTCCGTGACTCCACTCAGCCAGTCATCATCATTATACTCAGGTGCCTGATAATCAGGCTCATTACCTTCCTTTACCAGAATAGGGAGTTCACCAGACCTCAGTGACGAAGGGGAAAATGAACTCACAACAACCTCCCATCTTCTAGCGATGACTTCATCTTCCTTGATTCTGTCGCGGCACCTGCGCATGCATTACAGAATGCTGTAGATAAGCCCCTGATGGTGGTGGCCACAGCTCATGGGCCAAAAATGGGGTGACAGATTCCCTTTAAGTACTAAAGACACTTGTCATGATGGATTGAATAATTGTGAAACTGCAGTACTTATTAAAGGTGCCATTTTGTGTTGAATTTGGTATAACCCATGTTATATTAGTTGTGTTGAGGTATTAAATTGTTCTTGTTTAGTTTATTGTAAGTTTGCCTAATTTTCCATGGGGGTTGATTGTTTGTTTGGAACTGCATACTTATAATTTTGAGGCTTGTAACACAAATTTTGATCAAATTGTATAAGCCCATCTGCCATCAAGCAGACGACTTCTTTACTAAGAGATTTATCTCCTGTGCTTTGTTCTCCAAATTTAATGGGCAGGTAGGCTCCCTGTCTGAATGAAAAACAGTCTTATTGGTAAACTTTAGAATTCTGTTGTTCTCATAAATACAAAGGAAGGTAAAAATATGCCAATCAATGTTAAAACAAAAAGTCTATCCTTAAAGCAAATGTATATTTTTCTGGAAGAAATTGGCAAGACATTTTTGAAGCCATCAGCTTCAACAGACTTAGACTGAGCTTTCTAAAACTTCTCGATTGAAACTACTGTATCGGTCACATTTACTTTATTTTTCCTTCTCAGACTATTGTATGATATTTATTGTGAAATGTATCTGCGTTTGATGTAATATTGAGTGATATGTTTGTTCTTTAATATGGGCCTTGTGGTTGTATCTTTAAGATTGGAAGCCAAAGAAAAAAATATTCCTTGGTATGAAAGTGAAGTGAGACCTGAAGCAAATGACCTTTGTAAAAGTTCAGCAATTCTAGAGCCAAGTGTCTCTGGAGCAGAAATGGAAGATTCAGTCGCAGTAAATGAAGAATCAAAATCCACAAATGTTGAGTTTCTAAGTAGTGTGGAGAAGATCGATTTTGACTATGCTTCTCCTAGCCTCGAGAATGGAACAGACATAGCCAGTACTTCTGTCCTTTATAAGAACAATGTGAATGGTGAGGATTGTGGACAGGAGTCCTGCATGGTGGAAGAGGGTGATGGATCTCTAGAAAACATGATTGCTGAAGAAAGGTACACCGAACTGGTAAAGGAGATTACTGCAAAAGACAAGAGTCTTCTTGATGTTCTCAAGCCTCTTCCTGCAAGGGAATCTGCCATCAACCTCATGAGAAACCTCTTCCCTGTAGATGTAGATATTTCAACAAGAGGGAGGTATAGGAACACAGAACTGAAGAACAGGTAAATGTTTTAAATTTCGGCCTACATAAGAAAATTGCATAAGGTCTGTTTTCAGGACCTACAGTGGCATGTAAAAGTCTGGGCACCCCTGGTCAAATTTACAGTTATTGTGAACAGTTAAGAAATTTGAAGATTAAATGATCTCTTAAAGGCCTAGAGTTAAACATGGCACATTTCCTATTTGTAATTTTTAAAATGTAAAATGGGCTGATGCCAAACTTTGGGCACCCATAGAGATTTGTGTGCTCAGATAACTTTAACCAAGGTTTCAGACCTTAACTAGCCTATTAGGGATGCAAATTTCTCAGCTTTATTAAAACTCCGCCTCCTCTAACCTTGTGCCAAAAAACAGCAGCCATGGGTTCTACTAAGCAGCTGCTTAGCACTCCGAAAATTAAATCATGGAGGCACACAAAGCAAGAGAAGGCTATAAGAAGATGGCAAAGTGTTTTAAAGTTGCCCGTTCCTCAGTTTGACTGCAAAAGACTTTCAGAAAGATTTAGCAGACTCTGGAGTTGTGGTACATTGTTTTTCTATCCCGAGGCACCTGCACAAATATGGCCTTCATGGTAGTCATCAGAAGAAAACCTCTTCTGCATCGCCATAAAATGCAGTGTCAAAAGCATCCAAATGAACCTCTAAACAAGCCTGACGCATTTTGAAAACAAGTCCTAAGGAGCAATGAGGTTAAAATTGAACTCTTTGGCCACAATGATCAAAGGTATTTGTGGAGAAAAAGGGCACAGAATTTCAGGAAAAGAACATCTCGCCAACCATTAGGCATTAGTGTAGATCAATCATGCTTTGGGGCCGTGTTGCAGTCAGTGGCATGGGGAACATTTCATGGGTGGAGGAATCATAGAATCTTAGAGTTGGAAGGGACCTCCTGGGCCATTTGGTCCAACCCCCTGCTCAAAGCAGGATTAGCTAAATCATCCCAGTCAGATGTCTGTCCAACCTCTGTTTGAAGACTTCCATTGAAGGAGAACTCACCACTACTCGTGGCAGCTTGTGGCAGGAAAGAATGGATTCAATGAAATGTCAACAAATTCTAGATGCAAACATAACACCATCTGTAAAAAGCTGAAGTTGAAAAGAAGATGGCTTCTGCAAATGGATAATGATCCTAAACATATGTCAAAGTCAACCTTAGACTACCTCAAAAGGCGCAAGCTGAAGGTGTTACAATGGCCCTCACAGTCCCCTGATAATCATTAAAGATCTGTGGCTAGACCTCAAAATAGCAGTGCATGCAAGATGACCCAGGAATCTCACAGAGCTGGAAGAATGGATGAAAATCCCTCAAATAAAAATGTAAAGACTCTTGGCTGGCTACAAAAAGCCCAAACTTTTACATCGGCCTATTTTCCTTTATATAAATATTAAAATATAAAAGATTAAATCTTTTTTGTTGTCTAAAATACAAAGAAAATGTGTCATCTTTAATTTTAGGGCTTTTAGAGATCATTTAATTTTCAAATTGCTTAATTGTTAACAATAACAGTAATTTTGACCAGGGGTGCCCAAACTTTTACATGCCACTGTACATATGGTAATACTGGGGACACAGTCTGTAGAATGCATCATATTCACAGCTGATGTGCTTAGCCCCTTTCCGACATATGATGTACTATCCCGTCCATGTGCCCTGGGCCTTAATGCCCATGGACAGGATAGTACGTCATATACGATCAGCCGCGCTCACGGGGGGAGCGCAGCTGACCGCGGTCGGGTGTCAGCTGATTATCACAGCAGACACCCGGCATGACAACATCCGGGTCTCCAAAGCTGAGAGACTTCCTGTCATGCGCGCAGTGCATGTCAGGAAGTCTCTCAGGTTAGTGAGAAATGCATGCAGAGCGGACAGCTTCTATAGCATGCAGATCTGCATACTATAGAAGCAATCAGCCTGCACAAAATGAGTGTCACATAGTGGGGACACAGTGTAAAAGTAAGAATTAAATTAAAAAAAAATGTAAATAATCAATATTTATTCCATCAATAAATATTTAAATAAAAAAATCTAAACAATAAAAGTACACATATTTAGTATCACCGCGTCGTAACGACCCGACCTATAAAACTGTCTCACGTGTTAAGCCCTTTAGTGAACACAATTAAAAAAAAAAAAAAGGAAAAAAACACAATGCTTTATCATCATACCGCCGAACAAAAAGTGGAATAACACGCAATCAAAAAGACTGATATAAATAACCATGGTACCGCTGAAAACGACATCTTGTCCCCGCCACACAGCGTCATCAGCGAAAAAATAAAAATGTGTTAGCGCTCAGAATAAAGCGAAGCAAAAACATTTATTTTTTTATATAAAATATTTTTTATTGTAGGAAAAATTAAAAAATGATATGAATGAGGTATCACTGTTATTGTACTGACCCGAAGAATAAAACAGCCTTATCAATTTTACCACATGCGGAATAGTGTAAACGCCCCCCCCCCCAAAAGAAATTCATGAAACGCTGGTTTTTGTTCATTCTGCATCCCAAAAATCGGGATAAAAAGCGATCAAAAAATGTCACGTGCCTAAAAATAGTACCAATAAAAACGTCAACTCGTTCCACAAAAAATAGGACCTCACATGACTCGGTGGGTCAAAATATGGAAAATTATAGCTCTCAAAATGTGGTGATGCAAAAACTATTTTTTTGCAATAGAAAGCGTCTTTTAGCGTATGACAGCTGCCAAACATAAAAACCCACTAAAAATAGTAAATCACACCCCCCAAAAGAATTGGGGGGTTTCCACTGTTTGGGCACATCAGGTGCTCTCCAAATGCAACATGGCGTCTGATCTCAATTCCAGCATATTTTGCATTGAAAAGTCAAACTGCGATCCATCCCTTCCGAGCTCTGCCATGCTCCAAAACAGTGGTGTACCTGCATTTATGGGGTATCAGCCTACTGAGGACAAATTATACAACCACTTTTGGGGTCCAATTTCTTCTGTTACCTTTGGTAAAATAAAACAAATTGGATCTGAAGTAAATTTTTTTGTGAAAAAACTTAAAATGTTCAATTTTTTTTTTTTTTTTTAAAATTCCAAAAATTCCTGTGAAGCACCTGAAGGGTTAATAAACTTGAATGTGGTTTTGAGCACCTTCAGGGGTGCAGTTTTTAGAATGGTGTCACTTTTGGGTGTTTTCTATCATATAGACCCCTCAAAGTGACTTCAAATGTGAGGTGGTCCCTTAAAAAAAATGGTGTTGTAAATTTTATTGTAAAAATGAGAAATCACTGGTCAACTTTTAACCCTTATAACTTCCTAACAAAAAAAAAAATTGGTTCCAAAATTGTGCTGATGTAAAGTAAACATGTGGGAAATGTTACTTATTAAGTATTTTGTGCGTCATATCTCTGTGATTTAAGGGTATATAAAAATTCAAAGTTGGAAAATTGCCAAATTTCCGTTTTTTTCACAAATAAACGCAAGTTATGTCAAAGAAATTTTACCACAAACATGAAGTACAATATGTCACGAGAAAACAAGGTCAGAATCAGCAGGATCATCAGAGTTATTACCTCATAAAGGGACAGTGGTCAGAATTGTAAAAATTGGCCTGGGCATTAACATGCAAACCACCCTTGGGGGTTAAGGGGTTTTAAGGAATCTATCACAAAGATTTTGAAATCACATCTGAGAGCAGAATTGGGTAGGAACAGAGATCCTGATTCCAGCAATGTATCACTAAATGTATCAGAGATCACTAAAGGACTAGTAAACCTGCTGCTGTGCAGTCCTTCATATTCATGAGCTCTGTATAATCCCTCCCCGCCACTGATTGGCAACTTTCTGCCTATGCACAGTATACACTGGTGTGGGTGGGATTATACAGAGCTCAGCATTCAGAGATCTGGCAGATCTGCAGCAGATAACAAAAGATCACTGTTTTATCTGCTGCAGATCTACCAGTCCTCTAAATGCTGAGCTCTGTATAACTCTGACCCATCCACTGATTGGCAGATTTCTACTTGTGCACAGTGTACACAGAAAGCTGTCAATCAGTGGTGGGGGCGGGGTATACAGAGCTCTTAAATATGGAGAATTTTATGGTGGCAGGTTTAGTAGTCCTTTAGTGATCTTCTGAAAAAAAACCCAGTAATTTTATCAAAACTACAGCAAGCAGCACAGTAAGTGAGACATGGCTGGAATTCGGGTCTCCCAGATTAGGTGGCAAAAACCTGGTGACAGATACCCTTTAAATACAATATGCATCTACAGAGATAAGACTTCTGAGTATTTATTTAAAATCTCACATATCATCACTCTCCCTGGAGCCCCACCAAGGCTATACTTACCTTCAGGAACCGTTCTGGCAGTCTCATGTTTTACCATGATCGTTTTACCCTGTCAGTCACTTACAAGTCTGAGATAAGGAGACATTACTTGTAGCATTTTTGATTGCTTATTTATTATTTAGATAGTAGACTTACATGCCTGACAAATTATTTACGTCCTAGGCGAGATTCCTAAATTCCGGTAATCCATTTCCCACATCAGACACCTATACTAATCTAAGTGGCTGGGATTGGAAAGGGGAGTTTTTACTTTTTCTATTTTCTACCATTTTAGCTGTTTTAAGATCTATTTTTCCATGGCTAGACAACCCCTTTAAATAGAGAAGTCCTGGTGCCAGGTTGGTTTGCGTGGAAGCATTATTTGATGCCTTGCTTTGTCATTCCATCATTATAATCTAGAAGCACACCCATGTTATAATTTGCAGCCAGTAATAAAATGGACTAGTAATTTATACGTAAAGTTGGTTCAAGTGGTGCAACCAATTATTAAGTGTCAGAGGGAAGAAGGTATTTTTTTTAGGGATGTTTTATTAATTTTGTACTTGTGACTTTAAAAAATAAAGTAGAATTAAGGATTTAAAAAAAAAAAAAAAAAAATGTTTGCGCTTTAAATATGATTTGTTTTACTTAAAATAGGATGAATAATGAAGGCGTATCAACATCTTATTCAAAAACACTGGTGCCTGAAAAGAGCTGGAGCCAGAAACCAGGCGTGGAGGGCCTAGATGACATCTCCTTGCTGAAGGTTAGTTGTGACCTATGTTGTCAATTTCTGAGGGTATTTACTCCATACTGTAAAATCTGTAGGAAAAAATACATATTTCAAAAACCATGCCAGAATTGCTTTTTTTTGAGGGAAAAAAAAAAAAACTCAAAGTGATCAAAAAGTCCTTTTTTAGTTGGTAACAAAAAAAACAGGTAAAAAAAACCAAAGATCTTCTAACAAAAAAACTAAGCCCTCTTACAGCTCTACTGATGAAATGGAACAATTTATTTTTTTATTTTTTTTTGTATAATTGTGAAACCTAAAATCGATATAAATGTGGTATTACTGTGATTGTACTGACCCTTGTTGTTTATACCCCACTGTGTCCCGTGAAAGAAAAACCCTCAAAACAATGGCGGAATTGCTGGTTTTTTTTATTTTTATAGACCATAAAAAATAATAAAAATTACAAATTTGTAATGATGCAATTCAGAATGAAATGAAGAAAAAAAAAAAACTAATCATCCGTTTACTTATGGGATTCTAATCCCAGCATTTCTTAAGGGCCCGTCACACTAAGCGATATCGCTAGCAATATCCCTATAACGTCACTGGTTTTTGTGACGTAGCAGCGATATCGCTATGTCTGATACTTACCTCCGACCGCTCCCCCGCTGATTATCACTGATTACGCGAGAACGTCCTGGACCGTTTCTCGTCGTCAGCTTCCTGTGGAGACGAGCGACGCGTGGACGCGGGCGGGAGGACGTCAGGATCGCCTCGTCTGACAGGTAAGTAGCGACCCCCGACCCCTGCTATGTCGCTGGTGAGATCTGCCTGTGTGGCAGCTCACTAGCGACCACTTAGCGATGCACCAGCGATCCTGACCGCGTCATATCACTGGTACATCGCTAAGTGTGACAGCACCTTTACTATGATTACCGGAATTGCCTATTGGTTGACATGTGAGCTACAATGAAATTGGAATTAAAATATTCCTCTGATGTTTTTTTTCCTCCCTCACAGGTAGAACTTATTTCTAGTATCGGTTCACAGCTCGAACAGCTCTGTGGTGAAAAGGAACGTCTGCTTTCTGAAATTGGAGAAAATGCAAACCACGGCACAAGAATCGAGGCAGTCGTGAAGGACGTCTGTAAGCCCAATGAGTATGAGCGCTACATGATGTTTATTGGAGACCTGGAGAAAGTCGTGAGCCTCTTGTTCTGCCTGTCGATGAGACTCGCCCGCGTAGAAAACGCATTGAGCAGAATTGATAAGAATACAGATGCCGAAGAAATGGTAAGTTGTCTTCTATCAGAAATATTAGCCAGGTATTCTGGTTACATACATAGACTCCTATCCACAGCATTACTGGCTGTTGTTGGAGAAATAGGTACAAAATATGGCTGCATGTCACTAAAGCTTCTTATAGTATTCTTTTTGTTAAAAGGAATCTGTCAGCAGGTTTTTGCTATGTAATCTGACAGCAGCATGATGTAGGGACAGAGACCCTGATTCCATTGATGTATCACTTAGAGAGGAGGCTATTGAGCTCACCACGCGTTGCAGACCAGTGCTGGAGGTTGGAATCTGTGTGGATGGAGTCAGTCCCAGTGGTGGGGTTCAGCCAAGTAATAAAATTGTGAGGAGGAAAAAAAATCTGCACATACATTCAGCAATAAATAAAATATCAAAAAATGTATCGGAAGAGCTTTAAAAACATGGATTCCGTGGATAGGAAAAAAAAAAAAAAAAGCTGACGTGTTTCTGGATATCCTATTACTAAGGGCACTTGGATGCTATAAACGCATCAGGTTTTTTTTATATCCGTGGAATCAATGTTTTTAAAGCTCTTCCGATACATTTTTGATATTTTATTTATTGTTGGATGTATATGTAGAATTTTTTTCCTGATATTAGTACAGTTAAAGGCAGGTAAATAGACGGGGTGGGTGACTGGTTTGGAGGCCTTTTGCACACTATATTTTTTTTTTTTTTTTTTTTTTTTTTTTGCAAGAATGAAGACGAGTTCCAAAACTTTCTATGTTGGACAAAATTAAAAACAAACAGCCGAAAGTTTAGTTTCCTTTAATAACAGAATGTGGCTCTACTTCAGCCTACTTCCTCTACTTCCTCTACTCTTCCTCTCTACTCTACTCTACTCTTCCTCTCTACTTCCTCTACTCTACCTCTACTTCTACTTCAATACTTGTAAATTGTTTCTCCGTATTTCAGCAGCGTGTAAACCTTATTAGTTGCAGTTATGCGTTCACACACTAGTGGGCGATGTTCACCCATAACTTGACTGATTTTCTGTAGCAGGACCTGATATGGGAGGATAACATTGACCTCTGCTCTAAGGCATTAGCTGTCATTCACTGCATGGAAAATGGAGACAGTCCCTGAATCACATTTAATATTTGGCAGGAGAACACTTTTGTGAGACAACAGGAGCAATTATGTGAAAACAGCTTCATGAAATTCCAACCAATTTTCCCTACTTAGATTGTAAGTTGCATGTTACGGATACCGAGAGGACAACCAGTACAGACCATATTTATCTCATTTTGAGCAGATTAAAACTTTGTTCCGATAAATTTCCAAATTCATTATTTAGCGAGTATTAAAAAAATTGCACACCCTGCGACCTGCCTTTTGAAATGTAAATGTAACAGTCAAACTGAAGTTAGGCTTAAAGGGGTTGTCCATGCTTGGGACAACCTATGCGACTGCAGACTGCTGAATTGTGGCTAGGTGTCATGCTCGCGCTGTCACGTTTCTTGGTCTAATATTGGACACCATGTGCCAAAAAATGCACCAAAATTTAGCTTCTAATATGTAGCCTAAAGTAAGCCAAATAATAGTTGGTATTAACTAAAGATGCCCAGAATGCATCAAACAGTTTATCTACTCTACGCCACTGTGATATATTTGGCAGACTTATAACTGTCTATTAAAGACCCCGATACACTTGAGATGGCTGATTGTTGGGCTGGAGCCATCTTGAGCCCTCTTTTATACACAAGCACTTGCCCAGCTGAACGATTCTGTGTTTTCTATAAGAGCAATACTGCCCGACATGTCTGGTGGCATCTCTCACGGAGAACGAAAGGATCATCAGTCTGAAATTGGACTTGCTGGATCTTTATCAGCTCTCGACAATCGATTGTCTGGGCCTCTCATATGCATTAGACTGTTGTCCGAACCCATTACAATCTGTGGATTTGACCGTTATTTGGGTATGCCGCAGCACCTCCTGAATTAGACGAGCGGTGGCATCACGTCCCCGTCCAACCCCAGCTCTGTCCATTTTGTTGAAGGTGGACAAAAGTGTTGTGAAGACGCCAAAAGTTGCAACATTTTTGCACAACTCAAAGTTATACAAAAGAATTTTGAGATTTTTCAAAGCTCTTTATGCCAGAATTCTGACCAAAAAGCTTTGATGAATCTGCACCAATGTGGTCTTTGTAATGCAGAACATGACAGGTCCACCATGGCCAAGAGATGATGATCCCAAACTACGGACTCCATTGACTCACGTTTCCATAACTGCACATATAATAATGAGAGCTGTCTTATTTTATTATTTTACATTAGTCTGTTTTAACTCTTTATATCAATTGTACTTTCCAGCAATCCCTGAAGGAACGTCACAGCCTTCTGTCAAGGCAGAGAGAGGATGCCAAAGATTTAAAGGACAACCTGGACCGCAGAGATCAAGTGGTTACAGGGATCCTAGCCAAATACCTAAGCGAGACTCAGCTGCAGGACTACAAACACTTTGTGCGGCTGAAGACCACATATTTGATTGAGCAGAAAGACCTGGATGAGAAGATTAAGTTTCTCGAGGGGCAGTTGGAAAGTCTTCATACCAGCATTCCCCATTAATTAGTCTGTGGAAGGCAAAGCCACATTCTTGTGGGCATTCCTTGTCATGACGGCAGAGTCCTTTGGGCTTTGAGATAATAAAGTGTATTGGTGTTGATTAAACTGCTGCTAAGACGTAACCAAATTAATTCTCATAACCCCCGTATGTAGGTGGGAATTGCTGAAAGCAAGTGTGTCAGTGTTAATCAGGCCAGAAAATAAAGCCCTCGGTTGACATAGAAGAAGGTTGAAATTAGCATTAATAAAACGGTGTGCCTTTTTTGCATAAGTTAATGTTTTTTGTCTTTTTCAGTGTTGTTACAAATAGTGTCCTTGTTATGTGGTTTCTTGATTGACGCAGTCATTTCAATAAAATATATACATGTTCCTCAGTGTGTTGTCATGCTACTACTTTGTAAAGTCTGAATGATCAGTTTAATTTTAAAGGGGGATGTGCTGTAACCTAACCACTGATCATGAGAACGGAGGTTCGTTGTACCGTGTTTAGAGCGGCCGCACTCATGCTTAGCATGGAGGTGTGGTACAATTTAGAGCAATCTTTCATACACAGGCTGGATTTTTGGGGGCAGGTGTCACAGTAATAAATGGTTTCCTTGCATGTTCCCCTTTTGTAACAGACTCGGCACCTTTTTTGCGGCTTACCTCTTCTTTCAGTTGGCGGGACCACCCCCCGGGAGATGCTGACCTGGTACGACACGAGCACCTACAGTTCTGGAAGTACTCCTTCCTGAGTGCCAAATATCAGGCCCTTAACCACTACCTACTGGAACTGAAGGTGCGACGTATCTTTGTGGCTTGCACATTGTGACAGCAGGAAAGCGTTGAGCATTGTCATTTGTCCGATGTGCACAACCAACTTTTTGCACCATACCCTGGCCTTTCTCAAAGCACTGTATGGTTGGAGTAATTGATCAGAGAGATCAACGCCCCCCATGTTTTTGTTGTAACCCAGTACACAGTCCGGTTTGCAGACCTGTGTAGAGGTACCTCGTACAGTGCCGAGGGCACTATCATCACCGTGTATGGTGGTCAAGAGAAGGACATCCCTTTTGTCCTTGTACTTGACCACCAGCAGGTGGTTGCTAGATTGTGCTCTGCTGTCACACCTTCTGAGCATCTGCCCAAGTAGCGTTTTCTGGAGGCCTCTCTGATTTTTGCGGACAGTACTGCAGGCTGCGGTACCTTGCGTTGAGACGGATTTGTATAGTGGAATGCTGGTATAAAAATTATCAGTGTACAGGTGATAACCTTTATCCAGCAGTGGGTGCACCAAATCCCACACAATTTTCCCACTCCCAGGACAGGAGGACATTCAGGGGGTTCAATCCTGGTGTCCTTTCCTTTGTAAACTTTAAACCTGTGGGTGTATCCCGAGGTACTCCCACACAGTTTGTAGAGTTTAATTCCTTACCTGGCCCTCTTGCTGGGCAAGGTACAGACGGAATCGGAGCCTTCCCTTAAAATGAATTAAGGACTCATCCACACAGATGTCCCTTTGGGGCACGTACACTTCTGCAAACTTTTTGTTGAAGTGTTCGATGACCGGCCGAACTTTGAACAGATGGTCAAAGTTGGGGGTCATCTCTTGGGGGACACTGTGCATTATCGGTATAATACAGGAATTTGGCATCAAAACGCGTCCGGGCCATGACCATTCGGAACACTGGAGTGTTGTATAAAATATCAACACTCCAATATTGCCGAAGTTCTGGCATCTTCAGGATCCCCATGTGAAGGACCAGGCCCTAAAACTGCATAATTTCAACTGCATCTACAGGAGACCAATTAGAATATGATGATCCAGGGTTTGTGCCAAAAATTTATGATCGTACAAATTAGTTTGGTCCACCATGAGGTTAACAAAATCCTCAGAGAAAAAGACTTTGAAAAAGCCTATTTCTGTGAGGCCGGTGGTGTCAAACTTGATTCTGCCACAAAATCAGGAATCAGTGGCTCGTAATTTTCGGTGGGTGAGGTCCGTACCGATGTCCGCAATGGGGTGCGCTGGTTCAGCTTCATCTTCGGGAATGGTGGGCGCTGCCTCATCTTCTGTACTGGGACATCTGCATGGCGGTTCTGCAGGACCCGAGGAGGAAGATGAGGAGAGGAGGATGAGGATGAAGAATCCGAAAAGTAAAGAAATGTTGGATCCTCTCCCTCGCTATCAGTGTCAGAGGCAAGAAAAGCATATGCCTTCTCCAATGAAAGCGCTGTTGGGACGAACGTGACTGGCAGATCATTTTTTTTTTTATGAGTATGGTGCTTGTGTATACTTTATTTATAACTGTATGTGTGTGGGGGGATAATGATTAGTGCAAACTTGTCTGAAAAGAAAAAGCTAAAAGAAAAAAGCAAATAGGGAGAAAAAAAATGCCTGTGAAAAGAAAAGTGTAAACAGCAGTCACCAGCTCTTATATTTGAACTGCGTCTCATCAAATTTCGGCGTCTGCTGGATGTGCGCACGGAGTTGGCGCAAAGGGGGGTGAAAAAAATGGAAACCGGCAGGCACGAGCTCTGGTAAGTGAACTGCGTCACTTATCAAAGTTTGGCGGCTGCTGAATGTGCGCACAGAGGCTGAGAAAAAAAGCGAGCATGAGTGTTGATCGGTGAACTGCGTCACCAATCAATGCTCGGCAGGTACTAAATGTGCTCACGGAGGAGGGCGCAAAGAGGGGTGGAGGGGGGTAAAAAGAGGGGGGATGGGGTTATGGGGTGGATGAGAGAGCGGGCAGGGATCAACTCTTACGGTTGTAGTCTCTCTTCTTTCTCCTGTCTTCTTTCTTCAGGGATTGTGGTGTTACACGCTTCTGTAGCACCACAAGGCCCAGCACAGGAGGAGATCTGACAGTGTGACCGCTCTGCAGGA
Source organism: Dendrobates tinctorius (assembly GCF_039654945.1). NCBI lineage: Eukaryota > Metazoa > Chordata > Amphibia > Anura > Dendrobatidae > Dendrobates > Dendrobates tinctorius. The sequence goes on along the minus strand of NW_027361669.1, from coordinate 5,810,543 downwards.
ATCCTCAGCTAGTGTGAGGACCTGCAGAGCAGTCACGTACAGGTCAGAGACAGGTGATAGACAGGTCATAGAGCGGTCATACCACTGCTGTGACCTGTCATTGATGGGATCGATCACATCGATCCCACCAATCAAAGCTGGCCCTGGTGACGTCGGTGTTGCTAGGCACCAGCCTAGGATTGGAGCTCACAGGTCACTGGCAGAATAAGCGGGGAATCGAAGATATTCGCTCAACTCTAGTACTAAACATGCAAGGTGCATCAGCCCATTTTCTTTTTTGTAATTTTTAAAATGTTCAATTACTTTTTTTGCGTAAAATACAAAGAAAATTAATCTTTAACTTTGTAGTAACCATGCAGTGTGCCCAAACATTTGCTTCTGTCCATTTTTCTTTATGTAATTAAAATATATAAAAGATGAAACATATTTTTTGTCTAAAATACAAAGGAAATATGTCATCTTTAACTTTAGGCCTTTTAGAGATCATTTAAACTTCAACTTGCTTAACTGTTCACAATAACAGTAATTTTGACCAGGGGTGCCCAAACTTTTACATGCCACTGTACATAGCCAGTCTGCTCCTTCATTGCTGAGAAAGTATCCTTCGCATTGGAAGAGTTAATGTAGGCCTGAAGGCTTTGTTACTCTGACTCTATGGGCAAAAGCCCAGTCCTACAGCCTCTTGCTTGACTGACAGCCTCTATACTGTGTGACTTCAGGAAAAGGAGTCATCAGAGAAGGAGGAGGAGGCAGTGCTGGGTGGAAAATAGAATTGGAGTGACACAGGCTTCAGATCCGCAAATAGTAATTCAACTTGATTAGAATAATGTAATTATAATTTAAACACCAATATCTCATTAATGGAAGAACAGACTGGCTATGTAAATGTATCGTTGGACTTGTCTATGTAGGGAAGTTGGACTGACTGACAGACCTGCCTGTAGTGAGAGGCAGAGGTGTAGCGCAGTGTAGGTGTGAAACCACTCAAAGAGAAAAGGGTGCCGTATTATAGTTTGACCATTAGAGGGCAGTGGAGAGTGTAAGAGTGGGACTGAATAACTGACATTGGTCAGAGAAACTGTCAGGTGATGGTGTGCGGAGTTACCAGAACTGGAAGTATAAAAGGCTGAGGGAAGGGTCAGTCAGCGAAAGGAGCACAGTAGAGAGGAAGTTCTGCTGAGGAGTAAGAGACAGTAGAAAGGCTCTGGAGGGGACTGACAGTTGAGACGGTCATGGGGGGTGGACCAGAGGACAGTAGCCGCAGACGAAGACAGTCTTGGGGTACCAAACGGACGGCGTGCTTAGATTGGTAAAGCGCTGTGGTGGATGGGCCTAGGGCAGCCACAGTGAGAAAAGCCACGAAGGACGCCACGACGATAGTAATAAAGAAGTGAAGGTACCCGGGTCTGTGTACAAGAGAAGTGTGAAATTCCTCTGGTGAATTGCGGTGGTCGTCAGAAAGACAGCCAATAAAAACGGACCTGTTGAATACAAATTCTGTCTCAGTCTCGTGTTTGTCTGCGGCAAGAAGTGGATCACCCCGCCAGGTCGGCTACCCTACCTACATTTGGCGCAGTCAGCAGGATTATTGCCGCAGATACAACACCTTCAGCGGCAAGCCTGCCACAAAGTATCAAAGGACCCCAAGCTGTACGAGGTGAAGATTTTATTTTCCTTGTGGATTACAAATTGGGACTGTGCCTAGGAATTGCTGGCTGTCATTAAGTGGATTTAGAGCAGGAAAGTGTTCTGTCAAAATGGTTGTGGCATTTCAGCGTCAGGAAGAGACACAGGAGTTTGCAGCCATATTGAACAATCTGGGACTATGTTGCATCTGCTCCTGGGGGGAGCGGCCTACATCAGGAGACAGCCGCCCTCCCATGCTGGACATTGAAAGACGGGTGGAGAGGCCAACCAACGCCCCACCCACGAGCGGGAGTGGCCCGGGTGAAGAGACTGGGTGCAGCTGCTTGGCACCATTGAGCTTCGGGAACTCGGGCGATATGCGATGCTGCAGCTGCCGTGGCCTCGGACGCCTGGAGTGGAAATGGTGCCAGGAGGTTGAATCCCGTCAGGAGACCTGCCCCTGGGAGCCATTCTCGATACCCTGGACCTTGTTGCAACAGCCGCTGGAAGAAGCTGCGCGAGTTCTCCCCGCGGAGCCATCGGGCCTGGAGGCCGGCCATGCCGGGCAGCAGGGTGAAGACCCACGGCTATTGGAGGAGCTGCGGGAAAGCCTGCTGGGGGCCGCAACGCCGGGGAAGGTGAGCGTTCCCCCGGCCCAGCCGGCGGCATCGCAAGCAGAGCCCGCCCCCATGCCCAGTGCACAAGACAGGCCCCCCCGGGCCTTGACACCGGCCCTCGACTACCCCGGCCGACCTCCCACTCTCCAGCGTTCCAGCGACTACGCCCCTGGATGACTTTACGGCTCCTGTCAAACATCCCGAACCGCCCCACCTGGCAGCGCCGGCGCGGAACCAACCTGCGGCCGCCCCTGCCACGTTCCATCTTCCGGCCGCGGCCTATTCATCGGACCTTGCTGTCACTTCGGGCCCGCCGCAGATCACCGCGGCCTACTTACCGGCATCCGCGGCTGCCGCTGTCCCATCTGCGGCCTCGGCTGCAGCCTAGTCACCAGAGCCCACGGCCGCCTTGATCCCGGCTGCGGCCGACTCCACAGCCTATCCTACGATACCTGTGGCCGCCTCTGTCCCATCTGCTTCTCCGGTTGCGGCCTGCTCCCCAATGTCTGCGGCCACCTCTGCTCCACTCTCGATCGCGGCCCGCCCACCGGACTCTGCGGCCTATACCGGACCCTCCGCTGGGGTTGCGGAGATTATTGAGAAGAAGAAGGCGAAAGAGCGGGAGGTGTGGGCGCTGCTCCATGAGAAAGGGGAGGCCGCCATGTCTACTCCTCCGTCGTACGGGCGGCTGGTGTATATGGATACCAGCAAGGGCTACGGCTTTATTCGAGACCTCACCACCAACTACAAAATTTATTTGAATGTAGCCTCAATCAAGCACGGCTGGGCTCCACGGGAGGAAGATCTGGTGTCCTATTATAAAGAGTATTGCCCCGTGGCTACTATGCTGTGGCCGTCATCACCTACCCTGAGGGGTACGAGCCTCCATAAAGAGACGAAGACTCCTGGGTCTCGAGCATCAGGGACACTTGAGGCCCAGAGATACTACAGGCATCCCAGAGACTCCACGGCTGTGGAGTCCCCTGTTATGGCGAGACATCGGCCGCCAGGAGGTGGCCCGGAGTACCCATTACAATGGACTGCCGAGACTGCAGTGCACCGTTGCACAATGAGGGGACTGTTCCGCATCCCCATGGGGTAGAATACCCTACTCCTGGTGCAGCAGGGATGCCTAGAAGGAGTGTTATTCTTAAAGGAAGGGGGAGCACCCCTGTCCTCATATGTTTAACATTTTAGCGATGTATATTGTTTTGCTAAAAAACAAAGTAAAAGTAAAAAAAAAAAGTTCTGATAAATACGTATTGCATTAAATATTGTAGAATGTGTAGTAAATTTGAAAGCTTGAAGTGTTATTTAAAAAAAAATGTGTGTTCAACAGGTCCCGGGTACTTGGAGTATGCCGACCACGACTTATTTAACTCAGCAGGACGACGAGACAAGTAGAATGGAGACAGACAGTGGTCCTTAAGTCAGGCCTCCACTACCACGTACCCCCAGAAGAATAGAAGGATGCTGACGATGACCTGATAGGTTAGGGCCACGGTTATGGCGGTCCGAATGAAAAAGGAGTCACAGAAAAGGAGAAAGGTGGGAGGTACACTCCTGTAGAATAGTGCAAGATTGTCAAGGATGACAATGGATAAAGGAAGGGGGAGTGTAGGGAAGTTGGACTGATGGACAGACCTGCCTGTCGTGAGAGGCAGAGGTGTAGCGCAGTGTAGTTGTGAAACCGCTCAGATAAAGAGAAAAGGATGCCGTATTATAGTTTGACCATTAGAGGGCAGTGGAGAGTAAGAGTGGGACTGAATAACTGCCATTGGTCAGAGAAACTGTCAGGTGATGGTGGGCAGAGTTACCAGAACTGGAAGTATAAAAGGCTGAGGGAAGGTTCTGGAAGGGTCAGTCAGCGACAGGAGCACAGTAGAGAGGAAGTTCTGCTGAGGAGAAAGAGACAGTAGAAAGGCTCCGGAGGGGACTGACAGTTGAGAAGGTCACGGGGGGTGGCCCAGAGGACAGTAGCCGCAGACGAAGACAGTCTGGGGGTACCAAACGGACGGAGTACTTAGATTGGCAAAGCGCTGTGGTGGATGGGCCTAGGGCAGCCACAGTGAGAAAACCCACGAAGGACGCCACGACGATAGTAATAAAGATGTGAAGGTACGCGGGTCTATGTACAAGAGAAGTGTTAAATTCCTGTGGTGAATTGCGGTGGTCGTCAGAAAGACGGCTAAAAAAAAACAGACCTGTTGAGTACAAATTCTGTCTCAGTCTCGTGTCTGTCTGCGGCAAGAAGTGGGTCACCCCCCCCCCCAGTCGGTTACCCTACCTACATCTACATGCACATGTAAATAGTTTGGGGTATGAGATCCCTTTAACAATAGGGTTTACAATCTGAATTACCTAAAACAAAAACCCCTAGTGTGAACTTAGCCATAAAAGGCTGTTCATGCTCGGAAACACTCCAAAGTGGCTGAATTACAACACAATTCCTCCAGAGCGTTGTAAAAGACTCATCACGAGTTATTGCAATCGCTTGATGGCAGTTGTGGCTGCTAAGTGTGTCCCAACCAGTTGTTAGGTTTAGAGGGCAATCACTTTTTCACACAGGGCCCTGTAGGTTTGGATTTCTTTTTCCCTTAATAATAAAGACCTTGATTTAAAAGGTGCATTTTGTGGTTACTTGTGTTATCTTTGTCTATTATTTAAATTTGTTTGTTGAACATACTGGGGGGGGGGCTGTGGGGTCTATCATACTGTGTGTGGGAAGGTTATATGGACATCATGGTGTTTGGGTGCTGTGGGACCATCTTACTGTGTGAAAGGTTGTGGGGATCACATTGGATTTGGACGAAGGCTGAGGTTCCATCATACTATGTGAGGGGTGCTGTGGTAACATATTGTGTGTGGGGGATACAAAGGGGACATCATGCATTTTATGGAGACTGTGGGGACAATATAATGTGTGTGGGAGGCACAAAGGCTTAATAACGGTGCAGTATGAGTTACCGCTTTTTATAAAAAAAAACAGTAAAATATAAAGTTTTGATTAGCTCCTACAGGTGAGAATGTGACAATAAGCCCTATCATAACATGCTGTTAGGAACAGCGGAACGCACTAAATAAAAATAATAATAAAGTGCGTTCGCCGCTCGGGGTCCACCGTGCAGTAGGTGATATAACCGCTGCTAAGTGGTGGCAGAAGCAATATGGCGGTAATGCGTACAGGGTTAACCGTCACCCAGGTGCGCAGAGCAATCTCTGTTAAGTCACAGAGATGCCAAATAAACAAATACAAAAGACAGCCTGTTGAGGTCACAGTACTCAGTATAAATACACACATGGTATCAGGTCACAGGAGTAGCCCAAGACGGCGGCACTACGTCTGTCTAGACCTACCGTGTGTGCGGCGTCGCAGCTGCAGACGCTAAGGAGAGCTGCTACTGCAGCGTGGCGTGGACACTGCCGCTAAACGACAAAGCTATGACGCAAGCGCAATGTCGGACGCTAGCAGCTGTGGATGTTGCAGCAGAGGAGCGCTGGCGCTCATTCTAACTCAGTTCCTAACCACATACAGTGGGGCAAAAAAGTATTTAGTCAGTCAGCAATAGTGCAAGTTCCACCACTTAAAAAGATGAGAGGCGTCTGTAATTTACATCATAGGTAGACCTCAACTATGGGAGACAAACTGAGAAAAAAAAATCCAGAAAATCACAATGTCTGTTTTTTTTTCATTTAATTTGCATATTATGGTGGAAAATAAGTATTTGGTCAGAAACAAAATATCATCTCAATACTTTGTGATATATCCTTTGTTGGCAATGACAGAGGTCAAACGTTTTCTGTAAGTCTTCACAAGGTTGCCACACACTGTTGTTGGTATGTTGGCCCATTCCTCCATGCAGATCTCCTCTAGAGCAGTGATGTTTTTGGCTTTTCGCTCGGCAACACGGACTTTCAACTCCCTCCAAAGGTTTTCTATAGGGTTGAGATCTGGAGACTGGCTAGGCCACTCCAGGACCTTGAAATGCTTCTTACGAAGCCACTCCTTCGTTGCCCTGGCGGTGTGCTTTGGATCATTGTCATGTTGAAAGACCCAGCCACGTTTCATCATCAATGCCCTTGCTGATGGAAGGAGGTTTGCACTCAAAATCTCACGATACATGGCCCCATTCATTCTTTCATGTACCCGGATCAGTCGTCCTGGCCCCTTTGCAGAGAAACAGCCCCAAAGCATGATGTTTCCACCACCATGCTTTACAGTAGGTATGGTGTTTGATGGATGCAACTCAGTATTCTTTTTCCTCCAAACACGACAAGTTGTGTTTCTACCAAACAGTTCCAGTTTGGTTTCATCAGACCATAGGACATTCTCCCAAAACTCCTCTGGATCATCCAAATTCTCTCGAGCAAACTTCAGACGGGCCCGGACATGTACAGGCTTAAGCAGTGGGACACGTCTGGCACTGCAGGATCTGAGTCCATGGTGGTGTAGTGTGTTACTTATGGTAGGCCTTGTTACATTGGTCCCAGCTCTCTGCAGTTCATTCACTAGGTCCCCCCGCGTGGTTCTGGGATTTTTGCTCACCGTTCTTGTGATCATTCTGACCCCACGGGGTGGGATTTTGCGTGGAGCACCAGATCAAGGGAGATTATCAGTGGTCTTGTATGTCTTCCATTTTCTAATTATTGCTCCCACAGTTGATTTCTTCACTCCAAGCTGGTTGGCTATTGCAGATTCAGTCTTCCCAGCCTGGTGCAGGGCTACAATTTTGTTTCTGGTGTCCTTTGACAGCTCTTTGGTCTTCACCATAGTGGAGTTTGGAGTCAGACTGTTTGAGGGTGTGCACAGGTGTCTTTTTATACTGATAACAAGTTTAAACAGGTGCCATTACTACAGGTAATGAGTGGAGGAAAGAGGAGACTCTTAACCCCTTCATGACCCAGCCTATTTTGACCTTAATGACCTGGCCATTTTTTGCAATTCTGACCAGTGTCCCTTTATGAGGTAATAACTCTGGAACGCTTCAACGTATCCTAGCGATTCTGAGATTGTTTTTTCGTGACATATTGGGCTTCATGTTAGTGGTAAATTTAGATCGATAATTTTTGCGTTTATTTGTGAAAAAATCAGAAATTTGGCGAAAATTGTGAAAATTTCGCAATTTTCAAATTTTGAATTTTTATTCTGTTAAACTAGAGAGTTATGTGACACAAAATAGTTACTAAATAACATTTCCCACATGTCTACTTTACATCAGCACAATTTTGGAAGCAAAATATTTTTTTGTTAGGAAGATATAAGGGTTAAAAGTTGACCAGCGATTTCTCATTTTTACAACAAAATTTACAAAACCATTTTTTTTAGGGACCACCTCACATTTGAAGTTACTTTGAGGGGTCTATATGGTAGAAAATACCCAAAAGTGACACCATTCTAAAAACTGCACCCCTCAAGCTACTCAAAACTACATTCAAGAAGATTATTAACCCTTTAGGTGTTTCACAGGAACTAAAGCAACATGGAAGGAAAAAAAGGACATTTTAATTTTTCCAACAAAAATTTTCTTTCAGCATCAATTTTTTCATTTTTCACATGGGCAACAGGATAAAATGGATCCTAAAATTTGTTGGGCAATTTCCCCTGAGTACACCGATACCTCATATGTGGTCAAAAACCACTGTTTGGGCGCACGGCAGGGCTCAGAAGGGAAGGAGCGCCATTTGACTTTTTGAATGGAAAATATGCTGGAATATTTAGCGCTTGCCATGTCGCGTTTGGAGAGTCGCTGTGTGCCTAAACACTGGAGCTCCCCCACAAGTGACCCCATTTTGGAAACTAGACCCCCCAAGGAACTTATCTAGATGCATAGTGATCACTTTGAACCCAAGGTGCTTCTCAAATTGATCCGTAAAAAAAAAAAAAGTACTTTTTTTCACAAAAATTATCTTTTAGCCTCAGTTTTTTCATTTTCACATGGGCAACAGGATAAAATGGATCCTAAAATTTGTTGGGCAATTTCTCCTGAGTACACCGATACCTCATATGTGGTCATAAACCACTGTTTGGGTGCACGGCAGGGCCCGGAAGGGAAGGAGCGCCATTTGACTTTTTGAATGGAAAATTAGCTCCAATCGTTATCGGACACCATGTCATGTTTGGAGAGCCCCTGTGTACCTAAACATTGGAGCTCCCCCACAAGTGACACAATTTTGGAACCTAGACCCCTTAAGGAACTTATCTAGATGTGTAGTGAGCACTTTGAACCCCCAAGTGCTTCACAAAAGTTTATAACATAGAGCAGTGAAAATAAAAAATCATTTTTTTTCCTCAAAAATGATTTTTTAGCACGCTATTTTTTATTTTCACAAGGGTAACAGGAGAAATTGAACCAAAAAAGTTGTTGTCCAGATTGTCCTGAGTATGTTGGTACCCCATATGTGGGGGGGGGCCACTGTTTGGGTGCACGGCAGGGCGCAGAAGGGAATGAGCGCCATTTGACTTTTTGAAATGAAAATTAGCTCCAATCGTTAGCGGACACCATGTCGTGTTTGGAGAGCCCCTGTGTGCCTAAACTTTGGAGCTCCCCCACAAATGACCCCATTTTGGAAACTAGACCCCCTAAGGAACTTATCTAGATGCATAGTGAGCACTTTGAACCCCCAGGTGATTCACAGAAGTTTATAATGCAGAGCAGTGAAAATAAAAAATCTTTTTTTTTCCCTAAAAAAATTTTTTTTAGTTGGCAATTTTTTATTTTCACAAGGGTACTAGGATAAATTGGACCCCAAAAGTTGTTGTCCAGTTTGTCCTGAGTACGCTGGTACCCCATATGTGGGGGGGAACCACTGTTTGGGCACACGTTGGGGCTCAGCAGGGAAGTAGTGACATTTTGAAATGCTGACTTTGATGGAATGGTCTGCGGGCGTCATGTTACATTTGCTGAGCCCCTGTGTGCCTAAACAGTAGAAACCCCCCACAAGTGACCCCATTTTGGAAACTAGACCCCCCAAGGAACTTATCTAGATGTGTGGTGAGCACCTTGAACCCCCAAGTGCTTCACAGAAGTTTATAATGCAGAGCCGTGAAAATAAAAAATAATTTTTTTTCCCTCAAAAAAAATGAATTTTAGCACGCAATTTTTTTTCACAAGGGTAACAGGAGAAATTGGACCCCAAAAGTTGTTGTCCAGTTTGTCCTGAGTACGCTGATACCCCATATGTGGGGGATGACCACTGTATGGGCACACGTCAGGGCTCGGAAGGGAAGTAGTGACGTTTTGGTATGCAGACTTTGATGGAATGGTCTGCGGGCATCATGTTACATTTGCAGAGCCCTTGATGTACCTAAACTGTGGAAACCCCCCCACAAGTTACCCCATTTTGGAAACTAGACCCCCCAAGGAACTTATCTAGATGTGTGGTGAGCACCTTGAACCCCGAAGAGCTTCACAGAAGATTGTAACGCAGAGCCATAAAAATAAAAAATCTTTTTTTTTCCTCAAAAAATGAATTTTTAGCTCGCATTTTTTTATTTTCACAAGGGTAACAGGAGAAATTGGACCCCAAAAGTTGTTGTCCAGTTTGTCCTGAGTATGCTGATACCCCATATGTGGGGAGGGACCATTGTTTGGGCACACGTCGGGGCTCGGAAGGGAAGTAGTGACGTTTTGAAATACCGACTTGATCGAATGGTCTGCGGGCATCATGTTACGTTTGCAGAGCCTCTGATGTGCCTAAACAGTGGAAACCCCCCACAAGTGACCCCATTTTGGAAACTAGACCACCAAGGAACTTATCTAGATGTGTGGTGAGCAGCACTTTGAACCCCCAAGTGCTTCACAGAAGTTTATAATGCAGAACCGTGAAAATAAAAAATCTTTTTTTTTACTCAAAAAATGATTTTTTAGCCCGCAATTTTTTATTTTCACAAAGGTAACAGGAGAAATTGGACCCCAAAAGTTGTTGTCCAGTTTGTCCTGAGTACGCTGGTACCCCATATGTGGGGGGGAACCATTGTTTGGGCACACGTCAAGGCTCGGAATGGAAGTAGTGACGTTTTGAAATGCAGACTTTGATGGAATAGTCTGCGGTCGTCATTATGTTTGCAGAGCCCCTGATGTGCCTAAACAGTGGAAACCCCCCAAAAATGACCCTATTTTGGAAACTAGACCTTCCAAGGAACGTATGTAAGATGTGTTGTGAGCACTTTGAACCCCCAAGTGCTTCACAGAAGTTTATAATGCAGACGTGAAAATGAAAAAATCATTTTTTTCCACAAAAATAATTTTTTAGCCCCCAATTTTTTATTTTCCCAAGGGTAACACGAGAAATTAGTCCCCAAAAGTTGTTGTGCAATTTTTCCTGAGTACGCTGATACCTCATATGTTGGGGTAAACCACTGTTTGGGCACACGTCAGGGCTTGGAAGGGAGGGAGCACCGTTTGACTTTTTGAACGCAAAATTGGCTGGAATCAATGGTTGCACCATGTCGCGTTTGGCGACCCCCTGATGTGCCTAAACAGTGGAAACCCCTCAATTCTAACTCCAACCCTAACCCCAACACACCCCTAACCACAGCCCTAACCCTAACACATCCCTAACCACAAGCCTAACCCTAATTCCAACGCTAACCCTAATTCCAACCCTAACCCTAACCCTCTTTCCAACCCTAACCCTCTTTCCAATCCTAACCCTAATTCTCTTTCCAACCCTAACCCTCCTTCCAACCCTAACCCTCTTTCCAACCCTAACCCTAACCCTCTTTCCAACCCTAACCCTAACCCTCTTTCCAACCCTAACCCTAACCCTCTTTTCAACCCTAACCCTAACCCTAATGGAAAAATAAAAATAAAAATATTTTCTTTATTTTATTAGTTGTGCCTACCTATGGGGGTGATAATCGGGGGGTTTATTTACTTTTTCTTTCATTTTGATCACTGTGAGAGTGATCAAAATGAAAGAATTGAATCTGCAGCCGGCAGATTCGGGCGGGCACACTGCGCATGCGCCCGCCATTTTCTAAGATGGCGGCGCCCATGAACCGGACCCGCCGGACACCGGGAGCGACACGGGGACTTAGAATGTGCCGGGGGAGGTGAGATGTGGTGAGGGGGGGATCGGAAGCAGGCGGGGAGCGAATTGAATGGGAGGGGGGCAGATCATGACAGCGGCGGCAGATCGCCGCTGTCATTCAGTTGCGGGGGGGGCGATCGCCGGTGGGGGGGGTGGAATCAGTGTCTCCAGCCATGTCCGATGCTACAGCAGCATCGGCCATGGCTGGATTGTAATATTTCATCAATTTTCATTGATTAAATATTACTATCGCTCTGATTGGCTGTTTCACTTTTAACAGCCAATCAGAGCGATCGTAGCCATGTGGGGGCGAAGCCACGCCCCCTGTGGCGAAGAACAAAGCCCCCTGTATCTGCGGGTCGGGTGACCTTTCAGTGACCTAGGTCACCTGACCCGCAGGGGGGCTTTAAAGTCATGACGCCACATAGGCGTCATAGGTCGTTCTGGCACGACTTTTCATGACGCCTATGTGGCGTCAAAGGTCGTGAAGGGATTAAAGAAGAAGTTACAGGTCTGTGAGAGCCAGAAATCTTGATTGCTTGTTTCTGACCAAATACTTATTTTCCACCATAATATGCAAATAAAATGAAAAAAAAAACAGACAATGCGATTTTCTGGATTTTTTTTTCTCAGTTTGTCTCCCATAGTTGAGGCCTACCTATGATGTAAATTACAGACGCCTCTCATCTTTTTAAGTGGTGGAACTTGCACTATTGCTGACTGACTAAATACTTTTTTGCCCCACTGTATGTAATATCAGAGGGAAGGGGTTCACCAGAATTATACATCCGTCCTCATACACACAGCAGCAAGTAAGTCTATACTAGCGCATGGCGGAACAGCCATGCACGCCTTTTATAGCAGCCGGGACCTTCCGCAAGCTTCCAGATCTCTGAGATGGACCAATGATACCTGGAGCAGGACCTGAGCACATGACTCCCGATCTCCAATTGGAGATCGTCCCATGAGCATGCTCAGTAGGAGGACAGAAGGACTTAGCCTCAGGGGTGATTTGCTGCAAGGCAATCTCCTCTGCAATAGATAAAGAGCAGGAGACTGCAGAATGTGAGGGTCTAGATCCCTGCGGAGTAAACGCAGAAATCCGACGCCTGACACATGGATTAGTAATTGCAATTAGCCAACTTAATTCTGCTCAATATTAAACGATAAAATTAATTTAATAATAATATGTTGATAATAATATTGAGCAGAATTCATTTCAGCCTATTGGTTTGGCCACCCCTACTCGAACTGGTAACATGCTGGCTTTTTGATGAGTAATGGCTGTGTGGTTTTCTATGCTTTGTATCTTTTTAGGTGTATTTAAATATGTCTGCTTTTGCTTGTCCATTAACTATGTGTCATAAAGATAATACATTTTTTTATATATTGCATTCAAGATATTTTTGATGGGCCTTATCTCCTGTTGATGCGCCTTCTTCCCTTTTGCGTATTTGTACCAGTTTATTGGAGCACTTAATGAATATTTACGTTGACCACTGTAGGTTAGTCAATGATTTAAAACAAAATCATGAAAGAAAACAGATTTTAAAAAAAATTTAAAAAGCTAAGGTCTAAAAAGGTCTGGTTCTTCAGGGGTTAGAGAAATCTTCATTACATGACCTATCATGGGATTACCCGTTTTATGTGAAAAATAAAAACAGCTCATTCCATTTCATCATATGTTGTTGAGAAATGTATCTAAAAAAGGTATTAAATAGGACTTGGGCATATATGGTAGAAATCGCTGCATTTCTATAGGAATTACGTGACTGCCCCAACAATGGTCAGTCCTAATGGAATGCAGCTGCACTGTAGCCTTGTTCCCACGACCTGGCGGCTTTACTCCAGTCCCAACCTCTTGGCTCATTAAAATATATTCTGCTGAAAAATTACTCGGGCCTGGATGAGCTATTTTGAGTTTTGCCTCTGTAATTGTCACAGTGGTCCAATTAACCCCTTCAGTTTTGGATGAGGATGTTGTCGTGGGAAAAAAAGCCAGGCTACTAGGCTCCTATTATGAATCTGCAATTATTGCCTCATTTGCTTTCTGCAGAACATATCCAGGAATCCAAAGTTGTTAACCTTTTTTTTTTAGAATGAATGTGTAAAATGTAGCAATGCTTTTAGTCTGGATTCTGGAATCATAAATGTAGCTTCATGAGCCAAAGCTAGAAGTACATTCAAAAGGAATAGGAAATAAACTGGAAGTATGTATACGCATACATTTCTCTTCTCTAGGGTACACTTCTGGCTTTGACTAAAAGAATTGGAATAAACCTTATTCATTTCCATCCTTATACTATATTATCACATGCAGTTTGTGATTCAGTTTTTCTAGCTAAAACTTGGAATGGGTCTTCTAAGAAGAAAAAGAAAACCTAGGGTGTTAAGGCATTTTATTCACTAGCTATGATCCACAGTTTGCTGGAGTAAGATGCGCCAAATTCATTAAGAAACAAACTCGTCAATGAACTTGACGCATGCTTCAGCTGTCTGTGCATTAGTGTCAAATAATGTACTCTAGTCATGAACTGGAGTACATTTCTGTTATAATTTAATTCTAGTGAATCTATTGGGTTGTACTTGGGCCACACCCTCCTGCTGAACTCCACCCACTTTTCAAAAAAGAGAATACATGTTGCTCAAAAATTTGCAGCATATTAACACTAATTTTCTGATGTAAAGTGCTTCATAAATCCCACTTTTAAGTTTCTTGTATTTGCAGTCATAGACATACTGACTGTGCAGATGGTTCAGTTGCATGTGGACCAGAGGGGAGGAGGCTATCCTAAACTTGTGATTGTGGGATGTGGCAGATTATAGCATCATAGCTATGATTAAGGAAATTTGCTTCCAAAATACGTCTTTTTGAAGATCTGTGGTCAGTGGTTTTAGTGTAACGTGCTGCAGGGCGGTAGCCGTGGGCGAGGTTCTCATGCCTCATCAAGCTACATCTGGCCCTGGCAAACCAGCAACATTAGTTATATGTGGCCTACACGGGCGGGCGCCCTCATAGCACAAGTCCATACACCCAGCCAGAACCCCCCTTTTTACTAGAACAATCATCTGTTATTAATACAGCACCAGAACCAACATCAGCACATGCATAAATCACCAGAACCATCATCAGTACAAGGATACAGCACCAGAACCACAATCAATACAAGAATACAGCTACAAACTTAGTATAGTGAATAACTGAAACATCAGATCAGTCCCTACTATATACATTTGTATTGCATAAACTTACAACTACCAGTGTATCATTAGCAATGGTAGGAGTTGTTACCAGTGTCAGACTGAACCATACAGGGGCCAAAACAATGATTTGATGCAGTAAGTATCACAAATAAACATTTAACTCTGGTACCCTACAGGTTACATAGTCTCTGAGTTCAGTAGTTCTCTTACTATTCTTCTCTATCTGCTACATAAGCTATGACTTTGCACATCCACAGCTAGTCTCTGCAGATTTTTCTCTAATCTAGCCTTGTGCAGCCAAACTTAGAGGCTATCTTCTTTGACTGCGGACTTATGAATCCTCACATCGCGTGCACTGCACTCTGTGAGGATTCACCTCGTCGGAAGCGGCAATCATGTAAGCGCAAGTATGCAATATGCATACTCCCAGCCACAATACGACTGGATGAGGGTGTTCTCACTCAATGCATGTGTATTGAGTGTGGCTGGAAACAGTCTAGTCGGAATGTGGCTAGGAGTATGCATATCATCCTGGCACCAGAGAATCGTCACAGAGCGCAGTGCGTGTGATGTGAGCATTCACAAATCTGCAGTCACAGAGTGACTGCAGACTTCTAGTTTCTAGACTTTTAGTTTAAGACTGGACAACCCACTTTAACACCTTAATGACCATCAATACAGTTTTTAACAGCAGCAGTTAAGAGGCCTTATTACTCAGCGCTAAGAAATAAGTCAATAGCCAGGTTGCGAACTTGAGCCCAGACCTCGGACCCCACTTAAGTCAGAGCTGTAAAATGGCTATAAAACTGTCATAGTAAGGGCTAGGGGCTGTAAAAGGAAGCAAAATGGGGGTAAGAGCAGGACAATTGCCCTGCAATCAAATGTGAATAAGAATATGACTTAAAGAGGTTATTTCACCATAGCAATCATGGTAAAATAGGAAGTCAATGAATAGCATAAAAATGTTAACGGTGCCCCCACAAAGACTGAGGTTTGCTACCACAAGTCCAGTTAAAAATGTCACCCACAGAGCATGGGGAACAATACCGCCACAAAAGATTATTAAAAGATTATTAAAAATGTCAGCCTCAGAGCATAGGGAACAATACCCCTGCAGAGACACGAGGTTCAGTGAGTGCTCTGATCTGCTGGCTCAGCTGAATTTAGAAAGACCGCATGTACCAGGGCTTATCCCACTGAACGCCCGCACTACTTCCCCGTGGGCATAATACTACTCAGACAACACAGGGTGAGGGTAAACCAGTTTGGCATTACTTTATTAAACTACCAACAGACAATAACACATAGTCTAGTCCCAGCAAATACAGAAGATGGTGCAAATTACAGAGTCTCACCCTTTCGCTGGCTTGCTGTGAATAGAGCAGCTGCGACTTCGGGGTTTCCTTGGCCGACTTACTCCAGGTTGGGACCTGATTGTCCCAACCTGACTTCTCCAAACGTCTCCATGGGTTCAGTAATAGTCAATGTAGCATATCTCTATTCCTCCAATCAGGGCCGTGGTCTCTTAAGCTGGCATCCTGTAGAATCTATGTGGGAACAGAGGCAGGTCCCCATTTTATTGTTCACAAATGTCCTTCAGGCCATCTTCCACAGGTCAGGGGGAAAGGTGGGATAAGATCATCTCATTGTTTGAGTAGTCAATCAATTTGCATAGTTTATCCATCAAAGTTTGCAGGTCAGCAAGCTGCATGGACTGGTACAATGGGTAATCAACATATTAGCAAACATCAAATGTTCAATGACACTGCATCTCTGTCCTCCAAGGACAGCAGCACAATAAGTGACAACAAATATAATTTCAAGAGTCAACGTTCAGGCTCATATAAACAATGGCCTATTATCTCTTGATTCACCAAAGAAAAATACCTCTGGTCTAATTAAGAATAAATGCTGTGACGTTACATTCTTCCCCAACCTTTATTAGCCAGACATGATAGACTTCCGATCATCCTTCTCCTGGCCCTCGGCTTGAACTGGGTAACTCCTCATGTAATCGACGAGAATCAAACTCGTATTCATTGCATCCACACATGGTGTTCTCTGCATACCTTGGTTACTGGAAGCTTATAGAGACGAATGGTGTGGCACCACCTCCCCTGCAAATCTTCAGCTCGATGGTACAGTTCCTCCAGTACCAACAGAACAACTCCTCAAGTTCCTTCTCCTGCTTGGTGCTTCAGGCCTCAATGCGAACAGCAATTCCTGCACTTGGTCTGCTTGGGACAGGGTACTTGATTCCAGACTGCCACTGGATTATTGAATTGGCAGGCAGTTCAATTCCTCTTGGTCAAACTTATCGTCCTCCAGGACGTTTCAGGCATTCCAAAGGACCAATTCCTGCATCAAATCCGACTGAGTGTCGGTGGTCCTGTAATTGATCCGTCGAAGCTGGCACAACTGTAGTTGCCATTTCCTGTTGAGGCTGTATATCCAGTCCACTCCTCTTCTCAAGGCTGAGCTGGAGGGCTTGAACATAGTGACATTCGAAATGTGCTGTGTATGCCTTACCTATGGTATGCTGGGTCTGTTTATGTGCCACTCTTTTTGTTGAGCTCTTGGATGGGTCCGGATGGCATAAACCCACGAGTACTAAGAGAACTAAGTAATGTAATAGACAAACCATTATTTCTTATATTTAGAGACTCTATAGCGATGGGGTCTGTTCCACAGGACTGGCGCATAGCAAATGTGGTACCAATATTCCAAAAAAGGGCTCTAAAAGTGAACCTGGAAATTATAGGCCATTAAGTCTAACCTCTATTGTTGGTAAAATATTTGAAGGGTTTCTGAGGGATGTTATTCTGGATTATCTCAATGAGGATAACTGTTTAACGCCATATCAGCATGGGTTTATGAGGAATTGCTCCTGTCAAACCAATCTAATCAGTTTTTATGAAGAGGTAAGCTATGGATTGGACCAAGGTGAGTCATTGGATGTGGTATATCTTGATTTTTCCAAAGCGTTTGATACCATGCCACACAAAAGGTTGGTACACAAAATGAGAATTCTGGGTCTGGGGGAAAATGTGTGTAAATGGGTAAGTAACTGGCTTAGTGATAGAAAGCAGAGGGTGGTTATAAATGGTATATTCTCTAACTGGGTCGCTGTGACCAGTGGGGTACCGCAGGAGTCGGTGTTGGGACCTATTCTCTTCAACATATTTATTAACGATCTGGTAGAAGGTTTGCACAGTAAAATATCTATATTTGCAGATGATACAAAACTATGTAAAGCAGTCAATACAAGAGAAGATAGTATTCTGCTACAGATGGATCTGGATAAGTTGGGAACTTGGGCCGAAAGGTGGCAGATGCAGTTTAACAATGATAAATGTAAGGTTATACACATGGGAAGAACAAATCAATATCACCATTACACACTGAACGGTAAACCACTAGGTAAATCTGACATGGAGAAGGACTTGGGGATCCTAGTTAATGATAAACTTACCTGGAGCAGCCAGTGCCAGGCAGTGGCTGCCAAGGCAAACAGGATCATGGGGTGCATTAAAAGAGGCCTGGATACACATGATGAGAGCATTATACTGGCTCTGTACAAATCTCTGGTTAAACGGCACATGGAGTACTGTGTACAGTTTAGGGCACCGGTGCTCAGGAAGGATATAATGGAACTAGAGCAGGTACAAAGGAGGGCAAAAAAATTAATAAAGGGGATGGGGGAACTACAATACCCAGAGAGATTAACAAAATTAAGATTATTTAGTCTAGAAAAAAGACGACTGAGGGGCGATCTAATAACCATGTATAAGTATATAAGGGGACAATACAAATATCTCTCCGAGGATCTGTTTATACCAAGGAAGGTGACGGTCACAAGGGGGCATTCTCTGCGTCTGGAGGAGAAAAGGTTTTTCCACCAACATAGAAGAGGATTCTTTACTGTTAGGGCAGTGAGAATCTGGAATTCCCTGCCTGAGGAGGTGGTGATGGCGAACTCAGTTGAATGGTTCAAGAGAGGCCTGGATGTCTTCCTTTAGCGTAACAATATTGTATCTTACAGTTATTGTTAGGTTCATTAGAAAGATGTAGATCTGGGGATTTATTCTGACAGAATTTTATAGGCTGAACTGGATGGACTAATGTCTTTTTTCGGCCTTACTATGTTACTATGTTACCAACACCAGTCCCCTGCAGCTCTGAGTTGTATCCCACTGCTACCACCAAGTGTAGTAATACTTTATTGAACCACCAACAGACAATAACACATAGTAAAGTCCCAGGAAATACTAAAGATGGTGCAAATTACAGTCTCATCCTTCCGCTGGCTCGTGATTAGTGTATCTGCAACTTCAGAGCTTCCATCAGTGGCACTCCACTTTTGGAGGGCACCCACAGAGAGGAGGTAATGACAAGCTTAGGAACCTAATAGTCCATTGAGGTATGTAGCCAGATGACCTGATTGTTCCAACTTGGCTTCTCCAAAGGTCTCCATTGGGCCAGGTAACCTGATTATCACAACCTGACTTCTCCAGACATCTCCATGGATTCAGTGATCGTCAGTGGAACAGATTTATATTCCTTTAGCTAGGTCCCTTAAGCTGTCATCCTGTAAAATCTCTCTGGGAAAAGAGGTATATCCCCATTTTATAGTTTACAACTGTCCATCAGGCCATCATTCACAGGTCACGGGGAAGGTAGGATGAAGTCATCTTTCCTTGTTCGAGTATATCAATTTTCATAGTTTATCCTTCAATGTTTTCAGGTCAACAAGCTGCATGGACTGGTACACAGGTTAATAAACATATTGGCAAACATCAAATGTTCAATGACCCTGCATCCCTGTCCTCCAATGATAGTAGCACAATAAGTTGCAACAAATTTTAATTCAAGAGTCAACACATGAACAATTGCCTATGTCTCTTGACACACTGAAGAAAAACTATGTCTGGCCTAATTAAGAATAAATGCTGTGTTGTCACAACCTCCACAGAAGACTTCAACAAATTTTAGGCTCAGAAGAAAATGTGAAGGAACTGGAGGCACTTTCCAATCTAACACGGCCTCCACATGTTCTGACCTCAATATTCATTCTGTGGTACTGGGGCCCACTAAATTACACCAAACTTCCTGTTGCCTGTGTGAACCTAAGGAAAGTGTTGTAGTTGGCAACGTAACAGGTGCAGATCAGCAGCTTCCTCTCCCTGCAGCAGCTGCACCATCACCACCATCAACTCATACACATCCCATATTTGCTGATGTTTTTTCCCTTTAAAAAAAATACCTCGTAGGCAAGAGGCTACATCCGAGCACTCTACTCACAGCTATTATGCCACAGAACAACAGGTTTTTATGGCACAGAGTACAAGTTCTTTTTTTTCAAAGTGCACAAGCTTTTTATGCAACAGGGCAATAGGAGTTTTTGCCTCAGAGTGCAGTTTACATGGCACAGAGCAATTTGATTTTTTGACACACAGAACAAGGTTTTTATGCAAAAGAGCAATAGAACTTTTTGCCTCAGGGTACCAGGTTTTCATGGCACAGAGCAATAGGATTTTTTTGCCTCAGAGAACAAAGTTTTTATGCAACAGAGCAACAGGATTTTTGGCCTCAGAGTACAATCCCTCTAACATCCTAACCAAAAAATGATATGTTTAAAAAATTATGCAGATTTAAAAGAGATATGTGGCAAATGTTATTTATTAATTACTGTATGTTGTTGTGATGGTGTGATATGTTATATGGGTATCATTTTGTGTACATTTATATTTTATGGATTTCCATAGTGTTCTCTTGTTGCCCTGTATCATTCCGTGTGTTCCCATATTGTCTAGAGTCTCAATTACCTTCCAAAAGTCTGATAATTGAATTAGCTCAATTAAGGCCCCGTCACACTAAGCGATCTCGCTAGCGAGATCGCTGATTTTGTGACACATCAGCGATCTTGCCAGCGAGACCGCTGTGTGTGACAGGGATCAGCGTCCGGCCCCCTGCCGGTTATCGCTGATCGTGCTCGAGCGGCCTGGGCCGTTTTTCGATCGCTGGTCTCCCGCTGCCCAGCGCGCATCGCTGCGTGTGGCAGCGAGAGACCAGTGATCAGCAACGCTGGATGCTGGTTGCTAATGTAAATGTTGGGTAACCAGGAGCCGCGGCTCCTGGATACCCGCTGTTTACCTTGGAAAGTGGCGTACACGCTGGTTTCCAAGGTAAACGTCGGGTATCCAGGAGTCACGCGGCTCCTAGATACCCGATGTTTACCTTGGAAACCAGCGTGTACGCCGGTTTCCAAGGTAAACAGCGGGTATCCAGGAGTCGCGCGGCTCCTGGATACCCGACGTTTACATTAGAAACCAGCATCCAGCGTCGCTGGTCCTGATCTCTGGGGCTCACCAGTGATCAGCCTAACGATGTCCCAGCGATCCCATCATGTCGGATCGTTGGTGGGATCACTGGGACATCGTTTAGTGTAACGGGGGATTTACTGTCTGGAGCCTGACTGTATCTATGCCTCTTGATGAACCCCCTGTAGTGCCTTAATCCCCAAGGCACCTTTGTCAGGTCTGGGAGGCCTGAAAACCGCCCCAACCTGCCTGACTACCCCTGGACATAAGGAGGGGGCTGGGGAGGACAGGAGCTGTACAAGTGAGACACTGTGTGGTGATGATCATGTGAGGACAGCACATCAGAGAGAATGAGAAACAAATGGACCCATTTTATCCTCTGCTGGATTATTGTACTCTCATCTCCTTGGACATTCATCCTGTTACTGAACTGCATTCATGTTCTTGTCTATTGTATCCTCAGTGTGGTGGATTGTTTATGTGCCCTTTTATTTTTGCCTATAATAAAGGTCTTGGGATTGTTCACACTTCCCTCGCTCTGTTGATTGTGTGGTATCGGAGAAGGACCCCTGACAACTGGTGGCAGTGGTGGGATCAACAGAGTGTAACCCAATGGAGAACCACCCACAGAGTGAGTACAGAAATTGGACTGTGTACAGTTTACAGGAGAGAGCCAGAGACCTGGGCCTGAACTACCAGGGACTGACTAAAGAAGTCTTAATTGACTTACTGGTGGGTGCTAGCCCGGCCACCTCTTCCCAGATGTCTGAAGGACAAGCGCTGGAGACAGGGATCCCCACCCCAAAAAGCCAGTGGTTGGTGTGGTATGAAGAAGAGATGATGGTTCTGGGCCCCGGCGACTATCAGGAGTTTAAAGAAGAGGCTGCTCGCTTGGCACAGTGGTGACAAGAAGCAATGGAGCTTGAAAGAGGGAGTAATGTGGAGGGGTTCTTCAAGGACTTTGAGCAGCAGTGTGCTGTGATGGAGGTGCCCCACTCAGGCTGGAAGTGTTTGGTAGTGGGACTCCTGAACGGAAGCATGGCGGAGGCTTACCGAACCATTGACTCACAGCGGAATCGGGATTATAGCACTGTAAAGCGGACTATCCTGGATTACCATGCTATCACCCCAGACTCATATAGGTCCAAGTTCCGAGGCCTCCCATGCACCACGGGGGGGATCTTTTAGGATGTATGCACATAAGATGTCCCAGGCAAGTCGGAGATGGCTGGAAGCAGAAAACGCCTTTACTGTGGAAGATGTTATACAGGCGCTCCTTATAGAACAATTTCTTGCCAAGTGCCCCGCAGAGGTACAGGAATGGTTCCGGGAGCGTACGCAGTGTACCGTGGATATAGCTGTAGCCCTGGCCGATGAAGCCTTTACTATTCAACCACAATGGAGGAGGCTTCTGGACAATGAACCATGGCCTGCTCCCATGCCCCGTCCCCCTCCGATTATATCTGCCCTTCCACCTAGTCGCAAGCTGATGACAATCACGCCTCACCATCCTGGGCCTCAACAGTTCTGACCATGGCCTGGGGGTATCACAGAGAGGAGATGTTATGGGTGTGGGCAACCTGGACATTTGCAGTTTGGCTGTACCTCAAGGATTCGGATGGAGCCCCACTTCGTCCAGTGCATCTTGTGCACTCCATCCCGCCTGAGGAAGAGCTACCACCACCCCCACCAGAGTGGACCACCGACCACGGCATCATAGATACCCCTCCTGGAGTGTACGGACTCCGGCCTTTGTCCTTTAGCTACCCAGAGCAACGGCAACGCCACCTGCAGGATGTCTTAATTGACGGATACAAAGTGTCAGGATTTAGAGACACGGGGGCATTCCTGACTATTGCTGACCCCCATGTGGTTCGACCAGAGGCAATTCACCAGGGTCCAGGAATTCCCATTGTCTTAGCAGGGGGTGCCCGCAAATATATACAGCGAGCTTCTGTGCATTTGGATTATGGTTGTGGAGAAAAACTGTGTTGGATTGGAGTTATGGGAGGACTTCCTGCAGATATCCTCCTGGGGAGTTACAGTGCCAATTTTTTGGAGCAGTCACCCGACTACAGGCCCTTCAAGCACTACGTCATCTGGACCTCACCGGGGAGCAACCACCACGAACCACATCAGACTTGGTAAGCAATACGTTCACTGCTACTACATTGGGAGAGTCTTGGGACAGAGAGGAGTTTAGGAGAGAGAGTACCAATGCTTTCTGGCTGATGTTGTGGTCACTTTTTAATGTTGGTTGTGCTTTCACACTCGTGGTAGCATGAGACGGACTCTACAACACACACAAGTGGCTCAGGTAGTGCAGCTCATCCGGGATGGCACATCAATGCGAGCTGTGATAAGAAGGTTTGCTGTGTCTGTCAGCGTAGTGTCCAGAGGCTGGAGGCGCTATCAGGAGACAGGCCAGTACACCAGGAGACATGGAGGGGGCTGTAGGAGAGCAACAACCCAGCAGCAGGACCGCTACCTCTGCCTTTGTGCAAGGAGGAACAGGAGGAGCACTGCCAGAGCCCTGCAAAATGACCTCCAGCAGGCCACAAATGTGCATATGTATGCACAAACGGTTAGAAACTGACTTCATGAGGATGGACTAAGGGCCCAACGACCACAGATGGGGGTTGTACTCACAGCCCAACACCATGCAGGACGCTTGGCATTTGCCACAGAACACCAGGATTGGCAAATTCGCCACTGGCGCCCTGTGCTCTTCACAGATGAAAGCAGGTTCACACTGAGCACATGTGACAGACGTGATAGAGTCTGGAGACGCCATAGAGAGCGATCTGCTGCCTGCAACATCATTCAGCATGACCGTTTTGGCAGTGGGTCAGTAATGGTAAGGGGTGGCATTTATTTGGAGGGCCGCACAGAGCCTTCCATGTGCTCTCCAGAGGTAGCCTGACTGCCATTAGGTACCGAGATGAGATCCTCAGACCCCTTGTGAGACCATATGCTGGTGCGGTTGGCCCTGGGTTCCTCCTAATGCAGGGCAATGCCAGATCTCATGTGGCTGAAGTGTGTCAGCAGTTCCTGCAAGATGAAGGCATTGAAGCTATGGACTGGCCCGCCCGTTCCCCAGACCTGAATCCGTTTGAACACATCTGCGACATCATGTCTCGTTCCATCCACCAACGTCACGTTGCACCACAGACTGTTCAGGAGTTGGGGGATTCTTTAGTCCAGGTCTGGGAGGAGATCCCTCAGGAGACCATCCGCCAACTCATCAGGAGCATGCCCAGGCATTGTACAGTAGGGAGGTCATGCAGGCACGTGGAGGCCACACATAATACTGAGCATCTTTTCCTTGTCATGATCCATTTCCACTGAAGTTGGATCAGCTTGTAATTTGATTTTCCACTTTGATTTTGAGTATTATTCAAAATCCAGACCTCGATGGGATATTCATTTTGATTTACATTGATAGTTGTTAAGTTTTATTGTTCTGAACACATTCCACTAGGCAATGAATAAAAATTTGCAACTGGAATATTTCATTCAGAGATATCTAGGATGTGGTATTTTAATGTTCCCTTTATTTTTTGAGCAGTGTATGTAAGTGCATATTTTGTTTAGAAAATACAGACAGATAAAAATCGTTGATTGGCAAAAGGCCAGTAAAGTTAACTCCATAGAGCCCAGAACGGGGAAAGGAATTCCTGTCCAAAGCCATGACAGACAGCATGACTCCACAGCTGTGATCGGAGGTAAAAAGTTAACCGGTCAGGAAAAACTGACAGCTGTGGGTTGCAACCCACAGCAGTCAGCATTGGCAAAGTTGATTAGCAAAAATACAGGGGTTCCCACCCACACTGTTCCTTAAAATTATTTAAACAATTTAAAAAAAGGTCCCCCCATTTTTGACAATCAGCCTTGATAAGCAGACAGCTGGGGGCTGGCATTCTTAGGCTGGTAAGGGGCCAAGGATATAGCCCCCCAGCCTAAAAACAGCAGCCTGCAGCCGCCCAGAAAAGGTGCATCTATTAGATGAGTCAATTCTGGCGCATTGCCCGATTCTTCCCACTTGCCCTGTAGCGGTGACAAGTGGAGTTCATATTTGAGGGGTTGATGTCACCTTTGTATTGTCCGGTGACATCAAGCCCACAGGTTAGTAATGGAGAGGCCTCTGTAAGACACCTATCCATTACTAATCCTATATTATAGTGTAAATATACACAGCCAGAATAAAGTTTTTTAATTGAAAGAATGACACAAACTCCTTTAATGATTCTAAATTAAACTATATTCACGTCATTGCCCATAATTTAAAATAAAATAATTTAAAAATACGGCCTGTGAACCCCTCTATTCTTGATATCCAACCTTGCTAATGCTGACAGATGAAGGTTGCAGCCCCTAGCTGTCAGTTTTACCTGGCTGGTTATGAAAAATACAGTTTTTTTTCTTTTTAAATTTTTTATTTAGAGCAGAGGCACTGGCTGATGAATACTCCCATCAACTGCTCCCTACTCTTGCTGTTATTAGGGACAGCAGGTATAGGCTGATGGGAGCAGTACTTCCGTCAGCCTACGCCAGTGACCAGAGGTAAGCTTTTTACCTCCGATTACAGCTGTGGGCTGACGCTCATTTGACAGCTCTAGAACCGCGAATGTCTGACCGGCAATTAGAAGCAGTGTTTGCTGCGCTGTCATGCACATGACAGCATGACAAACACCTGGTGTTCAGGGGGCTGAACCGGAACAGTAGCACAGACTTCCTGGTGAAGTCTCTGTTCTGTGGCTGTGCTAGAACAGTAGGTGTTCAGTACAGACGACAAACTTTACTGTTCGGGTTCGCCCATCTCTAATTATAAGCATGTAAATCTTAGGGAATAAAATGTCATAAGTATAATTGTCGTGTCATGTATCCATACTGGTTATCTGTGCGCAGATGTTTGAGATGTTTTTTCTTATTGTTGAAATATGTCCCACAGGTCAAGGAAAGAACCACATACTTGTAGATAGACTGAAACAAATAAACACCATAACTACAAGTAAAACAATAACACATAAATCAGCTTTAAAAAAAAAGAAGGGAAATGAAAAACAATAAAAGGTGGAAACTCAAATTTACAGAAAGGATGCAAAACTGAGAGATTCATTTAGACCCATAGGGGTCATTGTGCCCAATGTGACAATCCATCTTGCTTTGTGTTGTGCCAGAAGTTTTTTTTTATATTTCCTCCTCTGATTCTGGTATGGTTGAAATCAATGCCCTTATCCATAAGTGATTTCGGGTTACAATTATGGTGGACTTTAAAATGTCTCACGCACGCTTGCTTATTCTCAGCTGTCTTGATGTAAGGCCCACATAAAAAAGTAGGCAACTGCAGGTAGCATAATAGATTACATTTGTTCTACTGCAAGATTTATGATGTTTAGTTTGAAAATGTTTATCACCGTCTGATGAGTCAAATGTGGTACAGCGAAGGACATTGGCACAGGCTTTAAAAAGCCTGTCTGCCTGAGATTTCCAGCCCATGTATCACAGGTCTGCCTGAGGTCCTCAATAGGGATGAGCGACTTTGCCTTTTTTAGGGTCGAGTCGGGTTTCATGAAACCCGACTTTCTCAAAAGTCGAGTCGAACGAAATCGGCCGACTATCGGGAAAAGTCTGAGCTCCGACTGAAACAAGAAACCCAATGCTTATCAATGGGGGAGCAAAGTCGGCAGGGAGTGGAGGACACCTACATGCCGGACCACTTTTTTAAAGTGCACGAAATCTTTCTCTCCCCGGACACTGCACATGTCATCTCGTTGCCCACAGTGTACTGTTATGATGAGTCACCGAAGGAGGAAAAAACAAAATACCAGCTAAGTCCAGAAAAACCAGAGAGGTTGGCAGCTATCGGATTGCAGACCCCTGAACCTATCCACAACAACTAGCAGTAGCCGTGGGGGGTTCCTACGGTGCCCTAGACCCCTCGATCACAGCCGGAGAACTACATAGCCTAAAGACAGAAAGGGGGAAAAACTAAACTGCCCCAGAGCAGCCACCAAAGCAATAGGCAGCCCCAACATATAATGACGGTGAAGCAAGATGAAAACACTAACACAGATAGAAAGATAGGTTGAGCAAATGATAGGGCCCAAGCTAACTACATAGGACAGGATAGGAAAGCTGCTGTCTGCCATCCGCAAAAACCCTATCAAAATGAGCCAACCGACTGATAGGAAAAACAGGCCCTGAAGTCGCTAGGCTTCAAAAGACTATATCAGCACTCAGGTATATTCTGAAGAAAGAGCAAAAGATCAACAGATCAGAGACAAAAATGGAATTCAGCTCACCCCTGGCCGGGGATGGCAGAACTCCCAAAAAACAAGGCAAAACAAAAACAAAACTGAAGAGTACAAAGCAGAGCAGAAAAACTTAGCTTTGAGACGCAGGAATCAGACTGGTCTCCAAGAATCCAGCAGGAAAATCACCAGCCAGGAAGAAGGGCGTCGGCAGCCTTATATCCAGTCCTCAATTCCAGCCACCCAGTTATCATCTAGCTGCCCAGGTGTTTGGTAATCAGTCTCACTACCTTCCTTCACCAGAGGAGGGAGTTCATCAGACCTCAATGGTGAAGGGAAAAATGAACTCACAACAGTGTACGTCCTTGCTCATTGGCTGAAAAAAAAGTCACGTGCAAGCATTCTGTGAAATCCGACTTTGCCGCTCGGGTCGCCGAACGCATGGCCGACCTCACGCTATGGTCGGGTTTCGCCCGGCGAAACCCGACTTTGGCGAAAGTCCGCGACTTTTGAATCTGACCGACCTGTTTCGCTCAACTCTAGTCCTCAGTAATAGAGATGAGCAAACCTTTCAAGATTCAGTTCGATTCGACGAATGTCCCGATGTTCAAAAAACGGTTCGTCGAACATACCAGAACCCCATTGAGTTTGCAAAACAAAACGCATAGACAACACCTTACGGAGGGGCCAAAAAGCTTCCCAAACAGATAAAATTAGGGGCAGACACCAGGAAAAGTGGCATCAATTGACCCAACTATACAAATAGTATAGTTGCGCAGCATGGATGTGTGGGGAGGAGGACCCCCATATAGTGATTGGGCCGGAACCAAGGGGACCACCATCAGAGTTATTGAAGGAATCACATCAGGAGGATTACAAAGGGAGACATGCGACTGAAGTTGTCAGGGCAACAGGGGGCGGGGCTAGGGTAAAAGGAGCAGGGGACGCGCTGAAGTGGCAGTTGGAGAAGAGAGAGAGTGAAGGCAGGACGCAGGGTGACTTGCAGGGGCACCGAGAGGAGCCTGCGAGGAGAAAGCTGGACATTTACCGACAAGAGAGACGTGAGAGACTGTTACCAGAGACTGCTCCCAGCTCCCGTTCTGAGAGAATCATCCCCGCTACCCCCCGCCTTGGTGAGAGAGGAACTTTACCTCAGGTTGTGGCCGTGAGTACCCGTAACCAGGCCACAGAGGCCTGGGCACTTCCCCCCAGCCTTCCCCCATCACACCGACCCTGCCGTCACCGGCCTGAAGATACGCCACCTCGTCACAGGCGAGATAAAAAGCTCGCTACCCTGGCTTTGGGAGATACTCCTTGATAAAGGACGGCTACAGGTCATCTGGGGAACTGCGTCATCACCGTGCGCCACCTCCATCATTTTCTTCAGGGCCTGTTGTGCCCCAACGGCATCGCTTTCTTCAGGGCCTGTTGCGCCTCAACGGCATCGCTTTCTTCAGGGCCTGTTGCGCCCCAGCGGCAGCGTTTTCTTCAGGGCCTGTTGCGCCCCAGCGGCAGCGCTTTCTTCAGGGCCTGTTGCGCCCCAATGGCATCGCTTTCTTCAGGGCCTATTGCGCCCCAGTGGCAGCGTTTCCTTCAGGGCCTGTTGCGCCCCAACGGCATCGCTTTCTTCAGGGCCTGTTGCGCCCCAACGGTATTGCTTTCTTCAGGGCCTTTTGCGCCCCACCGTCATCACTTTCTTCAGGGCCTGTTGAGCCCCATTCCTTCCCGGGGAAGCGAGACTTCAGGACATCCGCCTCAGCGACCTCAACGTGGCCACGCTCGCGAAACCAGCAGTCCCTGGAAGGCTAAGTGGCATTAGAATTTGGATAAGATTGTTGAGTCCCTGCGTGGACTGTTTGTTTTGTTCTTAATTGTATGTTTGTTCAGACAAGCCCAGTGGCTAAAGCTAGATAAAAGTTATTTTGCAAACCATCAGTCGTCTAGTGTCTCGTCACTGCATCCTGCGAACCTGCTCAACCCTACAGATGCATAGGAGAAGGCTTGGACCAGCGTTTCCAGCGGAAACATTGATCGGTAACAGGTGGATGAGTGACAGGTGTAGGCTCTGAAAGCCCTGCTAAATTCAGACAGCACACATGAAGGAGACCCAACTTGGAGTCCAAACTTTTCCAAAAATTATGGACAGGTAAAAGGAAAAGTGGCATCAATTTTACCCACAGTAGAAATTTGATACTGGCACAACAGAAATCAGCCATGTGCCATGCATGAGGCATCAGGGTCTGGGCCAGCATTTAGAGCTTTGAAATTAAGTTTCATTTAAGATGAAGTGGGTGAGGGATGGGTGTAAGCCTTCTTTGCTGGGAGCCCTGATACCTCATGCAACAGCTGAAACTGGATTTTTGCTCAGCCACACTCAGGTACCGCAAACATTGGTTTCTAAGACTACTATTGGTAGAAAAATTTAAGGATAGTAACACAGGTAGTTGACTGATCAATTCACCCACAGTAGAAATTTTAGAATGGCCCAGCAGCAGTCAGACATGGGCCATGCATGAGGTAGCAGGGTCTGAGCCACCATTTAGAGCTTTGAATTGAAGTTTCAACTAAGAAGAGGTGGTTGAGGGACCGGTGTAAGCCTGCTGTGCTTGGAGTCCTGATACCTCAGGTAGCACAAATATCAGCTTGGTAGACCGCTAATGTTAGAAAAATTGAAGTATAGTAACACAGGTAGTTGACTGAAAGTGCAGGCCTGAAACATGAAAGAGACCCACTTGGAGTCCAAACATTTCCAAAAATTATTGCCACACATCACTAAAGTATAAATAGTATAATGGTGCTCCGAGACCTCTTCCACTATAGGCAACCCACCAGATGGAGACCCAGTTTTGAGTCCAAACATTTCCAAAAATTATTTTCACATTACTAAAGTGGCATCAATTTCCCCAGAGTAGAAATAGCATAATGGTGCTCTGAGACCCCATCCACTACAGGTAACCCACTAGATGGAGACCCAAGTTTGAATCTCCACTTTTCAAAAAATTGTTTGCAACATCAGCAGCCGTAGCAACACCAGGCAGAGAAGCCATGACAAAGGTGTCACAGACTGCAATAGCGCAAGATCAATGCATCACACTAGAAAAGACACCATCGCCTAGTCGGCCCAGTCTGTGACTGGGGTGGAAAAGTCATTGGAGATCTATGACTTATTCATCTTGATGAAAGTTCGGTGGTCTACACTTTCAGGGGACAGCTGGATGTGCTTATCCATCAGGACATTACCAGCAATGCTGAATACATATTCTGAGAGAAAGTTGGCTGCCAGGCATGACTAAACCTCCAAAGCGTGACAGGTAATCTTAGACCACTCTTCCACTTTTCCAGGGTAACACTCAAGCTTGCTTCCGCCATCCCTTCCAATCAACCATGGACAACAGAAAGGGGATAATTATTCTCTTCATCTCCTGACTGTTGCGTGCCCATCACCTCTTCATCCTCATCCTCCTCCATTTGTTCCTTGGCTCTTACACCTTCACTAACAGTTTGTTTGGTTCCATGAGTACCCATTGATTACTGAAGTCCACCCTCCCATGGAATCCATCTGTGTGACGACAGTCTGGAACTTAGAGATATTGTTATCCCTTCCGCATCCTCCTGTGCTTCCACCTCTTCCCCTGGGACCACCACCTCCTCCCGCAGAATTTTCAAAGTGTGCTCGAGCATGTAGATGACAAAAATAATGATGCTGAAGATGGCATCATCAGCGATAATCATCTATGTAGTCATTTTGAAACTGTGCAGAAGGGTGCAGAGGATGTTCATCTGTGCTCACCCAAGTGTCTGTGGTGAAATGCACCCTGGCAGACATACTGTAGATTTTTTCAGGAAATGGGTGATGTTGTCTGTGACATTCTGGTGTAGCACAGGCACAGCTTTCTTAGAGAACTACTGGCGAATGGGCAACTGGTACTGGGGGACTGCGATGGCCATCAGCTTTTGTAAACCGTCTGTATCCACCAAGCGCAAAGGCAACATTTCCGTGGCCAACAGATTGGAGATGGTGGAGTTCAAGCTCTTAGCTTTGGCATGTGTAGGAGGAAACATTCTTTTACGTGACCACAACTGTGAGACTGAGGGCTGGCTGCTCTGCTCAGAGAGGGTGGAGTAGGGTGAACACGACAAACTGCTGGATTATGAGTGTGATGCAGGTGGAGATGTTATGGTGGACTGAGAAAAATTTTATGTGCTTAGTGAAACAAAATAGGAGACATCTCCACTTTTGTAACAGCTGATGGGTTCTCACTCACCCTAACTGTAGGAGGTAAAGAATTGGAGGTTCAGCGGCCGGATATATGTGTGAGAACACTTGCCTCGGTGAAGGAGGAGGAAGAAGCAACAGATGCGGTTGATGGGATGACCGTTGGTTGGCGAGGCCCGCTAGCCCCATTTTAGCACAGTGAGGTTCACAGACTAAGGCATATTGATCGCGCAAGTGCTGGTTCATGCATGTAGTAGTCAAATTATTGCAAATTTTTACTCTAATGAGTATTTTTTTGCAAAGCTGTCAGATAACAAGAGTTGGCTCATCTTTTGCGTTCTAAAACAAGGCCCAGACTAGGCAACCCTTGGCGCCCATGCGAACTGCAAACTCACAACCAATGCTGGCCATAGCCAGAGTTGTGGCTGAGGATGCAGTGCTCGTCATGGTTGCATCACTCCTTATCTGTGCTGCAAACTGCAATGTAACCTCCTTGTCTTCCTCCTCCACCACCTCCTCTGCTGAGCTACTCATTTGTGTGCCTCTGGGATCGCACCAACTGGAATCTACAACCTCATTGTTATGCTCTCTGTTCTCCCACTCCTCGCCCTGAGAACTACCCTCCTCCTCTTCCTGCTCTGACAGCACAGTACAGTCCACGTGCGCCTCAGGTATCTGAGTGTTATCATGATCACCTCCACCCCTGGAGTTAATGTTTGGTGACGAGGGTCTGTATTCTGCTTGGACCTTACTTCGACCGGCCCAGAACAGGATTAAAGGTTGGACATCGGTGCAGATGAATTCCTCTTCTGGATTCTGTTAATCTTTGGAGCAGACCTCTGATGCCCATAGAAAAGAATGTGTGAACAGCTCTGCAGACTCACCCATCTGTGGTTCCTCACAGTCAGTTGGGCAGTTGGAATGTTGTGATGTGGGGGGAAATAAGGGTAATTGGGGTGCCACCTTTGAGGATTCTACTGTGTGTGATGTTAAAGTGAAGGAAGAGGAGGAGAGGTCACTTGATGCAGCACATGTCATCCACTGGAACACATGCTCTTTCTGGCCTTCATCTACAAGGTGTACCACTGTGCAGCTGCCAATAAAAGTAGCCCATTCAGGAACAGATGTTGTCAGTTGTCTTTCAAAAGGAGGAGCCAGTATTTGTTCCCTAGAGCTTTCAGTAACACTACCACCTAACCCATGTACACGTTGAACACCAAGCCTATTCCCCCTTCCACTACGACCTCACTTTTTCATACTCATGTTGGATGTACCCTTCCCCTCTTTTAACCAGCTGTTTTAAAACCCTAGGCCCAGACCTGTAAGTTATATGTCACTAAATTAACAATCACTATTTATTTTCTGAGACATATTGTGTCTGCACCTCAATATTTGTCCTAATGGTTTTGATAAGGAAATAGGGCCTCATGTCTGCACTCCCATATTAGCCAAAACTATTTTGATTAGGAAATGGTGCCTCCTGGGTGCACCCAAATATTTATCCAAATGATTTTGATTAGGAAATGTGGCCTCGTGCCTGTACCCTAATATTAGCCCAAATAATTTTGATTAGGAAATGTGGACTGGGGCCTATACCCCAATATTAGCCCTAACGATTTTGATTAGGAAATGGGGCCTCTTGTCTGCACCCCAATATTAGCCCAAACAATTTTATTTAGGAAATGGGGCCTGATGTCTGCACCTCAATATTAGCCATAACGATTTTGATTAGGAAATGGGGCCTCATGTCTGCACCCAATATTAGTCCAAACTATTTGATTAGGAAATGGGGCCTCCTACGTGCACCCAAATATTTTCCCAAGAGATTTTGATTAGGAAATGGGGCCCCTTGTCTGCACCCCAATATTAGCTCAAGAAATTTTACTTAGTAAATGGGGTCTAGTGCCTGCACCCCAATATTAGCCCAAACGATTTTGATCAGAAAATGGGGCCTCCTACCTACATCCCATTATTAGTCTAAATGATTTGGATTAGGAAATGGACCTGGTGCCTGCACCCCAACATTAGCCCAAGCGATTTTGATTAGTAAATGTGACCTCCTGAGTCCTGACTGAAACACAGTATTAGCCCAAATGATTAGGATTAGGAAATGGGGCCTGGTGCCTGCACCCCAATATTAGCCCAAACGATTTTGATTAGTAAATGTGACCTCCTGAGTCCTGACTGCATCCCAGTATTAGCTCAAATGATTTGGATTAGGAAATGTGGATTCTGGCTGCACAACACTAATAGCACATACTAGTTTGATGCTGGAAGGTTGATTTCAAACAGGACAGGATCCTGTCTAACTATATGACAACTTCAACAGTAGGAACAGCCTCTCTGCGCTGTTACACTGACAAAATGGTGCCAGCAAAACAACATATCCGCTTTCTATATGGAGAGGGACATGTGACTTCGGCAGCCAATGAGATAAGAACTTGTGTCTAGACATTGTTGATGGTTTAAGCGCCCTTATTGGCTGCTGGAATGTATATACATTAAGTTAATTGAAAAAAAATTAAACTCGGTGGCTATTCTGACCTATACACACCCCCTCCCCTCATAAAATATGCCTTCTGCCCCTCTGCTCATCATACAGCACCATTATCCTAGCCAAAGTCCTAACAAAAGCACTAGTGGAAATGCCATCATTTACCGAACCGTGACCAAATTTTGCCTACTTTAAAGGAAAATGCTTGGGAATCTGAACAGAAATCTGAATAAGCTACGTTCGTGCCGAATTTGAGATTGGCGAACGTTATCCAAACAAGAAAAAAGAAGGAAAAGTTCCAGCTTCTAAATTGATCCATAATTTATTGATTAAAAATACAAAAAGTCATGATAAGCTAGTGCACATGAGTGCCAGTAGCAGCAACGCGTTTTGAACACTATGCCCGTGTTCTTTTTCAAAAGCTGGAACTTTTCCTTCTTTTTTCCTGTTATGTGCACGTGAGACTACGTGAGTTCCGTGCTTCCACATTCCACAAGCTGCAATATGTGAGCTGGCTATCCCTTTCTTTTCTTTTTGTTATCCGAATAAGTTCGCTCATCTCTGCTCAGTAACAATGCAACCTGTCCTGGCTGCTTGCGGCTTCCAGTTCTTCAGTCTTCTGTTTGATTGTGGTCTTCTGTAACTCTGTAAGCTATCTGCAGTCTTCAGGACGTCTCCTGGCTGCCTGCTGCTTCCAGTCCCACAGTTAATTGTCTGTGTCCTGCATGCCTTACCCATCTGCTGCACCAACATCTGTGGACATATGCCCACCACACCTTGAGCTTAGAGGTACCACCTCACCTAGTGAGCCTCTTCTTGTAACAACAAAATTTGGTCCATCAGGTAAAATATACTGTAATCACTCCCAATGCTTCGGCTACTTTATGTTGTAGTAGCGCTGGAACAGGCTGGGGAGTGTTGGCTCTTTCTGGAGCGGAGTGCGATCTTCTGGTCAGACAAGTTTTGGGCAGGCATCTTCAATGAGCTCAGAGAACAGCTTATCCTGCTATAAGACGCCAATTTTGACTCTCTTTTTGAGCACTGATGCACAACCAGCTGTCAGTCAAGAAAGGAATGCAGGGAGCAATGAACAGCCCCACCCACGAAAGTGACCTCACTATTGGGAGGGCAAGGTGGGTCTCTGCTCTCCTGGTTCTCTCCTTGCAATGCATTGTCTCCTTACAATGGTCACTAACAGTGTGCTCTCTTTCTGACTCATCATTTCTCATTAGAGAGAGCTATCAAGATCATTATTGCTATCTTCAGTTTGTAAAAGCCTTTTACACAAGGCAAAATATTTAACCCTTCCCCTACTTTAAACACACACACAGTTCTCTAAGGGTCCCGTTACATTTAGTGATGCACCAGCGATCCCGACAACGGTATGACACGGTCAGTATTGCCGGTGCATCGCTAAATGGTCACTAGTGAGCTGCCAAACAGGCAGATCTCACCAGTGACGCAGCAGCAATCCAGCGATGCTCAGCGGTCGTTCTTACCTGTCACACAGCAGCGATGATGACGACTTCCGCCTGCGTCCACGCATCGCTAGTCGGCGCCAGCGGGATGCCAACGGGATGTCAACGAGGAAGAAATGGCCCAGGACGTTCGCACGCGATCAGCGATATCCAGCGGTGGGGCCGGTCGGAGGTAAGTGTCACATGTAGCGAGATCGCTAGCGATATCGCTGTTGCGTCACAAAATCGGTGACGCTTTAGCAATATCACTAGAGATCTCGCTATGTGTAAAGCCCCCTTAAGTCAGTTACAGGGAGGCAACACTGTCTTGTGGAGACAGTTTCTACAAACACAGGACAATGATAAGAGGAAGGAGAGGGGAGAGAAGACAACTGTTCCACCCAGAAGCTCTAATCAGGCCTGAATGTCATGATTGTCACCATTCTGATCTTCTGTCTATGCTTCGGCTGCTCTTGCTGGGCTGGCTGAGTCACTAAGGCTGGTTTCACATTTGCGTTAAAACAACGCTGCGCCCTGCGTCGTTAAGCCCCGCCCCGAGCCGGCTCCCTGCCCGCCCCATCCGGGATCACCGCCTACTTTCGCATTTGCACGCATGCGATCGGCGCACCCTATCTTTAGCATAGGGTGCGCAGATCATGCGCTGCCAGTGTGAAAGTAGCGTGCTGCGCACTTTTGACGGTGCGCCGTGCGCGCCGAAATGCAACATGCTGCATTTCGGCACGCACGGCGCACCGTCAAAAGTGCGCAGCACACTACTTTCACACTGGCAGCGCATGATCTGCGCACCCTATGCTAAAGATAGGGTGCGCCGATCGCATGCGTGCAAATGCGAAAGTAGGCGGTGATCCCGGATGGGGCGGGCAGGGAGCCGGCTCGGGGCGGGGCTTAACGACGCAGGGCGCAGCGTTGTTTTAACACAAATGTGAAACCAGCCTTAGGCTGGTTTCACACTTGCGTTTTTTTGCGCTGTATTTTAGCGCTAAAAAACGCATGCGCTTTTTCCCCCTATATTTTGCATGGGATGCGCTTATGTGCGCACACACATGCGTTTGTATGCGCTTTTACGCGCATGCGTTTTTTTGTGGTGTGCGCTCGGGCGCACACAATGCATCCTGTTGCATTTTTGGGCGTCCGACTTGCCTCAAAAAAACGCATGCGCGCGCAATGCGTTTTTTTTACAGCAAGACACCCATTATAAGTCTATGGGTGCGCATATGTGCGCATTGGCATGCTCATGTATGCTTTTTTTGCGCATGCGTTTTTTTGTCGACCATTGGTTAGACAATGGAAATTAGGGGTTTGGGTTAGAGTTAGGGTGAGTTAAGGGGGTTTAGGGTTAGGGTTAGGGTTTGGGTTAGGGTTAGTATGGTTTGGTTAAGGGTTAGGGTTTAGGGTTAGTTAGGGTTAGGGTTTGGGTTAGGGTTAGTAGGGTTTGGTTAAAGGCTAGGGTTAGTATGGTTTGGTTAAGGGTTAGGGTCAGGGTTAGGGTTAGGGTTAGGGTATGGTTTGGTTAAGGGTTAGGGTTAGGGTATGGTTTGGTTAAGGGTTAGGGTTAGTAAAGTCATGGTTTGGGTTAGTGTGAGGGGCCAACTAATGTTGGAAAAAAACGCAAACGCGGTAAAAACGCACTAAAAACGCATACAAACGCATAAAAACGCTGCGTTTTTTTTCATGCATGCTCATAAAAATGCTTGAAAAAAACGCAGCATTTGTATGCGCTTTTTTCATGCGTTTTTTTGCGGGAAAAACGCGCTGTAAAACAAAGCAAGTGTGAAAGTAGCCTAAGCATGATTAAACTGATTGGCTGCATTGACGTCATCCCCTCCTTCCTCCTTCATGTGCCGAATGCAGATTGGAAGAAGTGAAGGTCATGTCACCACTGGAGTTAATCACTGCGCAGCACAGGAATCTAAATAGAACAACTAGGGCGCCAGGGGGCACATTTACATGTGCGTCCCAGAGTGAAGGAGAGGCCCACAGCTGGCACTGACTCATCTGGCATTTACCAGAATTGCAAATGGCCAGAACTGCCTTGGCTGCCACTGCTAATAGAAAGCCACACATCTACTGCCTATCCATTATGTTCTATATCTATGCTATACTGCTGGTGAGAATCTTATCCTGGACATCTATCTTATATGTATACTATATATATATATATATATATATATATATATATATAAATGAGTGTATGTACGTACAGTATGCATGTGTGTGTCAAGCCATGCTCACTCCACATTGCCCCACCCACTCCGCATAGCCACACTCCCTCCACATGCAAAGCCCTGTATGATATCTAATATATATAATACATATCTAATATATATATATATACTAGCTATGAACCCATTCTACGCCCGGGTTGCAAGCATTTTTTTGGTATATGGTCTCCTATCCTGCTATGTGCTGCCACCCTCCTATCCTGGTATGCATGGCACCCCTCATTCCTATCCTGTTATGCAAGGTACCCTCCCCCCCAATCCTGGTATGCATGGCACCCCATTCTTCATCCTGGTATGCATGGTCCCCTCACCCCCCCTATCCTGGTATGCATGGTACCCCTCATCCCCCAATCCTGGTATGCATGGTACCTCTCATCCCCCAATCCTGGTATGCATGGTCCCCTCACCCCCGCTATCCTGGTATGCATGGTCTCCTCACCCCCTATCCTGGTATGCATGGTACCCCTCACCCCCCAATCCTGGTATGCATGGACCCCTCACCCTCCAATCCTGGTATGCATGGCCCCCTCACCCCCAATCATGGTATGCATGGTCCCCTCACCCCCCCTATCCTGGTATGCATGGTACCCCTCATCCCCCAATCCTGGTATGCATGGTACTCCTCATCCCCCATTCCTGGTATGCATGGTCCTCCTCATCCCCAATCCTGGTATGCACGGTACCCCTCATCCCCCAATACTGGTATGCATGGTCTCCTCACCCCCGCTATCCTGGTATGTATGGTCTCCTCACCCCCGCTATCCTGGAATGCATGGTCTCCTTGTGGGGAAGGTGACTTGACGGACAGACTTGACTGGAAGTAGGAGGGGACGGTTTGTGCACTACAGACAGAGATTGGCCATGACAGAAGAGTAACAGCTGGGAAAGATAGAAAAGGGAGTGCAGTATCTAGAATTGACCACAAGATGGCAGGGGGGAGTGTAGTACAAGACTTGACATCAGCTTAGGGCTTAGGAAACCGCTTAGTCATGGGGGCGGGGAGATAGGAACCCAGGAGGGAAATTCCCAGTGAGAGAGGGGATAAATAGGACAGGACAGGGTTCCAGGTGAAGTTAGTCCCGAGAGGAGCTCAGGTGGAGAGACTCACTACAGAAGACTGACAACGGTGGAGAGCTCAACCAAGGGACTGACAGGAGAAGACAGTCAGGGGGGTGGCCCTGACACGAAGTACCGCAGGACAGACGAGGCCCCGGGGGTACTGATTGGGCGACGACCTCGGGCAGGTGAAGCGCTGGCGGTAGATTGGTCTAGGACAGCCCCAGCGAAAGATCAGCGAGGAACGTCACTTCGACTGAAGGAAAGGTGAAGGTACCCGGGCCTGGATACGGAGAGCTGTAAAGGTGCTGCGGTGTATAGCTACTGTCGTCAGGAGGACGGCCAATAAACTCGGACCTGTTACAACTGAAATCTGCCTCCGTCTCGTCTTTGCATCGTCTGGTCGCGGTAAGCAGTGGACCACCCCCCAATCTGGCCCCTACCACATCCTCACCCCCCCTATCCTGGTATGCATGGCCCCTTCACCCCCAATCCTGGTATGCATGGTCCTCTCACCCCCAATCCTGGTATGCATGGTACCCCTCATCCCCCAATCCTGGTATGCATGGTACCCCTCATCCCCCAATCCTGGCATGCATGGCCCCCTCACACCCCAATCCTGGTATGCATGGCCCCCTCACCCCCCTATCCTGGTATGCATGGTCCTCTCACCTCCCCTATCATGGTTTGCATGGTCCCCTCACTCCTATTAAAAGTAAAAAAAAACAAAAAAACATTTATACTCACCCTTCTTTCCTGTGCTCCAGCGCTGTTCTGCTGGAGGCCGGGGCAGGAGTGCGGCTGGAATAGCGCACGCCCATAGCGCTGTCCGGCGCCATATTACTTGCAGTGTGTTTTCAGTAAAGTGGCGCTGGATCGCGCTATGCGCGTGTGCGATTCTGGCCCGGCGCCATATTGCTGAAGACACACTGCAAGTGTGTCTTCAGTAAAATGGCGCCGGATCGCGCATGCACAGCGCGATTCCGGCCGCACTCCAGCCCCGATCTCCGGGCGAAGAGAAGCGCCGCGGCAACGCTCCTCCCGGACAGGTAAGTATGTATGTATGGCGTCGGACATAGCGGTATGCAGTGTGCACGGTACAACCATCTCCGGCGCCATACACACTCCTCACCGCTGGCTACCTCACTCTGTCTGGAGCCAGACTGCGCATGCACATTGCGCTTGCGCAGTCTATAGAGGCTTCAGACAGAGGGACGCTCCCCCGGTTATATTATAGATATAATAAATATCTAATATGTACTGTATATTTCATAGGCACATCTTCTTGACCACAACAGGTCACACTTGCCTGTGTTGCCCATAGCAACCAATCACTAAGCATGTTTCATTTCACCAGAGCTGTTTAAAAGATGAAAGCTGAGCTGTGATTGGTTGCTATGAGCAACAGTTTTCCCACTCTACAACACCTCAGCAAACACTGTCCAGGTGGGAGAAATCTAGCATCCCCAGGAACATAAGCTCCCAGCCATTGTCTGCCCCCAGAAAGGAGCAGAGAGCACATGATAGAAATGAATCACCCCCTCCTCCATTACTGCCGCGCTCTATTGTTACCGGCGTAGAAAATCATATCATCAGCGGCCGCACACAGAGCCGCACTGCCAGGTTACATAACAAATTGCAAACAGAGGAAAAACGATCATATAGCCCAAAAATTATATAAATGTATGAATCTTTATTAATATTCAAAAAAATAGTAGGAACAAACGAACAGGGGGAGGGAAAACACACAAAGTGCATGGATACAGTATACAGAGCAGGGACGGGGTGTGCTCATATGATGGTCAATAGGAATATTCTTTTAGTTACAATTGGTCTATAGCCATATTAAATAGAAGATCAACCAGATCATATGCCCCAAAATACAAAATACAAAACCCCATAGCCGCCCTTTACGTCTCCTACACTGACGTCACATGGAGTATTCCTTCCAAGTGTCGTTCAGAGTAGTCGCTAACGTTAGCTGGCGTCGGCATTGCTATGACTGTAGCGGGCACTTCCGGTTCATCAGTGATTGGTTCCAGTCCCCTTTTTATACCCTGCACTATACATCCCGATATGCCCCCTGACGAAGGCATCGCCGAAACACGCATTGGGGTTGACGTGTGTGTGCTGGGCCACCTCCACTAGCTCCTCCAATGGTGCTTTAGTGAGGTATGCATTGTCTTGCTTTACCATAATCTTTGTACACATTTTTCCCTCTTCTTGCGGTGTTATTCTGGTGCAACATGTTTTATTTATCCTCCTAACACCAAACTATGGGGTTTTGTATTTTATATTTTGGGGCATATGATCTGGTTGATCTTCTATTTAATATGGCTATAGACCAATTGTAACTAAAAGAATATTCCTATTGACCATCATATGAGCACACCCCGTCCCTGCTCTGTATACTGTATCCATGCACTATGTGTGTTTTCCCTCCCCCTGTTCGTTTGTTCCTACTATTTTTTTTTAATATGAATATATATTCATATCTTTATATAATTTTTGGGCTATATGATCATTTTTCCTCTGTTTGCAATTAAATAATACCAGCGATCAGTCTGCTATTTAGTCATTTATTTGGGTACCATGACTTGTTATATAATTATTATAATATATTCCATCATCTATAAAGGTACTATTTTTTCTGTTGAGTTATTATTTTCAGGTTACATAACAGCACATCTTCAGCACTACATAGCTCGGGACTATGGGATGGAGGATGTGTGATGGGTATATGGGCACTGGACTATGGGATGGAGGAAATGTATGATGAGTATATGGCATGGGACTATGGGATGGAGGATATGTAATATGGGTATGTGAACATGGGAATATGGGATGGAGGATATGTATGATGGGCATATGGGCACTGGACGATGAAATGGAGGATGTGTATGATGGGTTTATGGGCAAGGGACTATGGGATGGAGGATATGTTTGATGGGTATATGGGCACGGGACTATAGGATGGAGGATATGTCTGATGGGTATATGGACACTCAACTATGGGATGGAGGATATGTCTGATGGGTATATGGGCACGGGACTATGTGATGGAGGATATGTCTGATGGGTATATGGGCACAGGACTATGGCATGGAGGATATGTATGATGGGTATATGGACATGGGAATATGGGATGGAGGATGTGTGATGGGTATTTGGGCACTGGACTATAGAATGAAGGATATGTATGATGGGCATATGGACATGGGAATATGGGATGGCGGATATGTATGATGGGTATATGGGCACTGGACTATGGGATAGAGGATCTGTATGATGGGTATATGGGCACTGGACTATGGGATGGAGGATATGTATGACGGGTATATGGGCACGGGACTATGGGACGGAGGATCTGTATGATGGGTATATGGGAATGGTACTATGGGATGGAGGATATGTATGATGGGTATATGGGCACAGGACTATGGGATGGAGGATGTGTGATGGGTATATGGGCACTCGACTATGGGATGGCGGATGTGTGATGGGTATATGGGCACTGGACTAGGGGATAGAGGATATGTGGTGGATATGTGGGCACTGGACTATGGGACAGAGGATGTGTGATGGGTATGTGGGCACTGGACTATGGGATGGAGGCTATGCATGATGGGTATATGGGCACTGGACTATGGGATGGAGGATAATCATTATAATTTGTTATAACTAACCACAGTTAGTTACTATGCCAGGGCAACGCAGGGCTCTTCAGCTAGTGTAAAATAAACCTGAAATTGCTTCCCAAAAAGTTTAAGT
The DNA here is from genome assembly GCF_039654945.1 of Dendrobates tinctorius. Lineage (NCBI taxonomy): Eukaryota > Metazoa > Chordata > Amphibia > Anura > Dendrobatidae > Dendrobates > Dendrobates tinctorius. The sequence continues at coordinate 5,768,252 of NW_027361669.1, read as the reverse complement.
TTTGGAGAACTTGTCACAAAGCAAATGTTTCTTTACTTTCCAAACATGAAACCTGTTGCTTTTAAAAAAAGGATAATTTTTTAATAGCTTGTAAAAAAAGACATTGCTTTTCCATTTTCCAAACAATAAAGCGGTGTCACTCCTCAAAAAGGAATAATGTTTGAAACACCACTTGTCAAAAAATCATGGCCTCTTTGTATACATCTAATTTGTATAAACACATTTGTGTAAGCACAGCAGAGGAGGAATTTGCCCCTCCAAAAAAAGATATATTTCCCATTTTAAAAAGTATAAAAAGTGCAATGTGTTATTAAACAGGCTGTTGGTAACCACTATTTACCATCCTTTTATTTATAGCCATATTTGCTCAGGCCACTTTAACCCCTTAACCCAGGGCCATTTTGCGTTTTCGTTTTCTGCTTCCCTTCTTCCCATAGCCATAACTTTTTAAATTTTTGGTCAATATGGCCATATGAGGGCTTTTTTTGCGGGACAAGTTGTACTTTTGAATGGCACCATTGGTTTTATTATATTGTGTACGAAAAAAGGGGAAAAAAATTCCAAGTGCTGTGAAATTGCAAAAAAAGTGCAATTCCATAGTTGTTGTTGTTTATTTTTTTTTACCATGTTCACTAGATGCTATAACTGACCTTCCGTTATGATTTTTCAGGTCATTACGAATTCACAGACACCAAACATGCATATGTTCTTTTTTATTGAAGTGGTGAGAAAAAAATACAAAACTTGTTAAAAAAAATGGTGCCATTTTCCGAGACCTGTAGCGTCTCCTGTTGTGAGTTCATTTTCCCCTTCGTCACTGGATTCTGGTGAACTCCCTATTCTGGTGAAGGAAGGTAATGAGCCTGATTATCAGGCACCTGAGTCTAATGAGGATGACTGGCTGAGTGGAGTCACAGACTGGATATAAGGCTGCCGACGCCCTTCTGCCCTGCGGGTGATTTCTCTGTGGACTTCTAGGACACCAGTCTGATTCCTGCTCCTAAAGCTAAGTTTTCTGTTTGGGCTGTTAGCCTTTTTGTTTTGTTTTTTGTTTTCCTTGCTTTTCAGTATTCTGCCATCCCCTGCTGGGGTGAGCTGAATCTCCTTTTGCCTGTAGCTCTGTCTTCAGTATATTCCTGAGTGCTGACATAGTTTTTTGAAGCCTAGCGTCTTCAGGGCCTTTTTCACTGTCAGTTTGTTGGCTCTTATTTTCATAGGGTTTTTCACGGATTGCAGACAGCAGCCTTCCTGTCCTTTCCTATGTAGTTAGCTTGGGCCCCTCTTTGCTCTGTCTGTCTTTCTGTCTGTGTTAGTATTTTCATCTTGCTTCACCGTCATTATATGTTGGGGGCTGCCTATTGCTTTGGGGTCTGCTCTGGGGCAGTTTAGATTTCCCCTTTCATTCTTTAGGCCTATTTAATTCTCCGGCTGTGATCGAGGGGTCTAGGGCATCGTAGGAACCCCCCACGGCTACTGCTAGTTGTGTTGATAGGTTCAGGGGTCTGCAATCCGATAGCTGCCAACTTCTCTGGTTTTCTGGACTTAGCTAGCATTTCTGTTTTTGCCTCCTACAGTGACTCAATCATAACAGTCTCCATTTTTCTGGGGCTAGGTGAGGGCTTATTTTTTGAGCACCAAGCTTACGTTTTTATTGATACAATTTTGGTGCAGATACAATGTTTTGATTGCCCATTATTGCAATGTTGCGGCAACCCAAAAAAACATAATTCTGGCGTTTTGATTTTTTTTTTATCTTACGTCGTTTAGCAATCGGGTTAACTCTTTTTTTTTTGCACAAATCAAAACATCAAAGGAAGCTATGTGCCGAATAGTAAAAATTACAGAATTTTATTGAGATACATATTAAAAGAATAACAATAAAAACATGTATGAAATAGGGACAAGAATGTGCAAAAAAAACCATACAGTTAAGGTAAGCAGAAAACCATCAAGAAGAGCCCATAACAATGTATGGACAAAAAGTGAAAAAAGTCTCACTATAGAAAGCGTACATTTAGCAACAATCAAATCCCAGACAATAGAAAAAACTGCCCATGCACAATAGAATCAATATAAGTCCAAAATGGTACTAAGAGGCTGAGTACAAGAGAAGGCTCAAAAGAATGCCTAAGTGTCCAAAAGAAAATATGTGACTCGGACGCAATAATGATTAAGTGTCAATCTATGTGGCAAAATAGTCTGAGTACATATTAGAGATATTGATGGCTAAAAGTATAAAAGAGATATGTGAAAAAAGGTGTTGCTACATTACCTCAAGTGGTGGCCGTACCCCGACGCGCGTTTCACGTGTTGCTTTTTCGAGGGGAGTATATATTATTGTTTTATTTTGAACTTTTATATATTTTTTAGTTTTTTAATATTTTTAAAAACATTTTTTTTGCTTTTTGTATTCTTCTATAGCCTCCATTGGAGACTAGAAGCTGCAGTACTTTGCTCGCCACTGCTACAAACAGACGAAGATCAGATCGCTTGTGTGCTGCACGGGGTGGCGCTCATAGCATTCTGGCAATGGCAATCACAGAGGACTGCTACAGACCTCTGGTTGTCATGCCGACCCAACGGTGACCTGCAATCATGTGACGAGGTCACTGATGGGCGGGATTAGTGACAAACCTCCTAAAAGTGCGAGTTATACACCGCTGTCAGAGATTAAAAACAGCATTTAACTAGTTAATGGGCACATGTCAGCTGTATAGATTAGCTGTCATGTGCCTGGAAAGGTGCGAGCTCCATCGCTGACAGGGGGAATCTGACGTGTACTATTATGCCACATGTCGGAAAGAGTTTAACATTACTAAGGCTGTGTTTGTGTTAATGAACTTGAAGGGGATAGGTACAATCCTAAGAGACCTGTGAGCATTATACATGTTTTTTCAGAGCAATTGGAAGCGCTGCTGTTACGATTCGCCGCAAAAGGGTTTTTTTTTCAATTATGCAAAGCTAGCAAATTTGAATATTTAAAAAGATTTGCTCATATATAGTTAGAGTATTAGATTTAGATCCCACCATGTCAGTGCCTATTTTCTGGGACTTGTAGTCCACAGCTGGTGGAATGCCTTCAAATGCTGAGACTGCACTTGCAGTTACCTTTAGGTTCCATTCACACAGTTTTATTGATCTGTTTTTTATCCCATTTTCTTGTTTTTTGGTTCCTATATCTGCATAAGTGTGGCATCTATTTTTTTCTGAATGGAAAAGTAGACCAATATTTCAAAGCTTCTCCATCCCGTTAAAATTGAAAAACGTACAGCTATAGGATGCAACATGGGCGATTTAGATTAAAAGCAAACAGTTACTTAAGCTCATAGTTTGGATTGAACACGTTCAAAAATATAGACTTGTAAATGGGGCCTATTGCTATGCCCACATTGCGTTTTACCCTCACGGCAGTGGCTCCATCGAGGCTTGGAGACTCTGTCTGTAGCCATGGAAAACAGGATTTCGATGTATGCGCTGACAGTCCATTGACTGAAATGATGGCGACAGCATCACTGTGTGCTTTGTCGGACGTAATTTTCAGCAGTATCCGACTGTGACTCCAAAATGTGCCTGCCTCAAATAGGCGTATATGGCTGTCGATAGCGCACACACGATGTCTGATAGAGTACACAGTTACCCTGTCTTCATCATTTCAGTCAATGGCGCCATCACCACATATGCCCAAATCTAGTTTTCCAGCGTGTCAGACATAAGCCCCTGACGGAGCCACTGATGTGAGAATAAGGCAGGGATCACACATGCGAGAAACACGGCCGAGTCTCGCATGTTAATATCTGGCACTGCCGACGGAACTCGGGAGCGGAGTGTGCGGTTGCATGTATTGCTCTGCGTCCGCACGCTCCGATCCGAGTGCCGGGTATTAAGATGTGAGACGCGGCCGTGTTTCTCGCATGTGTGATCCTGGCCTAAAATGCAGTCTGCTAATCGTTAAAGTGGAATACATGAACCAAAGCAGGTCACATTGAAAATAAAATATCTGCAACATCTTCCCACATTCAGAAGAGACGTGATCAATACAGTTCTGCTAATTCACACCCACACAATTGCTCTAAAGCAGGTGGTATTTTTTCACTTTAGGATGTGTGCAATATCCAATATTTTGAGCATGGATGCAAGAGATATCTGCTGTTCTGACAGAGCCAAAAGCTTTTTTGGCTCCAATTCCTTAATCACCAATTACTGAATAGTGGTGGCAGCTATTCCATGCATAAACCATGTGACTCAGACACAGGACCAGCTCTCAAATGAATTCTGCCTGCTTAAGTACCAGAAACTACCGTTTAGCTAGTTATGTCAACTTGAATTCCCTGGAAGAATTTTAATGAACTGGACCTTGCTACTCGGCCTGTATGATTTGTAAACTCTAGGAAGCTGAAGAAGTACACTGATCTTTTCTTTAAATAAGGACTATAGACCACATTCACATGCTGAGTTATCCATAGTAAAGGTGGGTCGCCCTCCCAGAGCTGTGGGTTACTCGGTACCAGGCAGGTATCAGCGGGATGTGTCACAGCAGCGGTAACCCGATCCGTGGGGCTGGGCGCCCAAGTAAAAGGCAAATTGCAATGGTGGAATTTGATGGATTAAATGAATAGTTTGTGATGCCACCTGTGGTGTTCGGCAAGTGAGAGGTTAAGCCGACGCGCTCTGGGACTGGTGGTGTGTTGCAGCCAAGAAGGTGAAGCTCCCCACAGGTGGAGCTGTAGTCCCAGGGCAGTGTAAAAAGGAGATAATAGTGGGGAGACGTGGATGGTGCAGAAATGTAGCAGTGTTGAGGATGTTGGTGCCGGAATGAGTGGAGGACACCAGGGCTTGTAGTTCCAAAGCTTTACTCACAGTCTGTAGTACATACAGGTGCCTGCCTCCGTGCTGTGTCCTCCGGGTCAGGGACTCAGTCAACCTCCAGGCAAGATAGGATGCTCCCTTCCAACACTCCGCCAACATGTGCCTTTCTGAACGTCTCCTCTATAGCGCCTTTAAGTGTGAAGTACTCCTAGTACTGAGTTACACTGGAGTTCCTCCTGACAAATGTTATTATGAACTTTCCTTGTACGGCAGACAGCTGTAGCCTGCTTTGGGGACTCCTTGCTCCTAAGTCCCAGCTCACTATCAATGTTGCTGTTGTGCCCCCAAGTCTGAGATGGGAGTAGTGCATTTGGGTCGCCCTCACACCCAGGGCAGCGGGGTACTTGGTACCGGGCCGGTGTCAGGGGGATGTGTCACAGCAGCGGTGACCCGGTCCATGGCCCTGGGCGCCCAATATTAATGGTGGTGATGTTAATAGTATAGTTTATATGGATAGTATAGTTTGTGATGCCACCCGTGGTGTTTGCCAAGGGAGATGGTAAGCCAATGCTGTGTGCAGATCCACTGGGACTGATGGTGTGGTGCAGCAAAGATGGTGTGGCTCCCCACAGGTGGAGCTGTAGTCCCAGGGCAGTGTAGGTGCAATGGATGAGGAGAGGCGCAGAATGGTATAGATGCTGGTACCCAGATGTAGCGGTGCTGAAGGTGTTAGCGGTGAATGAATGGAAGACACCAGGGGCTGCAGTTTCAAAGCTTTACTCACAGTTTGTGGTACCCACTGGTGCCTGCCTCCGTGCCGTGTCCTCCGGGGTAGAGACTCAATCAACCTCCCGGGCAAGTCAGGGTTCTCCTCTCCAACACTCCGCCAACATGTGCCTTTCCTGAAAGACTCCTCTATTGCGCCTTTAGTGTGAAGAGTTCCTGTACTGTGGTTACTCTGAAGTTCCTCCTGTCAGATGTTCCTAACAACTCTAATTGTATGACGTACAGCTGTAGCCTCTATCGGGGACTCCTCTCAGAGTCCTGGCTCGCGAATCGGTTGCTGTTGTATCCCAAGTCTTGGATGGGAGTAGTGCATTTACAGCCAACTACTCCACCGGTGCCTGCTGCAGAACCATAAGTATCCATACAACCTCGGGGACCGGGCCCCGGCCTTGCGCTGAGAACCTATAGGCAGCGTTCGTCTTCCGACCCACAACTCCTCTCTGTTCTCCTACTCCTTCGTTCTGCACTGTTCCTTCTCTTTCTTATGGAAGCTTAGGTTGCAGGTCTACGTCTTTCTCCTTCTCTTCTCTTTCCTGTGCCAGCTGGCTCAGATCACTGAGGCAGCTGCAGCACTCTTTCTAAACTGAACTCAAACTAACTTCAGAACTGAACTCCTTCTCGCCTGACCTTCTGTCAGACTAACCTGTAATTCTAACCTTTCCCTCTCTTTTATACTAACTCCACCCACCTCCCAGCACATCTCGTGTTACGAAGCAGGGTTCCACGAAGGGTGCTCTGCTGCCCCCAGCTTGAAGCTGCTATGTGAACCTACTGAACTATCCTGTGTGTGGGATGCAGGTGCTGGAGTGTGGAGAGGAGTTCCCAACTTACCTAGGCGGTGGGGCACTACACCTTAGAAGAAGGTGCAGTACCTCTGTGGCGACTGAGCCTCAGGGGCGCCACACATTTACAGCCCACTACTCCACCGGCGTCTGCTGCAGGATCATTAGCATCCATACAATGTCGGGGACCAGGCCCCGGCCTTCCGCTTAGAACTTCTTGTCAGGGTTCTCTCCTAACCCACGTCCTCTGTTCCCTTTACTCCTTCGTTCCGTACTAGTCTTTCCTTCTTATGAAAGATCAGGTTTCTGTTCAATGTCTTTCTCCTTCCTTCCTTTCCCGTGCCAGCAGACCCAGGTCACTGAGATCTGCTGCAGCACCTCCTTCCTCCATCCCTCTCCCGGGGATCTTCTTTGCTCACTCTCCACTGACTGACTGACTTGAACTGAACTCAACTCCTAACCCTTCCCACTCCACCCGCCTCCCAGCACGTTTCGTGTTCCAAGCAGGGAACCACCAAAGGTGCTCTGCTACACTCCAAGCAGGGAGCCGCAATGTGGCTTTGCTGAACTACTGTGTTGTGTGGGATGTGAGTGTTGGAGCATGGTTATGAGCCTCCAACTTACCTGGAAGGTGGGGTACCACACCTCAGGAGGAGGTGCAGTACCTCTGTGGCAACTGAACCCTCAGGGGCGCCACACTGGCATTTAAAGACCAGAGTGCATCCTTGGGTCATGTACTGCCCGGCAGCCCCAGGACTATAAACACTCCTCAACAATGAAATGGCAACATCAAAAGGAAAAGTGGTAATGTCATGGAATTATGGAAATTACAGGATGGATAGACATGTTAATGAAATAAAAATGATCAAAAAATGGAAACAAAATTTTCAAAACATGTATATTTTTTCAGTATCAAGTATGAGTACCACACATACAGAAATACATGCACTTACATGCCTTGGCATGCTATCAATAAATATTAATGGTTGTCTGAGGAATGTTTTGCCACACTGAATACACTTGGGCACATAAATCATCAAGATTCAGTGCTGGCAGCTTCCTTTGAAATAGCTGGCAAACAAGTCGTAGATGCTACAGGCCATGATAGGACATTTAGATCACGCAGGCTGCTCACAGTAACACAAGCGACATGCAACCTGGTATTATTGTGTTGAAAAATGCCTTCTGGGTCACTTTTGATAAATGGCCGTAGAGCTGCATGAGGATGCATGTTGCTCATGCTACTGTGAGCAGCCTGGATGGCCTAAATGTTCTACCATGGCCTACAACATCTATGGACTTGTGTCATATTGATCACATTTGGGACATCATTGATTGGCAATTACAAATCAGCTGCCACCAGCAGATCTTGATGCAATTTCAATGTTGAGGAGTGTATAACACAATATATCAGTTATGTCTGGTGTGGTCTTTTACAGTCTCAAATGGTTACTCATAGAGTTGAGCGAAACGGGTCGAAAAATTTCAAAAGTCGCCGACTTTTGGCAAAGTCGGGTTTCATGAAACGAAACCCGACCCTAGGATGAGGTCGGCCACGAGGTCGGCGACTTACGCGCCAAAGTCGCATTTCAAAAGTTTGTTTTGCGCTCTTTTTCAGCCAATCAGGATCCACGGACACTGTGGGCAACATGATGACATAGGCAGGGGTCACCATCTTTCAGAAGGGCATGCAAGTGATTGGCTTGCTTTGGTGGGCGTCACAGGGGTTATAAAAGGCCGTGCACGCCGACCGCCATCTTACTTCTGCCGATCTTAGCATAGGGAGAGGTTGCTGCTGCTGATTCTGTAGGGAGAGCGTTAGGCAGGGAAGAAGAAAAAAAAACTGCTTCTGCTGCTAGCGATTTTGCCTGTACAACACACCAGTCACTGTGTGTGCAGTGCAAGGGGAGGCTATATTGTGGTGGATCAGCGGTGTTGGTTGTTAGGCTGCCTTCTAAGGCTTCCTGACAGCTGCATTGCTGTTTACCCACTGCTCTGCAAACTGCTTTTTTAAAAGCAGTCCCAATTTTTTTTTTTGTCCTGCTGAGGTACTGAGCGTGCATTTTTTCACACCATACAGCGGTGTACGCTCCTCACACAGTACCGTGTAACGGCTGTTATCACAGCCACAGTGAAGCTATCTGTGTGTCACTCTGTGAGAATAAGTCGAGGACATGTTCCGTTCTTACAGACCTGCACCTACTAGTTTTGTCTAGCTTTCAAACAGTTAAATATATTTGCTGTTTGATCACATTCAAAACTATAGAGAGACAGCGTGTGTCAGTCCGTATACTTAAAAAACACGGAGCTTGACAATTTTACATACACCGGACAGCCGTGTACGTGCACGCTCCTCTCTCAGTACCGTGTAACGGCTGTTATCACGGCCACAGTGAAGCTATCTGTGTGTCACTCTGTGAGAATAAGTCGAGGACATGTTCCGTTCTTACAGACCTGCACCTACTAGTTTTGTCTAGCTTTCAAACAGTTAAATATATTTGCTGTTTGATCACATTCAAAACTATAGAGAGACAGCATGTGTCAGTCCGTATACTTAAAAAACACGGAGCTTGACAATTTTATGTACACCGGACAGCCGTGTACGTGCACGCTCCTCTCAGTACCATGTAACGGCTGTTATCACGGCCACAGTGAAGCTATCTGTGTGTCACTGTGGAAGGATAAGTGGAGGACTTGTTCCGTTCTTACAGACCTACACTCTAGGGAGATTCCTATTCTGCCCAATTCCACATACACCTTGTAGTTTGTGATACACTAGCCAATTTCTGCCTGTGACATAGCGCTCTGATATTCAGTGGGCCTCACACAATCCAAAAGTGTCCAGTGTCCACTAGTGTGTGCAGAAATTCAAAATCTCCCTTATCCTGTAGTCACTTTTTTCACACCTGTGCCATTGAGCCTGTGACATAGCGCTGTGATATTCAGTGGGCCTCACACAATCCATAAGTGTCCAGTGTCCACAAGTGTGTGCAGAAATTCAAAATCTCTGTGATCCTGTAGTCACTTTTTTCACACCTGTGTCATCGAGCCTGTGACATAGCACTCTGATATTCAGTGGGCCTCACACAATCCAAAAGTGTCCAGCGTCCACTAGTGTGTGCAGAAATTCAAAATCTCTCTTATCCTGTAGTCACTTTTTTCACACCTGTGCCATCGAGCCTGTGACATAGCGCTCTGATATTCAGTGGGCCTCACACAATCCAAAAGTGTCCAGTGTCCACTAGTGTGTGCAGAAATTCAAAATCTCTGTGATCCTGTAGTCACTTTTTTCACACCTGTGCCATCGAGCCTGTGACATAGCGCTCTGATATTCAGTGGGCCTCACACAATCCAAAAGTGTCCAGTGTCCACTAGTGTGTGCAGAAATTCAAAATCTCTGTGATCCTGTAGTCACTTTTTTCACACCTGTGCCATCGAGCCTGTGACATAGCGCTCTGATATTCAGTGGGCCTCACACAATCCAAAAGTGTCCAGTGTCCACTAGTGTGTGCAGAAATTCAAAATCTCCCTTATCCTGTAGTCACTTTTTTCACACCTGTGCCATCGAGCCTGTGACAGCGCTGTGATATTCAGTGGGCCTCACACAATCCATAAGTGTCCAGTGTCCACAAGTGTGTGCAGAAATTCAAAATCTCTGTGATCCTGTAGTCACTTTTTTCACACCTGTGCCATCGAGCCTGTGACATAGCGCTCTGATATTCAGTGGGCCTCACACAATCCAAAAGTGTCCAGTGTCCACTAGTGTGTGCAGAAATTCAAAATCTCCCTTATCCTGTAGTCACTTTTTTCACACCTGTGCCATCGAGCCTGTGACATAGCGCTCTGATATTCAGTGGGCCTCACACAATCCAAAAGTGTCCAGTGTCCACTAGTGTGTGCAGAAATTCAAAATCTCTGTGATCCTGTAGTCACTTTTTTCACACCTGTGCCATCGAGCCTGTGACATAGCGCTCTGATATTCAGTGGGCCTCACACAATCCAAAAGTGTCCAGTGTCCACTAGTGTGTGCAGAAATTCAAAATCTCCCTTATCCTGTAGTCACTTTTTTCACACCTGTGCCATCGAGCTTGTGACAGCGCTGTGATATTCAGTGGGCCTCACACAATCCATAAGTGTCCAGTGTCCACAAGTGTGTGCAGAAACTCAAAATCTCCCCTGTCCTATAGACACCTTGTACCTTGTTTTACATTACTATATAGTTTGTTGGATTTTGTCTACATTTCTACAAAAAATGAGGAAGGCTGGTGGAAGAGGCCGTGGAATTGGGCGGGGGTTGGCAGCTGGTAATGATGGTGTTGGTGGTGGATCTGATGGTAGTGGCAAGAGCAAAATAGGACCGAATGCAGGAGGTGTTGAGTCTGCGTCATCGTCTGGCTCCATAAGGCTTCGAAGGCTTAGTTTTCTAGGAGTTGGCAAACCGCTTTTAAAGCCAGAGCATCAGGAAAAAGTTTTGTCTTACATTGCTGACTCAGCCTCCAGCTCTATCGCCTCCTCTTCTGAAGTTGTAAAAAGTAAAAGCACTGAGTCGTCATTGGAGGCTCATGTTCATGAACCACACCTTTCCTTGTGTCCTTCACCCCAACCAAGATTGAAGGATGACGCAGGCCATACTACTGATTACTCCATGGAGCTGTTTTCACATACCATGCCTGGATTATCAAGTGAAATGGTGAATTACCCAGGCCAAGATGAATCTGACATGGAGTGCACTGATGCACAGCCGCTGAAAGATGATTCTGCTGGTACATTCACTCAGAGCACTACATTGTCCTCGCAGTGTACAGAGCCAGATTCTGACCCTGATGAGACTCAGGTGCCCCTTCCCGCACACTATACCACCATACACGGTGACACAGAGGAAGGTGCACATGACATTGAAGAGGAGGTGATGGATGACCCAGTTGTTGACCCAGATTGGCATCCATTGGGGGAAGAGGGTGCTGCTTCCAATAGCTCAGATGAGGAGCATCCACAGCAGACATCGACATCGCAACAGCTGTTATCTGGCAGGCCCGGAGCACTCCAAAGACAGGTTCCAAAAATCAAAAGAGTTGCTGGACAGCTTGTCCAGAGGGTCAAAAGATCACAGCGTGCTAGGCCGCAAAATGTCTGCCAAAGTAGGAAGAGTGCAGTGTGGCACTTTTTTGAACAAAATCCTCATGATCAGGCCAAGGTTATCTGTAAGAAGTGCGCAAAGACCTTTAGCCGAGGGAAAAATCTGAAAAATGTGAATACCAGTTGCATGCTTAGACATTTAACCACCATGCACTTGCAAGCGTGGGCACAACACCAAACCTCAAGTGCCACATGTGCAACTGATCACAAAGAAGGTAGTCAGCAACGCTACATTGTTTCCCCCACTGTAAGCCCACCGGTTAGCACAGCAGCAAATGTTGAGGTGTCGTTGCAAGGCCACAGCAGTCAGGGAATCCCACTGTTATATCAACGAAATACTGAATCTAGGCCATCAGAAAGAACACCAACTCCATCACCATCATCAACCCTCTCTCAGTCCGCCCTGTCCACCGCTACTTCCACCATATGCAGCTCTCAAGTCCAGCTCACCCTCCCAGACACTATGAGTAGGTCAAGAAAGTACTCAGTCTCTCATCCGCGTACACTGGGTTTGAACGCCCACATTGCCAAACTAATCTCGTTTGAGATGATGCCCTATCGGTTGGTGGAAAGTGCAGCTTTCCGCGAACTCATGGCCTATGCAGTACCACGCTATGACCTACCCAGTCGCCACTTCTTCTCTCGCAAAGCCATCCCAGCCCTCCACCATCATGTAAAAGACCGCATTGTCCATGCACTCAAGCAGTCAGTGAGTGGAAAGGTGCACCTCACAACTGATGCATGGTCCAGTCGGCATGGCCAGGGCCGTTACGTGTCCATCACTGCGCACTGGGTTAATGTGGTGGATGCAGGGTCCACAGGGGACAGCGGTGGTGGGACAGTGCTGCCTAGCCCACGGTATAGGAAACAGTTGGCTGTAGGCGTTCGACCCTCCTCCTCCTCCTCCAGAAGCGAAAGCTCGTCCACAGAGCGCAGTCGTACGAGCACTCCATCTGCAGCTGCCACTGTTGCACACGAGGTGTCACCCTATCGAGCAGCTAGTGGAAAGCGTCAGCAGGCTGTGTTGCAGATGATGTGTTTGGGCGACAGACACACCGCCGAGGTGCTGGCCGAGTACTTGAAGCGACAAACTGAGTCATGGCTGGGCAGTGTACATCTTGAGGCAGGCAAGGTAGTTAGTGATAACGGCCGTAATTTTGTGGCAGCCATAGCCCTTTCAAAACTCAGCCACATACCTTGCTTGGCTCACACCTTGAACCTGGTGGTGCAGTGCTTCCTCAAAAATTATCCGGTGTTAACAGCCCTGCTCCAGAAGGTGCGAAGACTGTGCGCGCACATCCGCCGGTCGCCTGTACACTCCGTTCGTATGCAGAAGCTGCAGCGATTGCTCCACCTTCCCAACCACCGCCTCATTATCGACATTGCAACAAGGTGGAACTCCACCCTGCACATGGTGGAGCGGCTGTGCGAGCAGAGGCAGGCCATAATGCATTTGTGGGAGGATACACGGCCAGGCACTTTGAGAGCAGACATGGAGTTGACAGGTGTGCAGTGGTCGAAGCTGAAAGACCTCTGTAAAGTCCTTCAGTGTTTTGAGGAATGCACACGGCTGGTAAGCGCAGACGACGCCATCCTAAGCATGAGCATCCCACTTATGCGTCTGCTCATGCAAACTTTGACGCACCTTAAGGAGCAGGCGTCTGCAGCCAATGTTGAAGAGGAGGAGGGAATCCTTGATGACATTCAGCCATTGTCTGCTCAGGGACCTCTCCTGGACGAGGTGGAGGAAGAAGAGGAGGAGGAGGATGATGATGGGGATGATTACTTAGGGGAGGAGGATGCATCTCGTGGGGCAAGTGAAAATGTTGGCATGGCAAGGTCTGGTACAGGGTTTGTGCGTGACTGGAGGGATGTGGATTTGCCAGAAAGTGCTCCTCCAACCAGCACTCGCAGTGCATCATTGACACCGGGAACATTGGCCCACATGTCAGATTATGCCTTGCAGATCCTAAAAAGGGACCCCCGCATTGCCAAAATGATGAACGATGACGACTACTGGTTGGCCAGCATCCTGGATCCACGCTATAAAGGCAAATTACAAAACATCATGCCACAGGAGAACCTTGACCTAATATTGGCTAATAAACAAGCAACTCTGGTAAATCGGTTGCTTGAGGCATTCCCAGCACACAGCAGCGGTGATGGTTCTCACACGAGCCGTACGGGCCGGGGGCAGCTTGGCAGAAGTGTTCATGGTGCACACAGCAGAAGTGGCGTTGGAGACAGGGGTTTCATGACAATGTTGTGGACTGATTTTTCAAGTACCGCTCACACAACTGGTAATACTGCATCGATGGAACGTGACAGGAGACAGCAGTTGTCAACTATGGTTACAAACTACTTTTCCTCCCATATCGATGTTCTCCCACACAGGTCATTCCCCTTTGACTATTGGGCCGCTAAACTGGACACCTGGCTTGAATTGGCACAATATGCCTTACAGGAGCTCGCTTGCCCAGCTGCAAGTGTGCTATCGGAAAGAGTCTTCAGTGCAGCTGGATCAATCCTGACAGAAAAAAGGACCCGTCTGTCAACCCAAAATGTAGATGATCTAACCTTCATTAAAATGAACCATGCATGGGTTTCCAAGGATTTTGTCCCACCTTCCCCTGATGACACATAGGGTGACAGAAAAATGGCTTGCTTTGGTCCACCTCTTCCTGGGACTTGACCTATTTCGCCTTTTGCATCAGCTGAATGTCCAACATCAACATATGCCACTTTCTAAAACTCCCTAACTGTGCTGCCTCCCCCCCATGGCCGGGGTCACCACCTAGCGCACAACACCGTGCGAGTGCCGTTGCCCTGGACAGGTGGGTAGGCCGACTCTTGGGCGCGGGCACTGGCACAGGGTCCCTCATAGTGCAATCAAGTGTCTCTGACGGTGGTGGTGCACACCCGCCGTCAGACACACCGCCGTACTATGAGGGGCCCAGTGCCAGTACCGACGCCCACGAGTGGGCCCCCCTTGCTTGGGCAGGGCCCCAGCATTTGCAATCTTTACCTCTCCCTGCTCCTCCGCTGTGTAGTCTGGGCCGTCAAATCCATAAGGTGCCTGACACCGTCTGAGCCTGCCTCCTGATGTATAGACATATATTTTGAATGTGTACGCTATCCATACATGTTATCCGGGGATACGGTACCCTTTCTCACCTTTGTGCAATCACATGCAAGCCATACTGGGCCTAACACCGTCTGAGCCTGCCTCCTGATGTATAGACATATATTTTGAATGTGTACTCTATCCATACATGTTATCCGGGGATACGGTACCCTTTCTCACCTTTGTGCAATCACGTGTAATCCATACTGAGCGTGAGAACGGCTGGCGAGCTGTTAAGCAAGCTACAGCACCTGTGGTTTGCACACGTAAGTTTTTCATTTTTTCAGGAATGACGGTTAGGCCTAATTCCGGAACTGCGGTTGACCTGCACTTACTGGGAAATCATCGTTCGCGGGTAATAATTGTAATCAGTGATCCCCATCACTAACGTTGTTCAGCGGGTTATCTGCACCTGTAAGCGACAAACGCTGGCCTTTTCAGTGTAGCGCACATGTAGCCACGGACATGTAAGGGCATGACACACCAGTTATTGGCCAATCTCATGTGCCAGAGCCTCACGTGTCCCTCTAGTAAGCCGGACTCGGACCGCGGGGCATGACGGAGTCTCGTTCGTTAACGGAATTAAGCTTGCAATGTGTGCATCTTTTCTGTAGCTGGCATGGTTGAGGTTTCCCAGGTGGAGTCGAATTTAACCGTAGGCTCCACTCCTGGTGGTGCCCTTCTGGACATTCCTTTAAGGTTCAGCTTTGCAACCATACTGCCCACGTAAAACAAACACTTTGCCTTCATGAACGCTGTTTGCAGGGTCATGACTCGTGGGAATAACGCTGCCCAATCAGTTAACCTGCTAGAGAGATCCTTCGTTGCTCCCAAGCATGACATCACACTCCCTAGGAGGAAGGTAATGCCACTGTGGCGACCGTACTCCTGGGGGCGACACAAGTGCACTGATGCCCAGCCACTGCTCAATGAATCTGCTGGTACATTGACCCAGACCACTACATTCCCCTCGCACGCTACACGGCCTGAATCTGACCCTGATGAAACTCAGGTTACCCTTCCCATATACAGTTCCATCTTACACGGTGACAAAGAGGAAGCTGCAGATGAAAGTGCAGGTTCGGCCCACCCGCCATCAGACACACCACCGTACTATCAGGGGCCCTGTGCCAGCGCCGTCGCCAACGAGTGGGCCCCCCCTGCTTGCTCAGGATCACAGCACTTGCAAGGTTGAAATACTGTGCAGTGAGATGGAAGATGGGGACGACGAGGAGTCCAGACTAGTACAGGGATTCCCTAGCGAGGAGACTTATTTGATTGTTTTCAATGTTGGGACAGCAATTTTTGGGGAGCACTATACTCTGGAGAATGATAGATGGGGCCCACCATACACTGGAACATTCCAAAGGTGGACATCAGACACTGGAGCAGCATTTACAGGGCCCATTATACACTAGAGCATCAGAAATGGGGCCCATTATGTTTGGAGCATTATTTGGGCCCATAAGACAGTGGAGCTTCATCCATGGGGACCAACATATACTGTAGCATTATGTGGAGCTCATCATATACTGTTTCAAACATTATATGGGACCAATGATTCTGTATGGAGAAATAGATGGGCCTCGTCATGAGATGTAAAAAGTGAAGTATTTTTCATTGTACTATACCGCTATTTCTCTGCCGTATCGGAGCATGATGAGTGGTGGTATGTGTTAAAGGGGCGCTCTTTCGCCCAGGGCACATGAAAACCTGGAGCCAGCCCTACCCCCCCACAACTTTAGCCAAATAACCCCCATTTTTCAGTGCGTAACTTGTATTATGATGTTAATTAAGGTTGACAAGCTTAAGTAAGAAGAATTGATGCTTTTGGCATTCAAATGGGCACTGTAGGTGTGTTTCCTGTCCTCCTCTCACTGCCGACTTTTACTCCCCATTGACTTACATTGGGTTTCGTGTTTCGGGACGACCCCGACTTTTCCCTATAATCGGCCGATCTTGCTTGACCCGACTTTTGGAAAAGTCGGGTTTCACAAAACGAAACTCGACCCTAAAAAAACAAAAGTCGCTCAACTCTAGCTACTCATAAGAATGTCACGTGAAGGAAGGAAATGCAGATACTGGTTTACTAGCCCAGAAGCAGCGAGAAGGGATATGTGTGTGACAAGTGTGTGTGACAAGTGTGTGTGTGTGTGTGTGTGTGTGTGTGTGTGTGTGTGTGTGTGTGTGTGTGTGTGTGAGAAACTGTGGGGGCTTCATAATTTAACATGTGTTTTTATTATGTTGTTGATTATTAAATCAGCTGATATGTGTGGGGAAATATGTAGGCTCAGTGTAGGAGCACATATCAAAGTCAGAGACACGACACATGCTCAAAACGAGCAATTCCTCATACACGGAAGCTCGCTTTGAGTAAGAAGCATAATGGTAGTCAATGGAAAGCTGAGTTGCTGCAGTTTATTTTCTGCATCAAACCTGCAAGTCAAAACTACTGAACGTGTGCATGACACTTCAGATTTCCCATTCACTTTGCTGGCATCAGTTTTTGCTTCAGGTTGTCACATTTCTGAGCAGAAAATAAGTGACAAAAACGCAACAAACTGCAACGTGAGCACACAGCTTAAAATTTTGCACAAGTTTTTTGAGGCTTATATTGCAATGAATTGTAACCAAGAAGATGCAGTACCCTATGGATGAGCAATATAATACCGATAAATTTTGAACAAGTATTTTGAGACTTATATAGCAACAAAATGTAGCCAAGAAGATGTAATACCTAGTGATGAGCGAAGACATTCGTCACTATTCGTTACTTGCATGAATAGTACGCTATTTGGGCTATTTGTTACTCGGCGAGTAATTAGATATTTGCCTCGGTATATTTGAGTGACCCGCCCAGCATGATTGGTGGTTTTTATTTGTAGCCAATGAACATGTTGGGCTGGCTTGCCAATCACAGTAGTGCCATCTTTGGTGTGCATTACTGTGATTGGCTGGCCTTACCGCATCATAGGGGATAATTAAAGGCTGCCGGCGCCTTCTTGTGCACATTGCAGCTGGAAACAGCTTTGGGAAAGTGTAGTGTGAGTGTAGAGAGAGTGAAAGGAGCTTATAGGGAGTGTTGTTCATTCCAAAAAGCTCTTTTAAAAGCTGAAGATTGTGAAGATTAGTTCTTTGTTAGGTGGGGATAGCGTAGGGAGAGATTTAATAGGGGGTAGAGTGAAAGGCAGGCACCTGGGTGTTTTATCATCATTGCAAGTACAAGCTGCAGATCTCTGCTACTTTTCACTGTGTTGTATAGTTAGGATAAGGCCGTGGTCACACTTGCAAGTGCAAAAAATCTTAAAAAAATTCTATAGGTTAAAAGAATAGTGTATTTTTATCTAGCAGTTGTGCGACTGCTGCAATCCAATGAGAGATAATCGAATGTTAAATTTAGCAGTGGAAATAATTTTCATTAGTCTGCTGCTGCAGTGTATCAGCAGGGCAATCTAAAAAAAAAAATTTCTATTGGTTTAATAAATAGCATATTTTCATCTAGCAGTTGTGCGACTTGCGCAATCCAGGTAGAGATAAATTAAGCAAATATTACAATTTACCACTAGCAATAATTTTCATTACTCTGCTGTTGCAGTGTGTCAGCAAGGCAATATAGAAAAAAATCATAATTTTCAATTGGTTTAATAAATAGCATAACTTTAACAGTTGTGCGACTTGCACAAAGCCTGCAGAGATATGCAAACGTGACTATTTACCCGTAATTTAAATCAGTCTGCTGTTGCCATGTATAATAAAGCTGAGATCTGAAAAAAATAGCCACACATTGCTAGATACAGTGCATTTGTACATAAGACCTTAAGAGGGTACTTGTGAAAAATAAAGCCAGTATTTTTTTTTTCATATTCTATATGAGAAAGGGTGACGTTAAGGGATGTGGATGTGATGGTGCCTACCAAGGCCATGTGACAGACTCGAAGTTGACTTTATCTTGTTCTATCTTCCTGTCAAAATTTGGTCAGCGCACTACACTACTAACAAATCCAGCCAATTGCAAGGATGTAGTGGGTTGGATGGCAGATAAAGGCTTCAGTGTGTTGGCAAGCAGCACCACGAAGTCTTCCACTCAGTTTAGTCTTGGTAGCCAAGAAGCTGGGCCTCTGAATCCTCAACCTGGTCCTTCTTCCTCCCATCATCAAGAGTCCCAGGAGACATATTACCCAATGCTGGCCACTCTGAGAATCTGTTTATGTTCCCTTGTAATTTGTCGAGCCTCTCAACGTGCATCATTAAAGCGGGTCAGGAAGAGGTGGAGTGCAGTGATGCAGAAACTTTTGAGCACCCAAGGTCAGGAGAAAGCCACTTGGGGGAGATCAATTCATATCTGAAGAGGTGGAGGATAATCATGACACACAGTTGCCATCAGGTCAGCCTCAAATTGCAATTTGAAGGAGGATAAGATTGAGGAATTGGAAGACGACATGGTAGATGATAAGGCCACTGATCCAACCTGGCAGGATGGCAAGCCTAGCGAGCACAGCAGTGCAGAGAGGGATGGATCTGTAGCATGAACACAGGCAAGAACAGATAGTGGTTTGAACAGAGGGAGAACTCAGTCATCTGTTCCACAGAGCCCCCCCCACTCGGCTAGATAACAGGCCAAGGGTGTGTTGTTCCGCTGTATGGCAGTTTTTTTCTGAAATTCCTTCAGACAAAACAACTATAATTTTCAGCTTCTGCCAAACCAAGCTAAGAAGAGGCAAGAACACTGCCAACCTGAGCACCACCAGAATGCAAAAGCACATGGCAGCCAAGCATCCCAGTAGATGGGCGGAATGCCTGGGTACAGAATCTGTGTCTGAGGGTTAAACCACTGCCCCTTCTCAGCTGGTGACAGTTTCTTGGAAAAATAAGCACATGGTTGTCATTTACCAGGAGACACACCTTGCAATAATACAGCCCCCACTCCCACCTCAGACGCATCGACCTCCACAATGAAAGGCTTAGAGATGCCAGGCTGGACAAGAATTGGTGCAGAAGCAAAGCACCTTTTCAGTGTGTCAAATGCCTCCCTAGCAGGACTGGACCTCTTGGAAAAGTCCATTCCCTTCTTGGTCATATCTGTGAGATGTTTGGCTACTACCGAAAAGTTCTTTACGAATTTACGTTAATAGTTGGCGAAACCCAAGAATCTTTGTAATGCCTTCAAATCGTCTGGAAGATCCCACTCCAGTATCACCCAGACTTTTGTTGGATCCATGCGAAAACCGGTGGCAGACAATACACATCCAGGGAAAAGGATCTCCTCAACCAAGAACATACATTTCTCGGGTTTGACATATAATTTATTATCACAAAGTATATATAAAACCTGCTTAACATGTCCCTGGTGTGTCTCCAGGTCAGGTGAATAGATGAGAATATGGTCCAGATAGATAGCAACAAACCTGCCTACCAGGTGACTAAAGACGTCATTAATAAAATGCTGAAAGACGGACGGCGCGTTAGTCAACCCAAAAGGCATCACCAGGTTCTCATAGTGCCCTTCAGGCGTATTGAACGCAGTCTTCCACTCATCCCCCTCCTTAATGCGGATGAGGAAATACGCCCACCTGAGGTCCATCTTAGAGAACCATTTTGCCCCAACAATCTGATTAAAGAGGTCAGGGATCATCGGAAGCAGATATGGATCACGGGCAGTGATCTCATTGAGTTCCCAAAAATCCAGGCAAGGACGTAACCCCCCCATCTTTTTTCTTGACTAAAAAGAACCCCGCAGCAATGGGAGATGAGGATGGTCTTTCCGTAATATAGTCCTTCATGGCCTGCCTCTCTGGATCTGAGATGTTATAGAGTCTGCTCTTGGGCAGCTTTTCCCCAGGAATTTGATTGATGGCACAATCATAAGGTCGATGGGGTGTGAGTTCTTGGCTCCCCTGCTCAGCTCACATCCCCAAAATCTGACAGGTAATTGGGCATGGACTGGGTATCCACCCCTGCCAACTGGGTACCCATGCAGTGTCCTTGACAGTAAGTACTCCACTTAGCCACCTCTTGTGTCTGCCAATCAATCACTGGATTGTGCAGAGCAAGCCAAGGAAGTCCCAGTACCACAGGTGAGAGGGCAAGCCCTCAAGCACATAACAGTTTAACACCTCAGTGCATATGGCCCCACCTGTAGCCGTAAGTCACGGACCACCTGCATGAAATGCCCCTGTTTTAGTGGGGTGGAGTCAATAGCTATAATTGGTATAGGTCTGGACAATGTATGTGAGACGAGGCCTTGGTCCCGGATGAACTTAGCGTCGACCAAATTAAACCTCGCCCCACTGTCCTTTTTTCCACCCATGTTTAAAGTAGCAGGTAAAAAAATAGGTATTAGACCTACCGGTAATGATGTTTCCAGGAGTCCAACCTGACAGCACCATGAAGGACATCCTCCTCCTCCTTACAGAGACAGGAAAGCACAAGAGAGGTTAAAAGGTCCCGTCCCACCCCATTTCCCTCAGTGATTTAACAAGTACCACAGCGTGGATAATGCAAGTAACACTTTAATGATACAATCATATTACAGCATATGACATAACACAAACAGGGAGGGAACTACCCGTGCTGTCAGGATGGACTCCTGGAAACATCATTACCGGTAGGTCTAATACCTATTTTCCAGGACGTCCACCTGACAGCACCATGGAGAGTACCAAAGCACCTCCTCAGGGTGGGATTACCGCCTGGAGAACCTTTCTCCCAAATGCGGTCTGCTGACCAGATAGCACATCAAGCTTGTAGTGCTTGCAGAATGTATTAAGTCTGGCCCAGGTTGCTGCTCTAGAGATTTGATCAACTGAGGCGCCCGCCCGTTCGGCCCATGAGGCCGATACTGCCCTTGTCGAGTGGGCCTTTAAAGTATCTGGCGGGTTGGCGCCTTCTGCTTGGTAGGCGTCTGAGATTACTGAAGTAATCCATCTTGCGATGGATGCCTTAGAGGCTTTTTTCCCCTTATTTTTCCCCCAAAAAGGACGAACAGGATTGGGTCAATACACCAACTGTTGGTGGCCTCTAAATAGTCTATAACCGCGCGTCTCACATCCAGTGAGTGAAGACGCTGTTCCTTTTCATTACGGGGATTGTCCCAGAAGGATGGTAACACTATCTCCTGATTTATATTTTGGCAAGAGGCTACTTTTGGAATAAATGCCGGATCTAATCTCAAGATTATACGATCTTCTCTGATCTGGAGATATGGGTCTCTGGTGGACAGGACCTGGATTTCCCCTATTCTCTTGGCTGTGGCAATGGCTGCAAGGAAGGCCGTTCTGCGAGTGAGAGTTGAGATAGTCATTTCTTTACTGAGGACGTAGGGATCCCTACATAGGAATCTGAGTACCAGGCCAAGGTCCCAAGGCGGGGTGAGCTGCCTAATTGTGGCGCGAAGACATTGCGTGGCCCTTACGAATCTTACTACCCAGGGATGAGAAGCTAACGGGTAATCAAAGAAGGAGCTCAAGGCCGAAATCTGGACCTTTAAAGTGCTGGGCTTAAGGCCTTTATTAAACCCTGACTGTAGAAAGTTTAGGATACTAGGGAGGTCAGGGATACCCGCCACAAGATCGGACCTGCCACCGTCCAGACAGAATCTCTTCCGTACTTTCCGGTAGATTGCGGACGTCACCGGTTTCCTACTGGCCTGTAGGGTAGATATGACCTGATCTAATAAGCCTTTTGCCGTCAGGATGTCCCTTTCAGGATCCACGCTGAGAGGTGGAGTCTTGCTTTATTCGGATGGCGGATCGAGCCCTGGTGGACGTCTTTCTTCCGAGGTAGCTCGACTGGGTTTTCCACTGCCATGGCTCCTAGTAGGGGAAACCAGCTTCTCCTTGGCCAGTATGGAAAGACCATTATCACCTTTTTGCGGTCCTAGCGGATCTTCCTGAGTACCGCCGGTATGAGCACCAGTGGTGGGGACGCATAAGAGAGGGGATCTTCCCAGGCCTGGCTCAGGGCATCTACGCCTTCCTGGTGGTCTGTCGGGTTCATGGAGTAGAATCTGGAGACCTTTGACTTCTTTCGGCTTGCGAACAGGTCTATACTGGGGGTTCCCCAACGATGACACAGTTGACAGGAAATCTCCTTGTCCGGTTCCCACTCTGTCGGGCAGACCTGCTGTCTGCTTAGGTAATCCGCTACCATGTTCTGGGAACCTTGTAGGTGGATTGCCGTTACTGAGAGGACTGTTCCTTCTGCCCAGGCGAATATTCTTCCTGCTAGGGCTTGGAGTGGTCGGTGCCTGGGGCCTCCCTGGTGCTTCAGGAATGACACCGCTGTTACGTTGTCGGATAATATTTGCACATGTCGATTCTTCAGGACCGACCTGTTCCGCCGCAGGGCCTCCCAGACCGCATAGAGTTCCCTGAAGTTGGAGGATCTGCTTCTGATGTCTACTGGCCATCTTCCCTGGAAGATCTTCCTTTTCACGTGGGCTCCCCATCCCCACGAACTGGCGTCCGTGGTGACTACCACGTATGGAGAGGTTGTCCATAGTATGCCCACCTGGAGGTTTCTGGGCTGTGTCCACCACTATAGTGACTTTTTCACCAGTCCTGGCAGCCTTATGGGTCTGTCGAGTGAAGCCTGACTTCTGTCCCATCTTGCGAGGATTTCCCTTTGTAATGGTCTCGAATGGAACTGGGCCCATCTGACGCACGGAATGCAAGGGGTCATCAGGCCCAGGACCTCCATTGCCCCTCTTATGGAGGAGCGATGCTTCAACAGGTCTCCTACTCTGTCCCGAATAGTCTTTTGCTTTTCTTTTGGTAGCAGGGATATTCTGTCCCCTAAGTCTAGAAGAACTCCAAGGAAGACCCTTCTGGATTCTGGTATGAGGTCTGACTTCTGCCAGTTGATCACCCAGCCGAGGAACTCCATTACTGTAATTGCTCGGTTCCTGTCTCGAATGAGCGTTTCTTCGGATCCTGCCACCAGGAGGAAATCGTCTAAGTATGGTATGATCACAATACCCTGACCTCTCAGGTAGGCCACTACCTCCGCCACCAGCTTTGCAGGGGCCGAAGCCAACCCGAATGGAAGGCATTGGAACGGGAAGTGGCAGGTCCGAGTTGGTAATTTGACCGCGAATCTTAACAGACTCTGGGATGAAGGATGGATAGGGACCTTATAGTAAGCACTCTTCAGGTCGAGGGTGCACATGACCGTGTCCCTGTCTATTAGATGTATTGCGGACCGAATTGATTCCATCCAGAACCTCTTGTACCTGACCCAGGCATTTAGAGGTTTTAAGTTTATAACAGTTCGGGCCTCGCCGGATGGTTTTGCGATAGAGAACAGGGAGGAGTAGTGTCCCTTTCCCCTTTCTGTCAGAGGAGCTGGTACTATAACCTCTGAACTGATCATTTCCTGTAGGTCTGTCCACATGGCGGTTTCCGCCGGGACTACGGTGGGGGCAATATATCTGTCGGGGGGAGGGGAGTAAAGCTGTATGCTGTAACCCTCTGCAATAATTTTGAGGACCCACTGATTGTGGGTAACTCGGGCCCAATTCTGTTGTGAGCTCATTTTTGGGTTTGCCTCTGGCTTCTGGTGAGGGTTATGGAGCTGGCTGTGCTGACAGAGGAGTAGTGAGTTCTCTATCTGGACTCCCTCTGTTGGTGAAGGGAGGTAATGAAGCTGATCTAAATGGCAGAGACCGGCCACCTGAGGAAGAGGACTGCGATTGAATATCAGGAGTTTCTGATTGGATTTAAGGCAACCGACTCCCTAGTTTCTTGCTGGTGATTTTTCCTGACTGTGGCTCCTGGTTTCCAGTTTGGTTCCTGCCTTCCTAAAGCTAAGTTTTCTCTGCTATTGTTCATATGAGTTTTTGTCTGGTTTACTTAGTTTTTGTGTTCAGCCAGCCCTGGCTGGGACTGGGCTGAATCCCCATTTTTGTCTCTGATCAGTTGATCTCTTTTGCTCTGTCTTCAGAGTATACCTGGTGCTGATATAGTGATTTGAAGTCTAGCGACTTCAGGGCCTTTTTCTATCAGACGTGTTGGACATTCTTTTTGGCAGGGTTTTTTGCGTGATTGCAGACAGCAGCTTTTCTTTCCTGTCCTTTCTAGTTAGCGAGGGCCCCATCGTTTGCTCAGCCTATCTTTCTACCTGTGTCTGTGTTTTCATCTTGTTTCACCGACAATACATGTTAGGGGCTGTCTATTGCTTTGGGGTCTGCTCTGGGGCAGTTTAGATTTTCCCTTTCTTTCTTTAGGCTTATTTAGTTCTCCGACCGTGACGAGGCGTCTAGGACCACCGTAGGCACGCTCCACGGCTACTGCTAGTTGTTGTGGATAGGATCAGGGGTCTGCAATCTGCTAGCTACCAACCAACCGGTTTTCTGGGCTTAGCTTGCTTTTTGGTTTTTCCTCCTCGGTGACTCATTCATAACAGAATCACCAGCCATACCGCAGATTCTAGGGTACTCAAAAGCAAGAGAGAATTGTAAAAAAAAAAAAAAAGTGTCAGAATTTTTTTTTTTATATATGTATATTTTCTCCTCTTTTTCTCTGGGGCCGTAGGAGGATTCTTTTTTTTTTGCTTTTTCTCCTTGATGGAAATTAAGCAATTGTTTGATCGTGTGGAGCAGCTCGCTGCTGAAGGGAATTTCCGCCTATCTCACTCATTCACATGCTGTTGAACCAAGGATCCCTGCTCCTGATGTGTTTTCTGGGGATCGGTCTAAATTTTTGAATTTTAGGAATAATTGTAAATTATTTCTTGCCTTGAAGCCTAACTCATCGGGGAGCTCTGCGCAGCAGGTTAAAATTGTCATCTCCTTGCTGCGCAGCGATCTCCAGGATTGGGCGTTTTCTTTGACACCTGAAGATCCTGTTTTGACTAATGTGGATGCATTTTTTCAAGCCTTGGGGTTGTTATATGATGAACCTAATGCTATTGATCAAGCTGAGAGAGAGCCCTATTGGCATTGAACCAGGGTCAGGATCCTGCAGAGTTATACTGTCAGAAATTCCGAAAGTGGGCGGTCCTTACTACATGGAATGATAGTGCATTGGCAGCTCTCTTTCGGAAGGGTTTGTCTGAGACTTTAAAAGTTACTATGGTGGGATTTCCTGTTCCCTCTGGTCTTGACAATTCTATGTCATTAGCCATTCAAGTTGATCGGCGTTTCCGTGAACGCAAGACTACACGGGAGGCGCTGCCACATTTTGAACAAATGTCTGAACCTATGCAATGTGATGGAGTTTTGTCTAGGGCGCAACGTCAGGAGTTTAGAAGGCGTAATAAGCTGTGTTTTTTCTGTGGAGATGCCTCTCATGTTATTTCTGTCTGCCCTAAATGATAGAAACGTTTTGCACACACATTTGCTGTGGGTGGTGTACAACCTAAGTTTCTTTTGGCAATTACTCTGATCTGCTCCTTATCCACATTTTCCGCGAAGGCTTTTGTGGATTCAGGAGCGGCCTTGAATCTAATGGACTTGGATTTTGCTAAACGTTGTGGTTTTCCTATGACACCTCTGCCGACGCCTATTCCTTTGAGGGGTATTGATGCTACTCCTTTGGCGAAGAATAAACCTCAGTTTTGGACCCAGGTGATAATGCGGGTCGCCCCAGACCACCAAGAAAATTGCAGATTTTTGGTGTTGCATAATTTACATGATACCATTGTTCTGGGTTTTCCCTGGTTTCAAATTCATAATCCGGTTTTGGATTGGAAATCTGTGTCTGTGGTGAGTTGGGGTTGTCGGTGTGCTCTTGGCGACACTCCTGTTTTCTCCACCTCTCCCCAGTCGCAGGATGTTCCAGACTATTTGGCTGATTTTTATGATGTATTTAGTGAGAGCAAGTCTGCGTCTTTGCCTCCTCATAGGAGTTATGACTGTGCAATTGAGTTGAGACCTGGGTGTAAATTTCCCAAGGGTCGACTTTTCAATTTATCTGTACACGAACACGAGGCTATGCGATCTTATATTAAGGAGTCGTTGGAGAAGGGTCATATTAGACCATCCTCTTCGCCCTTAGGTGCTGGGGTTTTTTTCGTGGCCAAGAAGGATGGTTCATTAAGGCCTTGTATTGACTATCGTTCCCTCAACAAAATTACGGTTAAATTTCAGTATCCGTTACCCCTGATTTCTGATTTATTCTCCAGAGTTAAAAGTGCTTGCTGGTTTACTAAGCTTGACCTCAGGGGGGCGTATAATCTTATTCGCATCAAGCATGGGGATGAATGGAAGACGGCGTTTAATACTCCGGAGGGACATTTTGATTACCTGGTGATGCCTTTTGGGCTCACTAATGCCCCTTCTGTCTTCCAATCCTTCATGAGTGATATTTTCCGGGACTTTGTGGATAAGTTTTTGATCATCTATCTGGATGATATTTTGATCTTTTCCAGGGATTGGGATTCTCATGTGGAACATTTTCGTACTGTGTTCCGGATTTTGAGGGAGAATTCCTTGTATGTTAAGGGATCGAAGTGCCTTTTTGGTGTACAGAGGATTTCATTTTTGGGATTTAATTTGTCTCCGTCAACTACTGAAATGGACCCGGCCAAGGAACAGGCCATTTATGATTCGGTTCAACCCACTTATTTGAAGGCTCTCCAGAAGTTTTTGGGTTTTGCTAATTTTTATCGTAAATTTATAGCTAATTTTTCTGGTATTGCTAAACCACTGACTGATTTAACTAAGAAGGGTGCTGATGTGCTGAATTAGTCTTCAGAGGCTGTTTCGGCCTTTCAGGAGCTGAAGCGGAGGTTCACTTCTGCTCCGGTTTTGCGGCAACCTGATGTCTCACTTCCTTTTCAGGTAGAGGTAGACGCTTCAGAGATTGGTGCAGGAGCTGTTTTGTCCCCAAAAGATCCGGTGACGTCTAAAATGAATCCCTGTGCCTTCTTTTCTCGAAAGTTCTCCCTATCTGAACGCAACTATGATGTGGGGAATTGGGAATTGTTAGCCATGAAATGGGCATTTGAGGAGTGGAGACATTGGTTGGAGGGAGCTAGACATCAAGTTGTGGTCCTCACTGACCACAAGAATTTGATTTACCTTGAGTCGGCCAAACGCTTGAATCCTAGACAGGCTAGGTGGGCCTTGTTTTTTACGCGTTTTGATTTTGTGGTCTCCTTTCTTCCAGGCACTAAGAATGTTAAGGCAGACGCCCTTTCTAGGAGTTTCTTTGCTGATTCTCCTATTGTGACCAAGCCTACTACCATCCTAAGTGAGGGGGTAGTTCTTTCTGCTATCTCTCCCGATTTGAGACGTGCTCTGGAGGAATTCCAGGAGGACAAACCTGAGCGTTGTCCTATGGGAAAATTGTATGTTCCTGACCAGTGGAGGAAGAGAGTGATGTCTGAAGTGTATTGCTCCGCATTGGCTTGTTATCCAGGTATTTTTGGTACCAGAGATTTGGTGAGTCGGTCTTTTTGGTGGCCCGCCTTATCTCGTGATGTCAGGAATTTTGTGCAGTCCTGTGGGACTTGTTCCCGGTCTAAACCCTGTTCTCGCTCTAGTGGGTTGTTGATGCCCTTGCCGGTGCCTAAGAGGCCATGGACCCATATTTCAATGGATTTTATATCTGATCTTCCTGTCTCTCAGAGAATGACTTATCTGGGTAATTTGTGATAGATTCTCTATGATGGTCCATCTTGTACCACTCCCAAAGTTGCCATCTTCCTCAGAGTTGGTACCCTTGTTTTTACAACAGGTGGTTCGGTTGCATGGGATTCCTGAGAACATTGTATCGGACAGAGGAGTTCAGTCTGTTTCCAGATTCTGGAAAGCCTTTTGTTCCAAGCTGAGAATTCAGTTGTCCTTCTCTGCGTTTCACCCTCAGACCAATGGGCAGACAGAGAGAACAAACCAGACTTTGGAGTCCTATTTGAGATGTTTTATATCTGCTGATCAGGATGATTGGGTTTCATATTTGCCCTTGGCCGAATTCGCTTTAAATAATAGAGCTAGTTCTGCCACCTTGATGTCGCCCTGTTTCTGTAACTTTGGGTTTCATCCTCGATTTTCTTCAGGGCAAGTGGAATCTTCGGCCTGCCCAGGTGCTGACACTGTGGTAGAGAGAATGCAGCAGATTTGGGAAC
Organism: Dendrobates tinctorius; assembly: GCF_039654945.1. Taxonomy (NCBI): domain Eukaryota; kingdom Metazoa; phylum Chordata; class Amphibia; order Anura; family Dendrobatidae; genus Dendrobates; species Dendrobates tinctorius. Next base: position 5,739,554 of record NW_027361669.1, on the reverse strand, counting down.
AAGTAGTGGATAAGTTGTCTCTCCCAGGAAAAGGCCCAGTGGTTTTCTAACCGGCATAGGACCATTGGTCCCCGGTTTAAAGTGGGTGATATGGTATGGTTGTCATCAAAGAATATCTCTATGAAGGTGGCTTCTCCAAAGTTCAAGCCAATATTTATATGACCTTACAAGATTTTGGAGATTCTTAATCCGGTTTCTTTTCGATTGGCTCTTCCTGTTACGTTTAAGATCCATAACGTGTTTCATAAGTTGCTGTTGAAGAGATATGTTGAGCGAGTAGTTCCTATGGCTGCGCCTCCTGACCCTGTATTGGTTGAAGGTAATGTGGAATATGAGTTAGAGAAAATACTGGATTCTCGTCTGGCTAGACGGAGACTCCAGTATTTGGTCAAGTGGAAGGGTTATGGCCAGGAGGACAATTCTTGGGTCTCTGCCTCTGATATTCATGCCGATAGATTGGTTCGTGCTTTTCATCGGGCCCATCCTGATCGGCCCGGTGGCGTGGATGAGGGTTCGGTGACCCCTCCTCAAGGGGGGGTACTGTTGTGAGCTCATTTTCGGGTTTGCCTCTGGCTTCTGGTGAAGGTTATGGAGCTGGCTGTGCTGACAGAGGAGTAGTGAGTTCTCTATCTGGACTCCCTCTGTGAGACCGGCCACCTGAGGAAGAGGACTGCGATTGGATATCAGGAGTTTCTGATTGGATTTAAGGCAGCCGACTCCCTAGTTTCTTGCTGGTGTTTTTTCCTGACTGTGGCTCCTGGTTTCCAGTTTGGTTCCTGCCTTCCTAAAGCTAAGTTTTCTCTGCTATTGTTCATATGAGTTTTTGTCTGGATTACTTAGTTTTTGTGTTCAGCCAGCCCTGGCTGGGACTGGGCTGAATCCCCATTTTTGTCTCTGATCAGTTGATCTCTTTTGCTCTGTCTTCAGAATATACCTGAGTGCTGATATAGTGATTTTTCTATCAGACGTGTTGGACATTCTTTTTGGCAGGGTTTTTTGCGTAATTGCAGACAGCAGCTTTTCTTTCCTGTCCTTTCTAGTTAGCGAGGGCCCCATCGTTTGCTCAGCCTATCTTTCTACCTGTGTCTGTGTTTTCATCTTGTTTCACCGACAATACATGTTGGGGGCTGTCTATTGCTTTGGGGTCTGCTCTGGGGCAGTTTAGATTTTCCCATTCTGTTTTTGTTTAAGGTTCTGGATAGAATGGGATTTCCTCAAAAATTTGTGAATGGGATAATGTCTTTGCATGATTGTGTGTCAAGTGAGTTTGTTGTTAATGGGTGGTTGAGTGAGAAAGTGAATATTAAGTCTGGTGTAAGGCAGGAGTGTCCCATGGCCCCTGTCTTGTTTGTATGTGTGATAGAACCTCTGTTGTGCTTAGTGAGACATGATAAAATGATGCGAGGTTTGTTGGTACCTGGGAGTGGTGGGAAGCATGTGAAAGTTCTTGGATATATGGATGATGTTGTGGCTGTGAGTGAAAGTGTTGCGTCTATGAGTAGGGTTAAGTTGCTTCTGGAGTTTTTCTGTGGAGCATCTGGCTTTAGAGTGAATTGGAATAAATGTAGTTTTAAATGTTTTGGGGATGACAGGGTTAAAATGGAGGGGATAAAGTGTGAGGAAGGTGCTATCAAAGTGCTGGGAGTATTATTTAATAAGGACTTGGAAGGTAAGGAGAGCTGGGAGGAGTGTGGATTGCGCATAGAGCGTAAGTTAAATTTTTGGCGACTGAGAGACTTGACCTTGAGTGGTAAGATTTTAGTTATAAAAGCGGTGATTCTTCCGGTTTTGCTTTTTATTGCAACAGTTTTTCCACCATCATGTAGGAAAATAAAAAGAGTGGAAAAGTTAGTTTTTACTTTTTTCTGGAGCAGTAAAATAGAGAAACTTAAGAGAGAGAGTCTTTTCAAGGCGTGTCACTATGGTGGCATGGCCTTTCCAAACATTGAGATTTTTCTGGGGCTTCAGTATATCAAAACTGTTGTTATTTTGCTGAATAAAGGAAATAAGGGAGCGTATATGGCAAGTTATTCTGCTGGTTGGATGTTATATGGCTTATGTTGGAGAAAGAGGGATGCTAGAGTGCCTGTTGCTTTCAAGTATTCGGTCTGGTATGAGGTGATTGAGAAGTTTGTGAGGAAGCATGATTTGCTGAGTGTACTGATGAATGATTTTAGAATGGCTAAGAATGTGATGAAAATAATATGCAAGATTGATGTGGAATGTAATATTGTGGGGTTGAGAGGGAATGAAGTTTTGTTTGCATGGAAGAGTTTGGGAACGCACGGGATGTCTAATAGACAAAGGGATATTGTATGGATGTCCTTGCACAATATTTTACCTGTGCGACAGGTTCAGAAGAGATGAGGTCTGACCAGAACTGATGTGTGCCCAAGGGAAGGATGTGGTGGATGTGAGACTGTGTGGCATGCTATGTGGGACTGTGATTACGCGTGCAGTGTGTGGAAGTGTGTAGGTGGGTTGTGTAATGAGTTAGCAGGTGTGAGTTTTATTGACTGGCGTGTTGCGATGTTTGGAATTGGTGCATGTGGTCGTGTGAAAAATAGAATCCTATGGTTAATTATGACTTGTGTGATGCAGAGTTTGTTGGATGTGAGGAATTTAGGAATTTTCAAAGAGAAGCATGAATCTGTGAATAAGTGTGTCGGGCTGATCCTTTCTAGATTATACTTGATTTATAAATTAGACAGCGAAGGCGGTGGTGGTTTTGATGCAGAGAGTGTCTGGAAATTTAAAAAATGGCAGCACCTGATGAAATATCAGTGAATTTTAGTGATGTTTATTGATGTTCAGGATGTCTTTTGTGTATACCCTTGGTTTGTTATACTAAAATATATATGAACCATGATGATGAGAGTTGAAACAACGACGTTTAAGTTGATGAGCTTATATTGAGTTGATTATAACTAACCTGAATGGTTTTTTTAAAAAAAGAAACAGCTGTCTGTGGATGGATACCAGGTTTTGGCATAGGTGGTTTCCTTCATTGGAGACTGCCCTTCCCGTGGTTGTTCCTTCCCGGTGAAAGACCTGGCTAGTCATTGCTTGCGTTGAGAAACATGTGATGGTGTCTCCGCGGCTTGTGTTTTGCATGTTTTTGCATATTTCCCATAAGGGATGGGGGCATTGCTCTAGAATCTCTGCGTTGAGAAACATGTGATGGTGTCTCCGCAGTGTTGGACGTTGATCTCCAGGAGTTCATTCATCCTCAGTTTTCACAGTCTTTTACTAGGCATTGCTCTTACTAGCGAGTTTCCTACTCCACACTGATGAGGGGCAATACCCCGAAACAGCTGTCTGTGGATGGATACCATGTTTTGGCATAGGTGGTTTCCTTCATTGGAGACTGCCCTTCCCGTGGTTGTTCCTTCCCTGGGAAAGACCTGGCTAGTCATTGCTTGCATTGAGAAACATGTGATGGTGTCTCCGCGGCTTGTGTTTTGCATGCTCAGTGGAGTGGCAGAAGGACTTAGCCTCTGGAGCGATTTGCTGCTGAGCAGCCTGCATTGCCATTGCTGACCCAAAGGTGGCAGCAATAGCCAGCCCCACAGAGCAAGTGCCTGGGAAGCCAGGATTGCTGAGCAATCTCCTCTGCGATCGAAAGACAATGGGAGACCGCAGAATGTGAGGCTCTGGATTCCTCTTGAATCGCTGCAGGAACCCGACGCCTAACACTACCCCCGTAGGGCCCCCTCCCTCCTGAGCCTTCCAATCCACCAGATAAAGTCTTTTGCAACGTACCACCTTGTGTCCCACAGAGGCATAGGCCTCAGGCTCGTCTGAAGACAAGTCTGATGTCCCAGCAGATGACTCAGAAAACCGGGATGTGAACAGGTTTCAGAAGGGACACGTGAAAGGCGTCAGGGATGGCTAAGTCGCCAGGAGCAGAAGTTGGAGTGGGGCGCCGATGTGTGTCGGCGGGCATCTTCACTCACACTTTAGAGGATAGAGTGACATGCGGGGTGCGATCCAGAGTGTCGCAAACCTCCATTGCCCAGTCTACCACCGGCAAGTGATACAGTAACCCAGCCGGCCTCTGTTTAGAGGGGCTGCTCCGAGCACAAGAGGTACATGCCTGAATGTACTTTTTAGTGTCCTGAGCCCTGTGCGGCCACCAATAAGAGCTTGCCAGCAGTTTTGTGGTCTGCTTGTAGCTAAAGTGACCATCCACCCTGGACGCGTGTGCCCACGCGAGAAACTTGGACCGCAGGTGAGGCAGGATAAAGGTCATGCCTGGCGGCACTGACTCAAGGACGACCGGAGCCACGGTCTTCAGATTCCCAGTAGGGGGCGCGGAAAGATCCGCAGGCACTTCCGCAGAGGCTACTTGAATGCCTACCTACATGCACCTTCCCACACAGTCTTTGCTCCATCCCAGTATTCTCCCCGAGGACCACTCTATATGAGGGGAATGGCAACGGAGCCAGGGAACCCCAAGGAGCACCTGATCGATGCCCTCTGGCATAATGAGCAGAGAAAGCGTCTCCTGGTGAGACGGTGAAATTGAGAGCCTAAGGCTGGTTTCACATTTGCGTTTTTTAGCGCTGGAAAAAAACGCATACCTGCGCATGCGTTTTTTCCCCTATATTTAACATGGGTGCGCATACCTGCGCGCTTGTAAGCGCATGTATGCGATTTTCATGCGCTGCATTTTTTTGGGGTGTGCATTGGTATTTTCCAGACGCAGCATGTTGCATTTTTTGGCCCTGCAAAAAAGCGCATGCGCACATATGCGCACGTTTTGCGCTAAAAATGGCCATTATAGCCTATGGATGCGCATATGTGCGCACTGGCATGCTCATGTATGCGTTTTTTTGCATATGCGTTTTTTTTTTTAACCATGGAATTTAGGGGTTTGGGTTAGAGTTAGGGTTAGTTAAGGGGGTTTAGGGTTAGGGTTAGGGTCAGGGTCAGGGTTAGGGTTGGGGTTTGGGTCAGGGTTAGGGTTAAGTATGGTTTGGTTAAGGGTTAGGGTCAGGGTTAGGGTCAGGATTAGGGTTAAGTATGGTTTTGTTAAGGGTTAGGGTCAGGGTTAGGGTTAGGGTTAGGGTTAGGGTCAGGGTTAGGGTTAGGGTTAGGGTCAGGGTTAGGGTTAGGGTCAGGGTTAGGGTTAAGTATGGTTTTGTTAAGGATTAGGGTCAGGGTTAGGGTCAGGATTAGGGTTAAGTATGGTTTTGTTAAGGGTTAGGGTCAGGGTTAGGGTTAGGGTTAGGGTCAGGGTTAGGGTTAGGGTTAGGGTCAGGGTTAGGGTTAGGGTCAGGGTTAGGGTTAAGTATGGTTTTGTTAAGGATTAGGGTCAGGGTTAGGGTCAGGATTAGAGTTAAGTATGGTTTTGTTAAGGGTTAGGGTCAGGGTTAGGGTTAGGGTTAGGGTTAGGGTCAGGGTTAGGGTTAGGGTTAGGGTTAGGGTTAGGGTCAGGGTTAGGGTTAGGGTTAGGGTTAGGGTCAGGGTTAGGGTTAAGTATGGTTTTGTTAAGGATTAGGGTCAGGGTTAGGGTTAGGGTTAGGGTTAGGGTCAGGGTTAGGGTTAGGGTCAGGGTTAGGGTTAGTTAGGGTTTAGGGTTTGGGTTAGGGTTAAGTATGATTTGGTTAAGGGTTAGGGTCAGGGTTAGGGTTAGGGTTAGGGTCAGGGTTAGGGTTAGGGTCAGGGTTAGGGTTAGTAAAGTCATGGTTTGGGTAGTGTGAGGGGCCACCTAAAAATGTTGGAAAAAAACGCAAACGCGGTAAAAACGCACTAAAAACGCATACAAACGCATAAAAACGCTGCGTTTTTTTCATGCATGCTCATAAAAATGCTTGAAAAAAACGCAGCAGTTGTATGCTTATGTATGCGTTTTTTCAATGCGTTTTTTTGCGGGAAAAACGCGCTGCAAAAAAAAGCAAGTGTGAAACTAGCCTAAGGGGTGCTGTTTGGTGGGTAATCTGGGATGATAAGGTCGCCCCGTTGACCACCCTGATGGGCACTGGGTGAGGAAGTGGTACCAACGGGATAGCGTGCTGTTGGGCGAAGGATGAAGACATAAAGTTCCCTTCTGCCCTGGAGTCCACTGTTGTGAGTTCATTTTTCCCTTCACCATTGAGGTCTGATGAACTCCCTCCTCTGGTGAAGGAAGGTAGTGAGGCTGATTACCAAACACCTGGGCAGCTAGATAATGACTGGGTGGCTGGAATTGAGGACTGGATATAAGGCTGCCGACGCCCTTCTTCCTGGCTGGTGATTTTCCTGCTGGATTCTTGGAGACCAGTCTGATTCCTGCATCTCAAAGCTAAGTTTTTCTGCTCTGCTTTGTAATCTTCAGTTTTGTTTTTGTTTTGCCTTGTTTTTTGGGAGTTCTGCCATCCCCGGCCGGGGGTGAGCTGAATTCCATTTTTGTCTTTGATCTGTTGATCTTTTGCTCTGTCTTCAGAATATACCTGAGTGCTGATATAGTCTTTTGAAGCCTAGCAACTTCAGGGCCTGTTTTTCCTATCAGTCGGTTGGCTCATTTTGATAGGGTTTTTGCGGATGGCAGACAGCAGCTTTCCTATCCTGTCCTATGTAGTTAGCTTGGGCCCCATCATTTGCTCAACCTATCTTTCTATCTGTGTTAGTGTTTTCATCTTGCTTCACCGTCATTATATGTTGGGGGCTGCCTATTGCTTTGGGGTCTGCTCTGGGGCAGTTTAGTTTTCCCCTTTCTGTCTTTAGGCTATGTAGTTCTCCGGCTGTGATCGAGGGGTCTAGGGCTCCGTAGGAACCCCCCACGGCTAATGCTAGCTGTTGTGGATAGGTTCAGGGGTCTGCAATCCGATAGCTGCCAACCTCTCTGGTTTTTCTGGACTTAGCTGGTATTTTGTCTTTTCCTCCTTCGGTGACTCATCACAACAGAATCACCAGCCATACCGCAGATCCTAGGGTACTCAATAGCAGGAGAGAATTGTAAAAAAAAAAAAAATATAAGGAAAAAAAAAAAGTGTCAGAATTTTTTTTTTTTGGTGCATATTTTTTCCTCTATATCTCTGATGCCGTAGGGGGAATTTTTCTCTCAATGGAGATGAAGCAATTGTCTGATCGTGTGGAGCAGCTCGCTGCTGAAGTGCGGGGAATTTCCGCCTATCTTGCTCATTCACCTGCTGCTGAACCAAAGATTCCCACTCCTGATGTGTTTTTTGGGGATCGGTCTAAATTCTTGAATTTCAAGAGTAATTGTAAATTATTTTTTGCCTTGAAGCCTAACTCGTTGGGGGAACTCCGCGCAGCAGGTTAAAATTGTCATCTCTTTGCTGCGCGGCGATCCCCAGGATTGGGCGTTTTCTTTGAAACCTGATGATCCTATTCTGAATAATGTGAATGCATTTTTTCAAGCCTTGGGGTTGTTGTATGATGAACCTAATGCTATTGATCAGGCTGAAAAGACCCTGTTGGCATTAAGCCAGGGTCGGGATTCGGCAGAGTTGTACTGTCAAAAATTCCGAAAGTGGGCGGTCCTTACTACCTGGAATGATGGTGCCTTGGCAGCCCTCTTTCGGAAGGGTTTGTCAGAAACTGTAAAAGATACTATGGTGGGATTTCTTGTTCCCTCTGGTCTTGACGATTCTATGTCATTAGCCATTCAGGTGGATCGGCGTTTACGTGAACGCAAAACTACACGAGAGATGTTGCCACCTGTTGAACAAATGTCTGAACCTATGCAATGTGATAGAGTTTTATCTAGGGCGCAACGTCAGGAGTTCAGAAGGCGTAATAAGCTGTGTTTTTTTTGTGGCGATGCCTCTCATATTATTGCTGTCTGCCCTAAACGAGAGAAACGTTGTGCACACACGTTTTCTGTGGGTGGTGTGCAACCTAAGTTTCTTCTGGCAATTACTCTGATCTGCTCCCTGTCCACATTTTCCGCCAAGGCTTTTGTGGATTCAGGAGCAGCTCTGAACCTGATGGACTTGGATTTTGCTAAACGTTGTGGATTTCCTATGACACCTCTGCGGACGCCTATCCCTTTGAGGGGTATTGATGCTACTCCTTTGGCGAAGAATAAACCTCAGTTTTGGACCCAGGTGGTAATGCGGGTCGCCCCAGACCATCAAGAAAATTGCAGATTTTTGGTGTTGCATAATTTGCATGATACCATTGTTCTTGGGTTTCCCTGGTTGCAAATCCATAATCCAGTTCTGGATTGGAAATCTGTGTCTGTGGTGAGTTGGGGTTGTCGGTGTGCCCTTAGTGACGCTCCTGTTTTCTCCACCTCTCCCTAGTCGCATGATGTTCCTGACTATTTGGCTGACTTTTATGATGTATTTAGTGAGAATGAGTCTGCGTCTTTGCCTCCTCATAGGAGTTATGACTGTGCAATTGAGCTGAACCCGGGGTGTAAATTCCCCAAGGGTCGGCTTTTCAATTTATCTGTACCCGAGCACGAGGCTATGCGATCCTATATTAAGGAGGCATTGGAGAAGGGTCATATTAGACCATCCTCTTCACCCTTAGGTGCTGGGGTTTTTTTCGTGGCTAAAAAGGATGGTTCATTAAGACCTTGTATTGACTATCGTGCCCTCAACAAAATTACTGTTAAATATCAGTATCCGTTACCCCTGATTTCTGATCTGTTCTCCAGAGTTAAAGGTGCTTGCTGGTTTACCAAGCTTGACCTCAGGGGGGCGTATAATCTTATTCGCATTAAGCATGGGGATGAATGGAAGACGGCGTTTAATACTCCGGAGGGACATTTTGAGTACCTGGTGATGCCTTTTGGGCTCACTAATGCCCCTTCTGTCTTCCAGTGCTTCATGAACTTTATATTTCGAGACTTTGTGGATAAATTTTTGATTATCTATCTGGATGATATTTTGATCTTCTCCAAGGATTGGGACTCTCATGTGGAACATGTTCGGACTGTGTTCCGGATTTTGAGGGAGAATCCCCTGTATGTCAAGGGATCGAAATGCCTTTTTGGGGTACAGAGGATTTTATTTTTGGGATTTATTTTGTCTCCGTCAACTATTGAAATGGACCCGGCCAAGGTACAGGCCATTTATGATTGGGTTCAGCCCACTTCTTTGAAGGCCCTCCAGAAGTTTTTGGGTTTTGCTAATTTTTATCGGAAATTTATAGCTAATTTTTCTGGTATTGCCAAGCCATTGACGGATTTGACTAGGAAGGGGGCTGATGTGCTGAATTGGTCTCCGGAGGCTGTTTCTTCCTTTCAGGAGCTGAAGCGAAGATTCACTTCTGCTCCGGTTTTGCGGCAACCTGATGTCTCACTCCCGTTTCAGGTGGAGGTGGACGCTTCTGAGATTGATGCAGGAGCGGTGTTGTCCCAAAAAGATCCTGTGACATCTAAAATGAATCCTTGTGCTTTCTTTGCCCGAAAGTTCTCCCCATCCGAACGTAACTATGATGTGGGGAATCGGGAACTGTTGGCCATGAAATGGGCATTTGAGGAGTGGAGACATTGGTTGGAGGGAGCCAAACACCAAGTCGTGGTCCTTACTGACCACAAGAATTTGATTTACCTGGAGTCGGCCAAGCGCTTGAATCCTCGACAGGCTAGGTGGGCCTTGTTTTTCACACGTTTTGATTTTGTGGTCTCTTTTCTTCCGGGCACTAAGAATGTCAAGGCTGACGCCCTCTCTAGGAGTTTCCTTGCTGATTCTCCTGTTGTGACTAAGTCTGCTACCATCTTAGGCGAGGGGGTAGGTCTTTCTGCCATCTCGCCCGATTTGAGACGTGCTCTGGAAGAGTTTCAGGAGGACAAACCTGAGCGTTGTCCCAGTGGAAAGTTGTATGTCCTGACCAGTGGAGGAAGAGAGTGATGTCTGAAGTTCATTGCTCTGCATTGGCTGGTCATCCAGGTATTTTTGGTACTAGAGATCTGGTGAGTCGGTCTTTTTGGTGGCCCGCCTTGTCTCATGATGTCAGGAATTTTGTGCAGTCCCGAGGACCACTCTATATGAGGGGAATGGCAACGGAGCCAGGGAACCCCAAGGAGCACCTGATCGATGCCCTCTGGCATAATGAGCAGAGAAAGCGTCTCCTGGTGAGACGGTGAAATTGAGAGCCTAAGGCTGGTTTCACATTTGCGTTTTTTAGCGCTGGAAAAAAACGCATACCTGCGCATGCGTTTTTTCCCCTATATTTAACATGGGTGCGCATACCTGCGCGCTTGTAAGCGCATGTATGCGATTTTCATGCGCTGCATTTTTTTGGGGTGTGCATTGGTATTTTCCAGACGCAGCATGTTGCATTTTTTGGCCCTGCAAAAAAGCGCATGCGCACATATGCGCACGTTTTGCGCTAAAAATGGCCATTATAGCCTATGGATGCGCATATGTGCGCACTGGCATGCTCATGTATGCGTTTTTTTGCATATGCGTTTTTTTTTTTTAACCATGGAATTTAGGGGTTTGGGTTAGAGTTAGGGTTAGTTAAGGGGGTTTAGGGTTAGGGTTAGGGTCAGGGTCAGGGTTAGGGTTGGGGTTTGGGTCAGGGTTAGGGTTAAGTATGGTTTGGTTAAGGGTTAGGGTCAGGGTTAGGGTCAGGATTAGGGTTAAGTATGGTTTTGTTAAGGGTTAGGGTCAGGGTTAGGGTTAGGGTTAGGGTTAGGGTCAGGGTTAGGGTTAGGGTTAGGGTCAGGGTTAGGGTTAGGGTCAGGGTTAGGGTTAAGTATGGTTTTGTTAAGGATTAGGGTCAGGGTTAGGGTCAGGATTAGGGTTAAGTATGGTTTTGTTAAGGGTTAGGGTCAGGGTTAGGGTTAGGGTTAGGGTCAGGGTTAGGGTTAGGGTTAGGGTCAGGGTTAGGGTTAGGGTCAGGGTTAGGGTTAAGTATGGTTTTGTTAAGGATTAGGGTCAGGGTTAGGGTCAGGATTAGAGTTAAGTATGGTTTTGTTAAGGGTTAGGGTCAGGGTTAGGGTTAGGGTTAGGGTCAGGGTTAGGGTTAGGGTTAGGGTTAGGGTCAGGGTTAGGGTTAGGGTTAGGGTTAGGGTCAGGGTTAGGGTTAAGTATGGTTTTGTTAAGGGTTAGGGTCAGGGTTAGGGTTAGGGTCAGGGTTAGGGTTAGGGTTAGGGTTAGGGTCAGGGTTAGGGTTAGGGTCAGGGTTAGGGTTAGTTAGGGTTTAGGGTTTGGGTTAGGGTTAAGTATGATTTGGTTAAGGGTTAGGGTCAGGGTTAGGGTTAGGGTTAGGGTCAGGGTTAGGGTTAGGGTCAGGGTTAGGGTTAGTAAAGTCATGGTTTGGGTAGTGTGAGGGGCCACCTAAAAATGTTGGAAAAAAACGCAAACGCGGTAAAAACGCACTAAAAACGCATACAAACGCATAAAAACGCTGCGTTTTTTTCATGCATGCTCATAAAAATGCTTGAAAAAAACGCAGCAGTTGTATGCTTATGTATGCGTTTTTTCAATGCGTTTTTTTGCGGGAAAAACGCGCTGCAAAAAAAAGCAAGTGTGAAACTAGCCTAAGGGGTGCTGTTTGGTGGGTAATCTGGGATGATAAGGTCGCCCCGTTGACCACCCTGATGGGCACTGGGTGAGGAAGTGGTACCAACGGGATAGCGTGCTGTTGGGCGAAGGATGAAGACATAAAGTTCCCTTCTGCCCTGGAGTCCACTGTTGTGAGTTCATTTTTCCCTTCACCATTGAGGTCTGATGAACTCCCTCCTCTGGTGAAGGAAGGTAGTGAGGCTGATTACCAAACACCTGGGCAGCTAGATAATGACTGGGTGGCTGGAATTGAGGACTGGATATAAGGCTGCCGACGCCCTTCTTCCTGGCTGGTGATTTTCCTGCTGGATTCTTGGAGACCAGTCTGATTCCTGCATCTCAAAGCTAAGTTTTTCTGCTCTGCTTTGTAATCTTCAGTTTTGTTTTTGTTTTGCCTTGTTTTTTGGGAGTTCTGCCATCCCCGGCCGGGGGTGAGCTGAATTCCATTTTTGTCTTTGATCTGTTGATCTTTTGCTCTGTCTTCAGAATATACCTGAGTGCTGATATAGTCTTTTGAAGCCTAGCAACTTCAGGGCCTGTTTTTCCTATCAGTCGGTTGGCTCATTTTGATAGGGTTTTTGCGGATGGCAGACAGCAGCTTTCCTATCCTGTCCTATGTAGTTAGCTTGGGCCCCATCATTTGCTCAACCTATCTTTCTATCTGTGTTAGTGTTTTCATCTTGCTTCACCGTCATTATATGTTGGGGGCTGCCTATTGCTTTGGGGTCTGCTCTGGGGCAGTTTAGTTTTCCCCTTTCTGTCTTTAGGCTATGTAGTTCTCCGGCTGTGATCGAGGGGTCTAGGGCTCCGTAGGAACCCCCCACGGCTAATGCTAGCTGTTGTGGATAGGTTCAGGGGTCTGCAATCCGATAGCTGCCAACCTCTCTGGTTTTTCTGGACTTAGCTGGTATTTTGTCTTTTCCTCCTTCGGTGACTCATCACAACAGAATCACCAGCCATACCGCAGATCCTAGGGTACTCAATAGCAGGAGAGAATTGTAAAAAAAAAAAAAATATAAGGAAAAAAAAAAAGTGTCAGAATTTTTTTTTTTTGGTGCATATTTTTTCCTCTATATCTCTGATGCCGTAGGGGGAATTTTTCTCTCAATGGAGATGAAGCAATTGTCTGATCGTGTGGAGCAGCTCGCTGCTGAAGTGCGGGGAATTTCCGCCTATCTTGCTCATTCACCTGCTGCTGAACCAAAGATTCCCACTCCTGATGTGTTTTTTGGGGATCGGTCTAAATTCTTGAATTTCAAGAGTAATTGTAAATTATTTTTTGCCTTGAAGCCTAACTCGTCGGGGAACTCCGCGCAGCAGGTTAAAATTGTCATCTCTTTGCTGCGCGGCGATCCCCAGGATTGGGCGTTTTCTTTGAAACCTGATGATCCTATTCTGAATAATGTGAATGCATTTTTTCAAGCCTTGGGGTTGTTGTATGATGAACCTAATGCTATTGATCAGGCTGAAAAGACCCTGTTGGCATTAAGCCAGGGTCGGGATTCGGCAGAGTTGTACTGTCAAAAATTCCGAAAGTGGGCGGTCCTTACTACCTGGAATGATGGTGCCTTGGCAGCCCTCTTTCGGAAGGGTTTGTCAGAAACTGTAAAAGATACTATGGTGGGATTTCTTGTTCCCTCTGGTCTTGACGATTCTATGTCATTAGCCATTCAGGTGGATCGGCGTTTACGTGAACGCAAAACTACACGAGAGATGTTGCCACCTGTTGAACAAATGTCTGAACCTATGCAATGTGATAGAGTTTTATCTAGGGCGCAACGTCAGGAGTTCAGAAGGCGTAATAAGCTGTGTTTTTTTTGTGGCGATGCCTCTCATATTATTGCTGTCTGCCCTAAACGAGAGAAACGTTGTGCACACACGTTTTCTGTGGGTGGTGTGCAACCTAAGTTTCTTCTGGCAATTACTCTGATCTGCTCCCTGTCCACATTTTCCGCCAAGGCTTTTGTGGATTCAGGAGCAGCTCTGAACCTGATGGACTTGGATTTTGCTAAACGTTGTGGATTTCCTATGACACCTCTGCGGACGCCTATCCCTTTGAGGGGTATTGATGCTACTCCTTTGGCGAAGAATAAACCTCAGTTTTGGACCCAGGTGGTAATGCGGGTCGCCGCAGACCATCAAGAAAATTGCAGATTTTTGGTGTTGCATAATTTGCATGATACCATTGTTCTTGGGTTTCCCTGGTTGCAAATCCATAATCCAGTTCTGGATTGGAAATCTGTGTCTGTGGTGAGTTGGGGTTGTCGGTGTGCCCTTAGTGACGCTCCTGTTTTCTCCACCTCTCCCTAGTCGCATGATGTTCCTGACTATTTGGCTGACTTTTATGATGTATTTAGTGAGAATGAGTCTGCGTCTTTGCCTCCTCATAGGAGTTATGACTGTGCAATTGAGCTGAACCCGGGGTGTAAATTCCCCAAGGGTCGGCTTTTCAATTTATCTGTACCCGAGCACGAGGCTATGCGATCCTATATTAAGGAGGCATTGGAGAAGGGTCATATTAGACCATCCTCTTCACCCTTAGGTGCTGGGGTTTTTTTCGTGGCTAAAAAGGATGGTTCATTAAGACCTTGTATTGACTATCGTGCCCTCAACAAAATTACTGTTAAATATCAGTATCCGTTACCCCTGATTTCTGATCTGTTCTCCAGAGTTAAAGGTGCTTGCTGGTTTACCAAGCTTGACCTCAGGGGGGCGTATAATCTTATTCGCATTAAGCATGGGGATGAATGGAAGACGGCGTTTAATACTCCGGAGGGACATTTTGAGTACCTGGTGATGCCTTTTGGGCTCACTAATGCCCCTTCTGTCTTCCAGTGCTTCATGAACTATATATTTCGAGACTTTGTGGATAAATTTTTGATTATCTATCTGGATGATATTTTGATCTTCTCCAAGGATTGGGACTCTCATGTGGAACATGTTCGGACTGTGTTCCGGATTTTGAGGGAGAATCCCCTGTATGTCAAGGGATCGAAATGCCTTTTTGGGGTACAGAGGATTTTATTTTTGGGATTTATTTTGTCTCCGTCAACTATTGAAATGGACCCGGCCAAGGTACAGGCCATTTATGATTGGGTTCAGCCCACTTCTTTGAAGGCCCTCCAGAAGTTTTTGGGTTTTGCTAATTTTTATCAGAAATTTATAGCTAATTTTTCTGGTATTGCCAAGCCATTGACGGATTTGACTAGGAAGGGGGCTGATGTGCTGAATTGGTCTCCGGAGGCTGTTTCTTCCTTTCAGGAGCTGAAGCGAAGATTCACTTCTGCTCCGGTTTTGCGGCAACCTGATGTCTCACTCCCGTTTCAGGTGGAGGTGGACGCTTCTGAGATTGATGCAGGAGCGGTGTTGTCCCAAAAAGATCCTGTGACATCTAAAATGAATCCTTGTGCTTTCTTTTCCCGAAAGTTCTCCCCATCCGAACGTAACTATGATGTGGGGAATCGGGAACTGTTGGCCATGAAATGGGCATTTGAGGAGTGGAGACATTGGTTGGAGGGAGCCAAACACCAAGTCGTGGTCCTTACTGACCACAAGAATTTGATTTACCTGGAGTCGGCCAAGCGCTTGAATCCTCGACAGGCTAGGTGGGCCTTGTTTTTCACACGTTTTGATTTTGTGGTCTCTTTTCTTCCGGGCACTAAGAATGTCAAGGCTGACGCCCTCTCTAGGAGTTTCCTTGCTGATTCTCCTGTTGTGACTAAGTCTGCTACCATCTTAGGCGAGGGGGTAGGTCTTTCTGCCATCTCGCCCGATTTGAGACGTGCTCTGGAAGAGTTTCAGGAGGACAAACCTGAGCGTTGTCCCAGTGGAAAGTTGTATGTTCCTGACCAGTGGAGGAAGAGAGTGATGTCTGAAGTTCATTGCTCTGCATTGGCTGGTCATCCAGGTATTTTTGGTACTAGAGATCTGGTGAGTCGGTCTTTTTGGTGGCCCGCCTTGTCTCATGATGTCAGGAATTTTGTGCAGTCCTGTGGGACTTGCTCCCGGTCTAAACCTTGTTCTCGCTCTAGTGGCTTGTTGATGCCTTTGCCGGTGCCCAGGAGGCCATGGACCCATATTTCAATGGATTTTATCTCTGATATGCCTGTCTCTCAGAGAATGACTGTTATTTGGGTGATTTGTGATAGATTCTCTAAGATGGTCCATCTTGTACCACTCCCTAAGTTGCCATCTTCCTCTGAGTTGGTGCCCTTGTTTTTGCAACAGGTGGTTCGCTTGCACAGGATTCCTGAGAACATTGTATCTGACAGAGGAGTTCAGTTTGTGTCTAGATTTTGGAGGACTTTCTGTTCCAAGCTGGGAATTCAGTTGTCCTTCTCCTCTGCGTTTCACCCTCAGACCAATGGGCAGACGGAGAGAACAAACCAGACTTTGGAGTCGTATTTGAGATGTTTTATTTCTGCCGATCAGGATGATTGGGTTTCATTTTTGCCCTTGGCAGAATTTGCTTTAAATAATAGAGCTAGTTCTGCCACTTTGATGTCACCTTTTTTTTGTAACTTTGGTTTTCACCCTCGATTTTCTTCAGGGCTGGTGGAGCCTTCTGCCTGCCCAGGTGTTGACACTGTGGTGGAGAGAATGCACCAGATCTGGGACCAAGTAGTGGATAAGTTGTCTCTCTCCCAGGAAAAGGCCCAGCGGTTTTCCAACCGGCGTAGGACCGTTGGTCCCCAGTTTAAGGTGGGTGATATGGTTTGGTTGTCATCAAAAAATATCGCTATGAAGGTGGCTTCTCCTAAGTTTAAGCCTAGATTGATTGGACCTTACAAGATTTTGGAGATTATTAATCCGGTCTCTTTTCGGTTGGCTCTTCCTGTCACATTTAAAATTCATAATGTGTTTCATAAGTCCTTGTTGAAGAGGTTTGTTGAACCAGTAGTTCTTGTGGTGGCACCTCCTGAGCCTGTATTGGTTGAAGGTAACATGGAATATGAGGTAGAGAAGATACTGGATTCCCGTCTGGCTAGACGGAGACTCCAGTATTTGGTTAAGTGGAAGGGTTATGGTCAGGAGGATAATTCCTGGGTCTCTGCCTCTGATATTCATGCCGAAAGATTGGTGCGTGCCTTTCATCGGGCTCACCCGGATCGCCCTGGTGGCATGGATGAGGGTTCGGTGACCCCTCCTCAAGGGGGAGGTACTGTTGTGAGTTCATTTTTCCCTTCACCATTGAGGTCTGATGAACTCCCTCCTCTGGTGAAGGAAGGTAGTGAGGCTGATTACCAAACACCTGGGCAGCTAGATTATGACTGGGTGGCTGGAATTGAGGACTGGATATAAGGCTGCCGACGCCCTTCTTCCTGGCTGGTGATTTTCCTGCTGGATTCTTGGAGACCAGTCTAATTCCTGCATCTCAAAGCTAAGTTTTTCTGCTCTGCTTTGTAATCTTCAGTTTTGTTTTTGTTTTGCCTTGTTTTTTGGGAGTTCTGCCATCCCCGGCCGGGGGTGAGCTGAATTCCATTTTTGTCTTTGATCTGTTGATCTTTTGCTCTGTCTTCAGAATATACCTGAGTGCTGATATAGTCTTTTGAAGCCTAGCAACTTCAGGGCCTGTTTTTCCTATCAGTCGGTTGGCTCATTTTGATAGGGTTTTTGCGGATGGCAGACAGCAGCTTTCCTATCCTGTCCTATGTAGTTAGCTTGGGCCCCATCATTTGCTCAACCTATCTTTCTATCTGTGTTAGTGTTTTCATCTTGCTTCACCGTCATTATATGTTGGGGGCTGCCTATTGCTTTGGGGTCTGCTCTGGGGCAGTTTAGTTTTTCCCCTTTCTGTCTTTAGGCTATGTAGTTCTCCGGCTGTGATCGAGGGGTCTAGGGCTCCGTAGGAACCCCCCACGGCTACTGCTAGCTGTTGTGGATAGGTTCAGGGGTCTGCAATCCGATAGCTGCCAACCTCTCTGGTTTTTCTGGACTTAGCTGGTATTTTGTTTTTTCCTCCTTTGGTGACTCATCATAACAGTCCACCGTGACCTGTACCTCCCAGGAGGAAGCACCGCTATCTATTGTCCCTTGGAGCGCCGGTTTGGGGGAGAAGGTCTCCATAGCGAATAGACCCCCACCAATTACCAGTGGACGCGATCGTTTTTTCGGCTGCTGCAGACACCTGTTAGCCAGGTGACCAGAATGTCGACACTGGTAACAGCGTGTGGAGCTTTGTGCCGTACGCATCTGGGGATCGGTGCAGGACACCTCCATGGGCTCTGGAGGTAAACTCTCTGGCTCGGGTGGTCCTAGAGGTTCAAAGAGGTTGTGAGCCAAGTTATCCTTCTGCCTGGATTGAGAACGCTCCTGCCCGCACTCCGAAAAACAGAGATCGATGCGGGTGGAAATGGCAATCAGCTCCTCCAGACATACGGGAACCACCCTGGTAGATAGAGCATCCTTAACATGCTCCGCCAAACCTCTCCAGAACACAGGGATGAGGGTTTTATCAGGCCATTCCAGCTTGGAAGCCAGTGTCCGGAATCGGACAGCGTACTGGCTGACCGAGAGGGATCCCTGTGATAATTTGGATTTCTGGATCACGGAGTGAACTACTTATACGATGGACTACTTGCTAGAGATGGGGTGCACCTTACGAAGACTGGTAAGCATGTATTTGGAAGTCGCCTTGCTACACTTGTAAGGAGAGCTTTAAACTAGAACAACATGGGAAGGGAAGCAAAAGACCAGAAAAAGCCATACACCTGACAAATGCTATTGAGAACTCTGCTATTAGAAGTGGAAAGGAAGAACAAAGACGAAAGAATCTAATTAATAAAAATATTGGAGAAAGAGAAACCAATCACAAACTAAAATGTTTCTATACTAATGCACAAAGCATGGGCAACAAACAAGGAGAATTGGAACTACTAACACAGGAAAAGAAATATGATGTCATTGGAATCACTGAAACTTGGTGGGACAATACACATGATTGGAATACAAGACTAGAAGGATACAACTTATTTGCAAGAAACAGACTTGATAAACGAGGAGGGGGTGTCGCATTGTATGTTAGAAACGCGTATATCTGCACAGAGATTGAAGCTTCAGAGACTGGGAGTTCTGTGGAAACTGTTTGGGTAAGAATACAAGGACAGAACAATGGAAAGGACACCATTGTAGGCATTTACTACAGGCCGCCTGTGCAAGCTGAAGCTATGGATGAACTCTTTATGCATCAAATGGCCAAGTTCTCCAAAAAATATGACATAGTTGTCATGGGAGATTTCAACTATCCAGACATTTGTTGGGAATCTCTCTCAGGCAAAACTAACAGGTCAAGGAAATTCTTATCCTCTCTTGCTGACAACTTTATCTTCCAAAAGGTAAGGGAGAAAACAAGGGGAACTGCTACCTTGGATCTAATCCTTATAAACAGGGAGGAAATGGTTGAGGAGGTAAAAGTGGCTGGGACCCTAGGAGGTAGCGACCATGCTATTTTAGAATTTTGGATAACTAGAGGCGGAAGACCTGTGAAGACTCAGACGTCAAGGTTAGATTTCAGAAAGGCAGATTTTAAGGGATTCAGAAAGAGAATTGGAGGGATCCAATGGCTGGATATCCTTAAAGACAAAAATGTCCAGGAAGGATGGGAAATCTTGAAAAATGAAATTCTCAAAGCACAGTTGTTAACAATTCCGAAAAGAGGGAAGAATAGGAAGCAGTTAAGGAAACCAGGATGGATGAACACAGAACTTAAGCACATGCTAAAAAGGAAGAAAAAAATGTTTATAAAATGGAAAGAGGGAGGCATATCTAAAGAAGAATATAATGCTGTCTGCAGAACCTGCAGGGCACAAATCAGATTAGCTAAAGCTGAAAATGAATTGAGGCTTGCAAGAGATGTCAAAAGCAATAATAAAGGATTTTGGGGATATGTCAAAAGTAAAAGAAAAGTCAAAGATGCTATAGGATTTTTACAGGATGAAAATGATGAAATGGTAAGACAGGATGTTGAGAAGGCTGAACTTTTAAATTCCTATTTTGCATCTGTTTTCTCTCAGAAAGGAAATGTAACATCAACTGTTATTCACTGTCCTATTAAGGGAATAGAAGAATCCAGGATATCTATAAACAGAAAGATAGTGAGGAAACACTTAGCTAGCCTAAATGAATTCAAATCTCCAGGTCCAGATGAATTACACCCCAGAGTACTGAAGGAGATAGCAGAAGAAATTTTTGAACCCCTCTCTATAATCTTTGAAAATTCTTGGAGAACAGGAGAAGTGCCAGAAGACTGGAGAAGAGCAAATGTTGTTCCTATCTTCAAAAAGGGGAAGAAGGTGGACCCAGGTAACTATAGGCCGGTGAGTCTGACTTCTATACCAGGAAAGATCTTTGAACAAATTATTAAACAACATGTATGTCAATACCTGGATAAGAATGAAGTGATTAAACAGAGTCAGCATGGGTTTGTAACTAATAAGTCATGTCAGACTAACTTAATTTCCTTCTATGATGGTATCACTGATTGGGTGGATCAAGGAAATGCTGTAGATATAGTATATCTTGACTTCAGCAAAGCATTTGACAAAGTCTCTCATACAATCCTTATTGAAAAAATGATTAAGTATGGAATGGACAAGGCAACTGTTAGGTGGATTCATAACTGGCTTAGTGATCGGACCCAAAGAGTGGTCGTAAATGGCTGCACATCCAGTTGGAAGAATGTCTCAAGTGGGGTACCACAGGGCTCTGTCCTGGGCCCTGTATTGTTCAACATCTTTATCAACGATTTAGATGAAGGAATTGAGGGTAAACTGATTAAATTTGCTGATGACACAAAGCTAGGAGGGATAGCTAATACTAGAGAAGAGAGAGAGAGGATTCAAAAAGATTTAAATAAACTGGAGAAGTGGGCAGCAACTAACAGAATGGTTTTTAACAGGGAGAAATGCAAAGTACTACATCTGGGCAATAAAAATGGAAAAAGCATATATAGAATGGGAGGAATAGGGCTAAGTGACAGCACATGTGAAAAAGACTTGGGTATACTAATAGATCACAGACTGAATATGAGTCAACAGTGTGATGCAGCAGCAAAAAAGGCAAATGCAATTCTAGGATGTATTAACAGAAGCATACAGTCTAGATCACGTGAAGTCATTATTTCCCTCTACTCCTCTTTGGTCAGACCTCATCTGGAATATTGTGTCCAGTTTTGGGCACCACATTTTAAAAAAGACATCAACAAACTGGAGCAAGTTCAGAAAAGAGCGACCAGAATGGTGACCGGTCTGCAAACCCTGTCTTATGAGGAAAGGTTGCAGGATTTGGGAATGTTTAGTTTGCAAAAGAGAAGACTGAGAGGAGACTTAATAGCTGTCTACAAATATCTAAAGGGCTGTCACATTGTAGAAGGATCAACTTTATTCTCATTTGCACAAGGAAAGACTAGAAGCAATGGGATGAAACTGAATGGGAGGAGACACAGATTAGATATTAGAAAAAACTTTTTGACAGTTAGAGTGATCAATGAGTGGAACAGGCTGCCACGAGAAGTGGTGAGTTCTCCTTCAATGGAAGTCTTCAAACAGAGGCTGGACAGACATCTGACTGGGATGATTTAGCGAATCCTGCTTTGAGCAGGGGGTTGGACCAGATGGCCCAGGAGGTCCCTTCCAACTCTACGATTCTATGATTCTATGATTCTATGATTCTATAATGCTAGTAGCTGGAGAGAGGTGTCGTGAGTGACTCGTGGCCCCACAAAGACCTGCTTAAGAGATGTTAGGAACTGAGCAGCGGTCCGAACCACAGGGTCACCACGCTCCCACAGTGGCGTGGCCCACTCCAACGCCCTGCCCGACAGAAGGGAAATGATAAACCCCACCTTAGCCCACTCTGTAGGGAATCGCGCGGCCAGTAACTCAAGCTGGATAGAGCACTGGCTCACAACACCCCTACAGGAGGAGCTGTCACCAGAAAATGTAATCGGGTAACGGGAGGCGGGATACTGTTGGCACAGGCGTGGCCGTGGACACACGCGAGACAGCCTCTGCGACTGCCTGCGCAGCAGCCTCAGTAACCTTCGCAGCTGAGGCGGAACTCTCGAGAGTCGCCAACCTGCCCTCCAGCTGGCAAATGTACTGCAAAAGCTGCTGCTGGTCTGCCATTGCTAGCCAGACCCTGGCGCTAGTATAATGTTAGGGACAGCGGAACGCACTAAATATAAAATAATGTAAAGTGCGTTCGCCGCCCGGGGTCCACCATGCAGAGGGTATTAACAATGCTGCTAGCCAATGGCGGACGTGCAATATGGCGGTATTACGCACGCGGGTTGAACGTAACCCAGGTGCACTGAGCGATCTCTATTTACTCACAGAGATGCCTTAAGTGAAAAACACTAAAAGGCTGAGCCTGTTAGCGTCACATGTCTCAGAGAAGTGCACGCACGGTATATGGTTACAGGAGCTGGGCCCTAGGCAGAGGGTCTGCGTCCATCTAGACCTACCGTGCGTGTGGCGTCGCAACTGCGGACGCCAAGAGGAGCTTCAGACTGCAGTGCGGCAACAGACACTGCCGCTAGTCGACAATGCCCGGAAGCAGGCGCACTGTCGGAGCTAGCACTGTGGAGGATGCTGTAGTGGCTTGTAGCTTGCCACTGGCTGGCGCTGACTCTATAGCTAAGTCCCTATACACAGTCATAATATCAAAGGGAGGGGATCTTAATGAGTCATTCGCAGGTTCATGCAACCATCACCATTCACACAGTAGCAACTAGAGACTATACTAGCGCATGGCCGAGCGATCTTGCAAACCTTTTATAGCCAGGACCTTCCGGAAGCTTCCAGATCCGTGAGATGGACCAATCAGATCTGGAGAAGGACCTGGACATTTGGTTCCCGATCTCCAATGGGAGATCGTCTCGTGAGCATGCTCAGTGGAGTGACAGAAGGACTTAGCCTCTGGAGCGATTTGCTGCTGAGCAGCCTGCATTGCCATTGCTGACCCAAAGGTGGCAGCAATATCCAGCCCCACAGAGCAGGTCTGGGCAGTGCGCCTGGGAAGCCAGGATTGCTGAGTAATCTCCTCTGCAGTTGAAAGACAATGGGAGACCGCAGAATGTGAGGCTCTGGATTCCTGTTGAACCGCTAAAGGAACCTGACACCTAACAAGGGGTCATATTGGTTAGGTGTTCCTCCAACTACCCTATCCATAGAAACATAGACCTGGCCACTGAGGTGGCTGCTATGTTATCCCTTATGAGGGCCGCCAAAGACTCCCATGTCCTTTTTAATAGAACGTCCGCCTTCCTGTCCATCGGGTCCCAGAGACTTGATGAGTCCTCAAACGGGATGGCAGTTTTCTTGGTGACCTTGGCTACCGGAACATCGGTTTTGGGGACTTCTTCCCACGTTCGTGTTTCCTTGAGGTCAAAAGGCAGATGACTTTTAAAGTCCCGGGATAGTACAAGCCGCCGTTCTGCCTCTTTCCATTCCTCATGGACTACTATTGTCTTAATGTGTTCACTTACGGGGAACACCGTCTGTCTCCGGGCCACCAGACCTCCGAACATCAAGTCCTGTCTGGATTGCGGTTTAGGAACTTCCTCGATCTGCATAGTGTTCCTGACCGCCTGGACTAACTCGTCAGTGTCCTCCAGCCTGAACAGGAATTTCCTGCCTGGATCTTGTATGTCCGCCAGGATCTCTCTGTCACGCCGCCTCCGCATACTCACCTGACCGCTCCCACGCCGTATCCCCCCCACCGCCCGACAGCCACGGCGGTCCCCTCTGACAGGCTCGCGGCCGACGGGGTCTCTGCATGCAATGCGCATGCACCAAAGGCCGTGGCCGTGCCTCCCTCCTGTTACTTGTGCTCCGGCAATGCCCTGACCCGGAAGCACCTACGGACCAATGGCAGACCTGACAGGGCCATATCAGGCCGCTCCCCCCTGAGGGAGGCGGCTGAATCGTTGTGTTTGCTAGCACACTGGGCCCTGTTTCCTCATGTGCTCTCTGCAGTCTCGCAGTCCTGCCTTCCGTGGTCCCTGCAGTATCCCCGCAGTCCGGTGCTCTGTGCGTCCAGCTATCTACACTCCAGTCCTGCCTCCGGTGTTTCTGCTCCACCCTGCTATTCTCACTCCAGTCCTTCAGTCCTACTCCAGTCCTGCCTCCGGTGTTCCTGCTCCATCCTGCTATCCACACTCCAGTCCTTCAGTCCTATTCCAGTCCTGCCTCTGGTGTTCCTGCTCCACCCTGCTATCCACACTTCAGTCCTTCAGTCCTACTCCAGTCCTGCCTCCGGTGTTCCTGCTCCATCCTGCTATCCACACTCCAGTCCTACAGTCCTACTCCAGTCCTGCCTCCCATGTTCCTGCTCCGTCCTGTTGTCTATGGTCCAGTCCTGCAGTCCTACTCCGGTCTAGTCTCCAGTGACCCCGCTCTGTTGTCTACGCTTCAGTCCCACACTCCTACTCCAGTCCGTCCTGAGCCGCCCCTCTCAGTACCGGCTATCGTGGTACCCGAACCCCTGGGCCTGCTCCTAACAATCCCTCTATAGGGGTCGGCTCCACCTGGCAGCTCGCCCGGGGCCCCTCGGTGCCACGGTCCAGAGGGTCCACTCCGGGAGATTTGTCTCCTGACCAGCCGTGGTAACACTCTCCTTCCTCCTCTGGATCCGAGTCCTGGTAGTCTGACTCCTCAATCGAGCTTGCTTCGGAAACTGGGTCTGCCTCCCACCTCGGACGCTTGTGGCTCGGCCCTGGACTGGGGGACTGGGGACTTCTGTCATGTGAGGCTGGCTCTGGAGGCTTGGACTTCCTCCTGTATCAAGGATCTCATCTCGGAGAGGAGGGATGGCTGTTCATCTCTTATGACCCTTGATGTGCAGGGTCCACAGAGGGTTTTGCTATGGGTGTCTGGCAGCTTTACCCTGCATACAGGGCATCGGACCGACTTGGATGTGGTCTTGCAGGGTCATTAGTCACTGACGGGGTGGCTGCTGGGGATCCCTTAGCCTATCAACATAAGATGGGGTACCCATGTCAGTCGTCCTGGGCTGCAGGGATGGGTGTGGGGCAGGTGATCTGCGCCAGGCGCACTTACCCCCCATTCGCCGCAGCCTCTGCATCCATCCTGCAGCGATCTGTGCTTCCAGAGAGATTGTCAGCCCCTGGAGCGCGCGCTGCGATGCAGACCGGTGTGTGATGTCACCGGCAGTGACGCTCGAGCTCTCGCGATAGGCCAGGTCCTGTCGCTTCCGCTTCTTCCCTGACTCTAGCCCCTCCTGCGCCTCTGATGGTGCTTTCCTCGTGATGCCGGCGCCCGCCCGGCCAGCTGCCTGCGGGGGACCGACCTTCACCTGCCATGGCGGCCACCGACTGGAGCCGAGAGCCTCCCACCAGGAGGAGCAGCTCCCTCCAGGAGCGTCATCCTGCTCCTGGCCTTTGGGGCAGAGGGAATCCCCCACCGGGAAGTTTCGGCCCGGGCTTCTTGACAGGGGAAAGGTTTGGACTGGCTGCCCGATCCCCCTGGGCCCTCCTGTAAGCTCTGCAGCTCCTCTCGCGTGTCCCTCCATGCAGGGACAGGAAAAACACTGAGGGAAATGGGGTGGGACGGGACCTTTTAACCTCTCGTGTGCTTTCCTGTCCCTGTAAGGAGGAGGAGGACGTCCTCCATGGTGCTGTCAGGTGGACGTCCTGGAAAATGAGTCTTACCCACCGAGGTAATAAGTATACCCGGGTTGCCAACCTCCCCGCAACCCAGGCCCACTAGTTTTCCGGTGGTTTGTTTAAACTGAAATCAGGAAGGACATGTGCTAACAAAATGACCCTTTTTGCCACAACAGAAACACACACCGCCCTTACACTGGACAACTGTCAATTTGCAATGTTGAGATGCCGCACCCACCTGCATGGGTTCCACAGTTGGCTCAGTACGGACCACTCTCAATCCTGGACCTCCCGCCCCCGGAGATGACTCCCTATGTCTCTGGTGAAGCCGGTGATCAACCCAGAACCCCAGAGACATGGTTGCCTCAAGGGAGTCATGAGTCTCATAGAGAACTAACACATCTCTTACTCTCACTGAGAGGTCCTCACAGAACGGACTACGGAGGACCACCGAGTCATTCCACTTAGTGTCCGTGGCCCACGTCCAGAATATGAAGCAATATTCCTCCACCAGCGGTCTCCTTCCTTTGGCGTAGAGAGGACTCAGCCAGGGAGATGTGATCGGGGTCATCATACACAAGGTCCAGAGCCTGAAAAAATCCCTCTACCTTCAGGAGTGACTGTGAGTCAGATGGGAGAGAAAACGCCCATGCTTGTGGGCCCCCCTGGAGGAGCGAGATTACAATCCCCACCCATTGCTCCTCTGTACCTGAGGATACCGGACACAACCTGAAATAAATATTGCAGGCCTCACGGAACACAACAACCTTGTCACGCCCCCAGAGAACCTGTCCAGTAATGCAACCTCGGGCTCCACAATGGTTTGCCTGGATGGCGAGATCCCCACACCAGATGTATTAGGGTCCTGTGAAACCACTGTGCGCAAATCTGCCACCTCCAGACTGAGCTGCTGTAACTGCCCTGTCAGAGCTGAGATAGGATCCATCATGGATCAGAACAATTGATTGTGATCAGAGTTAATGTTATGATTCAACTGGCGAGTGACCTGGAACCAGGGGCACCTATCCTAGCCCTAACTCTAGGGGGTGCCCTAGCTCACCCTGTTCCTCGGGATACTTCAGATGGTGAAGACGCCGGGGCCTCCGTCCTTGCCCTATCTCCTAGAACAGCCCTTCGTCTGTTCCCTTCCCCCACCCGAGGAAAAGAGGCGCTACTTTGTACCGCAGTGTAGGGAGGTGGCGGGGACCCTCAGCTGCTCCCTCTCTCCTTTATGTCGGACACGTGTCCTCCATGTGGTGTCCTGATAGTTGGCTATGTGTTAACGTACTATTGTTATGTACTACTATTTATTGCTGTATGTGTAGTGTGTGATGTTTACCCTATTTCATGTCTTTGTATTATACTGTACTGTATTGAACATGATTGATTCAGGGACAGTAAAGGTTAAACAGGGGGCAGGATTAGCAGAGGATGTTCCTGTCTCCCAGTCAGTGCCAGGACGCTTCCCACAGCCAGGAGCAGAAGGTGCCTCGGTTGAGGGGATAAAGCTGCCGCAGACTGCAGCCTCAGGCTGCCAGGCAGTGTAGACGGAACCTGGGACTGTGGGACCATCATCAGAAAAACTGATACTGACTGGTCCCAAGTAGCTGCAGAGGAAGAGCAGGAAGCATTGTTTCATGTACAGTAAAGTTTTCCCTGCTGGATCAGAACTGTGCCTGTGGTGTTTTCCTGGATCCTCATCCCTGGTGGCTACAGTGAGCATGGTGAATGCCTGTGCTGTAGGATTGGGACCACACCTGTCTTTTTCATGTGCAAGGGGTCGGGGTGCTTATGGACTGTTGCTTTAATAGACTTACTCATGACTACCACCCCGTGCCACCTTGTTACAGCAGTACACCAACCTGACAGACAGGGTATCAAAGTAAAGGGTAAACTGAAAACTACACACACAAAATATGCACTCATATATAACAGAGGTATTCGCCAGGGTGTGTAGGGAGGGAGAAGAAATCAAAACAGAAAACGATGAGGAATTTCCAATTATACAAACAAGAAACCAGTTGCTAAGGCTAGTTTCACACTTGCTTTTTTTTGCAGCGCGTTTTTCCCGCAAAAAAACGCATTGAAAAACGCATACAAAAGCATACAACTGCTGCGTTTTTTTCAAGCATTTTTATGAGCATGCATGAAAAAAACGCAGCGTTTTTATGCGTTTGTATGCGTTTTTAGTGCGCTTTTACCGCGTTTGCGTTTTTTTCCAACATTAGGTGGCCCCTCACACTAACCCAAACCATGACTTTACTAACCCTAACCCTGACCCTAACCCTGACCCTAACCCTTAACCAAACCATTCTTAACCCTAACCCAAACCCTAAACCCTAACTAACCCTGACCCTAAACCTAACCCTAACCCTGATCCTAATCCTAACCCTGACCCTAACCCTAACCCTTAACCAAACCATACCCTGATCCTAACCCTGACCCTGACCCTAACCCTAACCCTAACCCTTAACCAAACCATACCCTGATCCTAACCCTAACCCTGACCCTAACCCTAACCCTAACCCTAACCCTGACCCTAACCCTAACCCTTAACCAAACCATACCCTAACCCTAACCCTAACCCTTAACCAAACCATACCCTAACCCTAACCCTTAACCAAACCATACCCTAACCCTAACCCTTAACCAAACAATACCCTAACCCTAACCCTAACCCTTAACCAAACCATACCCTGATCCTAACCCTAACCCTGACCCTGACCCTAACCCTAACCCTTAACCAAACCATACCCTGATCCTAACCCTGACCCTGACCCTAACCCTAACCCTAACCAAACCATACCCTGATCCTAACCCTAACCCTGACCCTAACCCTAACCAAACCATACCCTGATCCTGACCCTGACCCTGACCCTGACCCTAACCCTAACCCTAAACCCCCTTAACTAACCCTAACTCTAGCCCAAACCCCTAAATTCCATTGTCTAAACTAATGGTAAAAAAAAACGCACGTGCAAAAAAACACATACATAAGCATGCCAATGCGCACATATGCTCACCATAGACTTATAATGGGTGTCTTGCTGTAAAAAAACGCATTGCGAGCGCATGCGTTTTTTTTAGGCAAGTCGGACGCACAAAAAATGCAACAGGTTGCATTTTGTGCGCCCAAGCGCATACCGCAAAAAAACGCATGCGCGGAAAAACGCGTACATAAGCGCATCCCATGCAAAGTATAGGAAAAAAACGCATGCGCTATTTAGCGCTAAAATACCGCGAAAAAAAACGCAAATGTGAAACCAGCCTAATAAATTCCTCCTGCTCTCCTTCACAAAACCAACTTCTCCCACTCCAATATCATGCAGCACATGCAAACTCTGACGATGACTTGGTAACTGAGCCCAGATTTTGTAGGGAAAAGGAGTGACTAAGGCTGGTTTCACATTAGCGTATCTGTGTGCAGCGAATGATCCGCATAGATCCGCATGCGTCACACATACCTATATTTAACACAGTGAACAATGGGGACATGCGTTTGCATGCGGTTGCGTACGCATGCGTCGTTTCGCGGTGTGCGGTCGTGTCCAGCGAACGCAACATGTTGCATTTTTTGAGGCGTCAATTATGCACAGTCATGAGCAAGCGGATGAGTGTGTCAAAACAGCGCATTACTGTCTATGGGAACACATTGGTATGCAAGGACATGCGTTCAAAACACATGCGTACTTCAGAATGAGCAGGTCCAGTAAATTATTTTACCACATGCTAATTGCCTGCTGTATGAAAGGAAGTGTGGACACTGCAAGGCCATTACTCTCCAGGCTCTGGATGTGAGCACAAGACTGTCTATGTAAGTATAGAACCTTTGAAAATGTCTGTCTGTCTCTGCAGTCTGTACTCTGTACTAATTTTATTTTCTGTTCCCTGTAGACTGGTTGCTGCTCCGGTTCCGGACTACTGTTGTTGCTTGCTTCTCCTGTCCAGGATTTCTCCATCCCGGTGGTGTGGTATTGACCCTTCTGTTCTCCTGTTCAGGATTTCTCCGTTCTGGTGCTGTGGTACTGACCCTCATTTCTCCTGTCCAGGATTTCTCCGTCTCTATGCTGTGCTGCTGTTCCGGTGCTGTTCTGCTGTCCCGGTGCTGTGCTGCTGTTCTGGTGCTGTTCTTCTGTCCCGGTGCTGTTCTCCTGTCCCGATGCTGTGCTGCCTGACTGCTGCACTGTTGGACTACTGCCTGTAATGTAAGTATTGGTGTCCATTGTGTTTTTTACTTTTATTTTTATTTTTTTGTGTGGCTCTTAACAAATTTAATTTTTCTTCTCTGTTCTTTTCTGTTCTGTTGCACTTGACTGCTGCCTGCTATTCCAACATGTCGTCCAGTGAAGCTTCCCAGAGTGGACATGACACTGATTATGTAATCAAATTTGATATACTGATTGGTATGTATTGACTGGCAATACTATCCATGCGGTAAATCATGCATTTTCTTTACAGGTACCTTCCACTGCGGAAGAGCAGGAGCAGTCGAGTGGAAATGAATCTACCCAGGGTCGTCGGCCTCAAGTTTCTGAGGAGGAAAGACAGGGTGTAAGTAGTCTTTTCATTGGCTTCACAGGCTAGGGAACAGGCAGCCGGTCCATCTGGTTTTCCCCTCTCCCAGCCCTCTGCCACTGGTTTTGTTGGGTGTCCTCGTCAGTGGCAGAGGGCCTGGGAGAGACCAGTCATGCCCGAGTTTCTTCACTTAGGTTCAATCTTCCGGCATGGTCTGAAGGCGGTTTTCGAAAGATTGGATAGTGGGTTCACTCAGGTGAACACACTTTTCCAGGAAGTCCACAGACACCTTGACCACCTGGAAGCCAACCTTCAGAGAACGATGCAACATTTTTTTCATTAATAGAGCGGTGCAGGTCAGAAAACCTACCGCCTGATCTCCAGCTGAATGTGATGCAGGCCTGCCAGGCTGCTTACAACCAGGCATTGCAGCAGTCTCGATATCAGCAACAGGCACAAACTTTGTTTCCTACAGATCAACAAGGACCTGCACAACAGCAGTGGCAGAATCCTCCAGCATCTTTACAAACATCTCAAGGACTTGGATACCTGTCTGCTCAACAACTGATGACAACACAAGTGACCTATCCACTACCACCACCTCTGGATATTAGGACTGTTCCTACAGTATCCATCTACACCATGCAGCCAAGTGCAGCAGCCATACAGCCTTCAACTTCCACCATGCAGTCGAGTGCAGCAGCCATACAGCCTTCAATGTTCACCATGCAGCAGAGTGCAGCAGCCATGCAGCCTTCAACTTCCACCATGCTGCCCAGTCCAGCACCACGCCAGCACACTGCAACAGAGGCCATCACTCCCAGTCAACCAAGCAAGAAACGTAGAGGTACCTTCTAAAAACAGACTCCCACTAGTGACTCTGCTCAGCACAGAAAAATGAAGACCCGGAGCAAAAAAAGTCAACCAAAATTGGACCCACCACTTCCACCCTCTCCTCTCAATATGTCTCTGTTGTCAAATATGCCACTACCTTCCCTTGTGTCTCTCCCTTCCAATTTGTCTAGCCCTTCCCAAGATTCTACTCCTAATGTGTCATCTATTCCCAATGTGTCCAGTCCCATCCATGAGCCAATTCTGCAATTTATTGCCCCTTCCCCTGTAACCCCTTCATCATCATCTACCAACCAATCATCACAGCTCAACACCCCTAAGGTCCACAAAATCTCACCGTCAGACAGACCCCGAACATAAACCCAAATGTTGGTTAATGGAAAATAAACAGTTGTTTGTTGTTGGTAAATAAAATTTGTATTTTGTTTGCACAATCCCTGTGTTTTCTTTGTCTTTTTATGTGAAAACACACACGTGTGTATTGTATTGTTGAGTGAAATAGTAACGGGTGTTTCACTGGAGGTGTTTTATTAGTAGTAAAGTCAGCAAACTTAAATTAAAGGTACATTTACTTACAAGTGTATTAAACCATATCGTCTTGCCATGTCACACGTCCAATATACAAAACAAAGTAAGCAGCAAACTTATCCCTCATCTGGGCAACTTCCACTGTAGTCCTCAGAGGATGATCACGGTAATCCTGCTAAGTGCTAGCAATAGGCTCGTCAAGTGGTTGTCGATCTTTTGCAAGGATGTAATTGTGCATAAAAATGCACGCTTTGACCACATCATCAATTGTCTCAGTTTTTAGATGGATTTGTGTTCCGAAAAAGGCGCCATTTAGATGTCAGCAAACAAAAGGCACATTCCACAGTTCTTCGTGCCCTTGTCAGTCAGTAGTTGAAAATCCTTTTGGTGTGATTCAAGGCCCCACTCGAGTACGGTTTTATGAGGTTGGCACACATTTGAAAGGCCTCATCCCCAACCACAACAAACGGCATTGGCAGTCTTTCAGTGTTCTGAAGAGGTCGTGGCTGTGGAAAATTGAAATTATTCCCATACAACGTTGGCCCATGTCAGAGTATTTGAAAGTCTGTAAGTCATTTCCTCGTCCAAATGAGCCAACATCAACGGAGACAAAATGACATTCAGCATCTGCAATCGCCATGAGAACAATGGAAAAGTATTTTTTGCAATTGAAATACTCGGATCCACTTCCAACAGGTTTCATAATCTGAATGTGGTTACCGTCCACAGCCCCCACACTGTTTGGAAAATTACAAATGTCCTGGAATGTTGCAGCATTTTCCAGCCACAGTTCAGTTGTGGATTGGGGGAGGAAATCTTCACACAGAACGTAACAAAAAGCACGGCAGGTGTCTCCAACAATCCCAGAAAGGGTGGACACTCCAATCTGGAATTGAAAATGTAGAGATGAAAAGGTCTCTTCGGTAGCTAGGAATCTGCCGAACAGAAAATGGGAAAAAAATAAGTACATGGCTTTTTAACACCTTACCTACAATTGACGTAATATTCCGTCCATGTGACCCTGGACCTAATTACCATGGATGGAATATTACGTCACCGCGATCAGCGGCGCCCACGTGGTGAGCGCCGCTGATCGCGACCGAGTGTCAGCTAATTATCATAGCTGACACCCGGCACAATGTGTCAGGGGCGTCACGGACCGCCCCCGACACGTTAACCCCTTGCACACCGCGATCAAACACGATCGCGGTGTACCGGGGGTTAAAGGGAAGCATCGGCAGGGAGGAGGCTCCCTCCGTGCTTCCCTGAGCCCCCCACGGCAGCGCAATGTGCAGCGCTGCTGCGGGGGACTCCTTTCCTGCAGGTCCCCGGATCCAATATGGTGACGGGGACCTCCGGAGGCCTGCAGGAAGCTGGCTTCCTCAGTGCCAGTAAAGCGCAGGCATGAGGAAGCCTGTGCAGTGCCTGTGACAGATCGCTGATCTGTCACAGTGATCTGTGATGTGACAGATCAGTGATCTGTCACAGGGCAGCTATGTCCCCCCTGGGACATTGTAATAAAGTAAAAAAAAAAAAAAAGTGTAAAAATAATTAAAAAAACAAAATATTCCCCAATAAATTCATTTTTTGGAAATAAAAAAAAAACACAAAAAAGTACACATATTTGGTATCGCCGCGTCGGTAACGACCCGCCCTATAAAACTGTCCCAATAGTTAACCCCTTAAGCGAACCCCTTAAAAAATAAAAATAAAAAACGAAGCAAAAAATAATGATTTATTATCATACCGCCGAACAAAAAGTGCAATAACGCGCAATCAAAAAGACGCATATAAATATCCATGGTACCGCTGAAAACGTCATCTTGTCCCTCAAAAAATGAGCTGCCATACAGCATTATCAGCGAAAAATAAAAAAGTTATAGCTCGCAGAATAAAGTGATGCAAAAATAATTATTTTTTATATAAAATTGTTTTCATCGCATACAAGCGCCAAAACATTAAAAAAGACCTAAATGAGGTATCGCTGTAACCGTACTGACCTGAAGAATAAAACAGCCTTATAAATTTTACCGCACCCGGAACGGCGTAAACGCACCACCCAAAAGAAATTCATGAAACGCTGGTTTTTGTAAATTCTGCGTCCCAAAAAACGAAATAAAAAGCGATCAAAAAATGTCACATGCCCGAACATGATACCAATAAAAGCGTCAACTCGTCCCGCAAAAAATAAGACCTCACATGACTCGGTGGGTCAAAATATGGAAAAATTATAGCTCTCAATATGTGGTGATGCAAAAACTATTTTTACAATAAAAAGCGTCTTTTAGCGTGCGACAGCCGCCAAACATAAAAACCGCCATAAATAGTAAATCAAACCCCCCGTTATCACTCCCTTAGTTAGGGAAACATAATAAAATGAAAAAAATGTATTTATTTCCATTTTCCCATTAGGGTTAGGGTTAGGGCTAGGGTTAGGTCTAGGGTTAGGGTTAGAATTGGGGGTTTCCACTATTTGCGCACATCAAGTGCTCTCCAAACGCAACATGGCGTCTGATCTCAATTCCAGCCAATTCTGCGTTGAAAAAGTCAAATGGTGCTCCTTCCCTTCCAAGCTCTGCCATGTACCCAAACAGTGTTTTACCCCCTCATATGGGGTATCAGCCTACTCAGGATAATTTGCAAAACAACTTTTGGGGTCCTATTTCTCCTGTTGCCCTTAGGAAAATAAAAATTTGGGGGCAAAAATATCATTTTTGTGGAAAAAAATATTTTTTTATTTTCACGCCTGGGCGTTATAAACTTCTGTGAAGCACTTGGTTGTTCAAAGTTCTCACCACACATCTAGATAAGTTCCTTAGGGGGTCTAGTTTCCAAAATGGGGTCACTTGTGGGGGGATTCCACTGTTTTGGTACATCAGGGGTTTTCCAATCGCGACATCATGTCCGATCTCAATTCCAGCCAAAAACGTCAAATGGCGATGCTTCCCTTCCGAGCTCTGCCATGCGCCCAAATAGTGGTTTACCCCCACATGTGGGGTATCAGCGTACTCAGGCCAAATTGCACAATAACTTTTAGGGTCCTGTTACCCTTGGGAAAATAAAAATTGGGGTGAAAAGATCATTTTTGTGGAAAAAATATGATTTTTTTAATTGTACCGCTGTACGTTATAAACTTCTGTAAAGCCCTTGTGGGTTCAAAGTTCTCACCACATATCTAGATAAGTTCCTTGGGGGGTCTAGTTTCCAAAATGGGGTCACTTGTAGGGGGTTTCCACTGTTTAGGTACATCAGGGGCTCTCCAAACGTGACATGGCGTCCGATATGAATTCCAGCCAATTTTGCATTGAAAAAGTCAAACAGCGCTCCTTCCATTCTGAGCTCTGCCATGCGCCGAAACAGTCGTTCCCCCCCACATATCAGGTATCAGCGTACTCAGGACAAATTGCACAATAACTTTTGCAGTCCAATTTTTCCTGTTACCCTTGGTAAAATAAAAAAAATTGAACCTGAAGTATTTTTTTTGTGAAAAAAAGTTAGATGTTCATTTTTTTTTAAATATTCAAAAAAATTCCTGTGACACACCTAAAGGGTTAATAAAGTTCTTGAATGTGGTTTTGAGCACCTTAAGGGGTGCAGTTTTTAGAATGGTGTCACTTTTGGGTATTTTCTATCATATAGACCCCTCAAAGTGGCTTCAAATGTGATGTGGTCCTAAAAATAAAATGGTGTTGTACAAATGAGAAATCGCTGGTCAATTTTTAACCCTTATAACTTCCTAACAAAAAAAAATTTTGGTTCCAAAATTGTGCTGATGTAAAGTAAACATGTGGGAAATGTTAGTTATCAAGTTTTTTGTGTGCCGTATCTCTGTGATTTAAAGGCATAAAAATTCAAAGTTGGAAAATTGCGAAATTTTCAAAATTTTCGCCAAATTTCCGTTTTTCTCACAAATAAACGCAAATTATATGAATGAAATTTTACCACTATCATGAAGTACAATATGTCACGAGAAAACAATGTCAGAATCACCAGGATCCATGGAAGCGTTTCAGAGTTATTACCTCATAAAGGTACAGTGGTCAGAATTGTAAAAATTGGCCCGGGAGTTAATGTGCAAACCACCCTTGGTAGTGAAGGGGTTAAACAATATTACTAATTACAGGTGTTTGTTTTTCACAATTACGTACCTCAGGATCACCAACAGACATTCCTCCACAGGAATTGCTCAACGTAGTTGTGTGTTTTGCCTGGTGATGGATCCTCGGACACATTGCAGCAAGTCATCGAAGCTCTGTTCCAACATCCTCGTGTAGTCGAAAAACATTTGCGGGGTTTTACGCAGCTCTCTGTACAACGAGTGGTAGGCTCCACGGCTCTCTCAGCAATGGGGTGTTGCCAATAGCGACGATGGCGTCTTCTCCGTCTTTCTCTTCTTCTTTCTTCTTCACAAGCCACAGCAAAGGCAACAGCCATTTTCAATTGCAAATCAAGATTAATAATGAAGCTAAGATTCATCTTGCAGCTGGATACAGCAGCAAAAGACGAGGATTTAATCAGTGCAGTGTGTCTATATATAGAAATCCCATGAGACACACCCATTGGGTGTCTGGTGTCAAGGAAACTCTACTGGAAAAGCATTAGAAATATCGAACTCATGCGCAGAAACAACAAAAACTCATGCAAAAACGCAAACAAACGTATGCACACGCAGTGTTTTTTTGCATCTTGCGTAAGATGATACAGATAAAAAATGCTGCATAAACATGCCTTTGCGCATGCAGATGATATGCTGTGCACAGAAACTTAGCCTAGCCAAGCACAGCTTAATGTAGGAGTTTTCCAATATGGCCAATTTACCCCTGTTCTGCTGGAAGAAATAAACACGTTTGAAACATTGGAGAAGTGCTTCTTCTCAGCACAGTAGGAGCAACCAGACGCTCCGGTCTTCTGGCTCTGTTCCGTTGCAGTAACCCCATGGCAGCTAAATGTACCCAAGAAGATGTAATACCCTGTGGATGAGCAATGTAATACTAATAAATTTTAAACAAGTTTTTGAGGTCTATATACCACTGAAATCTACTCTAGAATATGTAAAAGTCTATGGATGAGCAATTTAATACCAAAAAAAACGTTAAGTTTTTTGAGGCATCTATAGCAACGAACTGTACCCAAGAAGATGTTATACCCTATGGATGAGCAAAATAATATGTATAAATTTTGATCAAGGTTTTTGAGGTTTATATAGCAATGAAATGTACTGAAGAATATGTAACAGTTGTTCTGTCCCCACAAGAGGCGAATGGAGGTGTAGTTGATTGGGGATGGGAGAGATTCCTACCATTCGTTTCCTCAATGCAGAGCAGACAGGACCATTGTTGCTGTTTTGCTGTTCATGCGTCCAGAGAGATGATACACACCAGATATTGTGAAGTCCAGACTTGTTTATTGGAAATCTGGACGTACAGCGTATGATTGGCAATTCAGTACTTCTCCAGAAATGCAGGTGTAACGACCATGGTGGTACAGCAAGATGCAGAAAGGTGAGCAACGGATTTGTATGTGGTCAAAAAATTGATGCCTTTTACAGCCTGGTAAGCATGTCTCTCCCAGGAGAAAATGAAACTAGTAATGGCGACCGGCAGGAAGAGAAGGACTGACCTGACCTGGAAGTGGAAGGCATGTACTAGAATTAATTAGCTGCAGTCTGCTATACAAAAAAAGGACAGCAGGTGGCAGTAGACCAAATGCAAAACTGAACACAAAGAATGGTAACATAACGCAATCTATATAAGCATATAATCATAACTTTAGATGGAACAGCACAACAGTCTATAGAGGAACAATATATTATACCGATCAATTTTGTAATACGTTTTTGGAGGCTTATATACCAAGGAAATGTACCCAAGAACACGCAATACTGTATAGCTGAGAAATGTAACTCCGCAAAAAATTTTTTTTAGTGTTATACTATATATCACAAAAATGTACCCCAGAACAAGGAATAGTGTATTGGATAAGAACTGTAAACAAGCAAAATTTTTAAATGCTTTCTACTGGTAGGCCTCATTCAAATATTTCAAAAATATACTTGCTGTACTCAAAGGCTTTGCACAAAGTACAAATCCAGGAAAAAATTATAAGCAGGGTAATATAGTAATTCTCTTCAGGTGTCCGCTTCTTCTTTTCCTTCATCTTAAGGCTGGGGGTAGTGCCTCTACCTGCTTCCTGAAGCCTGATTTTCAGGTGCCTGGGCTGTAAGTGACCTGTCTTTAGGTAGTGCTGGAGCCCTCGACATATTGAAATTGGCAACTGCCCCCTGTATCACTTGCACCATCTGCTACTCGCGCATAGGAGATGGGGAACCCCAGGGATAGTACGATTTCTCGGGGGTGGTAGTAGTCCTGTCTTGAGACGCCTCAAGCAGCCTCTCCCAGGCCTGTTCATTCCTCAAGGATTCATCATGCTTCCTTCCTTCTGGGATAATACTCACTGCATGCCAACAATGCTGCCCATCCATTTTGAGGAACGTGACCCTAGTTGCAGCTGTCAGCTCTTGGAGCCTGTGAGGCAAGTGTTCCATCTCTACTGCCCGATGGTTGAACGAGATGTGATGACGGGTTACAAACTCTTCAATGGACCCCCTTCTGTGCTGACGGTCATAAGTAACTACCACCCCCAGGGATGCCAATTCTCGGTACTAGCGGGCTTGATAACATTTGTCCAGACCTGGTTCTGGCTCGCCTCCTTATTTCTTCCGACTAGCCTCGGCCCCACAGTCGGTTCAACAGTTCCTGAATCCTGGCTCTCTTGTCTGCAGTCCGCAAGAACCCTTGAAAAGATTGCAGTCTAGGTTCGGGCTTTGGTGCATTCGAGATATCGCCAGATCAGAAACACAGTCTGTGCTGTTGTGCCAGCTTCCTCTGGCTCCGGTTTTCCTCCGATCACTCCCTCCGGAATCTTGCATGCTTCTGCAATCTTTGTCGCCCACTAAGCATGTTACACTGTATGGATGTACTGTATACAGTAAAAAAAAATTTACACATTTTGGAGAGTT
Organism: Dendrobates tinctorius; assembly: GCF_039654945.1. Taxonomy (NCBI): domain Eukaryota; kingdom Metazoa; phylum Chordata; class Amphibia; order Anura; family Dendrobatidae; genus Dendrobates; species Dendrobates tinctorius. The sequence continues at coordinate 5,701,546 of NW_027361669.1, read as the reverse complement.
ATAAATTACAGAAATATGCCCCAGACCATGTAATACTATATGGCTGAGAAATGAAACACTACAATGTTTTTAAATGCTTTTTTTTCTTCAGTTTCATAGATCACAGGAAATGTACCCCAGACGAAGGAATAGTGTATGGATGAGAACTGTAATCCAGTAATAATCGGTTATCACTCAATTAACGTTATCACCGAGCATATTTGCTCATCCCTAGTAAATATACGTCATAAGCTGCTTTGTTTTTGATGCTTCCTAAACCTCCTATTTAATAACTTCCCAAATATTTCCTATTTGGATTAGACAAAGCTTTATTAAAATACTTAGGTGCAGATTTTATGCATTTTGATGCTTTTCCGCTGCTGAAAAACACAAAAAAACTGTGGATTTTCCATATCTAATGTAAGTCTATGGGGAAAGCACACAGAAAACTCAGCATCCCCAAAAGAAATTGGCATGCTGCAGATTTGATACATGCACCACAGGTCAGTTTATGCTGAGTAAAAGAAAACACAGTGGGTGTAAGATTTCTATAAATTCCTTCCATTTTGTTGGAACTGTAAGACGTTGCATTTTTGATGCAGCGCAAATACAGCTTGAATAACTCAGCAAAAGTTCATTGTGGAAACGTAGCCTTAGGAAGCTTTCCCATTTGTATGGAACCTTAAGCCCCCGTTACACATAGCGATATCGCTGGCAATATCGCTGTAACGTCACCGATTTTGTGACATAGCAGCGATATTGCTAGCGATATCGTTATGTCTGATACTTACCTCCGACCAGCTCCCCCGCTGCTCATCGCTGGTCGCGCGAGAACGTCCTGGACCATTTCTCGTCGTCAGCTTCCTGCTGGGCTTCCTGTGGCGCCGACGAGCGTGGACGCGGGCGGGAGGACGTCAGGATCGCCTCGTCAGACAGGTAAGTAGCGACCCCCGACCCCTGCGATGTCGCTGGTGAGATCTGCCTGTGTGGCAGCTCACTAGCGACCCCTTAGCAATGCACCAGTGATCCTGACCGCGTCATATCGTTGTCGGGATCGCTGGTGCATCGCTAAGTGTAACGGGACCCTTAGGCCAGCTTCACATATACTGTAAAAATTATGCTGTTGAACTAGCCTTAAAATCTACATTAAAATACGCAAATAAGTTTTTGTTGTAGATTTTTTTTGCAGTTGCAGTCTGGATTTCACTCTGCATGAGATCACATTTGCCCATGTAATAACAATTCCCTATGTATTAAATAAAATACGAGAGTCAAACAGAAATTGGCATAAAAGGCAGCAGTGTTTATTTATGGTTACCCAAAGCATTCAATTAAATCCCAATAATAAATAAACTTTAATTAACCATTTGATAATAATCATTACAAAACATTACATCAAAATATTAAAAATCCTGTACACCCAGTACTAGCTGGGCTACCCACTAGTCACAGACCGGATTAAATCCGGTGTGATTGTCCAAACAAAACTGCTTTCTCAACCAAGTTCTGTGTGCCCAAATTAAAAAAATCTGAACTAATATCAGACAAATGCACTAAAGCTACGCTATACAAACCATCCACAAAACCCTCCAAATCCACATGTCTATATAAAAGCCCCTTATTAACCCCTTTCTGACACGTGCCATATACATACTGAGCTGCGGGAGCTGCGTTCCCGTAAACCACCGTATATACTGTATATGACATGATGATTGCACGAGCTGACGCTGAGAGCCGCCGCAATCAAATGAGTGTCAGCTCTGTATGCAGCAACGCCCACAATTGGTGCTAGCACCGTTTGTGGACGTTTATCCCTTGTTATGCCACTGCCAATAGTGACAGTGACATCGAGAGGCATCGCAGAGGGAGGGAGCTCCCTGTCTCCTCCCATTGGCACAATGCATTTGTGATAAAATTGCATTGATGGTCTCCAAGGATGACCTTGTGCTGACACTCCTCTCTGTGTGAGAGATGCCGATCTAATGTCCTGCAATGCAGCTTTGCAGAGTATTTGATCAGCAGTCAGTCAGTGTACAGTTGATGTCTCATGTAAAAAAAATGTATAAAAAAGTTATTAAAAATTGTAAAAATATTTTTTAAAAAAATCACAAAATAAAGAACAAAAAAAAGGAAAATATTAATCCAATAAATGTATAATCTCATAGAAAACTTATGGAGGGAGTTGAGGCTCCGAGTTGCCAAGCGACAGCCTCAAAATCTTAATGACTTAGAGACGATCTGCAGAGAGGAGTGGACCAAAATTCCTCCTGAGTCCTGACATGTGCGCAGACATCATCATCAACTACAAAAACCGTCTGACTACTGTGCTTGCCAACAAGTGTTTTACCACCAAGTATTAAGTCTTGTTTGCCAGAGGGATCAAATACTTATTTCTCACTGCAATATGCAATTAAAATCATATAATTTATATAATTTATAATTTTTCTGGACTTTATTTTTGATAATCTCTTAATGATAAAATTAACCTACTCTTAAAATATAGACTGTTCATGTCTTTGGCATTGGCCAAACTTACAAAATCAGCAAGGGATCAAATACTTATTTCCCCCAGTGTATATAGCACTATCTTATTCTACAGCGCTTAACATACATTATTATCACTGTCCCCAATGGGGCCCACAATCTAAATTCCCTATCAGTATGTCTTTGGAGTGTGGGAGGAAACTGGGGTTCTCAGAGGAAACCCACGCAAACACATAGATAACATACAAACTCCCTGCACATGTTGTCCATGGTGGGATTTGAACCCAGGACCCCAGTTCTGCAAGGCTGCAGGGCTAACCACTGAGCCACCATGCTACATTTAATACTTATATCGCAGGAAGAAAGGTAAAAAAAATAAAACCAATTCTTCACCTGCTGTTTTTTGTTCATTCTGCTTCCCAAAGATAGCAGTAAAGCTTACCTCACATTTATTCTGCACTATACCCTGAGCACTTTCACCGGGGGGTTCCACGTAAATCTCTGATATACATGATTCAGACGGAACACTCAATGCAAGATTCCCAATAATGAGGCAGATGGAGGCACTGTGAACGACGTCTAGCCTGTGGATTGGCGTTGTCCTTCTTTTACATCATGTATAAAAGCGCGGTACACCACAGTTTTGTGCACCTCTGTAAACAAAGACATCGTTGAACAGAGGCCAGATGGAGTCCAGAGTAAGTCTGCTGCCTCATTAGAGTGAGTGTCTCGCTTGTGGGTTTTATCTGAATCACGTCATGCAGACATTTAGATTGAAACCACGATGTAAGTGTTCAGCGTAGAGCGAAGGAAAACTGTTCCCAGCAAAAGCTTCCACTCAATCCACAAAAAAGCAAGTCCCCACTCAGGTCTGTCATCTGTTAACAAAATATAGGCAGCTTTCTGGTAGTACAAAGGTTCTGGAAAAGTGCTACAGCTGCTCGCGCCCCACTAAACCAAATTTAGCATCCACACGTTTAGCATTTCTGTAGTGATGATAGCCTGCCTAATTTACTGGTGCTTGTCTCCAGAAGCATGAGATGGGCACCACAATGCACTGGTCAATACAACATACTGGTTACTACAACTTATTGGGCACTATCTGTCACGGTCACGTGTGTCTGGACGCAGCGAGTACCGCAAGGCGAACCCATATGACACACGTGACCCTGGATACACCGCCTCCAGTTGGGCGAATTTAAATAATAAGACGTGCAGCTGGATACACCGCCTCCAACTGGTGAATTTAGATATTACACACACACATATATATATATATACACAAAAGTCTGGAAACCCCGCCTCCAGTAAGGTGAATTTAAACAATAAAGGGGAAACCTGGGTAACAATAGCAATGGAGGGCCCTGCGATAGGGAAACAGGGAAGTGGAGACCTCCTGCACTCCCCTGAGTCAGTGTCTCTACACTCCTATCATTCCCTATGCCGGTTCCGCACCAGGCGATGCACAGGAACCTCAAAACCCTGACTCGCCCTGCACCTAAACCCTCACTAGGGAATTGGTCAGTGCGGAAACTAATCCCACCACTGCACTAAACACACATAAGGAAAAATGACAATACAGGGGGACACCACTTAGGTTTGCTCTGTTGCTTATGCTCCCCGCAACAGAGCCCACCACCTGCGTGCATCTTCTCCTTCAACAGGATCCATCACCATAACCGGATCCATCACCATAGTGCAGCCTTGGAGCAGAGTCCACCACCAGTTGCAGCTGCCCAGTAAACAGAGTCCCAAAGATGAGTCCAGCTGCGAGTCCAACTTTTCTGCCCATAAGTCCAGCATGCTTGAGTCCAGTTTTCAGCAACCAAGTCCAGCATGCTGAGTGCAACTCTCACCATAGTCGCCACTCCACCAAGCCATGCAAGCACTTCCTGCTGACACAATAAACTGCAACTCCACCATGTCATGCCAGCCCTTCTTGCAGACCCCATCGTTGGACTCCACCAATCCATGCCAGCACTCCCTGCAGACTCCATGGCTGCCACTCGTCCCCTCTGGCTGGGCTGCCCAGGACTCCTGTTCAGCTCCATCTTTCACCCAGGCTTCCTTGTGACTGACTAACTATCACCAACCGTGATCAAACACACCTGCCACTCTTTTATAGAGCATTCACACCTGCTTTATAATTACGTGCACATTAAACCAAAGAACTAAAGTGCGATACCACTCACCACCGGGGCAACTTAAAATGAACAACACCACGTGTAATAATTTTAATGGCCACCGGGGGCAATCACACCACTTTGGCACATAGCCAAAGGAAAAAAGTTCACTTTTGCATTTAAACTGTACGATCCAACCTGGATCATGACACTATCAAGGCAGTTTGCAATCTTCACTCAAAAACATCTACTGCTACTTATATCTGGAAAACACCCATGGAGTCAAAATAGTCCCTACACCTGTAGATAAATTCCCAAAGGGGGATAATTTCCAAAATGGGGTCACTTGAGGGAGGGAGGATTCTTCTCTTCTAGCACTTAGGGGCTCTGTATATGGAGCCTGCAAACTATTCTAGGAAAGTCTGCACTACAGGAGGCTCAACGAGTGGATAAGCAGCACTGTATAGCCACATATGGGTGTAAGGATTACAGATGTTACTTGGAGCCTGTTTAGCCCTTATCCTAGATGGAGTCTGGTACTTCGCCCTGTCCTGGAACTTCCTGTCTGTCCTGCTATTTCAGTTTGGGTCGGGAGATCCTCCTTGCCTGAGTATTTTTTTGCTGTTGGCTCCTGAGCTTCTGCCTGTTTCCTTCTGGACTGTAACATCCCTGTCGGCATCACTGCATGTTTTCCCATCTCACATCTTACTCACCACTTCGGGCTATGCTGTGAGTTCTGTCCTCTGCCTGGTCCACACTGTAGGCCTCATGTTCTTGCTTGCTGCATACTTCCTGGCTGTATGCTTAAGGCAACGGCGTTGGCACTTCCTTAGTCTTATGGAGACACAACCCTAATTTGATCCCAGTCTATTGACAAAAGGTATCAGGTACTTAAGGCATCTCCACCCATAGGGTGATGCCTGAGCAACAAACTCTGTCAGTCTTTACTTTGCTGCTGAGTTGTCAGGTCCTGTCCTACTTTCTGCCTCTCTGGGGGCTGCAGGCCCAGACCTGAATCCTTTGTCCTGTATTGTGCTCTGTGTGTCTTGTGCTCCACCTCCAGGCGGGCTGCATTCCCAGGCCTGAATCCTTTGTCCTCTACTTGTTCCCATGTCCGTCTTTGTCTGTACCTAGTCCGTTTCTTGTACCGGTTTGTGTCCTTGTCTGTTTCCTTTCCTACTCAGCTGTGTGTAGCCTTGTGTCTACTTCTTCTGCTCTGCTCTTCGCTCCACACCCTGTGGCTCTGCTCTTTGCTCCGCTCCCTGCAGTTCTCCTCTGCTCCTCACTCCACACCCTGCAGCTCTACTTTTTCCTCCACACCCTGTGGCTCTGCTCTTCACTTCGCACCCTGCGGGTCTGCTCTGCTCTTCGCTCCGCACCCTGCAGTTCTGCTCTGCTCTTCGCTCTGCACCCTGTGGCTCTGCTCTTCGCTCTGCACTCTGCGGCTCTGCTCTTCGCTCCGCACCCTGTGGCTCTGCTTTGCTCTTCACTCCGCACCCTGCAGCTCTGCTCTTCGCTCCTCTACCTGCGGCTCTGCTCTTCGCTCCACACTCTGTTGTGAGCTCATCTGTTCATTCATCTTTTGTGTCCGAGGATCTCCCTCTTCTGGTGAAGGAAGGTAGTGAGGCTGATTACCAAACACCCGGTCAGGTGGATGGTGAATGGGTAACGGGAACTTCTGACTGGATATAAGGCAGCCGACGCCCTTCTGAGTCGCTGGTGATTTCTCTGCTGGATTCTTGGAGACCAGTCTGATTCCTGCTTCCCAAAGATAAGTTTTTGCTCTGCTATTGAACTTATTAGTTTTGGTTTTGTTTACCTTGTTTTTTGGAGTTCAGCCATCCCCGGCCAGGGGTGTGCTGGATTCTTTTTCCTTGATCAGTGTTCTATTTTGCTCTGCTTCCAGAATATTCTGACTGCTGATATAGGGTTTGAAGTCTAGTGACTTCAGGGTCCTCTTTGCTTATCAGTTGTGTTGGTAATATTTTTTAGCAGGGTTTTCTCGGATTGCAGACAGCAGCTTTTCTATCCTGTCCTTTTTAGTTAGCTTGGGCCCCATCGTTTGCTCAAACCTATCTTTCTATCTGTGTTAGTGTTTTCATCTTGCTTCACCGTCATTATATGTTGGGGGCTGCCTATTGCTTTGGGGTCTGCTCTGGGGCAGTCAGTTTTTCCCTTTTCTCTCTTTAGGCTTATGTAGATCTCCAGCTGTGACGAGGTGTCTAGGATCACCGTAGGAACACTCCACGGCTACTGCTAGTTGTGTGATAGGATTAGGGGTCTGCAATCCGCTAGTTTCCAACCTCTCTGATTTTCTGGGCTGAGCTTGTGTTTTGTTTTTTCCTCCTCGGTGACTCAATCATAACAGCACTCTGTGGGTCTGCTCTGATCTTCGCTTCGCAACCTGCGGCTCGGCTCTGCTTTTGGCTCCGCATCCTGCAGCTCTGCTCTTTGCTCCACACCCTGCGGCTCAGCTCTGCTCTTCGCTCTGCACCCTGCGGCTCAGCTCTCCTCTTCGATCCACACTCTGTGGCTCTGCTTTGTTCTTTGCTCCACACCCCGAGGCTCTGCTCTGCTTTCCGCTCTGCGCCTTGCGGTACTGCTCTACTCCTGTTCCACACCTTGGGGTTCTGTTCCGCTTCCGTTCCGCACCTTATGGTTCTGCTTTGTTCCTGTTCCAGACCTTGCTGTTCTGCTCTGCTCCCACTCTGCACCTTGCAGTTCTGCTCTGCTCCTGTCCCACATCCTACAGTTTCGGTCCCTCCAGTCTGAACTGGTTCCTACCTGTCTCTTATCCTACTCGTGCCTGCCAGTGTTACATGGACTCCTTGCTGCTGCTCATTACTCGGTGTTCTACCTCTCCATGTTCTGCTGCCTTCAGTCCTCTATGCTGCTCCTTATTCCTGATCAGGATTACCTATTGTCTGGACTTCTGGTGTGGAGCTACTCACTTCTGGAACTGCTGTGGTCAGTAAGAAATTGTGACACCCTTATTTCTTCCTGGACTGTGTCTGTTGAGCTGCGGTGCTGGACTTGAGTGGGACTTTTCAGCCCAAAAGATACATTTAGAGACCTTCTCCTGCTAATGCTCCACCCGTATATTGCTGGACTCCCTTGTTAATTGCTGTGTGCATTCTCACTCATATTATTGCTGGACTTCCATGTTTAAGTACTAGGTGCATTCACACTCATATTATTGCTGGACTTCCATGTTTTAAGTGCTGTGTGCACTCTGAGTCATATTACTACTGAACTGGTTCGTATTTGCGGTCGCGCCACGCTATTCAGTTTGTTGAACATTTTTATATTCTGCTGTGTACTTCGTTACAATTACAGGAAGATCTCTGTTAGTTTTGTTTCCACTTCTTACTTTGTTAAATACACTTGTTTGCCTCAGCTTTTGACCTCAGATTCATTTTATCCCATGCAATCAGATTCCATAGTACCCACATAATTGTTGCAATGGGATATTTCTACATTCAGCAGAAACTGTGGTACACATTTTGATCCATATTTACCTATTTCCCAGTGACACGTCTGTGGTGTCAATATGATCACTGCACCCCTAGATGAATTCATTGAGAGATGTAGTTTATAAAATGGGGTCACTTATGGGGGTTCTGCTTATGGCACCTCAGGGACTCTACCAATATGACAAGGCACCTTCAAACCAGCTCAGCAAATTCTGAACTACAATATGGTTCTTCTTCCCTTCTGAGCTTTGCATTGTGCCTCAAAAGTAGTTTTAGACCAGTGAGGTATCAGTGTACTCAGGATAAATTGCACAACAAATTTTGGGGTCTATTTTCTCCTGCTATTCTTGTGAAAAACATTTATGCTAAAACAACATTTTTTGTGGGAATTTTTTTGTTCTTTTCATTTTCACAGATCAACGTCGTAAAATTCTGTGAAACACCTGTGGGCTCAAGGTGCTCACCACACATCTAGATAAATTCCTTGAGGGGTCTAGTTTCCAAAATGGTCACTAGAGGGGTTTTATACTGTTTAGGCACATCAGGGGCTCTCCAAATGTGACATGACACCACAGAACATTCCATCAAAATCTGTGTTGCAAAATGTCACTCCATCCTTTCTGAGCCCTGCAATGTGCCCAAACAGTAGTTTTCCTTCACATATGGGGTATTGACCATACTCAGGAGAAATTGAACAGATTGTATTGTGCATTTCTCCTGTTACCCTTGTGAAAATAAAAAAATTGGGCTAAAAAAACATTTTTGTGGGAAAAAATGTGATTTTTTTTATTTTCACAGCTCAACATTATAAACTTCTGTGAAGCACCTGGGGTTGCAATGTGCTCAACAGACATCTAGATAAGTTCCTTTTGGGGTCTATTTTCCAAAATGGGGTCACTTGTGGGGAGTTTTCACTCTTTATGCACATAAGTTGCTCTCCAAATATGACATGGCGTCCGCTAATGACTCTAGCAAATTTTGCATTGAAAAAGTCAAATGGCACTATTTCCCTTCTGAACCCTGCCGTGCGCCCAAACAGTAGTTTTCCGCCACATATGAGGTATCAGCGTGCTCAGGATAAATTGCACAACAAATGTGCAATTTCCTCCTGTCACCCTAGTGAAAATAAAAAAATGGGTCTAAATTAACATTTATGTGAGAAAAAGTTAAATGTTCATTTTTTTCTTTCCACATTTCAGCAATTCCTGTGAAGCACCTGAAAGATTAATAAATTGATAAACTTCTTGTATATGGTTTTGATCCCCATGAATGGTGCAGTTTTTAAAATGGTGTAAATTTTGCGCACTTTTTGTCTTATAGGTCCCTCAAAGTCACTTCAAATGTCATGTGGTCCCTAAAAAAATAGTTTTGTAAATTTTGTTGGAAAAATTAGAAATTGATGGTAAACTTTTAACCCTTACAACTTCCTATTAAAAACAATTATGTTTCAAAAAATATGCTCATGTATAGTAGACATGTGGGAAATGTTATTTATTAACTATTTTTCATGACATAACTCTCTGATTTAAGGGCATAAATATTCAAACTTTGAAAACAGCAAAATTTTACAAATTTTAGCCAATTTTCCAATAAATTCACAAATAAATGCAAGTCGCATCGAACACATTTTACCACTGTCATGAAGTACAATATGTCAAGAGAAAACAGCCTCAGAATCTCCAGGATCCGTTGAAGTGTTCCCGAGTTATTACCACATAAAGTGACATGGAAAAAATTGGCCTGGTCAGAACGGTGAAAAGACTTCGGGGAGAAGGGGTTTAGACATGCTTCTATTCAACCTTTTTCTGATTTTCTCTATGAATCAAAAACAATGTGCAACATCAAATGAAGAATAACCTCTGAGAAACCAAATAAACAATCTGGGAGAAACCCTTTTAGATTTAAAAAGGTCTGCTTCATATGATAAACAAGCACCGATGTGCTCAAGTGACCGACATCGTTTCCACCTGTATAAATGATCAAAACATCAAGCAAGGGACAAATATTTGCCTGTTTAATGATGAAACATTTCAGTTGGGACCACCGTAAACCCCTAATACCCAACCAAAACAGCTCTGTTTGATTATCATCAAATTATAGATTCTTCCCATATGGTCTGGATGATGCTCTTCTATGTGCCCAGAACACAAAGGAATGGACAATAATCCAAACTATATTCTTCTAGAAACCTATAAAATGTATTTAACATATCATTAGATTTGGTCTAAAGTAACTTTTAAACCTGTTTGAAGAACATCTACCCATATTTTCGATAACCGAATCCTCCAAACGCAAATTGACTGCCTCTGTTGCTGCCCCCTATCCTGAAGGAATGTGAAGACATTTTAACATCCTTTAAACCCAAGAAGGCTGAACAGAGGTGTAAAACTGCAGTAAACAGAAATCTAGTCAAAGGAAAGCCATCCAAGTGGATAAAAATTTGAACCTTCACACATTTGTCTAAGGGTACCACTTCACATAGCGACGCACCAGCGATCCCGACAACGATACGACCTGGTAAGGATCGCTGGTGTGTCGCTACATGATCGCTACATGGCCGTCAAACAGGCAGACTTACCCAACGGTCGTTGGGACCCTGTCACACAGCAGCGATTCTGATGACTCCCTCCTGCGTCCCTGAGTTCTGCGTCGCCAACGAGATCGCTCGTCGGTGTCAAACACAGCGATGCATGCTGGCCATCAGGACACCAGTGATCAAAAAATGGCCCAGGACATTGGAGCACAATCAGCGACATTGCAGCGGGGGCTTGGTCGCCGCTACGTGTCACACGTAGTTAGATCGCTGGCGAGGTCGCTGTTGTGTCACAAAATCGGTGACGCTTCAGCGATCTTGCTTTGTGAGAAGGGGCCTTTACTATAACAGATAAAAAATCCAAAAGTAAACAAACAAGACAGCAAAGCGAACCAGATAAACTGTGCACCCTGACATGAAAGCCATTAGCAAGTTGATCAGTTTTAGACATGATAATATTAAATCAAATTGGCCTGACACCTTTACATCTGACCATAATAAATTAAATGCAGCCGCCTTATTTTTAGCTGTAAATTCACCTAAAAGTAATGCACCAAAAAATGCTGATACAAAGGAAGCTCTAAATAAACAAGCTTTATTTGTGAGGAGCATACTAACGGACATGCATCAATCATTCTTTCTAATAAAACAAACGTGATTGGAGATCAAAATCAACTCAAGGTTCAAGGAGACCTAAGACACTTCAACAATTGCTTGATCTGAAAGAAACTCAGAATCATTCTAATGTCTATCCATTTCTGAAAAAATGAGATACCCGACCGTATTTTTGAGAACTAAAAGAAATACCTTTATCCAAAATACTAGCCATAAATGGAATAGCAATAGATGCATCATCGATAAAATGTCCTTGCCATTGGAGCTACAGGAAGTGACACCAACTTCTCCAAGCCTCCCAGTATTCACTCCAAATTTTATCTGCAACTGAATGTTTTAGATACTGTAGGATTACTTCCCTATTAAATCCCATAGATAACCGGGGCACTCCAGGCTCTACTCGCCCGCCGATGGACCAAATATCCGGAAGTCTCCATCTGGCAATGCGCAAGATAATATATAATTACAAGACTTGGTCTAGTCACCTCTCACCTCTCTGCACGCTCTCCCACAGCATCACCATCGACAGAAGCTTCCTCTCTGCCGCACAGCCACGGCGCTGAATGATGACATCACCCAGCTGGGCTGCTCACTGTGTGAGAGACAGGAAGCACGGGCAGTGAGCAGGACGGATCCCTGCAGCTCCGCTGCCATTTTCTGTTGCAGATGAGAAACTAGGTCTGAGCTGAAAAAGTTAATTAATGTGTATGCAAAATGTAAATGCATATAAACACATGACCTTTACACAGAGAAAACAAAAAGCAAAAAAACAAATATCCTAAAATAAAAAAGTAAAAAATAAATTGCAAAAATTGCATGAAGGTAGTATTAATAATAATGGTATTTAGTAAAAATAATTTTGATCAAAAGAATATACAAGCCATTCCGCCACGTCACGGCAACCCTTGTGGGACAGTCCTAACTCTTGTATTTAAAACCTTTCCACATGTCAAGTGACGTAACTGTGAACAAGGACCGAGGGACTAAAAGCATAGGCCAGACAGGATGGATTTCCCATCCCAATTTTTGCAATTTATTTTTTACTTTTTTATTTTAATTTTAGCATATTTGTTTTTTGCTTTTTGTTTTCTCATTTTCTGTTGCAGGCAGCGTAGCTGCAAGGCTCTCTCCCTGCCTGCCGCACATGAGGGAAATCTGGCCAGTGGCCCCTCGGAGCCTCAGGGTTGGATAAACAGGCCAGATTGCCCTCATTATTAGCCGTCCTACAGGGGCCCACCTCCAGCTCTGGGCCCCGGTGCAGCTGCATGCAGTATGTCTGCCCCTGCCTACATTAGCTGGGCTAACTTTTAGAAAATTGGCTATGTCTGTTAGTTAGAACTCCGCTTCCAACAGAATATGGAACATAACCGTATCAGTTCCGCTGGTAATCGAGGCTGATGCTTTGCTACATAACCCCGCTGACTGTTGCACTGATAGCGCTATGCTCCCTGCACCTTGTGCGATGTTGCTTTCACCCACAGCCTCTTGATCGCAATGTTTTGGACCACAACTCTCCCCGACTGCTCGGACTGCTGGCAACACTGACCACCTAGATTCTCTTTTCCTGCTACAGCAATCCAGCAGAAAGTAGCAGTGATGCTGCTTCTGGATCCTCTTCAGAGACCTGTTTTCTCCAGTAGTCCATCTTCTCCTGGCACCGCCTCTTCCGCCTCCACTGCTGGCATCGCAATGAGTCCTTTCTCCAGCGCTGAGATGCTGCTGGACCACAGGTCTTCCGAAGCTATCAAGCGCTCCCTCAGCCGCTGCTCCCCGCTGCTCTCAGCTGCTTTTGCCAAAAAAGGGTTAAATAGCTCTTCCATCCTGTGGCGGGGAGATGCTTCAGTGTAGAAATATTTACTCCGAAAGCTCTGGAGCCAGGATGCCGTGGCAGGCGCAGTTGGGTGCAGCGCTCTATTGGGCACAGCGCTTAATCTGTAAAAAATAGAATTAAAATAAAAAAAAGGTTATACTCACCTTCCGACGGCGTCCAATCTCCTTTCCACACACCCGGCCTCGCGGTCCCAGTAATGCCTTGTGGCTTACACCGGAGATGACATCACTCTTGTGAGAGCGCGACATCATCAGCGGTCTAAGCCGCATGGCATTACTGGGACCGCGAGGCCGGGCGCGTGGAATGGAGATTGGACGTTGTCGGAAGGTGAGTAGATAACTATTTTTTATTTTAACAGAGACCATGCATACCAGGATAGGGGGGTGAAAGTGACCATGCATACCAGGATAGGGGGGGTGACAGGACCATGCATACCAGGATGGGGGGGTGAGGGGGACCATGCATACCAGGATGGGGGGGTGAGGGGGACCATGCATACCAGGATGGGGGGGGGACGGGACCATGCATACCAGGAAAAGGGGGTGAGGGGGACCATGCATACCAGGAAAGGGAGGTGAGGGGACCATGCATACCAGGAAAGGGGGGTGAGGGGGACCATGCATACAAGGAAAGGGGGGTTATGGGACCATGCATACCAGGGAAGGGGGGTGAGGGGTATCATGCATATCATCAGGATTGGGGCGTGAGGGGACCATGCATACCAGGAAAGGGGGGTGACGGGACCATGCATACCAGGAAAGGGGGGGGGTGAGGGGGACCTTGCATACCAGGAAAGGGGGGTGAGGGGACCATGCTTACCAGGATAGAGGGGTGAGGGGACCATGCATTCCAGGATTGGAGGGTGAGGGGACCATGTATATCGGAATTGGGGGGTGAGAGGACCATGCATATCAGGATTGGGGGGTGAGGGGACCATGCATACCAGGAAAGGGGGGTGCATTATTGCATTATTATTAAAACTTCATAAATAAACTACATACATATTCTAGAATACCCGATGCGTTAGAATCGGGCCACCATCTAGTAATCTTATAAATGTGCCCCTGAGGTGTACTGTGTAATGGCGGTGTCTTGATCGTACAGGAACATGGTCTGATCATACCGCAGCTCCTGGGTGGGAAGGAAGCAAAAGAGTACACAGATATTACAGCATGAGATCACTGCTGACTCTTTTTGTGAGATTAAGAATTTCCCTGACTGTTTTTTTAAAAAAAATTTAATTTCAAAGAACAAATTATTTGTAATCCCGTGCTGTAATGTGTGTGTACTCATGTCCTCTCCTGGTCAGGAGCTACGGTATAATCAGACCATGTTACTGCATGGTGAGACACAGCCATTACACAGTTCACAGCAGGGGCACATTCCGGTGCCGGAATTTGAATGTCAAATCTATTTAATGTCCAGAAACGTCTGTATATGTACATTGTGGTTTCCTGATGAAGAAGTCTTGTACTTTGAAACGCGTTGAGAATAAATCTACACTTTAATGGCTACATGGTCTGGATCCTGAATTATTCAGTAGCGTAGATTAAATCCACATTTTTTATCTCTGATTGGTCACGAGTGGATCGGTGGATATCTCTATAAGCTTGTCTTTTGGCTCAAATTGGTGAGTACAATTTGATGATAGTACTCATTTTATCCTGGATAAGACCCTATTGTGCTATTATTCTCCAGCAGCACATATTGAATTTTCATGTGGAAAAAGGCCACAGAATGTGCATGAAATGTTAAAATGGCACACATAATAATTGTTCGGTAGATTACTTATACCGGGCGGTGTCACTAGTACCGTCATTCTTTTCTGTACATGTCAAACATAGAACATTGTTGATACTGGCTGGCGGCCAGGTTACGGCGTGTGGTATGCCGGGTATATGACATCTAAGTATCTGCTCCGTGACACACCTGCTGCTATATTTAGACTGCTTCAGGCACGTAAAGTAGAGCCGTGGTTGGCAATAAAAATGGAGTCAAGGAAATACCAAGGGACAAATTCCATGGTGCAGTATACCGGGCGTTTATTGTTGGGAACAGTCGTTTGCTCTTGTGCCAGGTACCAATTAATTCTACTAATTTTCAACCCAGTTTGTCATATTGATCATGAGATAAATGCTTCATATGCAGTAATCATTCACTAAGCATTAATGGAGTTTCAAAATGAGTCCCCATATGTCCTACTCCTGTGTCCCCCAATACACAGCAGATTTAGTCAGTAGGAAGACCTGTTATTTTGATTCTCCAGGTCATTACGAGTTCACAGACACCAAACATGTCTAGGTTCTTTTTTATATAAGTGGTGAAAAAAAATTCCAAACTTTGCTAAAAAAAAGAAAAAATTGCACTATTTTCCATGACCCATAGCGTCTCCATTTTTCCTGATCTCGGGTTGGGTGAGGACTTAATTTTTGTGCGCCAAGCTTATGTTTTTAATGATACTATTTTCGTGCAGATACGATCGTAATGTAATCCTGGCATGTTTTGAATTTTTTTATCACTACACCGTTTAGCAATCAGGTTAATCCTTTTTTTATTGATAAATCGGGCTATTCTGAACTCGGCAATACCAAATATGTATATGTTTGATTTTATTTTTATTGTTTTATTTTGTATAGGGTGAAAGGGGGGTGATTTGAACTTGTATACTTTTTTATATTTTTAAACACTTTTTTTTTTTTTTTTTTTTTTACTTTTGCCATGCTTCATTAGTCTCCAGAGGAGGCTAGAAGCTGGCACAACTTGATCGGCTCAGCTACATAGAGGCGATGAGCAGATTACCTCTATGTAGCTGAATTACTGACTTGCTATAAGCACCGACCACTGGGTGGCGCTCATAGCAATCCAGCACTGACAACCATAGAGGTCTCCAGGAGACCTCGGGTTGTCATGCCGACACACCGGTGACCTGCAATCACGTGACGCGGATCACTGGTGTACGTATTTCCAGCCCGATGGCTGGATGCGCCATTTAAATGCCACTCTCAGCGTTTGACAGCAGCATTTAATTAGTTAATAGCCGTGGGTGGATCACCCTCGGCTATTGCGGGCACATGTCAGTGGTTCACAACAGCTGATATGTCCCGGGAAGGATGTGGGCTCACCACGGGAGCACACATCAAAGGGAGGGATACCGACATTGTGGTAATTATACGTCCGATGTCGGTAAGGGGTTAATTATATAATGTAAGCAGTGTGGATGGGAGACCTTAAAATACCAAGTTAGTTCATATTTTACATCAGGAAATATTTCAATGTTAAAGGGAAGGAGCCATGAAAAAAAATTCGACAATTGAAAAAATGTAAAGTATTAATGTTTTAATTTTTTTTAATGAAGTAAAATCTTAAAAATAATTTTAAAAAGGTTTGTTATTTCCATTTTTAAACACTAGGGGGAGCAGTTGCTGAAATTTGCCATGAAAACCTAGCGTACAACTAGCTCACATTACAATGGCAGTAAATGAGGGCGGGGTCTGGTCACGTGTGCCATCTCCTCTGATTGGCTTATGGGTGTTTGCAAAAGGATAAGAGAGGATGAAGTTTAGGATCACAGTGAGGAGCCATTTTGTTGGTGACTGCCAGTGAAACTGACACGTAGATTGTCCCAAGGACGGTTGGCAGCACCGATTCTGTTAGTTGGTGCTGCTCGCTGTATTATAAGATGGGATTAGATAAGCCAAGTGTATGATGTGTGTGATTAGATACACTTAGTGTAACACATGCTGGGATTAGATAGAGAGGATGAAGTGTACAGAATTTTATCATATCATGCAATTATATACGCAGTAACTAATGTATATAATGTGTGACACCACGCCGTCCACTTCAGTGGAATACTGGAAAGTGTTTTCATGAAGTCTTTTTTCAGAAAAGCTGAATGCTGGCATCATCATTTATGACCATGCCAGAGAATCTCAGAAATGTAACCTGTTTTCAATCATATAAACATGACCCATAACAAAGTATATTAGTGGAAGGCTGTATATACAAAATATTTTAAAAGGGGTTATCTGGCACTTTTTTCTTATGGGCCTAAAATTTTAAAAGGCCGGTAATTGCTACCTACCTGCTGTGCGATGTTGTGGCTTCCATTGACGTCAAGTTGACAGAGCAACTGCTTCCCTTCCGCTCCATCGAAAGGACCTGACTGCCAATGTCATGCTGATTGACAGCTGGTTCTTGCTGTATAACTATGGGGAAACCGTCTGGCAATCATCATGTTGTCGGCAGCCATGCCCAGTCGACAGAGCAGCCAGAAAGAGAAAGAGCTGCTCTGTTGATTGCTGGCACGAGCTATGTGTGCCTTCTCAGAGCTGGGGCTGGGGCCCACCGGAGGATTCTCCGGTGTCCCGGTGCCTCAGTCCGACCCTGTCTGTGCCCTCTCAGAGCTGGGGCCCACCGGAGGATTCTCCGGTGTCCCGGTGCCTCAGTCCGACCCTGTCTGTGCCCTCTCAGAGCTGGGGCCCACCGGAGGATTCTCCGGTGCCCCGGTGCCTCAGTCCGACCCTGTCTGTGCCCTCTCAGAGCTGGGGCCCACCGGAGGATTCTCCGGTGTCCCGGTGCCTCAGTCCGACCCTGTCTGTGCCCTCTCAGAGCTGGGGCTGGGCAGAACAAAGTAGATAGTTAGCAGCTACCTGCCTGTGAGTTCTTAGCCCAATAAGAAAAAAGAGAACAGTCTAGGAAGACCCCATTAGTAATGAGTAGCACAATATCACGCTAGTACAAGTTAATGGACAATGTGAATCCGACCACCATTCCCCCTATGTGGTATATGCAGGATAATTCTTACCAGGCATAAGTCAGAACCATTTTACTATACAATTGTCTGTTGATGATAGCAACCAGCGTTCATGTTAGCAGAGCAGTGTAAGGAATGAATGAGGTCCGTTGTGGCCTTCCTTGACAGTACTCTCTGTGGATAGCAGGAGCTTGGTGTGCAACTGGGTCCAACATGGCGTATTTACTTACCATACAGGACTCTGCTCACACCTGTATCCACATCACAATGCAGATTCAGGTAACATACAGGCATACTATTAGCACTGTGGGGTTTGTTTTTTTACAACGTATAAGGGTATGTGCACACGTTGCGGATTACCCTGCAAATTTTTCCACGCGGATTTGGCTAAATCTGCAGGTAACATTACCTGCATTTTACCTGCTGATTTTGTGCGGTTTTCCCTTGCGGATTCCTATAATGGAGCAGGTGTCAAACCGCTGTGGATTCCGCACAAAGAATTGACATGCTGCGAAATCCTGGAGATTTTTCCACATGTGCACAGCGTTTTTTGTTTTAGCTTCACTTTAATGGTACTGTACACAAATTTTGCTGCCGATCCGCAGTAGAATCCGCAACGTCTGCACACACCCTTACACATATTTTGCCTAGTAAGGTAGAAAAATTATTTAACCACTTGCTACCCAGCGCTCTAAGTACATACACTCCCTGACAGAAGCGATGTCGCTTATCCATGTTATGTAAATAAAAGCTTATAACCTGATGTTAAATTCATCCATTGGTTGTATAAATTATTCTTTTGAAAGCTAAAACCCTCCGAAATGTGGTTTAGGTTAAGAAAATAAATTGCCATCAATACAGAAATATTGATCATTTAATGGACACAGAATGGTCAGATTTTGGCAAGACAAAAGTTTTGATGCCTGGTCATATAATGCACCCAATCCTAGTTTACATCCTCACCTGTGCTCAGTAAATGATTGGTTAATTAGTGGGTGTGTATAAAAAGAAACCCAGCATCCCAGACCTTCACTTGAGCTCTGAAAACATGCCAAAAATCCACCCTGCGACCAAAGCCTGGATTATCAAGAGGCTGAAGAACCAGATCCACTGCAGAGGTGGCTGGCTGTTGTTTATTCCCTTGCTAGGACTTCAGAGCTGGAGCTCCCTCTGGTGGTTACTGGGAGTAGTGGAGCTGGCCAGTCTGATGGAAGTTTGCCACCTGACGACGATGATTGGAAATCTGGGATTACTAGCTGGGAGCATATAAGTGAGCTGGCTTCCCTTGGTGGTTGCTGGTGATTTCCTCCTTGTGCATTTTGAGCTCTTCAGTCTCCTGCCTGATCTGCATGGTTCAGTTAAGTGATTCTTTTTCTAATCCTTTGCATCTGATCTGGTTGTGCCTTTTTTTGCTTTCTTCTTTGTTGCGAGGGTTCAGCGTGCCCCCTGCTGGGGACAGTGCTGGGCCCCACTCCATGTGTTGCAGCTTGTGCCAGTTTGTTCAGTCCCCTGTTGTATTGGTGTCTTTTGCTTTGCTTCCAGTTCACACCAGAGTGCTGATCTAGCGGGTGTGAGGTCACGCGGCCTCAGTTTTTTTGTATATCAGATGTGTTGGATTTTTTAGGGTTTTTGCGTGATTGCAGACAGTGTCTTTTCTGTCCTATCTAGACAGTTTTGGCCCCGTCATTTGCTCAGTCTATTTTCTGCCTATGTTTGTGTCTCACTGACAATATATGTTTGGGGGCTGTGTATTCCTTTGGGGATCTGCTCCGGGGCAGTTTAGATTTCACCTTTCTGGCTTTAGGCTTAGTTAGTTCTCCAGCTGTGCCGAGGCGTCTAAGGCACCGTAGGAACGCTCCACGGCTACTGCTAATTGTGTTGTTAGGATCAGGGGTCTACAATCCACTGAGTTACCAACCTCTCTGGTTTCCTGGTGGCTTAGCCTGTTCCTGCCATCCTCCTCGGTGACCCATTCATAACAGCTGGCACCTTTAATGTGTCTCAGCATCAAGTACAAAGAATTAAAAAAAGATTCAAAGAGACTGGAGATGTGTTTGACAAGCCCGGGTCTGGCAGACCCCGCAAGACAACTGCTCAGGAGGAACGTTTGTTGGTTAGAAAATCCAAAGCAAGCCCTTCTTTCACTGCAGCAGAGCTCCAACAAGCCTGGTCACCTCAAGTCCCTGTGTCAACTAGAACAGTTTGTAGGATTCTGTCTCGAAATGGCCTCCATAGTCGAATCAGTGGCCAGAAGCCAGGACTAAACAAAAGGCAAATAAAAAAACCGTGTGGCATTTGCAAAGTCCCACAGCCTAGTAAACAGATGGATGCTGGAAAAGTGGCAGAAGGTAGATCTCTCTGATGAATCTTCAGTAGAATTACACCACAGCTGCCGCAAATACTGCAGGAGACCTACTGGAGCCCATATGGACCCAAAATACACCCAGAAAACAGTTAAATTTGGTGGTGGAAAGATCATGGTCTGGGGTTACATTCAGTATGGGGGAGTGCGAAACATTTGCAAGGTGGAAGGCAATATTAATAGCCTAAAATATCAAGAAGTATTAGCTACCTCTTATATTCCAAATCATAAAAGGGGTCAAATTCTGCAGCAGGATGGTGCTCCATCTCATATATCCATCTCTACAACAAAGTTCCTCCAGGCAAAAAAGATCAAGGTGCTCAAGGACTGGCCAGCCCAGTCACCAGACATGAACATCATTGAGCACATGTTTGGGGTAGGATGAAAGAGGAAGCTTGGAAGACCAAACCAAAGAATCTGGATGAACTCTGGGAGGCATGTAAGACTGCATTCTTTGCTATTCCTGATGACTTCATTAATAAATTGTATGAATCATTGTTGAACCGCATGGATGCAGTCCTTCAAGATCATGGAAGTCACACAAAATATTAAATATGACTCTAATAGCACCACAACTTCATTCACCAATGTTATGTAACATATATTTGTATTTTAAGTTATTTGTTTTAACATCACATTACTTTTTGTGGCCGACAAAACTTTTGTCTTGCCAAAATCTGACCATTCTGTGTCCATTAAATGATCAATGTTTCTGTATTGATGCCAATTTATTTTCTTAACCTGAACCACATTTCGGAGGGTTTCAGCTTTCAAAAGAATAATTTATACAACCAATGGATGAATTTAACGTCAGGTTATAAGCTTTTATTGACATAACATGGATAAGCGACATCGCTT
Source organism: Dendrobates tinctorius (assembly GCF_039654945.1). NCBI lineage: Eukaryota > Metazoa > Chordata > Amphibia > Anura > Dendrobatidae > Dendrobates > Dendrobates tinctorius. Next base: position 5,680,532 of record NW_027361669.1, on the reverse strand, counting down.
CTGTCAGGGAGTGTATTACAATCACTGGGGTAGCCATTAAAAATGCCAAACTATTACTGCACAGAGATGGTGCGGGCACAAGAGCCATTACTAGTGGCTGCCAGCTGTAATATAGAAAATGTGCCAACCAGCATGAACGAGCAAGTTCTGATATTTAACCTTTTAAATGCCACTCTAAAAGGGAATCTGTCGCCAGGTTTTTGCTACCTCACGTGAGAACACCATAATGTAGGAAAAGAGACCCTGATTCCAGTGATGTATCATTTAGTTTTCTGGGTGCAGCCGTTGTGATACAGAGTTTTTAGATGTAGCAGAGATGAAAAAGCTGCCCCCCAACCACTCCAGGCTTTCTATGTACATTTTCTATTGAAAGTGAGCTGCTTATCACAGTAGGGAGGAGGAGCAGAGCCAGACCAGGTCTCACGTGAGCTGTAGTTCAGGCATTGATAATCTCCTAGTGATAAAACTTTCATTGTATGGGAACACCACCCTGGTAAGTGACATCGCCGAAATCTGCTGCCCTCAGATTACAAAGCAAAAACCTATTGAGAGATTCACTTTGAGGCTAAGTGCCCACATTGCCGAAATGCTGCGGAAACGTCCGCAGCATTTCCGCAACTCCCTGCCGCGGGTAAAATGCATGTGGAATTGGCATGAGTTTCCCGCAAAACACAAGCGTTTTTAGCTTGCAGAATGCTAGCGCTTTTCCAAGCGACTTGAAGCATCACTTGGAAAGTGATTGACAGGTTGGTCACACTTGTCGAGCATAGTGCTTAACAAGTGTGACCAACTTTTTACTATTAAAATAGAGATATACTTATCCTCCGTCGGTCCCGCCCCTCAATTGGTGCTGCCGGCGACTTCCGTTCCCAGGGATGCATTGCGCGAATGACCTCTGATGACGTAGCATCACGTGAGACCGCTACGTCATCAGAGGTCATTCACACAATGCATCCCTGGGAACGGAAGATGCTGGCAGATTGGCTGAGAGGTGGAACGACTCCGGGGGCCGACAGAGGGTAAGTATATCTCCATTTTTTATTTTAATTCTATTTTTTACAGGGATATGGTACCCAGGGCATGGAGGACACTCTTCTCCTCCAGACCCTGGGTACTATCCACACATGAAGCACTCACTTTACGCATGGTGGACATAGCCGCGTGCGTAAAGTGAGCGGTTTGAATGCAATCCTATGGGTGCGGAATCGCCACGATTCCACAGAATTAATGGACATGCTGCGGATTTTACCGCTATGCGATTCAACAGCGGTAAAATCCACAGCATGGGTACAGCAACTGCGGAATCCCATGGGATTGCATGTGGGTGCGTTTTATTAGCGTTTAAGCTGCGGCAAAAACGCATAAAAAAACCGCAACGTGGGCACACAGCCTGATAATAATCGTTCAGCTAAAAGGTATATAAAAATGACAGACTCTTCAAGTAGAAAGATCCAACATGTAGAATCCAGAGCAGAAAAAGGAGTCTGACCCCCAGATTTAATGAGGCTAATGTGGGTGTGATAACCACTTCAATAAGTTGCATATCACTTATTAAAATGGTATTCAAATTCACACTGAAAATAAAAAGGGGGAGACAGGAACTATGACGTACCTATATGCCATAGGTCGTGAATTGGATAAAAGGCGTTTGCCAGCGCAAAATGACTGTTGAAACCAAGCACAGGCACTCTGTAAACCCTTGGCATGACCAAAAAAAAAAAAAAAAATTAGGTGCCTTCCCAACACTTGGTTTCCATCCATCTTCGCCCTCCTTTGGTTTCTATAAAGCCAAATCTGTAAATCAAAAGAAAGTTGAGATACAAGTACAGTAGATGCAAAACAAGGAGGTGGCAAGGTGCAATGAACTGTTTGGCCACCCCAAGGGTGCACATTGCCTGTGCTTGGTTTGATCAGTCATTTTGCTGACAAACTCGTTTTATAAATTGCTTTAGACTTATGATCTTACTAGAATAACTAGAGAGCCACACCTTCAAAGTATTTGTATATTCTCTAGTAGAGTTTGCGGAAACAGAAGGTACACTTTAAAGGCAAATACTACCATATGGTGTTTGAGCGTTCCCATCATGACTGCAGCTTAGCCCTTTGATCAGCAAACATCAAGGCGAGATGAAGCAATATCCAGTAGAACATTTATTGTAAACCAGAAACTCTCAGATAATACACACATTACATCATTTACAACCATCACTAAATACACAGTACATGAGGAACATCCTGCCCCTATGCAACACCTATCCAAACTGTGACCTACTAGAGGCAGAAGGAAGAATCAACCCCTTACAATAGAAAGCAACCAATGCTGGCTGATTCCTATAGAAGTTATAGAACATTTCTGGGCAACCAGAACTAAGAGGACTGGACAGACTGTAGATGTGAATGGCATTCTAGTGGCTATTATATCCAGTGAAATATTTACAAGGCATCTATCTGTGCATTTAGCCAAATGTGTACACCGGCAAGAAACCACGGTGTAGTCTATAGGGTTTACCAAGACCCCCATGCACAAGGTGGAGACCAACGAGTGTCCTTTTGGCCTTAGTCTGGCTACTATGCACTAGAATAATGTTCATTTATTGCAGAGGAAAACACAACAAAACACACTGCACATTCTTATGAGTTCTGGACTATTTTTTTTTTTATAAAGAAGCCCTATGTTGGACTGATGTCAAAGTTTTGTACCCAAACCCCATACATCCAAAAACAATTCTGAAAATGGACCCTAAACAGATACAGATAGCAGTCCCCCCTCCTGAGGTCCAGCACTGGCTCCCAGCCGCTGCAGTGATGACATCATGTCGACAGCACACATCACCGCTGCAGCCAATCGCCCAGCTCTATTGCTCGGCTGATGCAGAAGGCAAGAGCGTCACAGATCTGCGATTGGCTGCAGCAGTGATATTTGTCGCCATCGCTGCAGCCAAAATACGGAAAACAGAGCAGTGGCGTGGAGCCGGCGATGGATCTGTGGAGGGGGAGTACTATCTGTAGTTGGTTTTGGTACCAGTAGCTGATCATTTAAGGACCATTTTTAAAATTAGAAAACCCCCTTTAAGGCCAAGTTCACATTGCATGAAGTAACTTGACCTACAACGTAAGTAGGGAGCTTTTCCCGGCCTCTATACATAAAATGGAAGCTTAAAGTGTGTTCCTTTAACCGTGTCTGGCATGCATTTGTCTGCTTTAGGCCACAATCACACATGCGAGGAATACAGCCGAGTCTCTCATGTTAATACCCGGCACTGCCAATGGCACTCAGGAGCGGAGTGTGCGGCTCCATGTATTGCTATGCAGCTACACTCACCAATCCGAGTGGTGGCGGCGGCAGTGCCGGATATTAACATGCGAGACTCGGCTGTATTCCCGGCCTTAGTTTTAGACTGTTTTCCTATACAGAGGTCCTCTGCAAAAATACATTATGATTTTCTTTTTAACAATGCATCCCTATGTTGAATGGAGAGACTTCCACTGTCAGGCACATACCTCCAAAGTGTAGCATAGACGCAGTGTGTACCCACCCTAAGACTATATATCGCACACAGTTATTAGAGGTGAAGGGATAAATCTGCAAACTCAATGGCATAATACCAGACCGCACAGAAGAGATGGCTGACAATCTTGGCTCCATTCGCTTGGAGCTGTACTCAGACTCCACGGTTGCCTATTGTTTTAGCACTGATGTACACAAGACGGCACTTTCATGTTAACACATGGGTTTCATTATTACTCATTAAAACTTTATTTGATCCATATTTTAGAAGAAAGACAAACCCTCCTATGTTTACTAGCATCAGTGTCAGCAGCATTTCCATTGAACTTTACACATTTGGACCTACACATTAATAAAAATGACGTCAGGCAGGAACAATGAAGCCACAGGGGAAAAAAAAAAAAAAATATGTTACTATTTTTTGAGACTAAGAAATTGGTTGCTTATTCTAAAAAATATCAGACTGGTGGGGATCCGACTCGCGGCATCCCGATCATGCAGCAGACACAGCGCTCCGCCTCCTTCATTGTTAATCAGCCAGTGCTCCTTACAGTCTCTAGTGTCTGTGCCTGGTACTGCATCTTATACCCATCTCATGACATTAGGGTAATAAAAGAACCCAAAAACACCATCTAAACAACAAAAAATAAAAACATGAGCAACTGTGTGATGAGGAAGTCAGGTTTTGAAAGTTAGCACCAATTTCTGCCCCATAAACTTAATATTGCTTTCATGGTTCAGCCCCAAACCCTGTTAAGTACTTTGTGCCGTAGCAGTCACACAGGAGTCATTGTCCTCAGAAATCTAAATTAAATGATGCGGCCACGTGACACGAGTAATTTTACTGGCAATTAGAAATTATATGCTTCTACAAGTAATCTCAACCATTCCTTCACATTACGTGGGTCAGCTTTCAAATAAATGTGGAAGAAAATAATCGCTGTGCTAAAAACAATGTAGGATACTTGGTGACAAAAAAAAAAAAAAAGCTCATGGCATGATAATTTTAAATGTGCATGTGCATGATTGAAGGGCAAAATCCAGCTAACGACGACAAGAAACTATGGATATAGAAAATGTATATTATACAGTATATGTAGAGTAGATCTAATACCTGTCGAAACTGGCAACCAAGTCACTGCAGAACCAAGGCACCAATTCAACAAAGCAATTTAGACGGAATTTTGGCGTAACTTGGAGTGGCGGAAAATTGTGCAACTTTTAAGTGTTTTATGCCAGTTTATCCCAGCTCTGCCAAAATGGAAGACGCTGGGGGGTAACACCACAGCTTGTCTAGTTAGATGAAATGTGGTGCTTCCTACTTCAGAATCTTACTCCAGTCAGGGACCAGAGTAAGATTACTGGCATGGCAGGTGGAGGTGCACTTACTTCGTCAGACTTGGAGTCATGAAGAGAGGGGGTGCATCTGCTTATGAATCAGGAGTGTGGCTCCAACACGCACCTTCTTCAAGACTGGCGAGAAAATAATAGTTTTTGATAAATCAAGGCCATAGTTTCTTACTGTCCCAGAGCAATAAACACGGTATATTACCTATGATAATAGAAAATGTATGCTACATATGTATATAAAATAGGTATGCTACCTGTTGAAACAGGCAACCAGGTCAATTAAACAGTTTCTTGTTGTCCTAGGGCAAAACAGCAGAACACGCCTAAAAATTGTAAATATTTCATCTGTGTGTCAAAAGTTACTGTAACTGTTTGGTTTGCCACTGATAACAGAAAAAAAAAAAGGAAATTGACACAGAGAAGTGAAAACCAAAGTATAGTTAGCATTCCACAGTCACTGCTTCAGCATTGAGAGAAGGAGATCCTCCATGTTCATTTATGGCCATCTACAGCATGATCTATTGATCAGGGTGATCTACTAGCAGGCTAATGGAGAACGATTCATTAAGGAAGAATGTAAGTCAGGTACTCTAATAATTAGGTATAGCGAGAAGATGGGGGAAGGAAGCAGGAACTATGCATTTTTAAAGAGCCTGGGTGAGGATGACAAAAATAAGAAGCCTGGGTGAGAATGACAAAGATATAAATTTAATTAAAAAAAAAAATAGCTGGAGTTTTAGAATGGAAAAAATTATACAGACTCCATGAACTTGTGAGGTTATTTAATTCATGAGCAATATGTATTTTCTCAGTGACCTGAAACACGATCATTGATATTAATAGAACACAACCCAAACATGTAGGTGTCAGAAAATAATTTTAAACCTGACCTATCTACATGTTATGAGGTGGGTGACAGAGCAAAAACACAGCGATACAACAACGTTTCTCAGCTCAGTTCTGACTTTTCAGCCAACATTCTGCCATTCAGGATTGAATTAAACACCTGATAAAAAAAACAAAAAAAAAAAAAACACACAATTGTGAAAGAAAGAATAAAAACAGAACCCACATACACCACCGAAAAGGACGTGTCAGTTCTCCTTTAGTAATTACTTGTACACTTCATGAAATAACAGTTCTGTAACATTTCTTAAAACTATGTATTGTGCTCTTCCTAAGGCAGGTAGAGTTTTTTCCAGGAGTTTTTGTAGCAGAAACTGAGTTTGCGCTCAGGTCCGGTTTCAAAAACTCAGCAAGACTGTGTGCACAAAGCCTTGTTCCTCCTGGAAATTAATACATTGATGGGTTTTACCAATTGTTGTGGTGTCCCTGGCATGGTCAACAGTGAAAAGTGACCGGAGGAGTAGCGACACACCGTTGTCAATTTTCAGGAGTAATAGCAGAGGAACGTCAGAACAGAGAAGGTGATATTCCATAAAGCATACCAATATTTATGGAGACATGTCAGGAACGGTGACAGACTTCTACCCAATAAGAGGACATGCAGTTACTCCAATATCAGTGCAAGGTGCCAGCTATTGGCGAAAAAGTCAACTAATGGATAAAAAACTCAGAAACAGGTCGGCGCTTTCCAACAATTTCCTCTGGTTCTTCTGGTTCTTCACAAAGAGAAGATACTGATGGATAGCTGTCCCTTGCCTTCAGCTTCTTTTTCATTCCGGAAGGTGCAGTAAAGAACTTATTAAAAGATCCAGGCTTTTTGAGGCCTTTTGTCAAATCATGAAACGCAATGTCATCAGAAAGGACGCCAAGGAATGCGCTGGTCGTTCCCAATATGGAGGTGGCAACCTTTGAGTTTCTTTTCAGTGGGATAGCATGTTCTACATTGGAAGCGGCAGGGTCATGTAAAATAAACCGGAGCTGTACCGGGGAGCTTTTCTTTAGGTAATGGTATGGCTTTCTTCCACTGTTATCTCGGATGTTGACGTTCGCCTTATAATCTCTAGTTAACATAATGATGACATCTTTACACTGGTGTATAGCAGCTATATGCAGTGGTGTATACCCTCCAAAAGACTTTGCATTGACATTGAGGTTACTACCACTTTTCCGACAATGGTCAAACAATAATTTCACCATTTCTGTGTTTCCACTCTTGGCCGCCCAGTGCAATGCAGTAAATCCAGATATAAAGTCTCGTTTACCAGCCAAGTCGCCGTCAATCATAATAAGTCCAAGGAGTTTATGATTCCACCGACCATTAGTTGAATTTACTAACCACTCGTGGTCGGATGGCTCCAGAGGTACCTCATCTGAATATTTGGTCTCCTCACTTACTTTGATCATTTTGGATGACCTCTTCATGTGAGGAGACTTTGAGGCTGCATCATCAAACTGCCTTCTGGCCACCTTAGGGGACTTGGAATAAATAGTGACTGAAGCCTCCTGTATAGCCTTTGGCTGAATAGTTGGTTGGAGGGGACTGTCTTCACGCTGGTTTGTTTCTTCAAAGGAAGGTTGAGCATAACGTAACGGCAGCATGTGCGGCTTCGGGACCTGATCTTTGGCCTGGGCATCAGACCATGCCTTTGGAAGAAGAACTGGTCCAGCAGTGTCCATTCTAGACACAATGTCAAACACAGACTCCCTTTTAGCTTCATTCTGGTCTTCTGTATCCTCCTCATTAATGTTGTCAGCTTCAGTTGGATCAGTAGTTGCTGCATCTTGTAGTTCTGGCTCTACGGTCTCAGGGTCAGAGACATCCTGCTGTGAAGTCCACGTCTCCTTATATCTGGGTGCTGGCTCTTTTATGTTGTCACTGAAAGGTACAGGTGGAGATTCCTCCTCTTTAAGGTCCCTGTCCTTTTCCTTCTCGACAGAAGCCTTTGATGTCCCCCTGTCTTCCAGTAAGTAGGTGTACTTCTTCCTCAACACTACAGTCTTGGTACCCTCCTCATCTTTCACCACCACTGCTATGTTATTGACTAACCTCTTAAAGAGCTCCCGGTTATTTGCCTTCTCTTCAGGGTCAGGAGACTCCACCACAGGCTTAAACTTCTTGAGCAGTTCGGAGTTCTTCACCTTTCCTCCATGCTCCAGCAGAAAGTTCAGCACTACTTCTTGTGTTACAGCCATTCTCCTCTTTCACATTCAGCTGGTGATATAGAGGGGGATCTTAACAGCTGAGAAGCCCAGATCTGCAGATCGCTCCTCTTTTACATGTCTTCTCCTTGGGTCTCATGTGCAATTTACCTGTTGCTTCCGGGGTTAAACTTTGTGATCAGTTCTGCTACGCCCAGCCCTGACTGATCAGTTAAGGGGGAGGGGAGCAGCCTGCAGGCGGAGGAGGAGCAGCCAACACCTGACAGGTGCGATCGCGCGCACACTGGCGATCAGTGGTCACAGTCCTAGAGACCAGGAAATGGCTGATCACTCTGAGGTCATTATTCTACTGATTCATTACTAATGATCCATAGTCAATCCTCCATAGGGATCACAGTTTGCATTGCCTCCTGAGAAGTTATCTGCAGAGGAATACTTGCAATGTTTACCCTGCAGAATTATATTTCTTGATTAGACGATTGAGTTTGTGCTTTACATATCTCCAAAAAAGCCCCCCCCCTCAGAAGTCAGATCCCTCCCCAATCCATAGCAGCTCTGGACGACTCTGCAAGGTTTCTCCCTATCCAGAATGACTTCCATATTTGATCAGCGCACATAGACCTGCCTTTCTGGATTGTAGAGAGGTAGGATGACCTCCACTATGGAGGTCCTGATGGTCGCCAATCAGAGCGCTTGAACTAATGATGCTGGACATCCTTGTTCCTTAGGCTAGTCAATGATTTTGATAGTAGAAAAAACTTGTAGCTTAGTTTTATTAAGATACATTTATGGGAAAAGTGATTGGAAAACCAATACTGCAAACATTACTATGTCTAGGAAGATCGTCATCCAGCTTTCCCACAGTCCCGAATGGCAAAACCTACTGGCTTTAGCAAGCAAGTTATAAATGATTGCAGATTTTAACCCCATGCATTGTAGGGCAAAAAATCTATAGTAAAAAAAAATCAGCGAGTGTGGTAGATACTATGTATTGTGAGCATTGTATTGTAAGGTATTGTAAGCATTTCTAGAAGTATTTTCATGTTTCTCTTCCAACATTTCGTGCATGCATTTTTTGTTCTGGTGTTGTTGAAATCCCATAGAAAAGCCTATGCGTATAATGGCAGATAAAAATATCTAGCCCAAAGCATGATTATTAATTAAAAAAAAATGTATCCCTGCTGTGCAGCTGTCCCCACTTTTGGAAGGGAACCTGATAGCAGCATGGGTCACCCAGTGGTTTCTCCTTGCTCATTGCCCAGGAGGGCCAGGTATGTTTCTGCTTGTGTCTATGGCAGGGGGCAGGTAGAAACCACCAGGGTCTGATTAGTCTCCCAAGTGCCTCGGTCCCCAACAGCTATTAGTTTCACACTAGCGTTTATTCCACACGGCGCCACTAAGCCCCGCCCCCTGCCGGCTCCCTACCCGCCCCATCCGGTCATCGCCGCCTACTATCGCACATGGACGCTTGCGATCTGCCCACCCTATCTTTAGCATAGGGTGCGCAGATCGTGCGCTAGTAGGATTTTGGCATGCGCTGCGCACTTTTGAAGGTGCGCCTGTGTGCGCTGAAAGCAGCATGTTGCATTTCGGCGTGCTCGGCGCACCTTCAAAAATGCGCAGCGCACGCCAAAATCCTACTAGCGCACGGCCAGCGCATGATCTGCGCACCCTATGCTAAAGATAGGGTGCGCAGATCGCAAGCGTCCATGTGCGATAGTAGGCAGCGATGACCGGATGGGGCGGGCAGGGAGCCGGCAGGGGGCGGGGCTTAGCGGCGTCATGCGCTGCGTCGAATAAACGCTAGTGTGAAACTAGCTAAGTTTTTTTCTCTGAAACACCACAGCGTTACAGAGTTAAATATATATGGCTAAAATGATGCTGCCAGTGCCTGTTACATGATGCCCATGGATCGGGTAGCGTTGTATCAGCTGTCAGGTTCCCTTTACAAAAATAAGTAGTAAAGAGGGCATATTTTAGCTTTTCAAATCTTTCAATAGGATCAACCCTCCCAATCCATCGACGTGGGCATACAGGTCGAAGGAAGCTGAATAAAATAGTACCTTGATTTCTGACTGCAATGTTGTGTGTGATTATAACTGAGACAGAATAGCATTAGGCCTCATTCAGATGTCCAGTTTTCACACATTAATGCTATCTGTGGTTTTCTGAGACAGCATTTGTACTTGTGATAATCTATGGGGCTGTGCACATGTTCGGGATTTTTCATGGGCCGACCGCTTCGCGAAATATCGCAAAGACCTGTCTGATATTGATCTGAGGGTTGGATCAAAATTGGCAATACAAGTCCATGGGTCCATGAAAAAATTGGACTGCACACGCATGTCATACTAGTGTGATTTGATTTTCATGAACTATCACATAGGAGAAAGTGAAAAACCTTTTTTCTTTTATCTCCACATACAAGAAAGATGAATGACATTCTGATCAACTCTGATCAAAATTATTTTTGTTTTCCTCTTAGGTGAGAAAAACATCTGAATGAGGCTGGAGTCACACTAACCAGCGCAAAATACGGTCAGTATTTTACATGCGTAATACGGATGACAGACCCCTAAATAGTGCTCCGTATGTCATCCGTAATCAAGGTGTGGTCGCGTATTTTGCGCATGTCTGCATCCGTATGGAATCCGTATGGCATCCGTATGGCGAGATTTTCTCGCAGGCTTGCAAAATGGACATATAATGGAGCCCTATGACAGGGTTTCTAAAAGACACCGGGTGCGTATTTCTCGCAAGTCACACGTGTGGTCCGTGTGTAATCCATATTTTTTGCGCACCCATAGACTTGCATTGGCGTATTACGGCCGTAGTACGCTGACAATCGCAGCATGCTGCGAGTGGCACGGAGCGTAGGATACTGAGGAGAAATATACACCTGGTGCGAGTGACCCCATAGAGAATCATTTGTCCTTGTCTAATGCGTGCTTTTTGCGCCTCTCACTCTCCCGTATTCCTCGCCAGTGTGACTCCGGCCTGAGGCCTCCAACACATCTGCTGGTGTTCATTAGTGCAACAGCTTCCATCTCAAAGGCTGCCAGTGTTACAATACAGCAGAGCTGTGAGAGCTGCAGCAAATGTGTTTGTAAGGAGACAAAGTTAAGTTCTACAGTGCTGTGCTAGTTACATGTCTCACACAGTTAACTCCCACTCTCATTTAATAAAAGCTCTGGTGGCAGATTCTCAGGGAGATTTGTGTCCAGCCCATAGATCTTAACAGCTCATTTACATCTTAAGAAAAACATGGATTTCTCTGCAATAAAACATCAGATAACAGATATCAAGGTGTCATTTTACTCACATTCCTATAACCTACATGCCTATATAGACAGCTTAGGAGGGTTTGTCCTACTGACAAATTCCCTTTAAGTCAATTTTCTAGACAGTGGCTTATTAAAAAAGTCACAATTGTCACTAGAGTAGGATGTGGAGTAAAAAGTGGAGAAACTACTCTAGGCAGAATTCAAATGTCTGTATTATTGGCTTAATTTAATTTTCTGACTTTCACACAGTCCCAAATACTTTTGCAAGGCATACGCCTCTTCATAAACTTAGCACAATTTTTTCTTAGACTGGTGTAAGAAACAGGTCGTTTTCAGATGAAATATGACTCATGCATGGAGCGTGAAGTACAGCCTAACTGCAGGTCTCCTGAATGGAACGCAATAGTCTCGTTGTTAGGAATGGCGGAACGCACCAAATAAAAATAAATAATAAAGTGCATTCGCCGCTCGGGGTCCACCGTGCAGTAGGCGTAACAACCGCTGCTGAGTGATGACAGAGGAGCAATATGGCGGTATGATGCACACAGGTTCAACTTCACCCGGAGTGTGCAGAGTGGGCTCTGTTCACACACAGAGGTGCCGCAACAAAAACATACAAAACACTGAACCTGTTGGGGACACAGGCTTCAGGTAAATGCACACGGTATCTGGTCACAGGAGCAGGACCCAAGACAGAGGATCTGCGTACCTCTAGATCTACCATGTGTGCGGCGTCGCTTCTGCGGACGCCAAGGAGGGCTGCAACTGCAGTGCGGCGTAGGACACTGCCGCTCGACGATAAAGCCAGATAGCAAGCGCGATGTCGGAAGCTAGCGTAGCGGTGCGATGTGCACAGTGGCTTAAGGCTTGCCACTGACTGGCGCTGACTACTAAGCTAATTCACTATCACCATGCGTAATATCAGAGGGAAGTGGTTTCAAATTAGTCAGTCACCAGAGTCATACATCCGTCACCATTCACACATAGCAAATATAGTCTATACTAGCGCATGGCGGAACAGCCATGCGCGCCTTTTATAGTAGCCGGGACCTTCTGAACGCTTCCAGATCTCTGAGATGGACCAATAAGAACTGGAGCGGGACTTGAGCACATGATTCCCGATCTCCAATGGGAGATCATCCCATGAGCATGCCCAGTAAGAGGACAGAAGGACTTAGCCTCATGAGAGATTTGCTGCAAGGCAATCTCCTCTGCAGTGAAAAAATAGGAGAGTGCAGAATGTGAGGATCTGGATCCCTGCTGAGTAAACGCAGAAATCCGACTCCTAACACTCGTAGCCATATTTGAGGTTATTGAGTTTGGGTTGGAAAATCTGAGACAAGTCCATACATCACAGTCCTTACACAACCATGTTTCACAGATACCTTAATTTGGCCTAAGTCAGTGTGGGCCTGTGTGTACTCCTAGTTTTCTATAGACTAGCAGAGAACATCTGGTCACAGTGCTTTACCTGAAAAAAATGTGCCTAAATGCTTTGCATGAATTCTCAATTCTTTCTTCTTAAACAGGGCGACATGGCTGGGGTTCACAAAAATGTTCACGTTTTGCCAGTGATAAGGTTAGACTTTCTGTTCCCCGAGACAAAAATTAATTTTGGTGACAAAGGGGTTGCCACCTTTCAGGAAATCTTCATCATTCTGCCCGTCCCCACCTCCGCCACTGTTCTCAAAGTCTGGCATTGGTTATGGCGCTGACAGCATGGCATCAAATAAGTTAGCACAGTTGCTCTGCCGGTATAGACAGAAGCCTCCACTCAGAGCTACTGAGCTCACTGATTGGTTAGTATGTCGTCAACGCTGCAGCCATTGCTAGACGGTGAGTTTGGAACAGTTTGATTTTTATATCCAACTGCGTGAAGAAACAGATTTCTTGAAAGGTAACAACCCTTTTAGTAATACTTATTTCCATCTCTGTCATTCATGGCCACGATGAGAACAATTGCTTAATAGTCCAACTTGCCAAAGGTGGGCTTCCGGAAACAGCTGAGCACAGCTGTACTATGCAGTTTGTATTACTCCGATGGAAGTGAATAATGGTTATGGAAACAGCGTGCCACGCTATTTCTGTAACTTCCATTCATATCTGTGGGAGTTACGAGATACAGCGTATTGCAGCTGTGCTCAGATGTTTTCTTAACCCCGTATGTGGTGGCTAGGACCTAGTTGTTATTCCCATCTCGGCCATGAAGTGGCCCAATCTGGCCACCCACCTGAACTTACCCACTTTTCAAACTAAGCCTGTTGCTAGAAAATTATAATTGGTGCCGGTGTAGACACCCCCACACATGGGACCCCTGTTCTTCCAAAGTACCCCAGCTTTTGCCATACATGTGGTACTTCCACTGTACTTCAGACCCAATAACTAGTGTTAGTGTTGATGTCCGTCACTTTGAAATAAGCAGGGACGGAGGATGTTAGAGGCAAGTTACGACTACTTCCCAACAGTGTAGAAAGCAAAATCAGCTTTTTTGGTCATTACGAAATGTTCTTCATCCATACACTTCTACGGGTAAAACTGGAACTGCTTGAAATCCACAATAAATTATAATGCAGTTTCCATATGATAATTATGTATCTATGTAAAATAGTACAGAGAGTAAGTCTGAAATATTGAGGATATGAAGAATGCATAGAATAATCAATCTAGTACTTTTACAGAAAATTGTATGAAAACAGCAAGGAAAACATTTAGCATTTTTAACATATTGTATTGTTGGTTATTAGAACCAACGCTGCACTATGAACTGGGCCTAAAATGTGTTGGTATCAAGAGGAGGATAGGATAGCCTTGAACTTTCTCTAGCATGGCATTTGCCACCATATTTAAACCATTGTGTTCGGGGACATTTACTTTCTTTTGCCAACAGATAGATCATATTCTCTTCCAGCAGAAGATCTTATTAATGTAGGTCACAGAGTGAGCTGTGCAACTGTAAAGGTCCAGTCGGAACGATAAAGAACATTTGAATTAGTGCAAATTCGTGGCAAACAAATCCTGACCAGCAGAAATGTCTCCAATTACTACTTATGTACAGAACATATTCTTTTTAAAGTGGTGTTCCCTCTATACTAAATGATGATGACATATAGCTAGAATATGCCATAGCTCGCTGTCTGTCGTTGCTTCGACTGCCGGGCCCTGCACATATTAGGCAATTAGAGGTAGAGGCCTCCCTGTATCATTATAAATAATACATTATTATCCATTAATAATTAAAGGGAGTTTACGAAATCTATTTCAAAGTAAGCACAGGTTCTTCCAGGGGACCTTTTTTTTTTTTTTTTACCGACTTGCTCAGTCCAGTTAATACAATGGAGGCAGAGCTAGCTGTCAAAATTATTACAGAAAATATGCTGTGGACCACCCAATCCCTCCAAAGGTGCTCTGAGAAGTTGAATATGAACATAAGGAATTTTTTTTCAAAAAATTAGCAAATTTTTAAACTAATGTTTTGGCTCTTACACTGACTCGGGCTTACTTTGATATGGAATTCAGTGCTGGCTGAGTGTCTTTAAAGGGGTTGTCTGGTCTAGAATGATAAGTCTACAGCCACTTTGTGTGATTGCAGACTTGCGAATCCTCTCAGAACACGAACTGTGCGCTGCAAGGATTTGCCGGTGTCTGCGTCAGGAGCGTTAGTCAAGTATGCGTCGAATCAATCCTTGCGAAACGCATGTCTGGTGCAATGGGACTTCTTGATCACCTTGCTGCAGTATTGGAGTCATGTGGGCATTTAAAGGGAATCTGTCACCCCTTTTTTGAGATATCATATAATGATAGCATTCAATTGTGTGTCACATAAGGATTCTCTTAGTACTTTTGCTTCCCCCTGACCCCGCACCTTTCATGCATAAATACCTTGTTTATATCTGTTCAGATGTATGTAAACTGCCGTGGTCCGGTCCGATTGGCGTGGCTTATTCACCTGCTCCCCCCTCCCTGTCTTGCTCTACACAAGAAGAAATGTGTAGAGCAAGACAGGGAGGGGGGGAGCAGGTAAATAAGCCCCGCCCAGTGGACCGGACTGCGGCAGCTTACATACATCTGAACCGATATAAAAAAGGTATTTCTGCATGAAAGGAGCAGGTTCAGGGGGAAGCAAAAGTACTAAGAGAATCCTTATGTGACACACAATTGAATGCTATCATTATATGATATCTCAAAAAAGAGGTGACAGATTCCCTTTAACATGCTTAGTGAGATCTGACTTTAATTGTATTTAGGAGGCTTATCTAGATCTAACATTATCAACTGCCTATATCCTATACCATCTATTTATATCTCTTTGTTACCCACACTTAGATATACTCCCTCTTACTTACATATAACCCAATAAGGTTCCTAATATGGTTTAATTTCTGGCGTCCTGAGTCCCCCGCTTTCTTATTACCTGTGGTGTCTCATTTTTCTTACGTTTTTTAATCTTGTCCGTTTTGTATATACTATTAAAAATAAGAGTGATTTTAATGGCGTCCATTTTTTTCCTTATTGGTGTGATTACTGATTTTGGAATTAGACTTCATACAATATGAGAAAAAAATTCATGATTAGGTGTAAATGAGTAATGGGTAAACAGAATCAACAGTCGTGACATGCATGTTGCTAACTGGGTTCAAGTGACTCATTTAATAAAAGGAGGGTGTTCTAATTAACAGCAGTGCGGAGTTCAATTAATGAGGTCATTAATTCTGTGAAGAAACAGGTATCAATCATGGCTCTTATTTAAAGGGAACCTGTCAGCAGGATTGTGCACAGTAACCTACAGACAATGTCAGGTTTGCGCTGTTATACTGATTAAAATTATACCTTGGTTGATGTAATCCGTCTTGTGGTTGTTTAATCTTTATTTCTAGTTTTCAGTTAATGAGATTCTGATGCTGTGGGGCGGCCTATGGGTGGGGGTCTTTATTTGTGGTGCTCTAACTACTTTTTTACATACTGCATAGAATTATGGTTGGAAATATAGATGCCACTGCGCAGGTGCCACCGCCATTTTGCTTGAGGAAAAAAAAATTAGGCTTCATCAAGATGGCGGTGCCTGCGCAGTATGATCTATTGCATAGAAATATGGTTTGAAATTTAGATGCTACTGCGCAGGCGCAGCCGCTGGCACTATTTTGGTAGAGAAAAGATTGGGCTCCATCAAGATGACGCCGGCGGCGCCTGCCCAGTTGCATTGTTCTGATAGATGCACAGGCGCCATCTTGAAGGAGCCTAATTTTTTTTCACTATAACCCTTGATGGTGGCGTTAGGCTTGAGCTGCAGGTAGCCACCAGGTACCACTCCAGGGCAGTCCCTTGTACTGCGGCAGCTGACTCCAAGGGTCAGGATAGCAGACACGGATGCATAGTCACTGGAAGGTCAGGATTCAGATAACTGGTAGAACAGATATAGGAGCCAGATCAGACAGGATATTAAGGCAAGACAAGTTATAGATCACTGGTATATAACGCAGGTACCAGTTCAGACAGGACTGGTTCAGGATATAGGATCAGGTTCAGGCAGGGCAGGATAGTTCAGGAACAGGGACTACTAATTAGAAAATTAAATTTGCTCAGGCACCTTCCTACAGGGAAAGCTGCCTTAAATACTTAAAGGGAGTAGGCATACAGGTTTGACTAATTTCACCTGTATACAACATGTATGCCCATATTCATAACTAAAAAATACCATTGGGGTGAATGATTCCCTTTAATGCCTCCCAGCCACTGCGCTGGAGGCATATCCACGAGTGTCCGCACTGCCTCTTTTAAGAAGTGGGAAGTGCTGCGCCCTTAGAGTGCTGACTGGAGAAATGCACGACGTGTGCAGGTTCTGAGAGCAGGATGCCAAAGTAGGAGGAGGAGACACCGTTGAGTGGTTGTGGCAGTGAATATATTGTGTCCCTGATGAGAGGAGGAAGAACGACCATGCAGGGACACCAGCCCTGGTGTTCTAAAAGTGGAATGTAGTCCAGTCAACTTGGGCTGGAATATCTGTTTGCAGGTGGCAAGTGTGAGTCTCATCCAAGACTCAGTAGAAAGTAGCGCATGCTGCGATTTTTTTTTTTTTTTTTTTTTTTTTTTTCTTTTTTTTTTCTTTTTTTTTTTTTTTCTCGTGGACAGTCGGACCAAGAAAAATATAGTTCATCTGAACAGCCATATTGAATAACTTAGGTCAGTTAGCTGTCTGTGTACTATCTGATCAAAAATCAGACAGCACACTAGAGGCTCGCCTGACTCGAGTGTGACAGCTATATAGAAATATACTCGGGTCAGGAGATCCGATGGCCAGTCCTAGCATTGCGATGTGGTCGTCGTCAATGATATATGGCCGTCTGACTGCACCCTCGGGTTAAGTTCCTGCAATGAGTATTTGGTGCAGAGGAGCTACAGCATCAAAAACTTATCAAATAGTTTAATTTGCATTTTATTAGCTGCAGTTTTTCTCCCTTTTTTATTTGTCATGTTTTAATTAAAACTACTTTAATTTGGAAACTTCCTGTTATTTAGCTTTCCTAAGACTTCATTGTTAAAGTAATTTGTGAGTTACAAACTCTCTTATTGCGTTTCTGCTATGGAAAAACACGAGCATTTTTTATCTGTCAATTTTCCTTATTACATTCAAATCTATGCGTAAAATCTGCAAATAAAATGGATATTCACCGAAAGAGAAGTTGACATGTTGCAGATTTCAAAATCTCACCACAGTGCAGTTTCGGCAAAGTAAAGAAAAAAATAATAAAAGCACAGTGGGCATGAGATTTCTATAAATTTCATACACCAAATGCTCACCTTGGGAACTTAGCCTAATATGTAAGGGGCCCCTGACAGATGATTGTTGGGTGAGGTAAGGATCTGGCATGTCTGCTATCAGACTGCTGATCCTTTTATTGCCAAAGAGATACTCATGCTCACAGATGTCTGACAGTGGCTTTTTCATAGAGAACACAGAAGAACTCTGTGTATGGGAGACTCGGGAGAGATACCTTGTTGCTGATAAATCATTTTTCATCACTTTATGTAAATTACCTCTTCCAGGCTATCGGTAAAACACGTCTTGAAAGATAACTCTGCCTCCATACTTCATCTCAATTTATCTCGCCTCCCATCAGCGTCTCTTTATCCCTGTGACATTGGTCGATCAAGAGGAAATCTCACATGTGAGCATTACTGTTCTCTTATTTCTTCTATCCATGGGTGTTTTCCAGAAACAAGCAGCAGTGGATGTTGCCAAGTGAAAATTCCAAATCTGCCATTTTAGTGCCCAGTACTTTGTAGTGCCTGTACATTATGTCATGCCCAGATCGTGCTTCTGGAGGCACACATCCGTAAATTAAGCAGGCTCCCATTGCTAAAGAAATGCCAAACATGTTGACACCAAATGTGGTTTAGGCACACTGTGGGGCTCAGAAGAGGGGGGACATTTGATTTTGAGAATGAGGAAATCGCTGAATTTCTTTTGTAGGCGAGAAGCCACAGCGCTTTTTCAAAGCCTTTGTGCTACCAGTAACGTGGAAGCCCCCTATACTTTCATTGACTGATGATGGACTTAAGTGGGGACATTTATCCTGTGCTCTATGCTGAGCCCTTACATTGGGGTTTTCATCTAAATCTCCAAGTGACGTATCTCAGATGATATTCCTGAGGGATCCATTCACTAAAATAGAGTTACTCTCATTTCCATCTGGCCTCTGTTCAGGAGTCTCCTTCTTTTCAGAAGTGCATAAAACTGTGGCCAACCACACTTTTATGTACACTTAAAAAGACTGACAATGCCAGATCATAGGTCAGACAGTGTCCCCATCTGCCTCATTATAGGAAATCTTCTGCCAGGGTTTCTGTCTGAATCATGTATTTCAGAGATTTACACAGAAAGCCCTGGTAAGCGCTCGGCGCAGAGCGCAGGATAAATGTGATCTATGCCTTACTGTGATCTTTGGGGTGCAGAATGAAAAAATTAACAGCACGCCAAGAATTAGTTTTATTTATTTTTTATGACGTTCCTTGTGCAGCATAAATGATTAAACAACTTTATTCTTCAGATCAGTGTGATTAAAGCAATACCAGATTTATAATGTTTGGCAGCTATCACACACTCAAAAATGCTTTTTTTGGAAAAAAAAAAAGTTTCTGCATTGCCATATTTTGAGAGCTATAATTTTTCTATACTTCTGCCAACAGAGTCATGTGAGGGCTTGTTTTTGTGGGATGTGTACATTTTTATTGGTACCATTTTGGATCCCGTCATTTTTTTATTGCTTCCTATTGCGATTTTTGGGAGGCAGATTTATCAAAAACCAGCAATTCAGGGATTGTTTTTTTTTTCTTGTTTTGTTTTATTTTTTTCCATTCTGTGTGTGGTAAAATTGATAAGACCGCTTTATTCTTAGAATCAGTACGATTACAGTGATATCACTATTTTATGTTTTCCCGCTTTTACACTAAAAAAAACTCTAATAGGAAAAAATAATTATTTTTGCATTGCTATATAGTGAGAGCTCTAACTTTTTTTCTATTTCACTGTAGATGGAACTGTATAGCAGCTTGTTTTTTGCAGGACAAGATGACGTTTTCAGTAATACCATTTTTATTTTCATTTGTATTTTTTATTGCATTTTATTACACTTTTTGGCAGTGTGATGAAAAAGCAAAAAGTAAAGCTAGTAAGCTGAAAGACACCATTTAACATAAATATGACAATGGTTCAGCTTTCACTAAACACTCTATAAACCCAAATGAGAATGACCGTGGTCGAGTGTCTAGTGAAAGTTGAACCATTGTCAGCCTCACCATATTCTATAGAACCCAGAGTTAGATTAGAATTATAATCAGTATCATTATATTTGAGTACCGGAGTATAATCTAAACATTGTTCAATATCACTCTGGTTATATCTCTGGTTTAAAATTACTGATTATTTATATGCTTTGTGATAGTCTTATTGCCCATTCAGGTAATATTTTATTTTTGTCAATCTTAATAATATTTAAAGTTATATTTTAGCTTATTAGCCTCACTTTTTGCATAACCTATACACATTTGTAAGTAGGGCGTTCTGGTGATTGGAGGAAATCTCCCCTACATCACCCCCGCTTTTTGCTTATGATGAAAAAGCATAGTTTTTTGCCACGTTTTTATCTCTTTTATGGTGTTCACCACTGAAGGGCTTAAATAGTGTAACAGTTCTTTTTAAATTGGGATGTTCTGGACATGGCGATACCAAATATGTGTATTATTTTTTTTCTTTTTTTACATTAATATACGTATCTATTGGTATTTTTTTTACATTTTTTGTTTATTTTGTGACTTTTTTATATTTTTAGAGGGGTTTTTTTACATTAATTTTTTTTACTTAGTCCTTCTATGGGACTTTAACTTTTATTTCTCTTATTGCTGGTGTAATGCATTGCAATGCACCAGCATTACAATGCAATACACCTGTCAGTGTTACATTGACAGAACGCCTTTTAGACCATACTCCTGGCATGGTCAAAGCAGGCCACCTTAGCTGGCAGACCCAGAGGTCGTCATGACGACCTCAGGTTATCATAGCAACAATCCGGTGGCCCACAATGACGACATGGGTTGCTGATCACGGGAGAGAGGGAGACCCCTCCCTCTCCCAGCCTTCTAAATGCTTCGATCCCTATTAATTGCGGAATTTAAGGGGTTAAATGCCCCGGGGCGGGCATCACTCCTGGCTGTGTCAACTGAGGCTCAGCTATCATTTAAGCTGAGCTCCTGGCGGGATTGTGCAGCTACTGCTCATGTGCCTGTATTATCTTCATGATGTAAATTTACATCATTTTGCGGGAACCCCTTCCCAACCATGAGAAATTCTCATGGTGATCTGCTGTGAACTCACTGAGCAGAACTGTGGTCACCTCATTACTGACTTTTTCCCACACTGCTGAGGTCACAGCAGTTCAGCCCTGCTGCGAACGCAGCCTTACTTTCCGGCGGTAACCACAATGATGTCACTGTTGGTCAATGATGCAGCAGCTCATTCACCAGTGGTTGTAAGTCTGGATGGTCGCATCTTGGCACCGTCCAGGTTGAAAACTATTAATTCCCCTGACATGGATTACGGCGTGGGACAGAAAAATGGACAGATAAGGGATATTTTTTTTTTATTTTTGTTTTACTACAGGAGACGAGGGCTTCGGTGGAATTAGGCGTTAGGTGAGTATAACTGAGTTTGTTATTTTTAAATAAAAATGGAAAACTGTGTTTAGTTTTATTTCTAATAAAATACTTTATTCTGCCTGTGTCTTTATTTACTAGATAACTATAGGATTAGTAATGGATAGGTGTCTTACAGGCGCCTCTCCATTACTAAGCCATGGGCTTGATGTCCCTGGAAATGCAAAGGTGACATCAACCCCACAATGATGAACACCACTTGATACTGCTACAGGGCAAGTGGAAAGAGTTGGGCAAAGAGCAAGAATTGGCTCATCTAATAGATGTGCCTTTTCTGGGCTGCTATTTTACGGCTGGGGGAGTCAATATCCATGGTCCCTTACCAGCTCCCAGCTGTCAGCTTTAAGATGGCTAGTTGTCAAAAATGGGAGGGACCCCATGTTGTTTTTAATTATTTATTTAAATAATTTTAAAAAAAACAGTGCGGGGACCATTCTATTCTTGATAACCAGCCTTGCTAATGCAGACAGCTAAGGTTTGCAGCACCCAGCTGTTAGTTTTGCCAGGTTATAGAAAATACAGGGGAAACCATGCCGTTTTTTAATTTATTTATTTACAGTGGTGGAGAAAATTGTGGCTATATAATGAAATGACATCCTGGCAGCCATAATTATAAAGGCTGCAGTCGATCATTGTCTACAGCTGTCATGTGACATTGTTTATGTCATTTGTCCTATGGGGAGGACTACAATGAGATTGGAGGAATAATGCTGGTCCAGGAGGGGAGTTTAGAGCTTTTTTTATTTTAAGCTCCACCCTTGAACTGCAAAGAATGAGTTTCCAGAAGTCAACAACCCCTTTAAAAAGTACTATTGTAACAAATAGAAGCAGAGGAACAGGGCGTGAAGTTCACATTAGTTTTTTATTGATATTTTTGTGGAACCTTGGGACCTTGGTCCGGGGGCTCCAAAGGGGGCGTGACTACGTGAGCCCCAGACACCCATAGTAAGTCCCCTCGAACAGAGTGAGAATGGGAAGCCCGGGGAACATGGGTGCTACCTCCAGTTAGACCCTGGACATATGGCAGCTATCCCAGGGGGACAGACGGATAAGCAGGGTTATCAGATGTCGTGGAGCTGACCGGCGGATTCGGGTGTACGGGTA
This sequence comes from Dendrobates tinctorius, assembly GCF_039654945.1. Classification (NCBI taxonomy): domain Eukaryota; kingdom Metazoa; phylum Chordata; class Amphibia; order Anura; family Dendrobatidae; genus Dendrobates; species Dendrobates tinctorius. Next base: position 5,658,014 of record NW_027361669.1, on the reverse strand, counting down.
GGAGCTGGCACAGGTGGTACTGGCGCTGTCCAGTGGTACAGATGGCGACTAACGGGACAAGACGGAACTTGCGTTGACAGTACGGATGTCTAGCTGAGTAACTGGGAGCTGACAGTCTGCAGAGACAAACGGTGTAAGCGGAGCACTGACAGAACACTGTAGAAGCACAGAGACAACAGCAGAAACCGGAAGCTAACAACAGAGGATACTTGTTGCTCTGGAGCCCTCCCTATGGCAGAGGGGCCAGAAATAGTCATCACTCACACGCCATTGGTCAGAAGTATTTTTGAAAATGTGCGCTGTCTCTTTAAGAAACCCGGAGTGCACGCGACCTAAGCACTCTACCCGGAGACCTGCTGGCCACACCAGGAAGCAGGGGGGGAGTGAGAAAGCAGAGGCTGCAGCAGGTCGGCGTGAGGCCGGCACAGAGCGGGAGTCCCGACGGGGACCCCGCGGAGGTACAGGACCAGGTGTAACAACTATATTGTTTACAGTGTTTATTTTTTCCTCCTTAGAAGGAGGGAGGGACAATTCAGGGTGGGCACGGGTTATTGATATTGGATTTTATGTGGTTTTATGTTGTACAGTTATATTTATGTAATTATTTTCAAGGTTATTAAAACAAGATATGTGACTTAAAATACTGTAGTATCATGGAGGCAGACATTTTTAAACTGCCTCTCAATTATACTTTTTGAAGTTATTCTCTCACCAATCTTCAAAAGGTAGAAATAGACTTTTTAATCAATGTAAACACCTTCAAGTATGAGAATATTTATTAACAAGTCTTAAAATAATGGACTGGTAATTAGTAAACTATTATAACAACAATGCACCTTTCATAAAAGCAGACTGGATGGTAAAAGGATGGCTCACACTACTAAAGTAGTGGTTTGTACATTCTTACCCTTCCTTATATACCTCTCTACCTTTGAGTGTTTTGTATGTGAGTTGCTTTTTGTTAGACCTGTTTGTCTTATGTGTTTATACACTAGCATATCTGTCCCAGACAGCCAGGGGGGAGGGAACAGCTTTGGGAATAACAAGAGAACACTAAGGCTGGTGGCCAGTGGTGTAACTACAAAGTTATGGGCCCCGGTGCAAACTTTCTAATGCACCCCCCCTCCCAGTGCCAAAATACACACACATCTCCACTCCATACACCTCGTAACGCTCTGCTCACCTCGTACACACACGGCTGCGCTCCATACACTTCGCACAGACGGCTCTGCTCCGTACACCTCATACACACACAGCTCTGCTTCGTACACTTTGCACACACATGACTGTGCTCCGTACCCCTCGTGCACACATGGCTGTGCTCCGTACACCTCGTACACACTCGGCTGCGCTCCATACACTTTGCACACATGGCTCTGCTCCGTACACACATGGCTCCGTACACCTCGTACACACACAACTCTGCTCCGTACACCTTGTACACACACAGCTGCGCTCCGTACACCTCACACACACGGCTCCGCTCCGTACACCTCGCACACCCACAGCTCCGCTCACATCGTACACACACGGCTGCGCTCCATACACTTCGTACACACGGCTCCTGTCCATACAATTCATACACATACGGCTCCCCACACCTCGTACACACACGGCTTTGCTACATCCACCCTGTAAACTGCTCACCCCCCACATAAACTTACCCTCATCCATACCATGACAACCAGCACAGCAGAGTCCTGCATACACTGAGGGCTGTGCGCACATGACTTCTCCCCTCCTGTGACCTCATCACAGGTCATGTGCACACAGAGCAGCCAGTTGCAGCCAATCAAAGAACAGAGCTGCACAGCCAATGAGTGGCTGCAGCTCCGCGATCGGGCCCCTGACGACTCCAGGTCCAGTTGCAGCTGCGACCACTGGGACCGCGGTAGTCCTGCCCCTGCTGGTGGCCCAAACCTCCTCACCTTCAGAGGTACCTTTGGGAGCAGGGTTGGATTGGGTCCCAGTCCAATGGACGGTTCAGGGCCCCTTTCCCGAATCATGTACAATCACAGTGTGACAGAACTTATGACATTAACATTTTTGTATTTTTTTACAAACATAATACTCTTTTCAACTTACTTTTATTTCAACATTCTATTTTATTGTGATTTTAGAAAATTGTCAGTCTGGTTTTGTTGCCATATCAATCGGTGTAAGAGCTTGCTCAGATGAGCGTATTATCCATCCGTGGGCTATGCAAAACTAATAACATATGGACAGCACACGGATTAGTGCAAGTCAATGTGGTAGTTCACATGAACCTTCTATACAGGGACTGATGTAAAACAATCGCAGCATGCACTACTTTTGATCTGATCGATATTTCATATCAGTGTCTCCTATTATAAGTCAATGTGTGGGCAAAAACTGTATTGCATATGGGCTACTATCTGTATATCATGCGTTTTTCACAGATGGGTGCACATAGTAGAAAGGATCCAGCTTCGGTAAAAAAAAGTTTTACTTCTCATTAAAATAGATGCAATAGTTGTGACATCTTAGCAGTTTGTGAGGGAGAAACCTGGACACGTTTTGAACACTTGGTGTGTTCTTAAACTCAGCTACTAAGGGTGAGCTGAAAAATCTTTTTTCACTTTTGTCTGTTTTTCACAGATACATTACAATAATTAACATAGGAAACTGTATTTGGCACTTTATTATATATTAAACTAGCTGAAGAGCCCGGCATTGCCCGGGCAAAGTATTGACACCCCTGCCATTCTGTCAGAGAATACTCATTTTCTTCCTGAAAATGATTGCAAATATAAATTATTTGGTATTATTATCTTCATTTAATTTGTCTTAAATGAAAAAACACAAAAGAGAATGAAGCAAAAAGCAAAACATTGATCATTTCACACAAAACTCCAAAAATGGGCCAGACAAAAGTATTGGCACCCTCAGCCTAATACTTGGTTGCACAACCTTTAACCAAAATAACTGCTACCAACCGCTTCCGGTAACCATCAATGAGTTTCTTACAATGCTCTGCTGGAATTTTAGACTATTCTTCTTTGGTAAACTGCTCCAGGTCCCTGATATTTGAAGGGTGCCTTCTCCAAACTGCCATTTTTAGATCTCTCCACAGGTGTTCTATGGGATTCAGGTCTGGACTCCTTGCTGGCCACCTTAGAAGTCTCCAGTGCTCTCTCACAAACCATTTTCTAGTGCTTTTTGAAGTGTGTTTTGGGTCATTGTCCTGCTGGAAGACCCATGACCTCTGAGGGAGACCCAGCTTTCTCACACTGGGCCCTACATTATGCTGCAAAATTTGTTGGTAGTCTTCAGACTTCATAATGCCATGCACATGGTCAAGCAGTCCAGTGCCAGAGGCAGCAAAGCAACCCCAAAACATCAGGGAACCTCCACCATGTTTGACTGTAGGGACCGTGTTCTTTTCTTTGAATGCCTCTTTTTTTCTCCTGTAAACTCTATGTTGATGCCTTTGCCCAAAAAGCTGCTCTACTTTTGTCTCATCTGACCAGAGAACATTCTTCCAAAACGTTTTAGGCTTTTTCAGGTAAGTTTTGGCAAACTCCAGCCTGGCTTTTTTATGTCTCAGGGTAAGAAGTGGGATCTTCCTGGGTCTCCTACCATACACATCCCTTTTCATTCAGATGCTGACGGATAGTACGGGTTGACACTGTTGTACCCTCGGGCTGCAGGGCAGCTTGAACTTGTTTGGATGTTAGTCGAGGTTCTTTATCCAACATCTCTTGTCAATTTTTCTTTTCCGTCCACATCTAGGGAGGTTAGCCACAGTGCCATGGGCTTTAAACTTCTTGATGACACTGCGCACGGTAGACACAGGAACATTCAGGTCTTTGGAGATGGACTTGTAGCCTTAAGATTGCTCATGCTTCCTCACAATTTGGTTTCTCAAGTCCTCAGACAGTTCTTTGATCTTCTTTCTTTTCTCCATGCTCAATGTGGTACACACAAGGACACAGGACAGAAGTTGAGTGTTGTGAGCTCATCTGTTCATTCACCTTTTGTGTCCGAGGATCTCCCTCTTCTGGTGAAGGAAGGTAGTGAGGCTGATTTGGATGAAAGAAACGAAACACCTGATCTGGTGGATTGTGACTGGGTAACAGGAACTTCAGACTGGACATAAGGCAGCCGTTTGCTCAACCTATTTTTCTATCTGTGTTAGTGTTTTCATCTTGCTTCCCCGTCATTATATGTTGGGGGCTGCCTATTGCTTTGGGGTCTGCTCTGGGGCAGTCAGTTTTTCCCTTTTCTCTCTTTAGGCTTATTTAGATCTCCGGCTGTGATGAGGTGTCTAGGATCCCCGTAGGGACACTCCACGGCTACTGCTAGTTGTGTGATAGGATTAGGGGTCTGCAATCCGCTAGTTTCCAACCTCTCTGATTTTCTGGGCTGACCTTGTGTTTTGTTTTTTCCTCCTCGGTGACTCAATCATAACAGTTGAGTCAACTTGAATCCATGTCAACTGGCTGCAAGTGTGATTTAATTATTGCCAACACCTGTTAGGTGCCACAGGTAAGTTACAGGTGCTGTTAATTACACAAATTAGAGAAGCATCACATGATTTTTCAAACAGTGCCAATACTTTTGTCCACCCTCTTTTTTTATGTTTGGTGTGGAATTATATCCAATTTGGCTTTAGGACAATTCTTTTTGTGTTTTTTCATTTAAGACAAATTAAATGAAGATAATAATACCAAAGAATTTGTGTTTGTAATCATTTTCAGGAAGAAACTGAGTATTATCTGACAGAATTGCAGGGGTGTCAATACTTTTGGCCACAACTGTACATATCCCCCATCCCATAGTCCCATGTCCAAATACCCATCATACATATCCTCAATCTCATAGTCCAGTGCCCATATAGCCATCACACATCCTTCATCCCATAGTCCAGTGCCCATATACCTATCAAACATACCCTCCATCCCAGAGTCCCGTGTCAGTTACCCATCATACATATCCTCCATCCCATAGTCGTGCCCATATACCCATCATACATCCTCTATCACATAGTCCAGTGCATATATAACCATCTTACAATGTATCTAAGTGAGTAAAATAAATAAATACCCATCACCATACATATCCTCCATCTCAGTTTCATGCCCATATACCCATCACACATCCTCCATTTAATAGTTCAGTGCCCATATACCCATCACACATCCTCCATCCCATAGTCCCATGCCCATATACCCATCACACATCCTCCATCTCATAGTCCAGTGCCCATATACCCATCACACATCCTCCATCTCATAGTCCAGTGCCCATATAACCATCACACATGCTCTATCCCATAGTCCCGTGCCCATATACCATCACACATCCTCTATCCCATAGTCCCATGCCCATGTACCATCAAACATCCTCCATCCCAAAGTCCCGAGCTGGGTGGCGCTGAGCAGGTAGTTCCTGGAAATGTGCTGTTATGTAACCTGGCAGTGTGGCTCTTTGTGCGGCCACTGATGATGCGATTTTCTACGCCGGTAACAATAGAACCTGGCAGTAATAGAGGAGGCGGTAATTCATTTCTGTTGTGGTGCAAAAAAACTGTTGCTCACAGCAACCAATCACTGCTCAGCTTTCATAATTTAAACAGCTCTGGTGAAATGAAAGATGCTTAGTGATTGGTTGCTATGGGAAACACAGGCAGTGTGATATATATATATATATATATATATATATATATATATATATATATATATATATATATAAAATGTGTGTGTGTGTATGTATATATATATATATATATATATATATATATATATATTAGATTAAGCAAAAAGATTATGCACAGCCTTAAAAAGCTGGGTGCAGAGTTTCACAGGCATATACCAAACCTTATAAATAGAATCCAAAAAAAGGTAAACAGCCCTACATATAGCAAAAAATAAGGTGCTCTTTATTGGCCCATGTGGCGACGTTTCGGTCCTGAGTGCAGACCTTTCTCAAACTTTGACATTGTGGCTGTCAAAGGGGCACACAGAGGGCATTATTACTTTGTAAGGGACAAAATGTAGGCAAAATCTGTTTTCTAGGGAACTTGCACAGGTCATTAATATATTCTAGAGAGGGTTGATTTACCATTAGAGAGCACATAGTAGGTGCAGTAATAGTTACTCATACGGCAGCAGCAGCTCAGCATTGGGGTATCAGCAGGATAAGAAGTTTGTGCACATGGGGATGGTGCAGGAAATGTGAGAAGTAAAATGTGTCTTTCACAGTGGGACTGCGGGATAGCAAGTGTGCTCATAATCTGACTCTAAAGGGCCTTTTCCACTTAGCGAGATCGCTAAAGGGTCACCGATTTTGTGACGCAACAGCGATATCGCTAGCGATCTCGCTACATGTGACACGTACCTCCAACCGGCCCCCCCGCTGGATATCGCTGATCACGCTCAAACGTCCTGGACCATTTTCTCCTCGTTGGTGTCCCACTGGCGCCAACTAGCGACGCATGGACGCAGGCGGAAGTCGTCATCATCGCTGCCGTGTGACGGGTAAGAAAAACCACCGAGCATCGCTGGATCGTTGCTGCGTCGCTGGTGAGATCTGCCTGTTTGGCAGCTCACTAGCGACCATTTAGCGATGCACCAGCGATCCTGACCAGGTCGTATTGTTGTCGGGATCACTGGTGCATCGCTAAATGTAACGGGACCCTAAGGCTAGGGATCCATAGCCATCTCTGTACCCAGGATTAATCCGAAAGGTGGAGATGTGACCACAGGCAATCGGCAAGCTAAGTTAAGCAAAGATTTAACTCCTTCCAACTTGCAGCTCTAGAAGTCGGCGCCAGAGTCACTCTATGCTGATCATAGCTATCTATGGAGTCACAAGGAGGATTGTCTGAACCTGTGGAGTCCACAGACCCTGATGCCACCATGACAGTTGGAGATGTTTAAGAAAACCTCCTTGTGACAGTGTCTTTGGTGTAATCTCTACAGACGTGTACTGACTGGAAGAAGTTGTCTTGTTGGTCTGGGCCAGATGGAAAAGTGAATGACTCCACCAGAAAGAATGTCACCTGTAAGTCACTATCTGTAAGGCCAGGTTCACATCACGTTTTAGCAGCCCGTTCAACACATAGCGTTGACGGGCTGCTAACAGTATAGCATAACGCCTTTTGCTATACCCGCTAGCGCAGAATGCTGTAGATGAGCCCCTGATGTCAGTGCCGGCAGCTCATATTTAAAAAAAGGGGTGACAGATTCCCTTTAACAGCGCTGTCATCTGCTGAGGTTCTCCACATCCACTAGGGTGTGCCACCATAGATGTAATCAGGGTTACCTAGTTAGAGAGCCAACTCAGAAGTTTCACCTCCCTGAACCAAACCTCTAGCTATGCCTCTGATTGTTTGAAAACCAATTGAAATGACAACCTATATAATGTGTATGGCTAGTTTAAAGTCTCGCTCAAACGAACACGATCATATGAATCGTAAAAAATGTTATCCGATGTTTTACCGGATAACACTCCATCCAATGTTATACTATGGAGCAGTGCTGGACAGCGTCTTTTTTTTCTCATAGTGACTCGACATGAGAAAAAAGTCGCCGTATGCTGCGAGTTGCTACGCAAATTGGATTGCACTCACCCATACAAGTCTATGGATGAGTGGAAAACATCGGACTGTGCTTGAATGAAATCTGAGTGCAGTCTGACATCCGAGGACTCTGACAATGTAGAAGATGGAGACATTTTTTGTGCTCCAATTCTCTCATGCGATCATACTGTGCTGACAACTAAAGTGTCATTAGCATAATTGAGCCGATACTCTCGGAGGAGATCATCTGAGCTCGTGTGACCCTATCCTTAGGCTAAACCTCAGCTCAGCCTATGTCAATCCATCGAGGTGCAGATGGTTCTCTCCGAGCACACAAATGACAATGTTGGGATTCGGAGGAACATGGCGATTCCTGGATTAAATATCATTGTTTAGATTTATACGTTTAGTCCTCATCCCCTACTCTTACAGTGAGCACAACATCCCTTTCAAGTGACTCTTCTAGTAATTACCCAGACTGCGCTCCTCCTCATTCTTGCTTCACTCAAAACATGTCGTGTTGTTGGTAATGACAGGGCTTAGATTATAGACTGCCACCCATCACTGTAAGCATTTTCTGCTTCCTTCTGTGTCCCTCCATCCGCTGAATCACGCATCAACTGTCACAATGCTAAAAGCTGCTGTCAAGCGCAGTGTAAACCATGGTGGTTTTCTGTATGACGCGAGCCAAGAGAATTCAAGGGGAGGAAAAAAAAATAATTCACAATAATGAATGAATGAATTTTGGAATTTTGTATTAATTGGATTTGTATAATTTTATGTCCAGGCCTTCTCTGCTGACTTATGTAAACTAATTAATATAATTAATGATCCATAAGTCTCAGCAGCAGAGATTCCAGTACAATAATAACACAGGACAGTAATGGTAAAATTGTTTGAAAATTAAAAGGTTTATTAATGTCAGGATCCTGTCAGCGCCGGCGTGCAGCCTCCGCTGAGCAGGGACTCACCCGCACTGTAGGGGGGCCCGGGGTAAGGTACAGCCGGAAAGTACAAATACACACACAGGACCTGTGGACGCTGAAGTTTAGCAAGGAGTCACAGGACCTACGGTCATGTGACTGCAAGGGGGCGGGGCTTAGTGTCCTGCTTTCAGAGATGGCAGGATACTATACAGAAATACTCAGTCAGGCAAAACGGAGGTCATACACAGAGATAGCAGTAAAGTACCAGGGATGAGACAGAAAGGATAGTCAGGGCCAAGCAGAAGTCAAAACCAAACTGACAGAGAAGGTACCAAGCAGAATCAAAAGCAATATCCAGAGAACAGACCGAGTCGTACACAGAGAATCAAGCAACAAGAACACCACACAAACACACTCAGGGGTCACCACACAATGCCAAGGGCGAAAGTATAACTGACTGGGATGGGAGCGTCCTGAGGCTATAAGAAGCCTTTCCCAGAACCAAGGAGAGGCCACAATCATAGCCCCAGGTGTGCAGGTAAGCCTGCACTTGGATCACAACCTTTAACCCCAGAAATGCCAGTCATCAGCACTGGATCCAGACATTAACCCCACGTGTGCGAGTCAAACTCGCACTGAGATCATGACAATTTTTATATACTTTCCATTGATGAACTCGGTAAAAGTATAAAAAAAAATCCACCACATACAGTTTTTTTTTCCGATAGGCTTTTTCTTGCACCAAACTTTGTATGACCTTTGATGGATGATTTTGGTGTCATTGGATTGGTTAGAAATTAATGGACGCTGTGCTGTGATTGGGTTCTGTGGCAGAGAAGATTTTCTTAACCCAATTTCCAAAGAGTGTGGTGGCATCCATAGAATCCAATCATAGCATATCTTTTATTTTACCTCAGCAGTGTAAGAAATGAAAGCTGCTCTGTGATTGGTTGTTATGGGCAGTAAAGACAGATTTTTTTTTAGTCCCAGTTCATAACAGTGTGGTGATGTCCATAGCTACCAATCGGAGCTCAGCTTTCATTTTATTTCGGCAGCATAAGAACTGACAGCTGCACTGTGATTGGTTACTATGGGAAACAAAGGCAGTTTTTCTTTTTGGCAGAGTTCATAAGATTTTGGTGGTGTGCTTACCACAATTCCTTTCATTATTTAGTGGTTATGGTGGACTAAGCTTCTCTTTCAAAATTGCTACAAGGGGGTGTCGTAATTCACCCGACAACTTCTGCTACATTTGCAGTTGTTTTGTAGACAAGAAACAACGAAGGATCATTACCGACTTCATTAGAAATGAGTATTATGTGTACTTTGGTGCAAAACTAGGAGATATAAACAAGTCGTGAGCTCCACATGTAGTGTGTTTTGATTGTGTAGAAGAACTGTGAAAGTGGTCAAAAGGAAAGAAAGAGGGCTTTAATTTGGGCGCACCTAGGATCTGGAGGGATCCCACCAATGACAACATATGCAAGGAGTTTGTATGTTCTCCCCGTGTTTGTGTAGGTTTCCTCTGGGTTCTCCGGTTTCCTCCCACACAAAGACATACTGATAAGGAATTTAGATTGTGAGCCCAAAAGGAAATTTTATATCTGGACCTCCCATCAGCGATTCGCCCTGTGCTTCACGGGCCACTATTACCACACGTGAATGGCCTAACAAATAAAAACAGTAATTGAATTGCTGGGTTTTGTCCATTCTGTTTGAAAAATCTGAATAAAAAGCAATCAAAAAGTATTTCGTACCCCAAAATGGTGCCAAAAAAATCTGCAACTCGTCACGCATAAAATAAGCCCTCATACAGCTCTGTTTGTCAAAAAAAGTTACATCTCTCAGAATGTGGTGTCGGAAAAAACGACTTTTTATTAAAAAAAAACATTTTTATTGTGTGATAGCACATATAAATCAAAGGAATAAATCCGCCTTATCACATATGCTGCACGATGAACAGCGCAGAAATAAAAATAGTAACTATTCTTGTACTGTTTATTTGTTCATTCTAAATCCCAATAATCGTAACAAGGCTCAGCTCGCATTTATCCTGCGCTCTCCGCTGAGCGCTTACGTCAGGGTTTCCATGTTAATTCCCCAAAACCGCGATTCAGTCAAACCTCTGATGAAACCACTCACTTATGAGGCAGGTGGTGTCACTTTGGACTGGTCTCTCTTCCGGCGGTGTCCCATCGATTTAGGTGTCTTTCTAGAGCACAAGTGTGGATGACCACAGATCTGTGCACTTTTGAAAAGATAGATACTACCAGAGCAGACACCAAATGGAGTGTCTGCCTGGTTATGGTGGGTGGTTCCATTGGGGGTTTTGTCTGAATAGCATTTTTGTGGGATTTACAAGAACTCCCCGATGTATAGGTGCTTCTCGCGAAATTAGAATAACAAAAAGTTAGTTTATTTCAGTTCTTCAATACAAAAAGTGAAACTCCTATATTATATACAGTCATTACAGAGTGATCAATTTCAAGTGTTTATTTCTGTTAATGTTGTTGATTATGGCTTACAGCCAATTAAACCCAAAAGCCATTATCTCAGTAAATTAAAATAATTAACCAAAAACACCTGCAAAGGCTTCCTAAGGATTTAAAATGGTCCCTTGGTCTGTTTCAGTAAGCTCCACATTCATGGGGAAGACTGCTGACTTGACAGATGTCCAGACATCAGTCACTGACACACCACAAGGACGGTAAGCCACAAAAGGTCATTACTAAAGAAGCTGGCTGTTCACAGAGTGCTGTATCCAAGCATATTAATGAAAAGTTGAGTGGAAGGAAAAAGTGTGGTAGAAAAAGGTGCACAAGCAACCGAGATAACTGCAGCCTTGAAAGGATTGTTAAGAAAAGGTCATTCAAAAATTTGGGGGCTGATTCACAAGAAGTGGACTGCTGCTGGAGTAATTTCTTCAAGAGCCACCACACCCAAACGTATCCAGGACATGGGCTACAAGTGTCACAATCCTTGTGTCAAGCCACTCATGACCAATAGACAACGGCAGAAGCATCTTACCTGGGCCAAGGAGAAAAAGAACTGGACTGTTACTCAGTGGTCCAAGATGTATTCAGATGAAAGTAAATTTTGCATTTCATTTGGAAGTCAAGGTCCCAGAGTCTGGAGGAAGAGTGGAGAGGCACACAATCCAAGTTGCTTGAGGTCTAGTGAGAAGTTTCCACAATCAGTGATGGTGTGGGGAGCCATGTCATCTGCAAGTGTAAGTTCACTGTGTTTTATCAAGACCAAAGTCAGCGCAGCCGTCTACCAGGAAATTTTACAGCACTTCATGCTTCCCTCTGTCGACAAGCTTTTCTGGAGATGGAAATTTAATTCTCCAGCAGGACTTGGCACCTGTCCAAACTACCAAAAGTACCAATACCTGGTTTAAAAACAAAAGTATCACTGTGCTTGATTGGCCAGCAAACTCACCTGACCTTAACCCCATAGAGAATGGTATTGTCAAGAAGACGATGAGACACCAGACACAACAAAAGCATGTAAAAGCATGTGAGTGAAGAGACTATTCCGTGTCTCTCAAGGGCAAGGAGCCCTGTATGGCACTAGGACTAGGTGTCAGTGGTGACCATCATGGTCACAGTTGAAAGACTTTGTTTCCCCCCTCCTCCAAGTTTCCTTGTGCATGGTTGTGCATCCCCTGCTGGATTATGGGGCTGAAACCCTATGAAGTTTGGTTGCTATGAACTGCATGTAGCTGCTGTAAGGACTGAACTATTTTAACTTTACCCATTTTAACCCTGAACTGTTACCCCATTAAAAGCAGCACACCAATGTGTTAATGGGCCCGTAATCTAGAAAAAGGAGGGAGAAGGAGAAGCTGTGCAGGAGGACCTGAGGAGCGAGCCGGGTCAGGACTATATGAACCATGGATAAGTTGGCTGTCGGGCCAATGTGCTTTTTATGGGTCCCAGGAGCCAAGGGACCAGGGTCAGTCGTTTCACACTAAAGAACTTGAACTCTTGTTACGGGACTCCAACCGAGTGGAGCCGAGGTCACAGTTGACCCATAAGAAGTGTTGAACTGAGACTTTATTAACTTGATTGATGTTTTATCCATACTGTGTTATGTTTACAGGAGCCATTATGGTTGGGAACGACCATATTTGAGGAGGGAGGAGTGTAAGAAGGTGGCAAGGACACTCAGTTGCCTCCTCTCTCCTACACACTGAGCCCATGCGGCACCCCAATGGTTCCCTCATGTTTTTGTATAATGTCTAGAGTGTAATGTGTAATGTGCTGTGTATGCCATGTAACTGCAAATGTAAATAGTTCAGGGTCAGAAAGATATAATAGGGGTCAGCCCAACAGGCTGACAGGGAAGGAATTTCCTGTTCCTGTTGCAGAGCCCAGGCAGGCTTGCCCAGGGTAGGATGACTACCACCCCGTGCCACCTTGCTACAATAAAACATTCATTGTACTGAAACCGTAGAAAGCACAGGAATGCAGGATGCACCCGGTTCCGCACCGGGTGCTGATCAGGAATATGTCACCCTAGCACACCTTACACCTATCCCCTGCTAGGGAGCTGGGTGGTGCAGGCACTGGCCCCACCGCTGTACTAGTACACACTAAGGAAAAACACAAACAGGGAAACACCACTTAGCTTTACTCTGTTGCACTTGCTCCTGGCAACAGAGTCCACCACCAGAATGCAGCTCTCCTCCTGAATCGCTGCCACCAAGCTCTGTCAGAACTACAAGGAAATCCCCTAAAACTCCTTCCACACCAGGGCTAAGACAGTGCTGCAAGGAATGCTCTCCAGCTCCTTCCTCCACCAAGGATGGTTGAAATGAACACTATCACCAACACTGATTGCAACACCTGTGACTCTTTTATAGCAGAGCCAGCAATCACACCTGCATTATAATCATGTGCACTAAACTAAAGAAACAAGAGTGCAATGACGCTCACCACCACCGGGGGCAAACTTTAGAACAAACTTAAGCACAGCTTAAGAAAAAAAAAAAGGTTACCTGTCCTTTTTATCAGTCCTGATCCAGCCTGGATCGTGACAGCTTGGTCCTGAAGATAGTTGAGGCACTGTCTCCTGTGTCCGTGTTTCCTTGAGTGAGGTACTGTGAAGACGGAGCAACGAGCAGGTCACTGAGCAGTCTCTAGTTCTGCTGGAGTTTCATGGAGATCAGTGACAGAAGCAGGATGCAAGCCAGCCGGCTACAGCTGATAGCACTTTTCAGGGATAAGCCACACACCCACGTTAGTCTGCGGAACGGCACCCGCAGTCAATTCCATCTCAAAGGTAGGTGAAGGCACGCAGTCAATTCCCCCAGGGTCAGGGGAGGTGCGCGGCAGCGTAGAGCAGTGAGGGACGGTGTTTTGAAGTCATCTCACAGAGAGAGAATTAACTGTCTCCTGCTGCATACTCTGTCTTCCCGCCAAGTCTCCCTTATTCCCATGCACAGCAACTTTTATCCCAGTCATGCCCACTTCGGTCCAGTGCAAAGGTTGGTCCAGGTCTGAATGTCTTCCCCCTGTAAAAATGGTGACAGTCCCTTTGGTTCCGGGTCCGGCACAAGAGAGGCACCACTGGCCTGGTCCATCTTCCTACAAAACAACAGTACACAGCCTAATTAGTCACACATCACTGAAATCTGTATTTAAACCCCCTACCTCATGTTATTCTCAGATTACATATCAAAAACCTGCTGACAGATTCCTTTTAACCACTTTTTAAATCTCTGAAAACTACTTTAGTTGACATAGGTTGAGGCTTTATACGGTATAAGGTAGTTTACGTTAGTCTTGCGATTTATGTACTTTTTTTAACTTTGTGTCTTTCTTAGGCCAGATTTTTGCAGTGTAAAAAAAAAAAAATCTCCACAGTGTTTTAAGGAGTTAGGAAAGGTGCTGCTGTCTTTATTGAAATAATAAAAAAATCACTGCAGTCAATGTGTTTTCGTTTGTGGTGCTTTGGTGCCCATTTGGGGTCATTGGTCATTTTTTATTTATTTATTTTACAAAATGCAGTAGGTGTGGGTATTATTATTATGGATGTACACACGCGGTCAAAATTGTTGGTACCCCTCATTTAATGACAGAAAAACCCACAATGGTGACAGAAATAACTTGAATCTGGCAAAAGTACTAATAACTAAAAAAAAATCTATGAAAACGAACAAATGGAAGTCAGACATTGCTTTTCAACCCTGCTTCCACAGAATTAAAAAAATAATAAAACTCATGAAATAGGCCAGGACAGAAATGATGGTACCCTTAATTTAATATTTTGTTGCACAAGCTTTTGAGGCAATCACTGCAATCAAACGATTCCTGTAACTGTCAATGAGACTTCTGCACCTCTCGGCAGGTATTTTGCCCCACTCCTCAAAAGCTCCAGTTGTCTCGTGTTTGAAGATTGCCTTTTCCAAATGGTATGTTTCAGCTCTTTCCAAAGATGTTCAATAGGATTTAGGTCAGGGCTCATAGAAGGCCACTTCAAAATAGTCCAATGTTTTCCTCTTAGCCATTCTTGGATGTTTACAGCTGTGTGTTTTGGGTCATTATCCTATTGAAAGACCCATGACCTGTGACTGAGACCAAGCTTTCTGACACTGGGCAGCACATTTCTCTCTAGAATCCCTTAATAGTCTTGAAATTTCATTGTACCCTGCACAGATTCTGGACACCCTGTGCCAGATGCACAAAAGCAGCCCCAGAACATGAGAGACTCCCCCATGTTTCACAGTAGGGACAGTGTGCTTTTCTTGATATGCTTAATTTGTCCATCTACGAACATGGAGCTAATGTGCCTTGCCAAAAAGTTCCATTTTTGTCTCATCTGTCCATAGGACATTCTCTCAGAAGCTTTGTAGCTTGTCAACATGCAGTTTGGCAAGTTCCTGTCTGGCTTTTTTATGATTTTTTTCAACAATGGTGTCCTTCTTGGTCGTCTCCTATGAAGTCCACTTTGACTCGTATAACGACGGATGGTGCGGACACTGATGTTACTTGAGCTTGAAGTTCACCTTTAATATGTTTAGAAGTTTTTCTGGGCTCTTTTGTTATGAATCATATTATCCGTCTCTTTGATTTGTCATCAATTTTCCTCCTGTGGCCTCGTCCAGGGAGGTTGGCTACAGTCCCATGGAGCTTAAATTTCTGAATAATATGTGCAACTTTAGTCACAGGAACATCATGCTGCTTGGAGATGGTCTTATAACTTTTACTTTAAACATGTTTGTCTATAATTTTTTTTCCAATCTCCGAAGACAACTTTTTACTTTGCTTCCTCTGGTTGAGTGTGATACACACGTCACCAAACAGCACAGTGAGTATCTGTAGCCTTCTATACAGACCCACTCACTGATTCCAAGATTGTAGACACATGTGATGCTAATTAGTGGACACACCTTGATTTATCATGTCCCTTTTGTCACATTATTTTCAGGGGTACCATCATTTCTGTCCAGGCCTATTTCATGAGTTTTATTTTTTTAAATTCTGTGGAAGCAACATTGAAAAGCAATTACTGACTTTAATTTGTTCATTATTATGATGAAGGAGCAGCCGCCATCTTAGATATGGGGCCACATGTCTGAGCTTGGCATCCATTTTGGTCTAATTTCAGGAATTACAGGCAGCTGACGGCTTCTATACCCCCAGGTGCTGTGGACTTAGTAAATACAAGCAGGATTTAGTGTTCCAATGCTAAATAGCCAGGGCCATTGGTGTGATAATGAGGATAGGCCCAAAACAGAGCTTCAAAGCTCAGGTACGGAGCCGTGCCAGCTGGGGGCCGGAAAAAAGCCTAGGGCTTCAATTAGAATGTATCTGCTAGCAAACGCAGGAATATATGTCCTTTGTGTGTCCCAGACACTTTGGCTCCATCCTAGGAGCATGGATTATTAGCCCACCCTCTGACACCGGCGGGAAGAAACTAGCATCTTTAAGGACTAGCAGGCCCTGGCAGATATTCAGTCTTTCACACAGAAGATCCAGACGATGACGATCTAAGAAGGACCTGGGGACAGACCTGCCGAGGGGAGCAGCGGCCCATGCTTTGGGGGTCTGTCCGGCAACTAAGATTCTTGTACCTGTGGACTGCAGAGCTCCCCAGCACCCACATGACCCTACAATATGGTAAATTGACCTCCAGCTTAATATCTTAAGTCTTGTACCCTTATTGTTATATCTTTTCTCTGACTGCAAATTTACTGTATATTTCTGTAATTATCTAGTGCGCCCATAAGGCAATTAAACTATAAACTTAATCTTGGGTTGATGCTTTTACTCTGATCACGAATCTTAGAACCCCCAGCGGGTAACAGGACCTCCTCCCCGGCGACCATTTGCTCTAGGTGCAGTTCACTTACTGACCTGAGAGACAAAGGGGGCGCCGGAGAGCTGTGCCTGTGTAGTTATGTCACAGTGGTGATGTGGGAGGAACGGGTCCGAGTGTGTTCCTCCACACTTGGTGGCAAGCGGTGGGATCAGAGTAATAGTGTGCGTGGGACCCCTACTCCCAGACACTAGAGACTACCAGTGGTAACTTTCACTGCTGGGGTCTTAAGGTCAGCCCAGCACTAGACGGTCAGAGTGCAAATATAATAATTTGTGTGCGAGGCCAGGGTTGCAGCTGTGTCAGTAACCAGAGGTTCCCAAGATGGCGGAAGGCACCAGGAGTAGGACAAAGGGGGAGGCCAATGCTATGGTCTATGAGGAGGTGGTGGAGGACAATACCAATGAAGACGAGGGGGAGCTCAGCCAGGGCTCCCGAAGGAGCCAGACCCCCATGCTCAGTCCTGCAGTGGACTGCCCACCACCTGCCCACCCCAGCCTGTCCAGATCGGAGGCCCTTTTCCAAGCGGCTATGGCACAGCTCGAGGCTGGTAACGACGCCGCCCATGACAGACTCCTAGCGGCAGCAGAGAAAGCAGCGGAGCGTGAGCAAGCGGCGGCCGAGAGCAGCGGAGCGTGAGAATGCTGAACGCCGTGAAGCTGCTTAGCACCGGCACCGACTGGAGACGGCTCAGCATGGGCTCCCGCTGGACGCTCCAGCCCCACCATGGACCAAGGCTTCTAAGGTCCGGGCGGAGGACTTCCCCCTGCTTGAAAAGGATGGAGACCTGGATTCCTTTCTGCTGGCCTTTGAAAGAACCTGCCTCCAACACCATCTGGCCCTGGATCAGTGGGCAAGGTACCTGACCCCCCGATTGAGGGGTAAGTCCCTGGAAGTTTTGGGGGACTTACCTGCCGGGGAGGAGCAGGACTACAACAGCATCAAGCGGGCCCTGATCCAGCACTACAACCTCACCCCGGAGTCGTACCGCAGGAAGTTCCGGAGCCTGCAGCGGGGCTCAAAGGACACCTGGACCGACCACATGCGGGCACTGCTGAGAGCTGCGGAGCACTGGACCTCGGGTCTAGAGCTCACCACCCGCCAGGAGGTCCAGGAACTGTTTGTCACGGAGCAGTTCTTGTGGAACTGCCCAGAGGACCTCCAGCAATTCCTCCGTGACCGGAAACCAAAGGGAGCTTCTGCTACAGCCGCCCTGGCAGACGAGTATGCCAACAACAGGGCCTCTGAGCCAAAGAAGCCTGCCAGCAGCACCTGGAGAGGGGGTAAGCCCAGTCCTGCCCCTGTCACCCCAGCCCCCAGAGTGCAAGGGGTGTACCCCCCTGCTGCCCTATCCAGGCCAGGAGCAGAACCCAGACGTTGTCATCATTGCAACCAGCCGGGGCACTTTAAGGCTGCGTGTCCCCAGCGCCATAAGTCCCCATCCGTGTCCCAGAAACCGTCCACTGTTTTGTGTGTGGGAGGGGGTGGTGGGAGGTCCCTGGACAATTACCAACCCGTCACCATCGGCCGCTCAGCGGTCATGGGACTGCGGGACACAGGCGCTGAACGAACCCTGGTACGTCCTGAGGTGGTGTCCCCTCAAGACTTGGTGACTGGGAAAACCCTTTCCATCTCCGGAATTGGAGGTGTTGAACCGGCGCTGCCCGTCGCCAAAGTGTTTTTGGACTGGGGCGCCGGGAGGGGAATGCGGGAGGTGGGAGTAATGCCAAATATTCCTGCCAATGTGTTGCTTGGGACCGATTTGGGGCGGCTAGTGACTCAGTGGGTGACCACTGAACCCCCAAGTCCGGCTCCCCAAGAATGTCATGACTCTACTGTGAATGCTAATGTTAATGTGTTGAATGTGCCTCCAACAGTGGAGGAGGGAGTGAAACCTGATGGTAAGCCATGCACTGACACTACACACACAGGGCTCACAGTGAGGACAGGTGAGAAGCCTGCAGGGGAGAGCTCAGAGGTGGAGGGAGGGGCTGCTATGGGCAGTGAAGGGCCCCTAAGTGAATCCAGCCTGCTGAGTCAAGGGCCTCTGCAGAAAGAGGAACAGGCCATGGGGGAGGGGGTGTCCCGGGAGAGGAGCTACCAGGTAAGACCCCAGGGCAGGAGTTCCCCACATCCGGGATGTCAGGAGGCCAGGGAAGTCTGCCTAACCCAGCGACTTGGTCGGGGGCCGAGGGGAAGCAGGCGCTACCTGTGGTCTCAGCGGTCGTGGCCTCTGTTACCAGGAGTAGGAGCGCCGGAGCCCAAGGAGCCTCGCGGAGGACCGACGGTTCCCCTCTCTCCAACCAAGTGGCTGCCGAGTCAGACAGCGGCCAGGAGACAGATCCCGGGGAGCTGACAGAGGAGGTGGCAGTTTCGTCAATTCTTGCCACATCGAGTCAGGGATTTCAGGCAGCGTTGGAAGCTGACGCTAGCCTGAAAGCTCTCAAGGAGCAGGTGGCACAGCCTCCCCTGGAGTCCGACCGCGAGTGAGTGGTCTGGGACCAGGGACGGCTGTACCGGGTAACGGTCCAGCAGGGTTCACCAGAGGCGTGGCCCAGGGACCGACAGTTAGTGGTACCCTATCCGTTCAGGGCAGAATTGTTGCGGATCGCACACGAGATTCCCATGGCTGGACACCTAGGGATCACTAAAACCAGGGCCAGGCTAACTCAGCATTTCTACTGGCTAGGAATGAGGACCGAGGTGATTGCCTACTGCCGTTCGAGTGACACCAGTCAGAGGGTGGGGAAGGCGGGGCGGCGCCCCAAAGCCCCACTGGTAACTCTGCCCATCATCGAAGAGCCTTTCTCGAGGGTGGCTGTGGATCTCATTGGACCTCTGTCCACTCCCAGCTGCTCCGGGAAATGCTTCATATTAACGGTAGTGGACTATGCCACCCGGTACCCGGAGGCGGTAGCTTTGTCGTCCATTCGGGCCAACAAAGTGGCCACTGCCTTACTGGAGATTTTCTCCAGAGTGGGGTTTCCCCAGGAAATGCTCACCAACCGAGGGACCCAGTTCATGTCGCAGCTGATGGGGTCTCTCTGTAAGCAGGTACAGGTGCAACATCTGGTAGCCAGCCCGTACCACCCACAGACCAATGGCCTGTGTGAGCGGTTCAATGGCACCTTAAAGCAGATGCTGAAGATGTTGGTCGACTCCCACGGGACAGACTGGGAGTGGTATCTCCCCACACTTGCTGTTTGCCTACCGAGAGGTCCCACAGGCTTCAACAGGGTTCTCTGTTGTGAGTTCATTTTCCCCTTCACTACTGAGGCCCGAGGAACTCCCTCTTCTGGTAAAGAAAGGTAGTGAGCCTGATTATCAAACACCTGAACCTGATGATGACTGGCTGAGTGGAGTTACTGACTGGATATAAGGCTGCCGACACCCTTCTGCCCTGTGGGTGATTTCTCTGTGGGATCCTTGGAGACCAGTCTGAATTCCTGCTCTTCTAAAGCTAAGTTTTCTGCTCGGCTTTTTGCATTTCTGCTTTGACTTTGTTTTGCTTTGTTTTTCTGGATTTCTGCCATTCCCTGCTGGGGTGTGCTGAATTCCTTTAGCTCTGTCTTCTGAAAATACCTGAGTGCTGATTTAGATTTTGAAGCCTAGCTGCTTCAGGGTCTTTTTCCATATCAGCTTGTTGGCTTATGTCTTTGATAGGGTTTTGGCAGATTGCAGACAGCAACCTTCCTTTCCTGTTCTGTTTAGTTAGCTTGGGCCCCATCGTTTGCTCAGCCTATCTTTCTATCTGTGTGAGTGTTTTTTCATCCTGCTTCACCGTCATTATATGTTGGGGGCTGCCTTTTACTTTGGGGTCTGCTCTGGGGCAGTTTAGATTTCCTTTTCTGTCTTTAGGCTATTTATCTCTCCGGCTGTGATCGAGGGGTCTAGGGCATCGTAGGAACCCCCCACGGCTACTGCTAGTTGTGTTGATAGGTTCAGGGGTCTGCAATCTGATAGTTGCCAACTTCTCTGGTTTTCTGGACGTAGCTTCTATTTTTGTGACTGCCTCCTACGGTGACTCAATCATAACAGTTCTCCCCCTTTGAGCTCCTGTACGGGCGACATGTACGGGGGCCCCTTGCTCTGGTGAAGGAAGCATGGGAAGGGGATTTGGCTACCCCTGGAGTGTCGGTCATTGAGTATGTCGTACGCTTCCGGGACAGAATGACGGCCTTGACACTGCTGGTGCATGACAATATGGCCCAAGCCCAGGCTGACCAGAAGCGGTGGTACGACCAGAATGCTTGTGAGCGGACCTACGAGGTGGGTCAAAAGGAGTGGGTACTGGTCCCCGTACCTCAAAACAAGCTTCAGGCGGCCTGGGAGGGTCCATACCTCGTGCACCAGCGGCTCAACGCTGTCACCTATCTGGTCACCCTGGACCACGCCCGTGGAAGGAGGAAGGCCTTCCACGTGAACATGATGAAGGCCCATCATGAGCGGGAGGCTTGTGCCCACCCAGTGTGCAACCTTCCCGAGGAAGGAGAGGTAGAAACCCTCCTGGATCTGCTCACCCAAGCCAAGGCGGGTGGATCCATCGAGGATGTGGGGGTTGGCCACCAACTCTCGGAGGAACAACGTTCCCAGCTGAGGGTCACCCTACACCCCTTTAGGGAGCTGTTCAGCAGCCTGCCCGGAAGGACTGAGACAGCCGTGGACACCGGCAATCACCCCCCGATCCGGCGTTCAGCATATCGGGTCTCTCTTGAGGTGCAACAGCACATGCACCAAGAGATAGACGAGATGCTGAAGCTGAGGGTGATCCAAGTGTCCAATAGTGCGTGGGCTTCGCCTGTAGTCCTCGTCCCTAAAAAGGACCGAACTACGCGGTTCTGCGTGGGCTACCGGGGGCTCAACACTGTGATGGTCACCGATGCGTACCCAATGCCACGCATCGATGACCTGCTCGATCGGCTGGCCGGGGCCAAGTACCTGACCATCCTGGATCTGAGCAGGGGGTATTGGCAGATACCCCTGGGGCACGGGAACGCTCTGCCTTTATCACCCCATTCGGACTGTACGAGTCCACGGTGATGCCATTCAGTATGAAGAATGCCCCTGCCACTTTTCAGAGGATGGTCAACACGCTGCTCGAGGGACTGGAAGGGTATGCGACCGCATACCTAGACGACATCGCCATCTTCAGTCCCACCTGGGAAGATCACCTAGAGCACCTGGCACAGGTGCTCGGGCGGATCCAGCGAGCAGGCTTGACCATTAAGCCCGAAAAGTGCCAGCTGGGTATGAGTGAGGTCCACTACCTGGGGCACCGGGTAGGTGGGGGAGCTCTGAAGCCAGAGCCCGGGAAGGTGGATGCCATCGCATCCTGGCCCACCCCCAGGACCAAGAAGCAGGTGATGTCCTTCTTGGGGACAGCCGGGTATTATAGGAGGTTTGTTCCACACTATAGTGCCCTGGCCAAGCCCCTGACGGAACTCACCAAGAAGAGGCTGCCCGTCGCAGTCGACTGGACAGTCGCCTGCGAGACAGCTTTCCAGGCGCTCAAGACCGCCCTTTCTAGTTCTCCTGTACTACAGGCAGCCGACTTCACGCGGCCGTCCGTAGTGCAGACCGACGCCAGCGACTTCGGCCTCGGTGCTGTGCTCAGCCAGGTCGACACTATGGGCCAAGAACACCCCGTTCTGTACCTGAGCCGGAAGCTCCTGCCGCTGGAAGTGGCCTATTCCACAATGGAGAAGGAATGTCTGGCAATTGTGTGGGCCCTGCAGCATCTGCAGCCATACTTGTACGGACGCCAATTCACCGTGGAAACAGACCACAACCCCCTCAGCTGGTTACACACGGTCTCTGGGCCAAATGGGAGGTTGCTACGCTGGAGCCTCTCTCTCCAACAGTATCACTTCACCATTCGCCACAAAAGAGGCAGGGACCATGGTAACGCTGATGGGCTGTCCCGGCAAGGAGAGGGTGCGGAAGGGCGCATGGGGGATCACAGGATTGTGATAACCCCTAGCGCCCTCTAAAGCAGGGAGGTGTGATGAAGGAGCAGCCGCCATCTTAGATATGGGGCCACATGTCTGAGCTTGGCATCCATTTTGGTCTAAGTTCAGGAATTACAGGCAGCTAACGGCTTCTATACCCCCAGGTGCTGTGTACTTAGTAAATACAAGCAGGATTTAGTGTTCCAATGCTAAATAGCCAGGGCCATTGGTGTGATAATGAGGATAGGCCCAAAACAGAGCTTCAAAGTTCAGGTACGGAGCCGTGCCAGCTGGGGGCCGGAAAAAAGCCTAGGGCTTCAATTAGAATGTACCTGCTAGCAAACGCAGGAATATATGTCCTTTGTGTGTCCCAGACACTTTGGCTCCATCCTAGGAGCATGGATTATTAGCCCACCCTCTGACACAGGGGGAGGAAACTAGCGTGTTTAAGGACTAGCAGTCCCTGGCAGATATTCAGTCTTTCACACAGAAGATCCAGACGATGACGATCTAAGAAGGACCTGGGGACAGACCTGCCGAGGGGAGCAGCGGCCCATGCTTTGGGGGTCTGTCCGGCAACTAAGATTCTTGTACCTGTGGACTGCAGAGCTCCCCAGCACCCACATGACCCTACAATATGGTAAATTGACCTCCAGCTTAATATCTTAAGTCTTGTACCCTTATTGTTATATCTTTTCTCTGACTGCAAATTTACTGTATATTTCTGTAATTATCTAGTGCGCCCATAAGGCAATTAAACTATAAACTTAATCTTGGGTTGATGCTTTTACTCTGATCACGAATCTTAGAACCCCCAGCGGGTAACAGGACCTCCTCCCCGGCGACCATTTGCTCTAGGTGCAGTTCGCTTACTGACCTGAGAGACAAAGGGGGCGCCGGAGAGCTGTGCCTGTGTAGTTACGTCACAGTGGTGATGTGGGAGGAACGGGTCCGAGTGTGTTCCTCCACACTTGGTGGCAAGCGGTGGGATCAGAGTAATAGTGTGCGTGGGACCCCTACTCCCAGACACTAGAGACTACCAGTGGTAACTTTCACTGCTGGGGTCTTAAGGTCAGCCCAGCACTAGACGGTCAGAGTGCAAATATAATAATTTGTGTGCGAGGCCAGGGTTGCAGCTGTGTCAGTAACCAGAGGTTCCCAAGATGGCGGAAGGCACCAGGAGTAGGACAAAGGGGGAGGCCAATGCTATGGTCTATGAGGAGGTGGTGGAGGACAATACCAATGAAGACGAGGGGGAGCTCAGCCAGGGCTCCCGAAGGAGCCAGACCCCCATGCTCAGTCCCGCAGTGGACTGCCCACCACCTGCCCACCCCAGCCTGTCCAGATCGGAGGCCCTTTTCCAAGCGGCTATGGCACAGCTCGAGGCTGGTAACGATGCCGCCCATGACCGACTCCTAGCGGCAGCAGAGAAAGCAGCGGAGCGTGATCAAGGGGCGGCCGAGAGAGCAGCGGAGCGTGAGAATGCTGAACGCCGTGAAGCTGCTTAGCACCGGCACCGACTGGAGACGGCTCAGCATGGGCTCCCGCTGGACGCTCCAGCCCCACCAGGGACCAAGGCTTCCAAGGTCCGGGCGGAGGACTTCCCCCTGCTTGAAAAGGATGGAGACCTGGATTCCTTTCTGCTGGCCTTTGAAAGAACCTGCCTCCAACACCATCTGGCCCTGGATCAGTGGGCAAGGTACCTGACCCCCCGATTGAGGGGTAAGTCCCTGGAAGTTTTGGGGGACTTACCTGCCGGGGAGGAGCAGGACTACAACAGCATCAAGCGGGCCTTGATCCAGCACTACAACCTCACCCCGGAGTCGTACCGCAGGAAGTTCCGGAGCCTGCAGCGGGGCTCAAAGTACACCTGGACCGACCACATGCGGGCACTGCTGAGAGCTGCGGAGCACTGGACCTCGGGTCTAGAGCTCACCACCCGCCAGGAGGTCCAGGAACTGTTTGTCACGGAGCAGTTCTTGTGGAACTGCCCAGAGGACCTCCAGCAATTCCTCCGTGACCGGAAACCAAAGGGAGCTTCTGCTACAGCCGCCCTGGCAGACGAGTATGCCAACAACAGGGCCTCTGAGCCAAAGAAGCCTGCCAGCAGCACCTGGAGAGGGGGTAAGCCCAGTCCTGCCCCTGTCACCCCAGCCCCCAGAGTGCAAGGGGTGTACCCCCCTGCTGCCCTATCCAGGCCAGGAGCAGAACCCAGACGTTGTCATCATTGCAACCAGCCGGGGCACTTTAAGGCTGCGTGTCCCCAGCGCCATAAGTCCCCATCCGTGTCCCAGAAACCGTCCACTGTTTTGTGTGTGGGAGGGGGTGGTGGGAGGTCCCTGGACAATTACCAACCCGTCACCATCGGCCGCTCAGCGGTCATGGGACTGCGGGACACAGGCGCTGAACGAACCCTGGTACGTCCTGAGGTGGTGTCCCCTCAAGACTTGGTGACTGGGAAAACCCTTTCCATCTCCGGAATTGGAGGTGTTGAACCGGCGCTGCCCGTCGCCAAAGTGTTTTTGGACTGGGGCGCCGGGAGGGGAATGCGGGAGGTGGGAGTAATGCCAAATATTCCTGCCAATGTGTTGCTTGGGACCGATTTGGGGCGGCTAGTGACTCAGTGGGTGACCACTGAACCCCCAAGTCCGGCTCCCCAAGAATGTCATGACTCTACTGTGAATGCTAATGTTAATGTGTTGAATGTGCCTCCAACAGTGGAGGAGGGAGTGAAACCTGATGGTAAGCCATGCACTGACACTACACACACAGGGCTCACAGTGAGGACAGGTGAGAAGCCTGCAGGGGAGAGCTCAGAGGTGGAGGGAGGGGCTGCTATGGGCAGTGTAGGGCCCCTAAGTGAATCCAGCCTGCTGAGTCAAGGGCCTCTGCAGAAAGAGGAACAGGCCATGGGGGAGGGGGTGTCCCGGGAGAGGAGCTACCAGGTAAGACCCCAGGGCAGGAGTTCCCCACATCCGGGATGTCAGGAGGCCAGGGAAGTCTGCCTAACCCGGCGACTTGGTCGGGGGCCGAGGGGAAGCAGGCGCTACCTGTGGTCTCAGCGGTCGTGGCCTCTGTTACCAGGAGAAGGAGCGCCGGAGCCCAAGGAGCCTCGCGGAGGACCGACGGTTCCCCTCTCTCCAACATAGTGGCTGCCGAGTCAGACAGCGGCCAGGAGACAGATCCCGGGGAGCTGACAGAGGAGGTGGCAGTTTCGTCAATTCTTGCCACATCGAGTCAGGGATTTCAGGCAGCGTTGGAAGCTGACGCTAGCCTGAAAGCTCTCAAGGAGCAGGTGGCACAGCCTCCCCTGGAGTCCGACCGCGAGCGAGTGGTCTGGGACCAGGGACGGCTGTACCGGGTAACGGTCCAGCAGGGTTCACCAGAGGCGTGGCCCAGGGACCGACAGTTAGTGGTACCCTATCCGTTCAGGGCAGAATTGTTGCGGATCGCACACGAGATTCCCATGGCTGGACACCTAGGGATCGCTAAAACCAGGGCCAGGCTAACTCAGCATTTCTACTGGCTAGGAATGAGGACCGAGGTGATTGCCTACTGCCGTTCGAGTGACACCAGTCAGAGGGTGGGGAAGGCGGGGCGGCGCCCCAAAGCCCCACTGGTAACTCTGCCCATCATCGAAGAGCCTTTCTCGAGGGTGGCTGTGGATCTCATTGGACCTCTGTCCACTCCCAGCTGCTCCGGGAAATGCTTCATATTAACGGTAGTGGACTATGCCACCCGGTACCCGGAGGCGGTAGCTTTGTCGTCCATTCGGGCCAACAAAGTGGCCACTGCCTTACTGGAGATTTTCTCCAGAGTGGGGTTTCCCCAGGAAATGCTCACCAACCGAGGGACCCAGTTCATGTCGCAGCTGATGGAGTCTCTCTGTAAGCAGGTACAGGTGCAACATCTGGTAGCCAGCCCGTACCACCCACAGACCAATGGCCTGTGTGAGCGGTTCAATGGCACCTTAAAGCAGATGCTGAAGATGTTGGTCGACTCCCACGGGACAGACTGGGAGTGGTATCTCCCCACACTTGCTGTTTGCCTACCGAGAGGTCCCACAGGCTTCAACAGGGTTCTCTGTTGTGAGTTCATTTTCCCCTTCACTACTGAGGCCCGAGGAACTCCCTCTTCTGGTAAAGAAAGGTAGTGAGCCTGATTATCAAACACCTGAACCTGATGATGATGACTGGCTGAGTGGAGTTACTGACTGGATATAAGGCTGCCGACACCCTTCTGCCCTGCGGGTGATTTCTCTGTGGGATCCTTGGAGACCAGTCTGAATTCCTGCTCTTCTAAAGCTAAGTTTTCTGCTCGGCTTTTTGTATTTCTGCTTTGACTTTGTTTTGCTTTGTTTTTCTGGATTTCTGCCATTCCCTGCTGGGGTGTGCTGAATTCCTTTAGCTCTGTCTTCTGAAAATACCTGAGTGCTGATTTAGATTTTGAAGCCTAGCTGCTTCAGGGTCTTTTTCCATATCAGCTTGTTGGCTTATGTCTTTGATAGGGTTTTGGCAGATTGCAGACAGCAACCTTCCTTTCCTGTTCTGTTTAGTTAGCTTGGGCCCCATCGTTTGCTCAGCCTTTCTATCTGTGTGAGTGTTTTTTTCATCTTGCTTCACCGTCATTATATGTTGGGGGCTGCCTTTTACTTTGGGGTCTGCTCTGGGGCAGTTTAGATTTCCTTTTCTGTCTTTAGGCTATTTATCTCTCCGGCTGTGATCGAGGGGTCTAGGGCATCGTAGGAACCCCCCACGGCTACTGCTAGTTGTGTTGATAGGTTCAGGGGTCTGCAATCTGATAGTTGCCAACTTCTCTGGTTTTCTGGACGTAGCTTCTATTTTTGTGTATGCCTCCTACGGTGACTCAATCATAACAGTTCTCCCCCTTTGAGCTCCTGTACGGGCGACATGTACGGGGGCCCCTTGCTCTGGTGAAGGAAGCATGGGAAGGGGATTTGGCTACCCCTGGAGTGTCGGTCATTGAGTATGTCGTACGCTTCCGGGACAGAATGACGGCCTTGACACGGCTGGTGCATGACAATATGGCCCAAGCCCAGGCTGACCAGAAGCGGTGGTACGACCAGAATGCTTGTGAGCGGACCTACGAGGTGGGTCAAAAGGTGTGGGTACTGGTCCCCGTACCTCAAAACAAGCTTCAGGCGGCCTGGGAGGGTCCATACCTCGTGCACCAGCGGCTCAACGCTGTCACCTATCTGGTCACCCTGGACCACGCCCGTGGAAGGAGGAAGGCCTTCCACGTGAACATGATGAAGGCCCATCATGAGCGGGAGGCTTGTGCCCACCCAGTGTGCAACCTTCCCGAGGAAGGAGAGGTAGAAACCCTCCTGGATCTGCTCACCCAAGCCAAGGCGGGTGGATCCATCGAGGATGTGGGGGTTGGCCACCAACTCTCGGAGGAACAACGTTCCCAGCTGAGGGTCACCCTACACCCCTTTAGGGAGCTGTTCAGCAGCCTGCCCGGAAGGACTGAGACAGCCGTCCATGACGTGGACACCGGCAATCACCCCCCGATCCGGCGTTCAGCATATCGGGTCTCTCTTGAGGTGCAACAGCACATGCACCAAGAGATAGACGAGATGCTGAAGCTGAGGGTGATCCAAGTGTCCAATAGTGCGTGGGCTTCGCCTGTAGTCCTCGTCCCTAAAAAGGACCGAACTACGCGGTTCTGCGTGGGCTACCGGGGGCTCAACGCTGTGATGGTCACCGATGCGTACCCAATGCCACGCATCGATGACCTGCTCGATCGGCTGGCCGGGGCCAAGTACCTGAACATCCTGGATCTGAGCAGGGGGTATTGGCAGATACCCCTGGGGCACGGGAACGCTCTGCCTTTATCACCCCATTCGGACTGTACGAGTCCACGGTGATGCCATTCAGTATGAAGAATGCCCCTGCCACTTTTCAGAGGATGGTCAACACGCTGCTCGAGGGACTGGAAGGGTATGCGACCGCATACCTAGACGACATCGCCATCTTCAGTCCCACCTGGGAAGATCACCTAGAGCACCTGGCGCAGGTGCTCGGGCGGATCCAGCGAGCAGGCTTGACCATTAAGCCCGAAAAGTGCCAGCTGGGTATGAGTGAGGTCCACTACCTGGGGCACCGGGTAGGTGGGGGAGCTCTGAAGCCAGAGCCCGGGAAGGTGGATGCCATCGCATCCTGGCCCACCCCCAGGACCAAGAAGCAGGTGATGTCCTTCTTGGGGACAGCCGGGTATTATAGGAGGTTTGTTCCACACTATAGTGCCCTGGCCAAGCCCCTGACGGAACTCACCAAGAAGAGGCTGCCCGTCGCAGTCGACTGGACAGTCGCCTGCGAGACAGCTTTCCAGGCGCTCAAGACCGCCCTTTCTAGTTCTCCTGTACTACAGGCAGCCGACTTCACGCGGCCGTCCGTAGTGCAGACCGACGCCAGCGACTTCGGCCTCGGTGCTGTGCTCAGCCAGGTCGACACTATGGGCCAAGAACACCCCGTTCTGTACCTGAGCCAGAAGCTCCTGCCGCGGGAAGTGGCCTATTCCACAATGGAGAAGGAATGTCTGGCAATTGTGTGGGCCCTGCAGCATCTGCAGCCATACTTGTACGGACGCCAATTCACCGTGGAAACAGACCACAACCCCCTCAGCTGGTTACACACGGTCTCTGGGCCAAATGGGAGGTTGCTACGCTGGAGCCTCTCTCTCCAACAGTATCACTTCACCATTCGCCACAAAAGAGGCAGGGACCATGGTAACGCTGATGGGCTGTCCCGGCAAGGAGAGGGTGCGGAAGGGGGCATGGGGGATCACAGGATTGTGATATCCCCTAGCTCCCTCTAAAGCAGGGAGGTGTGATGAAGGAGCAGCCGCCATCTTAGATATGGGGCCACATGTCTGAGCTTGGCATCCATTTTGGTCTAAGTTCAGGAATTACAGGCAGCTAACGGCTTCTATACCCCCAGGTGCTGTGTACTTAGTAAATACAAGCAGGATTTAGTGTTCCAATGCTAAATAGCCAGGGCCATTGGTGTGATAATGAGGATAGGCCCAAAACAAAGCTTCAAAGCTCAGGTACGGAGCCGTGCCAGCTGGGGGCCGGAAAAAAGCCTAGGGCTTCAATTAGAATGTACCTGCTAGCAAACGCAGGAATATATGTCCTTTGTGTGTCCCAGACACTTTGGCTCCATCCTAGGAGCATGGATTATTAGCCCACCCTCTGACACAGGGGGAGGAAACTAGCGTGTTTAAGGACTAGCAGTCCCTGGCAGATATTCAGTCTTTCACACAGAAGATCCAGACGATGACGATCTAAGAAGGACCTGGGGACAGACCTGCCGAGGGGAGCAGCGGCCCATGCTTTGGGGGTCTGTCTGGCAACTAAGATTCTTGTACCTGTGGACTGCAGAGCTCCCCAGCACCCAAATGACCCTACAATATGGTAAATTGACCTCCAGCTTAATATCTTAAGTCTTGTACCCTTAGGCTAAGTTCACACGTGGCTTTTTTTCCCGTTTCCACGGCGGTTTTAACCGCGCGATTTTGCTGCGAAAACTCGAAAAATAAGCATCCCATGCATTCCTATGGGATTCCGCAATGCTGTGCTAATGCTGCGGTTTTTACCGCGGCGGAATCGCTTTGCGGTAAAAAACGCAGCATGCTCATTAATTTGCGGAATTGCGGCGATCCTGCACCCATAGGAATGCATTGTTCCGCTTACTTCCCGCATGTGGCTGTGCACACCATGCGGAAAGTAAGCAGAACAATTGCGGAAGGTACCCACGGTCCGGAGGAGAGGAGACTGTCCTCCGGGCTTTGGGTACCATATCCCTGTAAAAAATAGAATTTAAAATAAAAAATATTGTTATTCTTACCTTCCGGCGTCCCGCGCAGCATTCCCGACTCTCTCCACGCTCCCGGTCCCAGTAATCCTTTGCGAAAATGCCCGCGATGACGTCCAGTCTCGCGGTCATTCGCGCGACGTCATCGTGAATCCCGCGAGAACTGATGTCATCGCGGGCATTTTCGCAAAGGATTACTGGGAACGGATGCGTGGGACGCTGGAAGGTGAGAATAACAATATTTTTTATTTTTTTTTACATTCTATCTTTTACTACTGATGCTGCATAGGCGGCCTCAGTAGTAAAAAGTTGGTCACACTCGTCAAACACTGTTAGACGAGTGTGACCAACCTGTCAATCAGTTCTGCAAGCGATGCTACAGATCGCTTGGAAAACGCTAACATTTTGCAAGCTAAATACGCTTGCAAAATGCTAGTTTTTCCGCGGGAAAATCGCGGGAATTTAAAATGAGATTTTCCCGCGGAATGGAATTCCGTAATTCTCGCGGTAATTTCCGTGAGAGTTCCGGTACGTGTGCACTTAGCCTTATTGTTATATCTTTTCTCTGACTGCAAATTTACTGTATATTTCTGTAATTATCTAGTGCGCCCTTAAGGCTATTAAACTATAAACTTAATCTTGGGCTGATGCTTTTACTCTGATCACGAATCTTAGAACCCCCAGCGGGTAACAGGACCTCCTCCCCGGCGACCATTTGCTCTAGGTGCAGTTCCCTTACTGACCTTAGAGACAAAGGGGGCGCCGGAGAGCTGTGCCTGTGTAGTTATGTCACGGTGGTGACGTGGGAGGAACGGGTCCGAGTGTGTTCCTCCACAATTATCATAGATTTTTTAGTTATTATTTCTTTTGTCAGATTCAAGTTATTTCTGTGACCATTGTGGGTTTTTCTGTCATTAAACGAAAGGTACCAACAATTTTGACCATGTGTATATTTCTCAGCGCTCATTTGGCAAAAAAGTCCTGAGAACGATTATGTCACTCCCCATTCTTTCAACAGATATATCCTTGAACTGTTTAACGCCAGTGAAGTATTTGGCAGCCTAAATTACTGTATGAGTTTTTTAATGCAGGCCCTTCAAGAATTTGGTCAATTTTTGTGGAATGCCTAGCACGGCCCTTATGAATAATAGTGAGACTGGCAAACTGCCTGGTATTATTTTCTTGCAGGAATGTTCATAAAAATGTCATTATGTATAGTGCAGGCGCTGTAATTATTGTGATATCTTATGTAAGCAGTGGGTACGCAGGCTGGTTGAGGTCACAGGTTACATGAGTGGATAGACTGCTACACCCATGAGCTGTGTTCTGGCTGGGGAGTAGAGGGAGAAAAGACATAAAAAAACACAATTAACAATTCTTCGTCAAAATACTAACATACTGCAGGATCCAGACAGTGCCCTCATGTTAATGGCAGAGGAAGAAGGAATGACCATGTACCATTGTTAGTAGAAAGAAGTGAGGGTGAAATCAAATGCCATTGCTGAACAATTGCAGACTAAGCCCTCTGACTGTGGCAACAGGTTGTACAATTTATCTAAGAACGTGAGGACCATAAATGGTCATGGTTTCCATGTCACAGATAGAGTTGTGGGAGATCCAAATGCGTGAGTTGGGCCTGCTAAAGAAGAAGACAACCTAAGATCTAGGAGAGTAGTTGCCGACCACTGTATGTGTGTTCTGAGAAATGCTTTGGACTGCTAAGTAAATTGAAGATAGTTCTGTATGAGGAATGTTCATGAAAATTGCGAGTGGCAACAACATCAAGACACATTGACCCATAATTTTGACAAGGTGGCTTGGACTTGACCAGAGAAGAGTAGGTAAATCCCTTGGTGGGCCCTTGTACAGCCTCCACTCAACCTATGTGAGCAGTAGCTGGCACAATACACTTGTTTGACTATGTAAATATAATGGCAGCATTTAAATATCAATTAACAAACTACCCAATTTATTATATAGAAGCAAATGTAAATTCGAGAATGAGGGTAATATGATATTTGCAATTAGCTGAACAATGGGTCCCAGAGTCAATGTTTCCTGTAGGCACTTGACGCACCAGTCCAATATGCATTGGGACCCCTTTGGGCAAACACAGAATGATATGATTTAATAGTTCTCAACTTCTGCAGTGTTGGTTGGCATGCTTAGAGCCCACTGGCTAAATTAATTGTGAGGGCCCACATAACAGCTGCAGTACATGTAAATTAATTACTGCCAAGGCACATTATATGGGGTGGGGGAATTATGAAAGGGGCCATAGTATAGTGAGGAGCAGTGGGATGGTGGGACATTTTGCACAGAGGTAGTGTGGGGAGAATATTATGGAAAGGGGCAGTTTGGGGGATATTTTGGAGAGGAGCAGTGTGTGAAGGAGATTTTCTGGAGAGGGGCACTGTGAAGAGGATATTGAGAGGGGCACTGTGGGGGGAGAGGATTATTATGGTGACGTTCAGTGTCAGGGATATATTATGGAGCGGGCCAGTGTGGAAGGGACATTATGAAGAGGGGCAGTGTGGGGGGGCATCATGGAGAGGGGCAGTGTAGGGGAATATTCTGGAGAAGGGTTTTGTGGGGGGATATTATCTAGAGGGTTATATTATGGTGAGAGGCATTGTGGTTGGATATTTTATGCAGGAAGCACATTGAGGAGCAAATATTTATTCAGTGGTACAGCATGTGAGATATTTGGGGTAGTATAAAGATACTTTTATTTTTAAAAAGGGCTCTGGCCATGCAATCTCATCCAAGCATCTCTACTATGTGGAGACAAAAGGGATGGGAAAGACTCTAATCAAAGAAGATGTCACCTATGAGGAACCTGGGTGTAATTGTTTATTTGTGATACTGACTAGTGACTACATCTCATCAGTACTGTATTCCTAGTCTGATAATGGCTGATAAAAGCTACTCCCAGTATCCCCTTATCATTGTTAAGGACATACTGGGAATTGTAGGTTCACGCAATACTGTACATTTATTTATGGGGCTGCACTAGCATTAAATTTGATCACTGAACTAAGCTTGGTGCTCTATACATGTACTGACAGTAGTTTTGGTGCTGCATTCATATACTGACACTGGTTCTGGCTCTGCATTCATATACTGACTGTTTTTGACACAGTACTCAGGTAATGAGTTCTGCTGCTGCATTCAGGTAATCATAGTGGTTCAGGTGTTGCATTCCTGTACTTATGGTGATTCTGGCACCAAACTCATGTACTGACGGTGCTTCTGATCTTCTACACATGGTGGCAATCCATTACATGCTTAATAGCTATGTTAAAACTTAATCTAAATTCTCTAAGTTGTGAGAATTTTTAACTACCTTTCAAAATACTTAAAACTTGGTTCTGATGATGTAC
Source organism: Dendrobates tinctorius (assembly GCF_039654945.1). Taxonomy (NCBI): domain Eukaryota; kingdom Metazoa; phylum Chordata; class Amphibia; order Anura; family Dendrobatidae; genus Dendrobates; species Dendrobates tinctorius. The sequence continues at coordinate 5,624,051 of NW_027361669.1, read as the reverse complement.
TAATGTACTGATAGTGGTTCTGGTAATGTATTGTAAGGAATAGTAGCTCCGTACCTGAGCTGGCACCACTTTAGTTTCTGCAGTTGTACTGTGAGTTTTTGGTTCTGGTGTTTTTTCCCTGTCTGCTGTTTGTGTGTCTGGTTACCAGGCACTGTGTTGCTAGCCACTTGTAAAGGTCTCTGCTAAAGTCCCCCCTTGCCGGGACTGGGAGGCGTGTGAAGAGTATACCTGGTCCTCTGGGTGCGTGGACATGCCACTGCTTTCGCCAAGTATGACCCACACACCGCTTTTACTGGCTAGCACTAGGTCATCCCACTATTACCCAGCAAAACATGTATTGATGTAAGCACCCCTTTAAATTTTTTTGCTGCAATTGCATTTGGTTTAGCATAGCAATGTCGCACTTGGACCAAAATATGTTGTGCACCCCTGCACTTGACTCTAAACTGATGTCAACATTTTCTGCAAGACATCAGCAGTATCAGCAAAAGGAGAAATAGTAAAAAAAGGCAATTGCACAGAACTTGTGCATGTGTGTGTCACTGACATTAATTCCCACTGTCAGTTATAACCTAAATAGCTATTGTATTTTGAAGTGTTTCTCAGCTATGTCTTAGTGGATATTCATGATTCTGACTTCGGCTTTTTTACTGATGATTCTCCTACCTGACTATTTTGCACATACTGTAGGGATTCGACTCGCTCAGGTGCAGCGGGAGACAATCATGAGACAGGTTCTTCCAAAGTTCATGTGGTTTATTTGTGTCATAATCCATAAATCAGCGTATCACCAAAAATAGCCTCTAGCTTAGGCAAAAAAAAAAAACATAAACGTCCGTGGCTTCAGACTCGGATCAAGAGTCTCAGCACATGCTGGGAGGTGTAGTCCTCCCCACATACAACTGGCTGGTTCAGGAGCAGGCCACATTATCATTGTGCATACACATTAATTTACTTTTTCAGTTCAGACTCCAGTTTTTTATTAATTTCATTGTGCATTCTGTGCATATATGGGTGTGACCGCCCTCTTTCAGAGCTGGGGAAAACCATCCTGTCTGGCCTAAGCTTTTACTAGTGGTTCAGTCGATCGATCCTTGTTCACATTCACGTCACTTGGCAAGTGAAAAGGTTTTAAATACTAAAGTAGGACTGTCCCACAAGGGTTGCCGTGACGTGGCGGGATGGCTTGTACATTATTTTGATCAAAATTGTTTACTAAATACCCTTATTATTATTATTACCTTTTATGCATTATTTGCAGTTTATTTTTTACTTTTTAGTTTAGGATATTTGTGTTTTTTGTTTTCTCTGGTTAATGGTCATGTGTTAATAAGCACTTACATTGTGCATACACATTAGTTTATTTTTTTAGTTCAGACTCTAGTTTTTTATAGTTTTGTATTTTTTTTTTTTTTTACACATTATAAGAGTGTAGCCACACCCACGAGCCCAGCAGCTGACTGGTCACGTGACTGTGAACTCACCACAGGTCCTTGCAAAACATTAATAATAGAGCAATATCTATTTTACATTATGGAGACAAGCCATCTCTGAGACACATATCTCCCATCGATTATACAACCCTTAGCCATGCCACATACCTCCCCCATCTGCCTAAAGCCGTGGGGCTTGGCACTTTCACCTATCAGGCAAGGGATTCTTGAGAGGGCATCGGCATTCCCATGTAGCTTCCCGGCCCTATGCTCTACATGGAAGCTGAAGTCTTGCAGGGCTAAGAACCAGCGGGTGACTCTAGCATTCTTACCCTTTGTTTCCCTCATCCATCTGAGTGGGGCATGGTCGGATATTAACCTAAACTTACGTCCCACCAGATAGTACCGTAACGTATCCACCGCCCACTTTAAGGCCAAATACTCCTTCTCTACGACAGAGTAATTCTTTTCGCATGAGGATAGTTTCCTACTCAGGTAGAGGACAGGATGCTCCTCCCCATGTATCTAATGGGAGAGGACTGCACCTGCCCCGACATCTGAGGCGTCTGTTTGAAGGACGAACTCTTTTTTAAAGTCTGGAGCCACCAGAACGGGCTGCTTACATAGAGCCCTTTTCATTTCTTGGAAGACTGACTTCGCCTCTTCGGACCATCTGACCATTACGGATTTTGTTCCCTTCAGCAGATCAGTTAGAGGTGCCGCCATCATGGCGAAGTTTGGGATGAACCTCCTGTAATACCCCACAATCCCCAGAAAGGATGTAACTTGCTTTTTGGAGAGAGGTCTTGGCCATGTTTAAATTGCCTCCACTTTATTAATTTGGGGTTTGATCTCGCCACGCCCCACTACATATCTGAGGTACTTGGCTTCTTCTTTACCAAAGGCATACTTCTTCGGGTTTATTGTAAACCCCACCTCCCTTATAGCATCAAACACTGCTTGGACCTTTTCCAAGTGAGACTCCCAGTCCGGGGTAAAGATGACGATATCATCCAGGTACGCGGCAGCGTATAGCTTATGGGGTGCAAGGATTCTGTCCATAGCTCTCTGGAATGTTGCCGGAGCTCCCTGCAGGCCAAACGGCATCCGGACATACTGGAAGCACTTGTCTGGTGTAGAAAATGCCGTCTTCTCCTTGGCTTCCTGTGCCATGGGGATCTGCCAATATCCCTTTGTCAGATCCAAAGTGGTTATGTACCTGCAGGTCCAAGTCTCTCGGTGAGCTCATCAACGCGTGGCATGGGATAAGCGTCAAACTTGGAGACCTCATTCAGCTTCCGGTAATCATTGCAGAACCTCCATTCACCATCAGGTTTTCGGACCAGGACAATCGGGCTCGACCAGCCGCTCTTGGTTTTCTCAATGACCCCGAGCTTCAACATACGCTGCACCTCCTTGGAGATTACTTGTCGACGGGCCTCAGGAATTCGATAAGGCTTCGCGTTCCCCCTCACATGTGGCTCGGTCAAAACTTCTTGCTCCACAACCTTTGTGCACCCCGGCAACTCTGAAAACAGGTCCCTGTTTCTCTGGAGTAATTCCCGGCACTGTTGCTTCTGGGCCTTCGATAGCGTCTCCGCTATGGTAACCGCTCCAACCTCCCCTTCTAGGTTACCCAGCAAGCACGGAGTTACCGCTAGCTCTCTATCTTGCCATGGCTTGATGAGGTTGACATGGTAAACCTGGTATGGTTTCTGTCTTCCGGGTTGGTGGATCTTGTAGTTTACATCTCCAAGCTTCTCCACCACCTCATACGGCCCTTGCCACTTGGCCAAGAACTTACTCTCCACCGTCGGAATTAGCACGAGAACTCGGTCTCCCGGATTGAACTGCCTCACTCTTGCTGACCGGTTGTAGACCCTGGCCTGAGCCTCTTGTGCCTGGCGGAGATGTTCTTTAACAATGGGCATCACCTTTGCAACCCTCTGCTGCATCAGTGCCACATACTCAACGACGCTTCTGCGGGGCGTGACTTCAGCTTCCCAGGTTTCATTGACTATATCTAGGATACCTCGCGGATGTCGGCCGTACAGAAGCTCGAAGGGCGAGAACCCCGTGGAGGCCTGAGGAACTTCACAGATAGAAAACAGCAGATACGGTAAGAGACAATCCCAGTCTCTACCGTCTTTCTCTATGGCTTTTCTTAGCATGCTCTTCAGTGTCTTGTTAAACCTCTCAACATGGCCATCTGACTGCGGATGGTATACTGAAGTCCTCAATTGGGAGATTTGCAGGACCCTGCACAACTCCCTCATCACCTTGCTTATAAAAGGTGTCCCCTGGTCGGTCAGGATCTCCTTCGGGAAAACACATGGACCAACTCACGGGCTATACTCTTCGTGGAGGAATTTCTCAGGGGAATTGCTTCAGGATAGCTGGTGGCATAGTCCAGGATAACTAATATATACTGATGGCCCCGGGCTGATTTAACTAAGGGACTGACCAAGTCCATGGCAATTCTCTCAAGTGGCACCTCAATAATGGGCAATGGCACAAGGGGCTTCCGGAAATGAGATGTGGGGGCAGTTAACTGACATGTCGGGCAGGACCTGCAATAGTTTGCTATTTCCCGGTGACACCCAGGCCAATAGAACCTCTGTACAACCTGTTCCTTTGTTTTTTCCACCCCCAGGTGTCCCCCAAGATGTGTGAATGGGCCATGTCCAACACTTTCCATCTATAGGGGCCTGGTATTATTAACTGCTCCACCCACTCCTCCCTTAATTTCGTGACCCGGTATAACAGGTATAACAACTCCCCACTCATCATAAAATAGGGAAACCTTTTGTCTGCTCCCGGCTCTTGTGCAACCCCATTAATGACGGTGACATTTTTGAAGGCTTCCCTCAGCATCGGGTCCCTATGTTGGGCAGTCCCAAAATTCTCACCGGCCACCCCCAACTCTGGAATGTCAGATACAGGGGACCCTTCATCCTCATCCCCCACAAGGACACAAAAAGGGAACACATCCGCCTATGGTGGTGGCGATACCTTATTAGGGTGCATTGGTTCCCTGCTCTTGCTAGAAAACTCAGAACCCTTCCCCCACAGCTCCCAAAACAGACAGAAATCCCGGCCTATAATTATAGGATGCTACAAGTCCCGAATGACGCCAACTTCATGGGACTCGGTGCTATGCTCCGTTTCATTGTTCACCCTGGCCATAGGGTACTCTTTTGCATCGCCATGTATGCACCGAACTCCGACCTTTTTACCCGGGAGTAGGTCAAGAGGAAAAGTGGCCCGTACAAGAGTCACCAAGCTCCCGGAGTCTAGCAGCGCTATTACTGCTCGACCGTTCACCTTCACGGGACACGCTTGTGGCCCCTCGTTAGGTGGAGAGTTCACACTGCAAACTGGATATGCGTAGTATGAACTACGGCATCCCATGCTGCAGTCCATCTGTTCGGCGGTCTGGGAACAATGGGCAGCTATATGTCCTGGCCCGTGGCACTTCCAGCAAATAATATCACCCGTGGGGACCTTGGGCACCGCCTCCTCTGCCCCTTTTGACCTTAGATGCCCCACCCCTTTTTGGGACTCCGCCCCCTGTTGGGACCCCCAATACAGAATGGGCTGCTTCCCTAAGGAGCCTTCCATCCCCTGGTATCTCTCGACCAGTCCGACCTGTTCATCGGCATTCTGGGGATCACCCTGAGCAACGCACAAACCGATCCATCACCACTCGCTCTACCATCTGTGCAGGGGAAGACGACTCTGGCTTCAGCCATTTCTGGACCAGGTGCAACAGGGACATAGTTAGCTCATCACTGGTGAGCTGTCACATAGCCCCTCCAGCGATCAGGACGAGCGAGCAAGCTGGTTTCCAATGTAAACAGCGGGTATCTAAGAGCCGCGCGGCTCTTTGATACCCGCTGTTTACCCTGTAAACCAGATCCCAGCGTCGCTGATCGCTGGTCTCTTGCTGCCATACACAGCGATGCGCGCTGGCCAGTGGGAGACCAACGATCAAAAAACGGCCCAGGATGTTCGAGCGCGATCAGCGATACCTGGCATGTCACACACAGCGATGTCGCTGGCGAGATCGCTGTGGCGTAACAAAATCAGCGATCTCCCTGTGTGTGACGGGGCCTTTAAAGTCTGTAATTTATTGAAGCAATTCTTTAAAAACAGCATAATAGCATGCAGCATAAATATCACCAGCACTTCCAGGGATCAATAAGCAGACGCGATTCGAGCCTTGCGGCTCTTATTCATTACTCATAGAAAGCAATGACTGAGAGCCGCAAGATGTCGAAACACATCTGCTTATTGATCCCTGGAAGGGCTGGTGATATTTATGCTGTATGCTATTATGCTGTTAAAGAATTGCTTCAATAAATAACAGATTTTAAGGAACTAAAGAGCTGGAATACCTCTTTGATCGTTTACTAATCCTGCTGCACTACAGACTTTCCACGCTCTGGTTCCTGGACGTCTAAGGGGTGAGCTGACCTTTTTTCTTTATTTTTCTATATCTTTGAAATTGCACCTATATTTTTACCATCATAATTTGAAGCAAATGTATTTAATTTAAAATATGTAACTGTTCCTAAATATCACATCCATTTTTTAATCTGGCTATTTCTCCCACCCCGTCCAAACTTTTATCCTTATATAATTAATAAAGTTATAATTTTTGCTTACTTTAGACTGGTGTATTTGGTTTGTTTTCTCCTTTTATTTGTATAGGAATGGAAACCAGCTCTGCACTATAAAAAAAAAAAAAGGGCTTTCATTGCAAGAAACCGACAGCAGGTAGAAAAAGCAAGTCAATTGCAAACTTGCTTATTTTTATGGTATTTAACTAATTAAAGCAATTTACAAACTTGAGAACACCCCTTTAAGTTCTGATTCATATGGCTATGTTACGGATAAACGTTGTACAAATCCACTGGTTAATTAAAAACGTATAGATCTGTGGGGGACCGAACACTGGTGACTCCCACTGATCACTAGAACAGGGCAATTTTATTCTTATTAAGATGCAGAGGTTGAGCACATTCTCTACTGTTGCTACACTCATTCTCCGTGCAGCTGCTGGAAAAACCTAAGTACTGTGCTTGGCAGTCAAGTAGAGAATTAATGGAGTGGAAGGACATGTGCACTGCTGCTTAATTCTAAGGCTATGTTTCCACGGGGTGTAATCCCTGCGCTTGTGACTCAGCGGATACCCTGCTCCACCCAAAGCGCCGCCCCTGTTGTACGCACAGTGATTCCGGATGTGTTCATTGAACACATGTAGAATCACTGCATCGTATTCATAGACTGGGTTATTTATCATGCGGATACGGAGCATCACCGCAAGATAAATAAACATGCTGCGGTCTATAAAGACGTGCCGCATGTCCGGTTACGTAGGGCCGCCGGATGTGGCCATGCACGCATAGTGAAGACGGGATTTCAAATAATCCCCTCCACTATGCTGTAACATCTGTACGCTGCGGATTGGACTCTGCGGCTGTACGCAGCGTCCAATCCGCAGCAAATACTGAAGTATTCCGTCCCGTGGAAACATACCCTAATAGGTGTGAAAGTGCTCTGTTCTGTTGATAAGTGCAAAACTAATTACATTCGATTCTACTACGGTAGATACCATCTGGTGTGCTGAAATCCATGCCCTTTCATCTGTATTACTAATTAAAGGGAAACTATGCTTTAAAATAGCTTTTCAGAATAAAATGTCACATGTGGACATGAGGAAAATCACCATTTCTGGCCAGTAAATATCTTATATCCTGCAATTTCCCACCCTGTAGGCTCTATCTCTGAATTTGCAATTGACTCTGAGCGCCTATGATGTCTCCCATACACAGCACAACGAGAGTTATTCCTGCTCTTCATTCCTTATTTAGCAGGCAATACAGAGGTCATTATACAGCTAAACTTTGTAGATACAACACTAGCTCTGTGGTGAGCTGAAAAGACTTGTTAAAAAGATCAGCACAATCTTTCTGTGTCTGTCTGCCTGTTTCCTCATCCCCCCCTTCCCTTGTCCACAGAATGTAATAACAGCTATGATCTGACACCTCACTGAGCTGGTAGTCTGACTTGCATTGGGAAACACAGACTAAAGGCCCCTTTACATTTAGCGATGCACCAGCGATCCTGACCACGATATGACCCGGTCAGGATCGCTGGTGCATTGTTAAATGGTCGCTAGTGAGCTGCCAAATGGGCAGATCTCACTAGCGATGCAGTGGGGGAGCCGGTCGGAGGTAAGTATCACATGTAGCGATATCGCTAGCAATATCGCTGCTGCGTCACATAATCGGTGACGCTTTAGCGATATTGCTAGCGATATCGCTATGTGTAAAGCCCCCTTTAGGCTGGTTTCACATTTGCGTTTTTTAGCGCTGGAAAAAACGCATACCTGCGCATGCGTTTTTTCCCCTATATTTAACATGGGTGCGCATACCTGCGCGCTGGTAAGCGCATGTATGCGATTTTCATGCGCTGCGTTTTTTTGGGGTGTGCGTTGGTATTTTCCAGACGCAGCATGTTGCATTTTTTGGCCCTTGAAAAAAGCGCATGCGCACGTATGCGCACATTTTGCGCTAAAAATGGCCATTATAGCCTATGGATGCGCATACGTGCGCACTGGCATGCGCAGGTATGCGTTTTTTTAGCGCTGCGTTTTTTTGGTGGTGTCCACTTGTTGTCCTAGTTATAATCTTCTAAAGTCAAAAAAAAAAAGTCTATATAAAGGAGGTGCCTGCCAAAACTCTGCCACTACTACACTGACAGATTGAAGAGCAGACATTCAACCAAGAACCCATTATATCAGCGAAGAATGTGAGTATATTACATTATATGCCTGTCCTTTTAAATTATGTATGTACTAATGATTTTTATTATTTTTACATGCAGTATGTCTTCAGAATCAGAGTATTCCCCATCGCGGCAGGAATTGGCGCAAGCAGACCGTGAGGTGATTATTTTTGTGCATCTGGTAAGTATATCTGCTGCTTCTCCAAATCTCTTACGTTTTTTTCAACTTTTTTAAGACATCGTCATCATCCTCTTCTGTGGACGGGACTAGTGAGGGCGAAGAGCAGGAGCAGCGAAGCCAAGTCCCGGTGGTGATACGGAATGTAAGTATCAAATGATTTGTAATGTTCTTTATTTTTTATCTTCTATTTTTACTCTTTTTTTATGTCTCTTTTTTTGTAACTTTTTATTCAATTTAAATTGGATTATTCTAATGAATGTGTTTTGTCTAGGTTCCACAACGAGATGAAGACGTGTACCTGGATAATGAGCAGCTCATCAGCCTGGTCCAGGAGCGTTCGCCGTTGTGGGACAGCCGTGACCGGCTGCACAAGGACATTGTGGTGACCCGGCGGCTATAGAATGAGGTGGCCGCAGCGTTGATGGATGGCTGGGACAGCGCCACAGCATCCTCCAAAAAGGCGTTTAGTGAGTATTTCCCTGCTCTGTATTGTGCCGCAGTGACTGTTGTCCTTGACGGCACTGTTGGGTTTCGTGCTAGGTGTATTCTAGCAGGAAACCCAACAGTGTCATCGGTGTCTACAGTGACTGCTTTGAGTATTGTATTGCTACATTGTGCCGCAGTGACTGTTGTCCTTGACGGCACTGTTGGGTTTCGTGCTAGGTGTATTCTAGCAGGAAACCCAACAGTGTCATCGGGGTCTACAGTGACTGCTTTGAGTATTGTATTGCTACATTGTGCCGCAGTGACTGTTGTCCTTGACGGCACTGTTGGGTTTCGTGCTAGGTGTATTCTAGCAGGAAACCCAACAGTGTCATCGGGGTCTACAGTGACTGCTTTGAGTATTGTATTGCTACATTGTGCCGCAGTGACTGTTGTCCTTGACGGCACTGTTGGGTTTCGTGCTAGGTGTATTCTAGCAGGAAACCCAACAGTGTCATCGTGGTCTACAGTGACTGCTTTGAGTATTGTATTGCTACATTGTGCCGCAGTGACTGTTGTCCTTGACGGCACTGTTGGGTTTCGTGCTAGGTGTATTCTAGCAGGAAACCCAACAGTGTCATCGGGGTCTACAGTGACTGCTTTGAGTATTGTATTGCTACATTGTGCCGCAGTGACTGTTGTCCTTGACGGCACTGTTGGGTTTCGTGCTAGGTGTATTCTAGCAGGAAACCCAACAGTGTCATCGGGGTCTACAGTGACTGCTTTGAGTATTGTATTGCTACATTGTGCCGCAGTGACTGTTGTCCTTGACGGCACTGTTGGGTTTCGTGCTAGGTGTATTCTAGCAGGAAACCCAACAGTGTCATCGTGGTCTACAGTGACTGCTTTGAGTATTGTATTGCTACATTGTGCCGCAGTGACTGTTGTCCTTGACGGCACTGTTTTTTTTTTTTATCAACAGTGGACAAAGTCCGAACACGTTGGCGTTCGATCAAGGACCGCTTCAACAGTGATGTTCGTGCTGAGGGCCAGGTTCGCAGTGGATCTGCGTCAAGGACCAGAACTAGATACAGTCACTATAACGCGTTGCAGTTCCTAAGACCGGTCCTTGCCACGAGATCGTAAGTATTATAAATTTTGGGTTTTTATTTTTATTAATCTGTGTTTTTCTAATCCACAGCTGATGCTTCTTGTAAAGGCATGGTAGTAATGATTTTCCTTTCTTCAACAGCACCTGGAGCAGCACCCTGCAACCTGGCCCTGGAGCGGTCCTTCCTCGGACGTCCTCTGACCCGTCCCAGCCATCCGACAGCCAGGAAGCACCTTGCAGGTCAACCACACACACAGCTGGTGACCAGGAAGCTGGGCCATCAGGTGTTCCCCTGTCCCAGGTCTCTGCCACTGGTTATGCGTGCACTACCCGCCAGCGGCAGAGGGCCTTGGACAGGAATGTCTTGCCCGAGTTTATGCATTTGAGCGAGACATTTAATTCCAGCCTCAAGTCACTGTCCGACAGAGTTGAAAGCAGTTTTGCACTCATGGAACGTGGTTTTAACCACTTTGAACACCGCTTCAATTCTGTAGAACAGCGCCTTGACCGTCTGGAGGCCGACCTCAACAGACCAGCACACCATTTTTTTAGTAAGATTGAAAAGGGCATGGCGGAACACCTTAGTCCTGATCAACAGCTGAATGTGCTGCAGACCTGCAACAATGCTTTCTTGCAGGCTATGCAGCATAATCGGTACGGTCAGCTGTCAGTGGTGTCCTTTCCACCTGTGCCACCATTGACTCGCTTCACCTCACTACCGACTTGTGCTGCATACCACTGCACGGACACCTCTATTCAAAGCCAGGACACCCACCGTTACACCACCACAAGTCTGAGTGCAGCTGGTCACTTCACCGACACCACCATGGCAAGCGCTGCTCCTGTCTGGAGCACCACCGCCACTCCCATGCATGCGTGGAGCTCAGCCACCACTAGGCAAACATGGAACATCCCTGCCGCTACAACAACGTGTAGTAGCCCTGCCACCACCACTCTGCAAACCTGGACCATCACTGCCGCCACCAGTCCTCCTGCAAGGACGAGCACTGACAACGAAGAGCAGCAGCCACCTCAGCAGCAGCAGCAGCCACCTCAGCAGCAGCAGCTGCAGCCACCTCAGCAGCAGCTGCAACCACCTCAGCAGCAGCTGCAACCACCTCAGCAGCAGCTGCAACCACCTCAGCAGCAGCTGCAACCACCTCAGCAGCAGCCGCAACCACCTCAGCAGCAGCCACCTCAGCAGCAGCAGCCGCCACCTCAGCAGCAGCAGCAGCCACACCTGCAGACGGGGGACCTACACTCAATATTTGCCCCTACTTCAAGGCGAAATCCATCAAGGCGGGCATTGGGCCAAAGTCGGTCCAGGCACACAAGCCTACGGCGACATGCCATTACAACTAATGTACCTGAACAGATTTCCTCTCCTCCAAGTGTTCCTAGTTTGATTCCCTTAACTGGACTACCTTCCCCCACAAGTTTTGTTGCCCCTTCCCCTCAAACACCGTCTTCAACAGCAAGTGTTGCATATTCCCTGCACACCCCCAAATTGAAACCATCTGCCCCCAAACGCCGGAAAAAATAATTTTTTGGTTTATTTTTGTGATAAAAAATAAATTTACATTTGTGGTTCACCATTACTAAGTTTCATTAATGTTGTTTGCGCCGCTCACACACACTGATGGGTAAATACATGTTAAAAACCAACCCAAGGCCTAGTATAGTCATATGTGAAATAACACGGACTAGTATAGTCATACCAAGGCCTAGTGTAATAACTCGAGTTTTACCAACTTGGATCTGGTTTCATGAAAAACAAACTGTTGAAACTTGTCTTAAAAATAAGTTTCTTTCTAGTTTCACCAGTTTGTTTTTTGTGAAACAAGATGCTAGTTGTTAAAAATCGAGTTATTACAGTAGGCCTTGGTATGACTATACTAGGCCGTGGTATTTCACATATGACTATACTAGTAGGCCCAAGGCCTACTATACTCATATTTGAAATACCACGGCCTAGTATAGTCATTCAAAGGCCTAGTGTAATAACTTGTAAGTTGGAATGGAGCAGATTACATTCATCCACTCAATGCTGACTTGTATTCCCCATGGACTTTCATTGGGGTTGGGTTTTGAGGGTTGTGTTTTGAGAAAATCACATACTTTGTTTTCAACTAGTTGCACAATTTTCTCTTGGAAAAAAAATGGTTTCCTGATTCATGGCCTGCAGCTTTGCTCGTTCCAATATATTTCACGCAGACTAGCAATGCTGCATTTTAACTCATATGTGTATTTACCTGCCCAGGTGTGTGAACATCAAAAAATTCAGTTATACATGGGAAGTTTTTTATTAAATTGGAGTTTCAAAAATATAGTGCACTCAGTAATAGTATCAAATAAGGTTTTTTATTACCATAAACAAACAAACATTACACCATTTCATCTTGCCAGTGCACCCGTCCTACATCAGAAATAAAGTAGGCCGCAAATTGGTCCCTCATTTGGCCAACTTCAACGGATGACCTGAGAGTGTGCTGAGTGAATTCAGGCAATGGGTTAGGAGCATCATCGTCCAGTTCAAAGGTCGGGTGCTCTTTAGCCATCACAAAGTTATGTAGAACCACACAGGCCTTCACCACCTCATCGACTGTTTCAAGTTTAAGATTAATGGCCGTGCCCAGAATTCGCCATCTGGAAACAAGAATCCCAAAAGCACACTCGACAGTTCTTCTGGCCCTGGTCAGCCTGTAATTAAATATTTTTTTGGTGTGGTCCAAGTCCCGGCTGGAGTAGGGTTTCAGTAAGTTTCCGCACATTTGAAAAGCCTCATCGCCAACCATTACAAAGGGCAGTGGCGGAGCTTCGGTGTGAGGAAGAGGCCGTGGCATAGGGAAATTAAATTGGTTGCCATACAACCTCCGGCCCATGTCTGAGTTTTTAAAAGCCTGTGAGTCATTACCACGGCCAAATGCTCCAATGTCCACTGCTACAAACATACATCCGGCATCCGCAATCGCAATGAGTACTATTGAAAAGTACTTTTTGTAATTATAGTACTCAGATCCCGTTCTTTGGGGTTTGATGATCCGTATGTGTTTACCATCAACAGCTCCCAAACAGTTGGGAAAATTGCATACTGTCCAGAATTTGTCAGCAATTTCCATCCACTTTTCAGCGGTGGGCAGGGGCATAAATTCTGGGCAAAGAACATTCCAGAGAGCCCGGCAGGTGTCAGCAACAATTCCAGACAAGGTAGAGATTCCAATACGGTACTGGAAGTGTAGTGAAGATAGGGTTTCTCCAGTCGCCAGGAATCTGTGAACAGACAAAGAAGTAAAATTAATATTTATGTATATTATTTTAAAAAACTATAAAATAAAATATTAGTACATTCACGAAAACTAATTACCCACGGTTTTGAATACTAAATTTAAAAAAAAACCATCAGACCGCACCCCTTGGTTTTTAAAACATACCGTAATGTCACCAGTAGCCGTTCCTCAGGAGGAATCGCACGACGGAGCTGTGTGTCCTGTCTCCGGATGGATTGTTGGACACGAGCAAGCAAATCCATGAAACTTTCGTGGGACATCCTGATATAATCTGTAAATTTCTCCGGGTTTGCCTGTAGCTCGCTGTAGAGGGTGTGGTATGCCCCACGGCTCTCCCGGAGTTCAACAATCGGATGTATCCACATACGCCGCCGTCTTCGCTGCCTCTCTCTCTTCCTTTGTTCATGGCAAGCAACTGCATACGCCTGAGCCATCGCGATGTCCAAATCCAAGTTGAAGTGAAAACTCTTCCAGCGCAGATCCATGGTCACGAGAAGAATCAAGCAAATGTGAAGAATACTGTAGACAGGGTCTATATATTAACATACCACACCCACAATGAAGTCCCATTGGTCTTGTGTGTTGTTGAATGGTTGTTTTTTCATTTTTGTGGGGTTTTTCCAAAATCTGTAAAAAAACGCAGACGCACAAAAAACGCATACAAACGTGCAAAAACGCTGCGTTTTTTTCCTGCATGCGCATAAAAATGCTTGAAAAAAACGCAGCGTTTGTATGCATTTGTATGCGTTTTTTTAATGCGTTTTTTTGCGGGAAAAACGCGCTGCAAAAAAAAGCAAGTGTGAAACTAGCCTTAGGCTGGTTTTTCAGAGTGAATTGTGAGTTCAGAAGGCGGGGAAAGGGAATGAATATTTCATAAATGGAGAAGAAGAATTACAATTCTCAGATAACGTATATCACAATTTTCGCTAGTACTTTTAATTTTAAAAGCTCTACACTTGCAATATGAGATGAAGGAGAGGAAACAAAAGCACTTCAGCTATAGTTAACATTGAAGTAAACTAAGGAAATCCGGAAGATCCTGCACTTGTCAAGAAATATTAAAATTCATTACATGTATTACATTTATTAATCAATAGACGATTTAAAGCTAGGGGGGATAACAAACACTAGAGAAGGCAGAGAAAGGATTCAGAAGAATCTAGATAAGCTTGAACAATGAATGGGTAGCGACTAATAGAATGGTATTTAACAGGGGGAAATGCAAGATTTTACATCTGGGCAAGAAAAACGAAAATTACATCTAAAGAATGGGAGGAATCAGAGCTAAGCAACAGCATGTGTGAAAGACTTGGGTATATGTACTAATAGATCACAGACTGCACATGAGTCAGTGTGATGCAGCAGCAAAAAAAGCAAACAGTTCTATGATGTATTAAGAGAAGCATAGAGTCTAGATAACATGAAGTAATCATCCCCCTCTACTCCTCCTTGGTCAGGCCTCATGTGTTCAGTTATGGGCACCACATTCTAAAAAGACATTGAGAAACTGGAACAAGTTCAGAGAAGAGGTACAAGGATGGTGAGAGGACTGCAAAGTATGTCCTACGAGGAACGATTGAAGGATCTGGGAATGTTTAGCTTGCAAAAATAAAGCTAAAACACAGAGAAACACAATACAACAAACGTGAAAAAATACTCTGCTGTAAAAAAATATTTTTTTTGGGGGGGGGTTCAAAATTCTCACCGCACATCTAGATAAGTTCCTTATCTAGATGTCAGAATCACCGGGATCCAAGGAAGCGTTCCAGAGTTATTACCTCATAAAGGGACAGTGGTCAGAATTGTAAAAATTGGCCCGGTCATGAACGTGCAAACCACCCTTGGGGGTAAAGGGGTTAAAGTGTGTAAAACAAAACATCCGGCCACGCATCAAACTTTCATCTGAACTATATCTAAATACATTACAGTTTAAATGTAAGCGCAGCATGTGACATTGAATAAGAACCAGATTAGTTAACTTAACTTTCAGATGCTAGCCACCATGCCCAGTTTTATAAATCATAGAATCCTAGAATGTTAGAGTTAGAAGGGACCTAAAGGGTCATCATGTCCAACCCCCTGCTCAATGCAGGATTCACTAAACCATCTAAAGCAGATGTCTGTTTTTTGGGGGGTTTTTTGGCAGTGCCATTTGACTTTTTTGGCTGGAATTGAGATCAGACGCCATGTAGCGTTTGGAAAGCCTCTGATGTGCCAAAACAGTGGAAACCCCTCACAACTGACACCATTTTGGAAACTAGACCCCCCAAGGAACTTATCTAGATGTGTGGTGAGCACTTTGAACCCCCAAGGGCTTCACAGAAGTTTATAACGCCCCGGCGTGAAAATAAAAAAAATCATATTTTTTCCACAAACATGATCTTTTAGCCCACAATTTTTTTTATTTTCCCAAGGGTAAGAGGAGAAATTAGACCCCAAAAGTTGTTGTCAATTTTTCCCTAAGTACACTGATATCCCATATGTGGGAGAAAACTATTGTATGAGCACACATCAGGGCTCGGAAGGGAAGTAGTGACGTTTTGGAATGCAGATTTTGATGGAATGGTCTACGGGTGTCATGTTGCATTTGGAGAGCCCCTGATGTGTCTAAACTGTGGAAACCCCCCACAAGTGACCCCATTTTGGAAACTAGACCCCTCAAGGAACTTATCTAGATGTGTGGTGAGCACTTTCAACCCCCAAGTGATTCACAGAAGTTTATCACGTAGAGCCATAAAAATAAAAAAATCATATTTTTTTCCACAAAAATGATATTTTTGCCCCCAATTTTTTTGCCAAGGGTAACAGGAGAAATTGGACCCCAAAAGTTGTTGTGCAATTTGTTGTGAGTAGGCTAATACCCCATATGTGGGGGTAAACCACTGTTTGGGCGCATGGCAGAGCTTGGAAGGGAAGGAGCACCGTTTGACTTTTTCAATGCAGAATTGGCTGGAATTGAGATCAGGCGCCATGTTGCATTTGGAGAGCATCTGATGTGCCCAAACAGTGGAAACCCTCCAATTATAACTCCAAGCCTTACCCCAACACACCCCTAACCCTAATCTCAGCCCTAACCCTAGCCCTTAACCCTAACCCTAGCCCTAACTCTATCCCGAATGGGAAAATGGAAATAAATACATTTTTTTTTTAATTATTTTTCCCTAACTAAGGGGGTGATAACGGGGGGTTTGATTTAATATTTATGGCGGGTTTTTATGTTTGGCAGCTGTCATACGCTAAAAGACCCTTTTTATTGGAAAAATAGTTTTTGCATCAGCACATTTTGAGAGCTATAACTTTTCCATATTTTGACCCACCAAGTCATGTGAGGTCTTATTTTTTGTGGGATGAGTTGACGTTTTTATTGATACCATTTTCGGGCACATGACATTTTTTGATCACTTTTTATTTCGATTTTTGGGACGCAGAATGAAAAAAAAACAGCATTTCATTAATTTCTTTTGGGGAGTGCGTTTACACCGTTCCACGTGTGATAAAATTGTTAAAGCGGTATTATTCTTCGGGTCGGTACGATTACAGTGATACCTCATTTATGTCTTTTTTTATGTTTTGGCACTTTTATGCAATGAAAACAATTTTATATAAAAAATAATTATTTTTGCATCGCTTTATTCTGCGAGCTATAACTTTTTTATTTTTTGCTGATGACACTGTGTAGCAGCTCATTTTTTGCGGGACAAGATGATGTTTTCAGCGGTACCATGTTTATTTATAGCCGTCTTTTTGATTGCGCGTTATTACACTTTTTGTTCCGCGGTATGATGATAAAGCATTGTTTTTTGCTTTGTTTTTTATTTTCATTTTTTAAGGGGTTCACTAAAAGGGGTTAACTAGTGGGACAGTTTTATAGGGATGCGGCGATACTAAATATGTGTACTTTTATTGTTAGTTTTTTTATTTCCAAAAAATTAATTTATTAGGGAATATTTTTTTTTTATTTATTTAGGGATTTTTTATAAATTATTTTTACTTTTTTTTTTTTTTTTACTTTATTTTATTGTCCGGGGGGGGACATTACAATAATGTGTCTGATCGCTGATCTGACAGTTGGGACAGCACTCTGTCAGATCAGCGATCTGACAGGCGCTGCACAGGCTTCCCTCGTGCCTGCTCTCTGCAGGCACTGAGGAAGCCGCCTCCCTGCAGGAGGCCCCCAGAGCAGCGCAGCACATCGTGCTGCACAGGGGGTCTCAGGGAAGCACAGAGGGAGCCCCCTCCCTGCCGATGCTTCCCTAATCCCCCGGTACACTGCAATCACGTTTGATTGCAGTGTGCCAGGGGTTAACGTGCTGGGGGCGGTCCGTGACCGCCCCTGACACATAGTGCCGGGTGTCAGCAGTGATAATCAGCTGACACTCAGCCGAGATCAGAGGCGCCCCCCCTCTGGGAGCACCGCTGATAGTTTAGACACACTATCCCGTCCCTGGTCATAGGGGCCCGGGTACTGTGGACGGGATAGTATGTCTCATGTCAGAAAGGGGTTAAATAGATTATTAAAATTTGTAGATATTAGCTTTCTCTGATGAGTACAAATCTTCATATTTCACTTGAATTTCCAAATGCATATACCCTAAGATTTAAATTTTATAAATATTAAATTTGTATTATATTGAGAAATATGTAAATTTTCGATGCAGAATGTGAAACATTTGAGTACACATTATAAAGATGTAAAAATGCCAAATATTTAGGTCCACATTGTTTGATAAAAGAAACCAGATGTATGTTGTAGAAATAAACAGCAGACGCCTTCATATATTGGATACTTCCCAATATGAGGGTTGGCATCCGCAAATCCAAGCACTTTTCGGGACTCACTACCCCTGGGTGGTCACGCGCCTCGGATTTCAATCAGATGCATCTGCCATACACCTATGGCACAAGAGCTGAACTTGCTCCATACAGTGTGGGTATTACACAGCCGCCACTTAACTGCTTGGGATTAGAGCAAGCACTGCTTACAAGTGTGTAATCCCTTAGATGCTGCCGTCAATCAATCATGAAAAAATCTAAACGGCGGATTCACTGTTTCTTTATCAATTTGATTACCCTTAATAATGAGTTAAAAAGAGATCAGAAAGTCATATGAACCCAAAAAGTAAAAACTGCAGCTCATACTTCAAAATTCAAGTTCACATAATCACACAATATGACAACAAATCAATTTATTGTACTTTTTTTCTTTATAAGTAGCAAAACATAGATAAAAAAATTGTGTAAATTTGGTATAATCATAACTTGTGATCTATGTAACAAAATGAGAATGTCATTTTTGTGTAAAGTACAAGTAAAAACCGAAACCCTAAAACAATGGCAGAATTGCTAAGGTGTTGTTTTGCTTGTTATTTTTTTCAATTCCATATCATTCGGAATTTTTCCAAATAAATAGCGCAATTCAAAATTACAACTCATCATGCAAAAAGCACGGTTTAATATGGCTATGTTGATTAAAAAAATAAAAAAGGTGTGGAGAAAAAAAATGTCTGGACACTGATTCTCATCCAAATCATTTGTATCGTATTTGCAATATTTGCCGAACATAGCCGAACACCATTGGAGTCAATGAGAGTACAGATAAGCGAATATGTTCAGAAACGATTGTCAAACATAAATTCAGCACAAATACGGTGCGAATATGGCAAATTTGGATTCGGTGATCATTTTCCGAACATATGTGCTCATCTCTAGTGTTAAACACACGCCTCTGCCGTATGACATACAGTGACATTTTTAAGTAATTTGGTGTATGCAGTTTATGAAGTTTTACTACACAGACACATAGTGAAAATGGGCCTACTAGGGATTTGTCACCCAACTTAGAGTCGACCCTGCATATCACAAAATTGTACATCTGGTTTTAAATATACAGTACTTACTGTCATAGTCTTGCTTGAAAAGAAGAACCTGCAATCTCATTAACCAATTTTCCAGTTAGTTCTGTAGATATGCCTCTTTTAGGTCACAGTCTCGTTAAATTTTCTTGCTACAATTTAAAAAAAAAAAAAAAAAAAAAGCTCTGTATGAGTGTAATAATAGTCTAAAGTAGGCTACAGTCCAATAGACTGCAATCAATAAATCAAAGGAAAAAAAGGAAAAACCTCCGCTTATGATGTAAATGAATTTTATTGGGCCAAACAACAAAAGCAAAACTTATGTGTTTAAATCAGCGTTTCGGATAGTACCCTGAAATCCCCTTTTTCTGAGCCAAATGCTCCTATGTTTTCCAGAATACAGTTAGTCTATAAATCAATGTTTCTTCCAAAAGCGGATCCAGCCGACATTTCTGACATTAGATTTTGGTGGACTATTGAAGGATCTAACAGCCCTTATACAATGAAAGTCTAGTGCTACCAGTTGACCATCTGAAGTTTTGGGTGTCGGTAAGGAACAGCTTTCTCGTCTATTGCTTGTCATGGTCACGCGTGTCTGGACACAGCGAGTACCGCAAGGCGAACCCATGTGACACACGTGACCCTGGATACACCACCTCCAGTGGGGCGAACTTAAATAATAAACACGTGCAGCTGGATACACCGCCTCCAACTGGCGAATTTAGACATTACACGTATATACAAGTCTGGAAACCCCGCCTCCAGTAAGACGAATTTAAATAATAAGGGAAACCTGGGAAACATTAACAATGATGGGCTCTGCGACAGGGAATAGGGAAGTGGAGACCTCCTGAGCTCCCCTGAGCCAGTGTCCCTGCACTCCTAACGTTCCCTATGCCAGTTCCGTACCGGCACGCAACAGGAACCTAAAAACCCTAGCTCGCCCTGACCTAACCCCTCACTAGGGAATTGGTCGGTGCGGAAACTAATCCCACCACTGCACTAAAACACATATGAGGAATGATGACAAAACAGGGGAAACACCACTTAGCTTTGCTCTGTTGCGTACGCTCCTAGCAACAGAGCCCACCACCTGCGTGCATCTTCTCCTCCACCCGGATCCATCACCATAACTGGATCCTTCACCATAGTGCAGCCTTGGAGCAGAGTCCACCACCAATTGCAGCAATCCAGTAACAGAGTCCCAATGATGAGTTCAGCTTCTGCCCAAAAAGTCCAGCATGCTTGAGTCCAGCTCTCAGCAACCAGGTCCAGCATAGTGAGTGCAACTCTCACCATCGTCGCCACTCCACCAAGCCATGCAAACACCTCCTGCCGACACCATATCTGTGACTCCACCACACCATGCCAGCCCTTCTTGCAGACCACCTAGCTGCCACTCGTCCCCTCTGGCTGGGCTGCGCAGGACTCATGTTCAGCTCCTTCATTCACCCAGGCCTCCTTGCCAAATGAACACACAATATCACCAACAGTGATTGAACCCACCTGGCTCCCTTTTATAGAGCTTAACACCTGATTTGTAATTAAGTGCACATAACCAAAGAACTAACGTGCGATACCACTCACCACCACCGGGGCAACTTAGAATGAACGACACCACGTGTAATAATTCTAATGGCCACCGGGGGCAATCACATCACACTTTGGCACACAGCCAAAGGAAAAAAAGTTCACTTTATGCATTTAAGCTGTCAGATCCACCTTGGATCATGACATTGCTATTGAAAGTGCATGAGTAGTAACATGAGTCACTAGCAACTAAGGCTACTTTCACACTAGCGTCGTGCGACGCACGTCGCCCTGCGTCGGGGCGATGTAGTGTCGCACGTTGTGAAAGTTTTGCCCAACGGGGGCAGCGGATGCAGTTTTTCAACGCATCTGCCCCATTGTAATGTCCGGGGAGGAGGGGGCGGAGTTTCGGCCGCGCATGCGCGGTCAAAAATGGCGTACACAAAACACCGAAAAATGTTACATGTAACGTTTTTGTGTGCTTCGCAGCCGCCAAAACACGACGCATCCGTCGCACGATGGATGCGATGTGTGGCAATGCGTCGTTAATGTAAGTCTATGGAGAAAAAACGCATCTTGCGGGCAACTTTGCAGGATGCGTTTTTTCTCCAAAACGACGCATTGCGACGTACGTCGGCCAATGCTAGTGTGAAAGTAGCCTTAGACTTCAACTGAAAAATGCAACGAAAATAAAATAAAATAAAACACAATGCAGAAAACAACACTAAAATGACTACATGTTAAAATTGCAGTTTTTTTACACACTTTTCTGCCAAAAAGAATTTGCTAGAAAAATTATGATGGTACCCTGTTCGATTTTAATCCCTGCTATGTTACTAATGCATAATACATTAAATGGAATAGCAGTTGACAGAATCATTATAATTCCCCTTCTATAAGCCACTTCAATGCAGCCATTGTAAGTGATATTCAGTCATTTGCATAGGTTTTTACTAAAGGGCAGTATAAGCAAATTAGTGAATTAGTGTGACAATTACTTTCTGTTTCAGGAAAGCCCTTAACCTTACAATACCATAAGATCTTTGTATGGTTGATCTATCTCTGAAGAGGAAAACAGAGGAGTCCTTTTGTTATTTCAATGTTATATCATGGGATAATAAGGTGGCTATGAAAAAAACAGTAGTTTAGGGAGACCACAAGGGTGGTTGACCCAGGAGCCAAAGGCTATGGATTTGCAAAATTTTCACTGTTAAAGGAGTGGCGACAGCATGCTTCACCTCTTAAATCATTGCAGTCAGTTTCCACCCAGCTATGCCAGAAAAAAAGAAGAAACAATAGAGCCAAAGGGCAAACTATCATTACATCAGTATTTTACTCAAATTATAATATATGTGATATGAGGGAGTAAATAGTTAAACACTGAAGAGATCTCAGCGATGCTCGGCAGTCGTTCTTACCTTTCACACGGCAGCGATGATGACGACTTCCGCCTGCGTCCACGCGTCGCTAGTCGGCGCCAGCAGGAAGCCAATGAGGAAGAAATGGCCCAGGACGTTCTCGCGCGATCAGCGATATCCGGGGGGGGCCGGTCGCAGGTACGTGTCACATGTAGCGAGATGGCTAGTGATGTTGCTGTTGCGTCACAAAATCGGTGACGCTTTAGCGATATCGCTAGCGATCTCGCTATGTGTAAAGCCCCCTTTAGATCAGGAGAGCTGCCCACTGCTAAGCAAAATGCATCCTGTATGAACAGAGGCCACAGATTACAGAGCCATCTGAGCCCAATTGCACCCTGAAAATAAAGTGCAAAAAACACATATCAATGTATGTGAGGTATTAGTTGATATTATAGCCAAAATATGGAAGCTCGCAACCCACATTAAGGGTCCCTACGGTTTTTCTTTTTTAATAAATTTGCAAAAAATTCTCCATGTTTTTTTTTCACTCGATGTACATTAATGAGAAAAAATTAACTTTTTTGAATTTACCAAATGGCTGCAATGAAGCAAAGAGTGAAAAATGTAAAGGGGTCTGAACACTTTCTATGCCCACTGTGTGTGTGTGTGTGTATATATATATATACATATATATATATGTGTGTGTATATATATACTGTGTATGTATATTGTGGTGTAGTGACCACTGTGTCCACTAGGGGGCGCTGTGTGAATATCCCAAGAGAGGATGAGAGGATGAGTGGCAGAATCCTGAAGGACCGTTATGTATCTCAAGGTGGGTGGCCTTGAGATGGAGACTTATGTGTGTGTGTTGATCAGCAATGGTATTGCTGAGGTGTTGTTTTAATGTGTCAGGGAGAAGTCTCCAGGTAACTGGGGAGATGGGTGAGCACAGTTACCTACAAACCCACCCAGGGGGTGTATTCGTGAAAGTTGTGATAAAAAAGTGTGTGAATGGTTCAAGGACCTGTGATGACGTCATAGCCATGTGACCAGGGGGCGTGGCTACGGACCGTATAAGGTGGCCAGGGTAGGTCACATGTAGTGAATGCTGGGACCCGGTTGGTCCAGTGTGGAAGGTCCCGCTGAGATAGGGGCTTCCTGCTAACAGCCTGTGAAGTGGCTGTGAGTAATGGCGACGTATGCCTGCAAGTTTCATGGAGGGAATAAACATGTGCAGCATAGTGAAGCAGCATGAGGAAACCCTGACAGGGTGAGAGAACTTGAGGCTAGGAAGCCTGCGCATTGAACAGTGCATAACTTATATGACTACAGTATAACAGAGGGAAACTCTGTAATGGATGCTATGCTGATTATATGCTGTTTTCTGTTGCTGTGATGGTTTATGATGCTGAATAAACCGAAGGGACTATGATTGTTTTGTGGAAAACCCGTGCCGGATCTGGTTTTGTGGCGGCTAAGCGAGTATCCCCTACTTGAATTACAGCGCTACCTCACAATTGGTGGAGAATGTGGGCAATGTTGTAGCCTTGTTGCTGGGAGCAACGGAAGAGGACTGCAAAATTTTGTTGCTAAGGGCAACGGTTTCCAAAAAGCGCATGTTGCAGTGCTGGCAACGCTGAGCCAGGAGGGCTGACGGTTGTGAAAGCCATATGATATACTGACAGCAGGTCAGGAGAAAGAGACTGGTGATTGCTAGGGTGCCTCTGCGGAGAAGAGGAACCTGAGGACCTGTGTGGCCGACACAGGTAATGGACAGGCGTTCGTGTTGTACTGACCTGGGTCAGTGAGCAAGGTCCTGGAGGGTCAGTGTTGGGAGGTTCTGGGATAAGAATCGGATCCCTGGAGCATGTGGTATGACCTTGGACCTGGTGAGGCGTAATTGTTGGGCAGTCTCAGGCGGAGACGGATGTCCTGAAGAGCACCCGCTGAGTCCCTGGACCTGGTGAGTCCAGTGTGTTGGGAAACCCTGGGAGGAGGGTCGGCTCCCTGAATAGCATCCGGTGCGCCCTGTGTGTTGGACGGTGTCAGGAGGAGATGGAACGTCCGGAATAGCACACAGACAGAACACTGAGTTTTGTGCGGTGTTTTTTTTTTTTTTTTCTCGACTCAGCCTGCGGTGGCTCAGTGGAAGTCAAGAAGGTGACAAGCGGCTTGCTGTAACTCGGCGGGGTTACGAAGGGGACAAGCGGCTTCCGGTAACTCGGCGGGGTTACGAAGGGGACAAGCGGCTTCCTGTAACTCGGGGTTAAGAAGAGGACACCAGCAGCTGTGTGTGAACAGCAGCCGGTGGTGTCGCTGATCGGTGACAGCAGGAGCTGTGGTGGTGCCAGCAATGACTTGTGTGGTATCGTAAGAGACACAAACTGTGTGGTGTGAACTGTGGTCTGAGAAGACCGGTATAACGGACATGGGGAGATCCCAAAAGGGGGTGGAGTCCCAGAAGGGGGCGATGACTCAAATCGGGGTGGTAGCCCAAAAGTGGGTGGAGTCCCAAGTTGGAGTGGTAACCCAAAAATAGGTGGAGTCCCGGGGGGGCAGTGAACCAAACTGGGGTGGTGGTAAAAAAAGGGGTGGAGTCCCAGGAGGGGGCGGCGACCCAAAGTGGGGTGGTGGTCCAGAAAGGGGCCGAGTTTGAAGAAATGACAGCACTGGGTACCTCAGTGGGTATGTCTGGGGAACTGCAGTGTGTGTGTATGACTTGGTCAGAATATGGGATATCCTTTCCGGATAGTAACGATGGGCCGCAGGTGTGTACTGTGATGTTGCGCCGGAAAAGAGTCTCTGGTCGGCTGGACTCAAAGAGTCAGGTGACTCTGACAGGAACTTTGCTCACTTTCTGGCTGACCGAGAAAATGGTCCAGGTTCGCTGTAAACATGGGGTCATGGTGAACTATGCGGTAGACAGAGTAATGTTTGACCCGTCCCATAGCGTTGAGAGCCAAGGGGGCAGGATACCACCTAACTTAGTCTATGCCTTGGAGAGGGGCTGGCACTTTGTTTTGTTTGATGACGAAGGGTCGGACAATGAAAACGTTTCGACTGTGGGGCCAGCGGACGCTGAGACGGTGACGCCTCCTAAAGTGGACAGGTCAGAGGTAGAACTGACTGGAAGAAGAGGTACATCTGCCCAACGTACGGACCTGACGTCTCATGACATGACGGATGGTGGGATGGGAGATGAGACAACTAGACTAGAGGCACGGTCAGAGGGTGATTGGAGGGTTCACTCGACTGATAGAGCTGACCCAGTGGGACCCGTTGAAGATATAATTAGAGAAGTGGTGGTGCGACACGTGATGGCCGAAAAAGAGCAAGACCATAAGATACAGTTGATAAAAGAGACAGTGGAAGAACATCTCGAACGAGAAAGGGTCCTGAGACAAATGGCCGAGCACAGGGTGGAGGGGCTCGAGAAAGAAGTCTGGAGCTCAGAGGTCACCTGTCAACGTGGCAAAACGTGAACAAGACCCTTAGGGAAGAGATGGAAGAACTCAGAGGAGTAGTAAAAGGTCTTCGGCAGGAGAGGAAGTTGGATGAAGACTTACCGCGCGTGAGCGCGAGTGATAATAAGACAGAACTGCCAGTATCCATCTTGGCAAAGGGTCATGAAGAGATAAAATCTTGTAAAGTTGGTGAGCAACGAACGGAAGAAGACAGTCACCCGGTCAGGTCAACTGTAGTGAGGGAAGTGTCCGTGGTAAAGCCAGAGTCTTATGTCCAGGAAGAGAGCAAGACCACGACCTTCAAATCTGTGATCGAGGTACCTGAAGACATGCAAGAAGCCTGTGTGGTGGAAGGTGTACTTGAGGCTTTCAAAGAGGCGGTCAAGGCGTGTAAGGTGCACTGGGCACCTGAGACTCGGCAGTTGGTGATAATATCAGCCAGAGAAGATACTGCAAACCGGGTAGCTGTCCTGAAAGAGATGCATTTACAATGTCTCTACTCCAAAAAGCTAGTCAGGCGGAGTAATATGAAGGCTGCTCGACGCCTAGAGTTAGCGAAGGAGGCTATGGATTGGCTTGGTTTGCGCAAAGATGTGGTTCCGGTACCCAAAGCTCTGATTGGAAGAATCATTGGAAGATCCGGGAAGGTAATGCAAGACCTTGTGAATATCTTCGGTGTGGTGAGGGTGAGGATCCCTCCGGATGATGAAGACCAGGTATCCAGTGAAATGGGTAGAATTCCCATCATGGTGGTTGGCTCCGCGGAGAGCCTGAGAGGCTTTCGGATGCTCGTAGAGTATCGAGTGGGGTACCTGTAAGAGATTGAGCAGTTGAGGCTGGACCATCGGTGAATTAATAAAGAAGTACAGAATACCAGGTGGCGGCCGCCTCCAATCCAAGATATAAGGACCCGAAGGGTTCCTCCAAGAAGTGACATGGTAGATGGCCGAAGAATGTCAGCAAATGTGAGTTCCTCGGGCAGGACGAAGCTGTCATGATCCATGCTGGATCAGGACTCATAAAAAGCACAGGTAACCTTTTTTTTCTTAAGCTGTGCTTAAGTTTGGTTTTTGCGCCCAGTGGCCATTAGGATTATTGCACTGTGGTGTCGTTTGTTCTAAGTTTGCCCCCAGTGGTGGTGAGTGTCATTGCACTCTTGTTTCTTTAGTTAAGTGCACATGATTATAATGCAGGTGTGATTGCTCTGGCTGCTATAAAAGAGTCACAGGTGTTGCAATCAGTGTTGGTGATAGTGTTCATTTCAACCATCCTTGGTGGAGGAAGGAGCTGGAGAGCGTTCCTTGCAGCACTGTCTTAGCCTTAGTGTGGAAGGAGTCATAGGGGATTTCCTTGTAGCTCTGACAGAGCTTGGTGGCAGCGATTCAGAAGGAGAGCTGCATTCTGGTGGTGGACTCTGTTGCCAGGAGCAAGTGCAACAGAGTAAAGCTAAGTGGTGTTTCCCTGTTTGTGTTTTTCCTTAGTGTGTATTAGTACAGCGGTGGGGCCAGTGCCTGCGCCACCCAGCTCCCTAGCAAGGGATAGGTGTAGAGTGTGCTAAGGCGACAGGTTCCTGATTGACACCCAGTGCGGAACCGGCATAGGGAACGTTAGGAGCGTTAGGGACACTGACTCAGGGGAGTGCAGGAGGTCTCCACGTCCCCTTTCCCTATTGCAGGGCCCACCGTTGTAACTGTTTCCCCTTTCCCCGTGTCTTGTTGTTTTAGTTACCGACCTGCGGGCCGTGTCACACAGGACAGTATCACGTGCCGCGTCTTGTTGTTTTAGTTACCGGCCTGCGGGTCGCGTCACACAGGACGGGTCATCGTGACATTATCACCAACGAATAACTTTTTTTTCTGCTGAGCCATGGACCCAGTTCAGACCTTTGCCCAAATGCTGCAGATTAGGGGGCTGCACGGTGGGTTGGTGCAGCAACTGCAGCAGTTGGTGGGCTTTGGGGGCTTGGTTCAGAGATAGGCTCAGCCAGAACCCAAGATATCCCTCCCTGACAGATTTTCTGGAGGGAGAGATCAATTCTTGGTGTTTCAACAAGCCTGTAAATTGTATTTCAGGCTGCGCCCTCGTTCATCAGGGAGTGAAGAGCAACGGGTGGGAATCATTATGTCCCTTCTTAAAGGGGATCCCCAATCCTGGGCCTTCGTGCGCATCCATGCGTCCTGCGCCCCTATCTTTAACACGGGGGTGCATGGTCTAGCGTATGCACGTGTTTGTATGCGTTTTCATGCTCATGCGTTTTTTGTAGTGTGCGCCTAGGCGCGCTGGACGCAACCTGTTGCATTTTTGGTCCGTCCGACCTGTCTCAAAAAAAAGCTTGCGCACGGAATGTGCAAAATAAAAATCACATTACAGTCTATGGGAATGCAGGCGTGGACATGCGCACGCCTGCGTTTAAAATCGCATGTGTTTTAAGAGTTAACATGGCTAGAAACTGGTTAAAACGCAAGCGCCTAAAAAAAAGCAAAAGCATACAAAACGCAGGATGCGTTTTTGGCATGCGATTCTATTGCACACGAAGCACAGCGCTAAAAACTGCTAATGTGAAACTAGCCTTAGGGGCTCTTTGTATGGAATCACAGACTAGTCTTGGAAAATCTGCGTTGCAGGAGGCAAATAGCGCTCTGTCCCTCCCGAGTCTCTCCGTATGGCTAAGCAGCCACATATGAGGTTTTTCTACATTCAGCAGAAATTGTGGGACAAATTCTGGTGCCATTTTTATCCATTTCCCAGTGTGAAAATGTAAAACTTGGGGCTAACACACAATCTTGGTGGTAAAAATGTAAATTATTTTTTCTTCACTGCCAATTGGTATAAAACTTTGTGACACACCTGTGATGTCAATATGATCACTGCACCCCTAGATGAATTAATTGAGAGGTGTAATTGGTAAAATGGTGTCACTTATGGGGGGTTCTGCTGTTCTCTCACCTCAGGGGCTCTGTGAATGTGACATGGCATCCTCAAACAAGTGCAGCAAAATCTCACTGTAATTTGGCGCTACTTCCATTCTGAGCTTTGCACTGGGCCTCAGAAGTAGTTTTCGACCACATATGGGGTATCTGTGAACTCAGGAGAAATTGTACAACAAACTTTGGGGTCCATTTTCTCCTGTTACCCTTGCGAAAATACAAATTTGTAGCTAAAAAAGAATTTTGTAGTAAAAATGTGATTTTTTTTTTTTTTTTTTTTTTTTTTTTTTAATTTTCATGGCTTAACATTATAAACTTCTGTGAAGCACCTGGGGGTTCAAGTTGCTCAATACACATCTAGATAAGGTCCCAAAGGGGTTTAGTTTCCAAAATGGTGTCATTTGTGGATGGTATCCACTGTTTATGCACATCAGGGGCTCTCCAAACGCAACATGGCACCTGCTAATTATTCCATCAAATTGTGTAGTCAAAAAGTCAAATGGTGCTCCTTTCTTTCCATGCCCTGCCGTGCACCCAAACAGTAGTATTTCCCCACATGGGGTATCGGCGTACTCGGGAGAAATTGGACAACAAATTGTATGGCGCAATTTCTCCTATTACCCTTATGCAAAATGTGGAGCTAAAAAAGATTTATTTAGGAAAAATGTGGTTTTTTTTTTTTGGTTTTTTTTTTTTAACCTCCGCAGCTCTACGCTATAAATTTATGTACAAGGATGAGGGACATATACCAGGCTGCACTATATGGGACCATTATACTGTGGAGCAACATGTGGGGCACATTATAGTGTGTTGCACTATATTGGGCCTTTATACTGTGGTGGCCATTATACTGTGGTGCACTATATGAGGCCATTAGACTGTGTGGTGTTATATGGGGCCATTATACTGTGGGCAACTATATGAGGCCATTATACTGTGAAGCACTATATGGGGCCATTATACAGAGGGCTCAGTTACTGATGAGCTGTTTACTTACTGATGTCACCTCTTTTCAGAGCCGCCGGGGCCCGGAGTGGCTGCTGCTACAGCCTAATGGTGATTGGTTCTCTGAATGAGGCTCCATAGCCTTTGGACATTTGATTAGGGGGATCGTCGTGGGAATGCCATGGACTACGCCGAAACTTTTTGGTTTCTTATAAACTGGCGAGCAAAAGACAGCATCTTGCCTTTATTTCTCCTGTTTTATTTTCTTTCAGGTTTCCATTCGTGGCCTACATCAGATTCCCTGGACTACGGCGGGCCAGCATGTTTTTTTTTTAAATAAATTGGGAATCAGGGAACATGTTGAGGAGTTTTTTATAAATAAAATTTAATTTTCTGCGTGTGTTTTTCTTTCATTATTGGGTTAGAAATGGGAGTGTATGATAAAAACCTCTCCATTACTAATCCCAGGGCTTGGGGACAGCTGTGAAATTTGGCAAGTCACAACTGTCATCAAGCCCAACTACTATTACCTTGATTGCTCCCGCATAAGGGCAATGGGGAAGAGCAAAGGTGAAGCGCTAGAATTGGCGCATCTAATGTGATTTGCCAATTCTGGGGTGGTTGCAGACTGCCATTGCTAGGCTGGTAGGCTGGGAAGGGTTCAATAATCAGGGACCTTCCCAGCATTATAGTATAAGTCCCCAGCTGTCTACTTTACCTTGGCTGGTTACCAATAATAGGACCCCATGTTGTTGTTTTTTCATTTATTGGGGTAAACAAGGCTAAACACTCTTTATTGCCACATGAAAGGTACTAGAGGTTGCAAGTTCATCTACCTATTAATAATAATAATAAATTTTATTTTTTATAGCGCCGACATATTCCGCAGCACTTTACATTTCAGAGGGGATTTGTACAGACAATAGACATTACAGCATAACAATAATCACATACAGTAGATTATAACAAATACCAAGAGGAGTGAGGGCCCTGCTCGCAAGCTTACAGTCTATGAGGAAAGAGGTAGACACGAAAGGTGGGTGGTAACAGTTGTCCTGATTGTATGGACCAGCCATAATGTTAAGTGTGTAACAGTACAGACACAGAGGGCTAATGGATGCATAAAGCATGTGGGAACATGATGCTGGGAACCTGGTTATGGTAAAATTTTTGGCTCTGCCACACAGGGATAGGTTAGGTTAATGTGTTGAGGCGATAGGCCAGTCTGAATAAATGCGTTTTCAGGACACGCTTAAAATTGTGGGGACTGGGGACTAATCGTATTGACCTGGGAAGTGCATTCCAAAGAATTGGCGCGGCACGTGTAAAGTCTTGGAGACGGGAGTGGGAGGTTCTGACTATTGAGGATACTAACCTCAGGTCATCAGCAGAACGGAGGGCGCGGTTAGGGTGGTATACTGAAACAAGGGAGGAGATGTAGGGTGGTGCTGAGCCATGGAGGGCTTTGTGGGTGAGGGTAATAAGTTTATACTGAATTCTGGAGTGGATGGGTAGCCAGTGTAATGACTGGCACAAGGTAGAGGCATCGGTGTAACGATTGGTGAGGAATATGATCCTGGCTGCAGCATTCAAGACAGATTGGAGAGGGGAGAGTTTTGTAAGAGGGAGACCGATTAGAAGAGAGTTACAATAGTCGAGACGAGAATGAATAAGAGAAACAGTAAGAGTTTTTGCAGAGTCAAAAGTAAGAAAAGGTCGAATTCTAGAAATGTTTTTGAGGTGCAGATGACAAGAGCGAGCCAGTGATCGAATGTGGGGGGCAAAGGAAAGCTCGGAATCAAGTATGACCCCAAGACAGCGGGCATGTTGCTGGGGAGTAATAGTGGAACCACAGACGGAAATGGCAATGTCGGGTGTAGGTACATTAGTAGCGGGAGGAAACACAAGGAGTTCAGTCTTTGATAGGTTCAGTTTCAGATATAGTGAGGACATGATATTAGACACAGCGTTTAGACAATCGCCAGTGTTTTCTAGAAAGGCTGGCGTGATGTCAGGAGAAGAAGCGTATAATTGGGTGTCATCAGCATAGAGATGGTACTGGAAACCAAATCTACTGATTGTTTGACCAATAGGGGCAGTGTACAAGGAGAAGAGGAGGGGGCCTAGAACCGATCCTTGAGGAACCCCAACAGTAAGAGGAAGGTGAGAGGAGGAGGAACCGGCAAAAGAAACCTATTCTATTCATCTATCTATCTTATTACACCACTGCTCCCATAGAAGTGGCAACAGCAAAATTTGAATCCCTAGCGAATGTTGCTACAAATCAAAAGATATGTATATATGTAATCTAGTAGAAAAGCTATTTTACTGTTAATATTGCTTGTAGCATCCAAAAAGGACTATGTAAATAGCCGATCTATGCTGAAACAGGGAAAGCATATAAAACAAAAAGCCTAGAATGAACAATAAAATTGCAATGTTTTATTAGAAGTACTAAAAGGGACAAAAAGCACATTAAGACCGTGCCAACCTTGCATGGTGATGAGCCAAAGAAAATAAGTGGCACTACCAGATGGTGGGCAAGACTAAAATGTAATGCTAATATACCATAAGGATAGAAGGGTTAAAATGTAAGCAACTAATGTACCAAGCATAGTAAGTTTGCATACAAACAACTAATCATAATTGTATAGACCAGGGGTGGGGAACCTTTTTTCTGCAGAGGGCCATTTGGAATTTTATAATAGCGTTCGGGGGCCGTATAAAATTATTAATAATGATGAGCGAGTATATTCGTTGCTTGGGTTTTCCCGAGCATGCTCAGGTGTCCTCCGAGTATTTTGGCGTGCTCGGAGATTTAGTTTCTGTCGACGCATTTGCATGATTTGCGGCTGCTGGCCAGCCTGAATACATGTGGGGATTCCTTAAAAAACAGGCATTCCTCACATGTATTCAGGCTGTCTAGCAGCCGCAAATCATGCAAATGCGTCGACAGAAACTAAATCTCCGAGTACGCCAAAATACTCAGAGGACACCTGAGCAACGAGTATACTCACTCATTAACAACTTAAACATTAGCCAACTATATTTAGTCCCCAATAGGCAGGTAAATGTCCCCATTAGGCAGCACAGGTCCCCATTAGGCAGCACAGGTCCCCAATAGGCAGGCAAATGTCCCCATTAGGCAGCACAGGTCCCCATTAGGCAGGCAAATGTCCCCATTAGGCAGCACAGGTCCCCATTACACAGGCAAATCTCCTGTCCCCATTAGGCAGCATAGGTCCCCAATAGGCAGCACAGGTCCCCATTAGGCAGGTAAATGTCACCATTAGGCAACAGAGGTCCCCAATAGGCAGGCAAATGTCCCCATTAGGCAACACAGGTCCCCATTAGGAAGCATAGGTCCCCAATAGGCAGGTAAATGTCATCATTAAGCAGCACAGGTCCCCATTCGGCTGCACAGGTCCCCAATAGGCAGGCAAATGTCCCCATTAGGCAGCACAGGTCCCCATTAGGCAACACAGGTACCCATTAGGCAGGCATCACAGGTCCCAATTAGGCACGCATCACAGGTCCCCACTAGGCAGCACAGGTCCCCATTAGGTAGCACAGTTCCCCAATAGGCAGGCAAATGTCCCCATTAGGCAGTACAGGTCCCCAATAGGCAGTTAAATGTCATCATTAGGCAGCACAGGTCCCTATTAGGCTGCACAGGTCCCCAATAGGCAGGCAAATGTCCCCATTAAGCAGCACAGGTCCCCAATAGGCAGTTAAATGTTACCATTAGGCAGGACAGGTCCCCATTAGGCAGGCAAATGTCCCCATTAGGCAGCACAGGTCCCCGGCAGGCATCACAGGTCCCCATTAGGCAGCACAGGACCCCAATAGGCAGCTAAATGTCATCATTAGGCAGCACAGGTCCCCATTAGGCAGCACAAGTCCCCAATAGGCAGGAAAATGTCACCATTAGGCAGCACAGGTCCCCATTAGGCAGGCAAATATCCCCATTAGGCATCACAGGTCCCCATTAGGCAGGCATCACAGGTCCCAATTAGGCAGGCATCACGGGTCCCCATTAGGCAGGTAAATGTCATCATTAGGCAGCACAGGTCCCCATTACACAGGCAAATGTCCTGTCCCCATTAGGCAGCATAGGTCCCCAATAGGCAGCACAGGTCCCCATTAGGCAGGTAAATGTCACCATTAGGCAACAGAGGTCCCCAATAGGCAGGCAAATGTCCCCATTAGGCAACACAGGTCCCCATTAGGAAGCATAGGTCCCCAATAGGCAGGTAAATGTCATCATTAAGCAGCACAGGTCCCCATTCGGCTGCACAGGTCCCCAATAGGCAGGCAAATGTCCCCATTAGGCAGCACAGGTCCCCAATAGGCAGGAAAATGTCACCATTAGGCAGCACAGGTCCCCATTAGGCAGGCAAATATCCCCATTAGGCATCACAGGTCCCCATTAGGCAGGCATCACAGGTCCCAATTAGGCAGGCATCACGGGTCCCCATTAGGCAGGTAAATGTCATCATTAGGCAGCACAGGTCCCCATTACACAGGCAAATGTCCTGTCCCCAATAGGCAGCATAGGTCCCCAATAGGCAGCACAGGTCCCCATTAGGCAGGTAAATGTCACCATTAGGCAACAGAGGTCCCCAATAGGCAGGCAACTGTCCCCATTAGGCAGCAGAGGTCCCCAATAGGCAGTTAAATGTTACCATTAGGCAGGACAGGTCCCCATTAGGCAGGAAAATGCCCCCATTAGGCATCACAGGTCCCCAATAGGCAGGCATCACAGGTCCCCAATAGGCAGGCATCACAGGTCCCCATTAGGCAGCACAGGACCCCAATAGGCAGCTAAATGTCATCATTAGGCAGCACAGGTCCCCATTAGGCAGCACAAGTCCCCAATAGGCAGGAAAATGTCACCATTAGGCAGCACAGGTCCCCATTAGGCAGGCAAATATCCCCATTAGGCATCACAGGTCCCCATTAGGCAGGCATCACAGGTCCCAATTAGGCAGGCATCACGGGTCCCCATTAGGCAGGTAAATGTCATCATTAGGCAGCACAGGTCCCCATTAGGCAGCACAGGTCCCCAATAGGCAGGCAAATGTCCCCATTAGGCAGCACAGGTCCCCAATAGGCAGGAAAATGTCCCCAATAGGCAGCACAGGTCCCCATTAGGCAGCACAGGTCCCCAATAGGCAGGCAAATGTTATCATTAGGCAGCACAGGTCCCCATTAGGCAGCACAAGTCCCCAATAGGAAGTCAAATGTCCCCATTAGGCAGCACAGGTCCCCAATAGGCAGGAAAATGTCCCCAATAGGGAGGTAAATGTCACCATTAGGCAGCACAGGTCCCCATTAGGCAGGCACAGGTCCCCATTAGGCAGCACAGGTCCCCATTAGGCAGGCATCACAAGTGGCCTCCGGCCACTTCCTCTACCAATCAGCGTGTGAAACAGCTGATGCGATGACGTCATTTCATGGCGTCAGCTGTGTACCGCCAGAGAGTCAGCGCTTCATAGGCAGAGGTAGAAGCAGGGCGCCTGGGAGCGGGACGAGGTGAATATGTGGTATTTTTTTTCATGTGTATGAATATGGGGGATTTTATGGTGGTGACGTGCAGCACATGGGGAGGCTATGGGGGTGACTTGCTGCACATCGAGTCTATGGGAAGGCTGTATACTGTCATGCAATATATGGGGAGGCTGTGTGGGGCTCAATCAGAATATGGGGTGGCTGTGTGGGGCTCATGCGGTACATGGGGTGGCTGTGTGGGGCTCATGCCGTACGTGGGGAGGCTGTGTGGGGCTCATGCCGTACGTGGGGTGGCTGTGTGGGGCTCATGCCGTACGTGGGGAGGCTGTGTGGGGCTCATGCCGTACGTGGGGTGGCTGTGTGGGGCTCATGCCGTACGTGGGGTGGCTGTGTGGGGCTCATGCCGTACGTGGGGTGGCTGTGTGGGGCTCATGCCGTACGTGGGGAGGCTGTGTGGGGCTCATGCCGTACGTGGGGAGGCTGTGTGGGGCTCATGCCGTACGTGGGGAGGCTGTGTGGGGCTCATGCCGTACGTGGGGAGGCTGTGTGGGGCTCATGCCGTACGTGGGGAGGCTGTGTGGGGCTCATGCCGTACGTGGGGAGGCTGTGTGAGACTCATGCTGTATATGAGGAGGCTGTGTGGGGCTCATGTTGTATATAGGGAGGCTGTGTGGGGCTCATGCTGTATATAAGGGGCTGGGGGGGGGTAAAGATGTATAGGGGATGATCTTGTCAGCATACTTAATTCTGCGCAATATTAAGTGATACAATTAATATTAATAAATTAATATTGAGTAGAATTAATTTCAAGCTATTAGTTCGGCCTTCCACAACAGCCATAGTCTCTCGTGGCCCCTCGGGAAAATTGATTGCCCACCCCTGCCTTAGATGCATTGTGTATAGCGAGTAAGGTGAGCCCCCTATGTATACAGGGTCAGATGAACCCCCGTGTGTACAAGGTGAGGCGCACGTACCCCATGTATAGAGATTGCTTTTTATTCTTAGCTGTCATGTCATCAATCGTACAACAGAGGGCGCCAAAGTAGCGTCCCACGTAGTTTCGCAGCCTACGCTGTATGTGTGTATGTATATCTGCATTCCTGCCACCATAGTCTATGCTGTGCACGACCACCGGCTCCCAGCATCAGCTCTCTGCGGGGACTACAGGGGCCAGCATGCTTTGCGGAGAGAGGGCGGCGCTGGGCCCTGCCAGGCTGTGCGCGGCTCAGTGGGCAGCAGGCGGCCTGACTCCCGGCTGGTGAGCGGCCCGGGGGAGGTGACAGCGTCTGTAATGCAGAGGGGAGTTTCCAGGAAGTGCAGTGGCCATATTGGATCCCATTGAGAGCTGGGATTGCATCAATCAGACGACCTGAGCTCGGGAGACGCCGGGAACAGCCAGCATGGCCGCCACTGATGTAGAGCGGGCGAATGTGAGTACGTGGGCCCGGGAGCCAGTCACTGGGCACCAGCAGTGGGAAAGTTTCCATCACCGGCGCAGCTCGGTGCTGTGTCCTGGGGCTGAGCCACAGGGCACCTTTCTTGGCATGCTGGGCACCGCTTATTCCTCCCCATAGGTGTCAGGGTCCCCACTGTGCTGGACAGGGGCTGCACTGTGTATTTGGGAAGGGGCACTGTCAGCATGCTGGGCTGTCCTCATTAGGGTGCATATGCCAGCAGACACCCATCAGAGGGACCTTTGCCTGGCCCCAGATGAATGGGCAGCCTGAGTGTCCATCCTAATACTATAGGGGTCGTCCATAGGAAGAATATGGGAAAATGCTTAATAGAGAAGCGGGCCAGCTGTTCTCATGCCGTGCAGGGGGCTCCTTGGCATGGAGGGGCAGACCCAGGAGGCAATAATCTGACATGGTCCCTGGCAGGACTCAGCATTGCCCGCTGCCAGTAGCCAATGCTCCTAGACTTCTCCTGGCTCCCAGATTTGGCTGACTGGCTACCTGTGGCCATCCAGAGAGTATGAGGACACTTTGTACTTAGAGTTTATAATGGCTGTAAAGGGTTAATACACAGACAGGGGGTGTCAGGGTGTCTGACATTGACCTTCTCCCTGTGTCGGCCAGCTGTTTGACAGCTGCTCTGAACTCTGCTGACTATTGTGCTCATGGCCGGCTAGTCTTACTCCTGCTGTGCTCAGCACTGGTAGTGGGTGTGGGACCCTGTGGACAGGAGTGGAAATGTCAGCAGGTAGAGAGGCCTGCGAGCCCGGACAGTCCCCCCCCCCCCCCCAGGTAGAGAGGCCTGCGAGCCCGGACAGTCGTCCCCCCCCCCCCCCCAGGCACAGAGGCCTGCGAGCCCGGACAGTCGTCGTCCCCCCCCCCCCCCCCCCCGGGTAGAGAGGCCTGCGAGCCCGGACAGTCGTCGTCCCCCCCCCCCCCCGGGTAGAGAGGCCTGCGAGCCCGGACAGTCGTCCCCCCCCCCCCCCCCCGGGTAGAGAGGCCTGCGAGCCCGGACAGTCGTCCCCCCCCCCCCCCCCCCCCCGGGTAGAGAGGCCTGCGAGCCCGGACAGTCGTCCCCCCCCCCCCCCCCCCCCGGGTAGAGAGGCCTGCGAGCCCGGACAGTCGTCCCCCCCCCCCCCCGGGTAGAGAGGCCTGCGAGCCCGGACAGTCGTCCCCCCCCCCCCCGGGTAGAGAGGCCTGCGAGCCCGGACAGTCGTCCCCCCCCCCCCCGGGTAGAGAGGCCTGCGAGCCCGGACAGTCGTCCCCCCCCCCCCCGGGTAGAGAGGCCTGCGAGCCCGGACAGTCGTCCCCCCCCCCCCCGGGTAGAGAGGCCTGCGAGCCCGGACAGTCGTCCCCCCCCCCCCCCCCCCCCCCCGGGTAGAGAGGCCTGCGAGCCCGGACAGTCGTCCCCCCCCCCCCCCCCCCCCCCGGGTAGAGAGGCCTGCGAGCCCGGACAGTCGTCCCCCCCCCCCCCCCCCCCCCCGGGTAGAGAGGCCTGCGAGCCCGGACAGTCGTCCCCCCCCCCCCCGGGTAGAGAGGCCTGCGAGCCCGGACAGTCGTCCCCCCCCCCCCCCGGGTAGAGAGGCCTGCGAGCCCGGACAGTGTCCCCCCCCCCCCCCCTAGGTAGAGAGGCCTGCGAGCCCGGACAGCCGGACAGTCGTCCCCCCCCCCCCCAGGCACAGAGGCCTGCGAGCCCGGACAGTCGTCCCCCCCCGGGTAGAGAGGCCTGCGAGCCCGGACAGTCGTCCCCCCCCCCTAGGTAGAGAGGCCTGCGAGCCCGGACAGCCGGACAGTCGTCCCCCCCCCCCCCCCCCAGGCAGAGAGGCCTGCGAGCCCGGACAGTCCCCCCCCCCCTCCCCAGGCAGAGAGGCCTGCGAGCCCGGACAGTCCCCCCCCCCCCCTCCCCAGGCAGAGAGGCCTGCGAGCCCGGACAGTCCCCCCCCCCCCCCCCCTCCCCAGGCAGAGAGGCCTGCGAGCCCGGACAGTTCCCCCCCCCCCCCCCTCCCCAGGCAGAGAGGCCTGCGAGCCCGGACAGTTCCCCCCCCCCCCCCCTCCCCAGGCAGAGAGGCCTGCGAGCCCGGACAGTCCCCCCCCCCCCGGGTAGAGAGGCCTGCGAGCCTGGACAGTCGTCTCCCCCCCCCCCCCCCCCCCAGGCAGAGAGGCCTGCGAGCCCGGACAGTCCCCCCCCCCCCTCCCCAGGCGGAGAGGCCTGCAAGCCCGGACAGTTCCCCCCCCCCCTCCCCAGGCAGAGAGGCCTGCGAGCCCGGACAGTCCCCCCCCCCCCTCCCCAGGCAGAGAGGCCTGCGAGCCCGGACAGTCCCCCCCCCCCCCCCTCCCCAGGCAGAGAGGCCTGCGAGCCCGGACAGTCCCCCCCCCCCCCCCTCCCCAGGCAGAGAGGCCTGCGAGCCCGGACAGTCCCCCCCCCCCCCCCTCCCCAGGCAGAGAGGCCTGCGAGCCCGGACAGTTCCCCCCCCCCCCCTCCCCAGGCAGAGAGGCCTGCGAGCCCGGACAGTTCCCCCCCCCCCCCCCCTCCCCAGGCAGAGAGGCCTGCGAGCCCGGACAGTCCCCCCCCCCCCCCCCTCCCCAGGCAGAGAGGCCTGCGAGCCCGGACAGTCCCCCCCCCCCCCCCTCCCCAGGCAGAGAGGCCTGCGAGCCCGGACAGTTCCCCCCCCCCCCCCCTCCCCAGGTAGAGAGGCCTGCGAGCCTGGACAGTCGTCTCCCCCCCCCCCCCCCCCCCCCCCAGGCAGAGAGGCCTGCGAGCCCGGACAGTCCCCCCCCCCTCCCCAGGCAGAGAGGCCTGCAAGCCCGGACAGTTCCCCCCCCCCCCTCCCCAGGCAGAGAGGCCTGCGAGCCCGGACAGTCCCCCCCCCCCCCCTCCCCAGGCAGAGAGGCCTGCGAGCCCGGACAGTCCCCCCCCCCCCCCCTCCCCAGGCAGAGAGGCCTGCGAGCCCGGACAGTCCCCCCCCCCCCCCCCTCCCCAGGCAGAGAGGCCTGCGGGCCCCCCGGGTAGAGAGGCCTGCGGGCCCCCCGGGTAGAGAGGCCTGCGGGCCCCCCGGGTAGAGAGGCCTGCGGGCCCCCCGGGTAGAGAGGCCTGCGGGCCCCCCGGGTAGAGAGGCCTGCGGGCCCCCCGGGTAGAGAGGCCTGCGGGCCCCCCGGGTAGAGAGGCCTGCGGGCCCCCCGGGTAGAGAGGCCTGCGGGCCCCCCGGGCAGAGAGGCCTGCGAGCCCGGACAGTCCCCCCCCCCCCCCCTCCCCAGGCAGAGAGGCCTGCGAGCCCGGACAGTCCCCCCCCCCCCCCCTCCCCAGGCAGAGAGGCCTGCGAGCCCGGACAGTTCCCCCCCCCCCCCCCCCCTCCCCAGGTAGAGAGGCCTGCGAGCCTGGACAGTCGTCTCCCCCCCCCCCCCCCCCCCCCCCCAGGCAGAGAGGCCTGCGAGCCCGGACAGTCCCCCCCCCCTCCCCAGGCAGAGAGGCCTGCAAGCCCGGACAGTTCCCCCCCCCCCCCTCCCCAGGCAGAGAGGCCTGCGAGCCCGGACAGTCCCCCCCCCCCCCCCCCTCCCCAGGCAGAGAGGCCTGCGAGCCCGGACAGTCCCCCCCCCCCCCCCCTCCCCAGGCAGAGAGGCCTGCGAGCCCGGACAGTCCCCCCCCCCCCCCCCTCCCCAGGCAGAGAGGCCTGCGGGCCCCCCGGGTAGAGAGGCCTGCGGGCCCCCCGGGTAGAGAGGCCTGCGGGCCCCCCGGGTAGAGAGGCCTGCGGGCCCCCCGGGTAGAGAGGCCTGCGGGCCCCCCGGGTAGAGAGGCCTGCGGGCCCCCCGGGTAGAGAGGCCTGCGGGCCCCCCGGGTAGAGAGGCCTGCGGGCCCCGACAGTCCCCATTAGGTGGCGAAGAGCTGTCATTTGTGATCAGTATGATGGGAGCAGGTCACGTACTTCATAGTAGATGACAGGTCAGTGGTCCCCCGGGGGGATCCACATGGTCTATCTGAATGTTTTGCAGAATTCCATGAACTTGCGGCAGACCCTAGCTGCTCTCATGCATGAAACTGCAGAAGGTCAGAAACAAATCAATCACTTATAAATTCACCATCCTCTAAGCAGATTGTGGAGTTGTGCACGGCCGAGGGTCTCCTGGATGTATTCCTATGAGGCTGCCAAGTTCGGGTCAGGACCCCCATGGCCCGTCTGTACTCAGACCTTGGTACATGGATGTCTAAATTCTGGCTGTCTTCCCCTTTTCAGGGCTTGCAGGGTACCATGCTTGGTAATGTAGTAGGGTAAAAGCCACATCCAAATTCACATGCAGATTTATTGCAGCCTTGTGACCAAATCTGCAGTTCTCGTTTTCTGCAGGGGTGAATATGGCCAGCTCTCCTGACACCGACTAATCAGTCCTGACTCTGTAGGAGAAAAATAGTAACGCCCAGTTGGCAATTTCTTCACCACATATTTTTAGGAGAAACAGCACAACGTATTAAGGAAATATGCTCCAGGAATTATTATTATTATTATTTATTGTTATAGCGCCATTTATTCCATGGCGCTTTACATGTGAGGAGGGGTATACATAAAAACAAGTACAATAATCTTAAACAATACAAGTCATAACTGGTACAGGAGGAGAGAGGACCCTGCCCGCGAGGGCTCACAATCTTCAAATGTTATATCATGGGCACTACAAGCACTGTATTTACTAAACTAGACATGCTGGGGGACCAAAAGTTTTCCTTAAAGGGAATCTGTCAGCAGGTGTTTGCTCCTTCATCTGAGAGCAGCCTGATTTAGGCAAAGACCCTGAATCCAACAAGGTATCCCTTTACTGGGCGCCTTAGTTCTGACAAGAGTTTTAGATTAGCAGACCTGAGAAAGCCCCCCCCCCACCAGGCTCTGTATGTACATAACTATAGACAGTGAGCTGCTTATCACAGGAGAGGGCGGAGCTGGACTAGTATGCCCTCCCTGCTGTAGTCACCAGGTGATAAAACCTTCATTGTAAGTAAACAGCACACAGCCTCATAAGTGACACATTGTTGAATTCTGTTTAACCCTACCTCATGCGGT
Source organism: Dendrobates tinctorius (assembly GCF_039654945.1). NCBI lineage: Eukaryota > Metazoa > Chordata > Amphibia > Anura > Dendrobatidae > Dendrobates > Dendrobates tinctorius. The sequence goes on along the minus strand of NW_027361669.1, from coordinate 5,582,732 downwards.
CCTCCTGCTGGCAGATTCTGTGTAAGAAGGTTCTCTGGGGCTTGAGCGTTGATGGACTCTCCTGAGCCACAATCCGCTCCTTAGATCTGGACTCGGTGACTCGGCAGGGATGTTTAAGATTACAGTGGCTTCTCAAGTTTTTATAGGCGTTATGAAGCCAGTGAGAGGCTGCATTACAAAGTGTTGGACCCCTTTAACGTGAGATTCACATGTTCTATATTGTTTGTGCTGTTTGCGAGCTCCTTGTACTTTACTTTCTAGCCTCCGATGACAACAATGGCTCCTCTGTCAGCACCTTGTACTGTGGTCGGTACAAGCCCTTGTTTCATGGGATTAAGCAACAGATATAAAATAACAATGCCCTGTGGCTGAGTTACACGACTCCGTATAATCGGGGTTAGGCTCCTCTAATCTCTGTATAATGTTTAGCTCAGCGGCCCGTGCCAAGGACCCTGATTCTTGTACCAAGTCTTGTCAGACAGGTGTCTGGATTGTTCCAAAAGTGGACTGTGGAGCCTTCATACCTATTGTCGGGCCAGCCTTCTTCAGAGCTAGCAATAAACCGGCATGCAGGCCATAAACGTTGAATCAAGTGATATCTGCGATCAGGTATCTTATTTCCGAGAAGTTCACGCAATGAGCTGTTAGGATCCATGAGCCCCTCATAACGCTTCCTGAGAAGTGACGTGCTGCTAAATAACATGTCCCCTGTGAAAGGCGTTGGAAGCCTCATTTATTTTGCCATTACTGTAAATTGCTGAGTATTTGTCCACGTGGAAACTCTCTTAATTTCATGTGTGAACAAGCCCTCACAGCCACAATAGCGGTGCCTAAGGGCTGCATGTGGGGTGCAAGCCCCCAGCTGGAGATCACTACTCTCCATATGGCTGCGGGTCATTTGTACATGAAATTGGAAATGATGCTCATTTCACTTTCCAGTTCATGGTGATGGGTGTTGCGATGGTCGGAATGGTCGTGTTGCTGCGTTCGTCGGATTGGTCCCGTGTTGCTGCGTTGGTCGTGTTGCTGCGTTGGTCCTGGTAAACTGCGTTCACGTGATTGTTCTTGATGGCTTTGCATCTTAAGGCCCCAGATGGGTGATTTTCGTGTATCTGTGTCATTTCCATTGTAGCTTAAGCTGTAGACTGAATTTCTTGTTCTGGGCATGATGTGCCTAGAGCAGTGATTTTATGTCACGCTCTGCATCCATGATGAAGAGGAGCTTAGACATTAGAAATGTAGGGTAAAGCGCTTCGCCTTCTGCACTCGCACATTCCTATGAACGCTGTAAAAAGCCATACATTCCACAGACGTAGGCTCCATCCAGAGTATGTATTACTGCGTAGACACCAGATCCCGGGAGCTGGGTACACACTTGCTGCTGATCTAGTCTGTTATGGCTCCTAGATCAACGCTACTATCGGTTTGAGGATCAGGTATAACAGGTGATTTAATTTGTGCGATCGATCTAACAGTGCCATTCCATTCTTTATCTCTTTCGGCATGTTCTTCCCCAGCTTCTTGTAATATTCTCCAGTTATCTTGAGAAACCCCTCAAATAGTCGGGACTTGACTAACTTAGATTACTGAATGTCTCTTCTCATTGCAATACAAGGAAGCATATGCTCTACATGTGCCGCAACTTATATGTACACACAAGCTTTTTTTTTTTTTTTTTTTTTTTAACATTTAGGGTATCATAAATGAGGTTGAAAATACCGGTATTCCTTTGTGACAAACGTTCTGTAGATTATTGGGATTTACAGAAGACTCTGTTGCAGATATAAAGTGCACTTGTCCGCCGAGTTGTTCTACGAGTATAAGCTGGGTATACATTGTCCTCGCGTCCCTGGCCTGGTGTGCGTGGCTCCGCCGTCCCTGGCCTGGTGTGCGTGGCTCATAGCCTCATATTGTTCCGCAGAATCTCATACTGCACACCTCAGCTGCTGCAGAACCTCATACTGCACAGCCCTACACTTGAAAATAAAGTCTGCACCTTAAGAGGATGTGGTGATGAATGCAGTCTATTTATTCCAACTATCAATTGATGATGATGTGTTACTGGGCGTCCTTTTGGGCAGCTATGGGGTGTACCTGACTGGTGCTTAAAAAAAAAAAAAAAAGTAGTGTTTAGTCTGTGTGCTACCCGGCTTTCATTCTTTTTGGTACAGATATGATAGGGATAGACAGGATAAATGGATAGAGCAGATTTCTAATCTGCTTTTGCTATTGAAAACATTATTTATGAGCTCAAAAACCTTTCAGGTGATGCGGTTTTTTAAAAAGCTGATCTGCTTTTGCAGCTGAAAAACGTATCCTCAAAAAACGCAGGAAAAACGCTGTGAATGTAGCCTTAGATCAGGAATAGAACAGCCATTTATAGGACATTTCATAACTTTCCCAAATTCCTATGAAAAAATATTCAGCACATTCTGCATTGAATTACTGTACCCAATTTATTATATATTTTAGGAGTCGGTCCATTTTATACCGACTCCGACTCCACAGCCCTGCTTTTAAAAGACCACTCAGTTGATTTCCCAAACCCCAATTATGAGCACAGTAACCTACTCGCCACTTACGTCTTCTGAAGTTTTCATCGGCACCCTCGCATCATGTGGTCACCTTTGTGACCTGCCGAAACGGTGTCTGCTGTGGGCATGGAGGTCACTTTTTGAATTTTCGCTCACTCACACTTGCGTGTAAATCGGACGACTAGGTCCAATGTTATCCAGTGAGGTAGTACAGATCTGTGGATTTTTTATTTTTTTTTTAACTGTATTCGGCAAAAAAAAATCCGATGGGTGCTTGAAATAAAAAACGTGTGATATGGACCATTAGTATGCCATACTATTTTCACGGATACATTACAATTCTGCAACATAGGAAGCTAAATGGTTAATAGCTGTGGAGTAAAAAACGGATGGTATACGGACAGTACACGGATGACAGGTTTAGAGAAAATCGTTCCGCTCTCCTGGATAGGAATGTGACTGATTATACGCAAGTATGAGCGAGCCCTTAGTCTGTGATTCTCAGAAAGAGGTTCTCTCATAAACTTACAGTAAGAAAGTCACTTCTGTCCCACACAACAGAAACTGTGACTCAACCGGTCACAAATGTGGTGATGTGACGCAGAACAGTGACTGGTGCGGTCGTCATCACACACAAACACCCTTACTAAAAAAAGAAAAAAAATTGCGCTTGGTTAAAGTTGGTATACATGCAGCATATAAACGCATGTTCACTTTGGCTGTAAAACATTAAAAAAAACCTACAAGAAGCAAAATAAGCATAAACCTTGCTGTGACTAAATAAGTAAAAAGCAAAAGTGCATCTAAATAACCCAGAGTTCTTAGTGTTACTGTTTTTGATTAAAAAAAAAAAAATAGCATGAAAGCCATCCCACCATCGACATGGTGACCCTGGTCGGAACGGTCCTACGCTGTCTTAATATTGAAAACCTTAGGACCGTCTCGATCAGAGTCACCTTGTCGACGGTGGGATGGCTTTCGTGCTTTTTTTTTTTTTCTATCAAAAACAGTGACTAAGAACCCTGTGTTATTTAAAAGCACCTTTGATTTTTGCTTATTTAGTCACAGCAAGGTTTGTTTATTTTGCTTCTTGTAGGTTTTTTAACCTTACTATAAAGCTGGAAATAAAAAAATCACCTAAGGTGTCCTTTTAAAGAGTGTGTGTTTTCTCTTATCACATGACTATTTTAGGCTTCATTGACAGTTTGTAAGACTTTTTCCACGACGTCCTAACCTGACAGCACCATGGGGTTGTCCTTCCTTCATCACAGGGACAGGAAATGCACGAGAGGTTAAAAGGTCCCCTCCCACTCTCAGACTCCAGTGTTTTTCCTGTCCCTGTAAGGACAGACACGAGAGCGCCGCGGAGGAAGATAGCCGCGGCATCCAAGAGAGCTTACCAACGGGCCAGGGGGATCGAGATCCAGACACCAGCTCTCCCCGTCAGATGGTCCGAGGCGGCACCCCCCTAAGGGGGGTTCTCCGCCAGGCATCCCGTGGAGCGCTGCTCCGGGACTTGGAGCCGCTTCCCCTCAGCGGGGCTCTCGGCTCTCGCCGTCACATGCTGCATCATCCCCAGGCCCGCATCACTTCCGGGCGCCAGATGACAGCTTCCGGTGGTATCCCAGCGTGGACGGAGCAGCGACGCGGCTGGGGCAGCGACGGCTGAAGCGGCAGACGGCGTGAGGATCAATCGACACACTCAAGACAAGGTAGGACGATGGGGTGGGTCAGCGGCACGGGACACCGCCTTGGAAGGCGCTGTGGAAACCTGGCGATCACCCTGAACCACCAATGTCTGTAAGTAGTAAACAGGATGGACATACTTAAGACAGGAGCTTTAACCAAAAAGCTCCTGTACTTTGATAGCAAAAGACAGCACCGACTCCTGCAGCTTCAACCTCCAGGAAACCAGGCAGAGCTAATACCCGTCCGTGCCAGCATTTGTCAAAACGCCTAGCGTTAGCCGGGCAAATCACCTGGACTGACGTCTCTGCTGAGAAGGAACCTCGGCGGCTGCAGAGGGTGGGAGACTGCAGAGGACAGGGCTTGAGATTCCCCCTGTGCAGTGGGGGAAACTTCACGCCTAATACAGTTATCCCAGGTGCTGACAAGTCCGTAAGCGCATGTCGCACGGAGCTGAGATGCGCATAGGGGTCAGATAGGAGGTCCACACTTATGTCCCAGGATGGCTACCTTCTCAGTCTTCCACCCCACACTAAGAGGTGTTAGGCTGAGCAGCCGGAGCTAGTCAGGTGTTAGCCGCTAGGCGGCCAGGATGAGAGTCCGGTCGATCATCGGACGAGTATAAATCATTCTAGAGGAATGGGAGGACGCTGAGAAGTGGCTCGTTGTCGCCTGAGACTTCAGGCTCTCCTACCATCAACCAGGTTAACACTTGGGATGGAGTTCCTAGGATCAACAACCCAGGGGGGTGTCAGGGAACACTTCAATTCCCTTAGAAGATTCCTCTAGCCCCCAAAAGACCCAGGGACAGGCTCCTAAAGAGGGCTTGGGTCTGCAGTAGCAGATAGGCCACATCGGTCGCCTGATCCACGTATCTAGGATCAACCAGTTGGAGCAGCCACCGGCTATTCTAGGCTGAGCGTGAGTGTATTCGTCAGGTGGCAGCCGCTGAGCAGCTTGAGCCTGGGCTGGGACCCGAATGGGAGTCAAGCCCATGCTCGGAGGTCCGACAAGTTACAGGGGAAACCCCTAGAAGAGATTTCTTAGAGGACCTTTCCCTGGGAGAGTTGCAGCTAGATTCCTGTTGGACGCTTTGGCCGTATCGGTGTGTTTGCGGCAAGGAATAATTCTGTACCCAAAACGGCTCGCCAGGCCTTATGGATGAAGATCTGGTCAGGGGCTTACCTTTCAGACAGGAAGGTAGTTGGACCGGTCTTAGATACAACACGGAAGAATGCCACTGACATTAAAAAAGGGTCCCGTGGGAAAGCAAAGGGTTTCCCTTCATAGGTCCCGTCCTTTCCAAAGGCAGGAAGATAGAAAGAGGGTAAATCGACTCTCTGGTATCACCAGAAGGGGGGAAAAGTAGGATCCCCCTTCTCACTCAGGACAAAGTTCCTCAACAGGCAGTGACACCATACTGGTTGGGGGCGCCTCAAAACACTTCCTGGAACCAAGGGCTCATCCCCCAGAACCAGCGGATCCTGAATACAGGTTCCCAGTGCTATACCTGCGAATTTATAACCCCCCCAGCACGGTCTGTAGTTACGAATCCTGGGCCAAAACCCTTATAGACACTACATGGGCAGACGTAATAGATCTACTAAGATCAGAAGTAATGGTCCCGGTTCTAGGAACACCTCCGGTGGAGAGTCGGACCATTATAAATTTAGAACCACTAAACCATGGGATCCGATACAAAATTTCGAACGGAGTCCCGAAAACCACCATTTCCTGAATAGATCAGATCGCCACAACAGGCACAATAGATCCAGAGGCACATACTATCACGTTCCCATCCACCCTTACCCTCAGAGGTTCCTGCGGTTCGCACTGGAAATAGGAAGTGGATACTACCATTTAGTTTCTGGCTCTGCCTTTCGACCTAGCTTCAACACCCGGGGTTTACGAAGCCGATCGCCAAGATCAGGGCACACTTAAGAGGCCTAACCGGTAGGACTTTCTCAGCATCAGAGCTAAGAAAACAACTTGATGGGGTAATCACCATGCCCAGAGACCTAGGATTGGATCCTGAACAATGCAGCCCGGTACCCGGGAAGAATTCCTGAGAGTCTCGTTAGATCTCAAAACAAGAATCTCGTTTATCGGAAGAAAGAAAGGAGGCCATCAGGAACAGGGTTCATCAGCTATGGCGAGATCAAATATCCAAAAGATTACACTAAAGGTCCTAGAGACCCTGACAGCAGGCATACCCTGCGTAAAGTGGAACCAGGCTCACACAGGAGTCTACAAGGAAATTCAGTCAAATAGGACAGAACAGCAGACCGCTCTTGACAAAGAGACTCGACCATCCCCAGCCTAAAATCATCTCCGAGACAGGGAACGGGTCACAAGATCCATCAGCCCAGGGGACCTCGGATCCTATCACCATACAAGACTATCATCACGGACGCCAGCAGGAAAGGGGGGCCCATCTGGAAGGTACCTTCAAGGACATGGCTGGAAAGCATCAGTTTACAGTCCTCAAACTACAGAGAGCTACGAGCAGTTGGGAGACACTTAAACGAAGCCGGTCGAGTCCACAGGGCCAACTTAGGAAAGCCAGGTCAAACATTGTAACCACAGTATCTTTCCTACACCACCGGGGGAAAGCTTCAGGACCTGGCAGCCCGCACCTTCACCTGGGCAGAGAACAGGGTTCGCTCCATATCAGTGATACACCTGCAGGGCCCAGGAACAATATAGCCAACTATTTGAACAGACAAGAAGTCTGAGCCACCGAGTGGGAAGTGAGTGAGGAGACATTCGTAGGCTTACGCCATCAGGGAGAAGCCCTCAGCTAAATCTTTTCGCGACAAGGAAGAACACCAAGCTACAGGGATTCTTCTCTCGGTCCAGCAGACCATCCAAAAAAGGGGTCGACTCCTTGAATGGGAGATGGAGTGGGGGACTGCTATATGGTTTCCCCATATGCCTATAATACCGAGAGGCCTCAGAAAGATCCAGGGAAAAGCGAGTGACGCTAGTAATACTCTTTGGGCCCAGACGAAGTTAGTTCCACCTCCGGAAGAAGATGACTCAGGAAGGACCGCTCCATCTACCAACGCCAGAAGATCTACTTTCCCAAGGCCCAGTTCGGCACCCAAATCTGGGGAACCTACAGCGGCAGCACGGATCCCGAGAGAGGGATCTTAAGATCCAGAGGTCTCTCCCGACAAAGTGATCTCAACGATGCAAACCAGCTGTAAGCCTGTTACGAGGGCAATCTATCATAAATCTGTGAGAAGTTCTGCTCAGAAGGTGGTAGTATCCCCATGGATCCATCTCGCCCAGAGATCTCTCAAATCCTTGACTATCCCCAGTCAGGATTTAATAAAGGTCTAAGTCCAAAGCACATGGGAAGTTCAGAGAGCAGCTTGGAGTACTCTAATTCACCTTGGCATCTCATCCAGGGATGGCTCGTTTTACAAAGGCCATACAGAGATTAAGACCCACAGTGCTCTGGGGGACCTAAATCTGGTACTTACCGCTCTACGCAGACCCCCATACGAGCCAATATCAGAAATGTCACAAGACTTACAAAAAAAAAAAAGGAAAAGAAAAGAAAAAAACATCCTTTTGGTAGAGATCTCCTCAGCCAAGCGGCTGGGTAACAGCCAGGCCCTGTCAGTCCAGAACTCCTACATTCAACTATTCAACGATTGCATGATGCTAAACGCATCCCAGGATTCCTTCCTAAGGTAGTACCTCCCCAGAATTTAAACCAGGAGATAGTCCTACCCTCATTCTGCCATCCACGGAAGACGGAGTAAGATTCTTTCCCTCATTTGTCGTCAGACGAGCAGTCAGATGCTACTTAGAGGCCACTCAGGAGTGGCGACTGGACGCAGAATTGTTTATCCAATACAATGGTAGAATACAATAAAGGCGCATCTACGCTCACCCTGGCAGGGTGGATAAGTCAATTATCTCCTCCGCATACGACACTGAGGGATTACCTACCAGGGACCTTAGAGCTCATTCAACTAGGGCGATAGCAACATCATAGGCAGAGAAGGCGGGAGCCTCAGTAGAGCAAATATACTGGGCCGCCACTTAGTCTACACTAGACACTTTCTGTAGACACTACAGATTGGACACGCTAGCAGCTAACCAGACGACCTTCGGTCGGTCGTAAGATGCTAAAAGCAGTAGTCCCACCCTAAGCGAATTCCTACTTTGGTATTCCCCATGGTGCTGTCAGGATAGGACGTCCTGGAAAACAGAGATTAGACCTACCGGTAATGTTATTTCCAGGAGTCCATCCTGACAGCACTGGTAGTTCCCTCCCGAAGATTTGTATTGGTAATAATATGCTTGTACTAAATCTAAATAAATAATAATTGCATCCATACTGGTGTGGTACTTGGAAAATCACTGGAGTCTGAGAGTGGGAGGGGACCTTTTAACCTCTCGTGCATTTCCTGTCCCTATGATGAAGGAAGGACAACCCCATGGTGCTGTCAGGATGGACTCCTGGAAATAACATTACCGGTAGATCTAATCTGTGTTTTTTTTGTTTTTTTTTTCATATTTGAGCATGTCACTTTTTTTAAATGAGTCCTGAATTAAACCTCACCAAGTTGGGTATTGACCAATCCCAAGGCTGTAGAGTGCTTCCAGAAAGTTTTTCAAAACTGTTTCAGAAAAAGACCCCACAAAGCTGTTTCCTGAAGCTGTTTCCTCTCGAAAAAAACTTTTTTTCAATGACGCAAAAATGTTTGTGAACGTAGCCTTAGTTAGTGCTTGTAAGCCCTAAAGTGTAACTTGCTAGACTCGCGCATGTTTTTACAGCGCGCTATGCCATTCCTGTGATATTCGAATAAATTTACAATATCTCCCTAGGCAAAGTGGAGTGTCCCCACTTGGTCTGACAGTCAGGACTGATTGGATAGTGTCAGACCTACTGGTATATATGAATGTACCATCCAGTTACCAATTTCTTCCTATATTTCTAGGAGGAAAAAGCAGGAACAACACATCGTAGAGTTATAACAAAAGACTATCGAGAATTTAGATCATGGAGAATACAATTATTTACTAAAACAGTCCTGTCGGTAGATGACCCAAATCCTACTCAACACCTTTGTAATCCAGATGTTCCATTTTGTTGCTTGTAGGTGTCACAATATTCCTATTGTAGGCCCTGTAGATAATTGAGCGGTTGTGGTCGGTAGAATTGACTTGTGGCCTAGCTGCCTCTGCTGATATGATGGCTCCTGTGCAGCGGTGTAACTAGAATGACTGCATTCTGTAAGAAACTTGCTCGGCCTGCAAGGTCACCTTAATGTGTTAGTGTCAAGGGTGGGGTAATGGCGGGGAGCACAGTCCTCACACATGTAGACGCATGTATTCCTTGTGTGTGGTTTTCTTTTAACGCCCATAGAGGTAGAAGAATGGTAGAATGGGCAGCCAGCCAGTGCCCAGATGAATGAAATAGTGCATGGGAGGTTTACCGGGAGGTATAACTTTGGTATCTTTGGCCAGTAGATATTGAAGGGGCACACAGCTGTAGCTCCAGGCTCCCCTGTACAGTGTGCTCCCGGCCAGACTGATTAATGGGCTTACAGAGAACCAGAGAGGTCTCTTATCACAGAGCAGACATCTGTTGTTGGCGGGATAAGCATGCCAGAACACTTTACATTTCCTGCAGTCTGGGACTACCTGCTCATTTATCAGGTTTCCGGCCTGGCCTCTTACTACTGATATTGGCATGACATGTAATAATTAGGGGAGATCTGACAGTCGTCATTCTCTTAATCTCAGAACATAATACCTAGCCCTTCTCAGTGCCATCGGGCATTGCGTGGCATATGGAGCGGTCCATAGACTAGCTATCTCACTGCTCGTCTCATTTTTAATGAGGGCTTCATTCTGCTGCATGGGAAATGTCCACCTCTTCAGACCAGACCACAGCGTGGGTGAGGGCTTAGTCTACTTCTATTTACTACAATTGCACTCTTCTTCCATTTATCTTACAAATTCAGTATAAATTGTTCTCCATCTTGGTCAACATTGTTTATATGAAAGCATTTAGTCCTTGTGTGCTGTAAATCTACAGGAGACGTACAGATAAGTGATATTATGTGACAAACGCTCTTTTTGTTTACAATGTTGACGTGCCAGTCTACCCAAGTGCCCCTACCGGCAATCACTGGCGGCTGCCTTTGACGTTGGTGGATGAACCGGTCAATAATGACTGGAGGGGAGCACCTCGTGATGGGAGATGTGTGTAGTTTTTTTTTTTTTTTTTTAGTGTTTTCATCTGCCAGCTTTCCTAACTTTTTAGAAAGTAGGCAGAGCTCGGCTGAGAGCATGTATGGCAGAGCGTGCCCAATAAATTCTTCATAATTTTAACATGTTTTTCCTCGAACAAAGTACATTTTAATCAATAGATCTTGGAATAAAATTTTGCTGATCTCATATGCCCCTGCTGTGTACTGTGTAATGGCTGTGTCTGACCGTACAGGAATGGTCTGATCATACCACAGCTCCTGGTCAGGGTAGAATCAAAAGAGAGTATACAGATAAGGCAGCACGGGATCACAGCTGCTGCTTTCTGTGAGGTAAAACATGCTTTTAAACATGCTGGGAAATGTTTTACCTCACAAAAAGAATCATCTGTGATCCCCTGCAGTAATGTCTGTATACTCTCTTGCTTCCTCCCCTGCCCAGGAGCTGTGGTATGATCAGATCATGTCCCTGTACGGTGAGACACAGACATTACACAGTACACAACAGGGGCACATTTATAAGATTACCTCAGCACAGGAACATGTTATTTAATACATCCAATTGTGTATCATATTTTCCCAAGAGTTATTGATTTAAAATAATAAAAATAACTTATTTCTATAGCGCCGACATATTCCGCAGCACTTTACATTTCAGAGGTGGGATTTGTACAGACAATAGACATTACAGCATAACAATAATCACATAGATTATAACAAATACCAAGAGGAAAGAGGGCCCTGCTCGCAAGCTTACAGTCTATGAGGAAAGAGGGAGACACGAAAGGTGGGTGGTAACAGTTGCCCTGATTGTATGGACCAGCCATAATGTTAAGTGTGTAACAGTACAGACACAGAGGGCTAATGGATGCATAAAGCATGTGGGAACATGATGCTGGGAATCTGGTTATGGTAAAACTTTTGGCTGTGCCACACAGGGATAGATTAGGTTAATGTGTTGAGGCGATAGGCCAGTCTGAATAAATGCGTTTTCAACAAATCTACTTTGTTTGTAGGAAAACCCCTTTAAGCTACAAAAATAGCAGAAATATATGCCAAGTGTTAACTGACGTACATTTCTAACGTACAATAGCTAAAAAATGCACCAGATTCATTGAGGTGCATGCCTTGTAATAAAACTGGTGCATCTTGTTCCAATGCGCACTTCACCAAGACTTGATGAATCGGGCCTATGTCATCTGTAAGTGACAGATCCTTGGCCCTTATCGCTGGGCCCATAGCTGTGATATAGGCACTTGGGTCGGGGGGGTCTTAATTCTAACGACAGACCAAACTAAATTAGTCCAAATACCAGATCCCTAAATTAATCCAGACAGCGAACCAGACCCCTCACCTCACGCAATGGTGAAGAACAGTTATGGCAGTATAGGTAACTGGCACTCTGGGCAGTCATGGGCACCCAGGAGTTTGGGAGTCAGATGGGACATAATACTCCTTGGATCGGGTGAGCTGGCCTGTTATTGCAAGCAGGATAATTGCACATACTGCTACCTTCTGTATCCACATTGATGAATGTTCTTTGCTTATGGAGCTCTGGTTTATTAACCCTGTGGTAGTAGCTGGTTGTGGTTATTGCATCTGCTCTTCAGAGTAGTGCAGTGTTATATAATCGCCCCCCCCACCCAGGGTGGTATTGGATAGGATCTAGGGGGAGATGTCTGCTTCAATTTACTTGTTCTTTCCCCGAGGGCCGCGGCTCACGTTGCAGATCCTCCTGACTGGCATTTCGATTATTTCTTTAATTTAATAACATTTTAAACATGGCTAGGGGAGCTTGTGGCTACTGCTGGGCAGGGTGCGGAGTAACAAAGCTTCATTTCCTCCTCACATTCCTCACATCGTGGAATGGCGCTCACCAGATACTTTCATCTTCTAACCGTATGGTATAGTCTGACATCTTATTGGGCCTACATGATGCGTTGTCTGGCTGAAGCTACACTTTCTGTTTTCTACAGCATATGTTGCTGTCTGTTGCCTGCTGGGAGGCATGGCAGCTGCTTTTTTTTTCTTTTTTGTCTGTTTGCTCGCTCGTGGCAGTGCTGAAAATAAAGGGTTAATGGTTGGCACCAACCACCCGAAGGTTTCCATTTATATTCTGGGTTTCTCTTGGCAGCTTCAAATAAACACTTTATTTCCCCCGTACATTGACATGAGAAGCACGTACCCCATGTCTGCAAGTTTTTCTCTTGAATACCAACTCAAGCTCAGCATATAATGGTCACTGATGCCCCACTACCTCCCTGACTAATTACAAAAGGTTAGATCAAAGCAGGGGGCATCCATTCTAGTTTGTTTAACCCCTTAGTGACTACACTATATTGACCTTAAGGGCCTGTCACACTTAGCGATGCACCAGCGATCCCGACAACGATATGGATCGCTGGTGCATCGCTAAGTGGTCGCTAGTGAGCTGCCACTCAGGCAGATCTCACCAGCGATGCAGCAGCGGTGGGCGGTCACTACTTGCCGCGTCGCTCGTCTCCACAGCAGGAAGCTGACGACGAGAAACGGCCCAGGACGTTCTCGCGCAATCAGCGATAACCAGGGGGGAGCCGGTCGGAGGTAAGTATCACACATAGCAATATCGCTATAACGTCACAAAACCAGTGACGTAGCAGCGATATTGCTAGCGATATCGCTTAGTCTGACGAGGCCTTTAATGACCAGGCCAAATTTTGTAAATGTGACCAGTGTCGCTTTGTGGTAATAACTCTGGAACACTTCAATGGATTCCACCGACTCTGAAATTTATTTTTTTTTTTCTCCAGTGACATATTGTTCTTCATGTTACTGGTAAATTTTGGTTTGATATGATTTGCATATATTTATGAAAAATAGCTAAAATGTTCACAAACAATTTGAAAGTTTTGCAACTTTCAAATTTTAAATTATGCTCAATCAATACCACGCAAAATTATTAGCAAATAACACATCCCACGTCTATTTTACATTTGCATTGTTTTTAAACATTTTTTTTTTTTTTTTTTTTCATTGGGAAGTTAGAAGGGTTCAAAGTTAATCAGCAATTTCACATTTTTCCAACAAAATTTACAAAACCTTTTTTTTAGGGACCGCCTCACTTTTGAAGTGACTTTGGGGGGCTTATATGACAGAAAATGCCCAATAGTGACACCGTTCTAAAAACTGCACCCCTAAAGGTGAAGCACCTTCAAGAAGTTTATTAACCCTTCACGTGCTTCCCAGAAATTAATGGAATGTGAAAGGGGAAAAAACTTAACTTTTTTCTCACCAATTTTGCTTTAGCCCCAATTTTTTTACTTTCACATATATGGTAGGCAATTCCCCCATGTCGGTTTTTTTGCCGGTCTTACATCCGCAAAGCATGCAGGGCAAGACTCGAGCATGTCGCTCAAGCACCTGTGATACTTGTTACATACCTGATGCAAACTCGAGTTGCGAGCCCTTGTGCTCAGCGCTAGTCGTCATATAGTCCATTTTTGTTTCTTAACTATTGAACAAAGCCCAAGCCTATCCCTTACGGCAAAGCATGACAAAAAATAAAATAAGAAAGATTCATCTAAGTGGAAGAGACTGAAGGATGATTTACTAATTTTTGGCTTTTCATCACTGTGATAGCTTGAGACCTCATTTCTCTCTCCTCTGACATGTATATCATGTCAAAGGAGAGAGGTTGTTTTTTTTTTTTTTTTTTTTGGAATAAAAATAATTTTTAATCTTTACAAATTTTGCACCCTTTTCCTTTTACATGCTTTGTTTCACAGTGCATTCAACTTCACCTACTTCCAGACTGCCCGTAGGCTTTAAACATCTGGTTGGTCTGGCACCTACTTTGCAGTAACATCTGTTCCCTACTTTGCTTGTGAACTTTGCAGCTTCTTCAGGGTTACCTTTTGGTCTCTGTGGTGCCTCTAATGAATGCCCTCCTTGCCCAGGCAGAGCGTTTTGGTGGGCGGCCCTCTCGTGGCAGGCTTGTTGTGGTACCATGTTCTTTCACTTTGGTGATGATGGATTTTGGTGCTCCAGGGGATCATGAGAGATTGGGATATTTTTTCATAACCAAACCCTGACTTGTACTTCTCAACAACTTTGACTCTGACTTGTTTGGAGATCTCCTTGGTCCTCATGGTGTTATTTTGTTAGTGGTGCCTCTTGTTTAATGGTGTTGCAGCCTCTGTGGCCTTCTAGAAAACGTGTGTATATGCTGACCGACCATGTGACACTTAGATTGCAAAAAGAAAACCGGCTCACCAGCGAAGGCATCTTGATTATCGGAGCACAGAGACGCAGTGTCGGGGCACTTGGAAGATAAATGGAAGAAATTCTCCAGCTCCACGATGTTGTGAAAAACAGGTTTCTTTATTCACATCAGACGATTACAAAGTGGGAGTAAAATGCCAGCATGGAAGATACAGATGCTTGCGTTCTCATCTCGTTTCTGGTGTCCAGGCACCCTTAGGCCTCTTTCACACTTCCGTTTTTGACAATCAGTCAAGATCCGCCAATTTTGAAAAAAACGTATCTGCCATTTTTCTTTGCGGATCCGTTTTTTTCCCCATTGACTTTCAATGTTAGTGTCCGTCAACATCCTCAAAGATTTCCAAACGGAGCTTGCAACGTTTTTTTGGCCGGCGGATCCTCCAGACACTGAATTAACCCCAAATTCTGTCTGGGTGCCGGAAAAAAAAAACCTTTCTTTTTTTTCAGGATCCGTGTAAAAACGGATCCTGTGCCATCCGTTCACATCAGTTGAGAACGGATCCGCTTGTCTGCCTTTTTGGCGGATTTTAACTGATGCAAATAACTGAAGTGTGAAAGAGGCCTTAGTCCTAGCGGCAGGGGTGTGAATTATGATCTGGGATTCTGTGGAGAGATGCACATTGTGCATGCATGAGTACTGTACATCCCCAAGCGAAGTGTTCTCCTTCTGCTAATCTGAATTGTCTCTGCGATTGGTGTAGTGAGTTCTCTTGTTGATCCCTTTTTATTTTCTGTAACTATATGCTGTTGTGCTGTATTGTTTTGTCCCCCAAGTAATTTTTTTTTGTATGTTTTTCATAAACACTGCCTCCCTTTGGATTAAATATGAAAGTTAATAGTTCTGTTCCTTTTGTTCTGTATGTCGCGCCTCGAAATCATACACTACCTACCAGGCCGCCAGCCAGCCTGTATAATAAAAAAAAACCACAGGTGTTAATAGTCAGCCAATCACGTAATTATCCAGAAGATGGGGGCAGCAAAGAACTGTTCGCAACAAAGATCGCAGCAGAGGGTTCTGCGTGACCTTCACGGGCTTTGATAAATCTTCATTTGTCTTTCCTAAACATAGTGCATTGTTGTCCACAATAGGAATCTCCATTGTTGGGGCATTGTAACATTGCAGATCACTATGAGGTGGGCACTCGTGTATTTGCTGTTTTCATGTTAGAAGCGGACACATTGTAAGTCATTTTGACGGCTTGTCACATTTGATAGTTGGTATGGCCTGTAAGGCAATCCTCCGACTCTTCGGCGTCTGATCCATGGAGCATTCTGTATGCTGGGAATGGCTGAGTGCATCATTACTAGCACAAAGAGTGATTTCAGAGGGGTTTTACCCTTTGCCTTCTGATCCTATTAATTTTAACTCTAAACCCCAGCATGGATTTTCTCATTGAATTTTGGCTCCCTCCTCAGCATCCCAGTAATGACCTCGACCAGTAAAAGAAACTTCCCAGCTGGGATAACAGTATTCTCATTCCTGCAGTTGATTCCCATAACCTTCTTTCTCCAGTCTGTGACTTTTCATTTCTATGTTGGGATGGAGGGGGTCTAGTTTTTTTTTGTGTTCTTCTAAGGATGCAGTAAAAAATCTGAAATGTAGGACCACCGAAAGGATAGAACCTGCTAAATCCTTACACTAATTATGGGGATTCATTTCTCTGACATCTTTTGTCCAAGTAATTTTCTGGTATGGTGTGTTTTGTTTTTTAACCCCTTAGTGACAGAGCCATTTTGCAGCTGAATGACCAGGCCAATTTTTACAATTGTGACCACTGTCACTTTATGTGGTTATAACTCTGGAACGCTTTAACGGATCCCGCTGATTCTGAGTTTGTTTTTTCGTGACATATTGTACTTCATGTTAGTGGTATAATTTCTTCGATATGACTTGTGTTTAGGTATGAAAAAAACGGAAATATGGCAAAAATTTTGCAATTTTCATAAATTTTTATGCCCTTAAACCAGAGAGTTATGTTACACAAAATAGTTAATAAATAACATTTCCCACATGTCTACTTTACATCAGCACAATTTTGGAAACAAATTTTTTTTTGTTAGGAAGTTATAAGGGTTAAAATTTGAACAGCGATTTCTCATTTTTACACCATTTTTTTTTTTTTTTTTAGGGACCACCTCACATTCAAAGTCCATTTTGAGGGGTCTATATGACAGAAAATACCCAACAGTGACACCATTCTAAAAACTGGACCCCTCAAAGTGCTCAAAGCCACATTCAAGAAGTTTATTAACCCTTTATGTGCGTCAAGAAAACTGAAGCAATGTGGAAGGAAAAAAATTAACATTTAACTTTTTTTTGCAAAAAACTTACTTCAGAACCAATTTTTTTTTATTTTCACAAGTGTTAAAAGAGAAAATAAACCACAAAATTTGTTGTGCAGTTTCTCCTGAATACGCCAATACTCCACATGTGGGGGTAAACCACTGTTAGGGCGCACAGCAGAGCTCGCAAGGGAAGAAGCGCCGTTTTGACTTTTTCAACGCAGAATTGGCTGGAAATGAGATCGGACGCCAAATGGAAGGAGCGCCATTTTGGAATGCAGACTTTGATGGAATGTTCTGCGGGCGTCATGTTGCGATTGCAGAGCTTCTGATGTGCCTAAACAGTAGGAACGACCCACAAGTGACCCCATTTTGAAATTAGACACCCCCCCCCATGAGCTTATCTACATGTGTGGTGAGCACTTTGAACCTCCAAGTGCTTCACAGAAGTTTATAACACAGAGACGTGAAAATAAAAAAAAAATCTTTTTTTTCCCCCCCACAAAAGTGACTTTTTTTTTTTTTTAGCCCCCAATTTTTTTTTTTATTTTCCCAAGGGTAACAGGAGAAATTAGACCCCCAAAGTTGGTAAATAGTGGAAACCCTTCAATTCTAGCTCTAGCCCTAATGGAAAAGTGAAAATAAATATATTTATTTTATTATATTTTCCTAACTAAGGCCTGTTTCACACTTCCGTTTTTTCAAATCCGTCAAAATCCGTTGTTTTCCGTAAAAAAACGGATCCGCCATTTTTTGCAGGATCCGTTTTTTTTGTCCCATAGCCTTCCATTACGGTTACCGCGGATCCGTCAAAAAAACGGATCCGTTTTTAAAAAAACGGATCCGTTTGCATCAGTTTCCGTCAAAAAAACGGAAACGGATCCGTTTGGCGGACACAAAAACGGAAGTGTGAAACAAGCCTAAGGGGGTGATAAACGGGGGGGGGGTTTATTTACTATTTTATTTTTTTTCATTTTGATCACTGTGATAGGGTTTTTATCACACTGATCAAAATGCACATTGAATGAATGGAATCTGCTGGCTGACAGATTTGGCGGGCGCAATGCGCATGCGCCCACCATTTTCTTCCTGGACCAAGGTGGTGGCACCCACCGGAGGAAGCAGGAGGGCCCGGGGACCACGTGGACCATTGGGAGGTACTGGGGGGGGATCGGGGACCCTATTTCTCTCTCCTCTGATGTGCGGTCACATCAGAGGAGAGAGAAATTAAATGCAAAATCGCGGCTTTTTTTTTTTTTGCGATAGCTGTTATACCGTTAACGGCGATTGCAAAAGCGGGGTCGGTAAAAAACGACCTGAATCATGTTCTCTGGGGTCTTGGCCACCCCCGGCAGCTGAGACCCTGGAGAAAATCCGACTCTGGGGGACGCTATTTACTTTCTCTTAAGTACCCTTAGCTACCGCCGTTAAAAGACGTATCGTTCGTTATGGGGTTAAGCTTAGCTATATATATATATATATATATATATATATATATATATATATATATAATATATATATATCTCTCTTTTTCTTGCCTGCCATTCTTCATTCTCTTGTTCAGAATTACATGCAAAGTTGTGCTCGTAGAAAAACTGCTGTCAGCCATTTACCCCATTCTGACCAGGCCCATTTTCAGGAATAGAACAGACATTTTATAGGACATTTCATAATTCTCCCAAATTCTTATGAAAGCATTTACAGCACATCCTGCACTGAACTGCTATACCCACTTTATTATATATTAGCTGAAGAGCCTGGTGCTGCCCGGGCATAGTAAGTAACTACGGTTATAACAAATTATGATTATATAATATACCTCTGCTGCATTGACTTGGTCTCTAATCTGAGCTGCTGTTAACCTGCAATTTCTGAGGCTGGTGACTCGGATGAACTTATCCTCCGCAGCAGAGGTGACTCTTGGTCTTCCTTTCCTGGGACGGTCCTCATTTGAGCCAGTTTCTTTGTAGTGCTTGATGGTTTTTGCCACTGCACTTGGGGACACTTTCAAAGTTTTTTCGGACTGACTGACCTTCATTTCTTAAAGTAATGATGGCCACTCGTTTTTCTTTACTCAGCTGCTTTTTTCTTGCCATAATACAAATTCTAACAGTCTATTCAGTAGGACTATCAGCTGTGTATCCACCAGACTTCTGCACAACACAACTGATGGTCCCAACCCCATTTATAAGGCAAGAAATCCCACTTACTAAACCTGACAGGGCACACCTGTGAAGTGAAAACCATTTCCGGTGACTACCTCTTGAAGCTCATCAAGAGAATGCCAAGAGTGTGCAAAGCAGTAATCAAAGCAAAAGGTGGCTACTTTGAAGAACCTAGAATATAAGACATATTTTCAGTTGTTTCACATGTTTTTGTTAATTATGTAATTCCACTTGTGTTAATTCATTGTTTTGATGCCTTCAGAGTGATCTACAATTTTCATAGTAATAAAAATAAAGAAAACTCTTTGAGAAGGTGTGTCCAAACTTTTGGTCTGTACTGTACATACATACATATTCATTTTTATATATACACTAGCTGAAGAGCCCAGCGCTGCCTGGGCATAGTAACTAACTACGGTTAGTTAGAACAAATTATGATTATATATATGAGTGTATAGCCCCGCCCACTCCGCATAGCCGCATTCACTATAATATCCCACATCATCCCGTCAGCCAGAGCCACTGGACTACTACCCCCCCCTAATATCCCACATGATTCTGTCACAGCCATCGGACTACTACCCCTAATATCCCACATCATTCCGCCAGAGCCACCGGACAACTACCATTAATATCCCACATTATTCCGTCAGCCAGAGCCACCAGACTGCTACCTCTAATATCCCACATCAGCCTGAGGTCAAAACCAGAGCGCTGAGTGGAAAGGTCCTAACTTCCATACCGAGGATCCCTTTAAGAGAGGCCTGGCGTCAAAACCAGAGCACTGAGTGGATTTGCCCTGACTTCCATACCAATGATCCCTTTAATAGAAGCCTGTTTTCAAAATCTGAGCGCTGAGGGATTTGCCCTGACTTCCATACAGGAGATCCCTTTAAGAGAGCCTGGGGTCATTACCAGAGCATTTGAAGGCAATTGCCCTGACTTCCGTACTGGGGATCCCTATAAGAAAGGCCTGGGGTCAGAACCAAAGCACTGGATGGATTTGCTCTGACATCCATACCAATGATCCCTTTAAGAGGGAAGATGTGCCTGCGGGATGGAGGATGTGTGATGGGTATATGGGCGGGGGGATTCATTTCTGTCATGTGCTCTCTGCTCCTTTCTGGGGGGCAGACAATGGCTGAGAGCTTATGTTCCCAGGGATGCTATATTTCTCCCACCATGTCAGTGCCTGCTGAGGTTTTGTCAAGTGGGAAAACTGTTGGTCATAGCAACCAGTCACTGCTCAGCTTCTTTTAACCAGCTCTGGTGAAATGAGTGATTGGTTGCAAGGAAAACTGTTGCTCTTAGCAACCAATTTTAAACAACTCTGGTGAAATTAAAGATTCTCATGATTGGTTGGTGATATACACACACACACACACACACACACACACGCACTCACTTTAATATATAGAGATTTTAGGAGTCAGTCCTTTTTATACCAACCCTACAGCCCTGGAAACAACAATTTGAAGCAGCGCTAAATTTCTTCTTTTTTCACATTTCAAGGTTTTTTGTTTTTTTTCCCTTGTTCCTTTTTTTTTTTATTCATTGTGCCACACTTAAGTTCATAAAAGACCTTTGGGGCATTTTAGCAGACCTCATGACTGCTTTGTCTGGAGGAGTAGGAAGCGCTGGTTCATTGCTGTGTATATTATAGAATTTAAGAAGACAGAGCTTGTAGTAAACCATCTTTGCCTTCTGTACGGGGAGTCTGGCTGTGTCTGTCAGAGCTCTCTCATGCCGCCGCTCGGTGTCTGCGCCGCCGCTCGGTGTCTGCGCTGCTATTTACAATGTGTCTGAATATCTTCTCCAATTTCTCTCTACAAAGGCACATGCCAGAATTCCGCCGCCTTCCATCTTTTATGTAGTAATATTAGTGGAACATCTGGCCATAGCAATTAAAACTAATCCAAACATCCATGGCGTCTTAGGCCTGTTTCACACATCAGTTTTTTTAAATCAGTCAAAATCCGCCGTTGTGCAAAAAAACGGATCCGCCATTTTGCTTGGCGGATCCGTTTTTTTTTTTCCCATTGAGTTGCATTACCGACGGATGGCCATCCGTTCGATCCGGTTTTTTTGCGGATCTGCCAAAATTTTGGCGTCTACCAACATGCCTGAATGGAGCATGTAACCTTTTTTCGGCGGCCGGATCCACATTTCGCATGCCCGGAGGATTTGCCTTTCTCGGAAATTTAACCCTAAACTCTGTTCTGGCGGCGAAAAATTCTCTCTCTCTCTCTCCTTCCTTCCTTCCTTCCTTCCTTCCTTCCTTCCTTCCTTCCTTCCTTCGACAGATCCGTTAAAATAACGGTCCGGTGACAAACGTCATCAGTCCAACAACGGATCCGTTGTCCGCCATTTTAGCGGATTTTAACTGAAGCAAAAAACTGATGTATGAAACAGGCCTTAATTGGCAATGGACAGTGTAAAGCAGAGTTATACACAGACAACCTCCTGATAGTTGTCACAACCTTGTATCTCCTTCCCCTTCATAATTCGGGAATTGGAAGTTTTAGGCCATTTGAGTAATTTTATTTGGCCGTCATGAATTGTACGGATTGAACACCATCCAATGCACTTAAGGTTAGAAAACCCTTGACAGTAGCATGGGCACGTCCCAGGCACCCTCCCTTTAAATCTGCTGAAGGGCAGCCCTCCCTGTGTCTTCCATCTGAAATCAGGATGATAGGAGCAGCACAACCTGGGAAATGGTTTTCTATAACCACATAAATGTATTCATTTAATAGGAGGCCTAAATCTATAATTTTTGTGTGGCGATACATGGTGTTTGTACGTGTGCTGTGCTCAGCATGACCCAGTTCTAGGCATTATTCGCATACGTGCTGCTCCCGCTGTGTGTGCCTTTTTCACGCTGCACAGTTTCTAGTCGACTCCTGATGTACTGAGCTATTTTGTGATGAAAAGCATAACCATATAAAACAGCAGTTTCCTTCTCTTTTTCCCTACATCTCGCTTTGTGATTATTTTCAGATTTGTGGAGATTTTATTTGGAAAATAAAATTCCTTGCAAACAATGTGTACTCTTTCCCGAATAGTTACGATGATGCCTCGGAATTAAACCCATAGATCTTGTATCGAAAAGGATCTTCTCATAGCTGTAAAAAGCACTTTGTCTATTAAGGATTTATTGTAAAGAGGAAATGATGGACGCATACGCCGATCGGCCGTAACATTGTACCGCCAAGATGGCTGACTCCTGGAGGCACGGGCTTAAAAGCTCTGGAGGTGTTCTGCGCTATCGTGACGTTAACAGCAGATGTTTTAAAGGGATTTATATTTCGATTTCATTGGTGTGCCCTCTGTAAGAATAATGAACTGTATCCGCTCCAGTATTACGTCTCTGCTGCTACCTCCCGGTATTTGTTGACAAGCTGCAGCACTGGCATCCAAGTCTGTAGTGCTTGTGACCAGGGCTGTGGAGTCGGAGGTTTGGCTTACCGATTCCACAGCCCTGCTTGTGACCACTGCGGTCAATCAGTGTGCTCGGCAGTGATGCTGATGTAGTTGTGATGTAAGTGTTGCTCCGCTGTCATGTTTGGAACCTTGAAAGGGTACATTATAAAGTGGAAATGAGAGTTGTACTGTAATCGCACATCCGTGTGTTGCAGTCTGAGGACCGACCGGGATGCATTGACTGGCTGTGGGGCTCCTGACCCAAACTTGATAGCCTCCTATATCTCTGTGAAGTTGTTGAGTTGGGATTCAGAGAGTTGCAGCCGATCCGTGAATCACAGATCATGATACCTAGATGTGCATATAGCACAAAACTAAGAACATCTTTAGGTAGGAAAGACGACAAAAAACCCAACTGACATTAGAAGCCCAGTATAGACAAAAATGTATTAAAATATAAGTAAAGTTTGTTAAGGGCCAGGAAGGCGACAGTAAGAATTTCAAAAATTACATGGATGCAGGAGGGCACACCCAGAATTGCTAACAACCAGCATGTCACAGGGAGTCAGCTTTACATAATAAGGTATATCAGTAATTGTATACATCTATACATAGTGACAAAGTGCAGAAGCGCCCAATGTAAGGTGTCAGGGCCGAATCAATGAAGAGCTCTTACTGCACTGTAGGGGGACATGGCCACCATCCGTAATATCAGAGTTTTGGATGCAGTAAATCTGCATGGTTCAATGAAGATTTTCGGGATTTACCTGCATGATTAACGCAGCGTTTTGGATGCAACAAAAATGCTGCTATAGCCTGATCGTGGGCGCACAGCCTAGGAAGTGGATGAGGACTCCCTGCTGAGTCGGGTCCACCCTTAGTTAAAGATGCACTAATCATCCATGAAAGGTGTTCTGTGGTATTCGGAAAGCTGCAGGCTGTCAGCAAAGACTGGTGCGACAGCGGAGAGCGAGTGGTGGAGCTGCAGTTTAAAGTTTACTTTATTATTTTTTCTGTAGGCAAGACAAAAAAATAAACTGAATTGAAATCCTGGAAAACCGCTTCAAGCCTTGTAAGTTGGATGTCCCACAGATGCTTGATCGGAGTGAGATCTGGGGAATTTTGAGGCCGTGTCACCAACTTGAACTCGTTAACGTTTCTTATTTGTTTCCTAACTCTTTGCCGTGTGGTGGGGCGCACTATCCTGCTGAAAGAGGCTATTGTCATTATTAAATGTATTTACAATAAAGGGATGTGCTTTGACTTCAAAAATGTTAGAACTGATGGTTTGTGCCAAAGTGACATCCACATGTAACTTATGGCTTCCCAGCCGTCATTGCCCATCGTAATGCATGTCCTGACTTGCTTTCTTGCTGTAGTGCATCCTGGTGCTATATCTTTCCTAGTGAATGACACTTGCCCCCTGCCATCCACATGAAGAGAATGGGTTTTACCAGAGCTTGCAACCTTGCTTCACGGATCAGTTCTCTTGTCACATACCCATTGTAAGCTCTTTTGGCAGTGGATGGGAGCAGCGTGGCCTCTGTCCACTCTGTGACTACACCTACCTTTCTTTTCAGCAGTTTGTATTCCAGTAGCTCTTCTGTTGGATTGAATCAGCTGGTCGAGCCTCACTTCCCAACTAAGCCCATGATTCTGTCTCCAGGTGACTTTTTGCCACTTTTGGTAGATGCTAACCATTTCGTAATGGAATTTCCTCGCACAACCTGCCATCTATCCTTCACACTGTCACCGTCTTTAAAGTCACATAGGTCTTTATGCTCACTCATAATAAGTATAATATAATTCCTTAATGAGGGAACATATTTAATCCCCTTTGTACGTCAGCGTTGTTGTGCCGTGTGTAGTGGGCTCAAAGCTGAACTCCTGTCACATGTAATAGATGCCAGCTATGGCTAACAGCAGCAAACAGAACTGGGCTCCTATCACTGCTGCTAACCATTTGAATGCTGCTGCAAATCTGTCAATTTTTTTTTAACAATCCTCAGAATAGCTATATGTAAAGGATTTTTACTATTTATACTATCTAATGAACTCCGTAAAAACGAAATCTTAAACATTAGAATTGCATTTTCTTTCATCCCACTAAGATGGATGATGTCATTCCGTCCCCCCAAAAAATCTGATACATCTCTGTTCACAGAA
This sequence comes from Dendrobates tinctorius, assembly GCF_039654945.1. Classification (NCBI taxonomy): domain Eukaryota; kingdom Metazoa; phylum Chordata; class Amphibia; order Anura; family Dendrobatidae; genus Dendrobates; species Dendrobates tinctorius. The sequence continues at coordinate 5,557,982 of NW_027361669.1, read as the reverse complement.
AAAAACAACTAATGTTTCTGGTAAAAAAGGAGGGGTGGAGGTAGTGTAAAAATTTTGACTAAAGTACTCCTCCACAAGTTTACAATAATTCTACAGCGTGTCCTATAATAGGACATTTGTTATAGTGTCTTTTTGGTATATTCTTCGCCTGGGTTTCTCAGTAGGCACATTGCTTAAAGGGAATCAGTCACCCATCTTTAGTGATATCATGTAAAGATATCACCCAATTGTGCGTCCCATAAGGATTCTATTAGGACTTTTGATTCCCCCCGACCCCGCACCTTTGATGCATAAATACCTTTTTTATCTTGGTGGAGATGTATGGAAATCACCGTGGTCCGGTCCGATGGGCGGGGCTTATTCGCCTTCATCCCCCCCTCGGCTTGCTGAACGTGATCTTCATCTGTGAATATCACAGATGCCGTAGTTTTCTGCGCTTGCGCATTGAAAAGGCCTCCGGCGCTTGCGCCGGTATTTTTCAACGCGGTCTATGCCCCGGAAGTGTATCCTGCATGTGAAGACTTCCGGGGCATAGACCGCGCTGAAAAATACCGGCGCATGCGCAGTACCGATTACATGCTTTGCCCACAGTTGGGCAAAGCATACTGCGCAAGTGCCGGAGGCCTTTTCAATGCGAAAGCGTGGAAAACTACGCAGAAAGGTGCGGGGTCGGGGGGAATCAAAAGTCCTAATAGAATCCTTATGGGAGGGCACAATTGGGTGATATCTTTACATGATATCACTAAAAATGGGTGACAGATTCCCTTTTAATAGTGGTAGTAATGGTTTTGCCTGTGACCAGCTTAGAGGGTCTGAAATGTTTACATTTGGATTGAATTTGTCATCATTTTGTGATCATTTTACGGCCAACCTTTTGGTTTCCCACCAGCCTTGCAATAATGGAGGTTACCGGCTTGCATGGGGTTGTGTAGTATATAATGAGGGCTGCTGTGCTTGTTCTCCTGATCATGAGGGTTTTTGATGTTTTGCCTGCAGTGCTATGCACTTTGAAGGCAAATAATCACACAAAACCTATGAAAGATGAATGGAATGTCAGAGTGTAAAATATCTGTTGGTCAGTCTGAATGTTCTGTAAGGTAGGTGTGTATTTAATGTTCATTTACATCTGTAAATTGTTTTAATTAAGACCTGTCACTTGCTCCAAAGAAAAAAAAAAATCTTAGAAAAATTCCCGCTGCTCTTTCTCATCTTGCGCCATGTCACTCCTTTGTTGCTTTAGGAGCACAATATGTGAAATTCCTTTTCGAAGACCAACTGGGTGTTTCTTCGTATTCTTCCCTGGGGTGTGCACTTTCATCCCTCCCTCCCAGACACTGCCAATCAAAAAAAACTTTAGTAAAGGCCAGTTGGTCTGAAAAAAGAGATTTCACATATGCACTACAAAAGCAACAAATGTGAATATCTCTGTAACTAAGAAGAAGAGCAGAATCGGGAGAGCACAAAGATTTTTACAACATATTTTAACTTATTTTTTGGAGCACCTGACAGGTTTTATTTAATATAGAAGTCTTTAGATGCATTTTCCAAGATCTCTGGGATGGTCATATATTTTACTGCCAATGTATTGCTATGTATGGGATGCATTAATTCCTAGCAAATAATTCTTTTCTTGTGACAGAATGAAGAGAAGCGCAGCCTCTCCCTTGGTGGCCATGTGGGATTTGACAGCCTTCCAGATCAGCTTGTTAGTAAATCGGTTGCCCAAGGTTTCTGTTTCAACATCCTATGTGTAGGTAAGTCACGCAGTAATGTGTTTTTTAATCCGTGCAGTAATTATATTTGATGTTGTATACTGTCAGCCCAGTATAATGGAGAGCGGGTGTTCTTCATTGACTAGCCTGTAGGTCTATAATAAGTTTTTCTTTTCTGTTGTGTGTAGACCGTTGACTTAACCATTTGTTAATGCACCACTTCAGTTTTTTCTTTATAGTTGCACTGGAATGCTGCAACTAATTTAAAATCCCTGTCCTCAGTATTTTACTTTACCGGACGTCTCCATCTTTTATCAGGTCGTCTTCTGCAGGTTGTGACCTACTGGAACGCTCCAATGTTTGTGCCACGAGCCGGAGGTCACAACCAGTTGTAATTCTGAGATCCAGAACGAAACTCTCATACATAGAGGTACTTGATAAAGGCCTATTATAGGTCGAAACATTGTTCAAGTTTATGGCACAATAATTTTTTTTAATTGAACACCTTGGGTCTGGACACTGTCTATTGCGAATACTTTGGACTATTTCCAAGAGGGTTCCTTGGGGAGTTGGACTGTGCGTCTCCCCCCATAGAGTGCTGCCAGCTGCCCATGTTTTTTCGATTGCATGGAGAGTCTGTGATCTTACGTCTGACTACTGGTCAATCAGAAGTTGTGATCACAAGATGGGAGATCGTCAGCAGAGCAGCATTGATAACAGATCAAGATGGTAGCTGGTAAGTATATTACTATGGTCAGGAAATTTGGATTACTTGCACCACTCCAGCAGTCAAATAAAAGAAAAACCGCTGGAGTGGTGCTTTAAGAAACACTCAGGTGGTGCTTCATGTCTTAATCAATGGTTCACACTTCTTGGTTTTCGTATTACCCAATCATTTGGGTGTCTTGTTCTAGCTAGCTTCTCTGCACTCATAGATTGACTAAAGTCTGAAACGCGTCGTGTTTGCCTTGCTGCATTTTTTTATGTACCTGGAACTTTTTATGCTGTACTAATAAATTGGTGGAGTTTTCTATCCAGGCGATTTTCATTTGCTTTGTCTGCATCTCCAGCCAAGCAGGGGCTTTTACTTTCCGTGCCGAGGTTCTTGACAGCCAGTCTACGGCAGCTGGTGACCTTTGTGCAGGGCTATAGACCTTGCAAAGCAAAATCATTTGTAAAGTTTCCATACACTGGAGTAATAAAATAAGTTGTAAGGGGCTGTGTACACAGAACCAATCATATCGGTGGTGAGCGAGTATTATCTCGGCAGAAGACATGGAATGCAGACTAGCAAATCCAACCTGTATATTTGGCTCGTTCAGAGATGGGAATCTTCTTGTCAGCAGAACAAAGGCATTTCCTGAGATGTCAGACGTGTTGGTAAATGCCTGATTGCTGTGTAGATGTCAGGTCAATGGGATAACTCGCATGCAATTGCTGTACGTGTCTTTCCTACTTTATGATATGACTGTTTGACGTGTGCTGAATGTTTTTTATTTAAAACCTGCCCAATACAAATCTCATAAAGCCTGAAATATTTCCTTGAAGCTATTTTCACAAGCTCATTTAGACTTGGTTCTTATCTCCAAACCTGGAGAGAGTACGTCGGTTATCAAGATCTGATGTAACAGTGGCCGTGGTATGATATGGCAAGTTGTGTTATCCACCCATCGTAGGATGTCTCTCAGCAGTGCCAATCAAACTGTTCCATCCATAATTCTCTACCTACTTAATCTATAGTACTTAAAGGGGTTTTTCCCCAACTTTAAAAGTTATTGTAACTAAGTCCAGGGTGAGATATTGGGGGGGAATCCTATACATTTCTCCCATACCAACACCACTCCACTGCCCTCACTACTGTCACACATCGGTCTTGGGGTATCCACATCTGTAGGGGTTTCACCTGAGCCCTGCAGGTTGCTGATCGGATGCAGCCTTCACATTACATCTGACTTCTGATTGGCGGCAGTGGCCACATGATGCCCTTCTGGATGATGATGCCCCGAGACTGATGGGGGCCACATTTACAAGTGCGGAGGAGCTGCATTTCTCTGTTAATGATTTATAGTTGATGTATTCTACGTTTAGAAGTTTAGACTATTTTCACACCAGGGCTGTGGAGTCGCTAAGCCAAACCTCTGACTCCGACTCCTCCAAAACGGGCTCCAACTTTGACTCCACAGCCCTGGTTCACACTTGAGTTCTTTTTTGAATAATAGATAAATGGAAGGATCCCTCTGACTTATAGGGTCCATCTTTATAATGGCTGAAAATTTTTTTTAACCCATAATGGAATACAGACGCACCCTATAATAATCATTGAAGTCCCTTGACTTCTATATTTCTCAGTTATGCAACTAATCCATTTTTGACTTTCTGGTTTTTCTCTTCCTCATAACGGGACAGCCTGACTGGAAGTGCTAAGGGAAGTGTGAATGTAGCCCAGTAAGAGCAGCCGAACCACTTCCTCTTCTTTTGTACATCTCCGGCACTATAGAGCCATTACAGACGTAATATAGGTCCAATCTGTTTTGTCGTTGCCGATGTATAATGCCCGGTAACATAAGGAAATCCTGTACTCCCCGTATGAGTTTAACCAGATGCCTGCCTGCATTGCCTTCTAAATACTTCCACTCCCATCGCACCTTAGGCTAGTTTCACATTAGCGTTTTTTTGCGCAGCGCATCGTGCGCATAAAAAACGCAAAGAAAAACCCAAAACAAACGCGCGTTTTTTTAACGTCATGCGCACGCTGATGCGTCAAACGCAGCGTTGCTTGCGTTTTACATGCGTTTTTGCATGCGTTTGCGTTTTTTTATGCACATGCGTTTTTAGGTGTGACATTTTTTCCATTGTCTAGAGCAGTGTTCCCCAACTCCAGTCCTCAAGGCCCACCAACAGGTCATGTTTTCAGGATTTCCTTTGTATTGCACAGGTAATGGAATTATCACCTGGGTAATACTAAGGAAATCCTGAAAACATGACCTGTTGGTGGGCCTTGAGGACTGGAGTTGGGGAACCCTGGTCTAGAGAACATTCTAGACTTGTTTCACTCAAAAACCCATAGACTTCAATGTGTTGTTTTTGCGCATTCCGTGCGCAAGCGCGCGCATGCGTTTTTTTGCCGAGACAGGGCGCACCAAAAAATGCAACATGTTGCGTCTGGCGTGCCTGGCGCAAAAGACAAAAAAACGCATGCGCACGAAAACGCAAGTGTGCGCAAGACCATGCGCACGTCATGTTAAACATAGGTGCGCAGTGCGCATGCGCACGGGTGCGCACGATGCGCTGCGCACAAAAGCGCAAATGTGAAACCAGCCTTAGACTGGTTCATGTTCTAAGAGAAGGATTGCTCACGGAATATGGCTTACTAGGCATATAATAAACATTACTGTTCTTGGTTCCCATACCCAGTCCTAGTTTCCATCTTGCATCTCGGGTGCGTTGTTTTATCACATAGTGCTGGGCTTGCCATCACCTTTAGGCCTCTTCAGTCAGAGCATAGTCCTGCCCAATAAGAGGTTTGCATTAGAAAATCTTATTATTTTTCATTTACAGTCTGAGAGATTTTTTTTGTTTATTTAAATAAAAAAAAAGTGGTTGTCCATTCACTTATGCATTCTGCCCAAGAGCTCTGTGCCGTGATCTTGCACCTACTGTCCCAATGGTATTGATTTGTTGTGCGCGCCCCATTAATGTGAAGGTCTGCTTTATTGCCTAGGTGAAACTGGTATTGGAAAGTCTACGTTAATGAACACGCTCTTTAACACCACATTTGAAACCGAGGAGGCCAGCCATTATGAGAATGGCGTGCGATTAAGGCCCCGAACATACGAGCTTCTAGAGAGCAGCGTGCACCTGAAACTGACGATTGTGGACACTGTCGGATTTGGAGACCAGATCAACAAAGATGACAGGCAAGCATTACCACGTGCTATAACGATTTAATTCTTGTGTTGGTAGAAATCTTGTGCTAATCTGGTTGTGCCACAGTCATCCACTGCAGTCTTTTTGCAGAACTTGTCGTGCCACCACCTCGGTCATGGTAAAGAGGTTCTCCAGATACACATGCTTAAAGTCCAAAGTGACTGAGAAATAAGTGCTGTTACAGGGGTTATCTGTTTTGTACCAGAACCTGCACCCATGTCAAGAACGATTACAAGGCTGTTTCTGTAAGTATTATAGATGTGACTGAAGAGAGATGACTCTTCTGGTGAGCATAGAAAATGTGAAAGACCTCCTAACTCTTTGGTGGCCTCAGGGGAAATCCCACATCAATCCTTACATTGATGGGATGATGACAGTAAATGACATCACTGCCTGCCTATGGTGGTAATTATGCAACATTGCACTTTAAAGAGAATGTGTCACCTCATTTTTGGCCTGTAAGCTGGAGCCACAGCCATCAGGGGCTTACTTCTGTAATGCTGTAGATAAGCCCCCGATGTAACCTGAAAGATAAGAAAAACGAGTTATATTATACTCACCGGGGGGCGTGGTCCAGTGCGGTGAGTGTCGCGGTCCGGTGCCTCCCATCTGCTAGCGATGACGTCATCCTTCTTCTGCTGCGGCTCCTGCGCAGGCGTACTTTATCTGCCCTATTGAGGGCAGAGTAAAGTACTGCAGTGCGCAGGTGCCGGACCTCACTGACCTTTCGCGGTGCCTGCGCACTGCAGTCCTCTGCTCTGCCCTCAACAGGGCAGATAAAGTACGCCTGCAGAGGAGGACGTCATCGCTAGAAGATGGGAGGCGCCGGACTGGACCGCGACACCCATCGGACTGGACCTGATTCCCAGGTGAGTATAATCTAACTTGTTTTACTTATCTTTCTGGTTACATCGGGGGGCTTATCTACAGCATTACAAAATACTTTAGATAAGCCCCTGATGGCTGTGGCCACAGCTTATAGGCCAAAAATGAGCTGACAGATTCCCTTTAAAAGGAAAACGCTTTGGCCCCTGTGTTACTGAGAATGTTCTGAGACATGCATAATAAGCCTATAGGTAGCCCTGCGACAATCCTGATGATCAGCGGCACAGAAAATTAATGTAACGCCCCAGTTACGTGAGGTCGGCCAAATGTGTATGGAAACTGTGCTGAGTGATCGCAGATTGTCGAGCACGACCACGGCTTATAGCGCCATCATCTTATGTGGCACAATGTCTTCTAGATACTTATTATGGGGTATCGTACTCATAGCTGGAAGACTGCATTCATCGTTTTGCTATGGATTTTTTTTTTTTTTTTTTTTCACATTGTGACTGCAGACTTTTCATTTTAGACCAGACAGTCCAGTTAAATACCCCCCACAGGAGCAATTCAGTGAAGACCACTTAACCTAATTATTGGCACGTCATGACTTTGGACTCTTTGTTGCTTCATGCAGACTCTGTGATATATGTTTAACAAACCAGGTGACTCCTCCATACACAGCTATATCCCATGTTACTGGCGTAGCCTATAATTAAGGTAATTGAGGAGCATCCTCTTCAGAAATACATGATCAGTCGACAGCAGCTTCATAAATCATGGATCCCGTCTGCATCTCACACTTTCCAGTAACTCTTGGCATTGGTGATAAGTCTGTGGTTTTTTTCCTTTTATTAACAACTTGGAGTGCACTCGTACATATAATTCTGCTGTCAAGCTGACGTGAGAGCGCCAGGAGGCAAAGTGTAGACCGCGCGGTGAAGTGAGCATTTACTGTAAATTGGAGCGCCAGCTGCAGAGCGTGCTCACTGCCTCCATGTTGGTGTAGGCAGGCGTTCTTTTATGTTCTAGAGGCTTTTAAAGGAGAACTATGACATTTTTTTGAAAAGAGCTTTACCATACATGAAATTACTTCCTTGATGTTACAGGCCAAGAAGCTGGAGGTTTCTGTGATGTGGTGACCTCATGAGATCGCCGTCCCTGGATGATTGAAAATATTGCCACTTATTGCCCTTCTAATAACCGTAAATGCGATAGGAAGTGGCACACGTGTTGTCATGCGATCAGCATGGAGGAACAGTGTTCATTAGGCCTGTTTCACACTTACGTTTATGGTGTCAGTTGGCAGCCACCAAAAAGGCGGAGAACGGATCCGTCGCCGATGAAACACCGGGATCCGCCGATATGGTAATGTTAAAGGAACCGCGCTGAAAAAAAAAAAATACCGCCGATGTAGCGGGAGCCGAGAGTGGGCATCTCGCGGGATGGATCCGGGAGCCGAGAGCGGTCATCTTGCGGGATTGATCCGAGAGCGGTGATCTCGCGGGATTGAGCCGGGATCGGTCATCTCGTGGGACGGATCCGGGCGGCGAGAGCGGTCATGGATTCGGGAGCCGGCCACAAAAAAAAAACGTTGCATTGTCCATCCAGTGATGTCAGCGGACGCCAAAATTTTGGCGGATCCGCAGAAATACGGATGCAACGGACGACCGTCAGTCAAAATCCGCCGTTAATGCAAGTCAATGGGGAAAAAAACGGATCCGCCAAGAAAAATGGCGGATCCGTTTTTTAGGCAAAACGGCGGATTTTGGCTGATGGTGACAAACGGATGTGTGAAACAGGCCTTAGAGGACCTGTCCAGTAATGCATAATAAATAGTGATGAGCGAGCGTGCTATCATAAGGTGTTACCCGGCATGCTCAAGTGTTCAGAGTACTTTCGGCGTAGTCAAATACTATGTTCAAGTTGCCATGTCTGCGTGTCTCGCAGCTGTTATGAGTCCACGTGTGTTCGGTGTCGTCCCTCCCAGCCTAATAGTGGGCCGCTTGTACTGAGCTTTGTGAGATCTGAGCAGTAGAAGGGACTCTGAGGAGTAGTCAATCAAGGTAGGTGGGTGAAAAAATTCAGCAGCAGCAGGGAGGAGTGACCATGAGGAGCTGTCAGGCTAGCTTAGTGAAGATTAAGCTCAAACTTTCAAAGAGTATACAGCTCCTTTTCTGATACAAGTACACCAGCCTCATCCGGTGTAAGATCTATTCTCTGACGTTTATATTGTCCTATCTGTTGGCAGATCCGTTTTAATAGAACACTCTGCTGATTTCCAGATGACATGTAGTGCTGAATTAAGCAAAACGGTCTTAGCAGGCGGACAGTACTGGAATAAAAAATTCTCCAAAAATAGATATTTCACCACAAGCTGTTTGAATCATTATCCAGAGTGCACAAAGATGGAGGCCATATGATGGCTAGAAAGCCTGTATTTAGCAGATTCTGAGAATGCAGGTGGTGACGTCACTGAGGCATGCTGGCTTGCACATTACAGAGAGCATTCCTCTGTGAGTACGTCTCTCGCCAGAGGCTCCAAGAGGAGAACATGGGGGGTCCGTCTCCCAGGCTTCTGTATGACGCTGGTTCAGCAGAAGGAGCTTCCAGCATAGCCGTCGTGGCTGGACTCCTGATTGGCATTAAGCTTAGAACGATTTAGATTTTAGTACTTTTTTTTAAATTAACACCTCAGGGGACAAGTGCAGGGAGCGGATTTATGCTGTAGATGGTTACTGGAGCATTGCCTCCACATACAGTACTTGCTAGGGGGCTTTGGGGGGCTGTTCTTGTGGTCAGTGGCTGACCTGGCGACCATATGTTTATTATGACAGGTTAAATAAAGGACAGAATAACTGATATGAAATGGACATAGCTTAGAAACCAGAAAGATGCAGTTTGTCCTTGCAGCGTTTTGTGAAACTTTCATCTGTCAACACCACTATGTTCCTTCAAAGCACAACCTTGGCTGAACTCGTCCATGCATGTGCCGGCTGCCATTCTTCATCCCATCACGCCTCTGGAGGACCGCTCCGACTGAGTGCTTCTGGTTAGGAGACAGATGTGGCTTTGTCCAGCGGTGGAGAACAATCTGGCCCACTCCACCTCTTGGGACTTGTGGCTTTTGTTGTGCTAGATGACAACGACTCCTCTTTTTCAGTGAACGCTTATACCCTAATTCTGGCACTTTCTTTGTTGGTAGAGTAACCACCATTTACATGGTATTTTTGTGCAGTTACAGGTCAGTCGTTGACTACATTGATACTCAATTTGAGAATTATCTACAAGAAGAACTGAAAATTCGACGTTCCCTTTTCAACTTCCATGACTCCAGGATACATGTCTGCCTATACTTTATTACCCCAACGGGTCACTCCCTGAAATCCCTGGATCTGGTGACGATGAAGAAGCTGGACAGTAAGGTACAATAAAATGAATAGGTAGAAGACATAATAATGTGGAGGCCGGAAAGTCAATGACTAAACGGCCATAAATTATGATCAATAATATATATTGTATATCATGATCCACATATTAGGACTAACCAATGTAGAGGACACTGCATATTTAATAGAAACTACCCAAGGAGAAAAAGCAGTCAGAAGTCCATAAAAACCAAATTGTATTAAATAATGTAAAAGATATTTTATAAGGACATACGGTGCATGGTAGGGAAAAGACAGGAATAAACAGCATCATGGTCAAAAAAGGGGGCCAGCCACACTGCAAGCATCGCACCAGGAATAGAACGTATTAAGGTGAACAAATTGACAATAATCGGACAGGGAAAGAATGGCAAACATTGTTATGGCAAGGAGTGTACACAGGCATCACCACATAGCCAAAGGATAATATCCTGTTAGATGACAAACTGCCCTGCCCGTAAAGAGCACATAACATACATAACTGATGCTATGTAAAGCATCAGGGATAAAGGCAAAAGGTAATATTGCTATACCTGGAAGCAGTGGTGGCAGTGGGGTCGGTCCAGTCCCCGACGCGCGTTTCGGAGCCAAAGGACTCCTTCCTCAGGACTCTTGCAGTGTGACTGGCCCCCTTTTTTGACCATGATGCTGTTTATTCCTGTCTTTTCCCTACCATGCACCCTATGTCCTTATAAAATATCTTTTACATTATTTAATAAAATTTGGTTTTTATGGACTTCTGACTGCTTTTTCTCCTTGGGTAGTTTCTAGTAAGGTACAATAGAAGCATTAGACACTTTACATTTACTTATCCATTTCCTTCTTTTTCTTTATCTTCTGAAAGGAAGTTTTACTTAAAAAGAGGAAGCTTTCCTAAGGGCTGTGGTGTCCATTATACATGTGACCGCTCTGCGTATAGTATAGTTTTGGAGACGGCTCTGTTAAAAAAAAAAAAAAAAAAAAAAAAAAAGTGGATCTGCAACAGAAGTGGATATAAATCTGCAGGGCTGTGGAGTCGGTAAGCCAAACCTGCGACTCCGACTCCTCAATTTCCCTTACACCGACTCCAACTCCGACTCCACGACTCCGACTCCCACACATATTGCTTATATTTAAGTGAAAAATTTATTGTAGTACAGTGTGAACCTCAGACATTTAATCATTTTTATGATCCAATAATCAAGATATTTAGATGGAACAGAATATATATTGGTGTACTACCCGGTTTTCATTCTTTTTGGTACAGATATGATATGGATAAACAGATATGGATAAATGGATAGAGCAGATTTCTAATCTGCTTTTGCTATTGAAAACATTATCTATGAGCTCAAAAACCTTTCAGGTGATGCAGTTTTTTAAAAAGATGATCTGCTTTTGCAGCTGAAAAACGTATCCTCAAAAAACACAGGAAAAACGCTGTGTGTGAATGTAGCCTTAGATCAGGAATAGAACAGCCATTTATAGGACATTTCATAACTTTCCCAAATTCCTATGAAAAAATATTCAGCACATCCTGCATTGAATTACTGTACCCAATTTATTATATATTTTAGGAGTCGGAGTCGGTCCATTTTATACCGACTCCAACTCCGACTCCACCAAAATGAGCACCGACTCCACGACTCAGACTCCGACTCCACAGCCCTGTAAATCTGCACTGCCAGTGGTCCAAAGTACGATGAGAGACAGAAATGGTGCAGATGCGTTTTTTTGTTATCGCGTTTCGAGGTGTTCATTTCTCAATCTGGAGAAATCGCAATGATCATTGTGGTTTGTCCTGATGAAGAGGTATAAACGTCTCGAAACGTGTAGAGAAATCCGCATGTACACCATTTGTTTCTCATCGTACTTTGGACCACTGGCAGCACAGTTTTATAGTCTCCAAGTTTACACTATAAAGAATGGGGCTCTTTGGTGTCAGGCATGTTAAGAGTAGGCGCACCCCCATTTGCTAAATGATTTGACTTTGTTTTGACCCTCGTTCAGCTAATGTGCATGGGCACCATAAAGGCAGGATGAATCAGTTATATGGCGTTAGTTATACCTTAGCCTTTATTGCCTAAGACAGGGTTTCCCAACTCCAGTCCTCAAGGCACACCAACAGATCATGTTTTCAGGATTTCCTTAGTATTGCTCAGGTGATAATTGCTTCACCTGTGCTATACAAAGGAAATCCTGAAAACATGATCTGTTGGTGTGCCTTGAGGACTGGAGTTGGGAAACCCTGGCCTAAGAGACTGGATGGGCTATATTGTACAGCTGTTCCTGTTAATAACTGAAAGTTTAATAAATGTTTATTTGTAATGTTTGATCTAAATGTCGGTGCTGCTTAATAATTTACTAAAATGTGTATTGAATGTTCAGCGGGCAGCTGTAACGACCCGCACCTCACATCTGATGTTGCTTTTAGATGTTAAAAAGACATAATTGACTCAGTAATAGATAATATTTCATTAGATTAGTATCCCATAATGTTGGCTAGAAGTGATTTGCAATTTGAGGCTTTTAAAAAGGTACTGTGGGGAGCTTGAAAAAAGTGTTTTACTGTCCTTGCCCTCATAAATTATAATGATGAGATGCCCATTGCACTTTTATTATCTTTAAAACAATTGTAATTAAGTGGGACAGGAGCTGCTCCTCATTGCTCCCCTCCCACTCCCATGTGGGACCTTGTGTCACACCGCAGTGTGAAGCTCCCCGCTGTGAGTAACTAATAGGCAGTCTGAGAAGAGTGGCCTGCCACGTCGTGCCCCCGCCACGTCGAGCCCCCCGCCACAGCCCCTCATCTCCTGCTGCAGTGAAGGAGATATCAGAGGGCTGGCCTCTGCCACTAAAAGCCAAAAACAGGCCAAGCCTACACCACGCTCCCTCTTATCGGACTGGCTATTAAAGCGCAACATACCAGATTTGGGGGGGGGGGTGAGCAGTGAGGGGCAGCTCATTTCACACTGAATTTGAAAGTGTTCTAAAGGTAATAGAAGTGCACTGGGCATTTTATCTTTATAGTTTAAGGGCAGGCACAGTACTTTTTTTTTTTTTTTTTAAATCTCCCCAGAGCACCCCTTTCAGTGGATCTGTCACCGCTTTTTACTATTCAAACTGCATTTTTGAATAGATCACTTGGCACTAATCAGAATTGTACAACATAAGATTTTGTGAATCTAGAAAAAGAACTACAAACAAAACCATTTCACTGAAGCTCTGCTTGAACCATTGGACTTGTACATCTACAGTTGTATTAGTTGAAGATGACCTTACACCAAAACTTTCATGTTGAATTGGACACGCTATGCAATAGTGGCTGGAGAGTGGAACAAAACCTAGTTTGTTTTTTGGTTTTTAATTTTGCCTTTCCATTGCGGAGATATTATCAAGTATTTGGGACCTAATATGTTATCAGATGGGTTTAATTGGGGGCATGTAATTCTCCCTCTAGTGGTTGCCCAGTCATAAGCCAGCAGCAACACAACAGAAAAAGAATAATCCCCCATAAAAGATTGTTTCTCAGTGTGTGAATTGTAAGGATACAGCTCTGATCTCCTAGTCCAGTGGTTCCCAAACTCCAGTCCTCGCGGACCCCAACAGGTTTTCAGGATTTCCATAGTGTTACATATGTGAGAATTCCTGATGCCTTGATGATACATCCATCACCTGTGAAATTCTAAGGAAATCCTTAAAACATGACATGTTTGGGGCCGTGAGGACTGGAGTTTGGGAAACGCTGTCCGAGTCGAACCTCCTGCATGATTGGAAAGTGCAGCAGAGTTTAGCTGTGTCACATTACAAACCCATCTATCACCTTTCCTTTTATAGCACTGGCCGCTCTGCTATATTGCCTCTCCCCCTCCACATATTGACTTTAACTGAATGGTGTCAGACATCTGTGTTCTAATCTCCCAAAACTTTCAACTGTTCGCCAATAGATGTCCAGGGAATGAATTGAGCAAGTTGCATTTTGCGGACAATCCTTTCGATCAGAGATGTCTGGCAATGACTTGCTCACCTCTCCCCTTTCATAACATATGCACGCTCAGTGTGCGTGTAAATGTGCATGGAGAGGGCTGTCAGCTGATGTGATGTGTATGGACAGTTTATTGGTTTCCTTAACTAAGGAGAGAGGCAAAAGATAGGAAATTTGGAGCTGTACAAATGTTTATTTACTCCAGGGTTATTCTTTAGCCTCTGTAACAGTGTGACAACACATTTATACAACACCCCTACCATTAATTTGACCCATACTGAGATCTGGGCCAATTTGTGTTCAGACCCACAACATATTGGGGTGAGGAGGTGGCTAGTGGAAGCATGCATAAGATAAACAGTATAACAGTAAGCTTTTATTGTGCAAGAAAGAATGATGCATTGTAGCATTAGATCGCAGCTGGCATGGGGCGGAATCTCACATGTCCGCTTATAAACCATTCCTTATTACACATGAATGTGCCCCTTACCCTGTAATTCTGCAGATGGGAGCTGGCAAATATGTACTGTGGAGACAATATAGCACTAGCAGCACTGGTTTGTAATGTAATATTCATCTACAATAAATTATCCCCAGATTACATTGTGGGGAGCCATATTAGGATCTGAAGCCAAGCAGATATGAATTACACATACCAGGTATTAGATTGGCGCCCACAGATCCAATAACTGTAGAGAATCACTAGTGCAAACCCCTTATCAGTCTACAGGAATGTAATAGCCCGGTATTTAGAGATTTGAGTCAGTTTCTTGCACAGTTCTGTAAACTCCAGGAACTGCAAGCAAAAAAGGGGTTTGATAGAATTCAAAGGAGATAGCTGCTTTCTTCCAAAAACAGCACCACAGCTGTGATCTGGTTGTGTGTGGGATTGCAACTAAGCTCCTTAAAGTAGAACTGAACCACAATACCACACACAGCTCATAGACCGATGTCCTTTGGTTTCTGGAAGAAAGCGGCCATGTTCTTCTATTCTTGAAGAACCCCTTAAACAAGACTTCAATCTGAAAAGGTAAGTACCTGCAGCTATAATCTGACGAATGACCTGGATATTGCGCGAGAGGCTCTTGATGTATAGATGGCCTAGCCTGCAAAAAAAACCTCCATGACATTAAAGTAGTAATAGTTTTTTTCACCATTCAACTTTTATGGCCTCGTTTTATCAGCTTCAGCCATGTTCTTCCCAGTCTTGATAAGTGTGGTGGAGTCACATGCGCCAGATTCATTATGAGGCCCAGGCTTCTTAATGAATAAAGCAAACCTGACAAATCTTGCGCCATTCCCAGACTGGAGTAAGATTTCTGGTGTAATGATCATCATCAATTAGATTAGCCATGGTGTCGCGCTGCGGTGCTTTCCACACCGATTTCCCCCCCCCCCCGGCCTGCTTCAGTTCCTTCCATTTTGGCAAAGTTGTGAGATACCGGCGTGAAAGCGCCAGAAGTCTCCCAAATTTTTAGCAATTTTTCGAAGCAATTTACTCCAGAATTGTCATATATCGAGATTCTTGCATGTCCCTTTCATACATCATGTGAAACATTTTCATTCTAAAAGTAGTATCTGATCATTCTCGATAATATTTCGCCTTCTTCATGAACTCTTGTGGATGTCGTTACAATGTGAAGATATTGTCTGACCAGTCATCAGTCACTTTACCTTCACATGACTAACCCAAGGCTGTACAGAACCATCTATTAGACAAACAGCTTATATTTATCCATCCAGCCGTATGTAATTTTTTTTTTATTTGTGTATGGCCACAATTTAAAGGGATTGTTAGGGGAACACTACTGACAGCGTGCTTACAGCAACATCCAAAATGATGTAAAGGGTGAGTGATGTCTATGTCAGCACATATATGGGCCTCACTTATCAAAACTGTCTAAAATAAAAAATGTGTTCCCCATAACAACCAATTTTATAAGTTGGCCAAAGTTCGTCAGCAGCTGAAGGAGGTGTTTCCACCCTAGACCTTTATGGATATACTCTAAATGAAGTCCCACTTCTAGGACCACCCACTCTAGCATTAATGTTTCCACCCCTCACTTTGTGAGATGGCTGCTGCCCCCAGGAAGAAATGAATGGAAAGGTTGCTGTCCACATTACTCTGCGTTCACTTCTATCAGAGTCATGGAAATGGCTGCACACGTTCTGGAGATAGAGGCAGGTGTCAAGGTCTCAGAGTCTGGAGGAAGAGTGGAGAGACAGACAATCCAAGCTGCTTGGGGTCTAGTGATGGTTTTGGGAGCAATGTCATCTGCTGGTGAAGGTCCACTGTGTTTTATCAAGATCAAAGTCGGCGCAGCCGTCTACCAGGAAATTTGAGAGCACTTCATGCTTCCATCTGCCGACAAGCTTTTTGGAGATGGAAATTTCATTCTCCAGCAGGACTTGGCACCTGTCCACACTGCCAAAAGTACCAATTTTACCCTTCGCCACGACAGCACCCACTGGAGGTATCGGATCCGCCCCATTTGGAACAGGAAACCCTACAGGAAAGATAAAAGGGGGCGGTCCGCCTTTCCTCCTCAGTTTTGGTTTCCTGTTCCAAACGGAGCCACGATCCTTCAGGAAACATACCTGGGCCATGCACGCCGCCTGTGCAGTCTCCATGTGAACGGCAGGGGCTGCGGTCCGGAGGCAGCGTCGGGGGAGACTCCGTTAGACGGCTCCCCCCTCGTCTGGTGTATGGAGGTTGATGACCGGGTCCGGGGTGGGCCGCCCGGTCTCACCCAGGAGCATGCCGGGTGGCACCAGGAATCCGCCGCTGCTAGCGGTAAGTGCGCCAGTGGCGCGAAGAAGGGAGCAGCGGTGGCGGTGACATAAGAAGCGCGGGCCGCATGTACCAGCGGGGGCACGGTAGCCGGCCGGCGCAGAGGCTCCTGACCCCCGGAAGTAATGGTTGAACTTCCGGGGCAGGATGGCTGAGAGCGCGACGGCGCATGCGCGGTGATCCCGGGGAGGAGGAGCGACTTCCGGGGGGGCGGACAGAAGAAGAAGAAGGAAAAAAAAAAAAAAGCGCAATCTATTTAAACAGCGCCGCAGCTGAGCGGTGGTGAGCCATGTCGTCTCCAACGGAAGCGCACGCTCCAGCAGGAGACTGCGGGGGGCAGCTCCACCAGGGACCGCAACGCTAGGACGGACACCGGTCGCAGGAGCGAGACGGGAGAGTCAAGACCTAGGACGGGATCTCAGCCATCCGATCCGGTAATAAGGCTTCACTGGGTGAGTGTGCAAAGTATATACTCTGCCTATTAAGCTGACCTCCTATGCCCCCCCCCCCCCCCCCCCCCTCCTCTCGGTCTCCCTTTCTAGACAAAGAAAAAAGAAAAATCTAAGCATAAGGAATGCGCATTATGTTCTGAACCTCTCCCTGACTCCTACCCCAAAAAGCTCTGCAAGCAGTGCACCAGAGAGACTAGGCAGGGGTCCGCAATGTCGTCAAAAGACATCCGGGCCATAATCAGGGAGGAAATACAGGCTATCAACTGCGCCAGTACTCCCTCAGAAGCTAGGAGCAAGAAACAGATGACCCTTGGCTCAGAGTCAGAGGAAGAACAGGGGTTAATCTCCGACTCCTCACTCACATCCTCGTCATCGTCATTAGACTTGGAGGGACGGTCATGTTTTCCCCTGGATAGTGTGGATAACCTAGTCAAATCTGTGAGGAGCATTATGGGGTGTGAGGAACCAAGGGGTGCCCAAACCGCACAAGACATAATGTTTGCGGGGTTGGCAGAGAAGAAAAGGAGAGCGTTCCCAGTGATACCGGCAGTTAAGGCCCTAATAAAAAGAGAGTGGGAAAAACATGATCAGAGAAGTTTTCTCCCATCAGCCTCTAAAAGAAAATATCCATTTAGCGATGACGAGCTATTAAAATGGACCAAGGTGC
The DNA here is from genome assembly GCF_039654945.1 of Dendrobates tinctorius. Taxonomy (NCBI): domain Eukaryota; kingdom Metazoa; phylum Chordata; class Amphibia; order Anura; family Dendrobatidae; genus Dendrobates; species Dendrobates tinctorius. The sequence goes on along the minus strand of NW_027361669.1, from coordinate 5,540,219 downwards.
CAAAGGTTGATGCCGTTGTAGCCTCTACCTCTAAACAATCTACCATTCCGGTAGAGGACGCAGGCTTATTGGCAGACCCGCTAGACCGTAAGGCAGAGTCATCATTGAAAAGGTCTTGGGAATCTACCACGGGTATATTTAAACCAGCAGTAGCCAGCACGTGCACCGCCAGATCTATGCTTGTATGGTTGGATCAATTGGATCAACAGATCGAGCAGAAGGCGTCAAGAGAAAAGCTACGGGCCGCTATTCCATTGATCAGAGGGGCAGCAGCCTTTATGGCCGATGCTTCGGCGGATACTCTGCGGTTGGCAGCAAGATTGGCAGCTCTTGTGAACAACGCCAGGCGGGCATTGTGGATGAAGAGCTGGAAGGGGGACGCGCAATCAAAATCTAAGATTTGTGCAACCCCGTGCGAGGGTGAGTTTCTCTTCGGGAAAGCCCTAGACGACATACTCGCCAAAGCAAAGGAGAGGAAGAAGGCGTTCCCTGACTCTTCTATTCCTTTCTATAGGAAAACCTTTAAAAGACGACCGTTTGGAAGAAGGAGACAAACGGATAGGTCAAATAGATGGCCCACGAAGGAAGAAAAGCAAAAGGGTAGCATGTTCAAGGGTTCAGCATTCCGGAGGGAAAATAAAAATTAAAAAATCAGACCCACCAGTAGGGGGTAGATTAAATTTTTTTTATTCAAAATGGGAACAAATAACTTCGAGCCCATGGATCTTAGGTATAATTAAAGAGGGAATGAAGATAGAATTCCTTCAAACCCCTTATGATTTCTTTTTCATAACCCGCCTTAACTCCATAGTTCAACAAAAGGCCCTCGAAGAAGAAATTCGGAGCCTATTATCCAAGGGGGTTTTAGTGGAGGTCCCAGAGGGACAGGAAAGTAGAGGTTTCTACTCTCCTTTATTTTTAATTTCTAAACCAGATGGCACGTTTAGAACAATTATTAATTTAAGGAAGCTTAATACGTTTATAAAAAATTATAAGTTTAAGATGGAATCAATCAGATCCACCATAAAGCTTCTCTTTCCAAACTGTGTAATGGCGGGAATTGACTTAAAAGATGCTTACTATCATATTCCTATCCATGATAGATACCAGAAATACCTAAGGGTCGCAGTGGTGTTCGAAGGCAGGTTCCATCATTTTCTGTATACAGCCATGCCTTTCGGTCTCTCTACAGCGCCAAGAATCTTCACCAAGGTGATGGCAGAGGTGATGGCCTATCTTCGCCAAAAAGACACTCTAATTGTACCTTACCTAGACGACTTCCTAATAATCGGGAACTCTGTCACCCAATGTACCAAACGTGTGGCTGACGCAATCTCATCTTTGCAGGATCTAGGCTGGATCATCAATATACAGAAGTCCAGACTCGTTCCACAATCCCTCCAGATGTTTTTAGGTTTCCAGTTAGAATCCACAACCCAGAGATGTCTACTTCCTCAGGTAAAGATTGCACTCACAAAAGGAAAAGTAGAGGCAGCCATAGACCACGCATGTCTCTAAGAGAAGCGATGTCGCTATTGGGGTCGCTAAATTCCTGTGCCCCAGCAGTCCGGTGGGCCCATTATCATGTCCGCACACTTCAACACCAGATCCTCCAAGAGGACAGGCGACATGGTGGTCACCTCGAGAGCAAGATAACCTTAACTCAGGAGGTCTTGGCTTCTCTAGAGTGGTGGCTAGAGGATGACCATCTATCCTCCGGAGTCCCATGGGTCATAGTACCATCTTGTATCCTAACCACCGATGCTAGCCCCCATGGCTGGGGAGCCCATATAGGGAATAGCTTTCGTCAAGGAAGGTGGAATAGAGAGGAAGGGGAATACTCGTCTAATTTAAAAGAGCTGACAGCGGTATACTATGCTCTACACCATTTTCTTCCACAGCTCCAACAGAAACATGTCAGGATCTTGTCGGACAACACCACTACAGTGGCCTACATAAACAGACAGGGAGGTACACGATCAGAGACTCTGATGTCTTCTGCGGCAAGAATCTTAAACTTAGCCGAAAGCTATTTGTTGTCCCTCTCGGCACTTCATATCAGAGGAGCGAACAACCAAGAGGCTGACTTTTTAAGCCGACACACGCTTCGGCAAGGGTAGTGGGGCCTCAGCCGCCGGATCTTCAAGGACATAGTAGCCTTATGGGGACAACCTCAGGTGGATCTCTTTGCCACGAGGGAGAACAGACAGATAAAAACATTTGCTTCCCTGTCTCCGTCAGATCACCCAGACATACTGGATGCCCTCCAAGCCTCATGGAAGTTCAAACTGGCATACGCCTTCCCTCCATTGATTCTCCTGCCACAGGCGATTCGGAAGATCAGAGAGGACAAGGCGAGAGTAATCTTGATAGCACCATTCTGGCCCAAGAGACCGTGGTTCTCATGGCTACGAATTATGTCAGTGACAGATCCTTGGGTCCTCCCTTCGATTCCCAACCTACTCTCCCAAGGCCCTTTCTTCCACCCCCAAGTGGACAGCTTACACTTGACGGCATGGAATTTGAAAGGCAGCTACTAAGATCAAGAGGGTTTTCTGAAACACTGATTGCTACGCTCCTGCAGAGCAGGAAGCCGTCCACGACCCAGATTTATACTAGAATATGGAAGAAGTTCCTACAGTTTCATATAGCACCCCATACAGCAGAAGTCCAGATAGTTCCTATTTTAGAATTTCTACACAGAGGAAAGGACTTGGGTCTGGCAGTAAACACACTGAAAGTACAGGTGTCTGCATTAGGGGCACTGTACGGCCATAATATAGCAGGAAATAAGTGGATATCACTATTTATTGCAGCCTGCGAACGAATAACACCAGTCCACATACCTACAATCCCCACATGGGACTTAAATCTGGTCTTAGACGCCCTGACGGGGGAACCCTTTGAACCGATAGACACGATATCCCTCAAATACTTATCGTTCAAGACGGCCCTCTTGGTAGCACTGACATCTGCTAGAAGAGTAGGTGATATCCAGGCCCTGTCCATAGATCCACCCTTTTTTCAGGTATACCAAGATAGGTTATTATTAAAGCCAGACCCCTCGTACCTGCCTAAGGTATCAACAAAATACCATAGAGCTCAAGAGATACTCCTCCCAACCTTCTTTGAGGATCCCTCCACTCCAGAGGAGCAGAAATTCCACACTTTAGATGTCAGAAGAACTGTCCTAAAGTATATTGAGAGGTCTAGGAGCTGGAGGCAGTGTAGGGCTCTGTTCGTTTCTTTTCAGGGCCATAAAAAAGGGTACAGAGTCACGAAGAGCACCATTTCCCGATGGATCAGGGAAGCCATTCGGTTAGCCTATTCCGCAAAAAATGAAAATCCTCCAGAAAGCATCAGAGCGCATTCCACTAGAGCAATGGCGACCTCCTGGGCCGAGAGGGGAGACGTTCCAATTGAAACCATATGTAAGGCGGCAATTTGGTCATCCCCTTCTACCTTCTATAATCACTATAGACTTGACCTTTCATCAACTGCTGACCTAAGCTTTGGCAGGACTATCCTTAGCACGGTGGTCCCACCCAGGTGATGGTCTCTGGAATCTCTCCAGTGGGTGCTGTCGTGGCGAAGGGTAAAAAGCCGGATTACTTACCGGTAATGCTCTTTTAATGAGTCCACGACAGCACCCGCTCACTTCCCTCCCTGCTAAAGGTATCGATAATAAAGTGTATCTGCTAAAGATGAATAAGTAAAGTTAGATATACAAAGACATTGCCTAATCCTTGGCGGTCCTCCTGGTACTCTGAAATACAAAACTGAGGAGGAAAGGCGGACCGCCCCCTTTTATCTTTCCTGTAGGGTTTCCTGTTCCAAATGGGGCGGATCCGATACCTCCAGTGGGTGCTGTCGTGGACTCATTAAAAGAGCATTACCGGTAAGTAATCCGGCTTATCTGGTTTACAATCAACAGTATCACTGTGCTTGATTGGCCAATAAACTTGCCTGACATTAACCCCATAGAGAATCTATGCGGTATTGTCAAGAGGAAGTTGAGACACCAGACCTGATATCAAAGCAACCTGGGCTTCCATAACACCTCAGCAGTGACACAGACTGATCGCCTCCATGCCACGCCACATTGATGCAGTAATTCATGCAAAAGGAACTCGGACCAAGTAGTGAGTGCATTTACTGAACATACATTTCAGTAGGCCAACATTTCGGATTTTAAAATCATTTTTTCAAGCTGGTGTTATAAAGTATTCTAATTTACTGAGATAATGACTTTTGGGTTTTCATTGGCTGTAAGCCATAGTCATCAACATTAACAGAAATAAACACTTGAAATAGATTACAAACAGAGTAATGACTCTATATAATGAGTTTCACTTTTTGTATTGAAGAAAGGAAATAAATTAACTTTTTGAAGTCCGTACTCAGACCACAGAAGTGTGAATCTAGTCTTAGGATTTGAGATAAATGTTAGCTCTTTAGGGCCTGACGGCTCAAACCCTCAATCGCTTGTAGCTAATAGCATCATGGTCTGTCTGAGGGACCAGAAAAGCCTGAGATAATACTGATAGGTTTGACCCTCCAGTCCAGCAGTTATCAATCCTGTGTACATGGCACCCTCTATAGCTGATAGTAAAAATCCCCACACTCTCATGGTCCGATCCTCCCAATATCTGAAACCTTTCAGTGTGGCACATCAACAGTAAAGGTGGCAAACAGTCTGAACTTTGTTTCGTAGCTTCCAGATCACTTCAGTAAAACCACCGATGCCGATCTTCTGTCTCTTCTCCAGGTTAATATCATTCCGATAATCGCTAAAGCTGACACCATTTCCAAGAGTGAGCTCCACAAGTTCAAGATCAAAATCATGAGCGAGCTAGTCAGCAACGGGGTCCAGATCTACCAGTTCCCAACCGATGATGATGCTGTGGCCGAGATTAACTCTGTGATGAATGTAAGTGTATCGTGGAAAACCGCTTCTGCACGATTAACCATGTGCTTGTCATAATGGCAGATGCCAGAATACCTGGATGACATGAACATAAAGTGACGTTTTCATTTTATAAATCTGTAAAAAAAAAATAAATGACATTTCTGGTGTAATATTTGCAGATTGTCAGTAATTCCTGATTTGGGCAGCGATGTAATTGTTATTGGCCCATCTCCACGTAGCATCCCCTTTTAAAAATCAAGCATGTTCTCCTCAGTTGTAATGTAAAGTACTAGATGATGATGTGATTGTGAGATCTAAACCCCTGCATATTGTGAAGTGTGAGCATAGGTAAGCACTCTGTGTAGTAATTACCAATATACTGATAGCTTATCATACCATTTATTGTGCTGCTGTAATTTCTTTTGGGCAGAAGTGTTATTATTTCTAATATTCAAAGGGAATCTGTCAGTAGGATCAAACCTCCTATGCCTTATATATTTGGGCATGTAGGTCATAGGAATTTTAATAAAGGCATATCTTGATATTTGTTATCCGATGTCTTATTCCAGAGAAATCCATGTTTATTAATATGCAAATGATCTGTGAAGATCTCTGGGCCGGACATAGATCTCCCTGAGAATCTGCCTCCAGAGCTTATTTGAAATGGAAGGAGCATTGTCAGTGTGAGACATGTAATAACTGACAGTCTGCTCTCCTGATCTGCAAGTCTCACACTGATAATTTTCCGTTTCATTTAAAACCAGGCCTGGCAGATTCTCCTGCAGGTCAGTGTCCGGCCCATAGCCCTGAATAGCTAATTTACATATAAGAAAACCATGGATTTCTCTGGAATAAGACATTGGAACGCAGATATCAATTTATCATGTTGTTCAGCCTCCTATGACCTCCATAAAGATTCCCTTTAACTCTAGCACTACTAACTTACTGCTCACTCATGGAGGTCTAATTTTCCTTTGTGTTCTTAGGCTCACCTTCCCTTTGCAGTAGTGGGGAGCACAGAGGAGGTGAAAGTTGGGAATAAGCTGGTTAGGGCCAGACAGTACCCATGGGGCGTTGTACAAGGTATGTAACCAGTCGTGTTTTTATTAGTTTCTGTCTAATATGGTCTTAAAGGGAACCTGTCAGGTCCCCCGCGCCCCCAGAACCGCCAGCCATTGTCTGCATATGTACATTCCTTGTCTAACATTCCCTTTATTACATTCCATACTTTTTCTGAAGATCCGTTTATGTATTTCTAAAGTTCGTTAACGATATGTAAATGTGTTTAAGTGGCAAAACTTGTCACAGTCCTGATATTTCTGGAGGTAACGGTATATTCCATGTTGGCTGGCCGAGTTGTGAATGTATGATATATAGATGGTTACTGACGTAATTTATTTTTAAAGCACCATTTAATACCATGGTGCTGTTTATGTGAAAATGGTTTACATGTGTATTATGTACATAATTAACTGCAGACGGGTACCGAGGGGGAGAGGACCCTGCGCTCGGAGGCTTACTATCTATCCCGAATAGATCTACTCTTTGGTGGATTTTCTCTTGAATTAATCTGTGGGACAGCCATGCATCATTAAAGGAAATCTGTCAGCGGGTTTTTCTATTTAATCTGAGAGCAGCGCAAAGCAGGTAGCCCTGAATCTAGGGATGTATCACTTGTAATGGTAGTTTCAATACAATTATTATTTATAAAGCACCATTGGTTCCATGGTGCTGTACATGAGAAGGGGTTACATACAAATTACAGATATCACTTACAGTAAACTAACTATGAGTGTTTTATTAGCAGGAGATTATCACTGCAGGACTAGATGTCTCTGTGCCACTAAGTCCAGCTAAACTGTGTAACCCTGCCTCCACCACTGATTGGCAGCTTGCTAACAACGTATTGTGTACACAGGAAGCCGACAATCAGGAATGTGGGTGCGGTTATGCATAGCTCAGCATTCCGAGCACTGCTACATCTACAACAGGGATTCTAACAAACTGCACCATGGAGCCCAGTAAGTATCACAATCACTAGCATTAGGATCTCTGCCCCTACATCATGTTGCTCCCAAATTCCATAGCAAAACCCTGCTGACGGATTCACTTTAAAGTAACATTTGGGTTAAAAGCAAACGTTCAAAGATCCTAAGACGTCTCTGAGAAAAAAGACATTCTCTGATGTCCATGGTCACTATCTTTTTTTTTGCTTTCCATGAATATGATTGTAGAAATATTGGACAAACAGCATTGTCTGAAGTACGGAATAAATATACAAATGGTTTAATATACTTGTATCATGTAGGTGTTCATGTATTATACCCATGTAGTATTATGTCAATTAAAATAATTAAGAGGACCTGTAATTTGCTGAAAAAATTGTTACAGACCTTGTAAAAATCCTTGAGTTCCTCTAATTCAGCCTCTCCTCTCCAGTTTGAGCTGCGGTTTTCCATACAGAGAGATTCCCATTTGTTTTTTCTGGAGAGCAGTATGTGAAATCTCTGCTTTGCAGTCTAACTGGGCGTTTCTTAACAATCTTCTCTGGGGCGTGTGCTTTCACCTCTGCCAGTCACAGCTCAGCATCTGATTTGGCGGCCACAGATTTAATTCAAGTTTTTTGAGCAAGCGACAGGTCGCCTTTAAGAAATCCTTCTACTATAAGACAAGCTGGAGCTTCTCCGATATATTTCACAGCACCTTTGCGTCTCGGTTTGGTGAAGGTTATTGAAAGAAATGGTAAAAATCTCTCTTCCCATTGATCTATAGTTGAAAACGAGAGCCACTGTGACTTTGTAAAACTGCGAGAAATGCTGATCCGGGTGAACATGGAGGACCTGAGAGAGCAGACGCACACTCGCCACTATGAGCTGTACAGACGCTGCAAGCTAGAAGAGATGGGATTTAAAGACACGGACCCTGACAGTCAGCCATTCAGGTTGGTATGGGGGGGAGGAAAACCGGGTAATTATACAGATCAGACAAAAGAACCCGCCAGAGAATCCTGGCACTAAAGAAAAGTCTAGATCTGTGTAACCATATGGCGGATTAAAAAAACAAACCCCTCAATACTCGGGGAAGCCGGAGACGTGAAGCGAGAGCAGAAGCTGTACACTTTTGTCCCAGTGGCGGCTCCTCTTTAGTTGGCTTTTATGTAACTGCAGGGGTGCCGCCATGTAAACTCTCACCGCGCCGGTCTCATGTAGTATAGCAGTGTATCTGACGGTAATGAGGCTTTACACACCGCAGTCACATGAAATACTGTTCTGTCTGCTGTGGTTAGTCTTCAAGAGACGTACGAAGCCAAAAGGAAAGAATTTCTTGATGACCTGCATCGGAAAGAGGAAGAAATGCGGCAGATGTTTGTGAACAGAGTCAAGGAAACGGAGTCCGAACTAAAGGAGAAGGAGCGTGAGGTTGGTAACCCTCTTACTACTTCCATCCTTTCAGGTACAATATGTATGAAGGCATTAGTGGACAGATTAGGAACGAATTTGGAAATGCAGAGAAAGGGGACTTATTGTCCCTGACTGGGGGAAGTCTCTAAAGACCCATTTCTATGTGACACGTGGATATTTTGTACAGGGATTTAGAAGTGGTTGTCCGAGTAGTGGACAGTCTTGAATTTTTATTTTCTGTCAATCTAGTGCCAATATTTCTAAGCATTAAAAAATGGAGGTTAAATGGAATCTGTCAGCAGGTTTTTGCTACGCCGTGTGCGAGCAGCATAATGTGTAGACAGAAACCCTGATGCCAGCTATGTCACGCTGCTACTTGCTGCAGTTTTGATAAAATCCCTTTTATCTACTGTAGATCTACTAGTTCTCTTAAGGGCGCAGTCAGACAGACGTATAAAATGCATGAGGATCATATCGCAATGCTCGGACTGGCCGGCGGCTCTCCTGACCTGGGCGTGACAGCTACATAAAAATATATGCTACCTTTTTCGGGTTAGTGATGAGTGAGTATAACACTCGTTGCTCGGGTTTTCCATGCTCGGGTGTCCTCCGAGTATTTTGGCGTGCTCGTAGATTTAGTTTTTGTAGTCTAATCTGCATGATTTGTGGCTGTTGTACGGCCTGAATACATGTGAGGAATGCCTGTTTGTTAGGGAATCCCCACATGTATTCAGCCTGTCTACAAGTCGCAAATCATGCAGGTAAGATGAAGAAAACTAAATCTCCGAGCACGCCAAAATACTCGGAGGACACCCGAGCAACGATGCTACTCGCCCATCACTAGTTCGGGTCAGAAGAACCGCCAGTCCGACCATTGTGATGCTATAGTCATCCATGTTATAAATCCGTCTAACTGAGCCCTTATGCTGAGCTGTGTATAACGACACCACTAATTGACAGCTTTTGGCATATGCTGTGCATAGGCAGGAATCTGTCAATCATTGATGGGGCTTACATTGCTTGTTAATATGTAGGACTACATGGTCGAAGGTTTACTAGTCTTCCAGTGACCGTAAACTGCTAATAAAATGTTGGTTGTTATAAAATCTACACTAAGAAGCCTAGTAAGTTCTCATCGCTGAAATCAGAGTCTCTACCCCTGCATCATATTGCTCTGATTAGATAGCAGGACCTGATGACAGATTACCTTTAAAGAAGGGTTACGTGACAAAAAATGGAAAGCGGTGCCATTGCCGGTCTACGCGGCCCGACCATGAATAGCTGTGATTTTAGCTTCATGTTTTCCCATTGATTGGTCAATACTTGATAAATCAATGAAAAAAAATGTGTAATCTAATGGAAATAAACACAACTCTTCCAGCTACAAGAGAAGTTTGCACATCTAAAGAAGATTCACCATGATGAGAACAAAAAGCTGGAAGATAAAAGGAAGGATTTAGAAGAAGAGATGAATTCATTCAACAGACGGAAAATGGCCGTGGAGTCGCTGCAGTCACAGTCGTTCCAAGCAACGTCTCAGCAGCCTCTAAAGAAGGACAAGGACCGGAAAAAGTAAGTGCTTGTAATGACCCTCTGCCTTCCCTTCTGGCTACTGAGCATGTTCTGTTCCTCAGACCTAGACTGCCAATTCTTTGTGGGCGCAGATCACTCAGCCTTCTGCTATCTACATTGTGTGTAGGGAAGCGCTTTTCATGAAAGGGTTAAAGGCGGCCACTGGACATTACTAAGAGACCCTCCTCAATGAGAGGAAAGCTGCTAACAAAAGTATATTTTATATGTAATGGAAGCTCATCAAATATCAAGAACATCAAGAAACCTTAAACATTTATATAGATATTTAAAAATGGAAATAAATCCAAAGTAAACACACAAAACAACAACAAGCTATAGATGATCACTGATAACCGCCCTACAGGTACCCTAGCTACCTTGCAGCAGAGGTTGGCACCCTAAATCTAGCAAGAAACGGCGCCCCAGCTCCACGACGGCAGTCTCCGTGTGTCCCTGAGAATCATTGGGTTTGGAGATAAAAATCAGTCATTCCATACATCAGGTCTGCCCTGCATACTAAATAAACACAAGAAGAAAGAAGGGTGGATAGAGAAGTTGACTTCTTCTTAATCCAGGAGGAACTCAACTGGTTATTTTATGGGTTTACTTTCCATTTATTTCCATTTTTAAATATATCTAATAAAATTGACAATTTTTAAGTGTTTTTTTATGTTCTTGAAAGCTGCTAATAAACATCAGCTTGAGGTGGTCTCATACAGAGGTGTGTTCCTACGGAATCATCTACAGCAGTGTTCCCCCAACTCCAGTCCCCAAGAGCCACCAACAGGTCATGTTTTCAGGATTTCCTTAGTATTGCACAGGTGAGAATTGCATCACCTGCTCAATCTTTAATTCCATCACCTGTGCAATAGTAAGGAAATCCTGAAAACATGACCTGTTGGTGGCTCTTGAGGACTTGAGTTGAGGAACACTGGTCTACAGGAATGTTTGAAGCCAAAGCATTTCTACGACTTGGGCTTCATTCACACAGTTGTATCACAGGTTCATGTTGTAAGAGACTGGGATGGGGCTGCTACATAAGTGCATGCAGCCTCACTGAACCTCTGTGAGCCTCCGACCTCATAGAGGTCTTTTCTGGGCATATTGTGGTATAATCATTAACCACATGGTCATCACGGGCAGTCGGGATCTATACCCTTCTGTTCTCAGGAATGTTGGGCTGTACTCCCAGCTTTAGCAGCTTTTGGAATGTTCAGGTCAACGAATGGAGAGACAAAGGGAAAACCAGCTCCTCTGGCTTAAAGGGGGGGGGGTGTTCAGGAATTAGTTTTTTTTCCCTATGGGGCTAAGCCCTTACAATCTGGTAGTTATCTACCTCTTGTCAGCAGAGCACCTCTACCTGTTCCGCTCTGCTCTGTCGACCGGACATCACAGCCGACATGCTGATTGACCGTTGGATCCCCGCAGTTAGGCAGCAGGGAGCCGCTGAATCGCCGGCAAGAGTGGTCAGCAGAGATCTATGTCAGGGCAGGTTCTTTTAATTATTTTCCTTTTTCTTTTTTTTTTTTTTTACTTAATTTAAAACTAGGAAATCCCTAATAATGTGCAGGCAAGAAGGCGGAAGTCCATCAGTGCCATCAGGACCAATATTACATTAACATTTGCTTTTATGAGTTGTCCACTTCCTTTTGTTTTCTGTTCAGTTTTGACATCGACTGTTTCCTCCTATATTTATTTTGCTTTTATGTTCTTCTTTTCAGTTAAGACGCACAGACTTACATGTCAAGATTGGACTTGCAGGTTTCATGTCATTACATTGCATGAATTCTTCCCTTCCATCCTAACATTGTATGCGTGGACCAAAGCAGACAGACTCCCTGGATACTGCCGTTTACATCGCACCCCGTCATTTTACTCTGTGCAGGAATAGTGTCAGTCTGATTAATTCTAGAAGCTTGAAGCTTTCTAATATCTATGCAACACCGAAAGTGTATTTAAAGGTCTCCCCAGCAGGTCTACCATGTGCATCATACGAGGCGCCGGAGACATCCGGGATGTTGGACTGTACTCGTTTCTGGCTGGTAGATAATCACAGAGGGTAGAAATTTTCCTTTTCATTGTTATCGTGACCATTCCTAAGAAAGCAATATTTGAGTGTAAACCTTGAATTCTGAGAGCCCTTACTTGCCCGGTAAGTAATAGAAAGTGTTTTACTCCCGTTATCCATAATAGAAATATTAATAGGATAGTGTAACTAAAAATGAGTGCAAGGCAATGACTCTCTAAAAAGGGTAATGTATCGCACACAAATATATACGAAGCCAACATCAGAAAACGATATGGAAACCCTTTTTGGGAGCATTGTTTGTTTTTCCTAAGTCTCTATGTATCCCACTAATTACCTAATGAGTGAACAATGAATCTGTCAGGGCGCTCTTCTGATGGCAGGGTGTGTAACACATTGAACTTTTTTTTGCTGATTTATGAACACATCAATGTTAAACATGGATGTGGTTGTAAACCAGTAGAAGAACGAGAAGGTTTTGTTATGTAACCCTTTCTCAGAACTTACTGACTGATTTACCGTGAACTCATTTGGCAATCTATATACTGTGATTCTGGATTCATACATTTAAGTGAAAAAAATAGCTCCCCTGAAGTGTCTATATCCTTTACAACAAACTCCATGCTTAACTCATCATTGCCAATTTCTGATGGCTTGTGACAAGCTGCATTCACCCACTATTCTCTTTAAATTTTTGTGCATTTTTTGATGCAGGATATTTTTGCTGCTACGACCAAAACGTGTATTTTGAAAGTGTTATCCTGGGAAAAAATATCGATTTGATTTCTTTTGTAATAGGGAGTCAAAAGTTGATTAATTGGCATAAGACCCTTAGGACCTTGGGTTTATCAATAAAAAAGGGAATGTCATAGCCTTCTCATTTTATCTACCTGCAACTCATCCCTAAAGGGAATCTGTCAGCAGATTTTGGATACCTCATTTGGGAGCAGAATGATGTAGACAAAGAGACCCTGAATCTAACGATGCATCACTTAGTTTACTGAGTGCAGCCATTCTCGCACAATAAGAGTTTTTAGAGTTGGCAATAAAGCAGAACTGAGAAAGCTAACCCTGCCCACACTGGGTACAATGTCTATAGACAGTGAGCTGCTCATCACAGGAGGGGGCGTTGCCAGACCAGGAGGCACATATGGAACAATCATTGTAGGCAAACAAAACTACCGAGCTTGATAAGTGAGGCATCCATGAAAACTGTGTTTTAACCCCTACCTCCTGCTGTCTTCAGATCACATGGCCAAAACCTGCGGACAGATTCCCTTTAAGTGATTTTGCTGATCAGTAGGTTTATTGGTGCTCAGACCCCCAGTAGTCACACATTGATTGCCCATGTTTCTCCCCAAACACTTCTCTATAAAGTAGACGACAATCGGGAAAAGCGCATCAGCTGCAGTTTTATTGATATCGCCGTGTACAGATCTATCGAGATGTTTGTTTTGTTTTTTTTTGTTTTTTATCTATGCTTCTATACATTAATTGTATAAAATATTTAAGCTCTTAGTGAATAAATTAATCCTGTGTAACTTTTTAGATTTGATATATTTTGGCTGACATTTACTAGTTTATAATATACACATTTCCATGGAGAAAGTTGCTTGACAGTAGTTATGTGACATTTGCTATAATTTAGAGGGGGGGGGGGGGGGTGCAAAACTTTTTTTAAGTAATGTATTTTATACATTTTGCATCCAGTGACTTCAATGTTGGGGTAAATACATTTTTGTAAAGCTTCTAGTTCTCTACGTGATGCACGACTGCTCTTTTCTGCTACTATTATGCTGTTACCTTTTGTATATATTTACAAGGCAGCGGAGGTTCTCTTCTATCTGTTACCATCTACTGAGGGCATTTACGTAAAGGCAGGTATAGATTTTAAGTAGTGACTGACTGTAAGTTGCCCACCCCAGCATATTTTCCTTCCACCAGGAAACAATAGAGAATTATCAAGAACCTTCAGCATGGGTGCATTATATCCCTAAATTGCAAATTTAGTATTTGTGTCCAAACACATAAGCAGGCAGAGCCCACTGATATTAAGGCTACAGGCACCTTTGCACTGATTTTATTTTTAATTATTATTACTTTCAATATTAAGATATTTTCTCAATAGTCCATTATATTTTTCGTAACATTTTTCTGCTGAAGAGGCTGTAACTCCTTCACGTGGCTGGTAGTGCTGAGCGAGTGTTCTCAGATAAGGCATATATGAGCATGCTCATGTGCCAGCGGAGTGTCTTCGGCGTGCTCTAATGATCAAGCCCCCACGTTTGTTCGACAGCTGCAAGAATTGCCTGTTAGACAAGGGGTTGCAGCTGTCTAACAGCAGCTGTCTAACAGCCGTGAGACATGCAGCCGCGAGAACGTGAACATATTATTCGAGCGTGCCGAAAGACGCTCATTATCAGCACCTTATAGTTCTACTAGGCCAAGATTGAGCCTATGGTGAACAATTTAAACTGCAGATGGGTCTGAATTACATACACTATTCTCAAAGCAGCAACAAAAAACACACAATGATATAATTTTACTTTTCGGTGTTTTTTTTTATGATTCCCCTTTACCGGGTCAATAATTTCCTGCGTATTGTTCCCATAGCTTACGGTACTTCCCATCCCAGTTTGTTTATCTTGCAATTTATGGTGCTGGATTCATTGACAGCTTTTTTTTCCTTACTTATGTGTTTATTGAGGTGTATATTGTGTTATATAACATTGTTTTACTCACTTTACAGTGGCCAAACATCACTTGTAAGACAATACATTAAGGTTTGCTTTGTTATTATTGCCATTGTGAATTTGTATTTTATTTTTGGAGATTCACTTCTCTTTGTACTTTTATTTTTGTTTCTTTTTATTAAATGTCACTTTTATTTTGCATTGTGTTTGTGTTTTATTTATGCCATAATTCATTCAGGTAGTGTTTGTGAATAGACGGCCATGACTCTGAATGACTGGACAGAATAACTCCATAGTATTCACATTAATGCTGGGTTTACTTGCGTATACCTCAGCTACATGCACATTAATTAAAAAAAGACTGAAACAATGATTAACTACCCCGCAGTAAATGAATAAATATAGTGCATGAAAATAATATACCGTACTTGGTTAACATGTTTTTTCTATAAAAAAAAAAAAGCCATCCTGCCTCTTCACGGTGACCATAATTGGGACAATCCTAACTGATATTAAAAACCTTAACGTTTGTCAAGTGACATGCATGTGGATAAGGACTCAGATGGGCTGCGCATAGCTAGTGGACACACATACATGAGACTACATCAGTATAATGCCCAGCTCAAAGGAAAGGCAGGCCACACCTTTTATATGCACAATATGCAAACAGGAAAAAAAAACAAAGGTATGAACTGGGATATAAAGTGGTGTGCATGCAGCGTTTAAGCGTAAGTTCACACTGGCCTCTGAATAGAAAAAAACAAAGACAGAAACAAAATGATTTCATACCCTGCAGTAAATAAATAAGGCATAGTGAATGAAAATAATAAAAGGTACTAAGTTAACGTGTTTTTAGGTAAAAAAAAAAATGCAAGTCATCCCACCTCTTCACGGTGACCATAATTGGGACAGTCCTAACTCTGATACTGCACGCTATTTGGCAGTCATTCAATGACCATGATTCCCTGCACATATATCATGTTTTCACCAGGTCCTGTCTGTTTTACTTTGACTGATGTGCTACCAATGACTATTTTTAATCCGGCTTCAAAATAATAGCACTCAACGAACAAGCGTTTTGCTCATTGGACGGGTGTTTTCTGGCATACTTAGACTGACTGACAGTCGGGAACGAGCGTTCCTAGGAACATCTGTACCCACTTCTGCCCCGCTAAATGCAGCCTAAATATTATATGGTTGATTATCTGGTTACAATGGCACTTTCCAAGGTGTGGAATATTTTAAGCAGCAAGTGAACAAGTCCTTTCTTGAAGGTTAATGTGTTGAAAGCTGGAAAAGTGGGCTAGAACCCTAACAAAGAAAGGGGCCTAAATGTGAAGCTTAGCTGACTAGGCTGAGATCTCTTTGGGTGATCCCTGCATGCGAAGGCTAGAACCTACAAAAAGTGGTCCAAGGAAACGCTATAGATGGGCAGATGACAATGTCGAAGGCTCCGGACTCAGAAAAAACTGAGCCATCCGGTGTGATTCCACAGCATGAAACGGGTAATGCTGGCAGTGATGGTTGTAAGAACGATCAGTCCATCATAGCTAGCGGTGTAACTGCGGATGGGTCAGAGTTCCCATGCTGACTCCTGCACTGGGCACATGAGCATCAGAACAGGAACAAATCACATTTTCTTGCACGTGTGTGGTTTTTACTTTGGTATGTATCGCCTACCCATGGGTAGTTCAGATAACACCCACCTACAACTGTACCCCTAACGGCAGTGACTGCCTCACTATCAGAATTTTTCAGGAATGGTTTGAGGAATCATAAGATTGAAGGGGTTGATGTTTGTAAGTGAAAAAAGCTACATACGAGGGGCGATCCAAAAGTAATGATAATCAATAATAAACGCAATGAATATAGTCAAAAAATGTTTTTATTCTTCTACATAGTCTCCTAACAAGTCTATACATTTAGTCCATCTCTTTTCTAAACTTAGAATTCCCTTCGAAAAAAATTCTTTATCTTGACCCTCAAAAAACAGCGGTTATCACGTCGCTATTGTCGTCAAATTTCTTGCCCCGGAGGTGTTCCTTGAGCCGAGGAAAGAGAAAGAAGTCACTGGGGGCTAGATCTCGCGAATAGGGGGGTGTTCCATCAGTTCAAAGCCCGCTTCTTGAATGGTAGCCATGGCAACTGCAGCTTTGTGAGCCGGTGCGTTATCTTGGTGAAACAGCACTCCAGCCCGCAGTTTGCCGCGCCTTTTCTCCTTGATAGCCTCCCGCAATCTTCTTATTTGTTCTGCGTAGTAGGAGCCCGTAATAGTGGCTCCCTTCTCCAAATAGTCCCCCATATTAATTCCTTCAGCATCCCAAAAATGGACGCCATAACCTTCCCTGCTGAGCTTGACACTTTGAATTTCTTCGGCGTCGGTTCGTCGGCTCGTTTCCATGTCATCGATTGTTGTTTAGTTTCGGGATCAAAGTGATGGATCCAGGTCTCATCCATGGTCAAAAAACGTGACAAAAAATTCTCCTTGTCTGCTTGGAACTTTTCGAGATTTGCTATTGAAATGTCAACTTGTTTCTTCTTTTGCTCGTCGGTTAACATTTTTGGCACCCAACGCGCGGAGACCTTTCTCATATGCAAGTCTTTTGCAAGGATTCTTTGAATACTGCCATATGAGATCCCTGTGACCTCAGCTACATGCCTGATAGTCACTCTTCGATCTGCCAACACAACTTCTTCAACTTTTTTCACGTTTTCTTCATTGAGGGACGTGGATGGGCGTCCTTCGCGATGTTCATCTTCCGTCGATGTTCTTCCCAGCTTAAATTCCTTGGCCCGGTGTGCAACTGTGGAATATGGAGAAGAGTCCCCCAATGTTTCCACCAAGTCGCTGTGTATGTCTTTGGTAGACATTTTTTCAAGCAGAGGTATTTGATGACAGCTCTGAGCTCGTTTTTTTCCATTTTGATGTTCACTCCTTGGCAGTTCATATTCAAATGAATGTAGCTCCTGGGAATCGTGGCCTATTTAAGTGATTTTTTTTTTTTCCTGGACTAGTGGGTACCTAACAGAGAAGAAAACATTTTATTTTAATTTGTGTGCAATAGAAATAACCGATTATCATTACTTTTGGATCGCCCCACGTAAAGTAGCCACAGGCCTCCTCACTGCAGCCATGCCTTCAAGGGACAAGTCATTCAGTGCCGACATAGTACAGGCGCTTGGTGCACCATGGCGGAGGCCATCATTTATATACACCTTTACCACCTGCTTGTTTTCCATCTATCTAGACCGCCATTAAGAGGTTTTTTCCCACGTATAAGAAACATTTTGCTCATATAGTGGCCGTGATGCCCTCCGCTGGCCACAATCTAAACAGGTGGCTAGATTATTTGCTTTATAGCTGCTGCTTTCACCTTCCGTCTACGAGGAGTGGTTTTCGGCCATCTTTACGGAGATGTGTAGACCCTTATTGACTAAAGGCCCCGTCACACTAAGCGATATCGCTAGCAATATCGCTATAACGTCACAGCGATATTGCTAGCGATATCGCTATGCCTGATACCTCCGACCAGCTCCCCCGCTGGTTATTGCTGATCGCGCGACAACGTCCTGGACCGTTTCTCGTCGTCAGCTTCCTGTGGCGCCGGCGAGTGACGCGTGGACGCGGGCGGGAGGACGCAGGATCGCCTGGTGTGACAGGTAAGTAGCGATCCCCGTCCCCAGTGATGTCGCTGGTGAGATCTGCCTGTGTGGCAGCTCACTAGCGACCACTTAGCGATGTACCAGCGATCCTGACCGCGTCATATCGCTGGTCGGGATCGCTGGTGCATTGCTAAGTGTGACAGTACCTTAAGACTGGCTTCTTGTACACCAGCCTAGAAACACCCTGTTATCTGATTAATGTTGCCCTAAGGTCAGGAGCATGAATTGCCTATAAGAAGCCTGGCTGCTTATAGATTTTCTCTGAAATGCCTGGACATTTCAGAGAAGATCTAGTTATCCGATCTGGCCGGGGACCAGACAGTCCCGTGCCACCTCCGTCGGGCTCTTCCCAGCAGCAGGTGATTGACAGGTAAGTCCGTCCTATTTACATGCCGAGAGACCTGCTGTGAAGCGTTGGCCGTGAGCGCCACCGGACTTGTCTCATCTCTGCTTATGTGGATATGCCGAATTCATTCTCTTTAGTGAACCTGGCGCATCTTCCATATACAGTTTGCATTTGTTGACATTTACACCACATTTCCGGTATAAGCTAGGATTCTTTTGGGCACGCTTGGCTCCATACATTGATTTGTCACTTAGTAGAAACCCTCCGCTGATTAATTTTACCCCATTGACCCAGGTCACCTTTCATTGGGTGAAGTAGTTAAATCTGTAAGGCAATGGTTAGCGCTAGGAATAGTGGATCTGCATGCACACTGACTACAATGAAGGAGCCAATATGTGCAATGTGCTAGAATGCACGCATTGAAAGCAATTCCGACATGTGAGAACACAGATGCTTGCAGCTGCCATCCACATACTACATACACGCGGCAAGCGCCCTCTAGTGGCTGCTAATTGTCATGTTTTAAAAGTCTATGCTACTAGTGATGAGCAAATATGTTCAGATAAGGTGTTATCCGCACACGCTCTTGTGCTGACCGAGTGTCTTCGATGTGCTCGAAAAATACATTCGAGTTCCTCTAACAAGAAGGCAATCCCTGCATGTGTTGTGGCTCTCGTATGGCCGCGAGACATGCAGCCATGTTATTCGAGCACGCTGCAGAAACTCAGCACCCGAGCATGCTCAGATGACACCTTATCCGGGCACACTCGCCCATCACTATAGACTGCATGTCTAGCTTTTATCTGTACTCTGATGTTCTCTATTCCCTGTGCGAGTATGGGAGCTGAGAACATCACGGAATCAATATTAGATTGACCACCTTTGGCTCTTTTGAAGCCAGAGCTGTTAAAGAAGAGGTGGGAAGATGGAGGGAAAACAAGAAGGTGGTAAAGTATCTAAATGATTGGCCCCACCGTGGTGCACCGAATAGTGGGACTCAGTTCGAGCAGTCATTCTGTTTAATGCAATGGCTGGAGCTGCTTCTCTTTGGTGCGGCTCTGACATTAGGTGGTGATGATGTTGCTATTCCCAACTGCTTTTCCAGGTTTGGAGCGCATGGTAAGTTTTGTAAAGAAC
This sequence comes from Dendrobates tinctorius, assembly GCF_039654945.1. Lineage (NCBI taxonomy): Eukaryota > Metazoa > Chordata > Amphibia > Anura > Dendrobatidae > Dendrobates > Dendrobates tinctorius. The sequence goes on along the minus strand of NW_027361669.1, from coordinate 5,520,472 downwards.
TTTGTAGTAGCGATCTCCTTAAAGTGGGAAATTCATCATAACATTTATAGAACTTAAGCAGGGGGAGGTCTGTAGTATACAGTGGGGAAAATAAGTATTTGGTACACTGACTATTTTGTAAGTTTTCCCACCTACAAAGAATGGAGAGGTCTGTAATTACCGTAGGTACTTCAACTGTAAGGATAGTTAAAAAAAAAGTCACATTCTATGATTTTTACATAATTTGCATTTTATTGTATGAAATACGTATTTGCTACCTTAGAAGACAAAACTTTATATTTGGTACAGAGACCTTTGTTTGCAATTACAGAGGTCAGACGTTTCCTGTAGTTCTTGACCAAGTTTGCTCACACTGCAGCAGGGATTTTGGCCCACTCCTCCATACAGATCTTCTCCAGATCTTTCAGGTTTCGGGGCTGTTTCTGGGTAACATTAAGTTTCCGCTCCCTCCAAATATTTCCTATTGGGTTCAGGTCTGGAGACTGGCTAGGCCACTCAGGGACCTTGAAATGCTTCTTACGGAGCCACTCTTTAGTTTCCATGGCTTTGTGTTTCGGGTCATTGTCATGCTGGAAGACCCAGCTACGACCCATCTTCAAAGCTCTTACTGAGGGAAGGAGGTTGTTGGCCAAAATCTCACGATACATGACCCCATCCATCCTCCCTTCAATACAGTATAGTCATCCTGTCGATTTTGCAGAAAAGCAACCCCAACGTATGATGTTCAGCCCACCATGGTTCATGGTTGGGACAGTGTTCTTGGGGTTGTACTCATCCTTCCTCCAAACACTGCGAGTGGAGTTGATACCAGAAAGTTCTATTTTGGTCTCATCTGGATTGTCCAGATGGTCATTGGCAAATTTCAAACAGGCCTACACGTGCTGACATGAGCAGGGGGACCTTGTGTGTCCTGCAGAATTTTAATTCATGATGGCGTAGTGTGTTACTAACAGTAATGTTTGAGAATGTGGTCCCAGCTCTCTTCAGGTCATTGACCAGGTCCTCCCTTGTAGTTCTTGGCTGATTCCTGACCTTTCTCAGAATCATTCTTGCCCCACAAAATGATATCTTGCATGGAGCCCCAGACTGAGGAAGATTGACAGTCATCTTGTGTTTCATCCATTTTCTTATAGTTGTGCCAACAGTTGCTTTCTCACTAAGCTGCTTGCCTGTTGTCCTTAGCCCATACCAATCTAGTGCAGGTCTACAGTTTTGTCACTGTGTTCTTACACAGCTCTTTGGTCTTGGCCATGGTAGAAAGGTTGGCGTGTGTGGACAGGTGTCTTTTTTTATACAGTTAACAATTTCAAACAGGTGCAATTAATACAGGTAATGAGTGCAGAGTAGGAGGGCTTATTGAAGACACAGGTCGTGGTGAATTCTTATTTCATGCATTAAAATGCAATTTTTTAAAAATCATACAATATGATTTTCTGATTTATTTTTATATTCTGTCTCTTCCAGTTGAAGTATACCTACGATAAAAATTACAGACCTCTCCATTCTTTTTAGGTGGAAAATTTGAATTGTCAGTGTATAAAATACTTATTTTCCCCACTGTATGTCATATAGCACCCAGAGAGAATGCTGTGTGTACATCACACAGGGTACACTGAGACTGTGCTGTAAATACATCACATAAGAAACAGATTGTATCTTTTATATGATGTATATACAACAGTCTCAGTGTATCCTACCTGATGGGTTCACTGAAATTGTATATTCATCACAAAGGAGACACAGGCTGCTGTCTGTCTACATATCATATAGGTGTATAGGCAACTCTCAGATTGTACTATTTCCTTTGCAAAGGAAGCACTGTGTCTGTATATACAGTGGTTACTGAAAGTATTCAGACCCCTTTTAAATTTTTCATTGGTAAATTTGGTAAATTCAAAAGTTAACTTTTTTCTCATTAATGTACACTCTGCACCTCATCTTGACTGAAAAAAAAACCAGAACTGTGGAAATTTTTGCAAATTTATTAAAGAAAAGCAAATATCACATGGTCATAAGTATTCAGACCCTTTGCTCAGTATTGAGAAGCACCCTTTTGAGCTAGTACAGCCATGAGTCGTCTTGGGAATGATGCAACAAGTTTTTCACACCTGGATTTGGGGATCCTCTGCCATTCTTCCTTGCAGATCCTCTCCAGTTCTGTCAGGTTGGATGGTGAACGTTGGTGGACAACCATTTTCATGTCTCTCCAGAGATGCTCAATTGGGTTTAGGTCAGGGCTCTGGTTGGGCCAGTCAAGAATGGTCACAGAGTTGTTCTGAAGCCACAACTTTGTTATTTTAGCTGTGTTCTTAGTGTCATTTGTCTTGTTGGATGGTGACCCTTTGGCCAAGTCTGAGGTCCAGAGCACTCTGGAAGAGGTTTTCAAACAGGATATCTCTGTACTTGGCCGCATTCATGTTTCCTTCAATTGCAACCAGTCGTCCTGTCCCTGCAGCTGAAAAACAGCCCCATAGCATGATGCTACCACCACCATGTTTCACTGTTGGGATTGTATTGGACAGATTAGCAGTGCCTGGTTTTCTCTACACATATCGCCTAGCATTATCACCAAAAAGTTCTATCTTTGTCTCATCAGACCAAAGAATCTTATTTCTCATAGTCTGGGAGTCCTCCATGTATTTTTTTTTTTTTTTTTTAAAGCAAACGCTATGCGGGTTTTCTTATGTCTGGCACCGATGAGAGGCTACCGTCGGGTCACTGCCGTAAAGGCCGACTGGTGGAGGGCTGCATTGATAGTTGACTTTGTGGAACTTTCTCCCATCTCCCTACTGCATCTGTGGAGCTCAGCCACAGTAATCTTGGAGCTCTTCTTTACCTATCTCACCAAGGCTCTTCCCCCATGATTGCTCAGTTTGGCTGGACGGCCAGGTCTAGGAAGACTTCTGGTGGTCCCAAACTTCATCCATTTAAGGACTATGGAGGCCACCGTACTTTTAGGAACCTTGAGTACTGCAGAAATTCTTTTGTAACCTTGGCCAGATCTGTCTCTGAGCTGCTTGGCCAGCTCCTTTGACCTCATGATTCTCATTTGGTCTGAAATGCACTGTGAGGTCTTATATAAACAGGTGGGTGCCTTTACAAATCAAGTCCTAACAGTTTAATAAACACAGCTGGACTCCAATGAAGGAGTAGAACCATCTCAAGGAGGATCACAAGGAAATGGACAGCACGTGACTTAAATATGAGTGTCTGAGCAAAGAGTCTAAATACTTACGACCATGTGATTTCAATTTTTCTTTTTTAATAAATTTGCAAAAATTTCTACATTTGTATTTTTCAGTCGATGGTGTGCAGAGTGTACATTAATGAGGAAAAAAAACCTTTTTTTTAATTTACCAAATGGCTGCAGTGAAAAATTTAAAGGGGTCTGAATATTTTAAGTACCCACTGTAGATTGCATAAAAGCAGGAGAGCCTACCTCAGCTCACAAAGATGTCCTGGTACTGGCCAGCATCAGATGTAATTCAAGGTTGTGTCCGCCACAGTGGCGTTTACTAGTGAACGCTACATGCATGAGCGTACGTTCTACAGAAAAATGAAAGGGCCAGTGGGCCAAAGTATCGGCTGAGCACCGGACAACATAACAGTGCAAGCTGGAGGTTTTCCACCCTCTTGTTAAAAAAGGAAGCAAAAGAAGGTAATGAATAGACAGGGGTGAATATATTGGAGTGGAGTTGAATTATTTTAAAAAAAATTGTTCCAAAACAACAATGATGGCTGTCTGCCATTTGCTGAACTGTAGTGGGCAAGCAAAAAACCTACCTCGCTGAGACAGTATTTACCAGCCACATTTTGCAGAGCAGACAGAGCTGAACAGGTTGATATATCATTTTGTGGGTAAAGACTCTGTATCACCGGTGCTTTGTACAATTACATCCCTGCTCTTCCTCAAGTCAAGTGGGCAGTCCTAATCAGTGATTGACAGCAGTCTATGCACACTAAAGGTCCATTATTCTGCAAGATAATAGTATGAGTAATACTAGGAAAACTTGTTTCATGATTACCTTGCAGTGTTAACAGATTAACAATAGTTACACCATGGACATGTATTTGTTTTCCAAAATTGCATTCAAAGTGTGTCAACCTCCCCATCATAGACAACATGGTTACAGACCTGTAAGGAATAACTATAGCAGGCCATCACAACGTATAGATAGCAATGAGAAGGCCTTGGGGTTAAGAATGCAGTATACATTAACTGAGGAACCTTGAGGTTGTGTGAAGAAGGAATACATGCAAGACATCCAGCACACAGAAGTGGGTTTGAGCAGGAGAATCATATAGTCACATGGGATTTGTGGTATAGTAGTGAGGCAGACAAATGGCAGCGCCCGGGTACCTAATTACCTGTGTGTAGTCAGTTGTGTCTGTTGGGAATAGAGGTATGTTCCAGTCTCTTGAAGTTAGCAGTGGATGCCGGATCAGAAGGATGTCATCAGGGACTCGCCCCTCAATCCTGGAAATTCTTCACTTGGCAGGTGACATTACTTTCAAGGGACTGTTGGCACAATGTGTCATGGTTGCTGGGGAAGCCTGCGCATGCATAGTCGCCCATTGGGAGGATTAATGTTGAATCACCGGGTCATGATAGAGGATATTAGCGAGTGGTAGTAGATGATGTCAGGGGGATTCAATAAGTTGTATTAGGCCGGGATCACACGTGCGAGAAACTCGGACGAGTCTCGCATATTAATACTCGGCACTGCTGCCGGCACTCGGATCGGAGCGTGCGGCTGCATAGAAACACATACAGCCGCACGCTCCGCTCCCGAGTGTTGGTGGCAGTGCAGAGTATTAAAATGCGAGACTCGTCCAAGTTTCTTGCATGTGTGATCCCGGCCTTAAGGAGAGGATGGCAGAGGAAAGAATAAAATGAATAAATGAGGGGGCAATTTGAGAAAAGACCAAGGGGTAGACAGGGACTCACTGTCAAACTAAGGCAACCTATTCATACTGAACAAGTAGAATCCTTTGCCTTTTCTTGATGACGGACCTCTTGAAGGACTGGTTTCCCTATCAGATCTAGAACCTCCTGCTCTAAGGCTAGTTGCTTCTCATTCTTATTGTCCTTGGGGGTCCTGTTGAACACGAATCCCTTGGTTTTACTCCTATCTTCCCCACATATCCTGGGTTCTGGGGGGGCTTTCTCCAAATAAATTTCTTACTCCGAAAGGACTTCTTTTAAGAGCGATTGGGAGAGGATAGGGAAGCATTTCTCCGCTTTAACCAGAATATCATCAAGCGTGGGGCCAAACAAAAACTCGCCCTCACAGGGGATAGAGCAAAGCCCTGACTTTGTCTGGAGATCTCCTTGCCAACACTTAAGGGCCCGTGACACATAGCGATATCGCTAGCAATATCGCTGTAACGTCACTGGTTTTGTGACGCAGCAGCGATATTGCTAGCGATATCGCTATGTGTGATACTTACCTCCGACCGGCTCCCCCGCTGGCTTTCGCTGATAGCGCGAGAACGTCCTGGACCATTTCTCGTTGGGCGCTGTTAGGAGTGGCGGAAGGCGCTAAAAAATATAAATTAAGTACCTTCGCCACTCGGGGACCACCATGCAGAAGATGTAATAACTGCTGCTAGGTGACGGCAGAGCAATCTGGCGGTAATGTGCACAGGGGTTAATGGCACCCAATGTGCACTGCTCAGACTCTGTTAAACTCACAGAGTCACAGAAACAAAACACAAAAACGCTGAGTCTGTTTAGGACACAGAACTACAGCGCTGCACCCGCGGAAACTGGTCACAGGAGTAGCACTAGATGGCGGTACTTACTCCGTCTAGACCTACTGACAAGGATCGGGTGTAGAGCGCCGCAACCGCGGACGCACGCAGAGCTGCAACTGCAGCGCAGCAAAGACAGTCGCTGTGAATACACTGCTAACTAGCAGGCGCAATGCTTACGCTAGGCTGCTGAGGCAATGGAGCAATAGCGCGCTGGCGCTGATACTGGCAATAACTCAGGCACTCTCACAAATGTAGTATCAGAGGGTAGGGGTTTCCAATGAGTCATTCACCAGTCCATGCATACATCACCAAACATACAGCAGCAGTATGGCTATACTAGCGCATGGCGGAACAGCCATGCACGCTTTTTATAGCGAAAGGGACCTTCCTGAAATCTCTAGGTCTCCAAGAGGAGCCAATGGGATCTGACACAGGACCTGAACACCTGACTCCTGAACTCCAATAGTAGTTCGTCCCATGAGCATGCTCAGACGCAGGAGTAGAGGACTTAGCCTCTGGAGAGAGTTGCCGAAAAGCAGTCTCCTCTACAGCAGATGAAGAGGATCTAGATTTCAGCAAAGGAGAGGCAGAATCTGACTCCTAACAGGCGCTTCCTGCTGGGCTTGCTGTGGCGCCGATGAGCGACGCGGGTGGGAGGACGTCAGGATCGCCGCGTCTGACAGGTATGTCGCTGGTGAGATCTGCCTGTGTGGCAGCTCACTAGCGACCCTTAGCGATGCACCAGCGATCCATATAGTTGTCGGGATCGCTGGTGCATCGCTTAGTATAACAGTACCCTTAAGCCAGAGGGCTCGTCAGGCTGCGTTGGAGAAGGCTGACGATTTGGCAGCCAGCCTGATCGAGTCGGCTGATGCCTCTGCCAAAAAGGCAGCAGCTCCTTTCATTACAGGGATGGAGTCTAATATAGTGTCCCTAGAGGTTTTCTCCCTTAACTGTGATTACAGCTGGTCTAGCCAGTCCATCAGAGATGTGGCTGTACAGGTGGCAGCTACCACAGGTTTTAACCCTCACCCGACGGCCTCTCAACAACCCTTCAGTAACATATCTGATTTTTTTTGTCCATGGGATCCTTTAACACCCCCATGTCCTCAAAGATAAGGGAAAACCTTTTGGAAGCTTTGGCAATTGCCACATCCAGTTTTGGTGCCTTCTCCCAAAAAGAACACGCTGGTTCCTCAAATGCATATTTCCTCCTTGGGGATAGAAGGCCCTTTCTCTTTGTATTTTTCCACTCCTTTTTAATTAGGGATTGAATTTTCTTATTTAAGGGGAAAGATCTCTTTTTTGCTCTAGCCCTTCGAACATAATGTCCTGTACTGATTTTTTTTGACTAGGGTCTACCAGCCCCATGGTGGCCCTGACCACCTTGACGAGGTGGTTTCTTCCAAGGGGAAACAGCTGCGACTACTCCTAGCCACGGATGATGATGATGAACTGGATGTATCAACGTCCCTTTCTTCACTCTCCGCACTACTAGACCCGGGCTCATGGGACCTGTCTCTAGTTTTCTGCCATTTTTATCCCCTTATTTTGAATGGATCTAAAGGTATTTTCTACCTGCAATTTTCTTAAAGACCTAAGATCTGAGGCAAATCTCGGGGTCTCTTCACAGATTGTCTGTTCTATGCAGGAGTTGCAGAGTCTTTTTTTCCCTCACATAGTGGGTAACTCTTCCTTACAGAGTGCACAAAATCTTGTGCTTAGTTTTGCCCATACTTTTCCTTCCCTAAAAAGAGAAGAGAACAGGGGGGACCCTAATTATAAAGGTAGACTTTCATGTAGATCACTTACCATTCTGACGGAAGAGGGGGAACCAGGTAAGGAGGATGAACCATTCTTGTAGGTGGATTCTCTCTTGCGCTGGACGCCACACTGGAGTCCTTGCTGCGCTGGGACGATCTACCCGAACGCCCACTCCCACTGTTACCACACTCCTGGTGATGGGAAGAGTCCACTTGATGTCCTGTTCGTTTTTTCTTTTGCTGTGACAGCCGCTGCTGCTGTCGTGACCGGCCCTGTAGAGCCTGCATCTCCGGATGCTCCTGATCGTTCATGGCTAGAAGATTGCCAGAGCTCTATTAGAAACACTGCATTTAGTGCTTCCTGTGTTTAAATTTGCTTCTGGCACCTCCTTCCCCCTGCTGTCTAATGTGCCATCTAAGGCCGCTTTCACACTTCAGGCTTTCGATATCCGGCATGGTGCGGCAAAAAAACGGACTTCCGGATGCGGCTGCAGACGCAGACACCGGATCCTTCTTTCTGCTGGATATATTCCTGGCAGAGGTTTCCAGGCATGCGCAGTGCGAAAAACCGGTCCGGCGTTGGGAAAAGACGTTGCATGCAACGTTTTTTTCAGACGCCGGACCGGCTATTTTCTACGGATCCGGAAAAAAACGGATGCGCCGCATTGCCATCCGGCGCAATGCGGCACCAATGAAACAGCACAGGGAAAAAGCCGGATCTGGTCGTAACAGGTGCCGGATCAGGCAGTCCGGTTTTTCGCCGCACCATGCTGGATACCGATAGCCTGAAGTGTGAAAGTGGCTTAAGACGCCCGCACACCCTCCCTAGCTGCCTCCAGGAGAGGAGGGGTGCGGTGCATCCACAGACAGAATCCGGCCCACCGATGAGGACACGCCCATGCCCCGACTAGAGTACCCAGTTATGCATTGCGGCGCCCCCGCATCATAGGGGCTCACAGGCACTAAATTCCAGAATGCTGGGCACACGTTCACCAGTCTCAGCCCCAGCAGCTCCCTGTAGTCAGGATTCCCAGTGCCGGTCCGGAGAAGAACTTGGGAGAGGCAGCATGAAGCGACCCTCTTCCCTGCCGCCTCTCTACGCACACCCAAGAGGCTCAGTGACCCCAGCGGTGGTGCTTCAGGATGCCGCAACAGACGAGGCAGGGAACCCCCGCTGCCTGAATCGCTCTGGCTGGGCCTGGCATCCCACGATGATCCACCGGTATATTCCTTGTAGGTATGCCAACTGTAGATTCCCCATCATGGACAGGAAACCAATTGAAGCGGGAGATTGGTACCGCCCTTTTATATCTGTAGGTTTTCTGTCCTTGAAGGGCAGATCCCCTCTCCGTGGTGAAGTCATGGGGAAGGAGAAAATGTAAATCATATTTTCTTCACTGCCCAATGGTATAAAATTCTGTGACACACCTGTGGTGTCAATCTGATCGCTGCATTCCTAGATGAATTCATTGAGAAATTGTTTGTAAAATGGGGTAACTTATGGGGGGATTCTGTTGTTCTGGCACCTAAGGGGCTTTGCCAATGTGACATGACTCCCTCAAACCAGTGCAGCAAAATTTGCACTATAATATGGCACTACTTCCCTTCCGAGCTTTGTACTGTGCCTCAAAAGTAGTTTGACAACATATGGGGTATCGGAGAACTCAGGAAAAAATGGACCCCAAAATTTGTTGTGCAATTTTTCCTTTTGCCCTTGTAAAAATACAGAATTTGCGGGGATAACATGATTTTTTTTTTTTTATTTTCACAGCTGTACGTTATAAACTTATGTGAAGCACCTGTGGGTTCAACGTCTCAATATAGTTAGGTCCATATATATTTGGACAGAGACATTTTTCTAATTTTGGTTCTAGACATTACCACAATGAATTTTAAACAAAACAATTCAGATGCAGTTGAAGTTCAGACTTTCAGCTTTCATTTGAGGGTATCCACATTAAAATTGGATGAAGGGTTTAGGAGTTTCAGCTCCTTAACTTGTGCCACGTTTAGTCTTTAACATTATGCTACCCTTATCTGACATAAGTTTAGCTACATCAGGGACTGAAGGGATAGCCATCGTGGAGCGGGGGCGCCATTCCGCTGACCAGTAGGGTGCCATCCTCCGCTGACAGGAAGGTTTCCAGTCACAGGGAACAGTATAGTCGGGTACTCATTTGTTTGCACGTCACTTTATGTCTCGTGTTCTCAGCACTTGTTTTTGCACCTTTGCTATTGTTGCCTATGATTCTACTTACACCGTCGACATCTTTACTCTCCTTTCCTGGTCAAATGAGTGACTGTATGCTGCACCAGTCCAGGGTTATTTAGGCGTATCAGGGTCAGCCGTCGTGGAGCGGGGGCGCCAACCTCCGCTGGTAGGTAGAAATTATCAGGGCCCCAGTGTAGGGCCACCATCGGTGACAAGTTGTTGGTATTTCTGCGTGGTTGTCTTGTTTTTAGAATTTTTGAATAAAGGTTGTACCTAATAATCTGAATATTTGCATAATTTTGGCTCCTTCCATACTTATATTTGATTTTTGAGCTTACGCTGCTATTTGGTATAGAACACTCAAAAACCGTCTTCAAAAATTTAGTCTATGTGAACACGTTGCAGATTTCGTGCATTTGTCGCATTTTTTTTTCTGCACACTTACCCTTATCGGTATAATATTGTGTATGAGGTCCTCCATTATGTCTAATACATAATTTTGGTTTACTTAAAATATGCTATATATTTTTCAATTTTGCCTTATATACACACACTATTCATTATACAGGAAAACATGTGTTACATTTTGCTTCAGTTTGGAATGTTTTATTGTCACCCTTTTTATCCCCTATTAGCTGCCGGCATAGACATCGGGTGCTTATCTACAGCAATCTGTAATGCTGTAGATAAGCCCCCGATGTAACCTGAAAGAGAAGAAAAACAAGTTATATTATACTCACAGAGGTGGGCGGTCCGGCGCCTCCCTTCTTCATGCGATGTCCTCTTCTCCCGTCCTGAAATGGCTCCAGCACATTGCTCTGTCCTGTTGAGGGCAGAGCAGAATTCTGCAGTGCGCAGGCGCCAGACCTCTCCCGACGCCTGCGCACTGCAGGACTCTGCTCTGCCCTCAACAGGGCAGAGCAGTGTGCCTGCGCCGAAGCCATTACAGGATGGGACGTCACCGCATGAAGGGAGGCGCCGGACAGGATGGCGACACCCATCGGACCGGACCGCCCACCTCGGTGATTATAATATAACGTGTTTTTCTTCTCTTTCAGGTTACATTGGGGGCTTATCTACAGCATTAGAGAATGTCTATGCCAGCAGCTGCAAAGCCAAAAAAAGTGACAGATTCCCTTTAAAGTGGAGTAAATGTGTGACAGCATTGTTGTCAGCAGAATCTGGGAGTCAGAGATGGTTTCAGGGGTCTTCCTCCTGCTGTTCTTCTATTCAGCACTTTTCCCATCGATTTGAACATTTTCTCTGCCACCAGACCTCTTTGTAGGGTCTGCCGGAAAAAAGCTCAGCTTTCCCGTTGACTCCCATTATACAAATAACGAGCATATGAATATATTAAGAAAAAAAAATAAAAAAATTGCTCGGTTCAAGCAATGAGCATTTGAGAATTTTATTGCTCGCTCATCCCTACATTTCATAACTTTCCCAAATTCTTTTGCACACATTTGCAACACATACTTCATTGTACCCAATTTATTATATATTTTAGGAGTCTGTCCATTTTACACCACAACCCAGAGTATAATCATTAGTGCAGCATTTAGGCCTCATTCAGACATCCATTTTTCATGATTAGAACTCATACCCATTATAGTCTATTAGGACACGTTCACACTATCAGTATTTGGTCAGTACTTTACATCAGTAAAATTTTTAAGCCAAAATCAGGAGTGGAACAATCAGAGTAGACGTATAGTAGTAGATACATGCGCACAATTTCTGTATTTATCACCCACTCAGGATTTTGGCTTACAAATAAGGATTTAAAATTATGAACAAATACTGAACACGGCCTAATGTCAAATATTATTGATTAGCCTCAGCTCAATCTTCTCAATACAGATCTGTGTACGTGCGAGGGAAAGACAACCCCCATCTGTGGACGTCGGGCACTCAGACCATCCTCAGAGTCGGTTTCTAACCATTTGTGCAGACACATGCACATTTGTGGCCTGCTGTAGGTCATTTTGCAGGGCTCTGGCAGAGCTCCTCCTGTTCCTCTTTGCACAAAAGGCTGAGGTAGCGGTCCTGCTGCTGGGTTGTTGCCCTCCTATGGCCCCCCTCCACATCTCCTGGTGTACTGGCCTGTCTCCTGGTAGCGCCTCCGGTATCTGGACACTACGCTGACAGACACAGCAAACCTTCCTGCCACAGCTCACATCAATGTGCCATCCTGGATGAGCTGCACTACCTGAGCCACTTGTCTGGGTTGTAGAGTCCATCTCATGCTACCACAAGTGTGAAAGCACAACCAACATTCAAATGTGACCAAAACATCAGCCGGAAAGCATTGGCACTGAGATGTGGTGTGAGGTCCCCACCTGCAGAACCACTCCTTTGAGGGTGTCTTGATAATTGCCAATAATTTCCATCTGTTGTCTATTTTATTTGCACAACAACATGTGAAATTGATTGTCAATCAGTGTTGCTTCCTAAGTGGACAGTTTGATTTCACAGAAGTTTGATTTACTTGGAGTTATATTCTGTTGTTTAAGGCTAAGTGCACACGTACCGGAACTCTTGCGGAAATTACCGCGAGAATTCCGGAATTCCAGTCCGCGGGAAAATCGCATTTTAAATTCCCGCGATTTTCCCGCGGAAAAACTAGCATTTTGCAAGTGTAATTAGCGTGCAAAATACTAGCGTTTTCCAAGCGATCTGTAGCATTGCTTGGAAAACTAATTGACAGGTTGGTCACACATATCAAACATAGTGTTTGACGAGTGTGACCAACTTTTTACTATTGAGGCTGCCTATGCAGCATCAGTAGTAAAAGATAGAATGTAAAAAAAAAAAAATAAAAAACCGTGTTATTCTCACCCTCCGACGTCCCGCGCATCCGTTCCCAGTAATCCTTTGCGAAAATGCCCGCGATGACGTCAGTTCTCGCGGGATCGCGACGTCTCGCGGTAATTCGCGATGACGTCGCGTGAATGACCGCGAGAAGGGACGTCATCGCGAGCATTTTCGCAAAGGATTACTGGGAACAAGAGCGTGAAGAGAAGTGGGAAGGCTGCGCGGGACGTCGGAGGGTGAGAACAACAATATTTTTTATTTAAATTCTATTTTTTTACAGAGATATGGTACCCAGAGCCCGGAGGACAGTCTTCTCTCCTCCGGACCATGGGTACCATCCGCAATTGTTCTGCTTACTTTCAGCATGGTGTGCACAGCCACATGCGGGAAGTAAGCGGAACAATGCATTCCTATGGGTGTGGGATCGCCGCGATTCCGCAAATTAATGAGCATGCTGCGGTTTTTACCGCGAAGCGATTCCGCCGCGGTAAAAACCCGCAGCATTAGCACAGCATTGCGGAATCCCATAGGAATGCATGGGATGCTTATTTTTCTCGTTTTCGCGGCAAAATCGCGCGGTTAAAACCGCCGCGGAAACGCGAAAAAAACGCCACGTGTGAATTCAGCCTAAGTGTTCCCTTTATTTTTTGACACAGAATCTGTTAAGAGTGAGGGAAAATGGCCTGGTCAGGAACTTGTTAATGATTGGCATAAAAAGGGGTATTGGCAGTCATGAGGAGTTATCAATTCTGGCAAAATGTTAAGACTTCACGTAGAGAAAAAACAATCCTTCCTAAAATGATAGTTATTTAGATGTGCAGAGTAGTTACATACGACTGTTGGTACAATGTACACTTTTACAAATCATGAAAACAGAGGTGGCAAAAATATCAGTGCCGAGAACCTATTAATAGATAATATATCCCTTGGGATAATTTATTAAACACTATTACTATGCGGAACAAAACAAACCAGGACACTTTGTGTTATAGGCACCAGGTTTAATGAAATAGGACAGTATAGCCGACATGATTGGAATTAGTACATAAGGATTTGCCTATTACACAACTCACAGTTTAGGATGGGTTTTATAAAAAGCATAAAATAAAGTATTTTACAATCTACCAATATAAAAGGACGTCATATCTGTAACGAAAACGCAGAAAAGCATACAGTACATGAGAAAACCTTACGCACCGCACCCTCTGTCTTGGACATCAGTATTGCACCGCATGAAACTACAAAAATACAACATAGGGTGGGGATTTACCCGTCAAAATTCAGAAAAACAACCATACTTGGGAACTTTGTAACCATTTTCTTTTTTTTTGGACAACAAAAAAAAACAAAAAAAAAAAAACACACATTTATGCACAAACACAAAATAACCAGCTGCCTGCTGTTAAAATACAAAAAAGGTGCAAGGCAGTCATGTGATAAGTATACTTCACTGGTACGTCTTAATAAAAAATACTTAACCTATCAGAATAAAATATACAAACAAGATATAAAAAAGTAACAATGAAAATGCAAAGACACGTTCAACCACAGAACGCATTTACTGCGGACCTCCGACAGTGAAAAAGCCGCACATTAAAGGGTGCAACTCCCCCCAATTCCACACTGTCGATCTAAAAAGCGCAGCTCCTGTGGATATATTTCACAGTTGTAGAAAGTCTTTAAAATCTCAGCAGTATGCCGATTCTCTGCAAGGGAATCCACTGTGTTCTCGCAGTGTGGGAACTTAGTCTAAAACGGAGTCAATGCTAATTAAAGCAACCAGATTTTTTTTTTTTTTTTTAGACGACTAAATGTGATCTATGGTTACCATAGGCAGCACCAACTGAAAAGAAGGAGTTTATATATTTAACTTAAAAGCAATATTAAAAATATTAGGAGTAATTACCCATTAAAAAGACAAATGGGCCCGATTAATTATTGATTTGCGACTGTCTAGTTTTTTTTCTCTTTTTTTTGCCTTTGCTTCTTGTTAGTTTGTACCTTAGACTTTAAAAGACTTATTTTAAAGGCGTTCCCCTGTGTGTTTTTTTCTAATGCTTGTAGTTGTGGGCAATGTTTCAGTTGATTCAGGAATGCCAACTTAACAAGTCACTAGATTTAATTCCTAGAATTTTTGCAAAAACAAAAAAAAAAAAAAAAAAACAGAACACACAACAACCCCAAGTAATAAATTAGGCCCCAATAGCTTCTCAGTATAATTGATCATGAGAGTGAAATACAGCATTATGAGCAAAGTTTCAAAACTGGAGCACAGAAGGGGATGCTACCTCATTTTGGGACTGTGTTTTCACGATGAGCTTTTGAGGTTACGGAATTTCTGCACTTGTTCTTGCTTTTATTTTTTGCATTTACTGTGCAGTTTAACATGCATTTTTATTGCGTTTTTGACGCTGCAGTTTTTGTCTCTTTTGGTATATCGTTCTTTATGTAAAGTGGCTTTGCTTTTTTTCCTTATACTTCCTAGCATTTGGCTTTGAAAAAAAAAACTTGACATCCACATGTGCGGATTACATGAGTGTGCATTTTTTACTTGCAAATTTTCTGCATCGAATGTAAATCTATGGGGAAAATCTACACTGAAATCTCAGCGCTTCTGTAAGAGAAATTGACATGTGGATTTAAAATCCACGCCGCGGGTCAGTTTACACGGTTAAAAAAAAAATAATAATAAAAAAAAAAAATTCTATGAATTTCATCTGCTTTGCTGGAACTGTAAGACGCTGCCTGTTTGATGCAGCGAAAATACACGGTGTGAGAAAAGCTCACCGTGGGAAAGCAACGTTACGCCCTTTGGAAAATGTAAGCAGGACCTTAAATCCTTACTATAGACAACTAATCCTCTATTCCTTGGCAACAGTTTTTAAGCATTTCAGCATGAAATCACTTCTGCTCCCAGATAAGAAATCCCCAAGCGTCAGCACCCAGTATTAAAGTCGCAGTTGAGGAAAAATGGTTGGCCTACTACATGTCAGATAACATCCATTGTGACACTGAGAAGAGCAACTAGTAGCTGCATTAACCACATTTCCTGCAACCCCTGTCCATACGCCCCATTAGGGCATGTTAACATTGTTCAGGGGGGACCTCACACTAAAGGACCCTATTAGAAGTCAGAGCAGAAAGCCAATGAGTACATGTTCTGGTGGTCTAGCTCCAGCCATGTACTAAATAGTCCTCTAGAGCCAAGTGTTAGAAGCTGGTAAAGGTTTTTGGAAAAGGGGTGATCTTTGGAACCAGGGTCTCTTCCTACATTATACCGGTCTCAGATGAGGTAGCAAAACCTGCTCCCTGCTGACAGATTCCCTTTATTACAACATTCGGATCAGCCCAGTTCACTGCCCTGTATAATTAAAGACTAGCGTAGAAGAAACAGATTTAAAAAGAACAAGCTCTTTGAAAGGCCAGTGCACCATAAATACATTCTTCAGAGCACATTTGGACGCTTTACAGTCGGAATGGAAGAAGGGATAAACCTGCAGTGCAATAGTGGCAGCATGTCAGCAGCAGAAACTCTAGTCTGGCAATACTAGATGACAGCGTGCCATGTCTGAAGAGACTAGGGGAGAAAGAAAAGAGGAAAAAAAAAAAAAAGAAAAAAGTAGATGCACACACGCACCATATTGCTTTGGCACCTGCAACTTGTAGAGGCTATGCACCGAATTCTACAGGTTGCCTACTTATCCAGGTCGGGCACTGTGAGAGGGGGACATGGCCCACTCTCTTCTGCCACTGTCTGAGTCTTCCTCTCCATACGATCTTCATTGTACAGATGTCTAAACCCATCGTAAAACTCATCGGTTTCCATTACAAGGATGTCCTCACGAGAAGGCTTGAAATCTTGTGCGACAGCCTGGTTCCTTTTCACTGCTGGAAGACAATAAGTGACTTGATCCCCAATGTGGGTCCAAACGTCTTTTTCAGCAGAAACGAAAATGTACACAGGATTAGATGGCGTTTCAAGGCATCGATCAACCAGCTCCTTACAATGAAAGAACTCAGCACTGTCAACCTGCAGAACAAAGATTAGTTTTCAGAATGTCACTAAATTAAAAAAATAAAATATGCAATTAGTACAAGAACGGAATAGAAAAGATTGTCAGAAATTGAACCATTAAAAGTAATGACAGCTTAATAAATTCAGGACCCAATTTTCAATTTTTTTTTTTTAAATTATTACATTTGAGTCCTGATTTAAATGGATTGCCCCCCTTATATAAACCCAGTCTTAAGCTCTATGTTTCCTCACTGTAAAATAACAACACTCACCTTTGTTGCTGGCGCCATTCCAGCAGTGGCTTTATGTTACGCGATACCGGCTGCCAATCAGCACTGGCTTCCTCAGTCTCCTTTAACCACGAGACATCTGGAGGAAGTCAGGGCTGCTCTCACTTCCTCTGAATGTCAATTACATCTGTAGGATACCAAAGCCAGCACTGATGGGCCCCGCAGGGATCACGTGACATAATCAGCATTGAATTTAGTCTCCTATGGACGTAGTTTACGTCTGGAGGAAGCAAAAGCAGCTGAAGTTCTCGCTTCCTCAGGATGTCTGATTTGTTCGAAGGAGGGGGGAGAGTGAAACCAGTGCTGATAGGTTGCAGGGAGAGCAAGTGCTGATACCACAAGAATGGTGCTGGCACTAGAGGGTGCAGCCAGATGGCCATATAAGACGATGATCGCATCACAATGCTCAGACTTCCCAGTGGTTCTCCTAATCCGAGCGTGACAGCTTCCATGTATTTTTCTGCAGCTGTCACATTCGGTACAGGAAAGCTGCCGTCCAGTTTGTGCACTTCAATGTGATTGTCATCTGTGTTATACGACAGTCTGACAGCATCTTAATGGTTATTATTTTACTGGGGGAAGGAGAATCAGAAGGGATTGTCGGCATAGTGGACAACTCCTTTACACATGGGGTTGTCAAGTAGTGAACAAAATGGCCGTACCCAGACAAATTTTGTTACAATCCACCTATTTTGGCAAGAACTGGCTGACCAGCTAATGTTTATGGAGGTACCCCAACTCTCAGTTCATGACAGATGTCAGGAAGAGAAGGATTGAACATGTTGGATTTTGTGCTTTATGCCTTTTCTGATGACAGATACGATGGACGCCACTAGACATGCAATCTTGTTGTAGAAGGCTGGAAGAGCCTTTCCCCTTAGGTTTCCATGTTATGTGGAGAAACCTCCCTTAGTACTCCAAAAAGTGATCAGTCTACAGTAACTGAGTAAATAGAAGAGAGAGCTGGGAACGGAAGAGAGGAACACAAGTAGGAAGAAGTAGAGCTCGACAGAATGTTCCGAGACAATCTAGGTGATGTGTTGGCAGTAAGAAACTGAACCAAGGTAATAACACAAGGACTAGTCTGCTTACCCGAAGTGTGAGCAATACAAGTAAATTAAATCTTGCTGCACTCCTATAAATTCATATCTATGGTCACCAGTTAAGGAGTTGTCCACTACGCTGATCACTTTTGGCTTGTTTCGCCCACACTTCCTTTGAATGGCTGAAGTAGTGCAAGAACTGTAGCCCATTAGCAGCCACTGATTGTTGTGCGATGTGAACACTGCATCCAATGTTACAAGACTTGGGGAAACCGGTCATCAACATCGCAGAAATGGTGCTAGTGAGGATGTTATTTTTATTTTACACTGGGATATACAGCATGTAAGAAGTGGTTGTCCGAGTAGTGGACAAATCCTTTAAAAAGGAGCTGTAGTGAGCTTTTCGTTTAAGTACAAAGTTACCTTTTTTTCCCCCTCCTCCAAGAAGGAGGAGTATAACGGGGTAAGTCCTACTAATAGCGGCTCCTATCATCAGTGTTCTTTTAGTTGTTGAACACGTTATGCTTCATTTATCCAAACTGTTTAAAAGAATTGTGCTTCTTCCCCATTACAAACAGAGCTAGATTTGATTGTCATGGTCAAAATTTTTATAGTGAACTTTTTTTATAATCTGTCCCACTCCATTGGTAAGAAGGGAATTTTTACTTGCAAATAAAGTGTAAAACAGCAAACTCTGTACTTGCCACAGATCTCTTCACTACTGCTCCAGTCTCAGTTTTATGGCTACTGTGAGATGTAACGACTACGGTGCACATCACCTCTGCAGCCAGTCACTGACCACAGTGGTTCTGAGGACACAGCACGAGCTACTGAGCTCAGCGATTAACTGCAGAGATGATGTGCACTGTCACATCACCACCGCAGCCAAAAACACAGCCTAGGACAGCAGTGGAAAGCAAGCGATGGAGTCGGGGAGGACCAGTTTGTAGTTTTAGAAGTGTGTAATTGTTTGCGCACAAGTTATTTGAAAATGAAAAACTCCCTTAACGGCTAAAAACAAACCGTAGGCAAGAGTTAAAAAGCACGGTGGACATGGCCGATTTGCACGTTGACCATGGATCAGTCATAAATTTTGATTTATCATATTTAAATGAATAGAAAAAAATGGCTAAAGTCAAAAACACATTCCTAAATACTTTACACTGACAAAAAACTGTTTAAGAATACTACTAGGACAGATGCCTGTGAAGACAACCAAACCCTTTAATGCTACTGCAAGCAAAAAGGATCCACCAGTTTAAGAATAAAATCAATACATATTTCGTGAAACAAGATTAAAAAATATATTAATGTAACAGAGCAAGTCACTATGCAGGCAAAAACATATTAAGGGGATCAAAATGGATCATTATTCAATAAGAAGCTATAATGTCTAAATAACCTATTGACAGGCAAAAGAAAAAGGGACTTGTGCTACACTTATAATATTTATTAATAGACCACACCAGATATTAATTAACACTAAGAGCCCAAGGCTGGGTTTTCAATTCATTCAATCTGGCTAGTCCTATCATAAGACTGATAAAGTGCTTGCTAGTGCATGAGCCGTTTTAAGAATGCCCAAAACAGAAAATGATCAATCCTTACATTAGCGTGTGTGTACAAATCCCCCAGGCCAGGGGTACATGTCTCCAGAAGCACGAGCGGGGCAGGAAGTGTGGACACAATATACTGGGCTCTCTAAAGTGCAGGCATTACACTAGCAGATTTGAAGTTTTTACTCAACAACTTCCACTCCTGTTTGTTTCTGGAAAACACCCTTGGAATCAAAATGGTCACTAAACCGGTGGATAAATTTCCAGAATGGGGCAACTTGAGGGAGGATTCTGCTCTTCTGACACGTCAGGGCTCTTTCTATTTTTCTACACACTACTCTAAGGTAATTTGTTCTCCAAGAGTCAAATAGCACTCCGTCCTGCCAAAGTCTCACCGTATGGCTAAGCAGTACTGTACAGCCACATGCGGGGTATTTCTACGGTCATCAGAAATTGTTGGACAAATTTTGATGCCTTTTTTTTACCCATTTCATGGTGTGAAAATCTAACATTTTGGGCTAAAACATTTTAGTGGTAAAAATATAATTATTCTTTCTTCACTGCCCAATGGAATAAAATTGTGAGGGTCATGCGGTATCAACATGCTTACTGGATCTCTAGATGATTTCATTGGGGGTGTAGTTTGTAAAATGGAGCCACTTATGGAGCTGTTCTGGCACCTCAGTGGCTGTGCGCGCCAATGTTACATGGCACCCTCAAACCATTCCAACAAAATCCGAACATCAAAATATTGCGTTTTCCCTTCAGAGCATTGCACGGTGCCTCAAAAGTGGTTTTTGACCACATATGGGGTATTGGCATACTCAGGAGAAATTGCATTTCAATTTGTACTGTTCATTTTCTCCTATTATCCCTTCTGAAAATTAAAAACTTGGAGCCAAAGCAATATTTTTGTTTTGGAAAAAGATAAAGTTTTAGATTTACTCAGCCTAATGTTATACAATTATACAAATCACCTGAAGGTTAAAAAATGCTCATTACACCCCAAGATAAATTCCTCAAGAGGTATACCGTAGTTTCCAAAATGGGGCCACATGTGGGGGTTTCTGCTGTTTTGGCATGTCAGGGCATCTTCAAATGTGATATGGCATCCTCAATCTATCCCAGCCAAAATTGTGCTCCAGAACTCAATTGGCGCTCCTTCCCTTCCGAGTGCCCAACAGTAGTTTTCCACCAGATATAGGGCATCTTTGTACGCAGGGGAAATTGCCCAGCAAATTGTAGTATCCACTTTCTCCGGTTACCATTGTGAAAATGAAAAATAATTTTTTACCACTCAACGTTAGAAAATTCTGTGACACACCTGTGGGTTCAAGGTGCTCACCAAAGATCTAGACAAATTCCTTGAGGGGGTCTAGTTTCCAAAATTGAGTCAATTGTGTGGGGTTCCCACTGTTTAGGCACATTAGGAGCTTTGCAAACGCGATATGGCATCCGCTATCCCACCAATTTTGTGTTACAAAAGGCAAATGGCGTTCCTTCCCTTCCAAGCCCTGCTCCCAAACACTAGTTTCCCCCTCATATGGTGTATCAGCGTACTCAGGAGAAATTGCACAATAAATTATACGGTCCACTTTCTCCTGTTACCCTTGTAAAAATGCTAAATTTGGGGCTAAAGCAACATTTTATTTTTGTAAGAAAAGTTATATGTTCAATTCTCAAACTTTATGCCAATTTCCAATATTTTCGCAAAATATTGACCTAAATTTACCACTAACATGAAGTACAATGTGTCATGAAGGAAAAAAAAAAAAAAAATCTCAGAAAAGCATTCCAGAGTTACTACCTCAAAGTGACCCTGGTGAGAACTGTAAACTTAGGCCTTTTCAGAAAGGTGAAAACAAGGTTGGGGGCTGAAGAGGTTAAGCCCTTGGCCTCTATAGTTTCAAGTTTCTGAAATGTTATGTGTCACAGATGTGGGGCGGCAGAGTTGGCATTGTAGGATAGGCCCTTTCATTAATGTTGCAGATAATGGCTGACGAGCTCATGTACCGGTACTTACTGTTCCCTTTCCTAAACCCCCACCATGTTTGTCTACAGTAAAATGCTCATTTTTGGATAACGGCCTTGTCTACCTACCTTTGTTTTCTCCAGCAGTTCAGTCCTAACTGGAAGCCAGTCGGGGGTCATTCTCTCCAACTCCAAGGTGATAATTGCCAAAGCCAGGGTGGAACCCCTAAACTGCAACAACTGGTGGCATGCCATGCAGTGCTGTAGCTGCCTCGTCAGGAGCGCTACGTGGAGGGAAGGATTCATCTGAGAGAAGCCACCAAACACATGAGGCCAGCTGGACATCACCATGGCATGGAACTGGGGAAACAAAAGCAAATGTCTACATTGACGGTCTTTATCTTTCACTTACGGTGACCAAACAGCAGAAGGAAAGTGAAGCTCACGGCAGGAAGGCTGAAGTATGGTCGCCATCATGTGTGCAGACATCATCATTACCCATTGGACTACTACGCTTCTATTGAATGTAATGTGTTCTCTGGACACAACCAATTCTGTGTTTTGTTCCTTGGCTACATAAGTGATCCTTGCTTGTGCTTCCATTCTAACATTATGATGGGCTACTACAAGTGGAAATCTACGGATCAGGAAACTACGTGAATAAGAACACCACCTATCCAAAAGTAGACTGCCAGAAAGGGGAAGGTGTGAACCATTTATTTACTGTTAGAGTGTTTACCATTATAAAAGTGGCGCAGAAACGTCGTCATTGTAGCCAATGACAATCAGAAGTAGACACATGAAGCCCATTCCTCTAATATTAGACTTGTGTGATGTAAGCGCACACAGATACAGGGATAATAATGTTGGGACCATGTCAAAGCTTTAAAAATGTTCTTGATCAGGGTATTCTTCCGTAATATTCCAGGCACTGCTGTAGAACTACACATACCAGCAGGTCTTCTCCAAGCACCAGGTAAACATACTAAAACTTCTGTTGCCACATGCAGAGCCCTGTCCCTCTAGATACAGTTTTGCCTTAATACCGAACTGTTTTTTTTCTGCTGGAATGTGCCAGTTACGTTGCAGCAGAGAACTACAGGTCACAGACATCCATCCTCCCGTGACGTTACAAGTGCCAGTACAATGATACTCAAAGCTTCAGGCCTTCTTGGGTGACAGTTGTACAACGCGTCCAAAACCAGACAGATTTGTATGTACAGTGTTATTCGATTGAAAAAGCAGAGTCAGAGATATTTTTGCAACGTTAATATTTCATCAAAGTAGAAATTATAAAGTGGAATTTTTTTTTCATTAAAATCTATTTTATTTTTGTCCCAACCAAGTCAGTGACTTGCAATTAGCTGGTTTCTGTCGGCCGTCAGTAGCAGATTTGTGCATACATGTGTATACTGTGTACAATCATACTGTCAGTCACACGTCCTTACAGTGTTCAGGAAGTCCAAGGGTGTGGACGTGTACAGATCCCACTGCAGCTTGTCCAGTACGATCCTCTCCATCCGTAAGATCTCCGCAGGGGAGTACATGCAGCCGCTCTGCACTGCCAGCTTATTCACTGATGGGATTACCTACAAGAAATAAAAGTTGAGACAAACTTTTTCACTGTTTTGTATTATTGAAAGACACAGAATGACCAGATTTAGCCCATGTGCTACTGAGACAGGTCTGAAGTTCTCATCGGTGAAAGGCGCCCATGATACGGAGCCTGCTGAGACTACTCCACGGCTGTATGGAAGGGACAAGGTTAACATTTGTGGTGTCTGCAAGTTGCTCGGGTCTGAGGTTTTATCAGTGCTTCCGCCTCTATTTCCGCTGGGTTTCTTCAGTCCCATCTTTGTATTAGTATGTGCAGCTACATTATATTGTTAAGATCTCAAACTGCCATCAGACAAACTCCATCTTCACGGATTGTCCCACTGATTGGGTAGTCCTCTAGATTTTCAGTTTTATACAGAACTGGTCATTGACAGCCAACTCATTAGTTTCATCAAGACTGGCTAAAATTCATAAGTAGTCATCCTCTTACTGTTCAATGATCAGCAATATGATAACATGCCATTTCCTCTGAAGTTACACCTAGATTACAGGGGACATGTCACCAGGTCAAAAGTGGCCACTTTTTACTCTTTATTCTCTCTGATCTCCTTAGTATTCAGGGTTTTGCATTTTCATTTTTCAATCTGTCACACAGTTCCAGAGATATGGGCTTTTTTTTATTATTTCAAGCTAATTTTTCTGGCCTTCACCAAGAGACCAGTGATTACAGGGTAATAATGAAGAGCAGCCTAAATACATGTCCCCAGAGAATCAAGTGGAGCCATAACCCTTAGTAAAGACCACAAAGATAAGTACGAAATTAAGAGACCATAGCTCTGATACCATGTCAGATTAAGGGTGTAAAAAGAAAACAAAAAACACACTATGAACATGAACAAATGAAAGTCAGACATCGCTTTTCAACCATGCTTCCCCAGAATAAAAAATAAAAATAAAACTCATGAAATAGGCCTGGGCAGAAATGATGGTACCCCTAAAAATAATATAAAAAAAGGGACATGTTAAATCAAGGTGTGTTCACTAATTAGCATCACAGGTGTCTACAATCTTGGAATCAGTGAGTGGGTCTGTATAGAGGCTACAGATACTCACTGTGCTGTTTGGGGACATGGTGTGTATCACACTCAACATGCAACAGAGGAAGCGAAGGAAAGAATTGTCTCAGGAGATGGGAAAGAAAATTATAGACAAACATGTTAAAAGGTAAAAGTTATAAGACAATCTCCAAGCAGCTTGATGTTCCTGTGACTACAGTTGCACATATTATTCAGAAATTTAAGCTCCATGGGACTGTAGCCAACCTCCCTGGATGTGGCCGCAGGAGGAAAATTGATGACAAATCAAAGAGACTAATAATGCGAATGGTAACAAAAGAACCAAAAAAAACTTCTAAACAGATTAAAGGTGAACTTCAAGCTCAGTGTCAGAACGCACCATCTGTCGTTGTATGAGTTAAAGTGGACTTCATGGGAGACGACCAAGGAGGACACCATCGTTTGGGAAAAAAAAAAGCCAGACTGGAATTTGCCAAACTACATGTTGACAAGCCACAAAGCTTGTGGGAGAATGTCCTATGGACAGATGAGACAAAAATGGAACTTTTTGGCAAGGCACATCAGCTCTATGTTGACAGATGGAAAAATGAAGCATATCAAGAAAAGAACACTGTCCCTACTGTGAAACATGGAGGAGGCGGCATTGTTATGTTCTGGGGCTGCTTTGCTGCATCTGGCACAGGGTGTCTAGAATCTGTGGAAGGTACAATGAAATTTCAAGACTATCAAGGGATTCTAGAGAGAAATGTGTTGCCCAGTGTCAGAAAGCTTGGTCTCAGTCGCAGGTCTTGCAACAGGATAAGGACCCAAAACACACAGCTAAAAACACCAAGAAAGGCCAAGATGAAAACATTGGATTCTATGAGCCCTGACCTAAATCCTATTGAGCATCTTTGGAAAGAGCTGAAAACATGAAGTCTGGAAAAGGCAACCTTCAAACACAAGACAACTGGAGCAGGTTGCTCTTGAGGAGTGGGCCAAAATACCTGTCAAGAGGTGCAGAAGTCTCATTGACAGCTACAGGAATAGTTTGGTTGCCTCAAAAGGTTGTGCAACAAAATATTGAGTTTAAGAGTACCATCATTTCTGTCCAAGCCTATTTCATAAATTTTTTTTTTTTAAAAGTCTGTGGAAGCATGGTTGAAAAGCAAGGTCTGATATTCATTTCCATAGATTTTTGAATTATAATCACTTTCGTCAGATTCAAGTTATTTCTGTGACCATTGTGGTTTTTTCTGTCATTAAACGAGGGGTACTAATAATTTTGACCATGTGTGTAACAAATGCATGTTAACAAGCAAACAAGGATACAAACTGCGATTAAAATCAGGTCTGACTGATTTACAGGGAGAAAATTAAAATATATTCTCCATTCAGCAGCTCCCTTCCAGTCACATGGGTGGAGCAGGAGCCGGTCTCAGTCACAGCTCACAGTGAGCACACTTATCACGTGCCACTGCACATTGATTGACAATCTCCCACACACAATGTTCTGAGGAGCAAAAACAGCACGCTCATAGCATGGTGATCATTGACTGTTACAGTCCCCTGAACCACATCATTAATGGCATTGAGCGGCTGCAGGGAGACTAACTTCATTTTCTCCCTGCAGCTAGTGGTCCAGTAAAGCAAACATTAATTTAATGCTATGTAACAATTAGCATATCTGCAGGTACTTTTTTTTTTTTTTTTTTTGGGGGGGGGGGGTGTTTTGTGGGGGAAGGTGACTGACAGTGGCAGTTAAAAGGGATCCAGAGATTGTCTGCAGCATTTAAAATGAATAACCCATAGCGATCTGAGGTCGTGCAAGTCTCTGCTGTTGGGACCAGGTTTTATGGAGCAGTTTTTAGCATCTATGTCTGAGCCAATTAAAATATTTATTTTACTCATTTATATAGCGCCATTAATTCCACAGCGCTTTACAGACATTATTGGAATGTTTGGGAGGAGACTGGAATACCATTTTTCAAAATAAAATGACATCAGGGTGTGGGCGTTATTCTCCTTGTCAAAGGGTTGTGTCCCCACACAGTCGGCACCAAATGAACAGTGTTCGAGTGTAGGGACATACCCCCAACTAGTTTCCCTAAGCTGGCAATTTATTCTTAACTGCCTAGAAGGAATAACAGAAGAAACTAGCAGATGCATCCTCTTTAAGGTGCAAAATATTAAAGAATTAATGGTAGCCATGCATGTTGTACGAGGAGTGTCTTAATGAAGAAAACGTCAGACAGTGATCCAATCAGGGTGGGCAGTTTTACCTCGTCCTCTTCACTGGTTTTGGCTGCAAGATATAAGCAGGTCACCGAGATACATTGAAGATACTTCACCTGGACCTAGAAGGGTAAAAAGCACAAATTTACAAGAATCTGTTGTCCAAAATTGTAATTATGGGCAAACTTTTCTTATAACTCCAGCATAGTTTTACTTTTGTAGCTTCATGACGGATCCGGTTTAATAATATACAGACGAACTAAGGGCACTGGTGTCCATGTGACCAAAAACGTGATGTTCAAGCAACAGATATTTATTCACCTTCACTGATGCCAAAATCCGATTCAGAATGCTAACTGCCAGGCCAAAGGTTTCCGGGATGAAATTGAAGAGGGATCTCAATCGTTCCATCCACAACACAGTCTGCCCATATTGCGTCGGGGAGACATCTGTGCCCTGGAGGGACAAAGTCAAGTTATAAAAACCATGATGGAGAATTTGTATAAAGCTCCATTAAAGGCAATTTGTAGATGGCCAACCCAAAGTTTTTCAAAGACTTCACTTACCAGTTCCAGCACTACCCAGGTAACCTAAAATTTAAGCCTAAGGTGGCAAACCTAAAGTGGCAGAGGAGTTGTGGTAGTGACAGGAACACTGCAGATGTTTAGGCCTCAGCACTAAAATTGAATGAGGATACCTGCAAAGACGGAGGGTCACAGCTTCCATCTCTGGCCTACAGCGGCAGACCTGGCACCTTGTACTCTACGGCCGCAAACGTTCTATTAAAGAGGATAATTCTCAACCTGGGCATTTACTGGATCTCTAACTGTAAAGGGCCAAGACCAGGTTTATAATAAAGATACGTTCCCGTTGTGTTTTTTTGGCACACAACACAACGGACATCAGTGGCTCTGTCAGAGGCCCGCAAAAACGAGATTTGAGCAGAAACCCAAGTGATGCCTTGGTCTTTAATGAAGCGGAAGCACTTGGTGCTGTTTGGTATCCATTTTAATAGTTTCTACTTTCTTGAGGTTGGCACAAAAGTATGGAATACTCTATTTTTGTTCCTGCATCAATAAGGTGGACACTGCGGACTGAGCAAAGGTGATCGGTTCCTTCATTAAAAGGGAACCGGTCGTGTGAAAAAGTAGGAATTAGTCCAACCGGTAATAGTATTTCCAGGCGTCCATCATGACAGCACCACCAGGAGGTTGTCCTTCTTATCCTTGATAGGGACAGGAACACAGAAGAGGTTAAATAGCCCCTCCCCACCAACCCCTTCAATGATTTTCTAAGTACCACACCAGGATTGATACAACGCAATTTTATTGACCTTCCTACCATATATGTTACCTCACATATCAGATAGGAAATCCAAGGGAGGGTATATAAGGGGTGCTGTCATGGACGCCTGGAAATACTATTACCGGTAGGCCTAATTCCTACTTTCCAGGACGTCCCTCCTGACAGCACCACCAGGAGAAATACCAAATTACTACAACTAGGGCAGGATTACAGCTTGGAGGACTTTCCTCCCAAACGCTGTCTGAGGATTTGCCATAACATTCAACTTGTAAGGTCTGCAAAAAGGTCTTAAATTTAGACCAGGTTTCAGCCCTGTATATCTGGTCCATAGATGCTCCCGCGCTCTCTGCCCACGAGGCCGAAACTGCTCTTAGAGAATGGGCCCTAAGGTCTTCTGGTGGAGTCTCTCCTGCCGACACATATGCTGCACTAATAGTTGACTTCAACCATCCCATCTAGCCAGGGTAGCTTTTGATGCCTTCTTCCCTTTATTTTTGCCTGCCATCTGGATGAAGAGGTTAGAGTCTACTCTCCAGCCTTTTGTAACCTCCAAGTATTGGAGGACAGCTCTTAACGTCCAAGAGGTGGAGAGAGCGTTCCTTCGCGTTGTTGTAATTTTGGCAGAAGGCCGGCAGTACAATCTCTTGACTCCGGTGGAAGTCTGTAACCACTTTGGGAAGAAAAGCTGGATTTAATTTTAATATGATGCAGTCTTCCTGGATCTTCAGATATGGATGCTCTATAGAGAGGGCCTGAATCTCCCTTATGTGTCTAGCCGTAGTTATTGCCACTAATAGGGCTTTACATGTCATTGATCTTAAGGGGACCTGTTCTAGAGGTTCAGACGGGTCTTTGCGCAGCTCGTTTAGGACCAAGCTAAAATCCCAAGGTGGTATTGAGCTATGGATTGTGGGTCTCATCCGCTGAGTGGCTTTTACGAACCTCACTACCCATGGATGCTTGCCTAGGGGGAAATCAAAGTATGAGCTTAAGGCTGCCACCTGTACCTTGAGCGTACTAGGCCTTAGCCCTTTAGCAAAGCCCGCCTGGAGAAAGTCTAGGATCTGCAGGATATCCGGACCCCGAATGACTGATACTGGCCCCACACAGTGAGAACAGAATTTCTTCCAGATCTTTCGGTATATAGCCGAGGTTACCGGCTTCCTACTATTCTGCATTGTAGCTATAACTGAGATAGAGAGTCCTTTTGACTTTAGGATCACCGCCTCAGAATCCAGGCCGATAGTGCATCAGAGTCCCGGGATGCTACAGCTAAGGGACCCTGGGTTAACAGGTCGCGTCTTGCTGACAATATCGGGTCTTCCTGTGCCATCCATTTTAGTAAGGAGAACCAGCTCCTCCTGGGCCAGTAAGGAACAATCAATATTACTGATGCTCTGCTTTCCTGGATCTTTAAGACCCTTGGTATAAGGAGTGGCGGGAAGCCGTAAGCGAGCTCCATGTTCCATTCTTGGGATAACGCGTCGACTCGTATTGGGCTGTCTGCCGGGTTGAGAGAAAAAAGAACCTCTTTGTTTTGGAGTTCTTTCTTGTGGCGAATAAGTCGACCTCTGGTGTCCCCCAATGTTGGCATAGCTCTGTGAAGACCTCTTCGCTTAGTGACCACTCTGACGACTGGATCTTTTCTCTGCGTAGGAAGTCGGCAACCTGATTTCTGGATCTTTTCAGATGGCTGCCGTAACTGAGGCTGTTTGTTCTGCCCAACAAAAGATCTCGTGCGCTAGGTCCTGAAGGTGACGGTATCTGGGCCCTCCCTGATGTTGAAGGAAGGCAACTGTAGTCGAGTTGTCCGAGAAGATCTTGACACTCTGACCCCTCAGTTCTTCCGGACATGATTTTAGCGACTCCCAGACTGCCCTGAGCTCTCTAATTCGAGGACCGTCTGTGTACTGATGGTCCCCATGTCCCCTGGAGGTATCGACCTTCCATGTGAGCCCCCAGCCTCTGAGGATGGCATCAGTAGTGATGCTTGTGCATGGCAACAGTCTCCAGGGTCTCCCTTTCCCGAGATTTTGTGTGTCTGTCCACCAGGAAAGGGACTGTCTTCATGCCTCGGAAAGTGACATGTTCTTGTCTAGCGATGTTTCCCTGCCGTCCCAGGTTGCCAAGACCTCCCTCTGCAGTATTCTTGAGTGGAACTGGCTCCACTGTACACTGGAGATACAGGAAGTCATGAGACCAAGGATTCTCATAGCTTTCCTTATGGAGATGTAATTGCGTCTCTGGACCCACTGGACCTCCTGCGAGATTGCCTGCTGTTTGTGCAGAGGAAGGAAGGAACATTCTTCCCCTGAGTTTAGTTTGACTGCAAGAAACATTTTCTCTCTTTCTGGTCTTAGGCTGGACTTCTTCCAATTTATTACCCACCCTAGGTTCTGTAGGACCGATATGGTGGACGTAAGATCCTGCTCCATCTGTTGCGGAGAGTCTGCCACTAGCAGCAGGTCGTCCAAGTATGGTATGAGAAGGGTATTTCTTTCCCTTAGATGGGCCATGATTTCTGCCATGAGCTTTGTAAAGATGCAGGGCGCTGAAGCGAGTCCGAATGGCAAGCAACGGAACTGGTAATGTTGTATTCTCCCGTGCTCTTTTATGGCGAACCTGAGGAATTTTTGGCGAGACCTGTGGATGGGCACGTGATAGTAGGCGCTTTTTAAATCTAGGGTGCACATGACAGAGTCCTTTTTTATTAATGGTATAGCTGCTTTTAGAGATTCCAACTTGAATTTTTTGTAGGTCACCCACCGATTTAACGGCTTTAGATTTATTATGGTGCGGTATTCTCCGCCTGGTTTCTCTATAGAGAATAAAGCTGAGTAGTGACTTTGAAACCTCTGGGTCTGGGGAACTCGGGTTATGGCCTCTATCAGGTCCCGTCTGTCCTTTAATAGTCTCTGGTGGGTCACCTGAGACTGGGTCTGGGTTACACAGTATCTTCTGGGCGGTCGCTCGGTGAACTCTATTCTGTAACCCTCTGCGACTGTATTCCGAACCCACTGGTTTTGGGTAATATCCTTCCAGATGTCTTGGAAGTAACGGAGTCTCCCTCCTATTTTCCTGGCGTCGTTCTCTGGTAAGTCTTGCCTTCTGCTCTTGAGAAGAACTTCTCCCTAATCCTCCTTTCGGGTAGCTCCACCTACCGGACTTCCCTTTTCCCCTATAACCCTGTCTGGGATGGGAGCGGGTCCTCCGAAAAAAAAAAAAAAAAAGGCATTTGTTTAGGTCTCTAACCCGGAAAGCCCTTTTTGTCGGAAGCTTTCTCGAGCAGCTCATCTAGAATGGGCCCGAAAACATGGAGCCCAGAAAAGGGAATGGAGCAAAGCTTGTTGTTTGACTGAGTGTCTCCTGACCAGGACCTCAGCCACAGCGCCCGCCTTGCTGAATTAGATAAGGCATTATTTCTTGCGGCAAACCGGACTGATTCCGCCGAGGCGTCCGCCATGAAGTCAGTAGCCATTCTCAGGAGAGGTAGTGACTTTAAGATCTCCTCTCTGGGGGTTCTGTCTCTAATTTGATCCTCTAGCTCCCCCACCCATAAGGTCATTGATCGGGCTACCGAGGTGGCCGCTATGTTAGCCTTCATAACGGCTGCCGATGCTTCCCAGACTTTCTTGAGGAGGTCCTCTGATCTCTTGTCCATCGGATCTTTTAGGCCGGAAGAATCCTCGAAGGGAATAGCCGTCTTCTTTGACACTGGCTACCAGTATGTCGATCTTCGGAACTGTCTCAAACACCTTTGTCTCTTCTGGATCAAAGGGAAGACGGTATCTAAAGTCCTTTGGGACTATTAGTTTCTTTCCCGACTCTTCCCACTCTAATATCATCGCCGTTATGTGCTTATTGACCGGGAATACCGTATTTCTACGGGCTCTCAGCCCTCCAAAAATCTCATCTTGGGTTGTCCGTGATTTCGTAGAATCCTCTACTTTCATTGTCTCTCAGACTGCTTGTAGGAGCGTGTCCGTATCTTCCGTAGAAAAAAAAAAAGGTATCTCTTCCTTTCTTCCGGGCGCGCTGCCGAGGAACCTTCGCCGGAGTCGGGATCAGAGTAGTCCGACACCTCTCCTTCCTCCGAGCTCTGTTCTAGCTCCCATCTGGGCCTCTTCGGGAGCGGGGATTGTGTCGGTACCAGTGCTGCTACCGTGGACTGCACCTCCTCTCATATTACAGACCTCATTATCCAGGAGAGAGGACTGTTCCTGTCTTAGGAGTCCTGAAATACAGTCCTGACATAAGCTCTTTGTATGTCCTGACGGGAGCTTGGCCGAGCATAGGGAGCACTTGCTAGGCTTTTTTCTGGTGGTCGACGTAGACTGCTAAAGTGCCTCCTTGACCTGAAAAATATATAGGGAAGCGGGTCCTGTATGTCTGTGTATGGAGACCCTTAAGGGACCCTGTACAGAGTGCTGTATCCAAGCATATTCATGGAAAGTTGAGTGGAAGGAAAGAGTGTGGCAGAAAAAGGTGCACAAGCAAACAGGATAACCGCAGCCTTGAAAGGATTGTTAAGAAAAGGCCATTCAAAATTTTGGGGGAGATTCACAAGGAGTGGACTGCTGCTGGAGTCATTGCTTCAAGAGCCACCACACACAGACGTATCCAGGACATGGGCTACAAGTGTCGCATTCCTTGTGTCAAACCACTCATGACCAAAAGACAACGCCAGAAGCGTCTCACCTGGGCCAAGGAGAAAAAGAATTGGACTGTTGCTCAGTGGACCAAGGTGTTGTTTTCAGATGAAAGTAAATTTTGCATTTCATTTGGAAATCAAGTCTCAGAATCTGGAGGAAGAGTGGAGAGGCCACAGTCCAAGCTGCTTGAGGTCTAGTGTGAAGTTTCCACAATCAGTGATGGTTTGGGGAGCCAAGTCATCTGCTGGTGTAGGTCCACTGTGTTTTATCAAGACCAAAGTCAGCGCAGCCATCTACCAGGACATTTTAGAGCACTTCATGCTTCCCTCTGCCAACAAGCATTTTGGAGATGGAAATTTTTGGACTTGGCACACTGTCTACACTGGCAAAAGTACCAATACCTGGTGTAAAAACAACAGTATCACTGTGCTCGATTGGCCAGCAAACTTGCCTGACATTAACCCCATAGAGAATCTATGGGGTACTGTTAAGAGGAAGATGAGACACACCAGACCCAACAATGCAGATGAGCTGAAGGTTGCAATCAAAGCAACCTGGGCTTCCATAACACCTCAGCAGTGTCATAGGTTGATCGCCTCCTAGCCACACCGCTTTGATGCAGTAATTGATGCAATAGGAGCCCTGACCAAGCAGGGCTGTGGAGTCGGAGCTCATTTGGTGGAGTCGGAGTCAGTCTGTATAAAATGGACTGACTCCTAAAATATATAATAAATTGGGTACAGTAATTCAGTGCAGAACATGCTGAATATTTTTTCACAGGAATTTGGAAAAGTTATGAAATGTCCTATAAATGACTGTTCTATTCCTGATCTAAGGCTACATTCACACACTGTTTTTCCTGCATTTTTTTGAGGATACGTTTTTCAGCTGCAAAAGCAGATCAGCTTTTTAAAAAACCACATCACCTGAAAGGTTTTTGAGCTCATAGATGTTTTCAATAGCAAAAGCAGATTAGAAATCTGCTCTATCCATTTATCCATATCTTATCTGTACCAAAAAGAATGAAAGCCGGGTAACACAGACTAAGGGTACCGTTACACCTAGCGACTCACCAGCGATCCCGACCAGCGATATGACGCGGTCAGGATCGCTGGTGAATCGCTAGGTGGTCGCTAGTGAGCTGCCACTCAGGCAGATCTCACCAGCGACATCGCTGGGGACGGGGATCGCTACTTACCTGTCACACTAGGCGATCCTGCGTCCTCCCGCCCGGCTCCACGCGTCGCTCGTCGGCGCCACAGGAAGCGCCGCAGGAAGTGACCGACGAGGAATGATCCAGGAGCTTCTCACGCGATCAGCGATAACCAGCGGGGGGAGCCGGTCGGAGGCAAGTATCACATGCAGCGATATCGCTAGTAATATCGCTGTAACGTCACAAAATCGGTGACTTTACAGAGATATTGCTAGCGATATCGCAGTGTGTAACGGGGGCTTAACACTCTAGTCAGGTACACCTCAACATCAATTGATCGTTGGAATAAATAGACTGCATTCACCACATCTTATGGTGCAGGCTTTATTTTCAAGTGTAGGGGTGTGCAGTATGAGGTTCTGCAGCAGCTGGGGTGTGCAGCATGAGGTTCTGCCCCCTCCCTAGGTTTGATCCTGGCTACGCCCATGGTGTGAATGTAGCCTGAGGATCTAGGATTTGTCTTAGCTGAGATAAGTGTGTGTGTGAGATTATAATATATATGTATACACACACATACATATACACACACACACACACAGTACAGACCAAAAGTTTGGAAACATCTTCCCATTCAAAGAGTTTTCTTTATTTTCATAACTATGAATATTGCAGATTCACTCTGAAGGCATCAAAACTATGAATTAACACATGTGGTATTATATAATTAACAAAAAAGTGTGAAACTGCTGAAAACGTCTTATATTATAGGTTCTTCAAAGTAGCCACCTTTTACTTTGATTACTGCTTTGCACACTCTTGGCAATCTCTTGATGAGCTTCAAGAGGTAGTCACTGGAAATGGTCTTCCAACAGTCTTGAAGGAGTTCCCAGAGATGCTTAGCACTTGTTTACCAGTTTGTCTTTACTCTGCGGTACAGCTCACCCCAAACCATCTCGATTGGGTTCAGGTCTGGTGACTGTGGAGGCCAGGTCATCTGGCGTAGCACTCCATCACTCCTTCTTGGTCAAATAGCCCTTAAACAGCCTGGAGGTGTGTTTGGGGTCATTGTCCTGTTGAAAAATAAATGATGGTCCAACTAAACGCAAATCGGATGGAATAGCATGCCGCTGCAAGATGCTGTGGTAGCCATGCTGGTTCAGTATGCCTTCAATTTTGAATAAATCCCCAACAGTGTCACCAGCAAAGCACCCCCACACCTCCTCCTCCATGCTTCACGGTGGGAACCAAGCATGTAGAGTCCATCCGTTCACCTTTTCTGCGTTGCACAGAGAAATGGAAGTTGGAACCAAAGATTTCAAATTTGGACTCATCAGACCAAAGCACAGATTTCCACTGGTCTAATGTCCATTCCTTGTGTTCTTTAGCCCAAACAAGTCTCTTCTGCTTGTTGCCTGTTCTTAGCAGTGGTTTCCTAGCAGCTATTTTACCATGAAGGCCTGCTGCACAAAGTCTCCTCTTAACAGTTGTTGTAGAGATGTGTCTGCTGCTAGAACTCTGTGTGGCATTGACCTGGTCTCTAATCTGAGCTGCTGTTAACCTGCGATTTCTGCAAGTGAATCTACAATTTTCATAGTCAAGAAAATAAAGAAAACTCTTTGAATGAGGTGTGTCCTAACTTTTGGTCTGTACTGTATATATGTAATCAATATTACATATTTACAATTTATTACAGTTTGTGTTCTAAAGTTGTATTCCAATAAATAGTTATGTTCTATCTAAATATCTTGATTATTGTATCATAAAAATGATTAAGTGTCTGATGTTCACATTGTACTACAATAAATTTTTCACTTAAATATAAGCAATATATGTGGGAGTCGGGAGTCGGTGTAAGAGAAATTGAGGAGTCGGAGTCGCAGGTTTGGCTTACCGACTCCACAGCCCTGCACGGTACAGGGACATGATCTGATCATACCACAGCACCTGGGCAGGGGAGGAAGCAAGAGAATACAGACATTACTGCAGGGGATCACAGATGATTCTTTTTGTCAGGTAAAACATTTCCCAGCATGTTTAAAAGCATGTTTTACCTCACAGAAAGCAGCAGCTGTGATCCCATGCTGCCTTATCTGTATACTCTCTTTTGATTCTACCCTGCCCAGGAGCTGTGGTATGATCAGACCATGTTCCTGTATGGTCAGACACAGCCAATACACAGTACACAGCAGGGGCATATGTATGAGATCAGCAAAATTATTTTATTCCAAGATCTACTGATTAAAATGTACTTTGTTCTAAATATCTTGATTATTGTATCATAAGAATGATTCAATGTCTGATGTTCACATTGTGCTACAATAAATTTTTCACTTAAATATAAGCAATATATGTGGGAGTCGGAGTTGTGGAGTCGGTGTAAGGGAAATTGAGGAGTCGGAGTCGCAGGTTTGGCTTACCGACTCCACAGTCCTGCGACCAAGTATTGAGTGCATTTACTGAGCATACAATTCAGTAGGCCAACATTTCGGATTTTAAAATACTTTTTCAAGCTGGTGTTATAAAGTATTCTAATTTACTGAGATAATGACTTTTGGGTTTTCGTTGGCTGTAAGCCATAATCAGTGGTCCCCAACCTTTCTGACCTTGAGAGCCACATTCAGCTTAGAGAGAGGGTCGCGAGCCACATCCAGCTCCCACCCCCTTCAAAGTAGTGTCAACCAAAGCCCCCATTACAGGTATAATGATAACCAAAGCTTTTCCACAGAAATCACTCCAAAGCAATACACTGAGATCCAGGGGTTCCCACAATACCCCCATTCAGTATTCTCCCTTCAAGGACTCCCAACACACTGTCACACCCAGCTTTGAGCACCTAACAGGTAGTACCATCCTCCAGCGTACCATACCAAAAACATCTCTAAACCTCCAAGACCATTCACCATTTCGAGATGTTCTCTTCATACCTGTTTGCTAGACCTGGACCTAATGCACCAAGCTGGCAGTCGCGAGCCACAATTCATGGGACTGCGAGCCACATGTGGCTCCCGGGCTACAGGTTGGGGACCACTGGCCATAATCATCAACATTAACAGAAATAAACACGTGAAATACATCACTCTTTATAATATGGGTTTGACTTTTTGTATTGAAGAACTGAAATAAATTAGCTTTTTGATGATATTCTAATGTTGTGAGAAGCACCTGTATATGCCCTATGTTTTCTAACATGCTGTGGTCTTGCATCCCTGCTTAGATGTGGGTTACATATTATATGTGCATACAGATCGATTTAGCACCCGTAAACATACCTTGATAGTAGAGTCTACAAAGCAGGGAACTTTCCACTTGCTGGCTTCAAGTAGAAGTGCATTCTCTAGCAGTATATCCAGGCGTTGGCTCTCAGACAGCCCTGTGCACTTCATGGATGCCACTTATGTCAATCCAGTTTCTATTCCAGGCACAGGTATCTGCAGAGCAGAAATAAAAAGCATTTAAATGCATAAGCATTTCAGAGACTTCTTACCACTACGAAGTGAAGGTGACCAGAACCTGTTAGGTTTCCGAAGCCCTGGCATATCCAGCAAACTTGTTCTGGCTGAACAAGAAGTGAGCCATTCTAAGTCAATGGATCATATTGGTCACGGTACTTGTGAGAAGGGGCCGGTTCAGAGGACCACCCCCATGAGAAGACCACTCCCTTATCCAGACTAGGTTCCCCATTATGCATTTCATCCGTATAATTTGCATCAGTTTTAGTGTAAATGTATTCAGATCAAAGGTGGAACAGTACAAGAGTTCGTGATATAGAATGTCAGCAACTGACAGCAGGCATGTCATCCTCAGCTCGATCTTGGTGCAGGTCTATTTGGGAGGATATTTGCACGCTGGCATAGAAAATATTTCTGCATAATGTCCCCATTAGAGGTATGCATGATGGCTATATAGAAAACAGTCTAGTGTTACTTTCCATTTGGCCAAGGGTTTTTAGGATAGTTTCAGAAATGCATGCCAGCCACTTTTGGCAGACATCTGTATATAGGGAGAGGATTTATGGTACTTACAAGACATAATAAATGACAAAGTGAATGCTGTATACACAAGGGGGATAAGGGAAGGACAGGTGTATGAGACCTCCCCGGGCTCTAGGAAGCAATCAAGTCCTACAGAATATGGCTTCATATTCACGGACAGGACAACCTCCCCAGCCAAGTGAGTCTCCTATTAAAAAGAAACTGGTAGAAATCAATATAATCATTAGAAATTGCTTCAGACTGAAACCGCTTTAGCACCTGCCAACTTTTCTTGACCCCCTCACCCCAAAAAAAGTTCTTACAAATCCTGAGTGGGACCTAGTGATGCACCTACACCATACATTCAGTACCTGTACGTGGAAACCAACTGTCTGGCATCGCCATAATATTTGTGAAATTCAGGCAAACAGTGACCCAAAGTAAAACACGTTTACAAAAACCAAGAATGCAAATAATATAAATAAGCGTCGTCCACACCACAAGCGTTCCCGCAGGTCTGTGTATGGAATACAGCTGGAAACAGTATACTGACATACGAGGGGTCAGCCTTACATAAAGACACCCTTATACAAGAAGGTTGGCAGCCGCTATCTGGAAAACACTCTGCAAATGATGCTTCATGGGCACATATACACCATCTACATGATCAAATCACAGTACATGGCAGGTGGAAGGAACAAACACCAGCAATTATAGGACACAATGTCCAGCCCAACCGAAGGGAGGGAAAAATAATTAAAAATAGGCAATTTATAATGGAGCCAAAAAGTTGACATGAACCCATGCAGGATGTGTTTTTTCTTCTTTGTATGCAGATGTGGTGAAAAAAAAATTATATATATAATAAATATTACTATTATTAGCTCATCTGCACAGTCACATCAGTCCAATCGGGTCATGTGTACGAGCACTTAATCTGATACTTTTCTTGAGCGAGAGATGTGATGTGCCAGTAATGAGAAATCTAGGAGTCACCTGCAAATCAGACTGGAAGTGCACTGGGGGCGTAACAATGTGTTGGCAGACGTACCCCAAGTGCACTGGAACCCAATCCCCATCTACCCCGAGTGCGCTGCCAGCCTGCTTTACCTATGGCTGCTGCCCGAGAGGTCTCATAACTAGCACCTATATAGACTATGGCCTCAATTCAATATTTGCAGTTTATTTTTAGCTTTAAGTCCCTTTGTTGATTGATTGCACCAAAGTCATCAAAATAGGCACAGAATTATAGAAAAAAAAAAACGGCATTATTACTACCTCTCATTGACCAAATGTCACAAAGAAAACTACACCGGGTAGGGCTGGAGTGGAGATATACAAATCTGTCTTAAAAAGATGGCGACTGATGACCCAGAGGCCAAATATCCAGTCACTACACCCCACCAGCAGGTAATAAACCCAGGCAATGCTGATTCAGGGCCCATGCCCAATCTAAAGCCCCCGTTACACATAGCGATATCGCTAGCAATATCGCTGTAATGTCACCGATTTTGTGACGTAGCAGTGATATTGCTAGCGATATCGCTATGTGTGATACTTACCTCCGACCGGCTCCCCCACTGCTCATCGCTGATCGCGCAAAAAGGTCCTGGGCCGTTTCTCGTTGGGCACTTCCTGCTGGGCTTCCTGTGGCGCCGACGAGCGACGCGTGGACGCAGGATCACCGCGTCTGACAGGTAAGTAGCGACCCCTGCGATGTCGCTGGTGAGATCTGCCTGTGTGGCAGCTCACTAGCGACCACTTAGCGATGCACCAGCGATCCTGACCGCATCATATCGTTGTCAGGATCGCTGGTGCATCGCTAAGTGTAACGGTACCCTAAGAGTATGCCGCAGTCCCCCCCCCCCCAGTGACATGTCCCACCTAAGGCTGTGTGCACACGTTGCGGATTCTGCTGCATTTCTGCAGCGTTTTTGGCCCTGCGGAAACACAGCAGTTCCGCAGACATGATACAGTACCGTGTTAACCTATGGCATTTCAAATCCGCTGTGCTCACGCTGCGGTTTTTTCCACGGTTTACAAACCACAGCATGTCAATTCTTTGGACGGATTCCGCAGCGGTTTCACACCTTTAACATAGCAGAGGTGTGAAACCGCAGGCTAATCCGCAGGAAAACCGCAGGTCACATTACCTGCGGATCCGCGCGGAAAATTCCACAGGTGAATCCGCAGCGTGTGCACATAGCCTAAGAGTGTGCCGCAGTCCCCTCCCCCCAGTGACCCGTCCCACCTAAGAGTGTGCCGCAGTCCCCTCCCCCCAGTGACCCGTCCCACCTAAGAGTGTGCCGCAGTCCCCTCCCCCCAGTGACCCGTCCCACCTAAGAGTGTGCCGCAGTCCCCTCCCCCCAGTGACCCGTCCCACCTAAGAGTGTGCCGCAGTCCCCTCCCCCCAGTGACCCGTCCCACCTAAGAGTGTGCCGCAGTCCCCTCCCCCCAGTGACCCGTCCCACCTAAGAGTGTGCCGCAGTCCCCTCCCCCCAGTGACCCGTCCCACCTAAGAGTGTGCCGCAGTCCCCTCCCCCCAGTGACCCGTCCCACCTAAGAGTGTGCCGCAGTCCCCTCCCCCCAGTGACCCGTCCCACCTAAGAGTGTGCCGCAGTCCCCTCCCCCCAGTGACCCGTCCCACCTAAGAGTGTGCCGCAGTCCCCTCCCCCCAGTGACCCGTCCCACCTAAGAGTGTGCCGCAGTCCCCTCCCCCCAGTGACCCGTCCCACCTAAGAGTGTGCCGCAGTCCCCTCCCCCCAGTGACCCGTCCCACCTAAGAGTGTGCCGCAGTCCCCTCCCCCCAGTGACCCGTC
This sequence comes from Dendrobates tinctorius, assembly GCF_039654945.1. NCBI lineage: Eukaryota > Metazoa > Chordata > Amphibia > Anura > Dendrobatidae > Dendrobates > Dendrobates tinctorius. The sequence continues at coordinate 5,480,304 of NW_027361669.1, read as the reverse complement.
CCACCTAAGAGTGTGCCGCAGTCCCCTCCCCCCAGTGACCCGTCCCACCTAAGAGTGTGCCGCAGTCCCCTCCCCCCAGTGACCCGTCCCACCTAAGAGTGTGCCGCAGTCCCCTCCCCCCAGTGACCCGTCCCACCTAAGAGTGTGCCGCAGTCCCCTCCCCCCAGTGACCCGTCCCACCTAAGAGTGTGCCGCAGTCCCCTCCCCCCAGTGACCCGTCCCACCTAAGAGTGTGCCGCAGTCCCCTCCCCCCAGTGACCCGTCCCACCTAAGAGTGTGCCGCAGTCCCCTCCCCCCAGTGACCCGTCCCACCTAAGAGTGTGCCGCAGTCCCCTCCCCCCAGTGACCCGTCCCACCTAAGAGTGTGCCGCAGTCCCCTCCCCCCAGTGACCCGTCCCACCTAAGAGTGTGCCGCAGTCCCCTCCCCCCAGTGACCCGTCCCACCTAAGAGTGTGCCGCAGTCCCCTCCCCCCAGTGACCCGTCCCACCTAAGAGTGTGCCGCAGTCCCCTCCCCCCAGTGACCCGTCCCACCTAAGAGTGTGCCGCAGTCCCCTCCCCCCAGTGACCCGTCCCACCTAAGAGTGTGCCGCAGTCCCCTCCCCCCAGTGACCCGTCCCACCTAAGAGTGTGCCGCAGTCCCCTCCCCCCAGTGACCCGTCCCACCTAAGAGTGTGCCGCAGTCCCCTCCCCCCAGTGACCCGTCCCACCTAAGAGTGTGCCGCAGTCCCCTCCCCCCAGTGACCCGTCCCACCTAAGAGTGTGCCGCAGTCCCCTCCCCCCAGTGACCCGTCCCACCTAAGAGTGTGCCGCAGTCCCCTCCCCCCAGTGACCCGTCCCACCTAAGAGTGTGCCGCAGTCCCCTCCCCCCAGTGACCCGTCCCACCTAAGAGTGTGCCGCAGTCCCCTCCCCCCAGTGACCCGTCCCACCTAAGAGTGTGCCGCAGTCCCCTCCCCCCAGTGACCCGTCCCACCTAAGAGTGTGCCGCAGTCCCCTCCCCCCAGTGACCCGTCCCACCTAAGAGTGTGCCGCAGTCCCCTCCCCCCAGTGACCCGTCCCACCTAAGAGTGTGCCGCAGTCCCCTCCCCCCAGTGACCCGTCCCACCTAAGAGTGTGCCGCAGTCCCCTCCCCCCAGTGACCCGTCCCACCTAAGAGTGTGCCGCAGTCCCCTCCCCCCAGTGACCCGTCCCACCTAAGAGTGTGCCGCAGTCCCCTCCCCCCAGTGACCCGTCCCACCTAAGAGTGTGCCGCAGTCCCCTCCCCCCAGTGACCCGTCCCACCTAAGAGTGTGCCGCAGTCCCCTCCCCCCAGTGACCCGTCCCACCTAAGAGTGTGCCGCAGTCCCCTCCCCCCAGTGACCCGTCCCACCTAAGAGTGTGCCGCAGTCCCCTCCCCCCAGTGACCCGTCCCACCTAAGAGTGTGCCGCAGTCCCCTCCCCCCAGTGACCCGTCCCACCTAAGAGTGTGCCGCAGTCCCCTCCCCCAGTGACCCGTCCCACCTAAGAGTGTGCCGCAGTCCCCTCCCCCAGTGACCCGTCCCACCTAAGAGTGTGCCGCAGTCCCCTCCCCCAGTGACCCGTCCCACCTAAGAGTGTGCCGCAGTCCCCTCCCCCAGTGACCCGTCCCACCTAAGAGTGTGCCGCAGTCCCCTCCCCCAGTGACCCGTCCCACCTAAGAGTGTGCCGCAGTCCCCTCCCCCAGTGACCCGTCCCACCTAAGAGTGTGCAGCAGCCCCCCAGTGACCTGTCCCAGATGTACACGCCATAGCAGTCTATGGGACTGTGACCAGTGCTGGGTGGTCTCATGCCCACCTCCTGTGGGGTCTGTACATCACTACTATCACTATAAGGGTACCCCGCCATAGTTCCGCCTATGCCCCCCGTGGTGGACAGCCCAGAGGGCCCCGGGTAGGACACCGGCTGCGGAGCTGGAGATTTGGGCGGGACGGTGAGCCCTCCGTGCCTATGGATGTATATGGACCACTCACCTCCCCCAGGCTGCCTGCAGGGCGCCGCAGGGCTCAGCGCTCGTGCCCATCCTCCTCAGTCCATGGTAGGCCACCCCGTGCAGGGCGCCCCTACCGCGGCCGCAGCTCACATAACCCAGGGAAGCTTTTTGTTTACTCCGTTGTAAGCCTTAGCCTACGGGGTTTTGAAAGACGTAGGCCCCTCCCAGGGCAGCGCCCCTCTGGTGACGTCAGGGCAGAGGGGCGGGTCTAGTGCGAAACACCCCATAACATATACAAGACAGCAGGAAGCCCCGCTGCGTCTCCATCCACAAACCGTCACAGCAGCGCCCCTAGCGGCCAAGCTGTAGTCCCGCACCCTCCCTCGGCCGCTTTATGTGCGTTAACCCTTTCCCGACACGGTGATTCTCCGTTGTTGCTCTGAATTTTGCTCCGGCTCTTCCAAGACCAAGAGTCATATTTTCTTTATTCAGTGCTTGGATTTTGTGGGTTGTGTTGTACTTTTGAATGACACCTTCCATTTTATCATGTAATGTATGGGAAAGCCGGAAAATAATTCCAATTCCAAAAAACCCCACAATTCTGTACTTCTGTGTCCGGGGTTTCGTTTTTAGACCGTACAAAATATAATAAAAATTACCTAGAAAAGACGCGTAGTTTTTTTTTTATTTATCAAATTCAGCAATTCATTAACCCCTTGCACGTTCATGACCGGGCCAATTTTTACAATTCTGACCACTGTACCTTTATGAGGTCATAACTCTGGAACGCTTCCATGGATCCCGGTGATTCCGACAATGTTTTCTCGTGACATATTGTACTTCATGTTAGTGGTAAAATTTCATTCAAATAACTTGCGTTTAATTGTGAGAAAAACGGAAATTTGGCGAACATTTTGAAAATTTCGCAATTTTCCAACTTTGAATTTTTATGCCCTGTGGTGTAGTTACCACTATGTCAGCTAGGGGGCGCTGTGTGGGTGTCCCAGGACGGGTGTACAGGCACATTCAGGGTGGTAACAGGAGCAGGGTCCTAAATGACCATTATGGGTCTCAAGGTGGGTGGCCTTGGGATGTAGGCTCCAGGGTGTATTGATCAGCAGAGGTACTGCTGATCTTTCTGTTACACTGTGTCAGGGAAGCCTGTGTGTGTCTATACAACCTTTAGTGATGTCATAGCCATGTGATCACCTGTGGGTGTGGTTACAGGGCTATGTAATTGAGGTGTTTGGCACATGTGAGAGAGTGGAGGGAGTCTGTCAGAGTGTGGACAGACTTCCATGTGTCCAGGTGGGACACTACAGAGAGTGGCCTGTGTTCCAAGGAAGGAGAAGCCTTCCTGTGTCTGCGGCTGCAGATAGAGCGCTGCTCTGGACATTGCCCTGGCCTATGTATATTAGTTGTATATGGGGAGGACTACACCTCCCAGCATGTGCTGAGACTCTCGGGCCGAGTCTGAAGCCACGGACGTTTATGTTCTTTTGTGCCTAAGCTAGAGGCTATTTTGGTGATATGCAGATATATGGTTTATGGAGCAAATAAACCTCATGAACTTTGGGAAGAACCTGCCTCATGATTGTCTCCCGCTGCACCTGAGCGAGTCCGAATCCCTACAATTGGTGGAGAATGCGGGCAGCGACTCCCAGAAGCACGTGTGGCAGCGCTGGCGATTCTGAGCCAGGAGAGCAGACTGTCTGACAACCGTGAGTAATACTGACCGAGGTCAGAGAAAGTGACTGTATTAATATTTGTGGGATACCTCTGAGGAGAAGAGGCATCCGAGAACCTGTGTGGCCGACACAGATAACAGACAGGAGTCTGTGTTGCACTGACCAGGGTCAGTGAGAGACTGTGTCCCTGGAGGGGTCAGTGAGCAAGGTCCTGGAGGATCAGTGTTGGGAGGAGCCCTGAAGCACATGCTATGACCTTGGACCTGGTGAGGCGTGTGTTGGGCAGTCTCAGGTGGAGACGGATGTCCTGAAGAGCACTCGCTGAGCCCCTGGACCTGGTGAGACCGGTGTGTTGGGAAACCCTGGGAGGAGGGCTGCTCCCTGAATAGCACCCGGTGTGCGCCTGTGTGTTGGACGGTCTCAGGCGGAGACGGTACGTCCTGAACAGCACACGGACAGGACATGAGAGACTGTGCATGTGTTTTTGTTTTTTTTTTCTTTTCCTCTGCAAAACCTGAAGGTGCTTGCTGTGGCTCAGTGGGGTCACGAAGGTCTCGCAGCACAGGGTCCTGGTGTTTTTCCTTTTTTGGGATCTGCCCTGGGAGCATTGGTAGCAGACGCTGTCTGTCTACACCATCCTGCTGCAGCTTTATTGCATGTGACTAAGCGGATACAGTAGTTGTGGCTTTACACAACTATTGAGGGTGAGTACCCTGTATCATTGCTGCATAACCCATTATACCTGCACTGGTAAGGCCCTATGGGCGCGCTTTTGTGGTTTTTATCTTTGAGGGTGACAAGCGGTTTCCGGTAACCCGGCGGGGTTAAGAAGGGGACAAGCGGCTTCTGGTGGATCGGTGGGTCCACGAAGACTGCGCAGCAGGAGCTGCAGTGACACCAGCCGCTGTGTGTGTGTGAACAGCAGCCGGAGGTGCCGGTGATCAGTGACAGCAGGAGCTGTGGTGGTGCCAACAAAGACTTGTGTGGTATCGTTAAAAGACAAACTGTACTGTGTGAACTGTGGCATAAGATGTTCTGCAGAACGGACATGGGGAAATCCCAAAAGGGGGCGGTGACCCAAAAGGGAGTGGTAACCAAAAAAGGGGTGGAGTCCCAAAAGGGGGCGGTGACACAAATTGGAGTGGTAACCCAAAAAGGGGTGGAGTCACAAAAGGGGGCGGTGACCCAAATTGGAGTGGTAACCCAAAAAGGGGTGGGGTCCCAAAAGGGGGCGGTGACCCAAATTGGAGTGGCAACCCAAAGTGGGGTGGTGGTCCAGAAAGTGGCCAAGTGTGAAGAAGTGACAGCACTGGGTGACTCAGTAGGTATGTCTGGAGTACCGCAGTGTATGTGCAGGTCTTTTTCAGAATGTGGAATATCCTTTCCGGGTAGTAATGACGGGCCACAGATGTGTACAGTGATGCTGCACCGGGAAGGAGCCTTTGGTCGGCTGGACTCAGAGAGTCAGGTGACTCTGACAGGAACGCCTCTCGTTTTCTCTCTGACCGAGAAAAACGTCAGGGTTCGCTGTAAACACGGGGTCACGGTGAACTACGCAGTAGACACAGTAGTGTTTGAGGGGACCAAAGGTGGTGAGTGCCAAGGTAGAGGAATACCACGGGACTTAGTCTATGCCTGGGAGAGGGGCCGGGACTTTCTTTTGTTTGATGACGTTTGGTCTGACGATGGAGATGCTTCGACTGTGGGACAAGCAGACACTGAGACAGTGACGGCTCCTGACATGGACAGGTCAGAGGTAGAACTGACCAGAGGAAGAAGTACATCTGCCCAACTGACGGACCTGACGTCTCGTGATAAGACAGATGGTGGGCTGGGAGATGAGACTACTGGACTAGACACATTGGTGCTGGATGGTAACTGGAGGGTTCACTCGACTGGGGTGACTGACCCAGTGGTACCCTTTAACGATATAATTAAAGAGGTAGTGGTGCGACACGTGATGGACAAAAGAGAACAAGATCGTGAGATACAGGTGATAAAGGAGACTGTAACAGAACATGTCGAACGGGAAAGAGTCCTAAGGCAAGCAGCTGAGCACAGAGTGGATGAGCTGGAGAAGGAAGTCTCTGAGCTCAGAGGTCACCTGTCAGCGTGTAAAACCATGAACAAGACCCTGTTGGAAGATATGGAGGTGCTCAGGGAGGCCCAAGAGAAGCATCAACAGGAGATTCTCAGGAGAGAGGATGAGCGTCGCTACCTGGCAGAGGAGAAAGATAAAGTTCTGCAAGAACTCAGTGGAGTAGTAAAAGGTCTTCTGCAGGAGAAGTGGAGGGGCGAAGACGTACAGCGGCCTTGCCCGACTGATAGCAAGGCAGAACTGCCAAAGCCCATCTTGGAAAAAGGTCTTGAAGACTGTAAATCTCAGGAAGATGGTGAGCCAAGAGCTGCACAAGACAGTCACCCGGTCTTGGCAGATACCTTGAGGGAAGTGTCCGTGGGGAACCCAGAGCCATCTGTCCAGGATGAGAGCAAGTCCATGACCTTCAAGTGCGTGATGGAGGTACCCGAAGACGTGCGAGAAGCGTGTGCCAGCGAAGGTGTGCATGAGACCTTTAAAAAGGCAGTAAAGGCCTATAGTGTGAGCTGGGCACCAGAAACAGACCAGTTGGTGATACTGGCAGAAACGGAAGACACAGAGAGAAGGGTGGCTGTCCTGAAGGAGATGCACCTACAATGTCTCCACACGAAACAGATGCTCGTGGAGCGTAATAGGAAAGCCGCTCGACGTCTGGAGCTTGCAAGGGAAGCACAAAGTCGGCTGGGCTTTGTGGAAGACATAATTCCGGTACCCAGAAATCTGGTGGGGAAAGTCGTTGGCAGACTTGGAAAGGTGATGCAGGAGATGGTGAATCGATCCTGTGTGAAGAGAGTGAGGATCCCACCTGCTGGTGAAATCCAAGTCGTTATTGAAGATGACATGGTTCCTGTCATTGTGGTTGGTTCGGTGGAAAGCATTGGGAAGCTTCGCATGCTCCTGGAATATCGGGTAGCGTACCTGAAGGAGATTGAGCAGCTAAGACAGGATCGACTGCAGATGAATGAGCAGATAGAGAACGTCAGGTGGCGTCCCCCTCCAACCCAAGGTGTAAGGACCCGAAGGGATCCTCCAAGGAATGAAAGGACAGGTAGTCGAAGGCAAGAACGTCGAGAGTCCGCAAGTGGCCGTTCTAATCTTAGTAACATAGGCACGAGACTCGGTGGTGGACATAGCGACAGAGGGTCAGACTCAGACCAGCCAGTTGGCCCAGCTGGACGTGGGACTCATGACCGTGCGAACTGGGAGAGCCAGCCAGTGAGAGAAAGGTCGCGTGATGAAGCACACTGCAGACAGGTGGAGACTAAAGAGTGTCTGGTCACACTGACGGACGTCGACGGGAAGGCCAAAGCCCAAGGCTGAGATACTGACCGCTGGGGGCAGGGGAGGCCTAACGTAAATATGCAGTATGACTACCGAAACAGACGGAGATGGTCCTCCCGACTGGTAGGGCAAGGTGACATGGGTGCCAGGTCTCAAGATCCCTGGGTGATGTCATGTGTTCAACCCCACAAGTTTGAACAGAGGGGGGAGGTATGTGGTGTAGTTACCACTATGTCAGCTAGGGGGCGCTGTGTGGGTGTCCCAGGACGGGTGTACAGGCACATTCAGGGTGGTAACGAGCAGGGTCCTAAATGACCATTATGGGTCTCAAGGTGGGTGGCCTTGGGATGCAGGCTCCAGGGTGTATTGATCAGCAGAGATACTGCTGATCTTTCTGTTACACTGTGTCAGGGAAGCCTGTGTGTGTCTATACAACCTTTAGTGATGTCATAGCCATGTGATCACCTGTGGGTGTGGTTACAGGGCTATGTAATTGAGGTGTTTGGCACATGTGAGAGAGTGGAGGGAGTCTGTCAGAGTGTGGACAGACTTCCATGTGTCCAGGTGGGACACTACAGAGAGTGGCCTGTGTTCCAAGGAAGGAGAAGCCTTCCTGTGTCTGCGGCTGCAGATAGAGCGCTGCTCTGGACATTGCCCTGGCCTATGTATATTAGTTGTATATGGGGAGGACTACACCTCCCAGCATGTGCTGAGACTCTCGGTCCGAGTCTGAAGCCACGGACGTTTATGTTCTTTTGTGCCTAAGCTAGAGGCTATTTTGGTGATATGCAGATATATGGTTTATGGAGCAAATAAACCTCATGATCTTTGGGAAGAACCTGCCTCATGATTGTCTCCCGCTGCACCTGAGCGAGTCCGAATCCCTACAGCCCTTAGATCACAGAGATACGGCACACAAAAAACTTGATAACTAACATTTCCCACATGTTTACTTTACATCAGCACAATTTTGGAACCAAATTTTTTTTTGTTAGGAAGTTATAAGGGTTAAAAGTTGACCAGCGATTTCTCATTTTTACAACACCATTTTATTTTTAGGACCACATCACATTTGAAGCCACTTTGAGGGTTCTATATGATAGAAAATACCCAAAAGTGACACCATTCTAAAAACTGCACCCCTTAAAGTGCTCAAAACCACATTCAAGAAGTTTATTAACCCTTTAGGTGCGTCACAGGAATTTTTTTGAATATTTAAAAAAAATGAACATCTAACTTTTTTTCATAAAAAAAATACTTCAGGTTCAATTTTTTTTTATTTTACCAAGGGTAACAGGAAAAATTGGACTGCAAAAGTTATTGTGCAATTTGTCCTGAGTACGCAGATACCTGATATGTGGGGGGGAACCACTGTTTCGGTGCATGGCAGAGCTCAGAATGGAAGGAGCGCCGTTTGACTTTTTCAATGCAAAATTGGCTGGAATTCAGATCGGACGCCATGTCACGTTTGGAGAGTCCCTGATGTACCTAAACAGTGGAAACCCCCTACAAGTGACCCCATTTTGGAAACTAGACCCCCCAAGGAACTTATCTAGATATGTGGTGAGAACTTTGAACACACAAGGGCTTTACAGAAGTTTATAACGTACAGCGGTACAATTAAAAAATCATATTTTTTCCACAAAAATGATCTTTTCACCCCAATTTTTATTTTCCTAAGGGTAACAGGACCCTAAAAGTTATTGTGCAATTTGTCCTGAGTACGCTGATACCCCACATGTGGGGGTAAACCACTATTTGGGCGCATGGCAGAGCTCGGAAGGGAAGCAGCGCCATTTGACGTTTTTGGCTGGAATTGAGATCGGACACCATGTCGCGTTTGGAAAACCCCTGATGTACCAAAACAGTGGAAACCCCCCACAAATGACACCATTTTGGAAACTAGACCCCCTAAGGAACTTATCTAGATGTGTGGTGAGCACTTTGAACCCCCCCAGTGCTTCACAGAAGTTTATAACGCCCGGGCGTGAAAATAAAAAATTCGTATTTTTTCCACAAACATGATCTTTTAGTCACCATTTTTTTATTTTCCCAAGGGTACCAGGAGAAATTGGACCCCAAAAGTTGTCCAATTTGTCCTGAGTATGCTGATACCCCATATGTGGGAGAAAACTACTGTATGGGCACATGTCAGGGCTCGGAAGGGAAGTAGTGACGTTTTGGAATGCAGACTTTGATGGAATGGTCTGCGGGTGTCATGTTGCCTTTGGAGAGCCCCTAATGTACCTAAACAGTGGAAACCCCCCACAAATGACCCCATTTTGAAAACTAGACCCACTAAGGAACTTATCTAGATGTGAGGTGAGCACTTTGAACCCCCAAGGGCTTCACAGAAGTTTATAATGCCAGGGCATGAAAATAAAAAAATCGTATTTTTTCCAGAAACATGATCAATTAGTCCCCAATTTTTTCATTTTCCCAAGGGTAACCGGAGAAATTGGACCCCCAAAAGTTGTTGTCCAATTTGGCCTGAGTACCCTGACACCCTATATGTGGGAGAAAACTACTGTATGGACACACGTCGGGGCTCGGAAGGGAAGCAGTGACGTTTTGGAATGCAGACTTTGATGGAATGGTCTGCGGGTGTCATGTGCGTTTGGAGAGCCCCTGATGTACCTAAACTATTGAAACTCCCCACAAGTGACCCCATTTTGGACACTAGACCCCCCACGGAACTTATCTAGATGTGTGGTGAGCACTTTGAACCCCCAAGTGCTTCACAGAAGTTTATAACGCTCGGACGTGAAAATAAAAAAATCATTTTTTTCCACAAAAATGATATTTTTGCCCCCAATTTTTTATTTTCCTAAGGGTAACAGGAGAAATTGGACCCCAAAAATTGTTTTGCAATTTGTCCTGAGTAGGCTGATACCCTACATGTGGGGGTAAAACACTGTTTGGGCGCATGGCAGAGCTTGGAAGGGAAGGAGCACCATTTGACTTTTTCAACTCAGAATTGGCTGGAATTGAGATCAGACGCCATGTTGCATTTGGAGAGCCCCTGATGTGCCCAAACAGTGGAAACCCCCAATTATAACTCCAACCCTAACCCCAACACACCCCTAACCCTAGCCCTAACCCTAGCCCTAACCCTAACCCTAGCCCTAACCCTAGCCCTAACCCTAATGGGAAAATGGAGATAAATACTTTTTTTTAAATTTTATTATTTTTCCCTAACTAAGGGGGTGATATCGGGGGGTTTGATTTACTATTTATGGCGGTTTTTATATTTGGCAGCTGTCGCACGCTAAAAGACGCTTTTTATTGTAAAAATAGTTTTTGCATCACCACATATTGAGAGCTATAATTTTTCCGTATTTTGACCCACCGAGTCATGTGAGGTCTTATTTTTTGCGGGACGAGTTGACCATTTTAATGGTATTTTCGGGCACGTGACATTTTTTGATCGCTTTTTATTCCTATTTTTGGGACGCAGAATGAACAAAAACCAGCGTTTCATGAATTTCTTTTGGGGGGGTGCGTTTACACCGTTCCGCGTGCGGTAAAATTGATAAAGTGGTTTTATTCTTCGGGTCAGTACGGTTACAGCGATACCTCATTTAGGTCGTTTTTTTATGTTTTTGTCGGTTTTATGCAATGAAAACTATTTTATATAAAAAATAATTATTTTTGCATCGCTTTATTCTGCGAGCTATAACTTTTTTATATTTTCGCTGATGATGCTGTGTGGCGGCTCGTTTTTTGCGGGACAAGATGACGTTTTCAGCAGTACCATGGATATTTATATGCGTCTTTTTGATCGCGCGTTATTACACTTTTTGTTTGGCGGTATGATAATAAATCATTATTTTTTTGTTTTGTTTTTTATTTTTATTTTTTAAGGGGTTCGCTAAAGGGGTTAACTAATGGGGCAGTTTTATAGGGCGGGTCATTACGGATGCGGCGATACCTAATATGTGTACTTTTATTGTTTTTTTATTATTATTTCCAAAAAATGGATTTATTGGGGGAATATTTTTTTTTTTTTTTTCTAATTTATTTGGCGATTTTTTTATTTTTTTTTTATTTTTTTTTTTTTTTTATTATTATTTTAACACTTTTTTTTATTTTTTTTTTTACTTTATTAAATAGTCCCAGGTGGGACATCACTGTCCTGTGACAGATCGCTGATCTGTCACATCACAGATCACTGTGACAGATCAGCGATCTGACACAGGCACTGCAGAAGGCTTCCTCATGCCTGCGCTTTGCCCCGAAGGCCCCCGTCGCCATCTTGGATTCGGGGGCCTGGAGGAAAGGAGTCCCCCGCAGCAGCGCTGCACATTGCGCTGCCGTGGGGGGCTCAGGGAAGCACGGAGGGAGCCCCCTCCCTGCCGATGCTTCCCTTTAACCCCCGGTACACCGCGATCATGTTTGATCGCGGTGTGCAAGGGGTTAACGTGTCGGGGCGGTCCGTGACCGCCCCTGACACATAGTGCCGGGTGTCAGCTGTGATAATCAGCTGACACCTGGCCGCGATCAGCGGCGCTCACCATGTGGGCGCCGCTGATCGCGCCGACGTACTATCCCGTCCATGGGCATAGGGGCCCAGGTCCCATGGACGGGAGAGTACGTCGGATGGCAGAAAGGGGTTAAAAAATGCTTGTGTCGCCATTTTTCGAGACCAGAATGTTTTCTCTTTTCCATTGATGGGGCCGTGTGAGGGATCGTTTTGATAGGCAGCTGGAACAGCGCCCCCCGGACAGCACGCTGGAAATGCGGCTGTCAGATATTGACAGTGGTATTTAACAGGTTAATAGATGTGGACTTCAATCTGCTCCACTGGCAGCTGCAAGAGGCGGATGATGGCTGAATAACAGAGCCATCATCTGCCGGGAAAGATGCAGGATCAGCTCCTGAGCCCGCATCAGATAAGGAGACCTAACATATGACATAACAGTATGTCATACGTCGAGAAGTGGTAAAGGGAACCTGTCGTTAGATTCATGCTGCCTGATCCGTGAGCATCATCAGTAACGCAGCTATGGTTGGACGCCCATGGTTACAGCCACAGCCACATGCGGGAAGTAAGCGGAACAATGCAATCAGAGGCATAGCTAGGGTTTTGGTTCAGGGGGGCGAAATTTCTGAGTGGGCCCCTAACCAGAGAACCTCAGCAGATGACCGCGCTGTTGCCAAAAATAATATATATATATATTCCATTATTGCAGCGTCAGCGTGGCCCCTCAGTGCACGCCGCAATAATGAAAGAGAGCGTCACATCACGCTCCCTCTCCCATCATTACCCTCTTCCTCTGACACACAGCGGGTGCGAGATGTCACTTCATCGCGTCCCTGCTGTGTGCCGGTCTGACTGCAGCGCAGCTCCTGACATCAGAGCAGAGCCACCGCCTAAATCAGCGTGGGAGCGAGGAGGAGAGGTGAGTATAGTGGGTTTTTTTTTAAGTTATATAGTGAGTCCTGGTTGCATGATTATGATACCCCGTATGGGGGGCGGCAGCATGATACCCGTATGAGGGGGCAGCATGACATACGCCGTATGAGGAGGGGGCAGTATGATACCCCGTATGATGGGGGCAGCATGATACCCTGTATGAGGGGGGTAGTATGATACCCCGCATGAGGGGGGCCTCATGATACCCCATATAAGGGAGGGCAGCATGACACCCTATGAGGGGGGCTGCATTATATTCTGAAGGGATTACATTATATTCTTTGGGGGGGCTGTATTACACTATATGAAGGGGGCTACATTATAGAGAAAGAAAGAACAGAGAGAGAGGAAAGAAAGAACAGAGAGAGAGAGAGAAAGGAAGAACAGAGAGAGAAAGATTAGAGAGAGAAAGAAAGATTAGAGAGAGAAAGAAAGAATAGAGAGAGAAAGGAAGAGGGGAAAGAAAGAACACAGAGGAAGAAAGAACAGAGAAAGAAATAAAGAACAGAGAGAGCAAAGAAACAGAGAGAAAGAAAGAACAGAGAGAGCGAAAGAAAGATTCTATAAAGATACTATAACAGCCTGGCTCCCATTGTAGTGCCCACCTGAGCCTCCTGGTGCAGGACATATCATGATCCGCTCACATGGCCGACATCTTCGAGTCCAAGGCGATCCTGCTGTCCGTTCTGTCGGAGGAGTCGGTGATGGATCTGAAGCATTCCCTGAGGTGCCTCCATGGTTCCGCCACAATCTCCTCCCGTAATTACTTCATTTCCGGTTAGCTTCCAGCACGTCACTTCCGGTGGAACGTCACGTGCAAATTTTAAAGTGCTCCACGGGGCTCTGCCATGTACTCCTGTGTCCGCGGGAAAAGTAAGCTCCTGACTGGGGCAGACTCTCAAAATCGAGACGGTTGGGAGGTATGAATGCTCCCCACCATACAGCTTGTACACGCATAACTCCACACACCTGATGCACACACGGTTCCGCTTTCTATGCCTCGTACACACACGGTTCCGCTTTCTATGCCTAGTACACACACGGCTCCGCTCCATACACTTCGCACAAACACACGGCACCACTCAGTACACAAGGCTTCACTCCTTAAACCTCGTACACAGGCGGCTCTGCTCCGCACACCTCGTACACGCGCGGCTCCGCTCTGTACACCTCGTACACGCGCGGCTCCGCTCCGTACACCCCGTAAACACACAGCTCTGCTCCGTACACCCCGTAAACACACAGCTCTGCTCCGTACACCCCGTAAACGCACAGCTCTACTCCGTACAACCCGTACACACACGGCTCTGCTACATCCACCCTGTAAACTCCTCCTGACCTCACACAGAAACTTCCCTTCATCCAGCACGGCAGAGTCCTGCATACACTGAAAGGCCCCTGATCATGTGACCTCGACTCCCCCCGCCGTGACCTCATCACAGGTCCTGTGGCCCAGAAAAAGCGTGGCAGAGCAGGGAGATGATCGATTCTCCTTGCTCTGCCACAGATACAGGTCCAGCAGCGTAGCCCGGGTGGGCCCCCTCAGAGCACGGGGCCCGGGGCGAACGCCCCCTCTGCCCCCCGGTAGCTACGTTACTGAATGCAATCCTATGGGTGCGGGATCGCCGCGATTCCGCCAAATGGAGCATGCTTCGCTTTTTACCGCGAAGCGATTCCGCCGCGGAAAAAAACGCAGCATTAGCAGAGCATTGCGGAATCCCATAGGATTGCATGGGATGCTTATTTTTCGCATTTTCACAGCAAAATCGCTCGTTTAAAACTGCCGCGAAAACTAGAAAAAAACGCGACGTGTGAACTCAGCCTTTCAGTCGATCAGGTTTATTTAGACACAGCATAAACTGCATAAAGTACTGTCTATTTCATTACAGCAACGAAACATGTTGCGACCACAAGTCAGTTCCAATAGCAGATACACCTGTCTGCATTTCCTACAACCCCCTAGTCCGAGGTTACCTTCCAGGAGCTCCACTCCACACGCTGACTTCCAGGGAAGCTGCTTTTTAGGGCTCATACTCACTTGACTTGCATGATTCTCGCATGAAAACCTGGCACTGCCTCCAGCACTTGGATCGGAGCGTGCGGCTACATGTATTTCTATGTAGCCTCACGCTCCGGTCCGAGTGCCGGCGGCAGTGCTCGGTTTTCATGCGAGAGACTCACACGAGAATCATGTGAGTATGTGCCCTTCCATCAGCAGACAGGCAGGAGCTCAGGAGCCAACAGCAGCAATACTCAGGCAAAGAGGAGCACATGACCTGGACTTAAATAATCAGGACAGACAGGAAGTTCCATGGCAGGGCGAGATACGAGACTCCATCTTGGATCAGGGCACACAGGCACAAAGGAAAGTCCAGAATCCTTACACATACACTGACTTGCTCGACAAGCTCAATCCTGTCAGTTCCAGGCCCTCAGAAGGCCGGTAGCTTCCCCCAACTCAGATAGCCATCACGGACTCTGCAGGCACATGTGCTTTCCAGGAAAACCTGTCTTCTTGCAGGACCTTCCAACACATAGACCATGTGACTGAACAACAGTCTCATTATATCCCATGAGACACACCCATTGATGGTAGGTGGTTAGCCAGACCCACCCAGCTCTCTGGCTAACCTGCAAGCCCAGCCCACATAAATTGAGCAAGGCTCGTGGAACTACAGGTCCCAGAGCAACATTCCAGGCTAACAGCGCAGAGGACCTCCGCCTCTGCGACACATACCGGCCATTCACAATAAAGCCGGTCACTGTCTCACACTATATAACACTGCGGTGACTGTGGCAACGCAGCATGCAGGCTGAGGAGATGTCGGGCTGGTAAGCACTCCATGGAGGAGCTGAAGAAAAGTGCTTTTATTTTAGATGAGGGAGCCAGGGGAGGGCACATAAAGGGGCAATGGAGAACATGGGGAAATTGGCAGATTGTGAAAGGGGGCATAGTATAGTGAAGGGCAGTGGGGACAATATGAAGAGAGACTTTGTGGGGGAGACAGGGAAAGGGTTAGTTTGTGGTGATATTATATAGAGGGTCAGTGTGTGAGGTTTATTAGATAGAGAGGTTGAGAGGGGGTTTATTATGGAGAGGGGCAGTGTGGGGACATATTGAGAGAGTCAGTGTGGGACTTGTATTATGCACAGGAGCAGTGTGCTGGTATGTTATGTACAGGGGCTACGAGGGGATATATTATGGAGAGGGGTAGTGTGAGGGGCTATTATAGAGAGGGGCAATGTGAGGGGTTTATTATGAGGAAGAGCAGTGTGGGAGTTATTATGTAGAGGGGCAGTGTGGGGGGTTTATTATGGAGAAGCGCTGTGAGGGGAAATATTATGGATTACTGTGGAGAGGGGCAGTGGGGGTCATTATGGAGAGGGGCAGACTAGGCATTTATTATAGCAGGAGGCTGTTAGGATGCATATTATGGAAAAGGACAGTGTGAAGATACATTATGGAGAGGGGGCTATATTATGGACAAGGGCAGTGAGGGGGTTATTATGGAGAGGAGCTGTGAGGGAGTTTATTAAGGAAAGGGGATGTGAAGAGGTTATGTTTTGGAGAGGGTCAGTGGAGGATTTATTATATAGAAAGGCTGTGAGGAGGTATATTATTGAGGGGGGGCAGTGTGGGGGTATATTATGGAGAGGGGCAGTGTGGGGGTATATTATTGAGAAGGACAGTGTGGGAGGCTTTATTATGGAGAGTGGCAGTGTGGGGGTATATTATGGAGAGGGGCAGTCAGAGTGGACATTAAGGAGAGAGGGACAGTGTGGGGGTATATTATGGAGAAGGGCTGTGAGGGTGTACATTATGGAAATGGGCAATATGCGGGGTATATTATATTTTATTTTCAAGGGCACCATGTCGATCAGTGCTGCTGTTAAATACAGAGAAGAGCGAAGTCTGCAGAGAAGAGCTTTGGGCATGACATTTATCATGGCGTCTGAATAAAATGAAGAAGAACAACATCAGTCAGAACAGATGTCACCTAAAAGGTACCTGGATGTAAATATGTTATACTGCCTGCGCCTCAACAGCACAGTGGTTCCTGTATTATGATGAGGATTTGGCCAGTTTCTGTTCCAAAACTTAGTTTAAGTTAGCGGTCGTTCTGGTGATGTTTTCATGTAATTACCCCTTTACATTTTTTGCAGTCCTCGTGATTGGTTCAATATGGCAATGTGGCCCTTGGACCAAAAAATCTTTTGCACACCTGGTCTATACAGACAACAGACCGGACGCTGCACTCATCGCACAGGGCACTGGTGGGCAGCACCACCCCTGCAACAAGCGTCACTGATGGCACTTCATTTCAGGGAGGGAACAGAGGCTGAGACAGTGGCCACAGACTATGACCCCTTGATGATGCTTCATTTGAGTGTCCCAGCATGCACTGGGGATACTGAAACAGATCGTCGTCAGGCATGAAATAGGAAAAAAAAAATTACAAAAGCATAGTGTAAGCATCGTTCCTATTCTGCTGTGTTCCGGACTTTGCCCTTACTGTTGCCCTTAAGCCTGGCTTCATTCGGCCATACTGGTTCCTGTGACATCACCGCCTGTTGGTCCCGCCCGCCGGGTTTAAATAGCTTTCCTGGACGTGACTACCTTGCTTGTATATCTCGTCCTGTACCTGATCTGCTAGCTGGGAGTTGCACGCTGTGCTACCTCCTTCCTTCCTTCTGAATCCACCTGGATTACCTGCTGCCTAACCGCCGCCGCCTGGACCTTCTGACGGTGTCTGCCTGAAGGCTCCTTCCAGCCCTGCCTCCACCGCTCACGGCTCCTACAGCACTCACGGTATGCGCTGAAGATCTTGACTGCTGTGTGCGTTTCACCTGAGAGACTTATCCCTGCTACCTTTATACATCCAGTATCAATTACCTAGTGACTTTCTCTGCCACAGCACTGTGCCCGAAGATTCCCCTCCCGCAAGGGAGAGGGCTAAGTGACTATCCTTGCCTGCATTCTTAAGACTTTGTCTGCTTACATCTACATAGTGCTGGTGTACAACTTGCTATCTACTGGACTGAGTTCTGCTGCTGTTACCACTGCTGTCATTGTCTGGCTCCGCCAGCACCTGTGCTGTTCTGTGCTGCTTGTTTAATACAAACTACTTTCACGTATACCTTTGTCTGTGACTCTATCATCTAGCCACTGTCTTCATAGAAACCTACTATACATCATTACAGGATATACAAGCCACCAATATGGAGACCGCAGGTGTAGAGTCCCTGGAGAAACGTGTAAGCAAGCAACTTGCTTTGATACGGCAGGATGTGGCAGGCATTAGGACCCAGCTGGACACGCTGGAGCAACGTATCGAACACAACGCCGAGGCAGCAGAGGCACAGTTGCAACGACTGGCAAATCGGATTACGGCGCTGGAACAAGCAGCTCCTCTTCAGGGTGATCGTGTTCTGGCGTTGGAGCAAGCGATTCCTATGCAGCTCGATCGGATTGCTGCTCTGGAACAGGCCCCAGCCGCGCAGGTAGCAGGTGCTGCCCGGGATACTACACCGACCTTCCCGAAGCTTCCACCCTTCCGGTTCGCTGGTGAGAGGGATAAATTCCGAGGATTTTTGAACCAGTGCCGGATCTTCTTTGCTGCTCATGCCCCACAGTTCACTACTGAACGTTCCAAAGTTCTGACTATAGTCATGCTGCTGTCTGGTAAGGCGCTCGCGTGGGCCAACCCTTTGATTGAGACCGACGACCCCCTGCTTAACTCTATGGACAATTTCATTGCCGCAATGACGCAGATGTTTGATGACCCGAACCGAGCTAATACTGCTGAGACGACGCTGCTGACCCTTCGGCAGGGGAAGCGTTCGGTGCTGGAGTATGCATTGGACTTCCGTAGATGGGCTTTAGACACCACCTGGAACGGGGCAGCCAAGCAGGCCATCTTCCGCAGGGGATTGTCTACGGCAGTTAAGGATGAACTGGCACGCGGGGACTCGCCCGTGCTTCTTGGGGACTTCATCAATCACTGCATCCGCATTGACAATCGACTCTCCGAGCGCAGACAGGAGCGCTGGTATGATCTACGGTTTAATAACACTGTTCCGTTCTCTCCTCCCTCCAGAGATGTCACCAGCAGGAGGAATCCCGAGCCCGAGCCCGAACCGATGCAGGTGGATGCCATACGTAGAAATCCTCCTGATGCCCGCAAGGAGCATCGCTTTAAGGAAAACCTGTGCTTCTACTGCGGGGGGACCGGTCACTTCATCTCCGAGTGTCCAGTCAGGAGACGTAAGACGGCTGCAGCTATCATTGATTGTAACGCCGAGGCGGGGGAGTCCTGCGTCCTAGATCTGAACAATTCGGGGGGCAGAGACAATCAGAGAGACCTGGACTTTGCCGATATGAATTCGCTGGCATCTCTTCCATTGAATGCAGTGGTGATCTCGATGACATCCGTCGTTTCCTCCTACTGCGCTACTAAGAAGAATTCCCACTATTACCTATCCTTGAGTGTCTGCTTCCAGGGTCGGTGTGTCGAGAGCGCCGCCATGTTGGACTCCGGGGCCAGTGGGAACTTCATGGATATCGCGTTTGCAAGGAAGCATGGAATCAGGGCACTGAAGAGGGAGTCGTCAGTCTTGATGGAGACAGTAGACGGGTCGCCACTTACATCTGGACCGGTAACCATGGAGACTGAGTCGGTGAAGGTATGCATTGGAGAGGAACATGTGGAACATTTGTCCTTTTTACTAATATCTTCTCCTCACTTCCCTATTATCCTGGGGTTACCTTGGCTCCAGGTTCAGAATCCTCGCATCAACTGGGAGACCAGGGAAGTGCAGTTCCCTCCAAGTTCTAACAACAACCTCGCTATTCCTAAGGTCGCTGCTATCCCCAAGGTAGTAGCTACGACTGAGGGACAATTACCACCGGAGTATCAGGATCTGGCAGAGGTATGTGACAAGTAGAGGGCAGATATCTTACCTCCCCACCGGCCTTATGATTGCCCGATAGAACTGGTATCTGGGGCGGAGATCCCATTCGGGCGTATTTACCCTTTGTCTGGTCCTGAATTAAAGGCCTTGAAGGACTTCATCGACGAGAATCTCGCCAATGGCTTCATCCGACCGTCTACTTCTCCTGCAGGTGCACCAATCTTCTTCGTGAAGAAAAAGGACGGGGGTCTGCGTCCTTGCATGGACTACCGTGATTTAAACAAGGTAACGGTCATGAATCGGCACCCGCTACCCTTAATCTCTGAACTACTGGAGAGGGTGAAGCAGGCTAAGATATTCACCAAACTGGATCTTCGGGGAGCCTACAATCTTGTGAGAATTCGGTCTGGAGATGAGTGGAAGACGGCCTTCCGCTGTCGTTATGGACACTTCGAGTCACGGGTCATGCCGTTCGGACTACGAAATGCTCCTGCAACCTTTCAGCATTTTGTTAATGACATTTTCCGAGATGTGCTTGATGTATTTATGGTTGTGTATCTCGATGACATTTTAATCTTTTCCAGTGATCTCGAGGAACATCGGCTCCACGTGAGGACAGTGCTGCAACGCCTGCTGCATAACCATCTTTACATCAAATTGGAGAAATGCGAGTTCCACAGGGCAAGAGTGCAGTTCCTCGGTTATGTCATCTCTCCACAGGGTCTCCAGATGGACGATCAAAAGACCAGAGCGATCCAGGAGTGGCCAGCGCCTGGATCGGTGAAAGAAGTTCAGAGGTTTGTGGGATTCGCCAACTTCTATAGGCGCTTCATCCGTAACTTCTCTGAGATTGTGGCACCCATCACCCAACTGACTAAGAAGGGGGTACCGTTCCGGTGGACTCCGCAAGCCCAGGAGGCGTTCACACGGCTGAAGGACAAATTTGTGTCGGCTCCCATCTTAAGACATCCAGACCCAGACCTGAGCTTTACTCTTGAGGTGGACGCATCGGATGTCGCCATCGGCGCAGTGTTGTCACAGAGAGGAGGTGAGAAGGCAGTTCTTCATCCTTGTGCCTTTCTTTCTCAGAAGCTATCCCCGGCGCAGAAGAACTATGACGTAGGGAACAAGGAGTTACTGGCGATTGTGACGGCATTCAAGGAGTGGAGACACTTGCTGCTGGGGTCCTCAACTCCGATTACAGTTCTTACCGACCACCGAAACTTGGAGTTCATGCAGTCCGTAAGATGTTTGAACCCACGTCAGGCACGTTGGAGCTTGTTTCTAAACCAATTCAACTTCATCATCTCCTACAGGTCGGGGGCACGGAATGGTAAGGCAGATGCGCTATCTAGGATTGCTGCTCCTGAGGAAGTGATTGAGTCGTCTCCTAGTACTGTTGTGTCTCCCGCTCATTTCATCTCTGCAATCCATCATCAGGATCTTCTGTCTGAGATCAAAGCAGCATACGCAGCAGATCCGTTGCTAAGGCAACCTACCCCCGAAGTAAGCCTAAGATTCAGTGGAGGAGTATGGTTACAGGAGAATCGGCTGTATGTACCAGAGGTGACAAGACTTGAAGTCCTCCGACTGATCCATGATTCTAAGATTGGGGGACATCGTGGAATAACGAAGACCCAAGAGTTCCTGGCTCGGTACTTCTGGTGGCCTTCGTACCGGAAGGACGTGGAGGGATACGTGTCATCCTGCGAGGTATGTGCTCGGTTCAAGACGCCTCGTGCGTCGCCTTCCGGGTTGTTACAACCCTTGCCTATACCATCTCGTCCCTGGAGATCCATCTCAATGGACTTTATTGTTGAACTACCGGTCTCCAAGGGTAAGAACACCATTCTAGTGGTCGTGGACCGCCTCACTAAGGCAGCACACTTTATCCCTTGCGCTGGATTACCCACAGCAAAACAGACTGCAGACTTGTTGATTCAAGAGGTGGTCCGTCTGCACGGGGTCCCGGATGAGGTGATCTCGGATCGTGGGGTGCAGTTCACGTCTAGGTTCTGGAGGTGTTTCTGCGCGGCTCTGGATATTAGAGTAAGTCTGTCTTCGGCTTACCATCCACAGACCAATGGACAGACGGAACGTACGAATCAGACCCTGGAGCAGTACCTCCGTTGCTACTTAAGTCATCTGCAGGACGATTGGGTAGATCTGCTTCCCCTGGCAGAGTTCACATATAACAACTCGCAGCACTCCTCGACTAAGCAGTCACCGTTCTTTGCTAATCAGGGTTACCACCCAAGCATCTTGCCGCAGTTCCCCAAGGAGGCTGCAGTGCCTGCTGTGTCTGACCATCTTTCCTTCTTACAGCAGAATTTGGAAGCTCTAAAGACCACCTTGACGACAGCGCAGGAGAGGTATAAGAGAGCAGCAGATCGTACCAGGAGGCCGGCTCCGGTGTATAGGGTGGGAGATACGGTCTGGTTGTCTACCAAGAATCTGAGGGTGAGGGCACCGACTGTCAAGCTTGGACAGAAGTTTGTAGGGCCATACAAGATCGTGGCTCTAGTGAATTCGGTAGCGGTGCGTCTGAAATTGCCCCCTGCCTGGAAGGTTCACCCGGTGTTCCATGTTTCCCTACTAAAGCCAGTTGTACCAAATTCCTTCCCAGGGCGTACTTCCTCTCCTCCAGCTCCAGTGTTCGTTGATGGACATGAACAATATGTCGTGGAGAAGATTCTGGATTCACGGATCTTCAGAAGGAAGCTGCAATACCTGGTCAAGTGGCAAGGATACTCTGTCGAGGAGAATTCCTGGGAACCGGTGGAAAATATCTGTGCTCCGCGGCTGCTGGAGCAGTTTCATCTAAGGTACCCGGACAAGCCTGGTCGAAGATTGTCCGGAGGACATTCTTTAAGGGGGGAATAATGTAAGCATCGTTCCTATTCTGCTGTGTTCCGGACTTTGCCCTTACTGTTGCCCTTAAGCCTGGCTTCATTCGGCCATACTGGTTCCTGTGACATCACCGCCTGTTGGTCCCGCCCGCCGGGTTTAAATAGCTTTCCTGGACGTGACTACCTTGCTTGTATATCTCGTCCTGTACCTGATCTGCTAGCTGGGAGTTGCACGCTGTGCTACCTCCTTCCTTCCTTCTGAATCCACCTGGATTACCTGCTGCCTAACCGCCGCCGCCTGGACCTTCTGACGGTGTCTGCCTGAAGGCTCCTTCCAGCCCTGCCTCCACCGCTCACCGCTCCTACAGCACTCACGGTATGCGCTGAAGATCTTGACTGCTGTGTGCGTTTCACCTGAGAGACTTATCCCTGCTACCTTTACACATTCAGTATCAATTACCTAGTGACTTTCTCTGCCACTGCACTGTGCCCGAAGATTCCCCTCCCGCAAGGGAGAGGGCTAAGTGACTATCCTTGCCTGCATTCTTAAGACTTTGTCTGCTTACATCTACATAGTGCTGGTGTACAACTTGCTATCTACTGGACTGAGTTCTGCTGCTGTTACCACTGCTGTCATTGTCTGGCTCCGCCAGCACCTGTGCTGTTCTGTGCTGCTTGTTTAATACAAACTACTTTCACGTATACCTGTGTCTGTGACTCTATCATCTAGCCACTGTCTTCATAGAAACCTACTATACATCATTACACATAGTGTGGATAGGAAATGTTAGGGATTTTGTAAAGCAAGCATATTAGAAAACAGCTCAGTATTATAGAACTAAATAGGGAGTTAGGAGAAAAAAGCTTTGCCTGTGGACTACCCCTTTAAATGCAACGGTAGAGCAGGGAAGCATGGTCTCACTGCACCACTGCCCTCTGTTCTGTAGGCCACTGGTTGCATTGAGCAGATTAGCTAGGATATAGGCTTAGGTGAGTATATGATGTTTACTGTATTTAATATTTTAATGATACTTGTAGTGGGACTGTGGTGGTATCATAGTGTGGGAACTTCTGTTTCACCATTATACAGTGTTTAGTGGGGGTTTAGAGGACATTATACTGTGTGAGGACTAATATTGGTGCATTATACAATTTTTAGGGTATTGTATTGAGCATAGGAGAGCTTAACCCCTTAACGTCCATTGATGGGACCTCACTAGCCTCCCCCTGGGCCCTGTTGGGCACATACCCTCAGTCACCGCTAGCCTCCCTCTTGCCCAAGGGCAGGATGTGAGACACAGGAGGCAGGATATGAAACACAGGGGGCAGGATGGGAGACACGGGGGGGGCAGGATGGGAGACACAAGGTGCAGAATCATGGGGCAGGATGGATACGATGGAGACAGATGGGGCAGCAGGATCATAGGGCAGGATCATGGGACATATGGGGCAGGATTATGGGACAGATGGGGCAGGATCAGGAGATCATATGGGGGCAGAATGGATACTCATGAGGGCAGGATGGGAGAATATATGGCTGGAGCCAGAAATGAGATACAGGGGGCCAGGATAAGGGATAATATTACTGCAGTGATGTATTTATTTTCTTTTCTTGAGGATACTGTTTTATATGGGGGGGCGGTCCTGTTACTGTGCAGAGCGACACTATTGTGCAGGGTACAATGAAATCTCAAGACTAGTGTTGAGCGAAATGGGTTGGTCAAATTCAAAAATCGCCGACTTTAGCTAAAGCCATAGCGTGAGGTCGGCCATGAGGTCGCCGAGCGCCAAAGTTGCATTTCAAATAATGCTTCCAGCGCATTTTCTCAGCCAATGATGGAGGACGCACACTGTGCAGTGAAAGGGGAGGATTTTTGTTGTGTGCAGCAGCGCTGGTGGTGATTAGGCTGCCTTTCAAGGCTACCTGATAGCTGCATTGCTGTGTGCACACTGCTGTTCAAACTGCTTTTTTCAAAGTACTCCAAATTTTTATTATTTTGTTCTGGTGAGTTACCGAGCATTCACTGTGTTTGAATGCCTACATTGCCAAACTAATATCATTAGAGATGATGCCCTACCGTTTGGTTGAAAGCGAAGCTTTCCGCGAGCTCATGGCCTACGCAGTCCCACGCTATAATCTACCCAGTCGGCACTTCTTTTCCCGAAAAGCCATCCCTGCCCCCCACCTGCATGTGAAAGACCGCATTGTCCATGCACTCAAGCAATCAGTGAGTGGAAAGGTGCACTTCACAACAGATGCATGGTCCAGTAGGCATGGCCAGGGCCGTTACGTGTCCATTACTGCACACTGGGTTAATTGGGTTAATGTGGTGGATGCAGGCTTCACAGTGGACAGCGATGGGGGAACAGTGCTGCCTAGCCCACGGTATATGAAACAGTTGGCTGTATGCTTTTGACCCTCCTCCTCCTCCTCCATAAGTGAAAGCTTGTCCACAGAGCGCATTCGCACGAGCACTCCATCCGCAGCTGGCAGTGTTGCACACGAGGTGTCCCACTATCGAACAGCTAGTGGTAAGCGTCAGCAGGCTGTGTTAAAGATGATGTCTTTGGGCGACAACAGACACACCGCGGAGGTACTGGCCGACTACTTGCAGTGACAAAGTGAGTCATGGCTGGGCACTCTACATCTTGAGCCAGGCAAGGTAGTCAGTGATAACGGCCGTAATTTTGTGGCAGCCATAGCCCGTGCAAAACTCACACACATACCTTGCCTGGCTCACACTTTGAACCTGGTGGTGCAGTGCTTCCTTAATAATTATCCAGAGTTAACATCCCTGCTCCATAGGGTGCGAAGACTGTGATCGCACATCCGTCGCTCAAACGTCCACTCCACTCGTATACAGAAGCCGCAGCGATTGCTCCACCTCCAAAAGCACCGCCTAATCATAGACGTTGCAACAAGGTGGAGCTCCACCCTGCACATGGTTGAGAGGCTGTGCGAACAGAAGCAGGCTGTAATGCATTTGTGGGAGGATACACGGGCAGGCAGTTTGAGGGAAGACATGGAATTGTCGGGTGTGCAGTGGTCAAAGCTGAAAGACCTCTGTAAAGTCCTTCAGTGTTTTGAGGAATGCACACGGCTGGTAAGTGTAGACGACACCATCATAAGCATGAGCATCCCACTTATGCGTCTGCTCATGCAAAGTTCCCTTTGACTATTGGGCCTCTAAACTGGACACCTGGCCTGAATTGGCACACTATGCCTTACAGGAGCTCGCTTGCCCTGCTGCTAGTGTGTTATCTGAAAGAGTCTTCAGTGCTGCTGGATCAATCCTGAAAGAAAAAAGGACCCGTCTGTCGACCCAAAATGTTGATGATCTAACCTTCATTAAAATAAACCATGCGTGGGTTTCAAAGGATTTTGTCCCACCTTCCCCTGACGACACATAGGTTGCCAGAAAACTGCCTCGCTTTTGTCCTCCTCTTCCTCGGACTTGCCCAAATCCGCCATTTGCAGCAGCTGAATGTCCAGCCTACAAATCAACATATGCCATTTTTTAAACCTCCCTAACTGGGCTGCCCACCCCCCCAAGGGCTGGGGTCAACACCTGGCGCACCCGGGCAAGTGCCGTTGCTCTGAACAGGTGGATGGGCCCACTGATCGCCGACGGCACTGGCACAGGGCCCCTCATAGTACAATACAGTGTCTGACAGTTGGGGGCCCACTCGCCGTCAGACACACCAGCGTACTATGAGGGGCCCTGTGCCAGTAGGAAAATGGGGGGGGGGAAGCCAGCACTGCTTAAGGTTAGAACGCATAAATTGAAGTGCATAAGCACATAATATCCAGCTGTATTCAAAAATGAGATATTTGGCAAAAAAATTGATCAATTCAATTGAGCCACCCCGCCGCGCCAAGGCAATCTCATGTGGGGGGTCCTACTCTACATTTATAATAAATACTGTGCCATTACGATGGATCTAGGCTGCTGTGCACACACACGGCAGCCCCGCCCTGCCCCAAGCTTTATTTAATTGTGCACCTGTGTCCGGGCCAATATCGCCCTTCATCTATGTTTGCTGGTTGGGCAATGTGTGGAGGTCAATCCTGATATGTCTGTGTTCAGACCTGGTTGGCCTTCATCTGCACTTGTTTCATCTGGCTTCATGGGAGCGATCCAGCAATGTTCAGGTACAGATTGCACTTGATGTGGTCATGCTCTTAGGAGGCCGTAATGGCACAGTATTTATTATAAATGTAGAGTAGGACCCCCCACATGAGATTGCCTTGGCGCGGCGGGGTGGCTCAATTGAATTGATCAATTTTTTTTGCCAAATATCTCATTTTTGAATACAGTTGGATATTATGTGCATATGCACTTCAATTTATGCGTTCTAACCTTAAGCAGTGCTGGCTTCCCCCCCTATTTTCGCCCTGTGCCAGTACCGTCGCCCACGAGTGTGCCCCCCCTGCTTGGTCATGGCAACAGCACTTGCAAGTTGCAATACTTACCTCTCCCTGCTCCACCGCTGTGTAGTCTGGGCAGTTAAATCCTTCACAAGGAACGGCCACTAGAAATTTGGTGTATTGATTGATGATGGTTAAGATGTAGCTATGGCCTCTTCTGCTAGCCTCTACCTTCAAATGATCAATGGCTACCATTTGTAATGGACGTCAACTTACAAGCGGATGCAGTGGTGTTTTATGATCACCTTTCACAGTTGTGATAGTCACAGATGTGTGACATTCCTTCCACCATTTTTCAATGTCTCCTCTCATGCCAATCCAATAGAATCGCCTACGGCCTGTGGCTTCTGTCTTTTGCATTCCAATATGACCAGACACATCATGATAGGCAGTGAGGACCATGTCTACATCTCTCCCTGTGATCATAATTTGATGGAGACGAGTAAAGGTGATGTGATCCACGCTACTGCGATAAAGCAATCCTTTCTTCACATAGAACCGTTATCGCTGTCTCCACAGACACAGTAATTGAGGGTCTGCATCACCTCTGCAACATCTACCGGGAGGTTTTCCTGGGATGAGTAATTCCCAAATTTCTGCTAACACTCGACTTTCCGTCTGTACTTGTATCCATGTAGTTTCCAGTAGCGGAGAGTCTGGACTGGCTTACTGAGATTGAAATATATACGAAGATTTAAAACTACCACAACACTGTATACTGTTGTACTCTTCGACTACCTTTCCCTTTTTCTACTTTTTAAATTCTGGTGTAATAGTGAGCCTGTGAGTGTCTGTGTCTGACTCCGGAATTATAGACGGAAATTTACAATTACCCCTAGACTGGATACACCTGGTATGTGCTGATACAGTACCTTTGTTCAAACTTTTTTATTACGGTATCATCCATAGTGAGTGAGCGTGTGTGGTTTACGCCTTCTATATATACGGTGAATCGGAGGTACCAATTTTTACCCTATACTTGATACAGCTTGTATCTTGTTATACAGTACCTTTGTTCGACATTTAGTATTATGGTCAAATCCATACTGAGTAAGCATCTGAGAGTGACTACGCATACAGAGATTTCAATTGTACCCTATAATATATATTCTTGCTATCTTGTTATCCAGTACCTTTTTTACAACATTTTTTATTATGGTCAAACCCAGACTGAGTGTCAGGATTCGTACCGGGGTCTAGTCTGTTTTCCACAGCAAGTCTCGCTGCCTTACTTGCTGTGCCACACAACCATTCGTATTATACAGTTTCTGATCAACTAGTTCCTTTTCGTTCATTGTTCTTCCTCCGTTCTGGTGATTGGCTGCTTCACTGTTTCCTGTGCTCATGTCCCGCCTTTTTCCTATTTAGCATTCCACAGGGCTCTCACTCCCTGCCGGTGATTCTTCTGTGGTACGGATTCCTGTCTTCCCTACAGCGCTGTCCGGTACAACCTCTGACAGCCTCCCGGTCTCTCTTTCGTTGAGTACCTCTGGGACTCCAGCTTTCCGCTTTGGTCTTTGCTGAAATCTTAGTATTTTTGTGTTAGCTTGGGGTTTTTGTGGTTTTACCCTTCAGGTTCATTCACTCTTTAGTTGCACTCTTAGTCTTCCTTGCTGCTGCTTGTCTCCCTTAGGTTGTCCTGCACTCATTCCACTCTCGGTTTACCCTCACTGTAGCTCCCTGCACTTACGCTGAGGTAGGGACTGCCGCCCAGTTGTCGCCCACCGGCTAGGGTGGGACCGGCAAGTAGGTAGGGTCAGTGGTGGGTGGAGCTCAGTGGCACCCTCTTCCCCTGCCGTGTGGTGGAATCATAACAGAATCACCGGCCTTCCCTATGGACGCTATGACCTCTTTAGTCAATCAAATGCAGGGCCTTACTCAGCTGGTGCAAGATCTTGCTGCGCAGGTCCAGCGTCAGGAGCAAATTCAAGCAGCTGCCGTTGCAGGGACAACTAATTCTGAGCCTAGAGTTAACTTACCCGAGCCATTTTTCGGAGATAGAAGCCAATTTGCTTCTTTTAGAGAAAATTGTAAATTATATTTTCAATTATGACCTATTTCTTCTGGCCCCCCAGCTCAAAGAGTCCGTATCATAATCTCTCGCTTACGGGAGGGACCCCAAGAGTGGGCCTTCTCTCTGCCGCCAGATTCAAATCTCCGTGATTCTGTAGACAACTTCTTTCAAGCCTTAGGGAATATTTACGATGAACCTGACCAAGTCGCTCTGGCTGAGGCAAACCTTACCTCCCTGACCCAGGGTGATCAGGAGGTAGAGGTTTATTGCACCCAGTTTCGTAGATGGAGCTTAGCTACCCGTTGGAATGATCCCGCACTTCGGAATCAATTTCAGCGGGGCCTTTCACCAGCCCTAAAGGATGAACTGGTACACTACACACTGCCCCAGTCTCTGGAGGAGCTGATGGCTTTAATGGTCAGAATAGATCGCAGGTTAAGGGCGAGGAGATCGGAGCAGGCAGCAGCACAAGTTCCCGTTTTCTCTAGGGTCACTCCGGCTGTTCCGAATCTGCCAGCTGCCGAACCTATGGAATTGGGAGCCATGCAAGCTGCCACAGATCCAAGTCCTTGCCGCCCACGCCACGCACTTGGAACCTGTTTTTACTGCAGAGATCCTCGGCACTGGATAAAGGATTGCCCGCGGCGCCCTGGCACTCCACAGGAATCTTCTCAGAATACACCACCTAGGCCTGTGGGTGGACAGGTAATTCCTTTAAGTTCTAAGAGACTTAGTGCCAATTTCTGTTGCTTTCACCTCCTCTAAGGGAGAAGGAGTTGCCATGATTGATTCAGGGGCTACTGCTAATTTTATGTGTTATGAGTTTGCTGTCTCATTGGGTATTTCTTTAATTCCACTCGCTCACCCCACTAAATTAGTTGGTATTGATAACACCCCACTAGCAAATGGGGAGATTAGTCTCTGTACTCCATTGCTATCATTTCAGGTTGGTGTACTGCATGTGGAACAACTGTCATTTTTGGTTATGCATGACCTCCCAACTAGTGTCATACTGGGGCTTCCATGGCTCCAGCTCCATAACCCCAACATTAACTGGGTTTCTAGTGAATTGGAGAAGTGGGGTGCAGATTGTTCACAGAAATGCTTGTTAACACACGTTTGTGGTATCGTCTCCGCACAAGCTTCTCTTCAGAGTCTTTTGGGCCAATTCGCAGATGTCTTTTCTTTGAAGGAGTCTGAGCGGTTGCCACCTCATCGCTCCTATGACTGTACTATCAATTTGGTTCCCAATTGTAAATTCCCTAAGGGACGCCTGTATAATTTATCACCTCCTGAGAGAGAAGCTTTACGTGAATATGTACAAGAGGCTCTAAGAAAGGGGCATATCCGTCCATCCACCTCACCTCTGGCCGCAGGTTTCTTTTTTGTCAGTAAAAAGGATGGAGGACTTAGGCCGTGTGTAGACTACCGAGGTCTTAATGAAATAACTGTCCGTAACGAATATCCTCTTCCGTTGATTCCGGACCTGTTCAACCAGGTTCAGGGGGCTCGATGGTTCTCGAAGTTGGACCTGAGAGGGGCGTATAATCTCATTCGTGTAAAGGCTGGCGACGAGTGGAAGACCGCCTTCAATACCCCCGAGGGCCACTTCGAGTGTCTGGTTATGCCCTTTGGGCTGTGCAATGCTCCGGCGATTTTTCAAAATTTCACCAATGATATTTTCCAACATGCTATTGGCCGCTATGTAATTGTCTATCTGGATGATATTTTAGTGTTCTCTCCTGACTGGGACTCACATTTAAATCATGTAAGGGATGTTCTCCAGGTACTCCGCAATAACCAACTTTTCGCCAAGCAAGAAAAGTGTATTTTCGGGGTCCAAAGTCTATCTTTTTTGGGTCATATTTTGACACCCCAGGCCATCACAATGGAGCCGGAGAAGGTAAAAGCGGTTCTTAATTGGGCTCGTCCTGTATCTTTGAAAGCTCTTCAAAGATTTCTGGGGTTTGCCAATTTTTACCGCAAGTTTATAAAAAACTTCTCCATTGTGGTGAAACCTCTCACAGATCTTACTGTGAAAGGTTCCGACTTGGTAAACTGGAGTAAGGATGCAGTGGATGCCTTCACGTTTCTTAAGGAGAGCTTTGCCACTGCTCCTGTTCTTACCCAGCCCGATCAGGAGAGACCCTTTATTGTTGAGGTTGACGCCTCGGAGGCAGGGGTAGGGGCAGTACTTTCTCAGGGGACTTCGTCTTTGACTCGTTTGAAACCCTGTGCGTTCTTCTCAAAGAAGTTTTCCCCACCTGAAAAAAATCATGATATTGGGAATAGGGAACTGCTCGCTATAAAATTGGCCTTTGAGGAATGGCGACATTTCCTGGAGGGGGCCAAACATCCTGTTACGGTCCTCACCGACCATAAAAATCTTGAATATCTCAAAAAGGCCAAACGGCTTAATCCAAGACAGGCAAGGTGGGCATTGTTCTTTTCACGTTTTAATTTTGTGATTTCTTTCAGACCCGGTTGCAAAAACGCCAGAGCAGACGCGCTATCTAGAAGCTTCTTGCCTGAACAACCGTCAAACATCCCACCTGTTCCCATTTTACCTGATAAAGTATTTTTGGCTGCTAATTCCTCTGATTTGTTTGCTGAAGTTAAGCAATTTCAACATTTGTCTCCGTCCGGCTCTCCTGATAATAAATGGTTCGTTCCCTGTCATTTGCGTTTGAGACTGCTGAATGAACACCACAACTCTCCTCTTTCAGGTCACCCTGGTATCTCTGGTACGATGGAGTCAATCTCCAGAAATTTTTGGTGGCCGACTTTACGCCGGGATGCCACTGCCTATGTCAAGGCGTGTGACATTTGTGCCCGGTCTAAGGTTAACCGCTCACGGCCTTTGGGTGAACTATGTCCTCTACCTGTTCCCTCCAAGCCATGGACCCATCTTTCCATGGACTTTGTTACTGATTTACCTTCCTCCCTGGAAATGACTACCTTGTGGGTTGTGGTGGATCGCTTTAGTAAGATGGCACACTTTATTCCTTTACCCAAATTGCCATCCGCCAAGCAATTGGTCCCCTTGTTTCTAAATCATGTGGTGCGGCTGCATGGAATTCCTTCTAATATTGTGTCAGATAGGGGTACCCAATTTGTCTCCAAATTCTGGAGAGCTTTCTGTAGTAAAATTGGCATTTCCCTTGCTTTCTCATCGGCCTTTCACCCGGAGACCAATGGGCAGACAGAACGGGCCAATCAAGCCCTTGAACAATTCTTACGTTGCTATGTGGCTGATAAGCAAGAGACCTGGGCATCTTTTATTGCCCTGGCAGAGTTTGCCATAAATAATAGGGTAAACTCTTCCACAGGGATATCTCCCTTCTTCTGCAACATGGGATTGCACCCTAAATCCAGCTCTTTCTCTGAGGACCCCTCGGACAATCCTGAGGTAGAGATTGTTTCCTCTGATCTGCGGTCAGTTTGGGACCAAGTCCAAGGCAACATCAAAAAGGCTCAGGAGTCACAATGCCACTTTGCTAATATGAAAAGGAGGAGAAGTCCTTCCTTTGAAGTTGGGCAGAAAGTGTGGCTTTCGACTAAAAATCTGAAACTAAGAGTCCCCTCTGGTAAACTGGCTCCCCGGTACATTGGTCCTTTTAAAATATCTCAGATAATCAACTCTGTTTCTGTCAAATTGGATCTCCCCCAGGCAATGAGAGTGCATAAGTTATTCCATGTCGCTCTCCTAAAACCTTATGTACCTCCAGTTTGTCCGGCTGACACACCTCCTGCTCCTGTTGTTGTACTTGGTCACCCCGAGTTTGAGGTAAAAAAGATCTTGGATTCCAGGAAAGTTCGTGGGGTCCTGCAGTACCTGGTGGACTGGAAGGGGTATGGCCCTGAGGAGAGGTCGTGGGTGTCTCATTCTGAGGTTCATGCTCCCAGGTTATGTAAGAGGTTCCATATCAATTTTCCTGAGAAGCCTTCCCTGTGTGAGGGTCCAGGGGCCCCTCATAAGGGAGGGGGTAATGTCAGGATTCGTACCGGGGTCTAGTCTGTTTTCCACAGCAAGTCTCTCTGCCTTACTTGCTGTGCCACACAACCATTCGTATTATACAGTTTCTGATCAACTAGTTCCTTTTCGTTCATTGTTCTTCCTCCTTCTGGTGATTGGCTGCTTCACTGTTTCCTGTGCTCATGTCCCGCCTTTTTCCTATTTAGCACTCCACAGGGCTCTCACTCCCTGCCGGTGATTCTTCTGTGGTACAGATTCCTGTCTTCCCTACAGCGCTGTCCGGTACAACCTCTGACAGCCTCCCGGTCTCTCTTTCGTTGAGTACCTCTGGGACTCCAGCTTTCCGCTTTGGTCTTTGCTGAAATCTTAGTATTTTTGTGTTAGCTTGGGGTTTTTGTGGTTTTACCCTTCAGGTTCATTCACTCTTTAGTTGCACTCTAGGAGTCTTCCTTGCTGCTGCTTGTCTCCCTTAGGTTGTCCTGCACTCATTCCACCCTCGGTTTACCCTCACTGTAGCTCCCTGCACTTACGCCGAGGTAGGGACCGCCGCCCAGTTGTCGCCCACCGGCTAGGGTGGGACCGGCAAGTAGGTAGGGTCAGTGGTGGGTGGAGCTCAGTGGCACCCTCTTCCCCTGCCGTGTGGTGGAATCATAACACTGAGTGAGCGTCTGAGGGTGACTCCGGAAATATATACCGAGATTTCAAATTTGGCCAACACTGTATACAGCTGTACGCTTCTGATACAGTAACCTTTTTAGCTATTTAGATTCTGGTGTAATCCACAATGAGCCTCTGAACGTCTGTCTGTTACTCAGGAAATATATTTGGCGCTTTAAGATTACCCCAACACTGTATACAGCTGTACGCTTGTGTTACATTACCCATTTACAGCTTTTCATATTCTTGTGTAATCCATACTGGGCCTGAGAGCATTTGTGTCTGCCTCCTGAAATGTATACGGAGATTCAGAATGTTTACACTATACTATATATACCTTGTATCTGGTGATACTGTACCCTTTTTCAACTTTTTATTTTATTGGGTAATCCATACTGAGCCTGTGAGCATCTGTGTATGACTCATGAAATATATACGGAGATTTACTGTTATCCCTAGACTGTATAGAGCTGTACGCTTCTGATACAGTACCATATATCTGCTGGTATTTTGGGTCCATTTTCCAAAACATGAGGAAGTATGGTGGACGAGGACGTGGACGTGGGGGGCCACCAGGTACTGATGTAATGGTGATTCATCTGCTGGTAGTGCCAAAAACACAATAGCAGCTAAGGCAGGAGGTGTTGAGCCTGCGTCATGGTGTAGCTCTGGAAGGCCTGTAAGGGTCCCTTTTCGGGGAGTAGGTAGACTGCTTTTAAAGCCGGAGCATTAGGAACTGTTTTTGGCTTACATTGCTGAAACAGCCTCCAGCTCTATCGCCTCCTCTTCTGAAGTTTTAAAAAATGCAAGCACTGAGTCGTCAGTGCAGGCTTCTGGTCAGGAGCAACCCCTTTACTTGTGTCCTTCACCCACACCAAAAGTGAAGGATGCGGCAGCACACACTTCAGATTACTCCATGGAGCTCTTTTCACATACCATGCCTGGGTTAATTAAAAATGGGGCCCATCATATACTGGAGCAGCATTTACGGGGCCCATTATACACGGGAGCATTAGAAATGGGGCCCATTATATATGGAGCATTATTTGGGCCCATAACACACTGGAGCATCATCCATGAGGCCCATCATATACTGGAGCATTCCAAATGGGGGACATCAGACACTGGAGCTGCATTTACGGGGCCCATTATACACTGTAGCATTAGAAATGGGGCCCATTATATATGGAGCATTATTTGAGCCCATAACACACTGGAGCATCATCCATGAGGCCCATCATATACTGGAGCATTCCAAATGGGGGACATCAGACACTGGAGCAGCATTTACGGGGCCCATTATACACTGGAGCATTAGAAATGGGGCCTATTATATATGGAGCATTATTAGGGCCCATTATACACTGGAGCATCATCCATGAGGCCCTACATATACTGGAGCATTATAAATGGGGCAGATCAGACATTGGAGCAGCATCTATGGGGCACATTATACACTGGAGCATTAGAAATGGGGTCCACTATATATGGAGCATTATTTGGGCCCATCATACACTGGAGCATCATCCATGAGGCCCATCATATACTGGAGCATTCCAAATGGGGGACATCAGACACTGGAGCAGCATTTACGGGGCCCATTATACACTGGAGCATTAGAAATGGGGCCCATTATGTATGGAGCATTATTTGGGCCCATAACACACTGGAGCATCGTCTATAGGGACCATCACATACTGTAGCATTATGTGGAGCTCATCATATACTGTATGGAACATTATATGTGACCAATTATTCTGTATGGAGAAATATATGGGGCTCATTATTCTGTATGGCGCACAATGCGGTGGCCCTAATACTGTATGGAGTAATATACTGTCCTGTTTTTGAGCTATTGTACAATTTAAGATAGATCAGTCATGTCATGTAAGCAGTGACATATTTGTCATTGTACTATACCTATATTTCTGTGCTGTATCGGAGCATCATGAGTTGTGGTATGTGTTAAAGGGGTGCACTGACATTCTTTGGCCCAGTGCACACGAAAACCGCTTCAGTAATAAGAATTGATGTTTTTGGCATTGAAATGGGCACT
This sequence comes from Dendrobates tinctorius, assembly GCF_039654945.1. Classification (NCBI taxonomy): domain Eukaryota; kingdom Metazoa; phylum Chordata; class Amphibia; order Anura; family Dendrobatidae; genus Dendrobates; species Dendrobates tinctorius. The sequence goes on along the minus strand of NW_027361669.1, from coordinate 5,444,981 downwards.
GTAGGTGTGTTTACTGTCCTCCACTCCCTGCCGACTTTGCTTCCCCATTGACTTGTGTGGCGCCCCCAGGAGTATGGTCGCCACAGTGGCTTTGCCTTCCTCCAGGGGAGGGTAATGCCAGGCTTGGAGGCAATGATGGGCCTCTCTCACAGTCAATCTATGCATGCAACACAGTTCCACTCCAGACCAGCAGGAGGAACTCTGAACCGGGATTAAGGGGAGGAGTGCTCTTTGAGGGCCAAGAGGAGGGAGTAGTTAGTTAGTCTGCGGAGGGTGAAGTGTGCAGACGGGTGGAAGGAGCGCTGAAATAGAGCGGAGAAGAAGAGCTCATCTCCCGTAAGAGCGCATGAACTGGAGCCTGGTCTCTACGGTTGTACGGATACTAACGGTCCTGCAACAGACAAAAGAGGAGTAGGAGGCTGTAAATTCCCTACTCCCATCTAAGACTTGAAGGCATAACAGCAGCTTGGATAGTGAGCCGGGACTCAGGAGAGAGTAGTCCCCGAGATAGGCTACAGCTGTCTGCCGTGCAAGTGAGGTTCTTGAGAACATCTGACAGGACGAACTTCAGTGTAACTCGGTACTGGAGATCCCGCAAACAAGCGCTAGTAAGGAGACTGCACAACCCATCTGCTGAGAGAGAATCCCTGAATTGTTTCCAGGCTAGCCTGCTCCAATACCATCTGTAATCAGGACCTGGACTGCAGTTATCAAGTAAAGGTACAGAAATTGCATCCCACTGTGTCTTGTCCGCTTCCTACCTTTCCGGCACCACTACATCCCCGTGCCAACCACATCTACACTGCCCTGGGACTATAGCTTCACCTGTGGGGAGCTTTTACATCTTTGCTGCACCATACCATCAGTCCCAGCGGATCTGCATGCAGCGACGGCTTAACACCTCCCTTGCCGAGCACCACAGGTGGCGTCACGAACTATTCATCTAATTACATTCCACCATTCACATCTTCCTATTACTTGGGGGCCCAGGGCCACAGTCCGGGTCACCGCTGCTATGAAACATCCCACTGATACCGGCCCGGTACCGAGTACCCCACAGCCCTGGGAGGGCGACCCATTTGCATTGGGTTTCGTGTTTCAGTCGGACCCCGACTTTTCCCTATAGTCGGCCGATTTCGTTCGACCCGACTTTTGCGAAAGTCGGGTTTCATGAAACCCGACTTGACCCTAAAAAAGGCAAAGTCGCTCATCTCTACTCAAGACTACCAAGGGATTCTAGAGAGAAATGTGCAGCCCAGTGTCAGAAAGCTTGGTCTCAGTCGCAGGTCATGGGTCTTGCAACAGGATAATGACCCAAAAAACACAGCTAAAAACACCCAAGAATGGCTAAGAGGAAAACATTGGACTATTCTGAAGTGGCCTTCTATGAGCCCTGACCTAAATCCTTTTGAGCATGTTTGGAAAGAGCTGAAATATGCCATCTTGAAAAGGCAACCTTCAAACACGAGACAACTGGAGTAGTTTGCTCTTGAGGAGTGGGCTAAAATGCCTGCCGAGAGTTGCAGTAGTCTCATTGACAGTTACAGGAATCATTTCATTGCAGTGATTGCCTCAAAAGATTGTGAAGCAAAATATTAAGTTAAGGGTACCATCATTTCTGTCCAGGCCCATTTCATGAGTTTCATTTTTTTTTAAAATTCTGTGGAAACATGGTTGAAAAGCAATGTCATATATATATATATATATATATATATACTGTATATATACACACACTGCTCAAAAAAAAATAAAGAGGACATCCCCTGACGACGACACACATGAGGTGAAACATGTTGGGGGGACATGTGCCATAAGTTCTGATTGTCCTATTCTGTTATATAAGTGATAGCACCCCGGGGTCTCTTCAAATGAATATATACAAGTGACAATTGTCAGGAATAATTAATTAGAGGCAGATTAGGGACAAATTGTTATATACTTAAGTATTTTAAAAAAATTACTAAAAAAATATATAGATGGAGCTATCGGGGAGACTTCAAGTGGCTCCATTTTTTGGTAGTATTGCCAATCAGGTGGACAAAAATATCATATACTGTATATGTTAATATTTCCTGTTGTCAACTCTTTTGATCCTGTTGGATCATGGAGAGACATGAAGTTTTGTGTTTTCCTTTGAATGATTGTCACAAATGATCACATGAGGCTGTGAGTTATTTGCGGTCTGCGTCTGATGATTTTCTTTATTAATTTATGCAACTATTTTCTGATGTTTAAACTTGATATATAAAACAGCATTGACAGATCTGATGACGTCACAAGGCAGGTGACATCACAGGACACCGGACATCATAGAACTCACATGATATCACAGTTGCTATAGAACATACAAGGCTCTAATCCATCTTGTGTCTCAGATTGATGAGGACGAGTCCGGGTAGAAAACTCTCCAATAAACGCCCAAACCTGGTCACATCAGAGAGGGATGAGGAAGTGATATGCAGTGTGTCCTGTATGGATGGTGTCCTCATCATGCCCATGACTTTTGAAGATGATTAATAACTGCATTGTTTCCTTCTTTCCTGACCTCCCCCAATGCTGTTCTGAGATTTTTGCAGTGAGGATAATAGGACCTGCAATTATCAAGGGAGAAAACTTTTCAAGGTCCAGCACAGAAGGTGGGTGTGCGTGCATATGCCTATGTATGTGTGTGCACATATGTGTATGTCCCCAAAACATGCAGCATTGTAGGGGTTTTTGTATGTCCCCAGCAATAAAGGGGTGGCATTGTGACTAGAGCACTAATGGGTGTGTGTCTGTGTTGGTTTGTGTGATGACCCCAGCACTAAAAAGGATGTGTGTGTCGGTGCATGTTTTAGCTCCTCAGGCAGTGAAGTTCCAGTCTATTATCTTTTTTGCTTAAATATCAGTTTTTATTGAACTTTTAGAGAATAAAATATAAATAAATAAAAATAAAAGTGAATACAAATATTAACTAAAAAGTGACAAGGACCCCCATCAGCACATGAGTAACAACCCAATCAATAATTCATTTTCAACTATCAATTCATTTCTAACCATCATGTTGCTTGAACTATCAATTATCCACTAGCACATCTATCAATAGCACTTTTTTTATAGCTCTACATGTAGTGTTTCACTCCTTGGTCTCTTTTTTATCACAAGATCGTATCTCAAGGAACCATCTCCTGACAATAACATATTTTTACATTATTTATTGACCTATTTGAGATCTTTCACAATTCAGTATATGTTTAATGTCGTTATCTGGTAGAAAATATATGTAATTGTACAACTTCAGATGAATTTGTTTAGGCATGTGACTGTGTGCACTCCTCCCTCTGCTCTTAGCACCTTTTTTTTTTTTTTAATTTATACCATGAAAGCGGATTATCTTATCTCTGGCGGCCCTGTGTAACCGGACGTGCGGAGCTTCTTTCCAGACCGCAGCATGTCTATTTATTTTGCGGGGAAGCTCCATCTTCACAAGATAAAGTCACCCATACAATGTATAGGATGCGGTGATTCTGCACGGTTCAAAGGACACATGCGGTATCACCTGCGTTCAATGGCCAGCAGCGGACATGTGCTGTGTCCAACATGCTGCCGGATGCTGACTGTGGAAACATACCGATAGTGTGTGTTGAATTAGTGAGTATGTGTGTTGAGGCGAGCGTGCATGTGTATGAATATGGCCGGGGTCACACGGCAGTCGATTCTCTTGGGACCTATTTTGCAAATACTCTAGGATCAATCTCTGCTGCGAGCGTGAGCCGGGTGTCAGCGCTCTGTGCTCCGTCTCATTTGAGAGAATCGCAGCTCAGGTGATGAAAGTAATTTCTCCATTGCCGGTGTCCACGGTAATCGCACTGCTCTCAGATGACATCCGAGTGCAGTCTGATGTTACACACTTTGTGGAGTGAGGATCATAGGACCTGCAATTATCAAGTGAGAAAATGTTTCAAGGTCCAGCACAGCAGGTGGGTGTGCGTGAATGTGCCTGTGTATTTATGTGTGTGTACATATGTGCGTCTGTCTCCAAAAACATGCTGCAATGTAGGGGTTTGTGAATGTCCCCAGGAATAAATCGGTATGAGTGTGACCCCAGCAATAAAGGGGGTGTGCGTGTGATGGGTTTTTTTTTATCCTAGCGCTAAAGTGGTGTGTTTTCGTGTCCCCAGCACTGCAGCACTGAAAGAGTGATATTAAGTATATGTGCGTTGAGAAGAGTGCACATATGTGTGTGTTTAAGTGAGTGTGCATGTGTGTGTGTTGAGATGAGTGAGCTTGTGAATGTGTGTGGTTAACGTGACTCTACAGTGGTTTGCATTATGTGTGTATGTGTGTTGAGGTGAGTGTGCATGTGAGTGTGTTTGTACTTCTGTGTGTTGAGCCAAATGTGCATGTATGTGTATATACGTGTGTGCTTGTGTTAGGGCATATATGTGCTAAGGTGATTGTGAATGTATCATGCCCATGAATTTTTCAGATAATTAATAACTGCATTGCTTCCTTGTTTCTTGACCCTCCCCCAATTCCGTACTGAGATTTGTGGAGAGAGGATCATAGGACCTGCAATTATCAAGGGAGAAAACTTTTCAAGGTCCAGCACAGAAGGTGGGTGTGCATGCATGTGCCAGTGTATGTATGTCTGTGTACATCCGTGTATGTCCCCAAAACATGCAGCACTGGAAGTGTTTGTGTATGTCCCCAGTAATAACTGAGCGTGTGTGACCCCAGTATTAAAGGTGTGTGTTTGTTGGTTTGTGTGATGACCCCAGCAATAAAGGAATGTGTGTCAGTGTATGTTTGTGCCCAGCACAGAAGGAGTGTGTGTGATGGTGTGTGCATCCCATCGATAAAAGGGTGTGTGTCTCCAATAATGCGTTTGTACATGCTTTTGTGTTCAGGCAAGTATGTGTTCATGATAAAGTAGGTGTGTGTGTGTGAGGAGATGCGTGTACATGTATGTGCGTTTGTGTGTTAAGGTGAATGTATGTATGTATGAGTGTGTATGTGTTTGTTCATATGTGTGAGCTTCCCAGTGTGTATAAAGGTAAGCTTTCCCTTAATTTGTGTGGTGTGCAGTGTGTCCTGTGTGGACGGTTTGCTCATCATGCCCATAATTTTTGCAGATAATTAATAACTGCATTTTTTCCTTCTTTCCTGTCCTTGCCCCAATGCTGTACTGAGATTTGTGGAGTGAGGATCATAAGATCTGCAGTTATCAAGGGAGAAAACATTTCAAGGTCCAGCACAGAAGGTGTGTTCCTGTATATGTATGTGTGTGACAAATGTGAGAGTCCTCAAAACATGCAGCATTGAAGAGATTTTTGTATGTCCCCAGTAATAAAGGGGTGTGTGTGTGACCCCAGCATTAATGGGGTGTGTGTGATGGTTTGTGTGATGACTGCAGCAACAAATGGATGTGTGTCGATGTGTGTGTAATGGTGTGTGCATAACAGCTCTAAAGAGGTGTGTGTGTGTGTGTATGTGTACCTATGGCCGAGGTCACACTTGCGAGTGCAGTGCGAGAAACTCATGTGAGTCTCTCGCATCAATACCCGGCACTGCGCCTGCAGTTCAGACTGCAGCATTCAGCTGCATAGAAAGACATGCAGCCGCACACTACGGTCCCGAGTGGTGGCAACTTCCAACCGAGTTTGTATGGGTTCGTGAGGGTCAGGAGGAACACCTGCTGGCCTATTGAGTGTTCCGCCAACAGCTATCAGGCATTGTTCACATTACGTACGTCATTACTAGAGGTCCACATGTGGAGGATCTCCAGATTCAGGCCTCTCATGGATGATTGCAATATTTCCCACTGTGTGATACAGAGGGTTATGATGCAGATAGCCGTCCTTGTGAAACAATAAATATTCTGAACACCTTTGTACGGAGTAGTGCAGACAACTGCCCTGTTCTTACTGTAGAAGCTCACTCACTCGAGCGTATAGCACGGCCTAGATGTTTATCACATAGTCCTCAGAGCAATGTTATTCTATGGGGCAGTGCAGACCTGGGTTTTTCTTCTTATGCTGATTCGGCATGTGAATAAAATAGCAGCATGCTGCGAGTGTCTCCGTAAATCAGACCCCGTGCACCCAGTCTCTGTCTACAGATGTGTGTGAAACATCGGACTTCACCGGGACGTCGTTCTAGTACAGTCCGATTTATGCAGACACAGACAATGGAGAAGATGGAGAAATTGAATTCTCCATCTTTTCCACACCTGTGCAGTGATTGTCTCATGTATGAGAATCAGATCACGGTAAGATAACACACGGCTCACACTCTGATCACAGTGTCATTAGCATGATCAAGCTGATTCTCTTGGATGAGAAAATCTATGGTCATGTGAACGAGCCCTAAGAAAACTGTACAGATGTTCATAAGGGTCCATACGTGTGTGTGTGTGTGTATATATATATATATATATATAAGAGGGTGTGTTTTGAGGTGTGTGCATTTGAATGTATGTGTTCAGGCAAGTGTGTATGTATAAGTGTTTGTATGCGTATCGAGTTGAGTGTGCATGTATATGCGTTTGTATGTGTGTACTAAGTGCGTCTGTGTGTCACTATGTATGTTTATTGAGGTGAGTGTGCATGTATACGTAAGTGTGCATGTGTGTGTCTATGTGAGTGTGCATGTGTGTGTCTATGTATGTGTATTGAGGTGAGTGTGCATGTATATGTGTTTGTATGTACAGTGCTTTGCGAAAGTATTTGGCCCCCTGGAACTTTTCAACCTTTTCCCACATATCATGCTTCAAACATAAAGATACCAAATGTAAATTTTTGGTGAAGAATCAACAAGTGGGACACAATTGTGAAGTTGAACGAAATTTATTAGTTATTTTAAATTTTTGTGGAAATTCAAAAACTAAAAAGTGGGGCGTGCAATATTATTCGGCCCCTTTAACTTAATACTTTGTTGCACCACATTTTGCTGCGATTACAGCTGCAAGTCGCTTGGGGTATGTCTCTGTCTCTATCAGTTTTGTACATTGAGAGACTGAAATTCTTGCCCATTCTTCCTTGGCAAACAGTTCGAGCTCAGTGAGGTTTGATAGAGATCATTTGTGAACAGCAGTTTTCAGCTCTTTCCACAGATTCTCGACTGGATTCAGGTCTGGACTTTGACTTGGCCATTCTAACACCTGGATATGTTTATTTGTGAACCATTCCATTGTAGATTTTGCTTTATGTTTGGGATCATTGTCTTGTTGGAAGACAAATCTCCATCCTAGTCTCAGGTCTTTTGCAGACTCCAACAGGTTTTCTTCAAGAATGGTCCTGTATTTGGCTCCATCCATCTTACCATCAAATTTAACCATCTTCCCTGTCCCTGCTGAAGAAAAGCAGGCCCAAACCATGATGCTGCCACCACCATGTTTGACAGTGGGGAGAGTGTGTTCAGGGTGATGAGCTGTGTTGCCTTTACGCCAAACATATTGTTTTGCATTGTTTCCAAAAAGTTCGATTTTTGGTTTCATCTGACCAGAGCACCTTCATCCACATGTTTGGTGTCTCTCAGGTGGCTTGTTGCAAACTTTAAACAACACTTTTTATGGATATCTTTGAGAAATGGCTTTCTTCTTGCCACTCTTCCATAAAGGCCAGATTTGTGCAGTGTATGACTGATTGTTGTCCTATGGACAGACTGTCCCACCTCCGCTGTAGATCTCTGCAGTTCATCCAGAGTGATCATGGGCCTCTTGGCTGCATCTCTGATCAGTCTTCTCCTTGTTTGAGATGAAAATTTAGAGGGACGGCCGGGTCTTGGTAGATTTGCAGTGGTATGATACTCCTTCCATTTCAATATGATCGCTTGTACAGTGCTCCTTGGGATGTTTAAAGTTTTGGAAATCATTTTGTATCCAAATCCAGCTTTAAACTTCTCCACAACAGTATCACGGACCTGCCTGTTGTGTTCCTTGGTCTTCATGATGCTCTCTGTGCTTCAAACAGAACCCTGAGAATATCACAGAACAGGTGCATTTATACGGAGACTTGATTACACACAGGTGGATTATATTTATAATCATTAGTCATTTAGGACAACATTGGATCATTCAGAGATCCACAATGAACTTCTGGAGTGAGTTTGCTGCAATGAAAGTAAAGGGGCCGAATAATATTTCACTCCGCACTTTTCAGTTTTTGAATTTCCACAAAAATTTAAAATAACCAATAAATTTCGTTCAACTTCACAATTGTGTCCCACTTGTTGATTCTTCACCAAAAATTTACATTTGGTATCTTTATGTTTGAAGCATGATATTTGGGAAAAGGTTGAAAAGTTCCAGGGGGCCGAATACTTTTATAAGGCACTGTATGCGTTTTGAGGTGACCATGCATACATGTGTGGGTGTTTGAATATATGTGTAAGTGTGTATCTGTGAGCTTCCCTGTGTGTATAAAGGTAAGCTAACAATGCTGTAATAACTGCATTGTTTCCTTTTTTCCTGTCCCACACCCAATGCTATACTGAGGTACTGAGATTTGTGGAGTGAAGATCATAGGACCTGCAATTATCAAGTGAGAAAACTTTTCAAGGTCCATCACAGAAGGTGGGTGGGTGTGCGTGCATGTGCCTGTGTATGTATGTGTGTGTACATAAGTGTGTGTGTCCCCAAAACATGCAGCATTGTAGGGGTTTATGCATGACCACCTCACTAAAAGGGAGTGTGTGTGATGGTTTCTGTATCCCAGTGCTAAAGGGGTGTGTGTTTATGTCCCCAGTACTGCAGGAGGGTATGCGAGTATCTGTGTGTAAATGTGTTTTGACGTAACTGTGCATTGGTTTGTATTATGTGTCTTGTGATGAGTGTTTTTGTGTGTTGAAGCAAATGTGTGTGTGCTTGTGTGTATGTGTGTGTGTTAAGGTAAGTATGCATTTATATGTGTTTGTATATATGTGTGCATTGAGGTGAGTGTGCATAAAAGTGTGTGAGTATATGTTTGTGTGCATATGTGTGAGCTTGACTACGTGTATAAAGGTAAGCTATCCCTTAATTTGTGTGGATGGTGTCCTCATTATGGCCATGATTTTTACAGATGATTAATAAATGCATTGTTTCCTTCTTTCCTGACCTCCCCCAATGCTGTTCTGAGATTTCTGGAGTGAGGATCATAGGACCTGCAATTATCATGGTCCAGCACAGAAGGTGGGTGTATGTGCATGCGCCTGTGAATGTAAGTGTGTGTACATATGTGTATGTGCTGTGAGGGATCTTGTGTGGATGAGTCATTGCCTTATCATACGGCATGACTAGATCATGTCTCACATCTTGTTTTTATGTAATTTGTGTTTTGGGTATTTTGTATGTGCCTTCAGTAATTAATAAAAGTATTTTTTATATATATATTTTGTGGTGTTCTCAATTTATGGGCATGTTGCTTTCTCTTCTCGCTCACGCTGTGTGGATGGTGTCCTCATCATGCCCATGACTTTTGCAGATGATTAATAACTGCATTGTTTCCTTCTTTCCTGACCTCCCCCAATGCTGTTCTGAGGTTTTTGCACTGAGAATCAAAGGACCTGCAATTATCAAGGGAGAAAACTTTTCAAGGTCCAGCACAGAAGGTGGGTATGCATGTTCCTGTGTATGTATGTGTGTGTACATATGTGTATGTCCCCAAAACATGCAGCATTGTAGGGGTTTGTGTATGTCCCCAGCAATAAAGGGGTGGCATTGTGACCAGAACCCTAATGGGTGTGTGTCTGTGTTGGTTTGTGTGATGACCCCAGCACTAAAAAGGATGTGTGTGTCGGTGCATGTTTTAGCTCCTCAGGCAGTGAAGTTCCAGTCTATTATCTTTTTTACTTAAATATCAGTTTTTATTGAACTTTTAGAGAATAAAATATAAATAAATAAAAATAAAAGTGAATACAAATATTAACTAAAAAGTGACAAGGACCCCATCAACACATGAGTAACAACCCAATCAATAATTCATTTTCAACTATCAATTCATTTCTAACCATCACGTTGCTTTAACTATCAATTATCCACTAGCACATCTATCAATAGCACTTTTTTTTATAGCTCTACATGTAGTGTTTCACTCCTTGGTCTCTTTTTTATCACAAAATTGTATCTCAAGGAACCATCTCCTGACAATAACATATTTTTACATTATTTATTGACCTATTTGAGATCTTTCACAATTCAGTATATGTTTAATGTCGTTATCTGGTAGAAAATAAATGTAATTGTACAACTTCAGTTGAATTTGTTTAGGCATGTGACTGTGTGCACTCCTCCCTCTGCTCTTAGCACCTTTTTATTTATTTTTATTTTTTTTTATTATATTTATACCATGTAAGCTGATTATCTTGCGTTTTGTTAGGAAAGGCGGAATGCACTAAATAAAAATAAATAATAAAGTGCGTTCGCCGCTCGGGGTCCACCGTGCAGTAGATGTTACACCGCTGCTAGGTAATGACAGACGAGCAATATGGCGGTATAATGCGCACGGGTTAGACTTCACCCGAAATGCGCAAAGCGGGCTTTGTCCACACACAGAGGCGCCACAACATAAACATACAAAAACGCTGAGCCTGTTAGTGTCACAGACCACAGGGAAATGCACACATGGTATCTGGTCACAGGAGCAGGACCCAAGGCAGAGGAGCTGCGTCCGCCTAGACCTACCGTGTGTGCGGCGTCGCTACTGCGGACGCCAAGGAGGACTGCAACTGCAGCGCGGTGTAGGACACAGCCACTGGTCGACAAAGCTAAGATGGCAATATTTCCCACTGTGTGATACAGAGGGTTATGCTGCTGATAGTCGTCCTTGTGAAACAATAAATATTCTGAACACCTTTGTACGGAGTAGTGCAGACGACTGCCCTGTTCTTACTGTAGGAGCTCACTCACTCGAGCGTATAGCACGGCCTAGATGTTTATCACATAGTACTCAGACCAATGTTATTCTATGGGGCAGTGCAGACCTGGGTTTTTATTCTTATGCTGATTCGGCATGTGAATAAAATAGCAGCATGCTGCGAGTGTCTCCGTAAATCAGACCCCGTGCACCCAGTCTCTGTCTTCAGATGTGTGTGAAACATCGGACTTCACCGGGACATCGTTCTAGTACAGTCCGATTTATGCAGACACAGACAATGGAGAAATTAAGTTCTCCATCTTTTCCACACCTGTGCAGTGATTGTCTCACGTGTGAAAATCAGATCACGGTAAGATAACACACGGCTCACACTCTGATCACAGTGTCATTAGCATGATCAAGCTGATTCTCTTGGATGAGAAAATCTATGGTCATGTGAACGAGCCCTAAGAAAACCGTACAGATGTTCATAAGGGTCCATACGTGTGTGTGTGTATGTATATATATATATATATAAGAGGGTGTGTTTTGAGGTGTGTGCATTTGAATGTATGTGTTCAGGCAAGTGTGTATGTAAAAGGGTGTGTGCATACGCTGCGGATTCTGCTGCGGTGTACAGTACCATTATTCCCTATGGGAAATGGAAACCGCTGTGCAGACACTGCGGAATTTTCCACGCGGATTATCTGCGGTCTCTAAACCGCAGAAAGAATTGACATGTCAATTCTTTCTGTGGATTCCGCAGCGGTTTCCTGTCTCCTCCATTGTGGAGATGGTGAAACCGCAGGGCCAAACCGCAGGATAATCCGCAGAGAAACCGAAGGTCTTTTTTCACCTGCGGATTTATCTGCAGATTTTGCAAATTCCACACAGATGAATCCGCAGCAGATTCTGCAGCGTGTGCACGTACCCTTAGTGTTTGTGTGTTGAGGTGGGTGTACATATGTTTGTATGCGTATTGAGTTGAGTGAGCATGTATATGTGTTTGTATGTATGTGTGTATTAAGATGAGTCTGTATCTGTGTGTCACTATGTATGTTTATTGAAGTGAGTGTGCATGTATATGTGTTTGTATGTATGCTTTTTTAGGTGACCATGCATACATGTGTGGGTGTTTGAATATATGTGTATGCGTTTGTGTATGTATCTGTGAGCTTCTTTTTGTGTATAAAGGTAAGCTAACAATGCTGTAATAACTGCATTGTTTCCTTCTTTCCTGTCCCACACCCAATGCTTTACTGAGGTACTGACATTTGTGGAGTGAGGATCATAGGACCTGCAATTATCAAGTGAGAAAACTTTTCAAGGTCCAGCACAGAAGGTGAGTGTGCGTTCATGTGCCTGTGTATGTATGTATGTGTGTGTACATAAGTGTGTGTCCCAAAAACATGCAGCATTGTAGGGGTTTATGCATGACCACAACACTGAAAGGGTGTGTGTGTGATGGTTTCTGTATCCCAGTGCTAAAGGGGTGTGTGTTTATGTCCCCAGCACTGCAGGAGGGTATGCGAGTATCTGTGTGTGAATGTGTTTTGACATAACTGTGCATTGATTTGTATTATGTGTGTATGTGTCTTGAGATGAGTGTTTTTGTGTTTGTGTGTGTTGAGGCAAATGTGTGTGTGTGTGCACTTGTGTGTGTGCATGTGTTAAGGTAAGTGTGCATGTGTGTGTGTTTACTGAGATGAGTGTGCATAAATGTGTGTGTGTGTGTGTGTGTATATGTGTATATGTTTGTTTGCGTATGTGTGAGCTTGACTGCGTGTATAAAGGTAAGCTTTCCTTTGATTTGTGTGGTGTACAGTATCTCCTGTGTGGACGGGGTCCTCATCATGGCCATGATTTTTGCAGATGATTAATAACTGCATTGTTTCCTTCTTTCTTGATCTCCCCCAATGCTGTACTGAGATTTGTGGAGTGAAGATCACAGGACCTGCAATAATCAAGGTCCAGCACAGAAGCTGGGTGTGTGTACATGCGCCTCTGAATGTATGTGTGTGTACATATGTGTATGTGCTGTGAGGGATCTTGTGTGGATGAGTCATTGCCTTATCATACGGCATAACTAGATCATGTCTCACATCTTGTTTTTAACTGTTTTTATGTAATTTGTGTGTTGGGATTTTTGTATGTGCCTTCTGTAATTAATAAAAGTGTTGTTTTTTTATATATTTTGTGGTGTTTTCAATTTATGGGCATGTTGCTTTCTCTTCTCACTCACACTGTGCGGACGGTGTCCTCATCGTGCGCATGACTTTTGCAGATGATTAATAACTGCATTGTTTCCTTCTTTCCTGACTCTCCCCAATGCTGTTCTGAGATGTTTGCACTGAGGATCATAGGACCTGCAAGTATCAAGTCAGAAAACTTTTAAAGGTCCAGCACAGAAGGTGGGTGCGTGTGCATGTGCCTGTGTATGTATGTATGTGTGTGTACATAAGTGTGTGTCCCCAAAACATGCAGCATTGTAGGGGTTTATGCATGTCCACAACACTGAGAGGGTGTGTGTGTGATGGTTTCTGTATCCTAGCGCTAAAGGGGTGTGTGTTTATATCCCCAGCACTGCAGGAGGGTATGCGAGTATCTGTGTGTGAATGTGTTTTGATGTAACTGTGCATTGGTTTGTATTATGTGTGTATGTGTCTTAAGATGAGTGTTTTTCTGTTTGTGTGTGTTGAGGCAAATGTGTGTATGTGCTTGTGTGCATGTGTGTGTGTTTACTGAGGTGAGTGTGCATTAGGGTGACCGCAAAAAATCGATGTCGGAATTTTGTCCGTCTGGACCCCACAAAACGATTCCCCTTTCCAGATATTGAGATAGCCAAAATTTGAGCTCGATCAAACGACGTTAACCCGTGCCGCTCGTCGCTCAAAGTTTGAAAAAATCAAAATTGAGGTATTTTAAGATTTAGGTATTTTGCATAGTCTGTTAGACTATAAAGAATGTGACAACAACATTGCAGAAATAGCCCTGACCAAATTTTCGAACCATTTGTGGTATTTGAATGCAGAGTTGGTGGGATTATCGTTTTTTGATCCCACCATTACAGACAATGAAAAGTTGTTAATGGCTAATAAATTGCTCAGTAGCACAGATGAACCATCAGAGCACGCTAGGGTTGTAAATCCAAAAGTTAGGAAAGAAAAATTAAAAGAGGTAGGAAGTAACCGACTTTAACGACCTTCTGACAAAAGATGAAGAACAAAAGCAATATGTCCTGCAAGTTGTAAGCAAATGCCGAGCATTATATTCTGACGTTTCAAAAACTACTTTAACAAAAGCTCTAGAATAGATTAGATAACTATGTAAAATGATCAACTCATGTAGGTTAGCGTGCTCTGATGGTTCATCTGTGCTACTGAGCAATTTATTAGCCATTAACAACTTTTCATTGTCTGTAATGGTGGGATCAAAAAACGATAATCCCACCAACTCTGCATTCAAATACCACAAATGGTTCGAAAATTTGGTCAGGGCTATTTCTGCAATGTTGTTGTCACCTTCTTTATAGTCTAACAGACTATGCAAAATACCTAAATCTTAAAATACCTCAATTTGGATATTTTCAAACTTTGAGCGACGAGCGGCACGAGTTAACGTCGTTTGATCGAGCTCAAATTTTGGCTCTCTCAATATCTGGAAAGGGGAATCGTTTTGTGGGGTCCAGACGAACAAGATTCTGACATTTTCCCCCCCCCCATATGAGATCCGGTCACCCTAGTGTACATAAATGTGTGTGTGTATATGTTTGTGTGTGTACGTGTGAGCTTGACTGCGTGTATAAAGGTAAGCTTTCCTTTGATTTATGTGGTGTGCAGTGTGTCCTGTGTGGACGGTGTCCTCATGATGGCCATGGTTTTTGCAGATGATTAATAACTGCATTTTTTCCTTCTTTCCTGACCTCCCCCAATGCTCTACTGAGATTTCTGGAGTGAGGATCATAGGACCTGCAATTATCAAGGTGCAGCACAGAAGGTGGGTGTGTGTGCATGCGCCTAAGAATGTATGTGTGTGTACATTGTGTATGTGCTGTGAGGGGTCTTGTGTGGATGAGTCATTGCCTTATCATAAGGCATGACTAGATCCAGAGGCGTAGCTAGGGTTTTGGTTCGGGGGGGGCGAAACTTCTGAGTGGGCCCCTAACCAGGTAACTTTGATTACAACTCGGTGACGCACCCTAATAGTGGATGTAGGAGATGACTGCGCTGTTACTGAAAATAATCTCTATATAAAGACCAACATGGATATTACCGCCATATGGTCAGTGGTAAATACCAGTCCTACAGAACATATAAGTGATAACTGCACAGTTATAGTCGGTGACTTACAGCTGACGCTCTTTCTGATGGAATCATTCACTTTTCACGTCTTTTTCATCTGGCCCAGACCGACAATGACAACGTCTCCAGCCAAGACTCGGCTACAGAGAATACAACAAAGACACATTTCACTTCTCATATTCCAGCTCCATCACCATGTATCCCCAACCTGCACAAACCCCTCATCCTGCTGATACCCCAATGCTGAGCCGCTGCTGCCATATGCGTCCCTATTACTGCACCTGATACCCCAATGCTGAGCCGCTGCTGCCATATGTGTTCTTATTACTGCACCTGATACCCCAATACTGAGCCGCTGCTGCCGTATGTGTCCCTATTACTGCACCTGATACCCAAAACAGAGCCACTGCTGCCGTATGTGTTCTTATTACTGCACCTGATACCCCATTGCTGAGCCGCTGCTGCCGCATGTGTCCCTATTACTGCACTTGCGGCAGCAGCGGCTCAGCATTGGGGTATCAGGTGCAGTAATAGGGACACATACGGAAGCAGCGGCTCAGCATTGGGGTATCAGGTGCAGTAATAGGGACACATACGGCAGCAGCGGCTCAGTATTGGGGTATCAGGTGCAGTAATAGGGACACATACGGCAGCAGCGGCTCAGTATTGGGGTATCAGGTGCAGTAATAAGGACACATACAGCAGTGGTATTACACCCCGTACACACACGGCTCCGCTCCGCACCCCCTATACACACACGGCTTCGCTCTGTACACCTTGTACACACATGGCTCTGCTCCGTACACCCCGTAAACACACAGCTATGCTCCGTACACCCTGTACACACGCGGCTCCGCTCCATACACCTTGTACATACATGGCAACGCTCCGTACACCTTGTACACACGCACTCCGCTCCACATACCCCGTACACACACGGCTCCACTCCGTACACCTTGTACACATACGGCTCCGCTCCGTACACCTTGTACACAGACGGCGCCGCTCACCCCATACACATGCAGCTCCGCTCCTCCGTGCACCTTATACATGCATATCTCTGCTTCATACACCTTCTACACACACACGGCTCCGCTCTGTACACCTCATACACACACAGCCCTGCTACATCCTCCCTGTTATCCCTTCCTGACCCCACACATAAACTTAACCTCATCCAGCACCATGACAACCAGCAGAGCACAGCAGAGTCCAGTAGCCACTGAAGCTGCCCCTGATCATGTGACCCCCTGACTCCGCCCCTCCTGTGACCTCATCACAGGTCCTGTGCGCACAGGTTAGCCCAGGATGACATTGCTGGCTGTGAGGTGGGGGCCCACTGCTGGCACCGGGGCCCCCCACCACCTTCTCAGGGGCCCATAGCGGCCGGGCGGCAGAGTAGGGAGATCGATTCTCCCTGCTCTGCCGCAGAATGTAACTGTATGGGCGCGCAGTGCACGCCGATACAGTTACAGTAGTGTAGCTCCGGTGGGCCCCCTCAGATCGCGGGGCCCGGGGCGACCGCCCCCTCTGTCCCCCCGGTAGCTACGCTACTGACTAGATCATGTCTCACATCTTGTTTTTAACTTTTTATGTAATTTGTGTGTTGGGATTTTTGTATGTGCCTTCTGTAATTAATAAAAGTATTGTTGTTTTGTTATATATTTTGTGGTGTTCTCAATTTATGGACATGTTGCTTTCTCTTCTCGCTCACGCTGTGTGGACGGTGTCCTCATCATGCGCATGACTTTTGCAGATGATTAATAACTGCATTGTTTCCTTCTTTCCTGACTCTCCCCCAATGCTGTTGTAACATCGGCGTCCGTGCCCGCCGATATTCCATCAGCGGCGGCACCCGCCGCAGCCCCGTCTCACCTACGCTTCTCCTCCCGGGCTTCCTCCCATCCTCCCGTTCTGCTGCGTTCCCGTGCGCCTCTCTTAGGCCGCGGGCGCGCGCCCGACCGTTCTCTTCACACGGCTGGGGCGTCGCTGAGGGGCAGGGCCGTGGTGATCCACTTCCCTAAGGGGAAGACGCCTGGTAATCGTGTGGTGCTCCTGCACTATTCTGGCCACTATAATGCTTCTATAGTCCTCTAGCCTAGTCTTTTCCTGGCTCCCATCTTCCTTGTCTCTGTGTCCGTCCCTTGCCATTCCTCCTGCATGCCTTCTTCTAGTTTAGCCCTTGCTACTTTCTGCCTAGCATCTAGTGTTGTAGTTCCTTTCCTGTTCCTGGTGTTACTGGTTCCCCGTCTTCAGTCCGTCCGCTGTTTCTCCTGCCTCTGGTCCTCCACTTCTGCCTTCCCTCGCCTACAGTGCCTATCTCCTGCGGCTCCTCTCGGTGTCCTCCCTTCTCTGGTACCCCCTGCTCAGGTACCCTAGTCACCACCTTGCATCCCAGCCCATCTGTATCCTTATTTGTCCTTGAGCCGTCCCTCTTGGTCCCGGCTGTCGCGGGTCTGACCCCTGCGGCCCTGCCCCTAACGATCCCTGTATAGGGGTCGGTCATCACCTGGCGTGCTCGGCCCAGGGGCTCCAGATCCGCGATCCAGAGGGTCCACTCCTGGACGTTCTCTACTCCTGAACGTCACAGTATTACCAGGCCATGGACCCCGCCGGTACCGCGGCTGCTACGCAAAAGGAATTGCTTTACTTACGAGAAAATCGGACCCGGATTGTGTCCTTTATGAAATCCATGGACACCCGGGCTCTCCGCCCTGCAAACCACAGACCCAGGGCATGCTCCTCTCTTAGCCAGCCTCCAGCAGTAGCTCGCGCAGTAGCGCGACGCTCAATCTCACATCTTGAGTTATATGGCATCCGTAGATGATCGACTGCTTGCTTTGCAGTCCTCTGCGGCCGCTTCAACCCTACCCCGGGACGCAGTTTCGTCTCCACCTCCTCGTCTGGGAAAGCCTCCCAGGTATTGTGGGGATCCCAAGTTATGTCGGGGTTTATTAAACCAGTGCAGACTGCACTATGAGCTCCTGCCCCAGCAGTATCCCACAGATCGCGCTAAGGTGGCCTTTATAGTGTCCCACCTCGAGGGAGAGGCTTTAGCCTGGGTGAATCCTTTGTGTGAGCGGGATGATCCCGTAGTTTCCAGTATCCAGAGTTTTCTGGAGATGTTCCGTAAGGTTTTTGAGGAACCCGGACGCCTAGCTTCTACTACGGAGACCCTTTTTAACCTCCGTCAGGGTTCCCTTACTGTAGGACAGTTTACCATCCGCTTTCGGACATTGTCTTCGGAGCTGGGATGGAATAACGAGGCATTAGTGGGCGCCTTTTGGAGAGGACTCTCTAGCAAAATTAAGGACGAGCTGGCCGGGCGAGACACCCCCACCACCCTGGAGGACCTCATATCCCTGGCTACTCGTATAGATCTTCACTTTCAAGAACGCGCTTGAGAATCTGCTAGGGAGAGAAAGCCCTTTAGGCTGTATCAAGCTCCCATTCCCCGGTCCTCTGCACCCTCTGCTAGCGCCACTCCCGAGCCCATGCAGGTAGATCGTATCAGGTTATCCGAGAAGTGGCGCAGGGAGAGGATGACGAATGGTCTCTGTCTGTTCTGCGGCGGAGCCAACCACTTTGTGCGTACCTGTCCTGAGAAATCAGGAAACGCCTCCACCTAGGCCAGGTAAGAGAGACCTCCCTAGGTGTTCATAATTCTTCTCTGCCCCTTACCCTTTCAGCTTTGATTATTGCAGGTCGGGAGCGCGGATCTGTGGTGGCGTATGTGGACTCGGGTGCGGCTGGTAATTTCATTCGCCAAGAAGAGGTTGATAAACTCCAGATTCCAGTGGTCATCCTAAAAAACCCACGTGCTGTCTCCTCTGTCGATGGTAAACCACTGCCTGAGCTCATCACCATGGTGACTGCCTAAGTGGACCTACAAATTGGAGCGCTCCATCTCGAGAAAATTGCTTTTTACGTCCTGCCTCATTTATCCCATGCTGTTCTCCTTGGATTACCCTGGCTCAGGCTGCACGAGCCGGTTGTCGACTGGCGCTCTGGGGAGATTCTGCGCTGGGGTGACTCCTGCCATAAACGCTGTCTGCGGGCCATCGTCCATCCTCGTTCTTTGCCTGGGCCAGCCGGTCTCCCTGGCCTTCCTGCACCGTATCACGCGTACGCCGATGTTTTCAGCAAAAAGGAAGCGGATTCCCTACCACCGCATCGGGCCTATGACTGCCCTATCGACCTGATTCCCAGAGCTACCCCTCCCAGAGGGAGAACATATCCACAATCTCCTGCAGAGACCACGGCTATGACAGAATATATACAGGAAAACTTGGCCAAGGGTTTCATCCGGAAATCCTCCTCCCCTGCTGGTGTGGGTTTTTCTTTGTTCGGAAGAAAGATGGATCACTTCGTCCATGTATTGACTACCAGGGCCTGAACAACATCACCGTTAAGAATCGGTATCCACTTCCGCTTATCCCTGAACTCTTTGACCGGCTGAGAGGAGCTTGGATCTTCACGAAGTTGGATCTGCGGGGTGCCTACAATTTAATCCGGATACGTGCAGGGGACGAGTAGAAAACGGCCTTCAATACTCGTGATGGTCATTATGAATATTTAGTCATGCCGTTTGGTCTTTGCAATGCTCCGGCTATGTTTCAGGAATTTGTTAACGAGGTGTTTTGGGATCTACTGTATTCCTGCGTGGTGTATTTAGATGATATTCTCATCTTCTCACCCGATCTATCCTCTCATCGGAGAAGTGTACACATGGTCCTGCATCGGCTTCGGGAGAATCATCTCTACGCAAAAATTGAAAAGTGTCTCTTCGAGCAAACTTCGTTACCCTTCTTGGGGTTCATAGTCACCGATTCTGGTTTGAAGATGGACTCTGAGAAGCTGTCTGCGGTGCTCAAGTGGCCTCGTCCAGTTGGTATAAAAGCCATCCAGCGCTTCCTCGGATTCGCAAATTACTACCGACAGTTTGTTCCTCACTTTTCCACAGTGACCAAGCCCATCACGGCCCTGACCCGCAAAGGAACTAAGCCTAACAGCTGGTCTCCCGAGGCCGAGGACGCCTTCCTTGCCCTGAAACGCTCCTTTGCATCAGCACCGATCTTACATCGCCCGGTGGCCAGTAGGCCCTTCATCCTAGAGGTGGATGCCTCCTCCACCGGAGCTAGGGCGATCCTTTCCCAGCAGGCACCATCTGGGCGCCTGGTTCCCTGCGGGGTTTTTTCGAAATCCTTCTCGCCTGCTGAGTGTAATTACTCCATTGGGGACCGGGAGTTGCTAGCCATTAAGATGGCTCTGGAGGAATGGCGGTATCTGCTTGAAGGGGCAGTGCACCCTTTTGCTATCTTCACGGACCACAAAAATCTGGCCTATCTGCAGTCCGCTCAAAGTCTCAATTCCAGGCAAGCCAGGTGGGCCCTATATTTCTCCCGTTTTGATTTCAAGCTTCATTTCCGACCCGGGAATAAGAAAATCAAAGCAGATGCACTCTCCAGGTCTCTGCAGTCGCCTGAGGGAGATGAGGGTCCATCATATATCATCGAGCCTGCCAAAGTTATCCCTGTGGCTCCTCTAAGTTTCTCTACTCCTCCGCCAGGCAAAACCTTCGTTCCTCAGAACAAACGCCCGGAGGTGCTGCGCTGGGGGCATTCCAAGGTTGCCGGACACGTTGGGACCAAGAAGACCCCCCTGCTTCTCTCTCGTTACTATTGGTGGCCCTCCCTTCGCCGGGACGTGATGGACTTTGTAGCCTCTTGCACGATCTGTGCTCAGAACAAAGTGCCGAGAAGCCTGCCTGCTGGTCTTCTTCACCCGTTACCTGCTCCGGAGGCCCCTTGGCGGCAAATCGCAATGGATTTCGTGACAGATCTGCCTCGCTCAGCTGGATGCACTACCATCCTAGTCGTTGCAGATCGCTTCTCCAAGATGGCCCATTTCATACCCTTATCCGGGTTGCCGCCTGCTCCGAGGTTGGCCGAGATCTTCATCTACCAGATCTTCAGGCTGCATGGTCTTCCTCAACAGATTGTTTCTGATCGTGGAGTCCAGTTTACCTCTCGTTTCTGGAGGGCTTTCTGTCGGCTTATGGGCACATCTCTCGATTTCTCCTCCGCTTATCATCCACAGACCAACGGACAAGTGGAACGGATTAATCAAGTTCTGACAACCTACTTACGTCTCTTTTCCAACGCCCATCGGGACAATTGGGTCTCACTCCTACGTTGGGCTGAATTTGCACATAATAATCATCCCAGTGAATCAACTGCTAAGTCGCCATTTTTTGTGGTCTCCGGTCAGAACCCTGGTGTGCCACTGCCTTTTTCCACGTCGTCGGGAGTCCCCGCAGCAGATGCTCTCGCCATGAAATTTTCATAAGTCTGGAGGGAGCCCAGGGAGGCCCTCGTGAATGCCAGTGCCCGGATTAAGAAACATGCGGACAAAAGACGGAAGGACCTACCCCCATACCCTCCTGGTGACAAAGTCTGGCTTTCAACCAAGCATATCCGCCTGAGGGTCCCTTCTTACAAGTTGAGTCCCCGATACATCGGGCCTTTCGAAGTACTTGGACGCATCAATGAGGTGGCTTATAAATTGAGGTTGCCGGCTTCACTCCGGGTCCCTAACGCCTTCCATGTCTCGCTCATGAAACCTGTGGTTCTCAATCGCTTTCAATCTGCTCCCATCGTTTCCCCTTCGCCACTTGGGTAAGATGACGTTTTTGAGGTAAAGGACATTTTGGCCATGAAAAGAGTCGGGGAAAGACACTTTTTCTTATTGATTGGAAAGGATTTGGGCCCGAGGAAAGGTCCTGGGAGCCTCGAGAGAATGTTAATGCCCCTCTTATTCTGAAAAAATTTTTGGCCAATCTCAGAGGGGGGGGACATAAAGAGGGGGGTACTGTAACATCGGCGGCCGTGCCCGCCGATATTCCATCAGCGGCGGCACCCGCCGCAGCCCCGTCTCACCTGCGCTTCTCCTCCCGGGCTTCCTCCCGTCCTCCCTCCCGTTCTGCTGCGTTCCCGTGTGCCTCCCTTAGGCCGCGGGCGCGCGCCCCACCGCTCTCTTCACACGGCGGGGTGCGTCGCTCAGGGGCAGGGCCGTGGTGATCCACTTCCGGGTTTAAAGGTATTTCAGGTGTCTTCCCTAAGGGGAAGACACCTGGTAATCGTGTGGTGCTCCTGCACTATTCTGGCCGCTATAGTGCTTCTATAGTCCTCTAGCCTAGTCTTTTCCTGGCTCCCGTCTTCCTTGTCTCTGTGTCCGTCCCTTGCAATTCCTCTTGCCTGCCTTCACCTAGTTTAGCCCTTGCTACTTTCAGCCTAGGGTCTGGTGTTATAGTTCCTTTCCTGTTCCTGGTGTTACTGGTTCCCCGTCTTCTGTCCGTCCGCTGTTTCTCCTGCCTCTGGTCCTCCACTTCTGCCTTCCCTCGCCTACAGTGCCTATCTTCTGCTGCTCCTCTCGGTGTCCTCCCTTCTCTGGTACCCCCTGCCCAGGTACCCTAGTCACCGCCTTGCATCCCAGCCCGTCTGTATCCTTATTTGTCCTTGAGCCGTCCCTCTTCGTCCCGGCTGTCGAGGGTCTGACCCCTGCAGCCCTGCCCTTAACGATCCCTGTATAGGGGTCGGTCATCACCTGGCGTGCTCGGCCCAGGGGCTCCAGATCCGCGATCCAGAGGGTCCACTCCTGGACGTTGTCTACTCCTGAACGTCACAGCTGTTCTGAGGTTTTTGCACTGAGAATCAAAGGACCTGCAATTATCAAGGGAGAAAACTTTTCAAGGTCCAGCACAGAAGGTGGGTGTGCGCGCATGCGCTGTGTATGTATGTGTGTGTACATATGTGTATGTCCCCAAAACATGCAGCATTGTAGCGGTTTTTGTATGTCCCCAGCAATAAAGGGGTGGCATTGTGACTAGAGCACTAATGGGTGTGCGTCTGTGTTGGTTTGTGTGATGACCCCAGCACTAAAAAGGATGTGTGTGTCGGTGCATGTTTTAGCTCCTCAGGCAGTGAAGTTCCAGTCTATTATCAAATTTTGCAGCATAATGTAGGGCCCAGTGTGAGAAAGCTGGGTCTCCCTCAGAGGTCATGGGTCTTCCAGCAGGACAATGACCCAAAACACACTTCAAAAAGCACTAGAAAATGGATTGAGAGAAAGCACTGGAGACTTCTAAGGTGGCCAGCAATGAGTCCAGACCTGATTCCCATAGAACACCTGTGGATAGATCTAAAAATGGCAGTTTGGAAAAGGCAGCCTTCAAATATCAGGGACCTGGAGCAGTTTGCCAAAGAAGAATGGTCTAAAATTCCAGCAGAGCATTGTAAGAAACTCATTGATGGTTACCGGAAGCGGTTGGTCGCAGTTATTTTGGTTAAATGTTGTGCAACCAAGTATTAGGCTGAGGGTGCCAATACTTTTGTCTGGCCCATTTTTGGAGTTTTGTGTGAAATGATCAATGTTTTGCTTTTTGCTTCATTCTCTTTTGTGTTTTTTCATTTAAGACAAATTAAATGAAGATAATAATACCAAAGAATTTGTGTTTGCAATCATTTTCAGGAAGAAACTGAGTATTATCTGACAGAATTGCAGGGGTGTCAATACTTTTGGCCACAACTGTATGGATATCTCGCGTTATGTATGGTTGTCATGAGGAAGGAGTTGGTGGGCTCTAAATCGCGTAGACAATAAACCTACATTTTTTTTTCACTACTGGTTTATCACTATTCCAGAGAGCTCAGAATAACTTCCATTGTCAGCATCTATTTTGCTGTGTGTTTATCCCCGGTTTGTGTGTAACCCAGTGCTAAAGGGGTGTGTAAGTGCATATGTGTCTGCTTTTGTATATGTGTGTTGAGGTGAGTGTGCATCTGTGTGTCACTATGTATGTTTATTGAGGTGAGTGTGCATATACACTCACTGGCCACTTTATTAGGTACACCTGTCCAACTGTGTGTTAAGACTTAATTTCTAATCAGCCAATCACATGGCGGCAACTCAGTGCATTTAGGCATGTAGACATGGTCAAGACAATCTCCTGCAGTTCAAACCGAGCATCAGTATGGGGAAGAAAGGTGATTTGAGTGCCTTTGAACGTGGCATGATTGTTGGTGCCAGAAGGGCTGGTCTGAGAATTTCAGAAACTGCTGATCTACTGGGATTTTCACGCACAACCATCTCTAGGGTTTACAGAGAATGGTCCGAAAAAGAAAAAAAATCCAGTGAGCGGCAGTTCTGTGGCCGGAAATGCCATGTTGATGCCAGAGGTCAGAGGAGAATGGGCAGACTGGTTCGAGCTGATAGAAAGGCAACAGTGACTCAAATTGCCACCCGTTACAACCAAGGTAGGCAGAAGAGCATCTCTGAACGCACAGTGCGTCGAACTTTGAGGCAGATGGGCTACAGCAGCAGAAGACCACACTGGGTACCACTCCTCTCAGCTAAGAACAGGAAACTGAGGCTACAATTTGCACAAGCTCATCGAAATTGGACAGTAGAAGATTGGAAAAACGTTGCCTGGTCTGATGAGTCTCGATTTCTGCTGCGACATTCGGATGGTAGGGTCAGAATTTGGCGTAAACAACATGAAAGCATGGATCCATCCTGCCTTGTATCAACGGTTCAGGCTGGTGGTGGTGGTGTCATGGTGTGGGGAATTTTTTCTGGGCACTCTTTGGGCCCCTTGGTACCAATTGAGCATCGTTGCAACGCCACAGCCTACCTGAGTATTGTTGCTGACCATGTCCATCCCTTTATGACCACAATGTACCCAACATCTGATGGCTACTTTCAGCAGGATAATGCGCCATGTCATAAAGCTCGAATCATCTCAGATTGGTTTCTTGAACATGACAATGAGTTTACTGTACTCAAATGGCCTCCTCAGTCACCAGATCTCAATCCAATAGAGCATCTTTGGGATGTGGTGGAACGGGAGATTCGCATCAGGGATGTGCAGCCGACAAATCTGCGCCAACTGTGTGATGCCATCATGTCAATATGGTCCAAAATCTCTGAGGAATGCTTCCAGCACCTTGTTGAATCTCTGCCACGAAGAATTGAGGCAGTTCTGAAGGCAAAAGGGGGTCCAACCCCTTACTAGCATGGTGTACCTAATAAAGTGGCCAGTGAGTGTATGTATGTATATGTATTGAGTTGAGTGTGCATGTATATGTGAGTGTGCATGCATTTGTCTATGTATTAAGTGAGTGTGCCTATGTATGTGTATTGATGTGAGTGTGCATGTATACATGTTTGTATGTATGCGTTTTGAGGTGAGCATGCATATATGTGTGGGTGCTTGAATATATGTGTATGTGTTTGTGTGTGTATCTGTGAGCTTCCCTGTGTGTATAAAGGTAAGCTAACAATGCTGTAATAACTGCATTGTTTCCTTCTTTCTTGTCCCACACCCAATGCTGTACTGAGGTACTGAGATTTGTGGAGTGAGGATCACAGGACCTGCAATTATAAAGTGAGAAAACTTTTCAAGGTCCAGCACAGAAGGTGGGTGTGCGTGTCATGATCCAGGACGGGATTTCGCTTTGACCCGTCCTGGTTAGACTATGGGTTAATTGTGCTGCCTCTCTCTGGCAGCAGGAGGCTATTTAGTGCTCACTTGACCTGGGTCCGGTGTCAGTTATACTCCTGCCCTCGGCTGAGTTAAGTGACCTCTTGTATACGTGTGCCTTGTGCCTGATATCTTGCTTGCTTGTTCAGTTGTGATCTGGTTCTGTCCCTGTTACGAGTTCTGCCTGACCCTCTTGTACTGCGCTACCTCTCATGTATGACTCTCTGCTTGTGACCCGACTTCTCTCTGCTTGTCCCCTTGGTACCAAGTCGCCCTCTTGTGTATGACCTTTGGCTTTGTCTGACAACCCGTCTGTTTGTCCCTCCTGTGCCTCGTTTGCCCGTACTGCTGTGACCTCTGTTTTGCCTGAGTTGTTGTATGGTGTCCTGTCCTATCTGAATACAGGACGCTAAGCCCCGCCCCCTTGCTGTCACATGACCATAGGTCCCGTGCCAGATTATTCAGTTTCCGTGTCCGCAGGTCCCGTGCCTCTTTACCTTCCAGCGCTGACTGGACCCTGACACTATTAGCCTGAAGCACGCATGGTCACCTCTGCTGCCCGTCTCTACAGGTATCTTTTAGCACTGCTTCTGTACTCAGGACACGCGCACTGGCTCTATGAGCAAGTGCAGTTCGGTGTCTCTGACATTATAACTGACCCATACCATTTTTTTTTTTTTTTTCTCTGCCCCCATTCACCTGTGTGTGTGATGGATCCTATGCACACTCTTTCTGAACAGGTTAAGCATCTGACGCAGATGTCTCAAACGCTTTGGAGAACAAAGAGTCCTGGCTCAGTCTCAGCAGCTGATCGCTGACACTGTGCAGGGGGTTCTTTCATCGGGGGCTCGGGATGTTACATTAGTTTCCCCTGAGTCTCCGGTTTAGTTACCGGATACCTTTTCTGGAGATAAAAATGACTTCAGAGTTTTCAAGGAGGGCTGTAAGCTTTTTTTTTCCTTCTGGGGATGAAAGTCAGAGAGTGGGGGTCATTGTGTCTCTGTTAAGGGGAGCCTCCCAAGCTTGGGCTTTCTCCCTTCCTACCACGGCCCCTGAGCGTATGACTGTGGATGCATTTTTTGAGGCCCTGGGGCATATTTATGATGAGCCTGATCGGGTGCGTATGGCTGAGGACAGGCTGATGAATGTTTGCCAGGGGAAGCACTCAGCCGAGTGGTTTTGCTCAGAGTTCAGACGCTGGGCTGCTGAGGTCTGCTGGAACGACGCCGTTCTCCGGGGGTTGTTCCGTAGAGGCTTGTCTGAGCATCTGAAAGACGCCTTGGCTCTCCACCCCCCACCTGATGCCCTGGAGGAAGCTATGACACAGGCCGTCCGAATGGATCGCAGGTTACGGGCAAGGGGAGTGATACAAACCGAGACATCATTATTCTCCCAAGGAAGGGGAGCCAGTTCTTCATTGAAAATCACGGAGATGGGAACCATCATCCTTAAGGAGGAAGAAAGGAGTCAACGGCACGTGAGAAAATGCTGTGTTCACAGTGGCGAGTCTGGACATGGGAAAAAGGATTGCCCCTCCCGGCCACTAACCAACAAGCGACTGAGCCCGGGTGATTATCGGGAAGGTCACCCAGGCTCTCAGGTACCCTTTTCTGCATTTTCTAAAATGTCATTTCAAGTGGAACTTTGTTATGGGGGTGTCTCCACATCCACTTCTGCCTTCGTGGATTGCGGTTCATCATTGAACTTTATTGACTCTGACTTGGTGGCCAGGTGTAAGTTAGGGACAGTTAGGTTGGAGACTCCGATTCACCTTGTTGCTATTGACAAAACACCACTGGTTAAGAATGACATTGTGTTTTGTACTGAAGAGTTTCTACTTAAAGTGAGTTCCTTACACCAGGAACGTATTTCATGTTTTGTAATGAACAACCTGCCTGCGGGACTGGTGTTGGGGTTCCCCTGGTTACATCTGCATAATCCTGTGGTTAATTGGGAATCTCGGGATATTGTTAAATGGGGTCCCTATTGCTCTGAGAAATGTCTTGTTTCTGTGTCGTCCGTGGGTCTGGAAGGTATTCCGGAGTGCCTGAAAGACTATACAGACGTTTTCTCCAAAAAAGAGGCTGAGGTTTTACCACCACACCGCCCATTTGATTGTGCCATTGACCTGGTTCCAGGTGCTAAATTGCCCAAAGCCCGCCTGTATAACCTCTCGGGTCCGGAACGGGCTGCGATGAAGGAATATATTTCCGAGAGCCTCCGTAAGGGACATATTCGTCCTTCTGTTTCTCCTGTGGCGGCAGGGTTCTTTTTTTTTAGAAAAAAAAAGACGGTGGTTTGCGCCCATGCCTCGATTTTCGTGAGTTAAATAAAATAACTGTGAGGAATACTTATCCCCTTCCACTTATTCCTGATTTATACAGTCAGTTGTCCGGAGCTAAGTGGTTTTCGAAATTAGATCTACGGGGAGCGTATAACCTTATCCAAGTCCAGGACGGAGATGAATGGAAGACCGCTTTTCTCACTACTGAAAGGTTGTTTGAAAATTTGGTCATGCCCTTCGGCCTGACCAACGCTCCAGCGGTCTTCCAAAATTTCATAAATCATGTGTTCTCCGATTTGATTGGACGTTTTATGGTGGTGTATTTGGATGACATTTTAATCTACTCGCCTGATAAACAGACTCACATTGGTCATGTTCGGGCAGTTCTCCAAAGGCTCAGGGAGAACTGTCTGTTTGCTAAACTTGAAAAATGTTTATTTTTTGTTCAGGAACTGTCCTTTCTGGGGTTCATCGTGTCTGAAAAAGGGTATCGCATGGATCCTAATAAGGTGCAGGCCATTCTCGAGTGGGTTCAACCGTGTGATTTGAAGGGTCTGCAACGTTTCCTAGGGTTCGCTAATTATTGTCGGAAATTTATAAGGGGGTTCTCACAGGTGGTTAAACCCCTCACAGACATGACTCAAAAGGGGGCCGATATCAAGAATTGGTCAACCGCAGCGGTAGCGGCATTTCAGTTTTTGAAAAAATGTTTCATGTCGGCCCCGGTTCTTATCCAACCGGACCCCTCTGAACCATTTATTGTTGAGGTAGACGCCTCAGAGGTGGGGGTGGGGGCGGTATTGTCCCAGGGACCCGCCACTTTGACCAATTTAAGACCTTGCGCCTTTTTCTCAAAGAAGTTCTCCCCTGCGGAGAGAAACTATGATGTGGGGAATCGGGAACTTCTGGCCATAAAATTGGCTTTTGCAGAATGGAGGCATTTTTTGGAGGGGGCTGTTCATCCTATAACGGTAATCACGGACCACAAAAACCTAGCTTACATTGAGTCAGCTAAAAGGTTGACTCCCAGACAGGCTAGATGGTCACTTTTTTTTTCCCGATTCAACTTCTCGATCACTTTTCGACCAGGATCCAAGAATATCAGAGCGGATGCGTTGTCACGCAGTCTTGATCCGGTGTCCCCTCCGGAACCTCCATCCTCCATTCTTCAGCCTGGGGTGGTGGTGGCAGAGGTTTCTAATGTGTTGGAACAGGAGATTCGAGAAGCCCAGGCTCTTGCACCTCCAGCTAAGCCGGTGGATAAACTTTTTGTGCCAGCTCAGTTTCGTCTCAAGGTCCTCCAGGAGTTCCATGACTCAGTTCTGGGTGGACATCCAGGGATCTCAGCGACCCGGAAGGCCATTGCTAGAATATTCTGGTGGTCTTCTTTAGCCTCTGATGTTGGGGAGTATGTGTCTGCGTGTAAGGTTTGTGCCTGTGCGAAAACTCCCCATAACCGGCCGGCCGGGGAATTCGTACCACTGCCAATTCCTGAGAGACCATGGACTCATCTGTCCATGGATTTCATCACCAACCTTCCCCCTTCCAAGGGTAATACCGTGGTCTGGGTCGTAGTGGACAGGTTTAGTAAGCAGGCACATTTTGTACCTTTGGCAGCTCTACCTAATGCAGAAACATTGTCCAGATTGTTTGTGGAGCATGTGGTGCGGTTGCATGGGGTACCCCTGAATGTGATGTCTGATAGGGGGGGTGCAATTTGTGTCCAGATTTTGGAGAGCTTTTTGTAGGAGGTTGGGTATTGGTCTGTCCTTTTCATCCGCCTACCATCCAGAGGCTAATGGGCAGACTGAGCGGACCAATCAGTCTCTGGAGCAAATTCTGCGTTGTTTGACCTCAGCCCGACAGGATGATTGGTGTTCTGTGTTACCATTGGCTGAGTTTGCATTTAACAACCGCACTAACCAGTCTACGGGTACATCTCCTTTTTTTTGCAATTATGGGTTTCATCCTCATTTTGGAGAATTTTCCCGCTTGAATTCTGGGTGTCCTGGGGCGGACGAGACGATCCAGCGGTTGGGGGAGGTATGGCGGGAGGTCCAGAATAACATTACGAAGGCCCAGGACAAATTTAAATTTTTTGCGGACAAAAAACGATCCGTGGGTCCAGTGTTTCAGGTCGGAGATAAGGTATTGTTATCCACCAAAAATACAAGGCTCAAGGTCCCCTCTGCAAAGCTTGGACCCAAGTTTATAGGTCCCTATGTAATTACCGAAGCAGTTAACCCGGTGGCTTTTCGGTTGAGTCTTCCGCCATCTCTAAGGATCCCTAATGTTTTCCATAAGGCCCTTTTGAAACCTGTGAGGTCCGGTGGGGAGGGATCATCATCTTCCCCGACACCGGTTCTGGTAGATGGGCAGGCTGAGTACGAGGTGGAACGAATTGTCGACTCCAGGTTGGTCCGTCGCGCCCTTCAGTATCTGATACATTGGAAGGGCTACGGTCCTGAGGAACACTCGTGGGTTCCTGCTCGATCAGTTCATGCGGATCGGTTGATCCGAGCCTTTCACGCCAAGTACCCTGAGAGACCTGGCCCCCCATTGAGAGGAGGGTACTGTCATGATCCAGGACGGGATTTCGCTTTGACCCGTCCTGGTTAGACTATGGGTTAATTGTGCTGCCTCTCTCTGGCAGCAGGAGGCTATTTAGTGCTCACTGGACCTGGGTCCGGTGTCAGTTATACTCCTGCCCTCGGCTGAGTTAAGTGACCTCTTGTATACGTGTGCCTGATATCTTGCTTGCTTGTTCAGTTGTGATCTGGTTCTGTCCCTGTTACGAGTTCTGCCTGACCCTCTTGTACTGCGCTACCTCTCATGTATGACTCTCTGCTTGTGACCCGACTTCTCTCTGCTTGTCCCCTTGGTACCAAGTCGCCCTCTTGTGTATGACCTTTGGCTTTGCCTGACTACCCGTCTGTTTGTCCCTCCTGTGCCTCGTTTGCCCGTACTGCTGTGACCTCTGTTTTGCCTGACTCTGAGTTGTTGTATGGTGTCCTGTCCTATCTGAATACAGGACGCTAAGCCCCGCCCCCTTGCTGTCACATGACCATAGGTCCCGTGCCAGATTATTCAGTTTCAGTGTCCGCAGGTCCCGTGCCACTTTACCTTCCAGCGCTGACTGGACCCTGACACTATTAGCCTGAAGCACGCATGGTCACCTCTGCTGCCCGTCTCTACAGGTATCTTTTAGCTCTGCTTCTGTACTCAGGACATGCGCACTGGCTCTATGAGCAAGTGCAGTGCAGTGTCTCTGACAGTGCGTTCATGTGCCTGTGTATGCATGTATGTATGTGTGTGTACATAAGTGTTTGTCCCCAAAACATGCAGCATTGTAAGGGTTTATGCATGTCCACAACACTGAGAGGGTGTGTGTGTGATGGTTTCTGTATCCCAGTGCTAAAGGGGTGTGTGTTTATGTCCCCAGCACTGCAGGAGGGTATGCGAGTATCGGTGTGTGAATGTGTTTTGACGTAACTGTGCATTGGAGTGTATTATGTGTGTATGTGTCTTGAGATGAGTGTTTTTGTTTGTGTATGTTGAGGCAAATGTGTGTGTTAAGGTAAGTATGCATATATATGTGTTTTTATATATGTGTGCATTGAGGCGAGTGTGCATAAATGTGTGTGTATATGTATATGTGTTTGTGTGCGTATGTGTGAACTTGACTGCGTTTATAATGGTAAGCTATCCCTAGATTTGTGTGGAGTGCAGTGTGTCTTGTGTGGATGGTGTCCTCATTATGGCCATGATTTTTACAGATAATTAATAACTGCATTGTTCCCTTCTTTCCTGACCTCTCCCAATGCTGTACTGAGATTTGTGCAGTGAGGATCATAGGACCTGCAGTTATCAAGGTCCAGCACAGAAGGTGGGTGTGTGTGCATGTGCCTGTGTATGTATGTGTGTGTCCCCAAAACATGCAGCATTGAAGGGATTTTTGCATGTCCCCAATAATAAAAGGGTGTGTGTGACCCCAGCGATAATGGGGTGTGTTAGGAGCGGCGGAAGGCACTAAAAAAAAATAAATAATTAAAGTGCCTTCGCCACTCGGGGTCCACCGTGCAGCAGGTGATATGACCGCTGCTAGAGAGGCAGAGCACTGTAGCGTTAATGTGCACGGGGTTAACTGCACCGAGAGTGCACTGAAGCAGGCTCTGTTAAGGACACAGAGCTGCAACCTTAAAGCACACAAAACCGCTGTGTCTGTTTAAGTCACAGAACAACAGCGATATATAAACACAGTATCAAAGGGTCACAGGAGCAGCCTTAAATGTCAGAACTACTCCGACAAGACCTACCATGAAAAGGAGGTGCCTGGCGTCGCAACTGCGAACGCTTGAGGAACTGCAATCGCAGCGCAGTGTAAACGGAGCCTAAGAGGAGACACCGCAATATCGCTGGCGCGATGCAGGACGCTAGCCGCTGAGACAGGAAATAGCTGGCGCTGCTACTAGCGGCTGCCCAATCACTCACACAATTGTAATATCAGAGGGAAGGGGTTTCTTAATAAGTCAGTCACCAGTCCAAGCATCCGTCACCATACATACAGCAGCAGTATGAAATACTAGCACATGGCAGAACAGTCATGCGCGCTTTTTATACCAAACGGGACCTTCCGGAGATCTCCCAAAGTCCAGGAGGAGCCAATAGGATTAGACACAGGACCTGAGCATGTGACTCCCGAACTCCAATGGGAGCTCGTCCCATGAGCATGCTCAGTGGAGGGAACAGAGGACTTAGCCTCTGGAGAGAGTTGCCGCAAGGCACTCTCCTCTGCAATCTCCTTTACTGCAGATGAACCGCAGGAGACTGCAGCATGTAAGGGTCTAGATTTCACCATAGGGAAGGGAGAAATCAGACTCCTAACAGGGGTGTGTGTGATGCTTTGTGTGATGACTGCAGCAACTGTTTTTAGATGAGTCTGCATGCCTGAATATGTGTGTATGTGTTTTGAGGTGAGTATGCACATGTGTGTGTTGAGGTGAGTGTGCATAAATAAGTGTGTTCGTGTATATTTGTATGCGTTTATGTTTGTATGTGTGAGCTTCTCTGTGTGTATAAATGTAAGCCATCCCTTGATTTGTGTGGTTGCAGTTTGTTCTGTGTGGATGGTGTCCTCATCTTACACATGACTTTTGCAGATAATTAATACCGTATATACTCGTGTATAAGCCGACCCGTGTATAAGCCAACCCCCCTATTTTTGCCACAAGAAACTGGGAAAACTTATTGACTTGTGTATAAGCCTAGAGTGGAAAATGCAGCAGCTACTGGTAAATTTCAAAAATAAAAATAGATTCCAATAAAAGTAAAATTATTTGAGACATCAGTAGGTTAAATACTTTTGAATATCCATATTGAATCAGGAGCCCCATATAATGCTCCATACAAAATACACCCCATATAATGCTGCACAAAGGTTAATAATGGCCCCATAAGATGCTCCATAGAATAATATGCCCCATATAATGCTCCATAAAGGTTATGGCCCCATAAGATGCTCCATAGATTATGCCTCCATAAAATGCCCCATAGAATATGCCCCCATATGCTGCTCCATAGAATATGCCTCCATATGCTGCTCCATAGACTATGCCCCCATGTGCTGCCCCATAGAATATGCCCCCATATGCTGCCCCATAGAATATGCCCCCATGTGCTGCCCCATAGAATATGCCCCCATGTGCTGCCCCATAGAATATGCCCCCATATGCTGCTCCATAGATTATGCCCCCATATGCTGCTCCATAGAATATGCCCTCATATGCTGCCCCATAGATTATGCCCCCATATGCTGCTCCATGGAATATGCCCCCATATGCTGCTCCATAGATTATGCCCCCATATGCTGCTCCATAGATTATGCCCCCATATGCTGCTCCATAGAATATGCCCTCATATGCTGCCCCATAGATTATGCCCCCATATGCTGCTCCACAGATTATGCCCCCATATGCTGCTCCGTGAAATATGCCCCCATATGCTGCTCTATGGAATATGCCCCCATATGCTGCTCCATGGAATATGCCCCCATATGCTGCTCCATAGATTATGCCCCCATATGCTGCCCCATAGAATATGCCCCCATATGCTGCGCCATAGATTATGCCCCCATATGCTGCTCCATAGATTATGCCCCCATATGCTGCTCCATAGATTATGCCCCCATATGCTGCTCCATAGATTATGCCCCCATATGCTGCTCCATAGATTATGCCCCCATATGCTGCTCCATGGAATATGCCCCCATATGCTGCTCCATGGAATATGCCCCCATATGCTGCTCCATGGAATATGCCCCCATATGCTGCTCCATAAAAAATTCCTCCATATGCTGCTCCATAGAATATTCCCCATATGCTGCCCCATATATTATTCCCCCATATGCTGCTGCTGCAAAAAAAAAATGCCATACTCACCTCTCCTGCTCAGGACCCGGCACCTGTGATATTCACCTGTCCGGGGTCCATCGCTGCTCACCACAGTCTGCGTGTCCCTTGTCAGTGACTGTTCAGCCAGCAGAGGGCACGGCGCGCACTAACCACGTCACTGCGCCCCCTGCTGGATAAACATCACGGACGCAGGAAGCAGCAGACGGCGGTGAGCATCGTGGGAATGAGGACAGGTGAATATCGCTATACTCACCCACCCTGGAACGTCTCTGCAGCCTCGCTTCTCCACTGTCTCCCTTCCTGCCTTCAGTGGTCACGTGATATCTCTCATTACCACTCATGAATATGCGCATATTTGTGGGTTTAATGAGCGGTACCACCTGACCGCTGAAGGCAGGAAGGGAGACAGTGGAGAAGCTGAGGGGGCTGCAAAGAGTGCCAAGACGGGTGAGTATGATCTGTGACACCCCCGCTCCCCCTCCCCCACTGACCCCCAGGTATATGACTCGTGTATAAGCTGAGAGGGGGACTTTCAGCCCAAAAAAATGGGCTGAAAATCTTGGCTTATGCACGAGTATATACGGTAACTGCATTGTTTCCTTCTTTCCTGACCCTCCCCCAATGCTGTACTGAGATTTGTGGAGTGAGGATCATAGGAACTGCAATTATCAAGTGAGAAAACGTTTCAAGGTCCAACACAGAAGGTGGGTGTGCGTGAATGTGCCTGTGTATTTATGTGTGTGTACATATGTGCGTCTGTCTCCCAAACATGCAGCAATGTAGGGATTTGTGTATGTCCCCAGGAATAAATCGGTATGAGTGTGACCCCAGCAAAAAAGGGGGTGTGCGTGTGATATTTTTTTTTTTATCCCAGTGCTAAAGTGGTGTGTGTTCGTGTCCCCAGCACTTGCAGCACTGAAAGTGATTTTAAGTATATGTGTGTTGAGATGAGTGCGCATATGTGTGTGCGTTTAAGTGAGTGTTCATTTGTGTGTGTCTGTGTGTGTGTTGAGATGAGTGCGCTTGTGAATGTGTGTGGTTAACGTGACTTGGGTCGCCCTCACACCCAGGGCAGCGGGGTACCTGGTACCGGGCCGGTGTCAGGAGGATGTGTCACAGCAGCAGTGACCCGGTCCGTGGCCCTGGGCGCCCAATATCAATGGCGGAGATGTTAATAGTATAGTTTATATGGATAGTTCGTGACGCCACCCGTGGTGTTTGGCAAATAAGATGTTGAGCCAACGTTGCATGCAGATCCACTCGGACTGATGGTGTGGTGCAGCAAAGATGGTGTAGCTCCCCACAGGTGGAGCTGTAGTCCCAGGGCAGTGTGGGTGCAATGGATGAGGAGAGGCGCAGAATGGTATAGATGCTGGTACCCAGATGTAGCAGTGCTGAAGGTGTTACCGGCGAATGAATGGAGGACAACAGGGCTTGCAGTTCCAAAGCTTTACTCACAGTTCGTGGTACCCACTGGTGCCTGCCTCCATGCCGTGTCCTCCGGGGTTGAGACTCAATCAACCTCCCGGGCAAGTCAGGGTTCTCCTCTCCAACACTCTGCCAACATGTGCCTTTCTTGAACGACTCCTCTATTGCGCCTTTAGTGTAAAGAGCTCCAGTACCGTGGTACTCTGAAGTTCCTCCTGTCAGATGTTCCTAAGAACTCTACTTGTATGACAGACAGCTGTAGCCTCTATCGGGGACTCCCTTCTCAGACGTCCTGGCTCTCTATCCAGTTGCTGTTGTGTTCCAAGTCTTTGATGGAAGTAGTGCATTTACAGCCAACTACTCCACCGGTGTCTGCTGCAGAACCATAAGTGTCCATACAACCTCGGGGACCGGGCCCCGGCCTTGCGCTGAAAACCTATAGGCAGGGTTCCTCTTCCAACACACAACTCCTCTCTGTTCTCCTACTCCTTCGTTCCGCGCTGTTCCTTCTCTCTCTTATGGAAGCTTAGGTTGCAGTTCTACATCTTTCTCCTTCTCTTCTCTTTCCCGTGCCAGCTGGCTCAGATCACTGAGGAGGCTGCAGCACTCTTTCTAAACTGAACTCAAAACTGAACTCAAAACTAACTTCAGAACTGAACTCCTCTCGCCTGACTTCCCGTCAGACTGACCTTCTGTCAGCCTGCTCTCCTTCTCAAGACTCACCCCTGACTGACCTGCAATTCTAAACCTTCCCTCTCTTTTATACTAACTCCACCCACCTCCCAGCAAATCTCGTGTTATGAAGCAGGGTTCCGAGAAGGGTGCTCTGCTACCCCCAGCCTGAAGCTGCTATGTGGACCTACTGAACTATCCTGTGTGTGGGATGCAGATGTTGGAGTGTGGAAAGGAGATCCCAACTTACCTAGGCGGTGGGGCACTACACCTTAGGAGAAGGTGCAGTACCTCTGTGGCGACTGAGCCTCAGGGGCGCCACAGACTCTACAGTGGTTTGTATTATGTGTGTATGTGTTTTGAGGTGCGTGTGCATGTGAGTATGTTTGTGCTTCTGTGTGTTGAGCCAAATGTGCATGTACAGTTGTGGCCAAAAGTATTGACACCCCTGCAATTCTGTCAGATAATACTCAGTTTCTTCCTGAAAATGATTGCAATCACAAATTCAAATTGGTATTATTATCTTCATTTAATTTGTCTTAAATGAAAAAACACAAAAGAGAATGAAGCAAAAAGCAAAACATTGATCATTTCACACAAAACTCCAAAAATGGGCCAGAAAAAAGTATTGGCACCCTCAGCCTAATACTTGGTTGCACAACCTTTAGCCAAAATAACTGCGACCAACTGCTTCCGCTAACCATCAATGAGTTTCTTACAATGCTCTGCTGGAATTTTAGACCATTCTTCTTTGGCAAACTGCTCCAGGTCCCTGATATTTGAAGGGTGCCTTCTCCAAACTGCCATTTTTAGATCTCTCCACAGATGTTCTATGGGATTCAGGTCTGGACTCATTGCTGGCCACCTTAGAAATCTCCAGTGCTTTCTCTCAAACCATTTTCTAGTGCTTTTTGAAGTGTGTGACCCATCATTGTCCTGCTGGAAGACCCATGACCTCTGAAAGAGACCCAGCTTCCTCACACTGGGCCCTACATTATGCTGCAAAATTTGTTGGTAGTCTTCAGACTTCATAATGCCATGCACACGGTCAAGCAGTCCAGTGCCAGAGGCAGCAAAGCAACCCCAAAACATCAGGGAACCTCCGCCATGTTTGACTGTAGGGACATGTTCTTTTCTTTGAATGCCTCTTTTTTCTCCTGTAAACTCTATGTTGATGCCTTTGCCCAAAAAGCTCTACTTTTGTCTCATCTGACCAGAGAACATTCTTCCAAAACGTTTTAGGCTTTTTCAGGTAAGTTTTGGCAAACTCCAGCCTGGCTTTTTTATGTCTCGGGGTAAGAAGTGGGGTCTTCCTGGGCCTCCTACCATACAGTCCCTTTTCATTCAGACGCCGACAGATAGTACGGGTTGACACTGTTGTACCCTCGCACTGCAGGGCAGCATGAACTTGTTTGGATGTTAGTCAAGGTTCTTTATCCAACATCCGCACAATCTTGCGTTGAAATCTCTTGTCAATTTTTCTTTTCCGTCCACATCTAGGGAGGTTAGCAACAGTGCCATGGGCTTCAAACTTCTTCATAGCACTGCGCATGGTAGACACAGGAACATTCAGGTCTCAGGAGATGGACTTGTAGCCTTGAGATTGCTCATGCTTCCTCACAATTTGGTTTCTCAAGTCCTCAGACAGTTCTTTGGTCTTCTTTCTTTTCTCCATGCTCAATGTGGTACACACAAGGACACAGGACAGAGGTTGAGTCAACTTTAATCCATGTCAACTGGCTGCAAGTGAGATTTAGCTTTTGCCAACACCTGTTAGGTGCCACAGGTAAGTTACAGGTGCTGTTAATTACACAAATTAGAGAAGCATCACATGATTTTTCGAACAGTGCCAATACTTTTGTCCACCCTCTTTTTTTATGTTTGGTGTGGAATTATATCCAATTTGGCTTTAGAACAATTCTTTTTGTGTTTTTTCATTTAAGACAAATTAAATGAAGATAATAATAACAAAGAATTTGTGTTTGCAATCATTTTCAGGAAGAAACTGAGTATTATCTGACAGAATTGCAGGGGTGTCAATTCTTTTGGCCACAACTGTATGTGCATATACTGTATGTGTGTGCTTGTGTTTGGGTATATATGTGCTAAGGTGAGTGTGAATGTGTCATGCCCATGAATTTTTCAGATAAATAATAACTGCATTATTTCCTTGTTTCCTGATCCTCCTTCAATTCTGTACTGAGATTTGTGGAGTGAGGATCATAGGACCTGCAATTATGAAGGGAGGAAACTTTTCAAGGTCCAGCACAGAAGGTGGGTGTGCATGCATGTTCCAGTGTATATATGTCTGTGTACATCCGTGTGTGTCCCCAAAACATACAGCATTGAAAGGGTTTGTGTATGTCCCCAGTAATAAATGAGCATGTGTGACCCCAGTATTAAAGATGTGTGTGTGTGTGTGTGTGTTGGTTTGTGTGATGACCCCAACAATTAAGGAATGTGTGTCAGTGTATGTTTGTGCCCAGCACTGAAGGAGTGTGTGTGATGCTGTGTGTATCCCATCGATAAAAGGGTGTGTGTTTGTGTCTCCAACAGTGTGTTTGTCCATGCTTGTGTGTTCAGGCAAGTGTGCATGTATGTGTTCATGATTTATTAGGGGTGTGTATGTGTGTGTGTGTGTGTGTGTGAAGATGAGTGTACATGTGTGTGCGTTTGTGTGTTAAGGTGAATGTACGTATGTATGAGTGTGTGTTTGCTGATATGTGTGAACTTCCCAGTGTGTATAAAGGTAAGCTTTCCCTTAATTTGTGTGGTGTGCAGTGTGCCCTGTGTGGACGGTTTGCTCATCATGCCCATGATTTTTGCAGATAATTAATAACTGCATTGTTTCCTTCTTTCCTGTCCCTGCCCCAATGCTGTACTGACATTTATGGAGTGAGGTTCATAGGATCTGCAGTTATCAAGGGAGAAAACATTTCAAGATCCAGCACAGAAGGTGTGTGTGCGTGCGTGTTCCTGTATATGTATGTGTGTGACAAATGTGTGTGTCCTCAAAACATTCAGCATTGAAGGGATTTTTGTATATCCCCAGTAATAAAGGGGTGTGTGTGACCCCAGCCTTAATGGGGTGTGTGTGTTGGTTTGTGTGATGACTGCAGCAACAAATGGATGTATGTCGGTGTGTGTTTAATGGTGTGTGTATCACAGCTCTAAAGAGGTATGTGTATGTGTACCTATGGTCGGGGTCATACTTGCGAGTGCAATGCGAGAAACTCACGTGAGTCTCTCGCATCAATACCCAGCACCGCTGCCGCCACTCGGTGTTGTGCAATTTCTCCTGATACCCTTGACAAAGTTAAAAAAATTGTGTCAGAAGAAAAATTTTTGTGAAAAAAAGTTAAATGATCATTTTTTCCTTCCACGTTACTTCAATTCTTGTGAAGCACCTGAAGGGTTAATAAACTAAACTTTTTGAGTGGGGTTTTAAGCACCTTGAGGGGTGCAGTTTTTAGAATGGTGTCACTTTTGGGTATTTTCTGTCATATAGACCCCTCAAAGTGACTTCAAATGTGATGTGGTCCCTAAAAAAAATGGTTTTGTAAAAATGAGAAATCACTGGTCAACTTTTAACCCTTATAACTTCCTAACAAAAAAATTGTGCTGATGTAAAGTTGACATGTGGGAAATGTTATTTATTAACTATTGTGTGTGACATAATGCTCTGATTTAGGGGCATAAAAATTAAAAGTTTGAAAATTGTGACATTTTAACATTTTTTTCACAAATGAACACAAGAAATTTTGAAGAAATTTTACTACTATCATAAAGTCATAACAAAAATTTCCCATGTACAACTGCATGGAAAAAATGAAGAGATCCCAAAATATAAAATCACAACTTTTATTCATTTATCCAATAAAATCCATTTAATAAAAAAGCAAAATGCCGTATAATGGACGCTGGATCACAAAATATAATAACAATGGCTTAAGAATAAACAATCAGATCACAATATCGGCAAATTGAAAATGGCATTCCTCCTAGTACAGGAAATATATATATATATATATATATATATATATATATATATATGTGTACCAATTATTAATATATTAATGCTTCAAAAAATTATTACATCAACAAGTGTCAAGGATTTAGCCAAAAAACAGCCTAAATTAAGCATATGATAAAGCCAGGATCGTATATAAAGTCAAAAAATATTTCTCAAAAATGGTAGATGTTACACTAATATGATAGTATTATTATTATGCGGCCCCAAGGGATGTAACATAATAGCTACAATAACTCCCGTGCATAATAACACTAAAAGATTTCAGATGGAATAATTCCCATTATAATTCCACAAGAAGGCCCACAATAACAAATTAGATACACATTCCCCTACCAATAGGAAGTAGCCCAACTCACAGAACTATAAGCACACAAGAATCCCACAATTCAATTAAGAAGTGGAAATCAGAGAGTTTTTGAAGCTAAAATCACATAATTTTATTAAATCAAAAATTAAAATACAAAGTATATACAACTTAATGGCCTGAGGTGTACAAAAATGACAGTCAGACTATTTATGTGACTTAATCAACATAGGTCAGCAGTCTTATTAAGAAACTGACATAAAAAGTCAATGCTTCCTGCTGCCATAGACAAGTAAAAGCACACATGCAAATAGTAACTGCCCATCTGACTGCGTAAGATGCTTCACATGAATGCCTAAAACGGCCAGAAATTGAATGTGACATTATAATCAAACTGCACTTACATGTTGTGATTGAAACCGCTACTCAGGCCAGCCGCCCCTACGCACGTTACGCCGTGGCTTCCTCAGGAGGCGTCTCTGTTATTAAGCTGCAGCAACTGGTGATGGACTCTGCTCCTAGGCAGCACTATGGTGCAGGATCCTGTTATGGTGATGGATCCGGGTGGAGGAGAAGACGCACGCAGGTGGAGGGCTCTGTTGCAGGAGCATAAGCACAGAGCATAAAGCTAAGTGGTGTCCCCCTGTATTGTCTCTTTCCTCATGTGTGTTATTAGTGCAGTGGTGGGATTAGTCTCCGCACCGACCCATTCCCTAGTGAGGGTTTAGGGTCAGGGTGAGCAAGGGCGTTAAGGTACGCGTGCAGCGACAGGTGCGGAGCCTGTATAGGGAATGTAAGGAGTGCAGGGACGCTGGCTCAGGGGAGCTTAGGAGGTCTCCACGTCCCCATTCCCTATCGCAGGGCCCACCATTTTTAATGTTTCCCAGGTCCCCCTTATTATTTAAATTCGCCGTACTGGAGGCGGGGTTTCCAGAATGTTATTGTATAACGTGTAATACCTAAATTCGCCAGGTGGAGGCGGCGTATCCACCTGCACGTTTTAGTATTTAAATGCGCCCCACTGGAGGCGGTGTATCCAGGGTCACGTGTGTTATGGGTTCGCCTTGCGGAAACATCTGCGTCCAGGCACACGTGATCATGACAGAGGTGCTACGTGGGGAACATGCTGTATATCGGAGGCTACGTTGGGTACATGCTGTATATAAGAGGCAATGTGGAGCTCATGCTGTATATAGGGGGCTACATGAGGCACATGCTGCCTATAAGGGTGTTATGTGGGACACGTACTGTATATTAGAGTCTATGTGGGGCACATACAGTTTATCATAGGCTATGTGGTATTTAGGGGGTTGTGTGTGTGCTCATACAATATATAGGGGATGTCAGCATATTCTGCTCATTATTAAGTCATACAGTTAACATTACTGTAAAATAATTATAATTCATATTTTGATATTAATATTGAGCTGAATTCATTTAGCCTTCCACAACAGTCATGGTCTCTCATGTGAAAATTAATTGCTGACCCCTGGTTTAGGGTATGTGTCCACAAGACACTTCATTGTCAAAACTTCATCTTAAAACTGTCAATTGCCACAGATGTTTGTCCCTGTGCTTTTTATCAGCAGTGTGTGTGTGGCACCCCCAGGAGTATGGTCGCCACAGTGGCATTGCCTTCCTCCAGGGATAGTG
Source organism: Dendrobates tinctorius (assembly GCF_039654945.1). Taxonomy (NCBI): domain Eukaryota; kingdom Metazoa; phylum Chordata; class Amphibia; order Anura; family Dendrobatidae; genus Dendrobates; species Dendrobates tinctorius. The sequence continues at coordinate 5,402,542 of NW_027361669.1, read as the reverse complement.
ATGTCAGGCTTGGAAGCAATTAAGGGTCTCTCTAGCAGTTAACCGTAACATGCAACGCAGTTCCCACTCCGGGCCAGCAGAGGGAGCTCTGAACCAGAATTGGGGGAGGAGTGCTCTCTGAGGGCCAGGAAGGGAAATGAGGCGTTAGTGTGAGGAGGCCGATGTGTGTAGACGTGGAGAGAGAAGCTGGGAGACTGAGCGGAGTTGAGAGCTCGTTCCCAGCTGGAGCGCATGATCTGGAGCCTGGTCTCCACGGTTGTATGGATACTGAAGGTCCTGCAACAGAAACCAGAGGAATAGGAAGCTGTAAATGCTCTATTCCCACCTAAGACTCGGAGGCACAACAGCAACGGGTGAGCCAAGAGAAGAGATAGAAGGCTACAGATGTCTGCCATACGAGGTAGATCTGAGAGGGAACAAGAAGGAGGAACTTCAGTGTAACACAGTACTGCATGTACCTCAAGTAAGCGCTAGGAAGGAGACTACACAACCTATCTGCATAGATTCCTGAGTTGCTTCCAGGCTAATCAGCTCCTGTTCCATCTGTAATCTGGACCCTGGACTGCACTTGCAAAGTAAAGGTAAAGAAACTACATTCCGCTGTGTCCTTGCCTTCTTTCTGCAACTTCTTCAGCACTGCTACATCTTTGTGCCAGACACTGCACCCTCTTCCCCAACCCCTATTCTCTTCATCTACTCTGCCCTGGGACTACAGCCCTACCTGTGGAGGGCTATAACATCACTGCTGCACCCCACCATCTGTCCCAGAGGATCTGTCTGCAGCGTCGGCTTAACATCTTCACTGCCGAACACCACAGGTGGCGTCACGAATCTTTCACTCAAAAACTTTATTCCATCACCTTAACCCTTTTACATGGGCGCCCAGGGCCACGGACCGGGTCACCGCTGCTGTGACATTCCCCTCTGAGAGACCGAGTACCCCACAGCCCTGGGAGGGCGACCCATGTGGCTAAAAACTACATCACAAAACCACAATTTGGGGTTTGTAAAGGGTGAAATTGACATACAGTGAATTTCACGCTTATAGCTCATTTTAGGCTACAGATTGTGCTGCAGTTTCTGAAAAGTGTGTAGATGTAATTTTGCAAAATCTCATCCACAATGCTTCTGCTGGAATATGCAGAAGATCTCTCCCTCCATCCCTACAATACGAGTCCTGAGCCCTCTTTTTGGGGAGTTTGTATGAAGTGGTGGTCTACCGTACTACTGGCACATATAAACTCTATGAATGAGAATGCCAAGGACTGTACTAAGCTATCAGTCAGCGAAAGTGAGGGCACATTTACCAACTAAGTCGTAGTGAAAGAAAGACAACTTCTAAGTGTAAATACAGGACGGGGCATGCAAAGCCATCCAGCAATAACCCATTGTCCAGCTTGTCGCCTCTGCGCCAACGCTATCGTTCCTTGTGTTCACTTCCCCCCCAAAAAAGATTTTATGCACATATGAATTTTTTGCACAAATTTTAGTGGAAAGTGTGACTTGTTGTGAAGAATTTGGCACTAACCAGTAAAAGAGTACATTACAAATAAAGAAAAAGTGACTTAAAGAAATATATTGCACAGCTAAGCTCTAATTCATCAGCATGGGGTAAATGAGACACATGAGTAGGTCCCTAACCAGATAACCATGCTTACAACTACGGTGGGGCACCCTAATCGTGGGTAAAGGGAACCTCAGGAGATGACCATGCTGTTATGGAAAATAAATCTCTACGCAAAGGCCAAGACTGTTAATAACGCAATATGGAGACCATATAGTGGTAGATCCCAGTCAAGCAGAACATATAATCCAGTTATAGATAGTGACTTACAACTGATGTTCCTTTTCATTGATTTATTCAGTTTTCCTATCTTTTCCATCTGCCCAGACTGCCATAACAACTTATTCCTGCCTTGACTCATTGGCAGAGTTTACAACAACACTTCTCACATTTTTATCACTGTCTTCATCTATTTCCAGCCTACACAAAGTCCTTGCCCTACTGTTAGCCCAATGCTGACTCTTTTTCTGCCAAAATAGTCCCTGTTAATGGACCTCCTGTTTGGCACAAAAACAGTGCTCCTCTTAGTGCCCCACATAATAATTCCCATTTGTGCCATCTAGAGGTTAAAATTTCCCCTCCATAAAGTCTTAATGCCATCTGTAAGTGCCCTAGAAAACAGTCTCCAGATTTTTCCCCGTAGAAAGTAATAGTGCCTCCTGTGTGCCCCTTTGACGGTCTCAACAAACTGACCTCTAGGAACAGTAATAATGTCCCCTAAGCAGGGACGGACTGGCCATCTGGCAATTCTGGCAAATGCTAGAAGGGCCTGTGGCCTGTCTGTTCGTGGACTGCCTTGTCTGCTACGTTGTTAATAGAATAGGTGTTCTCAAGACACCCATATTGTTCAGAGTTGTGACAGAGCACAAAGTCACTGACTCTGTAATTTACCCCAAGAGGGCAAAGGTATCATTAGAAATATTGGTCTTGTGGTAAATCTTGCTTTCCTCCATCCAGGGTAATATTAGTAATATATCCCAACTGATGCTTGGAGACAGGAACAACATGGGCCTGTGTGATTGCAAATGCCAGGGCTGAATTTCAGTCCCAGGCCATACCTGCCCCTAAGACACCCCCACGTACAGTAATAATGTCCCAAGTACCCCTATGTACAGTCATAATGTCCTCGGAGTCCCCCCTGTACATCTCTCCTATACAGCACCCTATACTCAGTATAATGCCCCCACACTGTATGATGACCCCAAACAGTAATCCTCACACAGTGCAATGCCTCCAAAGCCTGCCTATTCACAGTATAAACCACCCAAGCCCCACCTATACACAACATAATAACCTAAAGCTCTCCTATACAGTATAATGCTTCCAAAGTCCCGTATACACAGTATAAAACCACAAGCCCCGCCTATACACAATATAGTACCCACAGCTCTCCTATACAGTATGATGCCCCACCAGCACACCTCACATAACATAGTGTCCCAAGAACCCACCTATACCTAGGATAAGGCCACCAAAGCACCCCTATACACAGTATAATGTACACAAAACCACCCTATACGGCATAATTTCCAGCACAGTGGCTCGGTGGTTAGCACTGCAACCTTGCAGTGCTGGCGTCCTGGATTCAAATCTCACAAAGAACAACATCTGCAAGGAGTTTGTATGTTTTCCCCGTTTTTGCGTGGGTTTCCTCCGGGTACTCCGGTTTCCTCCCACATTCCAAAGACATACTGATAGGGAATTTAGATTGTGAGCCCCATCGGGGATAGTGCCAATAATGTCTGTAAAGCGCTGTGGATTTAGTGGCGCTATATAAATGAGTAAAATTTAAAAAATAATGCCCTTTCACCCATTAAGGACCAAGCCACTTTGTAGGTTAATGACCAGGCCTTAATTTTGAAATCTGACCAGTGTCATTTTATGTGGTTATAACTCTGGAACGCTTCAACGTATCCCACTGATTCTGAGAAAAAATTTTTCGTGACATATTGTACTTTACACCCCCGGAAGAAGCAGGCGGCGAAACGCGTGTCGGGGTGAGAGGACGTCACGAGCACAAGTCTCCATTCAGCGGTAAACACATTTTATTATACATTTGTTATTGTGGGCACACAAGAATCCCACAATTCAATTAAGAAGTGGAAATCAGAGTTTTTGAAGCTAAAATCACATAATTTTATTAAATCAAAAATTAAAATACAAAGTATATACAACTTAATGGCCTGAGGTGTACAAAAACAACATAGTCAGACTATTTATGTGACTTAATCAACATAGGTCAGCAGTCTTATTAAGAAACTGACATAAAAAGTCAATGCTTCCTGCTGCCATAGACAAGTAAAAGCACACATGCAAATAGTAACTGCCCATCTGACTGCGTAAGATGCTTCACATGAATGCCTAAAATGGCCAGAAATTGAATGTGACATTATAATCAAACTGCACTTACATGTTGTGATTGAAACCGCTACTCAGGCCAGCCGCCCCTACGCACGTTACGCCGTGGCTTCCTCAGGAGGCGTCTGGTGGGGCATCATACTGTATAGGAGAGCTTTAGGTTATTATGTTGTGTATAGGTGGGGCTTGGGTGGTTTATACTGTGAATAGGCAGGCTTTGGAGGCATTGCACTGTGTGAGGATTACTGTTTGGGGTCATCATACAGTGTGGGGGCATTATACTGAGTATAGGGCGCTGTATAGGAGAGATGTACAGGGGGGACTCCGAGGACATTATGACTGTACATAGGGGTACTTGGGACATTATTACTGTACGTGGGGGTGTCTTAGGGGCAGGTATGGCCTGGGACTGAAATTCAGCCCTGGCATTTGCAATCACACAGGCCCATGTTGTCCCTGTCTCCAAGCATCAGTTGGGATATATTACTAATATTACCCTGGATGGAGGAAAGCAAGATTTACCACAAGACCAATATTTCTAATGATACCTTTGCCCTCTTGGGGTAAATTACAGAGTCAGTGACTTTGTGCTCTGTCACAACTCTGAACAATATGGGTGTCTTGAGAACACCTATTCTATTAACAACGTAGCAGACAAGGCAGTCCACGAACAGACAGGCCACAGGCCCTTCTAGCATTTGCCAGAATTGCCAGATGGCCAGTCCGTCCCTGCTTAGGGGACATTATTACTGTTCCTAGAGGTCAGTTTGTTGAGACCGTCAAAGGGGCACACAGGAGGCACTATTACTTTCTACGGGGAAAAATCTGGAGACTGTTTTCTAGGGCACTTACAGATGGCATTAAGACTTTATGGAGGGGAAATTTTAACCTCTAGATGGCACAAATGGGAATTATTATGTGGGGCACTAAGAGGAGCACTGTTTTTGTGCCAAACAGGAGGTCCATTAACAGGGACTATTTTGGCAGAAAAAGAGTCAGCATTGGGCTAACAGTAGGGCAAGGACTTTGTGTAGGCTGGAAATAGATGAAGACAGTGATAAAAATGTGAGAAGTGTTGTAAACTCTGCCAATGAGTCAAGGCAGGAATAAAGGGCATGTCACACTAAGAGATATCGCTAGCAATATCGCTATAACTAGTGACGTTATAGCGATATTGCTAGCGATATCTCTGTGTCTGATACTTACCAGCGACCGGCTCCCCCGCTGCTTATCGCTGATCGCGCGAGAACGTTCAGGACTGTTTCTCGTCGTCAGCTTCCTGTGGCGCTTCCTGCTGTGAGGACGAGCGACGCGTGGAGCCGGGCGGGAGGACGCAGGATCGCCTGGTGTGACAGGTAAGTAGCGATCCCCGTCCCCAGCGATGTCGCTAGTGAGATCTGCCTGTGTGGCAGCTCACTAGCGACCACTTAGCGATGTACCAGCGATCCTGACCGCGTCATATCGCTGGTCGGGATCGCTGGTACATCGCTAAGTGTGACAGTACCTTAAGTTGTTATGGCAGTCTGGGCAGATGGAAAAGATAGGAAAACTGAATAAATCAATGAAAAGGAACATCAGTTGTAAGTCACTATCTATAACTGGATTATATGTTCTGCTTGACTGGGATCTACCACTATATGGTCTCCATATTGCGTTATTAACAGTCTTGGCCTTTGCGTAGAGATTTATTTTCCATAACAGCATGGTCATCTCCTGAGGTTCCCTTTACCCACGATTAGGGTGCCCCACCGTAGTTGTAAGCATGGTTATCTGGTTAGGGACCTACTCATGTGTCTCATTTACCCCATGCTGATGAATTAAAGCTTAGCTGTGCAATATATTTCTTTAAGTCACTTTTTCTTTATTTGTAATGTACTCTTTTACTGGTTAGTGCCAAATTCTTCACAACAAGTCACACTTTCCACTAAAATTTGTGCAAAAAATTCATATGTGCATAAAATCTTTTTTTGGGGGGGAAGTGAACACAAGGAACGATAGCGTTGGCGCAGAGGCGACAAGCTGGACAATGGGTTATTGCTGGATGGCTTTGCATGCCCCGTCCTGTATTTACACTTAGAAGTTGTCTTTCTTTCACTACGACTTAGTTGGTAAATGTGCCCTCACTTTCGCTGACTGATAGCTTAGTACAGTCCTTGGCATTCTCATTCATAGAGTTTATATGTGCCAGTAGTACGGTAGACCACCACTTCATTCAAACTCCCCAAAAAGAGGGCTCAGGACTCGTATTGTAGGGATGGAGGGAGAGATCTTCTGCATATTCCAGCAGAAGCATTGTGGATGAGATTTTGCAAAATTACATCTACACACTTTTCAGAAACTGCAGCACAATCTGTAGCCTAAAATGAGCTATAAGCTTGAAATTCACTGTATGTCAATTTCACCCTTTACAAACCCCAAATTGTGGTTTTGTGATGTAGTTTTTAGCCACATGGGTCGCCCTCCCAGGGCTGTGGGGTACTCGGTCTCTCAGAGGGGAATGTCACAGCAGCGGTGACCCGGTCCATGGCCCTGGGCGCCCATGTAAAAGGGTTAAGGTGATGGAATAAAGTTTTTGAGTGAAAGATTCGTGACGCCACCTGTGGTGTTCGGCAGTGAAGATGTTAAGCCGACGCTGCAGACAGATCCTCTGGGACAGATGGTGGGGTGCAGCAGTGATGTTATAGCCCTCCACAGGTAGGGCTGTAGTCCCAGGGCAGAGTAGATGAAGAGAATAGGGGTTGGGGAAGAGGGTGCAGTGTCTGGCACAGAGATGTAGCAGTGCTGAAGAAGTTGCAGAAAGAAGGCAAGGACACAGCGGAATGTAGTTTCTTTACCTTTACTTTGCAAGTGCAGTCCAGGGTCCAGATTACAGATGGAACAGGAGCTGAATAGCCTGGAAGCAACTCAGGAATCTATGCAGATAGGTTGTGTAGTCTCCTTCCTAGCGCTTACTTGAGGTACATGCAGTACTGTGTTACACTGAAGTTCCTCCTTCTTGTTCCCTCTCAGATCTACCTCGTATGGCAGACATCTGTAGCCTTCTATCTCTTCTCTTGGCTCACCCGTTGCTGTTGTGCCTCCGAGTCTTAGGTGGGAATAGAGCATTTACAGCTTCCTATTCCTCTGGTTTCTGTTGCAGGACCTTCAGTATCCATACAACCGTGGAGACCAGGCTCCAGATCATGAGCTCCAGCTGGGAACGAGCTCTCAACTCCGCTCAGTCTCCCAGCTTCTCTCTCCACGTCTACACACATCGGCCTCCTCACACTAACGCCTCATTTCCCTTCCTGGCCCTCAGAGAGCACTCCTCCCCCAATTCTGGTTCAGAGCTCCCTCTGCTGGCCCGGAGTGGGAACTGTGTTGCATGTTATGGTTAACTGCTAGAGAGACCCTTAATTGCTTCCAAGCCTGACATCACTATCCCTGGAGGAAGGCAATGCCACTGTGGCGACCATACTCCTGGGGGTGCCACACACACACTGCTGATAAAAAGCACAGGGACAAACATCTGTTTCAATTGACAGTTTTAAGATGAAGTTTTGACAATGAAGTGTCTTGTGGACACATACCCTAAACCAGGGGTCAGCAATTAATTTTCACATGAGAGACCATGACTGTTGTGGAAGGCTAAATGAATTCAGCTCAATATTAATATCAAAATATGAATTATAATTATTTTACAGTAATGTTAACTGTATGACTTAATAATGAGCAGAATATGCTGACACCCTATATATTGTATGAGCACACACACAACCCCCTAAATACCACATAGCCTATGATATACTGTATGTGCCCCACATAGACTCTAATATACAGTACGTGTCCCACATAACACCCTTATAGGCAGCATGTGCCTCATGTAGCCCCCTATATACAGCATGAGCTCCACATTGCCTCTTATATACAGCATGTACCCAACGTAGCCTCCGATATACAGCATGTTCCCCACGTAGCACCTCTATATACAACATGAGCTCACATAGCCCCTATACGTATATAGCATGAGTCCCACACCTAGTGTCATGGGGTTACCGTGAAAGTGTGCAGCCAGACGACTGCAGCGTCTGATTGCTCCTACTCCGGCACTGAGAAAAAGCACTTCTTCATTTTAAATGTGTTTACTTCTTCTGTCAGAACAGGGTTTAATCGCCATGTTGTAAATCCCTGTGTTCATAGCTGAGCTTGGTTAGCCACTCCTTTCCCCTTTATAATCTGGGCTCTGTTACTAATCCTTGTCAGAGCAAGCATTTGCTGCATGGCTAACGGTGGGAGAGGAGCACATATGAGAAGGAGAGATTTAGGAGTTATCAGTGACTGTTGCTTGGCTTGTGTGTGTGGTAATTCTTTATCCTTCTCTATTTTGGATTATTATTTATTTTGGTTTATACGGCTACCTTCACACCTCGGTGCATTCCTCTGTTACATGTGAGTGAATATTTTGTGTGCCTGGAGTTTTCTGTTAACCCTTGTTTGTGTTGCTTTGTTTGTCGGGTTGGTGTACTGCGGTGCCCAGTAGCGCCCCCTTCGCCCTGGGTGGGGGAAGAGAACAGACGGAGGGCTAACTTATGACATATGGCAAAGGTGGAGGCACCAGCACTGTCACCTTCAAAGTTATCCCAGGGAGCAGGGCGAACTAGGGCGCCCCCTAGTGTTAGGGACAGGGAAGGAGCCCCTGGTCCTGGGTCACCCGACAGCTGTGTCATGACACATAGCCTATTATATGCAGCATGTGTCCCACATAGCCTCTTATATGCTGCATGTGCCTCACATAGCCTCTTATATACAATATGAGCCCCACATAGCCTCTTATATACACCTTGAGCCCCACATAGCCTATTATACACAGCATGAGCCCCACATAGCCCCCTGTATATAGAATGAGCTCCATATAACTTGTTATAAACAGCATGAGCCTCACATAGTCTCATACATACAGCATGAGCCCCACAATGCCCCCTATATACATGCAAATATCCCATACACAAAAAAAATACAACAGCACATACTCTGCTGCACTGTTTCTTTGCAATGCACAGCTGACGCGACAAAATGATGTAATCACGACTGATTGGTGGAAGATGTCCTCTACCAATGTATTCATCGCTGTCTGCATCCAGAATATGCGGCGAGTGGTGACCACGGGCAGGGGAGGGCACAGTGCAGCTCGTGGGCCACTTTTTCAGCCCTTCGACTGTCTCGGTCCGCTGGTCGGGCAGGAACAACCAGAGTGGTGGATGTGGCCCATGGGCCACACTTTGCCCAGGTAGCACCCAGTGCTATACAAATAGACAGCCTATTGATAGCACACTAATGATATGTGAGAATCAGGCAGTGCTTGGGTGTTGCTGCATTTAGAAGTTTTCGAATTAACCTAGTATCACTATCACAAGTATTATGGGCACTGACCAGTCCCTGGGTGATGTAAAACTTGTCTAGAACATTAGATTAGTCTTACCTCCCAATGTTGAAAGATACTGTGGCAATTTCAATTTTACATTAAGTCACTTCCTTAACCTCACATAGTCCTCTATAAGTGCCCACACAGAAATATTTCTCCTAGTGAAGCCCATTGTGTCTCTCATACTATACAATACACTCAAAGTACATTCCTCAACACATAGTATAATACTCCCATAACACATTCTTCCTACAAAGTATGAAGCTCCCACAGTACATTGCCCCACATCCCCCCACACACATTATGTCTGCACAGCACCCATACAGTATGATGCATCCACAGACATCCCATCTCACACAGTATGATGTCCTCACAGCCACCCACACACGGTACGATGCCTCAAACAGTATAATGCTTCTTCTGCCCTCCACACACGTACCCTATAATTACCCTATAATTACTCCTCAGACACTGTATGATGCCCCCACAGATTTCCACACACAATATGATTCCACCACAGCTACGCCCTCATAATATGATTTCCCCACAGCCATTCATACTCAGTATGATGCCTCCACATCACCAACACATATTATGATGCTCTCACAGGTCAACACAATCAGTATGATTCTACCATAGCCACACCCAAACAGTATGAAGCCTTCACCGACATTCATACACAGTATGGCACTACCCACACACTCAGTATGATGTCTCAAACAGCCCCAACAGACACAGTATTATATCCCCCAAACCACCCCACATAGAGTAATGCCCCCAATATATGACTCCATGACCCCTTCACATACAGTACAATATACTTATCTATCCTCAGCCACCGGCACAGTATAATGCAACCACATACTTCCGCACAGTATGAAGACCCTACAACTCTCCACACAAAGTATGATGCCACTACAGTCCCCACACAATATGAATACCCCTAAAGCCTTCTGAAACACATTGATGCCCAACAACCCCTCACACAGTATGATACCTCACCAGCCTCCACACACTATGAATGATGAGCCCACAGTCCCCCACACAGAGTAAGATCCCCCCAATATGATGCACTGTCACCCTTCCACATACAGTATGACGCCAGCCACCCACAATTGCACTCCACAGTATCATGACCCCACAGCCCTCCAACACAGTATAATGACCCCCACAGTCTCTTACACAGTATGATGAGTTTACAGCCCCCCATTTTGTATGATGACCCCACAACTTTTGATAATAACACCCACATACAGGCCCTCAAATACAGTATGATTAGTCCACAGTATGATAGGTCCACAGTGCACCTCCAAACGGTATTATGCTCCTACAGATCCTCCACACAGTATGATGCCCCCATAGATCCTTCTCCACACAGTTTGATTACTCTCTTGCTCTCCACACACAGTATGATGCCTCCTCAGCCTGGCTACACAGTAAGATGCCTACACAGTTCCCCACACAGTATGATGCAGCCTCAACTCCCTCCCCCCCCACACACACACACACACAGCATATTGACCTTGCAGCCCTGCCACACAGTTTGATGGCAATTTAAAAAAAAAAATGAAAAAAAAACATAAGTCATATCAGTAAATTAGAATAATTAACAAAAACACCTGCAATGGCTTCCTAAGCATTTAAAAAGGTCCCTTAGTCTGTTTCAGTAGGCTCCACAATCATGGGGAAGACTGATGACTTGACAGATGTCCAGAAGGCAGTCATTGACACAATCCACAAAGAGGGTAAGCCACAAAAGGTCATAGCTAAAGACGCTGGCTGTTCACATAGTGCTGTATCCAAGCAGATCAATGGAAAGTTGAGTGGAATGAAAAAGCGAGGTAGAAAAAGGTGCACAAGCAACGATGATAACCGCAGCCTTGAAAGGATTGTTAAGAAAAGGCCATTTAAAAATTTGGGGGAGATTCACATGGTGTGGACTGCTGCTGGAGTCATTGTTTCAAGAGCCACCACACACAGACGTATCCAGGACAAAGGCTACAAGTGTCGCATTCCTTGTGTCAAGCCAATCATGACCAATAGACAACGCCAGAAGTGTCTTACCTGGGCCAATGAGAAAAAGAACTGGACTGATGTCAGTGGTCCAAGGTGTTGTTTTCATATGAAAGTAAATTTTGCATTTCATTTGATAATCAAGGTCCCAGAGTCTGGAGGAACAGTGGAGAGGCCCCAATCCAAGCTGCTTGAGGTCTAGTGTGAAGTTTCCACAATCGGTGATGGTTTCAGGAGCCATGTCATCTGCTGGTGTAGGTCCACTGTGTTTCATCAAGACCAAAGTCAGCGCAGCCATCTACCAGGAAATTTTAGAGCACTTCATGCTTCCCTCTGCTGACAAGCTTTTTGGAGATGGGAATTTCATTGTCCAGCAAGACTTGGTACCTGTATACACTGCCAAAAGTATCAATACCTGGTTTAAAAACAACAATATTACTGTGTTTAATTGGCCGGCAAACATGCCTGACCTTAACTCCATAGAGAATCTATGAGAGACACCAGACCCAACAATGCTGAGAAGCTTAAGGCTGATATCAAAGCAACCTTGGAAAATTGCCTAAAAATGCAGCAATAATCAGAGAAGATTGTTATTGTGTAGTTTGGTGTGGACATCTGCAGAAAATAAAAACACAGTATTTCTTCTGCGTGTGAATACGGACTTACAGACACCGAAAAGCCAAATGTCATATAGTTACGCTACATAAAGATGAGAAAGTTCTGGCGGCTCCGACTGTGAATGAAGAAACAAGCAGTAAATCCACAGGCCAGGTGCGTGACCAAGATTTGTTCTTCTTTCTGTTCTTCAGTAGTTAGGGGGGTATGGGGCGTAGTCTGCCACGATTAGTGGTATGCCAATAATAATAATAATTATCTTTATATAGCGCCAACATATTCTGCAGCGCTTTACAGTTTAACAGTTTCATACACAACAGTAACAACTTTAACAATAATACAATAATTAAAGCAAAATAAAACGACCCTGCTCGTGAGAGCTTACAATCTACAATGAGGTGGGGGAGATATAAAGTGCAGGTGTGTATTTACAATGATGTTCCAGCCATTTTGAGGGATTGGGGGATAGATAGAGATACTGAATGAGCTGCACACACTTACACATGAAATGACTTTGATTATTGAACCTGATAGGCCGCTCTGAACAAATGTGTTTTGAGGGAGCGCCTAAAATTGTGTAAGTTGTGGATAGTCCTAATTTCCTGGGGTAGAACATTCCAGAGGATTGGCACAGCGCGGGAGAAGTCTTGGAGTCGGGAGTGGGAGATGCGGATTAGTGCAGTGGTTAGTCGAAAGTTGTTTGCAGAGCGCAGCGATCGGCTAGGCCGATAGACAGGAATGAGGGAGGAGATGTAAGGGGGTACCGCACTGTGGAGAGCTTTGTGTTTGAGAACAAGTACTTTGAATTGGATCCTATATTGAATGGGCAGCCAGTGTAACAACTGGCAAAGAGTGGACGCATCCGAGTACCGATTAGCCAGATGGACGACCCTCGCTGCTGCATTAAGGATAGACTGGAGAGGGGAAAGTCGAGTGAGGGGGAGGCCAATTAATAGAGCGTTGCAGTAGTCCAGGCGGGAGTGGATCAGGGCGACAGTAAGGGATTTTTTTGTTTCCATGGTGAGAAAAGGGCGGATTCTAGAGATGTTCTTTAGGTGTAAGCGGCATAAGTGGACAAGAGATTGTACATGGGAGGTGAAGGAGAGATTGGTGTCAAACATAACACCCAGACAGCGCGCCTGCTGCCGGGGTGTAATTATTGTGCCACCCACGGAGAGGGGAGAACAAAGAATAACAGTTCATTAATGATCAATCTATAACACAGTATTGCTTACAATGGAAGTATGAAATATAAGAGAAGAACATTCAGTGTAAAGCAGAATTCCTGTTCTCTGGACTGAGTTCACCTTCATTCTGGATTTAATTAGCATAGCAAATCCGTACGTGAAAAAAGACTACTATAATACATACCTATATTTTATTTTGGCACTGTAAGACTTGAGCTGGTGGTGATTACATGGGCACACCATTCACTGATCTTCAAAAATAGATAACTGCAGATTCCAAGGAGTTGGTATAAATGACTAGATCCCCATATTCCAGTGTATTGGTGGTTTACTACCACTGTAACCAGTAGGGTAAATGGAGTTTGATGGGCCCCAGAGCAACATTTGGACCGAGACCCCACCCATCCTGAATTAAACAAATACCATCCTGGTATATGGTTTGGTATATGTCCCTCGTAATACACAGTCCATATCTTTCATATAATATAATGCACAGCCCATAGTCATATATAAATTATAATCCACCCCCTCCCCCATAATATAATGCACTCCATCGTATAATGCACCCCCATAGTCATCCATAAAGTATAACGTACCTCATAATATAATGCACCCCCACAGTCATCCTTAAAGTATAATGCACCCCCATAGTCATCCATAAAATATAATACACCACCATTGATTTAAAAAATGCAACCCGTCACTTGCTGGCCTCCGATTGGTTAACAGCAGGTATTGTGGCGCATGGACCCGATGGGACTGTGCACCGCAATACTTAAACTGGATGTGTTTCCACGGACGCATGTTCAGTTGAAGTTTCTGCTGGCGTTGGCTGACTTGCTGAACCAGGTTGCAGCAGTGACCGCTGCAACCACGGTTGTTACGCTTCTGACTGTAACCTCTTTTGTGACCATTAACCCATATCAAAACATATGAAGGACTTACATTACAGATGTATACATATATATATATATACACACACACAATCGGTTCACAGCTCTTGGAGAATGTACGCAGTATGCTGCTGCAGGTACCGAAATGTGATATCCTGACTTTTCTCAGGAAACCACGTAGGTTTGGAGGCATCTTTAGAAAATCCTATTTATACAAATTTTCTGCTTATAAATTAGTCGTGAAACCACAGAATTTTAGATTTTCAATGGATTCTTCACACTTGCACATGAAAATAAAGATTAATTACAGATGCACAAAACTGATATTGTTTTACAAACATTTACATTTTGTCTTTTGTCCATTCATTTAAATGGTTTTTTTTCTAGAATGTCTTTGGTCTACATCATTTTTTCCCATCCAAAAACTTGTAGGAGAGAGAACAGACACTTCCGCATTATTTTTAACTACATTACAGTATATGGGAAATAGATCGTAAGCAATGCAAAATAGATAATAAAGTTTCAGTTGTTAAGTAGATAACTTTAGAAATAGAAACTTTGTTTTATGATTGATATCCAAGTAGTATCAGTGTGCATCCTTTCCATTTTTTGATCCAACTCGATTACAAAATGGATCCTCAATGGAAAAGCAAATATAACAGAATTTTTTTCACAAAAAATTGACTTCTATTTTGCTAAAATGTAAATCCATTGGGATCGCTGTTCTCCAAATAGCCGAGGTTCTCAGCTCCAGGCCCCATATCTATTTTGAGAATGGAGTCTCCAGAGCTGACTGGTGAAGAGTTTGCCCTTTTCAGAAAGAGAATGAATGGAAAGGTTGCCAGGCACCTTCAGACTTTAATTCTTGGCCTAGATTCGGTCAGTGAAAAAAGGTGCTTCTCCTATAGAAAAGCCATTAATATCTAATATGGTAAAATAATACCAAAAGGGTTGTCTGGGATTAAAAAAAAAAAACAACTAATTACCCTCAGTAGATTGATTTGGCTTTGGTCCCAGAGCTGGGATCTGAAGCACATAATCATTTTTGAAAGTTCTGACATTTCATCCAACAGTCCATACAATGCAGTTCCCAAGATCTCGGCGTGAGATACCGAGCTCCAAAGTAGCTACAAATGCTATGTGTAACAATTCCTACCTGACTGCTCAGTGAAGAACCTTCTTTTCAATCTGATACATATCAAGATTGTAGACTTCATCAGACTAAAAGCAAAACTGGTTGCCCAAGATGTCACCATTGTAACAACATAGAGCAGGGATGTGGGAGTGACTAATATGACATATATCATTGTGATGAAATTTTAGTTATTAGGGTTGTCCACACCTATTAATCATTCTCCGCTGAGCATATGACTAAAATACACACCTGAAAATTGACATTCCTTTATATGTATACTATCATCATGGTAATGTGTCTTCAGTGTATGCAGCACTGTCATCTCACCGGACCGCCATGTTTGTTTTATTGCTACTGTCACCACCCCGAAGATGTCTTGATTCTGTAATTGAGGCGGTGGGTGCAGAAGGAATGTGGACAGAAGATGCAGTGTGGCGTTAAAGAAGCTGCAGTCGCTTGTCTATGACCGTTAATGAAACGGGATGTCATCAGTGGATGGCAGTAATAGAAGCTGTGGTAAGTGACCTCAGCACCACCCCTTGATGTTTTGTTTCATGTTGGAAAATGAAGCAGTCGGGGTGACAGCAGCCCCAACACCCTAATGATGGTTAGTTAGAGAATATCCAGGGCATGCTGAAAAACTCAAACCAATCGTCATTGAAAGTAAGAAAACAAAACAGACAGAAAGTTAGAGAGGTAACAATTGAGAATTTTAATTGAAGTATATCAGAAAAATGATTAGATTATTGAATTAAATAGATATAAAGGGTAAAATTCACTTGGTTTTGGACAAACACCCTTCAATTCTGTAAGAGTAATATAACCCATCTAATATCAGTTATCTCAAAAATTGTCAACCTGCAGCTCTGAGTGTATTTCTCCACTGAATACATTTATTATCTTTCCACTATATGATTACTGGTTGTCCATCTCCAGTAGGCATATACACTCGAAAATGATGTACAACAGAACATACATTGACTCTGGAGGCAACATTACAGTCTATGTTGGTGCATACATCGGAATCCCATTGTCAGGACTCGGTTGCCCTGTGACCCGGGACTAGGGGCTCCTACCCTGTCCCTAACACTAGGAGGCGCCCTAGCTCGCCCTATTCCCTGGGTTACTTCTGAAGATGAAGATGCCAGGGCCACGTACCTTGCCTTATTTCCTGTATCCACCCTCCGTCTGTACCCTTCCCCCACCGAAGGAAAGGAGGAGCAGCCGTGCACTGCAGTACACCAACCAGATGAACAAGGCAACACGAACAGGGGCAACTGAAAATGAAAATACCAGGCATACAAATATTCACTCACATATAGCAGAGGAATGGACTGGGGAGTGGAGGATGGGGAAAAACCAAAGTAGGAGAAGGCAAGGGAAATATCACACTTACAAACCCAAGCAACAGTCACAGATAAACCAACCAAATGCTTTCTCATATAACCAATAACTTCTATACTCCCAGCCATGCAGGATAAGCTAGCGCTGAGATATGGAATCTAGAAAATGACCTATAATAAAAGAATGCATTATCTCTGAACCTAGCCGAGCACATAATCAGAATCGGCATTCCTTTTCCCACATGCCCATGCCATTTAGCCACCTCCAGAACCCTGTGTTATGGAGTTATAAAGCATAGCTACCAGGAATTATATACAGTAGCCGTATCTGGTCTCCCCTCACAGATAAAATCCAGCGTAACCCAGTGGCAGCGCCGCTGACCCATTTGGAGCTACAGGCGGAATGTTATGGTTATCCAAGGTTCCAACTGGAAAATCATACTCTCAGATATGGGAGGAGGGAGGCGGCCCAGCCCAGGGGTGGGCGCCGAATGTGGGAGGGAGCAGCCTAGGAGATATTAGGCAGCCCCTCATTTTGGACTTAGTTTTACAACTGGCTGGAAGACTGATACCTGACGCAGCCAGAGGGAATCACATAACTAAGATCTGGACCTGTGATCCACCAGCGTCCAGATCTTCACATGCTACATAACACGGTAATTGTAACCTATCTGCACCCTACCCTTGTACTACACTCTTGACTAAATACTTGAATATCTGTCCTTGTAAATATTGTGGTGTAGTAACCACTATGTCTGCTAGGGGGTGCTGTGTGGAGGTTCCAAGGGAGAGGATGAGTGGCAGAATCCTGAAGGATGATTGTGTATCTCAAAGGGGGTGGCTTTGAGATGGAGACTTAGTTATGCGTATTGATCAGCAATGGTATTGCTGAGGTGTTATTTCAAGGTATAAGGGAGAAGTCTCTAGGTAACTTGGGAGTTGGGCGGGCCAGTTACCTACAAACCCACCCAGGGGTGTGTCTGACAACGCCTGTAGTAAAAGACTATGTGAGGGTGTGAAGGACCTGGGATGAGGTCATAGTCACGTGACCCGGTGGGTGTGGCTATAGACCATATAATGTGGCCAGGGTAGGTCACATGTGGTGAATGCTGGGACCTGGTTGGTCCAGTGTGAAAGGTCCTGCAGAGATGGAATTTCCTGCCTGACAGCACGTGTGAAGTGGCTGGAAGCAATGGCAATGTGTGCCTGAGAGTTCCCTGGAGGGAACGAACGTGTGCGGAATGCTGCAGCCGCATGAGGAACCCTGACGTGGGTGAGATAATTGTGAGGCTAAGTGAGCCTGCGTACTGGACATTGATAATAAGAGTGAAGCATTATAATGGATGCTATGCTGGTAATGTTATTAAGTGAACTTTCTGTTGCTGATGTGGTTTATGAGGCGTGAATAAACCACAAGGACTGTATGATTTGATGGAAAATCCGTGCCGGAACTGGTTTTTGTTCGCTGCAAGCGAGAATCCCCTAAGTAAATGACACGCTACTTCACAATATATATCTGTATATTTCTAGTGCGCCTTTCGGTGATTAAATATAAAATTAATCTTGGGCTGCGCTTTTATCTCAATACACGAATCCCCACATCCGCACGCTCCGTTGGTTATTATACGCTACCCGGGTTGGTTTCTGACCTTATATAAGCCTGCTGTCGGACTGGGCTTATATCGAACGAGGAACTCGTGGCAGCTTACCGTACTGTGCTAGTAAGGAGCCCTGACATTGACGGCCGGGAGGTTTCTATACCGTATATATCCCCAGCCTGGACTGGTGATGTATATCCCCCCTCACTGGGAGCGCCTCAATAACTCGCACTTATAAGGGAAGCCTTTCCGGCGACTATTTGCCCTCGGAGCAGTTTCCTGGCTGACCTGGGGCAAGTGGTGGCACCAGAGAGCCGATCCCTGCTGGGTCCTTCTCTCTCATCCCCAGAGGTAAGTGAAGGCGACACACCCCTTTCCCTGTGCGATCCAATATGTGTCAGCCACAACCCAGATTACATAGGGGATATAGGACTGGCTAACCGAGCTCAGCTGAGAGCTCAGACTCTCAGAGCGCCCAACATGTTTTATTAACCCCTGTACTGTCAAATGAAATTCACACAGTTTAAAAAAAAGGTGAAGTGCTTCTTATCAGCGCAGGAGTAGGAGCAATCAGACACCGCGGTCTTCTGGCATCTCTCTGTCGCGGTAACCCCATGACACCCAACTTGCGGGGGGGTTGGGGTCTGACTAGTGATGAGCAAGCATGCTTGCCACTGCACGATACTTGATCGAGTATTGCTGATACTCGAGCTCCATGCTTGAGTCTACGCCCCGCATGTTTGGCGCCTGTTAGACAGCCAAAAAACATGCAGGGATTGCCCTCCATAAACGATATTGCCATAGCCATGTTAGCTACTGGCATTATTGTGATTGGCTGGCCGCATCACATCATGGGGTCTTAAATAAGTCGATGGTCGACACTCTGCCCTCAGGAAGCAGTTTAAGGAGAGTTGTTAAAGGAGGGAAAGCATAGTTTAGAGCAGAATTTATTGCCTTACAGTCCTTATATAGGTATACTGCTGCTGCAACCTAAAAACAACAGTCCTTCTCAGGGCTACATATTTTGCTTTCTCTAGTGAAACTGTTGTTACCTGCATTCAGTGGAGGGATAGTTTTGGATTAGAGGCATCTAGGCGGGGTTTAATATTGCTATTGCAGCGCTTGTATACCGCTGCTGTACCGTTAAAAAGAAAAAGTGCTTTTCAGGGCTACCTATTTTCTTTTCCCTATTAATACTGAAAGTATGCAAGCACATATACCTAAAATGCACAAGGTGTTCGGTAAGGGACTGGGAAGTGGACATGCTGCTGATGGTGCATGCAGAGGCTGAGGCCATGAGCCAGGTGAAACTGCTTGCTGTGGGAGCACAACACACTAATCTATGAGACCTAACTTCCTGTTCCACTTGCAGGGGGTGCAGGACACCACTCTTGAAGAACAGTGCGAACAGATGGTTGTTTGGATGGCAAATAATGCTTCCAGTATGTTTTTGTAACGGATTTGGTGGTGGAACCACAGTGGCAGGGACAAAGGAATTCCTAGAGGGGAGTAACTAGGAGCCTCACCTTATCCGACCTCATACACAGCAGCTTATGATACCGTGATTCGAGGAGAGAAAAGGAGGTGGACCAGGTGCTACATCAGGACAGACCTTGAGTAGATGCAGCTGATCCCCTAGAGACAGGTAGCTGGGACAGCCCGAAGGAAGGTACAGTAGATACAGGCAGGCGCTGTAAGAACATGGGAACCACGGACGCAGACGGGAGCGACTGATGTACAGATGAACACTGGCAGGTGGGGCTGGACTGGCCTAAATGGAGCCGAGCGCTGGTAAGTGCAGTTGGACCGGCTGACGTAGAGATGAACACTAGCATGTGCAGGCAGACACGGCTGATAGACAGGCAGATATACAGGAATGCAAGCACTGGGACCTGAAAACTAACAACAGTGTTTAGGAACAAACTTACAATGTTGCACAGGCACCTCCCCGCTGGAGGAAGTGCCTGAAATAGTAAGTGTCCTCCAGCAATTGTCTGGGGACACTTTTAGGAGGACGCACCCCAGGCAGCTGCCAACCCAGATGGAGGAGACAGAGTAAGACAGGGGCCACGGTGGTAAGTACGCTGACATTTCTGCTGGGGGAGAGGAGCAGAGGGCAGAGATACCGTCGCTACAGTTTCCTAGCACCACCTTGTATTCCACATGGTTCCGTCTCACTAGCCAAGAGTCCGGACCACATAATCCTCACCCTGATCCTCTTTCCTCCCATCATAGCAAGTCCCAGGAGACAAGTGATCCCACACTCAGACACTCTGAGGAGCTCTTTACATTTCTATTTATTCATTCTGTCCTCTGGCCCTGCATGTTTCACGAGGGACATGAGTAGCTTGTGTGTAGTAATGCCCAAATATTTGAGCAGCCCTGACCAGAAGAAAACAACAGTGGTAAACGGAAATTAGTGTCTCAAGAGGTAGATAATCACGAGAAACAGTTGCCAACAAGTGATGTTGTTAAGTCAACAAGTCAGGAGCACCAGTGTTTGGAAGTGGAAGACGAGGTGGTGAACGATGAAGTTACTAACTTCAACCAGAGAGGGTGCCATGCAGAGCAAAGCCAGCAGTGCAGAGTGTGAGGGATCCGCAGCACCGTAACAGGCAAGAGACAGTGGGGTTGCCAGAGGGAGAAGGCGGGCAACTGTTACCCAGAGCAGTCACACCCATAAAGTTCCCAGGCCAAGGGTTAGTTGCTCCCCAGTCTGGTGCTTTTTTGAAGAAAGTGTGGACAATAATAGAATGGTCATTTGCAACCTGTGCCATGGAAAAAACTACAGGGGCCTGACCATCACCAGCTTGATCACTACCAGCATGCTCAGGCACGTGTCATCAAAGCACAAGACTAGGTGGGCTGAATGCCTGGATCCGTGTGTGCGGGTGATACCACTGGCTTTTCTCCAACAGCAACCACGTCCAATTCCTTGCCACAGCACAACATTCAGTTGTCCCCACCCCAAGCGTTGGAACACAAGCGAAAATACCCAGCCTCCCACTCAAGGCCCAAAAAAAAAAAAACGGGCACATTTCCAGACTGACTGCCCTGGAAATGTTGCCGTTTGGGCTTGTGGACACTGAGGCTTCCCACATACTCATAGTGGCGGCTCAGTCCCTAGCCACCACTCTTTTTCCCGGTGTGCCAATCCCATCTTACACCAGCACGTGTCCCATAACATTACCTTTGCCCTGACAAATGCAGTTAGGGCTCATACTCACTTGCAAGAGACTCGCACGATAATCGTGCGAATCTCTCGCATGAAAACCTGACACTGCTGCCGGCAGTCGGACCGGAGCATGCGGCTGCATAGAAATGCAGTACATGTAGCCGCACGCTCCGGTCTGAGTGCCAGCGGCAGTACCAGGTTTTCATGCGAGATACTCACACGAGTCTCTCGCAAGTCAGTATGAGCCCTTACTGTGAAGATCCACTTAACAACCTTGGACAAGTGCTTTGGTCCAGGGGCACACTGGTTGAACCTAGTGGAGGCTGGGACCGAGTTGCAACCTGGGATGGCACCAAAATCAAAGTAACCATCCTGCTTCTGTATCTACTAAAACGCTTGATGCTCAAAATGAAAGAGGAGGCTTTGCATGTGGACAAGATGGAGATGGAGGAAAAAAAGGACACAGGTTGATACTACCAAGCCCAGCCTAATCTCATCTTCTCAGCATGGATTGGGTGATAATGTGGTGTTTGCAGGTACGCAGGATGCAGTGACGAGTCGCGAGACAATGTGGTGCTTTCTATAATAACGTTTATAAGACTAGAGGGAACTTTCCTCAGTCACGGCTTGATCACCAAAAGGGGTAACACGTGTTGCCCTCGCAGGGGCTCTAAAACACGCAAACACAAACGGGTAGAACACAACTACTTCCGGCAATTGACGGTCACTATAGGGCCGCGGTATGGCCGACTACGGGTCCGTAAATATATAGTCAACTTAGCCGTCCAGACATCCCTCGCCGTTCGGGATGGTGGTCTTACGGCGTAGTAGTCGCTGGGCCCAGCTGCTGAGGCGTTGGCGAAGTCTTCGCGCGCTCCGGTGCGCTGATGACACTGGAGCCCCACAGGCCCTGGTGGAGTCCTTGGACGGATGGGCCGCAGTCCCCGGACTGGGGCAAGCGGCAGCGATGTAGGGTGGCGAATCACAGACCACCTGCGCAGCTAACGGCTGCGACGGGGAGGCCGTGGCCAGCAGAGGCTCGGCCCCTGCTGTGGACCGGAGCGGGACAGTGGTGGCCGCCGGTGGCACTGCACTTGCCGCGGCCACTGGTGAGAGCAGGGCGGCTGCGGGTGGCGGGGAAGAGGCCGCAGCCGCGGGCTGGAGCAAGATGGCAGCGGCCGCGGGCGACCGCGGGGGCTGGAGTGAGATGGCAGCGGCCGCAGGCGACCGCGGGTAGGCCGCAGCTGCGGGCTGAGGTGAGGCGGCAGTGGCCGCGGGTCGAACTGTCGCCGCAGTGGCCTCGGGCTGGAGCAGGGCAGCGAATCTCGGATGATCGCCCTGGCGCCGTCCCTCTGGAGTCCTCAGTCGGCGTCTTCCCTGGCACTGGTAGGTCGCTCTATCTTGCAGTTGCTTCCTCGGTCTCCTGCTGCCTCTTTCCCGGTCTGCTGACTCATCGTCCCGGGGATTCCCCGCCTCCTTTATATGGTCCCTCCCCCAGCCCATCTGTCTGTCACAATGGTCCATCCTCGAACTCTGTCCCCCGGGGACAGTTTCCCAAGGAACCCAGATGACGGCTCCCTTGGTTCCGGCCCGGACACTCGACGGGGGCCGTTCCTCCCACACTAAGGAGTAGGAGAAACAGGAGATAGTTGCCTGTGCGACAGAAGATACTACCCACACCAGCTTCATCCTGTCCAGTGTGGATGGGCTGAAGGGGAGGAGAAGAGTGAGGAGGAGATGGAGAGTTGTGCTCCTGATATTGATGGGGAAGTCTTGTTTGTTGGGAGTCTGGCACATATGGCTGACTTTATGTCCTGCTGTATTCCTGTGACCCTTCCGTTATCCACATTTTGGCCAACGCTGATTACTGGTTGCTCACCCTTCTTGACCCTCGCTACCAGGAAAACTTTCCATCTTTTCTTCCTGCAGTGGAGAGGGCTGGTAAAATGGTGCAATACCCGAAAGCCCTAGTAGAACAAGTAGTACGAAAATTCCCATCTGAAAAAGTTGGCGGAGGAGGTTATAGATTTTAGATCCTTGGGCAACCAAGGAGGAGAGACGAGGGAAGCATACACCAGGTCCAACAGACAGGGGGGACACTATCAAAGATCTGGGACAATTTCATTAGACCTTCCCAGCGCCCAGGCACTGTACAAGGTAGTCTGACAAGGAAGGAAACGTTTTTGAAGATGGTGAAGGAGTACCTAGCCGGCCGTGCCAGGTTCTCCATGACTCTTCTGCGTCGTAGAACTACTGGGTAACCAAGCTGGACACGTGGCATGACCTGTCCCTCTACGCCTTAAAGGTGCTGGCCTGCCCTGCGGCTTGCATTTTGTCATAGCGGGTTTTTTTAGTGCTGCCGGGGCATAATAACTGATAGACACAACCGCTTGTCAACTAAAAATGCTAACTTTACCAAAATGAACAAGCCTGGATTGGCACAGACTTCTTAGCCCTACCATATGACAGGGAGCATAAAGCCAAACCAAAATAGTATAGATAGAAATGTCAGCTCAGGGCGCAAAAAATAAGCCCTCACCCAGGCTCTGAACACGAAAAATGGAGATTCTCGGAAAAATGGCGACAAAAGCAAAATTTTTTTTTTTTTACAATTTTCTGATTTTTTTTTCACCATTTAACCCCTTCCCGACCCATGACGCCAATGTAGGCTTCATGAAAATCTGTGAGAATACAACCTATGACGCCTACATTGGCGTCATGGTATAAATAGCATTCCCGCGGGTCGAGTGACTTGGGTCACTGAAAGGTCACCCGACCCGCAGACACAGGACCCTTTGTGCTTCACCCCAGGGGGGGAGGCTTCGCTCCCCCGTGGCTACGATCGCTCTGATTGGCTGTTGAAAGTGAAACAGCATGCTGCAATTGTCAGTGTACTACGGCCGTAATACGCCAATGCAAGTCTATGGGTGCGCGAAAAATACGGATTACACATGCACCACACATGTGACTTGCGAGATATACGCAAAGCCGGCAATTCAGTGCGCTATACAGTAAACTCACACTGACAGTTTTAATAAAGAAATGAAAGAATAGATATAGACACATAGAATACACATACTGTATATACATACAGTCATATGTAAAATTTTGGGCACCCCTATTAATGTTAACCTTTTTTCTTTATAACAATTTTGGTTTTTGCAACAGGTATTTCAGTTTCATATATCTAATAACTGATGGACTCAGTTATATTTCTGGATTCAAATGAGGTTTATTGTACTAACAGAAAATGTGCAATCTGCATTTAAACAGAATTTGACCGGTGCAAAAGTATGGGCACACTTATCATTTTCTTGATTTGAACACTCCTAACTACTTTTTACTGACTTCCTGAAGCACTAAATTGGTTTTGTAACCTCATTGAGCTTTGAACTTCATAGCTAGGTGTATCAAATCATGAGAAAAGGTATTTAAAGTGGCCACTTGCAAGTAGTTCTCCTATTTGATTCTCCTATGAAGAGTGGCATCATGGGCTCCTCAAAACATCTCTCAAATGATCTGAAAACAAAGATTATTCAACATAGCTTTTCAGGGGAAGGATACAAAAAGTTGTCTCAGAGATTTAACCTGTCAGTTTCCACTGTGAGGAACATAGTAAGGAAATGGAAGAACACAGGTACAGTTCTTGTTAAGCCCAGAAGTGGCAGGCCAAGAAAAATATCAGAAAGGCAGAGAAGAAGAATGATGAGAACAGTCAAGGACAATCCACAGACCACCTCCAAAGACCTGCAGCATCATCTTGCTGCAGATGGTGTCACTGTGCATCGGTCAACAATACAGCGCACTTTGCACAAGGAGAAGCTGTATGGGAGAGTGATGCGAAAGAAGCCGTTTCTGCAAGCACGCCACAAACAGAGTCGCCTGACGTATGCAAAAGCACATTTGGACAAGCCAGTTACATTTTGGAAGAAGGTCCTGTGGACTGATGAAACAAAGATTGAGTTGTTTGGTCATACAAAAAGGCGTTATGCATGCGCTGTATTGTTGACCGATTCACAGTGACACCATCTGCAGCAAGATGATGCTGTAGGTCTTTGGAGGTGGTCTGTGGATTGTCCTTGACTGTTCTCATCATTCTTCTTCTCTGCCTTTCTGATATTTTTCTTGGCCTGCCACTTCTGGGCTTAACAAGAACTGTACCTGTGTTCTTCCATTTCCTTACTATGTTCCTCACAGTGGAAACTGACAGGTTAAATCTCTGAGACAACTTTTTGTATCCTTCCCCTGAAAAGCTATGGTGAATAATCTTTGTTTTCAGATCATTTGAGAGTTGTTTTGAGGAGCCCATGATGCCACTCTTCATATGAGAATCAAATAGGAGAACTACTTGCAAGTGGCCACTTTAAATACCTTTTCTCATGATTTGATACACCTGGCTATGAAGTTCAAAGCTCAATGAGGTTACAAAACCAATTTAGTGCTTCAGGAAGTCAGTAAAAAGTAGTTAGGAGTGTTCAAATCAGGAAATGATAAGGGTGCCCATACTTTTGCACCGTTCAAATTTTGTTTAAATGCAGATTGCACATTTTTTGTTAGTACAATAAACCTCATTTGAATCCAGAAATATAACTGAGTCCATCAGTTATTAGATATATGAAACTGAAATAGCTGTTGCAAAAACCAAAATTGTTATAAAGAAAAAGGTTAACATTAATAGGGGTGCCCAAACTTTTACATATGACTGTATATGTATGTATTCTATGTGTCTATATCTATTCTTTGGTTTCTGTTAGAAACTCTGTCATAGGACTCCATTATATGTCCATTTTGCAAGCCTGCGAGAAAATCTCGCCATACGGATTACATACGGATGCTTACATGCGCAAAATACGCGACCACACCTTGATTACGGATGACATACGGAGCACTGTTTAGGGGTCACTCATCCGTATTACGCATGTAAAATACTGACCGTATATTGCGTCGGTTAGTGTGACCCCAGCCTTAGGGTGGGAATTAGGGTTAAGATTAGGGTTGGGATTAGGGTTAGGCTTGTAGTTAGGGTTATGGTTAGGGTTGGGATTAGGGTTAGGGGTGTGTTGGGGTTATGGTTAGTGTTATGGTTGGGATTAGGGTTAGGGATGTGTTGGGGTTGTGGTTAGGGGTGTGTTGGGGTTAGTGTTGGAGTTAGAATTGGGGGGGGTTCTACTGTTTAGGCACATCAGGGGGTCTCCAAACATGACATGGCGCCACCATTGATTCCAGCTAATTTTGCGTTCAAAATGTCAAACGGTGCTCCTTCCCTTCCAAGCCCCGACGTGTGCCCAAACAGTGGTTTACCCCAACATATGGGGTATCAGCGTACTCAGAAAAAATTGCAAAATAACTTTGGGGGCCTAATTTCTCCTGTTACACTTGGTAAAATAAAATATTGGGGGCTACAAAATTATTTTTGTGGAAAAAAAAATGATTTTTTATTTTCACAGCTCTGCGTTATAAACTTCTGTGAAGCACTTGGGGGTTCAAAGTGCTCACCAGACAGCTAAATAAGCTCCTTGGGAGGTCTATTTTCCAAAATGGGGTCAATTGTGGGGAGTTTCTACTGTTTAGGTGCATCAGGGGTTCTGCAAACGTAACGATACCCGCAGACCATTCCATCAAGTCAGCATTTCAAAACGTCACTACTTCCCTTCCGAGCCCCAACATGTGCCCAAACAGTGACATATGGGGTGCAAGCATACTCAGGACAAACTGGATAGCAACTTTTGGGGTCCAATTTCTCCTGTTACCCTTGTGAAAATAAAAAATTGCGAGCTAAAAATCATTTTTTTGAGGAAAAAAAATGATTTTTTTATTTCACGGCTCTGCATTATAAACTTCTGTGAACTTGGTAGTTCAAAGTGCTCACCACACATCTAGATAAGTTCCTTGGGGGGGGATTAGTTTCCAAAATGGGGTCACGTGGGGGTTTCCACAGTTTAGGCACATTAGGGGCTGTGCAAACCTAACATGACGCCCGCAGACCATTCCATCAAAGTCAGCATTTCAAAACGTCACTACTTCCCTTCCGAGCCCCGCCGTGTGCCCGACCAGTGGTCTCCCCCACATATGGGGTACCAGTGTACTCAGTACAAACTGTACTACAACTTTTGGGGTCCAATTTCTCCTGTTACCCTTGTGAAAATAAAAAATTGCGGGCTAAAAGATTTTTTGAGGGAAAAAACTTTTTTATTTTCACGGCTCTGCGTTATAAACTTCTGTCAAGCACTTGGGGGTTCAAAGTGCTCACCACACATCTAGATAAGTTCCTTGGGGGGTCTAGTTTCCAAAATGGTCTCACTTGTGGGGGGTTTCTACTGTTTAGGCGCATCGGGTGCTCTGCAAATGTAAGGCTGGAGTCACACTAACCTGCGCAAAATACGGTCAGTATTTTACATGCGTAATACGGATGACAGACCCCTAAACAGTGCTCCGTATGTCATCCGTAATCAAGGTGTGGTCGCGTATTTTGCGCATGTCAGCATCCGTATGTAATCCGTATGGCATCCGTATGGTGAGATTTTCTCGCAGGCTTGCAAAATGGACATATAATGGAGCCCTATGACAGTTTTAATAAAGAAATGAAAGAATAGATATAGACACATAGAATGCATATATATATATATATATATATATATATGTATTCTATGTGTCTATATCTATTCTTTCATTTCTTTATTAAAACTGTCAGTGTGAGTTTACTGTATCGCGCACTGAATTGCCGCCTTTGCTAAAAGACACCGGGTGCGTATTTCTCGCAGGTCACATGTGTGCTCCGTGTGTAATCCGTATTTTTTGCGCACCCATAGACTTGCATTGGCGTACTACGGGCGTAGTACGCTGACAATCGCAGCATGCTGCGAGTGGCACGGAGCGTAGGATACTGAGGAGAAATATACGGCTGGTGCGAGGGACCCCATAGAGAATCATTGGTCCGTGTCTAATGCGTGCTTTTTGCGCCTCTCACGCACCCGTATTCCTCGCCAGTGTGACTCCGGCCTAACATGATGCCCGCAGACCATTCCATCAAAGTCGGCATTTCAAAACGTCACTACTTCCCTTCCGAGCCCCGACGTGTGCCCAAACAATGGTTCCCCTCCACATATGGGGTACCAGCATACTCAGGACAAACTGGACAACAACTTTTGGGGTCCAATATCTCCTGTTACCATTGTGAAAATAAAAAATAGTGGGCTAAAAAATGATTTTTGAGGAACAAAAATGATTTTTTATTTTCACGGCTCTGCGTTATAAACTTCTGTGAACACCTGGGGGTTCAAAGTGCCCACTATGCATCTAGATAAGTTCCTTAGGGGGTATAGTTTCCAAAATGGGGTCATTTGTGGGGGAGCTTCAAAGTTTAGGCACAAAGGGGATCTCCAAACATGACATGGTGTCTGCTAACGATTGGAGGAAATTTTCCATTCAAAAAGTCAAATGGCGCTCCTTCCCTTTTGAGTCCTGCCGTGCGCCCAAACAGTGGTTCCCCCCACATATGGGGTACCAGCGTACTCAGTACAAACTGGACAACTTTTGGGGTCCAATTTATCCAGTTACCCTTGGGAAAATAAAAAAGTGAGCTAAAAAATCATTTTTGAGGAAAAAAAAATAATTTTTCATTTTCATGGCTCTGCGTTTACAAACTTCTGTGAAGCACTTGGGAGTTCAAAGTGCTCACTACACATCTAGATAAGCTCCTTGGGGGTCACTTGTGGTGGTTTCTACTGTTTAGGCACATCAGGGGCTCTGCAAACGCAACATGGCGCCTGCAGAACATTCCATCAAAGTCTGCATTCCAAAAACGGAGCTCCTTCCCATCTGAGCTCTCCCATGCTCCCAAACAGTGGTACCCCCCACATATGGGTTATCGGTGTACTCAGGACAAATTGCACAACAACTTTTGTCGTCCAATTTTTCCTGTTAGCTTTGTGAAAATAAGAAATAGCGGGCTAAAAAAATCATTTTTGAGGAAAGAAAATGATTTTTTATTTTCACTGCTCTGCGTTATAAACTTCTGTGAAGCACTTGGGGGTTCAAAGAGCTCACCACACATCTAGATAAGTTCCTTAAGGGATATAATTTCCAAAATGGTGTCACTTGTGGGGTTTTTTCACTGTTTAGGCATACAGGGGCTCTCCAAACGCAACATGGTGTCCCTAACAATTAGAGCTAATTTTCCATTCAAAAAGTCAAATGGCGCACCTTCCCTTCCGGGGCCTGCCGTGTGCCCAAACAGTGGTTTATGACCACATATGAGGTATCAGTGTATTCAGGAGAAATTGCCTACCAAATTTTAGGATCCATTTTATCCTGTTGCCCATGTAAAAATGAAAACTGAGGCTAAAAGAAAATTTTTGTGAAAAAAAGTATTTTTTTTAGGATCAATTTGTGAAGCACCTGGGGATTCAAAGTGCTCACTATGCATCTAGATAAGTTCCTTGGGGGGGGTCTAGTTTCCAAAATGGGGTCACTTGTGGGGGAGCTCCAGTGTTTAGGCACACAGGGGCTCTCCAAATGCGACATGGCAACCGCTAAATATTCCAGCATTTTTTCCATTCAAAAAGTCTAATCACGCTCCTTCCCTTCTGAGCCCTGCCGTGCGCCCAAACAGTGGTTTATGACCACATATGAGGTATTGGTATACTCAGGACAAATTTCCCAACAAATTTTAGGTTTCATTTTAGCCTGATACCTATGTGAAAATGAAAAAATTGATGCTAAAAATTTTTTTGAAAAAATTAAAATGTCCATTTTTTCCTTCCACTTTGCTTTAGTTCCTGTGAAGCACTTGAAGGGTTAATAATCTTCTTGAATGTAGTTTTGAGTAGCTTGAGGGGTGCAGATTTTAGAATGGTGTCAGTTTTGGGTATTTTCTGCCGTATAGACCCCTCAAAGTGACTTCAAATGTGAGGTGGTCCCTAAAAAAAATGGTTTTGTAAATTTTGTTGTAAAAATGAGAAATCGCTGGTCAACTTTTAACCCTTATAACTTCCTAACAAAAAAATTTTGTTTCCAAAATTGTGCTGATGTAAAGTAGAAATGTGGGAAATGTTATTTATTAACTATTTTGTGTCATATAACGCTCTGATTTAACAGAAAAAAAATTCAAAAATTACGAAATTTTCGCCAAACTTTTTTTCACAAATAAAAGCAAAAATTATCGACCTAAATTTACCACTAACATGAAGCCCAATATGTCCCAAAAAAACTAATCTGAGAATCGCTAGGATCCGTTGAAGCATTCCTGAGTTATTACCTCATAAAGGGACACTGGTCAGAATTGCAAAAAATGGCCAGGTCATTAAGGTCAAAATAGGCTGGGTCATGAAGGGGTTATAGGGGTTGTCCACTACTTAGGACTGTTTCACACTTCCGTTTTTGACCATCAGTCAAAATCCGCCGTTTTTGCAAAAAAACGGATCCGCCATTTTTTTTGGTGGATCCGTTTTTTTCCCCATTGACTTTCATTGCCGGCGGATCTTGACGGATGGCCATCCGTTGGATCTGTTTTTTTGCAGATCCGTCAATTTTTTTCCATCCGCCGAGATGCCTGGATGGACCATGTAACGTTTTTTGTAGTGAAGGATCCGCATTTTGATACAGCGCATGCCCGGTGGAATGAAGTAAGGAGTAAATTTAACCCTGAAATCATTTCTGCCGGCCAGAGAAGAAGAAAAAAAAAAAATCTCTCTCTCTCGTCCCCGGACTGCGGTTCCTTTACAATTCTTCAGTCGGCGGAGCCCTCAAAAAACGGATCCGCTGCCATCCGTTCACATCAGTTAGGAACGAATCCGCTTTTCCGCCTTTTTGGCGGATTTTAACTGACACAAAAAACTGAAGTGTGAAACAGGCCTAAGACAACCCCTTATTGATCAAAATGTTTGGTCCCAATAAAATAAGTCTATATTAACCTCCCGGGCCGGCGCCGTTCCAGCGGTGTCGACACTCAGAGTCCTGGGCCTGGGATGAGGTGGAATGAGGCATGAAGCCAAGCGCCCAATCAGCGCTGGGGTCACTGTCTCCACCTTCGGAGAAACTGAAGATGAAGAGGATGTCGGGGCAGCAGCTGATCCCTGGCTTCCTGTTCGGTCCGTATGAAGTCGGGAGGCGAGTATAAACTTCATACACATGCTTGGTATCAGTGAACTCGTACTCACCGGGAGAATCATAATGGCAGATCAGTATTATCGTATAGTGAACATGGTAAAAAAACCCAAAAACAATTGTGGAATTGCACTTTTTTTTCACAATTTCACTGCACTTTGAATTTTTTCCGTTTTCCAGTACACAACATGGTAAAACCAGTAGTGTCGTTCAAAAGTACAACTTGTCCTGCAAAAAACAAGCCCTCACATGGCCATATTGACAGAAAAATTAAAAAAAATAAAACAAAAATTATGGCTCTGGGAAAGAAGGGAGATAAAATCAAACAGGAGAAACCGTCATGTCAGGAAGGGGTTAAGCATGAATGCTAAGGCTATGTGCACACGCTGCAGATTCACCTGTGGATTTGTATCTGTGGATTTGCAGGTAAAACCGCAGTTAAAATGACCTGTGGTTTATCTGCGGTTTGACACCTGGACAATGCAATAGATGGTAAACCGCAGCGGAATCCGCAGAAAGAAGTGACATGTCATTTCTTTCTGCGGATTCAAAACCGCAGCTTTTCCACAGTTGAAAATCCGCAGCATCTGCACTGCGTATTGTAAATCCCATAGACTTACATGGTACTGTACGCTGTCTGCGGAACTGCTGCGGATCCGCAGAGGCCAAATCCGCTGCGGATCCGCAGCGTGTGCACACAGCCTAAGCTATGTGCACACGTAGTTTTTTGGGGTGTGCGGATTTTGGAGCGAAAACCGCAGGTAAATCCGCAGGACTTTTGTCCTGCGGTTTTGAATGAATGAGGGTATGTGCACACGGTGCGGATTCTGCTGCGGTTTCGCGTTTCTGCACCTGCGGTTCCGCAGCAGATTCGGCTGCGTTGTACAGTACCTTTATTTCCTATGGAAATTAAAAAACGCTGCAGTTTTACACCTCATCCATTATGAGGCAAAACCGCAGATAAACCGCAGGACTTTTGTCCTGCGGTTTTCTCTCCAAAATCCGCACACCAAGAAAACTACGTGTGCACATAGCCTGAGGTGTAAAACTGCAGCGCTTCTGCACCAAACAATTGACATGCTGCGGATTGTAAACCGCATGCAAAAATCTGCAGCATGTGCACTGCGTTTTTTAATTTCCATAGGAAATAAAGGTACTGTACAACGCAGCCGAAGCTGCTGTGTTTCTGCAGAGCCAAGACCGCTGCGGAAACGCAGCAGATTTCACTATGTGTGCACATACCCTAAGGCTGTGTGCCCACGATGCGATTTTTAAGCGTTTTTGCTGCTTATTTTCGGCGCAAAAACATTTAAAAATCGTGTACAGAACGCCCCCCATGCATTCCTATGGCATTCCGCACATGCTGTGCTAATGCTGCGCTTTTTTTCCGCGGCGGAATCGCATAGCGGAAAAAATCGCAGCATGCTCATTCTTTTGTGCGGAATCGCAAAGAATTGCCGCGATTCCGCACCCATAGGAATGCATGAGAATCACTGACTTCCCGCATGTGGCTATGCCCACCATGCGGGAAGTTAAGCGTCTCATGTGCGGTTGGTACCCACGGTGTGGAGGAGAGGAGACTGTCCTCCAAGCCCTGGGTACCATACCCCTGTAAAAAAAGAATAAAAAATAAAAAAAAAATCGGGGTATATTTACCTCCCGGCCTCAGCGTTCCCAGTAATGCCTTGCGGCACGGTCCTGTGATGACGTAGTCTCGCGAGATCGCTATAGCAACGCGAGACTACGT
The DNA here is from genome assembly GCF_039654945.1 of Dendrobates tinctorius. Classification (NCBI taxonomy): domain Eukaryota; kingdom Metazoa; phylum Chordata; class Amphibia; order Anura; family Dendrobatidae; genus Dendrobates; species Dendrobates tinctorius. The sequence continues at coordinate 5,369,409 of NW_027361669.1, read as the reverse complement.
CATCACAGGTCTCGCAAGGCATTACTGGGAACGCTGAGGCCCGGGATGGCAGCGCGGGACGTCGGAAGGTAAATATACCCCGATTTTTTATCATTTTTAACATTCTATCTTTTACTATTGATGCTGCATAGGCGGCCTCAGTAGTAAAAAGCTGGTCACACTTGTCAAACACTATGTTTTACGAGTGTGACCAACCTGTCAATCACTTTCCAAGCGATGCTTCAAATCGCTTGGAAAGTGCTTGAGAAAATCGCGGTAAAATCGCGCGATTTCTGGGAAGGAGTCCGGTTTTCAGTGTCCGGATTTAAACGCAACGTGGGCACATAGCCTAAGAATGAATGGAGCAGCAGTCACTGGACTCTTCAGTCTGCTTCTAGGGATCTGGAGGGGTCCCATGCCTGTCACTAAAAGCTGTATACACAGCGCTGAGGTCTGCTTGCGGTCCAGACGCGGCTTATTTCCGGGTGTCGCTCCTATACATAAGCTGGGTCAGTGCCGGGCCCTCCTATCTGGCCGGTTCCGCCCTTTACAACCGTTACCATGGCGACTGCTACACCCAGCAGCCACACGCATACAACGCCACTATCCTAGAAACAAGCCGACCACGCTGGCTTCCTATTGGTCGGATCCCTCCCGTCATTCGCCTACTTGGACACATTCCTTCCTGTGTGTTTTCAGCAGGGAAATAAAGCTCAGTGATTGGACGCTTGTGTCCGCAGCCGATAATCACTCTTCCCGGGTATTGGTCAAAGCTCCTGTCACTTTAGCTCAGTGAGAGTGAGCTCGGCGCATGCGCATAACGAAAGACTAAATTGCTGGTCCAGGGAATTGGCCGAGGTGTCTGTGGAGCCGGGGGTCGCTTCTAATGCGCGGGGACCGTCCCGGAGTCATCGCCAAGATGCCGGTAATGGGGGATGGGACTGGCAGATCCTGCCCTGTGCTGCTGACACGTCAGCCATTCAGCTGCGAGGCCTCCCTCTTCCAGGACATCCTTATGTGTGGCCACAATGGCACGGGAGGATGTGCTGCCATAGTGGGGCTCTGCCATAGCAGCTGTGCTGGGGTAGGATGGGGCTGGACCCACTAATGAGTGGAAGTGTTTCTATTGTGCCCACAGATCAACAGATCGGAGAAGCCGGAGTCCAGCGACAACGTGAAGGTCGTGGTGCGATGTCGCCCCCTAAACGAGCGAGAGAAGGCCATGGGCAACAGGATGGCCGTCAGAGTGGATGAGTTCCTGGGGACCATCGCGGTGCATAAGGTGGACTCCATGAACGAGCCCCCTAAGACATTTACCTTTGACACGGTGTTCGGGCCTGACAGTAAACAGCTGGACGTATATAACCTAACGGCCCGGCCTATCATCGACTCTGTGCTGGAGGGCTACAACGGTGTGTACCTGTCGGGGGGGGGGGCTACAACGGTGCGTACCTGTCGGGGTGGCTACAACGGTGCGTACCTGTCGGGGGGGGGGGGGCTACAACGGTGTGTACCTGTCGGGGGGGGGGGCTACAACGGTGTGTACCTGTCGGGGGGGGGGGCTACAACGGTGCGTACCTGTCGGGGGGGGGGCTACAACGGTGCGTACCTGTCGGGGGGGGGGCTACAACGGTGCGTACCTGTCGGGGGGGGGCTACAACAGTGGGTACCTGTCGGGGGGGGCAGCACATCGGCTCTATGACTAGATCTGGATTATCCAGATGTTGTTCTGGAAGGTTCGGTCTTCAAAGCATGGATCTTATGATCGATGAGCAGTAATCTTAAAGGGAATCTGTCACCACGGTTTTTGCTCTCCTATCTGAACAGTATGATGTAGGGTCAGAGACCCTGATTTCAGGGATGTGTCACATTCTAGGATCCTGTTGTGTTTTTTTTTTTTTTTTTTTTTATACAATCTCCGTTTTATCCGCCTCAGATCTAGCAGTTCTCTGAATGATGAGCTCTGTATAACCCCGCACACACCACTGGTAGGCCACTTCCTGTCTACACATTGCATAGGCAGAAAGCTGTCTGTCAGTGGTGGGGATAATTAAACAGACCTCATGAGTATAGAGGACTACATGACAGGACGATTACTAGTCCTTTAGTGATAATATCATTGTTTTGTCAGCAGGTTATCAAAACTGTGTCAAGCAGCCCAGTAAGCGATACATCACTGGAATCAGGATCTCTATGTTATGTTGCTCTCAGATTAAAGGGAATCTGTCACCTTTTTTTGGCCTTTCAGCTGCCGGCAGAGACATCGGGGGCTTATCTACAGCATTCTGTAATACTGTAGATAAGCCTCTGATGTAACCTGAAAAAGAAAAACACGTTATACTCACGGAGGTGGTCGGTCCGGTCCGATGGGTGTCGCCGTACCGTCCGGCGCCTCCCTTTTTCATGCAATGATGTCTGCTTCTCCCGTCCTGTAATGGCTCCGGTGCAGGCGCATTGCTCTGCCCTGTTGAGGGCAGAGCAGAGTCCTGCAGTGCGCAGGCGTTGGGAGAGGTCCGGTGCCTGCGCACTGCAGAATTCTGCTCTGCCCTCAACAGGGCAGAGCAATGCGCCTGTGCTGGAGCCATTTTAGGACCGGAGAAGAGGACGTCATCGCATGAAGAAGGGAGGCGCCGGACCGCAATGCCCACAGGACCGCCCACCTCGGTGAGTATAATATAACGTGTTTTTCTTCTCTTTCAGGTTACGTCGGGGGCTTATCTACGGCATTACAGAATCCTGTAGATAAGCCCCCGATGTCTATACTGGCAGCTAATAGGGCAAAAAAAGGGTGACAGATTCCCTTTAAGAGGCAAAAATCTGGTGACATATTCCCTGCTGTGCGTTGTCAGAATAGAAATCAGATTTTTACAATTTTCAATAAAGTTATTAAAACTGGCACTATATTAGGGCAACGTAACATGCGGGTAATCTCCGTAATCTGCCTTAAAGAGTAAAATAAGCACTCAGAAGAATGAACATATGTATTTCTTTGTCATGACTTGCTGGTCATATGAGCTGGAGATTCTGAGGAGCAGAACAGCGCTGGATCCTGGAGAAGGTGGCGGTAGGTGAGTATATTAACATACTACATTAAATGCACATATACACAGGTTTATTAGGCCTCTTTCACACTCCGTTTTTTACAATCAGTCAAAATCCGCCAGGTTTTTAAAAAAACGGATCCGCAATTTTTTTTTTTAGCGGATCCGTGTTTTTTTCCCCATTGACTTTCATTATTGGCGGATCTTGACGGATTGCCGTCCGTTGCATCCGTTTTTGTGCGGATCCGCCATAATGTTGCTGAACGTCAACATCCTCAAAGATTTACAAATTGAGCTCTCTCTCTCAAGAATGGATCCGCTTGTCCGCCTTTTTGGCGGATTTTAACTGACACAAAAAACTGAAGTGTTAAAGAGAACCCTTCTTTGGAGTGCGGCTTTAGTGAGTAAGAGATGCTTGGGAATATTTGTTTGTCATACAATGATACTACAGTGACTGTAAAACGGACTAAGCAGAGAATCATCTGATCCAGCACACTGATGAATAGGTTTTTTTCCCATGTAGGAGAAAATAATGGCCTCCCTTCTTTTCCAGGTACGATATTTGCCTATGGGCAGACTGGGACAGGTAAAACATTTACAATGGAAGGAGTGCGAGCTGTCCCTGAACTCCGAGGGATCATTCCTAATTCATTTGCCCATGTATTTGGACATATTGCAAAAGCGGAAGGAGATACACGGTATGGCTACACCTTGTTTGTTCGAAGGCCACGTTCACACATCCAGGATTTTAAATCCGTATTTGAAAGCCAAAACTGTTGGTATAATAGAGAAGTATAATACATTTCCTCTGATCGTTCCATTCCTGGGTTTGGCTTGGAATTACTGATGTAAAAAGTTCACCATATACTTGTGTGAATGTGGCTTAATGGGATTCATTCCTTGCAAATTGTGATGGTCTAAAGATGTTTTTTATGAGTGTGTGATAGAGAATAAATATTCTATATCTTTGTGCACCACATATACTAAGGTGCTACTCAGTATACAGTATTATGGCTCTTTCACACGCCTCGATATTTCCAGTACTGGAAAAAAAAAGTACCGGAGATATCAGTGTACGTGTGTGTAATACTTGTGGCATACGTGTGCCGGCATCAGTACCACACGTACCAGGGCCTGAGAAGCATCAGTACTGTTCGTGCTATTCCCCGGCGCCGGGTGCTGAAGATAGCTCACATCATTCTCGCCTGCTGTCCCTACAATTAGTGGGAGCAGGGGAGAATGTTCAGAGTTGTATTCAGCTGATAACAGTGAGAGCAGGCTGCGACTGATGGGAGTATTCATCAGCCTGCGCTATAGATAAAAAAAAACAAAACGTGGGTTCTCCTATAATTTTGATGACCGGCCAGGCAAAACTTACAACTGCGGACTCCAACCCTCAGCTGTGACCTTAAGCAAGGTTGGCTATTAAGAATAGAGGGGTCCCCACAACATATTTTTAATTATTATATATAAATAATTTAAAAAAAATGGTGTGGTATCCACACCATTTTTGACTACCAGCCTTGCTAAAGTAGACAGCTGGGGGCTGGTATTCTCAGGATGGTAAGGGGCCATGGATATTGGCCCCCCAGCCTAAAAATAGCAGCCTGCAGCCACCCAGGAAAGATGCATCTATTAGATGAGCCAATTCTGGCGCTTTGCCCGCCTCTTCCCACTTGCCCTGTGGCGGTGGCAAGTGGGGTTCATATCTGTAGGGTTGATGTCACCTTTGTATTTTCTGGTGACATCAAGCCCACGGATTAGTAATGGAGAGGTGTCTGAGATTTTACACTTGCTGTGTTTATTTACAATACAACTGTAGGATTAGTAATGGATGGGTATCCTTATAGACACCTCTCCATTACTAAGCTGTGGGCATGAGGTCACCTGACAATACAAAGGTGACATCAACCCCACAGATATGAACCCCGCTTGCCACCACTACAGGGCAAGTTGGAAGAGTTGGGCGAAGTGCCAGAATTGGCACATCTAATGGCTGTGCCTTTTCTGGGCAGCTGCGGGCTGCTATTTTTAGGCTGGTGGAGGGGTCCAATATCCATGTCCCTTTACTAGCCTGAGAATATCACCCCACAGCTTTCAGATTTAGTAAGGCTGGTTGTTAGATATGAAGGGGAGCCCACGCTTTTTTTTTTCTTTTTAAATTATTTAACACTAGAACTACCGCATGTTTCATAATACCTATAACTACCATTAGGGGTCATTTTGAACCCATTCAAAAGTACTGACTCTGGAGTAAAAATAACTTTTTTGTTGCCAGCAAATTAAAGAACATTTATGTTAACTTAGTAGGAACAGTGTTAAGATCAAGTACAGCACGCATTTTCCTTTAAGGCTAAGTGCACACGTACCGGAACTCTCGCGGAAATTACCGCAAGAATTCTGGAATTCCAGTCCGCGGGAAAATCGCATTTTAAATTCCCGCGATTTTCCCGCGGAAAAACTAGCATTTTGCAAGCGTAATTAGCTTGCAAAATGCTAGCGTTTTCCAAGCGACCTGTAGCATCGCTTGGAGAACTGATTGACAGGTTGGTCACACTCGTCAAACATAGTGTTTGACGAGTGTGACCAACTTTTTACTACTGAGGCCGCCTATGCGGCATCAGTAGTAAAAGATAGAATGTAAAAAAAAAAAAAAAAAACGGTGTTATTCTCACCCTCCGACGTCCCGCGCATCCGTTCCCAGTAATCCTTTGCGAAAATGCCCTCGATGACGTCAGTTCTCGCGGGATCGCGACGTCTCGCGGTAATTCGCGATGACGTCGCGAGACTTCGCGATCCCGCGAGAAGGGACGTCATCGCGAGCATTTTCGCAAAGGACTACTTGGACCGGGAGCGTGGAGAGAAGCGGGAAGGCTGCGCGGGACGTCGGAGGGTGAGAATAACAATATTTTTTATTTTAAATTCTATTTTTTACAGGGATATGGTACCCAAAGCCCAGAGGACAGTCTCCTCTCCTCCGGACCATGGGTACCATCCGCAATTGTTCTGCTTACTTTCCGCATGGTGTGCACAGCTACATGCGGGAAATAAGCGGAACAATGCATTCCTATGGGTGCGGGATCGCCGCGATTCCGCAAATTAATGAGCATGCTGCGGTTTTTACCGCAAAGCGATTCCGCCGCGGTAAAAACCGCAGCATTAGCACAGCATTGCGGAATCCCATAGCAATGCATGGGATGCTTATTTTTCGCGGCAAAATTGCGCGGTTAAAACCGCCGCGGAAACGCGAAAAAAACGCCACGTGTGAACTCAGCCTTACATTGTCATAGCATGCCGTGTCCAACAGTTAACACACAGTACTTTCTTCCACTTTCCCAGTGCATTTTCCACAAACTGGTTTGTTACAGCTTGTGCAAGTTTTAGTTGTTTTGTTTTCGTTGCTACAGCTTGTGCAAGTTTTAGTTGTTTTGTTTTCGTTGTTACAGCTTGTGCAAGTTTTAGTTGTTTTGTTTTCGTTGCACCTTCCAACTCCACATTTTCGACGCTTGTGGATTTCTTGTCCTTTTGTTTGTGGTTCAGACATTGCAGATGATGGGCCACTTCTTCTGACTCATTTTCAGATAAATTCTGAAGACATTTCAAAATTTCAGCACTTGTCAGACCCCTCTGCTTACTCATGCTTCAAATATACGTTGCAAAAAGGGACTTGTAAGATCGCAGAAGTAATAAAACGACACTGTACAAACATGCAGAGTTGTAGCTTCAACTGTAATGTTTGCTACTGAAGTGTAGACAGAAATCGCTACAAGAGACATGCATCAAACATGTTTAGACAAAACAAAATGCTGAATCATCCCTGATATGCAAAGATACAATTACACTCTACAACTAGGGAGAAGCACTGTGATTTTCTGTACTCTGTAATATTACTTTAGGTGACTTGCCTACTACTACTTTTATGTATGGGGTCAAATTGACCCCTTTAGTACTTAAAGGTATGAATTGTAAAATCTGGGCCCCTGAAAAAGTTACAATTCATTTTTGTGTCCTAAAATATACACTACCATGAATAAATAAAAGTCACAAAAAGTCAGAACTCATTTGTTAAAATTTTAGAAATTATAGGAAAAAGAAATAGCAAAAGGGTCAAAATGACCCCTCCGGTAGTTCTAGAATTAGAAATATGGTGTGGGGACCCCTGTATTCTTGATAACTTGGCTTGCTGAAGCTGACAGCTGAGGGTTGTAGCCCTCTTCTCTGTTTTGCCTGGCTGATTATCAAAAATACAGGGGAACCCATGCCATTTTTAAATTGCTTTATTTCTAGCGCTTGCTGCAACCCTGCGGTGCTGGGTGCTGAAGACCGCTTTCATCATTCTCTCCTGCTTATGATGTGATCAGCGCTAGCAGGGGAGAATGTTGAATATAACGGTGAGAGTAGGCGGCGGCTTATGGCTTATACTCCCATCAGCCTTCACCAGCTGCCGCTAATAACAGTGAGAGTGGGTGGCAGCTGTTGGGGGTAATAGTCCCATCAGTCACCTTCTGCTCACTGTTATCAGTTGAATATAACTCTCAACATTCTCCCCTGCTAGCGTTGATCGCAGCGTAAGAAGACAATGATGAGAGCGGTCTTGAGCACTCTGCATCGGGGAACAGTGCTAACTACTGTGCAGGGCTGGTCACATGCTCCTCCACCAGAAACCATTGTATGGACTGGAGAGCTGGTCAGTTTGTGAAGAAAGGTCAGCTGAGACAAGTTGACTTTTAAACTATCTTTTAAAAAAAAAAAAAAACAAGACCCAAGAACCCTTAAGGTTTTATATTGTGAAGTCGATTAGCTGACTAATAGGGAACTCCTCTAATAAACCAATATGTATAAGTTGGAAAAATACATAAAGATAAAATACATAAACTTATGTTAGACATGCTTTCTTTTACTCATTGTGTACCAATTTTAATTTTACTTCTTAGGGAACACACAGGTTTAGACAACCCAAAAATAAATACTTCCTTGTAGTTAAAGTGACTAAACTAAAGTGCGGATTACATTTTTATTTTCCATACGGAATCCTTGGGGGTAATACATTTTACTTTGCCCAATATGCAAATTGTCCCTTCTACCAAGAGGACAGTTTACTTTTCCCTTCTATTCCACTGCCCAATCGTAAGAAGGCAAATCATTGAGAGAGAAAAAGAAAACTTCCCCTCCCACCCACAGAAGCACTGTCTTTTTCTGCAGTGTCTGGTAATAGTTTGTCTCACTTGACAGCTCTGAGAACACTTTGCTTCTGTCGCTTCTTTTCATTATAGTACTGGGAGAGGAGTGAGGGAACCATGAAGGTCATTATGGGATAGCGTTTGTCACACAATGCTCTGGACCTTCTACAGGTGTCAGGATATAAGGAGATTGTCATTATTCCCCGATACCTGTAGTAGGTCCAGGTGTCTTTTTTTTTTTTTTTTTTTTTTTGTTTGTTCTGCTTGCTGTTTATACTGCATTTTTTTCAGCTTGATATTTGTTTTCTAGGTTTCTGGTGAGAGTGTCTTACTTGGAAATTTATAATGAGGAGGTACGGGACTTACTTGGGAAGGACCAAACACAAAGGCTGGAGGTAAGGAAAGCATAAGAAGTGCCCTTAATGTGTTATCTTTATGACAGCATATTATATTTGATATCGGACCAATTTAGATTCGGGAGTATGACTTTTTTTTTCTTTTTGAGACTTGAAAAAACTGTGGCCAGCAACCACATTGCAAGTAATTAATGTTAAAATGTATGTGGTAGACCGGGCCGGAAGACTTTGTGTAAAATTTGTCATTAAAAAAAAACCAAACAAACCTAGATATTCAATGGATGCTTTTTTACTTTTCCATGATATTGTAGCCTAAGTAAGCCTGTATGGTGGCAACCTCCGAGAAATGTGTCATTGAATTGACAACTATTTTCCTTGTCTAAAAGGGTATGCCCTTAGATGGTTTACACTGATTGGACACTCTGTAGAGACACACCCACAACTGGTAACGCCCAGTTGTCAATGAGCGAAATAATATGTTCTAAGAAGTGATGCTCCTTATTCTCAGGAGAGCTGAGAGATCATCTGGAGACATGCAGCATAGATTGATATAGGAGCACTCGATCACCGTCCTTGGCTGAGCTATTCTTTAATGCTCTAATGGCACTTTCATTCCAAAGACTCCTATTCATGAGAACCGCATTGTCTTAGGTTAAAGAGCGACCTGATGTCGGTGTTTACATCAAAGACCTATCTGGATATGTGGTGAATAACGCTGACGATATGGACCGGATCATGACATTGGGACACAAAAATCGTAAGTCTTGCTTGTGATTAATGTCTGGAGCACCGACTTACAGGATGTGGGCATTTTCAAAATTTCGGTTCAGCAACAAATACTGAGACCTAGTTGCTAACTGTGGCCATTTCCGCTGTACCTCTGCTCTCTTTTAATAGAGATGTTCTCTCAGTGCTTCCTAAGCAACCAATCTGTAGTACATGACTGTTCAATTCGAAGCTTAATTAGTAATTTGTCATTCTCCACCTCTTGCTGTCATGTTGGGTTACGGCTACATTCCTGCTTTGGCCACAACCCAGAGTCCAATCTTAGGTCGCACGGTCAGTGTGTCACAACTACAGATGTGCAACACCATTCCTTCTGATTGGTGATAAATAGTTAAAGACAGGTATGTTTTCCTATTTATTTCACAGTACTGTCTACTCTGTAGACAGTTTTATCCGCTGGTCAGCTGAGATTGGTGCTAGCTACTTACCTTCTTTCCCTCTCTCAACTGCGAGCCTGGGTTTCCTTTCCCTCCAGCTGCCAGCCTGGGCGACCCTCCGCCTCCGGCCTGGGTGACCCTCTGCCGCCACAAATGAGTATCTTAAACAAGGTGAACCAGTAACAGAAGAAATAAGCAAGCTCCTTTCATCTTTTCGCCCTACCACTCACACCAGTGACCCCATTCCATCACATCTCCTCCAGTCCCTTTCCCGTGTTGTCACCACTCACCTAGCTAAAATATTTAACCTCTCACTCTCTTCCGATATCTTTCCTTCCTCATTTAAGCATATCATCATACAGCCATTACTTAAAAAACCATCCCTCTACCAAAACTGTGCCGCTAACTATAGACCTGTCTCTAATCTTCCGTTCATCTCTAAACTCCTGGAACGCCTGGTCTACTCCCGTCTTATCCGCCATCTCTCAGACAACTCTCTCCTTGACCCTCTACAATCCGGTTTCCGCTCTCTTCACTCTACTGAAACTGCCCTCACTAAAGTGTCTAATGATCTTCTAACAGCTAAATCTAATGGTCACTACTCCATGCTAATTCTCTTGGATCTCTCCACAGCATTCAACACTGTGGATCATCAGCTCCTCCTCACTATGCTCCTTGCATTGGCCTCAAGGACACCGTTCTCTCTTGGTTCTCCTCCTATCTCTCTAACCGCTACTTTACTGTATCTTTTGCTGGCTTCTCCTCCTCTCATCTTCCCCTTACTGTTGGGGTTCCTCAAGGATCGGTTCTAGGCCCCCTCCTCTTCTCTTTGTATACTGCCCCTATTTGGTCAAGCAATCAGTAGATTTGGGTTACAGTACCAGCTCTATGCTGTTGACACCCAATTATACACTTTTCTTCTCCTGATATCACACCTGCCTTTTTGGAAAACACCAGTGATTGTCTTACCGCTATCTCTAACATCAAGTCCTCCCTCTATCTGAAACTGAACCTGTCAAAAACTGAACTCCACGTGTTTCCTCCCTCTACTAACCTACCTATGCCCAACATTGCCATTTCCGTGTGTGGTTCCACCATTACTCCCCAGCAACAGGCCCGCTGTCTTGGGGTCATACTTGATTCCGAGCTTTCATTCACCCCCCACATCCTATCACTGGCTCACTCTTGTTATCTGCACCTCAAAAACATTTCTAGAATTTGACCCTTTCTTACTTTCAACTCTGCAAAACTCTTACTGTTTCTCTTATTCATTCTCGTCTGGACTATTGTAACTCTCCACTAATCGATCTCCCTTTTACCAAACTCTCCCCCCTCCAATCCGTCCTGAATGCTGCAGCCAGGATCATATTCCTCACTAATCGTTACACCGATGCTTCTACCTTGTGCAAGTCATTACACTGGTTACCCATCCACTCCAGAATCCAGTACAAACTTATTACCCTCACCCACAAAGCTCTTCATGGCTCAGCACCACCCTACATCTCCTCCCTCGTCTCAGCCTACCACCCTACCCGTGCCCTCCGTTCTGCTAATGATCTGAGGTTAACATCCTCATTAATCAGAACCTCCCACTCCCGTCTCCAAGACTTTTCACGTGCCGCGCCAATTCTTTGGAATGCACTACCCAGGCTAGTACGATTAATCCCCACAGTTTTAAGCGTGCCTTAAAAACGCATTTGTTCAGACTGGCCTATCGCCTCAACGCATTAACCTAAATATCCCTGTGTGGCTCATTTCAAAATTTTTTACCATAACCAGGTTCCTCGCATAATGTTCTCACATGCTTTTTGCATTTAATAGCCCTCTGTGTCTGTACTGTTACATATTTAGACTGTTAACTGGTTCATGCAGCAACAGGAACACCCGATTCTTACACTAGGGATGGTCCAAACAATAAAAGCAACTGTTACCATCCACCTTTCGTGTCTCCCCTTTTTCCTCATAGATTGTAAGCTTGCGAGCAGGGCCCTCATTCCTCTTGGTATCTGTTTTGGTCTGTGTTTATTGCTATGCTGTGCTATGCTGTAATGTCTATTGTCTGTAGAAGTCCCCTCTATAATGTAAAGTGCTACGGAATATGTCGGCGCTATAGAAATAAAGTTGTTATTATTATTAAGGTGAAGTATCGATACACAAAGTACATTAGAATGTCATAGAACTTTCCATGTGTGTTTGGCTTGTATCTAAATAGAACCTCTTTAAAGGGGTTGTCCTCTTGCATATAGTGACTTTGAGATGTGCTCATGATCGGAGTATAAAGGGCTTACTGATATACTTTTATATTTTATGGCTTTAAGAGAGCAGGGATCCATCTCCTGTGTAATGAAAGTAACCCCGCAGAGCCCATAACTGGAGGAGAACTGTTTCATGCTCATGAATTGTAAGAGTGCAATGTTCTTTTATTTCCCCAGGTTCGGTTGGCGCCACAAACATGAATGAGCACAGCTCCCGCTCACACGCCATATTCACCATTACCATCGAGTGCAGTGAGAAAGGTGCGGATGGCAATATCCATGTGCGAATGGGGAAGCTGCATCTTGTAGACCTGGCGGTAGGAATATATTTTTGTCTTGACTGGTTCTTCATTTAATTTTATATGCTAAAATGTTCTTAGAACATTATGGAATGGTAACATAAATATGGTCCATGTCATTTCAATAGGCTCATGGAATGGCCAATGCATTGACTAACAAAACTGCATTGTATTTGGAGGATTTTTAGGCTGAAAAATGTTAAATGCTGACCACTAGCTGTCTCCTTTCTGTCTTATTTTCCTTTCCCTGCCTGTTGTCAAGTGTAATCCAGCTGAGAGCCGAAAACGTATTACAGAAAGTGTTCTTTTTCTCTCTGCTTACTGGAATAGCAGCGAGGCAGGCTTTCTGTTCAGGGCAGGCATGTTATTGGATAATTCCTCTTTATATAAGATTTATATCTCATTAATCTATACATATTTTGCTTTCTCAGGGCTCAGAAAGGCAAGCCAAGACTGGAGCAACCGGACAAAGACTGAAAGAAGCCACAAAAATCAACTTGTCCCTTTCCACACTGGGTAATGTCATCTCTGCCTTGGTTGATGGAAAAAGCACTCACGTACCGTACAGGAACTCCAAACTGACCCGACTGCTTCAGGATTCTCTGGGAGGAAACTCCAAGACCATGATGGTAGGCATCTTTCTCCTTACGTACTTGAAACAAGGCGGACATATCCCAGGCTTCTAAGGGAATTCTGCAGTCTAACTATACATTAGATTTAGGCCTCTGTTTTTTGGGGAAAAAACGTAGTTGCTCATATCCTTCTATTCTCTATATAAGTGAGCAATGCAGAAATGCTAGAGCTCCGCCATTTTGCAGATCTTCTACAGAGAATGAGAGTATTGACTCATGTACTGGCCACCTTCTTATGGGTGAACGAGGAGTGACTTGGGTAGCGGCATACAGCCATTGGATTCTGACATCTGAGGACCATGGGGAGATGATGGAAGCGGTTTATAACTACTTCTGTCTTGTCTTCATTAGTCAGCATAATGCTCAATGATTGTTGTGTAGAGAATAGAGGAATGGGCACTGATTGCAATATTTTATGATCTCTTGGAGGACGTTTTATGTAACAGAAGGGAAAAAAATATTCCATGGATTTGTCACTTGCTCAGCAACTGGCTTTAATTTCAATACAATTAGTGTTTTATCAGCAGGAGGTTGCCTGTCTAGGCGTAGCGTGCACGGCAGTCCAGCTAATCGATGAAACAAAACCCTGCCACCACCACTTATTGGCAGCTTCTTACAATGGTAGCTTCCTGTGTACACAGTACAATCAGGGATGTGGGTGCGGTTATACACAGTTCAGCATTATGGACACTGCTACATCTACAACAGAGAAAAAAGGGATTCAATCAAACTACACAATGCAGCCCAGTAAGTGACACATCACTGGCGTTAGGCTCTCTGTGCTAAATCAAGCAGCTGTTGGATTCCATAGCAAAAACCTTCTGACAGATTCCTTTTAAGACCTTTAGGAGCAATGGAATTCATCCTAAAGACCAATCTGGTTTAGGTTTGTAAAGCCCTGTTGTCCAAATCCAAACCTGTGATATTTGGTATGAATGGGTTTAAGTGCATGAATGGGCTTAAGTATGTGTGCAGCCTACTGTACATGTATTTAATTAATAAAAGATTATTTTTATGAAAAAAAATGGTGTGGGCTCCCGCATAATTTTTGTAACCAGCAGAGGGAAAGCCGACGGCTGGGGGCAGATGTTTATAGCTTGGGAAGGGGGTATGAATGGGCTTAACATCGTGTTTTGCATTCAGTCACCAATCCTACTGACAGATTCCTTTCAAGGCCAGTCCGTTTTCCCCATTCAGTATCAGAACCGTTTTTTTTTTTTTTTTTTTTTTTTTAGTGATGTTTAAGAACTTTGTAGTTTTTCTCTTGTTTGGATATTCAAATACAGAGCCTATATATTATTTTTTTTGCTACTTGTCACTAAAATTAAATTGTGCTACCCATGTTGTTACAATTATCTTATTTATTGGACATATGTTTGGGTGTTTTTTTTTTTTTTTTTTCTTAACCCCTTTCTGCCATCCGACGTACTATCCCGTCCATGGGACCTGGGCCCCTATGCCCATGGACGGGATAGTACGTCGGCGCGATCAGCGGCGCCCACGTGGTGAGCGCCGCTGATCGCGGCCGGGTGTCAGCTGATTATCACAGCTGACACCCGGCACAATGTGTCAGGGGCGGTCACGGACCGCCCCCGACACGTTAACCCCTTGCACACCGCGATCAAACATGATCGCGGTGTACCGGGGGTTAAAGGGAAGCATCGGCAGAGAGGGGGCTCCCTCTGTGCTTCCCTGAGCCCCCCACGGCAGCGCAATGTGCAGCGCTGCTGCGGGGGGCTCCTTTCCTCCAGGCCCCCGAATCCAAGATGGCGACGGGGGCCTTCGGGGGCCTGAGGAAGCTGGCTTCCTCAGTGCCTGCAAAGCGCAGGCATGAGGAAGCCTTTTGCAGTGCCTGTGTCAGATCGCTGATCTGTCACAGTGATCTGTGATGTGACAGATCAGCGATCTGTCACAGGACAGTGATGTCCCACCTGGGACTATTTAATAAAGTAAAAAAAAAAAATAAAAAAAGTGTTAAAATAATTTAAAAAAAATCGCCAAATAAATTGGGAAAAAAAAAAAAATATCCCCCCCAATAAATCCATTTTTTGGAAATAATAAAAAAACACAATAAAAGTACACATATTAGGTATCGCCGCGTCCGTAATGACCCGCCCTATAAAACTGTCCCATTAGTTAACCCCTTTAGCGAACCCCTTAAAAACTAAAAATAAAAAACGAAGCAAAAAATAATAATTTATTATCATACCGCCAAACAAAAAGTGTAATAACGCGCGATCAAAAAGACGCATTTAAATATCCATGGTACCGCTGAAAACGTCATCTTGTCCCGCAAAAAACGAGCCACAAAACAGCATCATCAGCGAAAAAATAAAAAAGTTATAGCTCGCAGAATAAAGCGATGCAAAAATAATTATTTTTTTATATAAAATAGTTTTCATTGCATAAAACCGACAAAAACATAAAAAAACGACCTAAATGAGGTATCGCTGTAACCGTACTGACCCGAAGAATAAAACCGCTTTATCAATTTTACCGCACGCGGAACGGTGTAAACACACCCCCCCAAAAGAAATTCATGAAACGCTGGTTTTTGTTCATTCTGCGTACCAAAAATAGGAATAAAAAGCGATCAAAAAATGTCACGTGCCCGAAAATGGTACCAATAAAAACGTCAACTCGTCCCGCAAAAAATAAGACCTCACATGACTCGGTGGGTCAAAATACAGAAAAATTATAGCTCTCAATATGTGGTGATGCAAAAACTATTTTTACAATAAAAAGCGTCTTTTAGCGTGCGACAGCTGCCAAATATAAAAACCGCCATAAATAGTAAATCAACCCCCCGTTATCACCCCCTTAGTTAGGGAAAAATAATAAAATTAAAAAAAAAGTATTTATCTCCATTTTCCCGTTAGGGTAAGGCTGTGTGCACACGCGGCGGATTAGGTGCGGATTCATCCGCGTGGATTCTGTAAAATCCGCAGGTGAAACCCCAGGTCAAAAGACCTGCGGTTTTACCTGCGGATTGCTCTGCGGTTTTGTCCTGCGGTTTTTCATCTCCTCAATAGAGGAGATGGCAAACCGCAGGAGAATCCGCAGAAAGAATTGACATGTCAATTCTTTCTGCGGATTGAAAACCGCAGATAATCCGCGCGGAAAATTCCGCACGTCTGCACTGCGGTTTTTGATTCCCATAGGGAATCATGGTACTGTACACCGCAGCAGAAACTGCTGCGGGTCCGCAGCAGCCAAGACCGCTGCGGAGCCGCAGCAAAATCCGCAGCGTGTGCACACAGCCTTAGGGTTAGGGCTAGGGTTAGGGCTAGGGTTAGGGCTCAGATTAGGGTTAGGGGTGTGTTGGGGTTAGGGTTGGAGTTATAATTGGGGGTTTCCACTGTTTGGGCACATCAGGGGCTCTCCAAATGCAACATGGCGTCTGATCTCAATTCCAGCCAATTCTGAGTTGAAAAAGTCAAATGGTGCTCCTTCCCTTCCAAGCTCTGCCATGCGCCCAAACAGTGTTTTACCCCCACATGTAGGGTATCAGCCTACTCAGGACAAATTGCAAAACAATTTTTGGGGTCCAATTTCTCCTGTTACCCTTAGGAAAATAAAAAATTGGGGGCAAAAATATCATTTTTGTGGAAAAAAATGATTTTTTTATTTTCACGTCCGAGTGTTATAAACTTCTGTGAAGCACTTGGGGGTTCAAAGTGCTCACCACACATCTAGATAAGTTCCGTGGGGGGTCTAGTGTCCAAAATGGGGTCATTTGTGGGGGGTTTCCACTGTTTAGGTACATTAGGGGCTCTCCAAAGGCAACATGACACCCGCAGACCATTCCATCAAAGTCTGCATTCCAAAACGTCACTACTTCCCTTCCGAGCCCCGACGTGTGCCCATACAGTAGTTTTCTCCCACATATGGGGTATCAGCATACTCAGGACAAATTGGACAACGACTTTTGGGGTCCAATTTCTCCTGGTACCCTTGGGAAAATAAAAAAAATGGTGACTAAAAGATCATGTTTGTGGAAAAAATACGAATTATTTATTTTCACGCCCGGGCATTATAAATGTCTGTGAAGCACTGGGGGGGTCAAAGTGCTCACCACACATCTAGATAAGTTCCTTAGGGGGTCTAGTTTCCAAAATGGTGTCATTTGTGGGGGGTTTCCACTGTTTTGGTACATCAGGGGTTTTCCAAACGCGACATGGTGTCCGATCTCAATTCCAGCCAAAAACGTCAAATGGCGCTGCTTCCCTTCCGAGCTCTGCCATGCGCCCAAATAGTGGTTTACCCCCACATGTGGGGTATCAGCATACTCAGGACAATTTGCACAATAACTTTTAGGGTCCTGTTACCCTTGGGAAAATAAAAATTGGGGTGAAAAGATCATTTTTGTGGAAAAAATATGATTTTTTAATTGTACCGCTGTACGTTATAAACTTCTGTAAAGCCCTTGTGGGTTCAAAGTTCTCACCACATATCTAGATAAGTTCCTTGGGGGTCTAGTTTCCAAAATGGGGTCACTTGTAGGGGGTTTCCACTGTTTAGGTACATCAGGGACTCTCCAAACGTGACATGGCGTCCAATCTGAATTCCAGCCAATTTTGCATTGAAAAAGTCAAACGGCGCTCCTTCCATTCTGAGCTCTGCCATGCACCGAAACAGTGGTTCCCCCCAACATATCAGGTATCTGCGTACTCAGGACAAATTGCACAATAACTTTTGCAGTCCAATTTCTCCTGTTACCCTTGGTAAAATAAAAAAAAATTGAACCTGAAGTATTTTTTTTATGAAAAAAAGTTAGATGTTCATTTTTTTTTTTAAATATTCAAAAAAATTCCTGTGACGCACCTAAAGGGTTAATAAACTTCTTGAATGTGGTTTTGAGCACTTTAAGGGGTGCAGTTTTTAGAATGGTGTCACTTTTGGGTATTTTCTATCATATAGACCCCTCAAAGTGGCTTCAAATGTGATGTGGTCCTAAAAATAAAATGGTGTTGTAAAAATGAGAAATCGCTGGTCAACTTTTAATCCTTATAACTTCCTAACAAAAAAAAATTTTGGTTCCAAAATTGTGCTGATGTAAAGTAAACATGTGGGAAATGTTACTTATCAAGTTTTTTGTGTGCCGTATCTCTGTGATTTAAGGGCATAAAAATTCAAAGTTGGAAAATTGCGAAATTTTCAAAATTTTCGCCAAATTTCCGTTTTTCTCACAAATAAACGCAAGTTATTTGAATGAAATTTTACCACTAACATGAAGTACAATATGTCCCGAGAAAACAATGTCAGAATCACCGGGATCCATGGAAGCGTTCCAGAGTTATGACCTCATAAAGGTACAGTGGTCAGAATTGTAAAAATTGGCCCGGTCATGAACGTGCAAACCACCCTTGGGGGTGAAGGGGTTAAATTTCAGTTTTGTTTTTTTTTTGTAGCTGGCTTTTATGTTAGCCCACATTACAGGGAAAATTCAACTCCTTGGCTGCACTGCAGAGGTGATATGTCTCCTAAGATTCTGTTACATTGCTCCCTCTGGACCCAGATTAAGTGCTGTGTATACAGCGATCAGGAAGGCAGAGATGGTGTGTTACCATCTGTCTTCTCTATGGGGAGTCTGGCTGTGTCTTACAGCCAACTTCTGCATCTTCTGCGTGCTTGCAGCGTTCTGTGTAGTTCACACCACCCTTTGGCATGTTGGTAAAGTGTGTTAGAAAATAATTAACGATTTTGCTTGCTAGAAAAAGTTCATAGTCTACCATTTTTGTTGCGAAACTGTAACTACACTATTGGCCACTAGATGCTGCTATTGGCCAGGTTAATCTTAAAAATGCACATCAGTAACATGGCATGTCTAGGAATTTAGGCAACCCCCATTGTTTGGGCAAACCTCACTTTTCTATTTCAATTTTTCACGTTTTTAAGTGCTTTCTCTGCACATTCCCATGAGTGGGTGAAATCCTAAAGGAGTCCGCCATGCACAGAACAGTTCTGCCTTATAATGGACCTATGCCTTTGTAGTTTGCGGTGACTCTGCGCATGCCCGGGAGTCTGTCAGACACGTTCTTCTGAATCCCACAGATGCTCGTGAACACCGACTTCAGGCATGTGAAGGAAAGACGAAAATTGCAATATACTTTGCTTCTGCAATTTTAAAGGGTGCCTGCCCAATTTGGCCAAAGGGCAATGTATAGCCAAAAAACAAACAAGTAAATGTATTATTTACTGTAATATATTTTTTTAATAAGCATTTTTTTAACCTCCTTCTGTGTTCAGTGTGCAAACATTGGCCCAGCAGACTACAATTACGATGAGACGATCAGCACTCTGCGTTACGCTAACAGAGCGAAAAATATCAAGAATAAAGCCAGGATTAATGAGGATCCCAAAGACGCACTTTTGCGTCAGTTTCAAAAAGAAATTGAAGAGCTTAAAAAGAAACTTGAAGAAGGTAAAAAGTAAACGGATATCTGATAATTTCTCATAAACATGTGGCAAACCGTACTGCACATGGAGTGCTGAGTGTTAAACTTATTGGGGATTCAATCTGCTCATTTAGGAGAGG
The DNA here is from genome assembly GCF_039654945.1 of Dendrobates tinctorius. NCBI lineage: Eukaryota > Metazoa > Chordata > Amphibia > Anura > Dendrobatidae > Dendrobates > Dendrobates tinctorius. The sequence goes on along the minus strand of NW_027361669.1, from coordinate 5,349,966 downwards.
AAATCTCCGGCTCTGATGACACTGGTACAGATGACGATGACGAGGAGGATGGAGAGATTGGGGAAGATGGAGAAAAGAGGAAACGACGAAGAGGTAAGATCTCACATCCATGTGTAACTCTGCTTTTATCACTGTTGCATCCGCTAATATTTCTGTAATGTAACTACAGCCGGCTCTTTACTCACCGGTAGGATCACCTGCTGGAAGGATTGCCCATATATTTTCCTACCAAAGGCTTTCCTTGGAAGCTCTAATGATTTTTTCCACCACTATGAAATAAAAAAATTCCTTGGAATGTTTTAAAAATATTATACTGACCTATGATATACTAGTGATGCCTTGTTACCCCGACTGTCTCTTCCGGCAGGATGGATATGTGATTTCTGCTGACAATCACTGGCCACTTTGGTGATGTTGGTCACCACTCTGTCCAGTAAATGTCAGCAGTGGTCGCATGTCCGTATGACCACAACGGGATGTACAGAAGCGGACTCTGTAAATCCAGATATGGTTCTGCGAACGGGACTGATGCAATTAGTCACTGGCCACAGTAACTGCCAGTAATTGCCTGCAGTGGTCAAATGCCTTTTCCTGTTGCAAGCAGAAGCACGGAGATCAGCAGAATGCAGGATTGGTAGGTGTGTGCCTTTAAAATGTAAAGTTCCCTTTTTTTAAGAAATAGTTCAGCATGGTGTAAGCAAACAAAAAAGTGACAATACATAATATATGCTGGGCTTTTTCTTAAAAAAAAAAAAAAAATAAATATATATATATAGATGCACAGCCCCTTTTTAATTTTCATGTTTCTTCATGATCTGGGGAAGGTGTAACCCCTCACTGTTCGTTCTCTACATATAACAGTACTTGTGGGAACCATCATGGGTCAGGCTCCATTGGTAGTTATTAGTATATGCTAGGTCATTTTGTAACCTCTGTACTGCTTTATTGATAAGTTGGGCACCATGGCTGGTGGCTTGCACACCCAGATGTCACAAAAGATTACCATGGAATTGTATTGGATCTTTACAAAATGCAAAGATCTACATTACATTTAAATTGGACTTGTCACCCAGACAGAAGTAGCCAATTTTTATTCTAACTTTATTCCCGCAGCCCCCCCACCTTTAAGTATTCATGTTTTTTATTTGACAGCCCCCCAGTGATTTTAACAAACCCCATTCACAAACCGTGTAATTATTCTGCTGCCATTTCTAGACGTGCTACAGATATTAAATGTATATAAAAGTAACTACCACAACCAAAATGTATTGCTAATCAATCTTTATTCTAGTATTAGTTACATGATTAAACCCAATAAAAAATACTGTAAATCGTGAGGTTAACAAAACTCGAGGGGGAGTATATGTAATTATTGCTCATACATGGGAATAATGGTCAGATATTAAGGGCTCCATTTATTAAAAATAGACTGTGGATAGTAATATAGTTCAGAACTTTCTCAATGGTGCATAAGTTATTTGAAAAAAAGAAAAAAAAAAAAAGTATCCATGCATTCAATGATACATAAAAAATATTTGCTAAGTGCTTACCTTTATAAAGTCCCATAGAAAAGATGCAAGGAATACAAGTTCTGCAATGGTAGCTTAGTAATAACTTCCTACATATGGATCATATTTTACATCAAATCAAGCATCGAAGGCTCACAGGCAAGGTAGATACAGTATATAACAATTACCTGAGCCACATGTGGCTTGTACTCCCTCATGTATGCTCCCAACTCACGTTTCACTTTTTGAGGATATGACTATGCAATACGAGAAATACGCAACCAATTCTGCAGAGAAATCCACCACAAAACGCTGTTGCAGCTTTTGAAACTAGTTTCAGGCCACATTCACACGTTCACTATTTGGTCAGTTTTTTACCTCAGAATTTGTGCTATGTTCAGTATTTGGTCAGTTTTTTACCTCAGTATTTGTGCCGTGTTCACACGTTCAGTATTTGGTCAGTATTTTACCTCAGTATTTGTGCCGTGTTCACACGTTCAGTATTTGGTCAATTTTTTACCTCAGTATTTGCAATCCAAATCCAGTAGTGGAACAATCGGAGGAAAAGTATAATAGAAACATGTCACCTCTTCTGGATTTATCACCCACTCCTGGTTAGGCCTGTTTCACACTTCCGTTTTTGACCATCAGTCAAAATCCGCCAGTTTTTGAAAAAAAAACGGATCCGCCATTTTTTTTGGCGGATCCGTTTTTTTCCCCATTGAGTTGCAGTACCGGCGGATCTTGACAGATGGCCATCCGTTGGATCCGTTTTTTTGCGGATCCGCCAAAATGTTTGCGTCCGCTGGCATGCCTAGACGGACCCTGCAACGTTTTTTTTTTTTTTTTTGCTGTAGGATCCGCATTTTACAGTCCGCATGGCAACATAGGACCCAACAAAACTTAAATACTCTATAATTAATAATTGAGACATCCAGACATAAGTGGAGAAAAGTGGCCATGTAAACTTTATTAAGGGTTACTGAAATCCATGGGAAAAACCAAAATCCACCAAATAATTAATTCTTTAATAAATAATTCCATAAATAATTCCTTTATTAATCCGATAGCCAAAATTCGCTCATTGAAAAGAGCAATCTTACCCAACTCTAATAAAGTTTTCATGACGGAAAAAGAGAGAAATACATAAAATTGGGGAGGGCGGGCGGGCATCTTCTTAACTTCAAAGTTGAAAAGTGATGAAATCACCTCAGGTTCTAGTATATATAGTCCTTTACTCCCGCCGAAAAGGCAGACCAATCAAAGTCCGTTACCGGGTCAATTCACACAACTCGATTTCTTATTGGTTAATAACCAGCCAATTAATAAAACAATTCCTCAGAACCTGAAAGAAGAAACTTAGAGACAGCATTAAACCTTAAACTACCCAACCCAAATAAAAACAGGTCCATGATGCCATGTAACCATCGGACAAGGGTCCACTGCTTTGACATGGCAACATAGGACCCAACAAAACTTAAATACTCTATAATTAATAATTGAGACATCCAGACATAAGTGGAGAAAAGTGGCCATGTAAACTTTATTAAGGGTTACTGAAATCCATGGGAAAAAACAAAATCCACCAAATAATTAATTCTTTAATAAATAATTCCATAAATAATTCCTTTATTAATCCGATAACCAAAATTCGCTCATTGAAAAGAGCAATCTTACCCAAACGGGCAGACATCACGAATGGCTGACCACCCCCAAAACAACCAGCCACTGCTCCACAACCGTCTGGAGGCCCAAATTAAAGATATCGAGGCCTATGTCCCCCAGATGAACACCATCTGGACGATACAGGCCCGGCAAAAAGCCTTCCAAATCCAAATGGCGAAAAGAGAAAAAACCTAGACTAGACATGAATCTTTCCATCCTCCTGTTAATCCTCTTCCTGATACCGTTCACAAAACCTAACGGGCCACCATTCCAGATCAAACGGGGAACGACTTCGGAAAAAACCAGAAAAGTCCCGGGAAACATAGAACGGAGTAAATTCATATCCCTCTGCATTAACCAAAACAAATCCCAAGTCCGGATCTTACCCAAATCGTTCCCCGAGAGATGAACAATCAACAGATCGGGAAGAGGACAGGAGGATGAGAGCTCTCTAATAAGCTGGCACAGATCCCCCCAGCGCAAGCCACGAACGCCATGCCAAAAAATACGGACGGTAGCCGGATCGAAAGACAAATTGTTTGTATAAGGCCAAAAACTTGCTCTACGATGAGCCCAATGAACGTAAGAATGTCCTACTATCCATATAGTCCTTGGACTTATAACAAAAGAACAAAAATTAAACCGTGAATGCCAGGTCAGGACAAATATACAATTCCTCTCTATTAGATTCCCACCTTCCCAGACGTTTAATCCTGTCTTCTGACAGCCCAAGACGGGCCGCTTCAGTTGCGGCCCCGATCCTAAAAGAATGTGGGGTAATTCTTAAGTGTCCCAGACCCCAAAATAGCAAACATTTCTTAAGTAAAACACCAAATTGGAATTTCGTGACCGGCTCCAAAGAGCCGTGCAAAAATAATGGGCCATTGACTTTAGGGCGGAAAGAAAACCAACGTACCAAGTTTGCCTTAGGGCAAAGCGGAGAATCTGGAACGGCCCCAAGCCGAATCAACACGCCTTTACCCAGTTGATCTGTTTTGGAACGACGGAGCCGAATAATGACCGACGAAAAATAAACGTTAACGTCAGAGACCCGTAAACCTGACGGCGAAACCTTGTTCAAGGCGACCAGCTCGCAAACCCGAAACGCGCCAAAAAATGCAAAAACAAAGCACGTCCGGAATAAGCAAGTTTCGAATGAATCGAAACAGACCTTGGGCAAAGTGTCCCATAATCGCATCAGCAGCTCCACTGATATAGGCCGTCTACAGTCCGGACGAAAATTCGCTTTCCTTAAACCCTTTAGAAATTGGCGCACCGGAAAAAGCCCATGTAAAGACGTCCGACCGTAAAGTTGCATGAAAAAGGAGATCCCAGCCAAAATCCGATGGAGACCGGAAGAACGGACACCAGAATTTACCTTTTCTTGCAAGAAGGCTAGGGTTAAACTAGCGTCGTAGGACAAACAATGACAATTATGTACTGAACGGAACATCTTCCAATCAGACCAAGATGCTGAATAAGAACACCAAGTCGAAGGAGCCAGAGAATTAAGTATCAGTGACTGGATGATATCCCCATCACACCCCACAAGGATTGCGGGCAAGGGACACTTTCTCGCTCCATCCTTGGATGTTGACACAAAGTCTTCCAAACGCTGTCGTGAGACAAAACCACCAAAAAATTTACCTTGCTCCTGATGCAAAGAAGCCTTTATCCAAATGTTATGCAAAAGACAGGTCAAAACCAACTCCCTCAAAACCCTAGGCATGAAACTGCATTTAGTAGCCAAAGTGTTAATCGCAAAGACCGAACCAACCAACTCAAGCCTAACCCGGACACGTTTATTAGCTAAACATTCACCCCACCGCGTCAACAATACCAATACTGCGAACACTTCCAGGAGAGCAGAGCCAGAAACAATTCCAGAAGACACCCATTCCGACGGCCACGACCATGAATCCCACGTGGAACAAAAACAGCTCCCAAAACCAGAGGAAGGAAAAGAACGAATAAAAACCGACAATGCGTCGGAGTCCACAAAATCCTCTTGCATTACACTAATCCCATTAAAGGACACCAGGAATTTCCTCCAAACACCAAGATCCGAACGAAGCTCCGCTGTTAACCGAATATGATCGCCTGCACCATGAACACCTTTAATACTGTCATACAGACGACGGGAAAATGCTCTAGCCATTGGCAAGATCCTCAGGGCAAAATTCAAAGATCCCAAAAGAGATTGGAATTCTCTCAAAGTAGCTTTTTTCTTAAGCAGCAAAGAATCAATCAGGGAAACCAGTTTTTGAACTTTGTCCTGAGGAAGCCTCAATTCCATCGCGGAAGAATCTAAAATCACACCTAAGAATTCCAGACACGTACAAGGACCAACTGTTTTCTCAGGCGCCAGAGGAACACCAAAAAACTCCATTAAACGCTGAAAAGTATCCAGCAGTTTAAAGCAATCTCCCGAAATCTCCGTACCGAAAAACAAAAAATCATCCAAATAATGTAAAATAAACCCGCAATTCGCTTCCTCAAAAGTCGCCCATTCCAAAAAACGTCGAAAAAGATTCAAAGTAAAAACAAGAGAGCGAGAAACCCATCGGGAGACCTTTATCAAAATAAAACAAATTGTCGAACGAAAAACCCAACAAATTAAAACCCTCTGGACTGACCGGGAGAAGACGAAAAGCCGACTTGATGTCCGCCTTAGCCAAAAGAGTGAAACGGCCAAACCGACGCAGCGCGTCCACTGCTACATCAAACGGCGTGTATGAAACCGGAAACTCCGACGGATCGACTTGATCATTCAATGACGATCCTTTTGGATAAGAAAGATGATGAATCACTCTTACCGCATGCGAATCCCTCTTGGGTACGGCACCCAAAGGGGATACCCGAAAACCTGAAAACGGAGGCTCTAAAAACGGACCCGCGATCCAATCCAAAGACAACTCCTTTTCAATATGAGCCCGAACCTCAGAGGAAAACGAACGCACTGAAGACAAATTACCTGAGACCGTACAACCAATACCAGAAAAACCAGGTACAAAAAAAACAAACAAAAAACCTTTACTGATTAACTCGGCCTTCTTGTGGTCGGGGTAACGGTCCAACCACGGGACCATATTTAGTACCTTCACAGGTGTCCGAGCTCTTGAAAATTGAGTCCCTCCCTCCACCTTGTGGCTGCTGAGACAGCTGATTTGCCTTCTTAAAACATTTTGCTGCGGGGTGACTGACGCCGCAAAAGGAGCACTCGTGGCGAAACCGACAGTTTGCCTGCCACTTACACATAGTCATTAAAGGCAAAGCAGAAACCCTTTTTCAAAGGCAAGCTGCTTTGCTGTTTAGGTCCTGAGGACCTCTGAGGCAGCATAAGGTTGAGCCAAAGGCCCACATCCTTAGTACCCCACGCCAGCGAGGGGTGCACGGCCATTTTCTGACGAAACGCTTCATCATAATGAAGCCATGCGACCCCTCCAAAGCTTTTGTAAGCCTCCAAGATAGAGTCTGAGTGCTGAAACAGCCCACTGCATAGCGAGGGATGTTTTTCCCCTAAAACAGCGGCAAAAATATTGAAGGCCTGAAGCCACATATGAAAAGATTTAAAAGATTTCTTCTTCTCATCGCCGTCTGCTTCTTTCCTCTCAAGCTGAGAGCCATAATCCTTCCCACCAGGCAGCAATGAGAAAATGTCAACATACTCCTTATTCCATATTTTATCTTTGACTGTCTGACTGAGATGGAAGCCCAAAGGGGAGACATCGCAGGTCATAGCCTCGCGGTAAAGGGATTCATCCACCCCCACAGCTCCGACAGCTGAGGGTAACATCTGAGAATTAACCCCCATTGAACTTCTAACTTCCGCCACAACCCTGTTAACTAAGTCCTGAACAAAATCAGGAGAAGCCCTATCTGCATTAAGAGAAGAAAAAGCGTCAATCTCACCACCAGTAGCAGGTCGTTCCATGTTCGGTTCCTGTGAAGTCGAAGAGGTCCGGCACCTAGGTGGAGGCTGAACCTCAGCCTGAAGATCATGAGGCATCCACACCGCAGCCAGATCCGGGGCTTCTGATCCTCTGGCAGCCCCAGTCTGCCCTTGGCTAGAATGAGCTCGGGCGTAGCGACAAACAACTCCAACATCTCCTCTTCCCGCGGGTACTTGCAGAACCTGGGCTTGTGCTTCAGCCTGTGGCAGAACACACTCATCTCTTCTCTCAATAAGCCTCTCCTGAGGTTGCAATTCCCTGGCCGAACACAAGATGGCGCCAGAGTCACGTGATGGAGAACGAGATCCTCTCCTCCTGTCATTTCTGCTTCTAGATGGGGCCCTGGCCCGCTGAGCCTCCACAGGGGACCTCCTCACTGCAGCACGGTGTCTGCGAGGGGTAGGGGGCGGTGGGGAATAAGCTTCTCTTGGCCTCCGCAACCTGGATCCACTCCTGCTTTCACCACTCTCCATGGCTTCAGCTGCAGGAACAATCACATCGGGGGCATTCTCCACAGAAGCCCCCGCAGCTGCTGAGGTATTTGATAACACAGGCTGAGATAAGCAGTCACGTAACCATGACTCCCCTCCTTCTTCCCTCACACGCGATAACAGCTGTGCTAGCAGAGCGTCCATCTTCTTAACTTCAAAGTTGAAAAGTGATGAAATCACCTCAGGTTCTAGTATATATAGTCCATTACTCCCGCCGAAAAGGCAGACCAATCAAAGCCTGTTACCGGGTCAATTCACACAACTCGATTTCTTATTGGTTAATAACCAGCCAATTAATAAAACAATTCCTCAGAACCTGAAAGAAGAAACTTAGAGACAGCATTAAACCTTAAACTACCCAACCCAAATAAAAACAGGTCCATGATGCCATGTAACCATCGGACAAGGGTCCACTGCTTTGACATTCTCTCTCTCTCTCTCTCTCTCTCTCTCTCTCTTTCTTTCTCTCTCTCTCTCTCTCTCTCTCTCTCTCTCTCTCTCTCTCTCTCTTTTTCTCTCTCTCTCTCTCTCTCTCTCTTTTTCTTTCTCTTTCTCTTTCTTTTAAAATTCTGCATTCAACAGATCCGTCATAAAAAAAAACAAAACGCTCCGGTGGCATCAGTTACAAACGGATCCGCTTTCCGCCATTTTGGCGGATTTTAGCTGACACGAAAAAACGGAAGTGTGAAAGAGACCTTAAGGCTTACAAATACTGAGGTAAAAAACTGACCAGATACGGATAGTGTGAACAGAGCATCACAGTATGTTATTGTTCTTGGGAAATGTTCCCACATTCAGGTTTAGTACGGACAAATCTTACATGTATGATACTTTTGATGATTCTTAATTTTCTGTTGCGGAGACGACAATCTGCAGATATTTTTTTTTTTTTTACAATGCGTACTGTAAGGCAGCGTTTGTTACTCAGGTTGAGGATACTCGCTTGGCTGCAGAAAAACAGGTCTGGCACAGGCTTTTCAACATAAACATAGTCCATACGGTTTATTGTACAGCATAAACCATAGCAGCATGCAACAGTCTTACAGCAGACAACAAGGAATCTTCATAGTGGAGCTCTGCTCCCCTTAGCCTGTGGTCACACAGGCTGTGCTTTATCCAGCCATCAGGCTATACAGTCTCTTAGTTACTCTCCCCGTGGCCGGGTCACCTTTTAGCTGCTTCACACTTCAGACGTTCATTCCCTCTCCTGAGTACTGTCAGACACATGCAGCCATTATACACAGCCTCCACACGTGCTCTTCAGGAAGGCAGCCACATCTTCCAGCAGTCGGCCTGCCAAGACCTTCCATACTGACCAATCAGGTCCAGACATTCTCTCTTGTGACCTACCCTGGTCACCTTATATGGTCCGTAGCCACGCCCACCGGTGGCTCACATGGCTATGACCTCATCGCAGGTCCTATTTCACACAGACACACGCAGGCTTTATCCTGGGCATTCAGACCCACGCCCCTGGTCCTATCCATCTCACCAAATCACCTGAAAGCCGCTCCATATAAAACAAAAAACCTCATTAGCAGTAGATCTGCTAATCACAACAAGATTCGGCTTCCATCACAGGGCACCCACCCCTGTGATACATATCGGCCATTTATAACCCTGTCAGTCATCATTTCCCCTATTACCATGAAAGAACGCCTGCATGCATGTCCCATACAGCGCCCCCTAGCTGTCACAGGGATCACTGCATCACAATACAAATAGTTACTATACCACATTGGCATGCATTGAATGTAGATAGGGTTTGACATGAATTCTCGAAATGTATACGTGGCATTAATAGCCGGTCCTTAAGGTTAAATTCCCATGATGAGCTTTTAACGCTGGGTATTTTGGCTGCACAAAAGAAAATGCAGGCTTTTTTTTTTTTCCACAGTGTAAGCTGACCTCTGGTGCGTGTTTGAGATCAGCAACATGGCAGCTTATCTTGCAGGTGCGCTGAGTTTTATGTGCGAATCTTCCTCATAGATTTGCATTAGATGCAGAAAATCTGCAGGTAAAGATGCATGTGTAAAGAAGTGTATCAGATTGTCATAACCTCCTAGTCAATGTTGAGTGTGTGAATCCTCAGAGTTGGGCCTAATTTGGGGATTATTGGGTCATAGAATTCTTCTCCATGTAAAGATTCTTTCTCTGTAATGGCGCTGATAAATCCTCCCTGATAATGCAACATCTGCGCAGGTTTCCATAGAATATGGATTGTATGACAATGTTTAATCTTCTCTTAGTTGTAATGGTTTATATAAAAATAATGGGTTGTCTTATGAAGGAGAAATGGACATAATTAAGGGAGATTTGGAGATGTGTTCTGGCGGGCCCATGTAATGCGACATTGCCTCTGCAGTGGATAGCATTTGAAGGTGAACAATGAATCGCGTCATGTTAATAACATGAACTGCTTTATAAAACCATTTGTTTTGGAATGTTGTCTGATGACAGTATTCTCTTCTCTCACATCAAAGGGGTTGACTAATCTTCTATAGCACACACCTCGGCTGCCTCCTGCCTTGCTTGTTGGGGTTTGGTGCGCTCCTGCTTGATTGACTTTTTGCGCTGCTGACTCTAATTGTTCACGCTCCAATTACGCAAACAGAGGCAACTTTGTCTCCACTGCATCAGAGGAGCAAAGTGGCACTGAATTTAGCTGCCTCCAGGTATCTAGCCAGCCTCTGAGCAGCTTTTACAAGCACTATAGCAGAGAGCTTGTAAGTACTGCCCCCTTTGTGCCTCCAAGAGGATCTAATGACGAGCTGACTATTCCAGAATACATATTTTTCTGCCTTATGCTCAGTTTGGCTCGATCCAGTAAATTTTATTCTAAATTTCAACAGTTTAAAAAGGATCTATAACCATAGCATGTGCACTGTGCAAGTGACTCACTGCTGATGCACTGAAAACAGTCCTCAATTGTCATGTCATGTAGTTATGAGATTCCATTGACCATGCACCCTGGGTGGCAGTAGAAGGTTGCGTTTTTTCTACCTGTAATGTAAACCCCTTATTTTTGCTACTTTTGGGTAATTGCTAGTGATGAGCGAACATGCTTGTGTGCTATCCAAGTGACTTCGGCGTGCTCGGATAATATGTTTGTGTATCCGTGCCTGCGTGTCTGGCTGCTGTCAAACTGGGAATCAAACTTATTATCCGAGCTCGCCGAAGTCAGTCGGTTAGCACACAAGCATGTTTGCTTATTACTAGTGATGAGAAAACGTGCTCTGATAAGGTGTCATCTTGGGTGGGTGGGCTGGGCTCGGATAATACAGTGCCGGCAAAAAAAATCTTTACACTTGCGCAGCAAAAAAAAACTTTACATATAAAATCCACATCATAATTTCACTTTTTAAAAGTGTATACAATGGGGGAGATAATAAAAAACTGTCTAATATTAAAGCTGGCTTTGTTGCAAATATCAACCAATCAACGCTCAGTTTTCACTTCTCTGGTAAAGCGAAAGCTGTACTCTGATTGGTTGTTATGTGCAGCTCAGCCAGTTTTGCTATTAGGCAGTCTTTTATCATCTCCCTCAGTTTTTTATTATCTCCCACAATGGGTCGAAAGAAGCTTAAAATGGAAGAGAAATCTCGTGCCTTGACTCTGCTCAAGAAGGGGGATTCGGTGATTGCTGTAGCTAGAGATCTGGGAGTGTCAAGAGAAGCAATTTATCAACTGAAGCGGTCAGCGGCATCATTGCCTCCTGGGATGGTACCGCAGAGGAAGTCAGGCGCACCTAAGAAGACTTCACCAAGGACTGATAAGCTTCTGAGGCGTGAAGTGATGTCACATCCTTCTCTAACTGCTGTTGAACTAAAAAACAAGTACCCTATGCTCCTCCAGAACATCGCAACTAGGACAATTCCTCACCGCCTACAGAAAGACCTGGGTCTACCAAGTTGCCGTGCCGCAAAGAAGCCCCTGCTCACAGCAGCAATGAAGAAGAAAAGGCTTGCCTTGTGTAAGAAATATCAAGATTGGACATCTGAAGAGTGGAAGAAAGTGATGTTTAGTGATGAGAGCACTTTCATGCTGGTCAGGGGAGGCTCAAAGGTTGTGCGTCGTCCGAGTACCGTGTCACGGTATGACCCAAAATGTACAGTTAAGACTGTTAAACACCCTGACAGTGTGATGGTGTGGGGTGCAATCAGTGGAAGCATGGGCAGGTTTGTACTTCCTTCCCAAGAATGTAACTATGAAAGCAAGCAATTATATTACTGTTTTGGAAGAACACATGCTTACTTTTTGGGTCATACATCAGTGTGATTACTTTATGCATGATAGAGCCCCTGTCCACAAAGCCAAGGCCGTGAGAAAGTTTTTCAGTGACCAGAACATTAACATTTTAGAGTGGCCAGGTAATTCCCCTGACCTTAACCCCATAGAAAATGCCTGGAATGTAATGAAAAACAAGGTTCAAGAGACACGGCCAAGCAACATCAGCAATCTAAAGGAGGTGCTGAAGACACTGTGGGTAAACATGGACTCCACATACTTAGCCAGCCTTGCTGAATCCATGCCTAAACGACTGCAGATGGTGATAAAATGTAAGGGTGACATGACAAAATACTAATTTATAATAAACTATCCACAATAAAACACTTGAATCCACTTGAATATTAAGATTTTGTGGTTTCATTGAACTTGTAAAGATTTTTTTTTTGCCGGCACTGTATGTTGGAGTCCCAGCGGCTGCATGTGTTGCAGCAGTTAGACAGCCACAGCCCATGCTGAGATTGCCTAACAAACAGGTAGACACTCAGACGTAGTAGATAGAGATGAGCGAACTTATTCAGAAACCGGTCGCTGAATTTATGTTTGGCGATCGTTTTCCGAACATATTCACTCATACAAGTAGAGATGAGCGGGTATGTTGGAAACCGATCGCCAAACGTAAATTCGGCACAATATATGGCACATTCGGATTCGGTGACTGTTTTCCAAATAAGTTCGCTTATCTCTAGTAGTAGACTGTGTCTGAGTGTTCGCCTCCTGTAGGCTTACACTCCTGAAAATGGTGCACGTCAGCGCGCACGTTCGCTCTGCTATGACCATAACAGTCTATTGTTCATCGGTGCATGCATCCAAGCCCCATTTTCTGGGGGGGAGGGGGTTGTGTTCGGACATATGCCCTGATGGGACCCAAGAACGCTATGTAAAAGCACCCCAACCGGGAGAAGGGGTTTAAATACTGAGGAAACAGCACCAACACTTTAAAAAGGGAAACCGCCCACCTGATTGGGAACAGATTAACATTGTAAAAAGACTAATATTTGGTCTAAAATTCAAAACCTATAGTTATACATTAAAAAATGACGGGAAGGAAAAAAATCCTGTTTAAAGTCGATATTTACAAATCACAGATAAAAATATGAATTAGAGCAAATAATAACCTTTGACTTAATAGAAACAATAGGTAGAATCAGATCTGGTACTGTGTGCCGGTGGTATCAGTCATCAGTGGATTACACTAGTCACATGGCTATGGACTTCACTATTGTCCAGTAGTTGGTTATTGTCTCTGTGAAATAGTACTCTGTAATTATTTGCTCTGTTTTATAACTTTATTGTGATTTGTAAATATTGACTGTGAATGTGATTTGTTTTCCTTCCTGTCATGTTTTATGTCTTAACTACATGTTTTGCTTTTTATACCAATATTAGTAATTTTTTTTTTTAAGTGTTGGTGCAGTTTCCTCAGCATTTATCCGCTCTCCCTATTATATTGATTGTGCTATGTCGTTTGTTTTTGAAAAGGGCTCAGTGCGAGCACGAAACGCATAAAACGAAAAACTTCTAAATTACTTTTCCATTCTAGAATTCCATCCCTTCTCTAAGCAGCGCGGTCTACTCTGAAACATCGGTCTTCTTTTTCTACTACCCTAACAGAGGCGTTCTGTCCCGTTGCTATATCCGGGCTGACAGTCTCCTCCTCACTGGTGCATGTCTTGCTGCAGATGGGAATGCAGTGTAAAATGGTAAATGGCCAGGGGGATGTGGCTAGAACCAGGAAGAATAATGGGGCGCTATGACTTGCTAAGGGAGCACTTTGGCCGTAACTGATGTGGAGCATTGTAGAACCAAAAGAATTTGCACACATACAGACCACATTGACATGCGGCTGTTTTGACATTGAGGTTGATTTTAAGTGAGGCACAGACATCACCGTGACTTGGGTGGTGCAACAGCAGAAGTTTAGGATGAGTGAATTCTGGGTATATGTGCTTAAGATGATATCACAATGTTAGAACGAATGGACACAAAGTATACAGGTTTATGTGCAGACAGCATACACACACCAACAAAAAAGGTATGGAAATCACAGGGTACGTAGACATGTTAATGATATCCAATAGTGATGAGCAAGCGTGCTCGGATATCGTGCTATCTGAGCATGCTCAAATGTTTTCTGAGTATCTTGGGTGTGCTCAAATAATATGTTCGAGTCCCCGTGGCTGAATGATTCGTGGCTCTTAGCCGCAACACTTGCAGGAATTGCCTGTTTGTTAGGCAATCCCTGCGTTTGTTGCGGCTGTCTAACAGCTGTGAATCATGCATCCGTGGGGACTTGAACATATTATTTTAACTCGCCCGAGATGCTCGGATAACACGATATCCGTGCACACTTGCTCATCACTAACATCCAACTGAGGAAAAAAATGGAAACAAAATTTTCAAAACATCTTGATGTTTTTTTCAGTATTGAGCATGAGCGCCACGCAGAGAAATACACACACTTGCATGCCAGCAATGAAGTTATTATTGGTTGTCTCAGTAATGTTGCATTGCGGCAAATCATCAAGATCCTCTGCTGGCAGCTCCCTTTGCAATTGTTAACCAATGATGTCCCAGATTTGCTCAGCGGGAGACAAGTCTGGAGACCTTGCAAGCCATGGTTGCTCATTTGTGCCACGCAGACTGCTCACAGTAGCACAAGCACAGCGGATCTTGATGATTTGCTTGCCCATGTGCAAAGTGTGCATTTGTGTGCATGACACTCGTCCTCGATCATGAATAAATCGAGATGTTTTGAAAATGTTTCCATATCATTAGCATGTCTGTGGATCCTGTGATTTTCAGAATCCCATGACTTTTTCTTCTTCATGTTGCGTTTTCAATTTTGCGGAGTTTATACAGTTGAAAACTAGCTTCTTCCATTTTCTCGCTTTAGGTTTCTTATTTCTGCATTTTCTGTCTTCATGACTTCTTCTGGGGCCATTTCTTTTGTTTTTTTCCAGGCAGTAGCAGCAGTAGCAGCTCAGACTCCACAGTGATAGAGAGACCAGTGGATAAGTACTTCCCTAGTGAGTGGCAGCTTGTTGCTTTACTTTGCCCCGTGCATCCCATTGAGTTGCTGCACTGCTGCCCGCATCTGAAGCAATACCTAGGATTGGAAACCCTAATGCATGCCGTCATCTTGCAACCACTTTGTTTCACATCCAAAGTTCTTAATGCTACGCTGCTAAATTAATTGCTCCTTTTTCCTAACAAATACCTTGCCTCGGCTGTATGTGGATTTCCCTATAAAGCTTTTGAGCTCAATAATACTATGTTTCTGAATTCTAATATGTACATAGAAAGTTGCTTACATTTACATATGTTAAATTACGACTTGTATAATGATCCAGCACTCCCTAAAGCCAGGTGTGAACACCCAGTTTTTTTCCCCTTGCAAATTTGCATGTGTAAACTGCGGATTTTGTGTTTTTTTTTTTTTGCTACTAATACACTCCAGATTTCACTCCCTCTATTGAAAAAGAAATAAATCTGAATCCGAAGTGGTTTTAAAAATGTGCACCCCAGGTCCATTTTCGTCCAGAAAAGCTTTTGCAACATGTGAGTGAGATTTCATCCCTATGTCTTGTACTTTACATGCAGCCATGCAAAATAATTCCGAGACAGTCTGGTTATGCTATAGCTATAGCCAGGTTACCCAGTTGTGTCCACCAACAAGAAAGTCTTACTTGGCTGAATTATAAGAATGGATAGATGAATGCCAGCTGACTAAAACTGAACCCAAAAAGAAATAAGCTTTTTGTTGGCGGTCAGTGCCTTACAGCAAAATGGCAACCAGCAGATTGAACCCTTTTATGCTGGGAAACCCCCTTGAATGCTCAGACCATAGTGTAGTTCTTGATGGACCAACCAAGTTTCAGCCATTATTAATGATCTTGTTCTGTTCTCTTATACTGATGACTTCTGCTTTATCTGATGATTGGGTCTGACACCCAACACCTTGACTGATTACATTTTAGCACCCATGGCGGCTGGATGTACCGTAAGCGATGAATGGATCTAAACAGCACAGCTAAACATGCAATTTTCGGCAGTGGCTGCTACACCTCCTCTCCTCTTCAAGGGCACGCATGTTGCAGTCCTCGGGGTGTCAGTGCCGATTAAAGTAGTGACCCAATTTTGGAAATCAAGAGTAAAAGATCTTCTCTGTGTAGGCAAAAAAATTGCTGTAGGGAAATAAAAAAATGAACGTCACGAGAATTAACACAATTTTGCAAACTGTACCCCTCAAGGTATTTATTAAGAGGTGTACCATTTCGGTGCCCATTTTATTTTTCCTGCTGATATGTGGCTTTCTTATAGAAAAAGTGTCTACTCCTTCTCTCTGTAAATTTGTAGAATCTCTTAAAGTGTGTGTGTGTGTGTGTGTGTGTGTGTGTGTGTGTGTGTGTGTGTGTGTATAAATATAATTAGGAATTTCAGATATTTAACTTCTAGATAATTGCCGAACATTGAAGACAAACATTGTATTTTTCGGATTATAAGACGCTCCGGATTACAAGTTGCACCCCAAACTTTGAGGAGAAAAATAGGATTTTTTTTTTTTTTTTTTTAATAAAATGGTGGTGCTTCTTATAATCCATGCGTCTTATTGCTTTCCGGGGGTGATGGCTGTGGGTCACTGCTGGAGGAGGCAGGAGTGGGGTGATGCTGCTGGCCGCAGGTTGGGATGAGGGGGTGTTCCGATGTGCATTGCGCCACTGCGGGTGTCCGGCGGTGCTGTTGGGGTCTCTGGCGGTGCTGCTTGGGTCTCCGATGCTGTGGGGGGGCTCTGCTGACGTTTTGTGAATGGGGGCCATTTCGTGGTAACTTGCGTCACATTCACAAGCCAAAAACTGAGTTAATAATGGACTGTTCTTTGAAGGCATGCACAAAAATGAGTGAATGTATATCGTACATTAAACTATTCTCAATAGATTTCAACAGTTTGGTTTTTCAACAATACAAGTTAAATACAAAATACAGTGTTATTACTTGGTAACTTGCGTTACACAAAAAGGAAAGGCAATTGTCCATATCATGAGACTGCCAAATTTTCTGTTCTGGTAAACAGGGGAGAAGCACTATTCTTATTGTATTAAAACACCATAGTCCAAACAACTTTAACAAATTTATTTTAACCTCTCAAGTTAAATGCAACAGATTTTAGTACAAGAAATGTAGGTAACTTGCGTTTCAACACAATATAGTAACTTACGTTACAAAACAAAGAATGTGTTCAACTTTGTCAGGGTTCATATTTGAAAACATGTAAATCAACAGCCGCGGAGACACCATCACATGTTTCTCAACGCAAGCAATGACTAGCTAGGTCTTTCATGGGGAAGGAACAACCACGGGAAGGGCAGTCTCTAATGAAGGAAACCACCTATGCCAAAACATGGTATCCATCCATAGTAACAGCTGTATGCGGATGGATACCATGTTTTGGCATAGGTGGTTTCCTTCATTGGAGACTGCCCTTCCCGTGGTTGTTCCTTCCCGGTGAAAGACCTGGCTAGTCATTGCTTGCGTTGAGAAACATGTGATGGTGTCTTCGCGGCTGTTGATTTACATGTTTTTGCATATTTCCCATAAGGGATGGGGGCATTGCTCTAGAATCACTGCGTTGAGAAACATGTGATGGTTTCTCCGCAGTGTCGGATGTTGATCTCCATGACGTCACTCATCCTCATTTTCGCAGGGTTCATATTTGAGACGGCAAACTGACTTTATTTAGACAAAACATAGGCTGGTTGGGTCCCGGGGGGGTTAATGCACGCTTGCGAGGTCTGGTAGAGACCCGGGGGGGGGGGGGGGTTAGTGCACGCTTGTGGGGTCCCGGGGAGGTTAGTGCATGCTTGTGGGGTATGGGTGGGCTCCCGGGGGGTTAATGCATGCTTGTGAGGTATGGGTGGGCTCCTCATGCTTGTGGGGTCTGGTTGGGCTCCCGGGGGGATTAATGCACGCTTGTGGGTTTTGATTGGGCTCCCGGGGGAATTGATGCACGCTTGTGGGGTCTGGTTGGGCTCCTCACTGTGGGAGTGGATTAGTGCACATTTTTGTGGGGTTTGGTTGGGCTCCTGTGGGGATGGTTAGTGCACTCTTGCGGGGTCTGGTTGGGCACATTTGCGGCGTCTGGTTAGCCCCCGGGGGAATTAATGCATGCTTTTGGGGTCTAGTTGGGCCCCAGGGGGGGGTAATGCACGCTTGCGGGGTCTGAATGGGCCCTGCATTAACCCTCCCCAGGAGCCAGCCAGACATCACAAGCGTGCATTTACCCCCCCCCCAGGAGCCCACTAGACCCCACAAGCGTGCATTAACCTCCCCCTTTCCGTGAGCCCAACCGGACCCCCACAAGCATGAAATTAACCCCCCTCTCCTTGAGCCTAACCGGACCCCACAAGCATGCATTAACCCCCCTCTCCTTGAGCCTAACCAGACCCCACAAGCATGCATTAACCCCCATGTTTGTGTGGTCTGGTTGGGCTCCCGGGTGGCAGGGTTAATGCCAGCTTGTGGGGTCTGGTTGGGTTTCTGGGGGAGGGGAGATTAAGGGTATGTGCACACGTTGCGGATTTTTCCACGCAGATTTGGCTAAATCTGAAGGTAAAATGACCTGCATTTTACCTGCGGATTTAGTGCAGATTTACTGTGGATTTTCATCTCCATCTTTTCAGCTGGCATTAATGGCATTGTGACTCTGAAAATACAAAGAATGACCTTTATAATATAAAGTAAAATGATCAAAATTATGATAGTATTTAATTATTTCAAAAGGCTGACTGTAAGTGTTGTCCAAAAATTGAAAGGCAGGTAACTTACATTGAAAAGCTGAAGTAACTTGCGTTACAAAGCTAATGGTAACTTACGTTACAATAAGTTTATTTCATACAGAAACTGTGAAACTTTTAGCAGCAACATGAAACTTGGTGAATAGTAAATACATTATGCATTATAAGAACCCTGCAAGTTACAACTTAATTTATGCTTAGTTCTCAATCCTACAAAATCTTTTTATCTTTTTGGTAACTTACGTTACTGAGAAAATGTCTACAATGGATATGTACAAAATTAAACAAAGATATTATAGTATTTTGGTTTCCTAACAGTACTTCTTTTATATTTACTGAACTTAAGTTATTCATGTTGCTAGTTAATAGTAATCCACTTACCAATATATAGCCTGTTACTGTGTGATTCCAGTAAGAACAGTAGGTGTTCACATGCAACCCTCTGCCATCTTGGAAATATATGGAATTTGAAATAAACAGTGTTGCCATGTGTAATGAAGTACCAACTTACAAAAAATTAACTGTTTCCAAAATATTTGAAAATTTAGAAAATATTCCTTCTCAGCATGGAACTACCCAAGGCTGCATCCCCGCAGGTCTGTGATTTCCTGTTCGGTGGACTCCGGGAAAATGGCCACAAGGGGGCAGCACATGCGCAGATGGAGATCTCTGCATCAAGATCTCTGGAGATGAGATTTCAGTGTTAAGGTATATGTGTATTATAAGACGCACCCCCATTTCCCCCCCAAGTTTGGGAGAAAAAAAGTGTGTCTCATAATCCGTAAAATATGGTAGGTTTTTGTTATGTAATTTGAGAGCAGCATGATGTCAGGAAAGAGAGCCTGATTCCATGGATGTCACTTAATGGGCTGTGTTTTGCTGTTCAGTGCACAGGCTTGCAAAGCCCCGTAGCCATTAGGATCTCAGTCAACAAGTGCAGGAACTGGTAAAAGTCAAGGTTTTTTCCAAGAAGAATGTTTCAGGCATGAGCTATTGAGTGGCGGAAGTTGAGGAGTGGGGAGGTGTAACCACAGGAGTTTGAGGCGATGTTTCCATGCAGGCTGGGAGGTCACTCATAGATTGGACAACAACCCCTTGACTCACAGCAAGTTGCATAACCAGTCCTAATAACTGCCGATGGATACGGTACGGAGGACTTATGTTGATACCTTAGGCTTCTTTCACACATCCGACTTTGTGTCTCCGGCGCCGTGCGGCGAAAAGCCGTAGGGGCGGATCCGGGATGTGCCGGAGACACCGGATGCCTGTGTGGCCGGATACGGTGGCACCCACATTTAAAAGAGCAGCGGTACCGGATCCGGTTGTTCCAAATTTTGCCGCATCGTGCCGGATTCAAAAAGCCGGATGTGTGAAAGCAGCCTTAGTGCCTTCGGGACACATTGTCTGAGAATTCCAATAGGGACGTACCTGGTGGGATGGATTCTCTAAATTGTAGGTCAGGGTGAGCAACAAGGATGAGGGGTTGGCTCAGTGGGCAGGGCTTAGCGGACTGCATGTTGATTAGCGAGGACCGTGAAAGCAGAGAATGTAGGCTAGCAGGCAGACAAGTGATGCGGGATTCTCCAGAAGACATAACACCAGGAGTGTGGATTTACATAGGAACTGTAGTATAATTAGTCCATGACTGGCAGCAGCGTTGTAGTGTGAAAAGCACCAGAGCAAAGTTTGTTGTTCTTAGAGCATTCGAAAGGTTAAGCAGCAAATGGTTAATTGTAGGCAGTAGTCATGAATAGGCAAACTGAATATTTGATAATAGAGTGGATACATATTGTTGCATCAGAGTTGTTGGTGTGAACAGCACTAGAAAAGAGTTTATGCTTACAACAGCTGAAGGGCTAACTGCAGGTCTGAGCCAGGAAGTAAATGCAGATAGGTATTTGGCAAATTCTTATTTATCAGCTATTTGCAAGCTTAAAGAAGAGGATAGTGAGGAAAACTTTTGAATACTCAGACAGCGCATAGTGTTTGCTTGATCGATCTGGACGTCACAACTCAATGTAAGTCTGAGAGTCAGAACGAGGCCCTCATAGACTTACATTGAGTGCATGTGAACTAAATGACTTTCGGTCCGTCAGAAATTGCCATCACAATATGGTAGCGCAGGATTGGAGCAGTGTCGGGAAGAGCAGAAGAAGGCAGTTGAGTATAATACTAGGCTCAGGGACCTTTTGTTAGTCGCACCGCTCCAATGCTGAAATTTTGAAATAAAACCATGGAAGTGGTGCTTTAAGGCTTTGTCCTCTGCCATTATTTTCTATTTTATCACTTTTACAGAATAACCTAAATTTTCTATTAACATCTCCGTTGAATGCTGAGGGGCTTCAGTTATGTTCTTATCACATCTATTGCCTTTAGACAGTATAGTGTGTTATCTCTAGACAAATAGAAATCTGATCTATACAAATGAATCTTATATGTATTTTAAACTTTCTCCATTTTTATCTGCCTTTTGTCAATCGGCTAATTTTTCCTTTTCGATCATTTTTCCTTTCCTTTACTCATGAATTTAAAATGCAAGAAAAAGACTTAATTCTGTTCTCATTCTGATGACGTAATTTATCAATTTATACATACAGGATACATGTCCAAAAATGTTAGGCAGGTGTGGAAAAAAATGCTGAAATGTAACACTGTTTTCAAAAATAGAAGTGTTAGTAATTTATTTAGAAAAATTAACAAAATGTAAAGTGAGCAAAAGAAAAATCTAAATAAAATCTGTATTTGAGAGGAAAATCGTATTGGGCCTGTGCTGATACATGAAAGAAAGTGAAGACCCTAAATCTAGAGAGACGTGGAGCTCACATACAGCATGCATTATAGGAGAGGACCTCGCACAAGAGAAAAATCTGAAGCTTCCATCAGGCTCCAAACTGCTTGTCAGGGGGCTGGAAATGACTGAAGAAACGACTGCTGAATAACTTTGTAGTTACTTTTAATTAATAAAAGCGCACGAACATGGAAAATCATTGGTGTCACCATGTCAAAGGTGTGTATCGCCTTTGAATAGATGATGGCCAAAGTCTCATTTCACTGCCAGTTCTCAATGTCCTTCTATAAATCCACACTATACTGTCGAGCGTGTATGTGTTTTCATTGTGAAAGGCTGTCTGCCAAACACCTTTTGGCAGTATCTTTTTCTCCCAGACGAACCAAAGGATCGGATATGTTGCAATCCAGCTGACTGATCTTTTCGAAGGGTCAGGAACCAAACTTTGTCGGATGTGTGAACCCCTCCGAATCGGTGGGTCAAGCAAACTCTGATCTAATGTGTATGGGAGACATTAGTATACACACCCCTAACAACCTATCCTAACTGGCTAAAAGAGGCAACTACCTGTCTGTTCTACACAGCGTCGGCTCAGAACGGTCACAGACTGCCCCAGCCAGCGATTCAGCTGCTCCACGGTAACAGAGCAGCTCTTCTTCTTGGCTGCTCAGTCATTGGGGTGTGACTGCCAACGTCATGCTGATTGAAAGCCGGCTCCCTGCAGTTAGGCAGTGGGGAGCTGGCCGTCAATCAGCGTGAAGTCGGCAGTCACGCCCCGTCAACAGAGTGGAGGAGAAACCAATTATCTATTAACATGACGTCCGTAGATGCTGCTGGATCTCCGGCAGGAGCGGCCTGTGACCACTTGGTGCTGTCCGAGATCGGCGCTGGGCAAAACAGGTAGATGGTAAACAACTACCTGGCCCTTATTTCTTAGACCCATAATAAAAAGAATAAATAGTGCCGGATAACCCCTTTATAGGGAACCTATTATCAGAAATGGTGTATTGTTTAAATCGGGTCTTTGTGTTTTTAAATGTTTTTTTTTTTTCTTTATTTGTTTTATTTGGCAATGGTGAGGTTTTATTTATCATCTGTATTAACGAGAAAATGAAGACTTGCAATTTCCACTCTGGCCACTAGACTTTAACTTCCTGTTGTCTCAGGAAATGGCACATATACCTAGCCTTAATGGTCTGACCTTGACCCTATCTCTTAAAGTGCCTAATGAGCATGTGCAGAGGTCACTGAAGGGAGGGGGAGCAGGGTCAGATATTAGATCACCTATTGTGATGGGGGGATTTGGTGTTATCAGCTGTATAGAGAGGTTACCGTTCCCTGTAATGGTGCCTCCGATGCAGAGCACTGCTGAAAACCCATTTGAAAGGACCATGAAATAACAAGTGTGAAAACGGCAAGATTGCTAATTTTTGTTTTTATTCAAGACTAATATGAAAAAAATCTTGCCAAAATACAAGAAAATTTCATTTAAAACACAATCCTAATTTTTAAACAATAGCTCATTTTCTGATGATAGTTTCCCTTTACGCCAGTCAAATTTTTGTTTCCAACATACCGGTAATATGAAATTTTTAGTTTTTTTTTCCTTTTACATTTTTATTTTCATTTTGCACCTTTATTATCTCATGACGGGCAGACAAGGAACTTTCTCATTTATGGAGGTCACTATTCTGCAGTAACTATCACCATCATCGTTGGTCGGATACTCTGTTCCAGGCTTAGTTTCCAGCTTTTTGGGTGCAGTTACATTCCTGCAGTATTGTATTTTAACAACTTTGCGCACCGTCTGTTACTTTCTTGGAAGTATATTTCAGTTACACACTTGCTTGCCAACGCAAAAGTACATCCTTGCCAAAAGCAGTGTTTATGGGCTTTTTTTTTTTTTGCAAGAGACCAATAATATTGAGTAATGTAACTTTCTGCTTTTTTTTCCTCTCTTCATCGCCAATGCTGCCTACCTGCGATATAATTGCAACTGCTACTTAATGCAAGAACAAGCAGGTTGGTGTAATGGGTTTGTGCTCAGAAGTTTCCCTTTTGTGATTTTTCTGGTATAAAAAGGGTTTCTGTAACCTCTACCTGGCAATGAGCTGAGTAATAATTATTTCGGTCTTTGGCGTCTTGAAAGACAATACTGGTTTTGCTGTGTATTGTAGAAGACCAGGTAGTCTTCATTGTTGACTCCTATCTGGTCCTTTGGCATCATGCTGTACTTTGTGTTGTAGTAGTTATACCATTGCTCTCCAATGTCTTCTACAGACACAGTCAGAGGCGGGCTGGGCAGGGGGGCAGAGGGACAAATGCCCCCCCGGGCCGGTCCCTCAGCTACTGATTCGGGCCACCCAGTGTCTTCTATATGCACAGTCATTTGTTGGCTGGAGGTTAGAGGGGCAAATGCCCCACGGGCTGATCCCGCTCTACTAATTTGGGCCGCCCAGTGTCTTCTATAGGCCCAGTCAGGGGCAGACTGGGCTGGGGGGCAAAGGGGCAAATGGCCCCCGGGCTGATCCTTCAGCTACTAATTTGGGATGCCCAGTGTCTTCTATAGAAACAGTCAGGAGCAGGCTGGGCAGAGGGGAAAATGACCTCTGGGCCGGTCCCTCAGTTACTGATTTGGGCTGCCCAGTGTTTTCTATAAGCACAGTCATTTGTGGGCTTGGCGGCAGACGGGCAAATGCCCCTCGGGCCGGTCCCTCAGCTACTGATTTGGGCTGCCCAGTGTCTTCTATAGACGAGATGTGTAATGTTTTATGCTAACTAAACTGTACTAGAATAGATAATGGCTTGTGTGTTTTATACAGTCGCCATCAAAATTATTCAACCCGCATCGCACAATAGGTTTATTAGGAAAAGCCATACAGATTCTCTGCTGTCCGCAAGAACAATTTCAATATCTCAACACAACTAATATACAGTTGTGGCCAAAAGTATTGACACCCCTGCAATTCTGTCAGATAATACTGAGTTTCTTCCTGAAAATGATTGCAAACACAAATTCTTATTATTATCTTCATTTAATTTGTCTTAAATGAAAAAACACAACAAGAATTGTCCTAAAGCCAAATTGGATATAATTCCACACCAAACATAAAAAAGAGGATGGACAAAAGCATTGGCACTGTTCGAAAAATCATGTGATGCTTCTCTAATTTGTGTAATTAACAGCACCTGTAACTTACCTGTGGCACCTAACAGGTGTTGGCAATAACTAAATCACACTTGCAGCCAGTTGACATGGATTAAAGTTGACTCAACCTCTGTGCTGTGTCCTTGTGTGTACCACATTGAGCATGGAGAAAAGAAAGAAGACCAAAGAACTGTCTGAGGACTTGAGAAACCAAATTGTGAGGAAGCATGAGCAATCTCAAGGCTACAAGTCCATCTCCAAAGACCTGAATGTTCCTGTGCCTACCGTGCGCAGTGTCATCAAGAAGTTTAAAGCCCATGGCACTGTGGCTAACCTCCCTAGATGTGGACGGAAAATAAAAATTGACAAGAGATTTCAACGCAAGATTGTGCGGATGTTGGATAAAGAACCTCTACTAACATCCAAACAAGTTCAAGCTGCCCTGCAGTCCGAGGGTACAACAGTGTCAACCCGTACTATCCGTCGGCGTCTGATTGAAAAGGGACTGTATGGTAGGAGACCCAGGAAGACCCCACTTCTTACCCCGAGACATAAAAAAAGCCAGGCTGGAGTTTGCCAAAACTTACCTGGAAAAAGCCTTAAATCGATTTGGAAGAATGTTCTCTGGTCAGATGAGACAAAAGTAGAGCTTTTTGGGCAAAGGCATCAACATAGAGTTTACAGGAGAAAAAAAGAGGCATTCAAAGAAAAGAACACACGGTCCCTACAGTCAAACATGGCGGAGGTTCCATGATGTTTTGGGGTTGCTTTGCTGCCTCTGGCACTGGACTGCTTGACCGTGTGCATGGCATTATGAAGTCTGAAGACTACCAACAAATTTTGCAGCATAATGTAAGGCCCAGTGTGAGAAAGCTGGGTCTCCCTCATAGGTCATGGGTCTTCCAGCAGGACAATGACCCAAAACACACTTCAAAAAGCACTAGAAAATGGTTTGAGAGAAAGCACTGGAGACTTCTAAGGTGGCCAGCAATGAGTCCAGACCTGAATCCCATAGAACACCTGTGGCGAGATCTAAAAATGGCAGTTTGGAGAAGGCACCCTTCAAATATCAGGGACCTGGAGTAGTTTGCCAAAGAAGAATGGACTAAAATTCCAGCAGAGCATTGTAAGAATCTCATTGATGGTTACCGGAAGCGGTTGGTCACAGTTATTTTAGCTAAAGGTTGTGCAACCAAGTATTAGGCTGAGGGTGCCAATACTTTTGTCTGGCCCATTTTTGGAGTTTTGTGTGAAATGATCAATGTTTTGCTTTTTGCTTCATTCTCTTTTGTGTTTTTTCATTTAAGACAAATTAAATGAAGATAATAATACCAAAGAATTTGTGATTGCAATCATTTTCAGGAAGAAACTGAGTATTATCTGACAGAATTGCAGGGGTGTCAATACTTTTGGCCACAACTCTAACATATATATAGTTTCTCCAAATTCAGCCCCAAAATGCCTCTTTTAATGACTTCTGCAGTCTCCGAATGGTCCCGCCGCTTCATAATAAGCATCTTCAGTACTTACAGGGGTTGTCCGGCCTAAATTGCAGTCACTCTGTAACTCAGGCACCACAGTAGAGGCATGTTACATGTTACATTTGGGGAAACCCCTTGTTCTATTAGTTGTGTCGATTGTTGTTGTTTTATCAGTTTATTGTAAAAATAGCAGAAAGTTTGTAAACTTTGCTAATACAAGTAATACCCAGTAGGGTTAAATAATTGTGATTGCATCTGCATACATTTGTATTGAATGGTTACGCATTTCAATACAAGACATGTTTTTTGACTATATCCCAATCCACATGGTGGTTCCCTCTTGATAAGCAGCAAAACATTTTTATGAATCCGTGTGTCCTGTTTTCATTCGTTCCATAGGCAAGAAGAAGGTATCGCCAGATAAAATGGCAGAGATGCAAGCACGGATTGACGAAGAAAGGAAGGCGCTCGAAGCAAAACTGGACATGGAAGAAGAAGAGCGGAATAAAGTCAGAGCGGAGCTTGAGAAAAGGGAGAAGGATCTATTTAAGGCCCAGTAAGTACAGTGTGGCGCAGGCAACGCTCTTCAGCCCGTACATCCGTCAGTGCAGCTTTCCCCGATCTCTAGACTTTCATCCAAAATTCTATATGAAGGAGCAGCTCATAGTGACCAGTCTCATCCCAGATCTCATTTTATATAGATCTTTTGAAAGATAAAATCAGTAAACCAGTTTTTTTTTTTTTTTTCTTTTTTTTAGTTCAGAGAAATCTTCTTGAGGTCCTTATAGGATACTGGGACAGACACTTTGCATAGCACCCAACACGACGTATGTGCCCTAGCATATAAATCCCTTCCCCACCATGCACTTATCGCTTTCGAAAGGAAATCGTTGTTACTGTTTTTTTTCTATACTAACGTTTCAGTGAAAGGGAATCTGTCAGCAGGTTTTAGCTATGTGATATGACAGCAGCTCAGGGTTTGGACAGAGACCCTTATTCCGTTAATGCATCACTTACTGGGTGCAGTCGTTGTCTCTGAGTCACAATTTTCTCTGCTGCAGATTTAGCAGAGCTCAGATGTTAAGCGATGTATGATCGGCCCACACCACAGCTTTCTGTGCACATTGTGTAGTGACAGTAAGATGCTAATCAGTCGTGTAGTGATAATCTCCTGCTGATAAAATGCTGATTGTATTGAAACTGTAAAAAAACAGCCCAGTAATTGACACATTCCTGTAATCGGGTTCTCTTCAATCACATCATTGTGCTCTCAGATTACATGGCAAAAACTTGCTGACAGAATCTGATTGCCTGGAATCCATTCATTTCATTTTATTTACTTTTGGGAAATTCTAACATAACCTCTCTGCTCTCATACAAACTTTTTTCCCCTCTTTGGTGGGTAGAGTAGCCAGATTGGGCAATAACACTTTGTCAAAATAACTTAAAAAATAGAATCCTTACATTCTTTAATTTTTTTTTTTTTACCATCAAAGTCAGTGGAGGAATGAATGGAAAGAGTTGTCACAGTTACGGTTCTGCGCCTCATTTCAGTCCATAGAAAACCGAGTGGTTGCAAGGTTGTAGTTTTATTTCTTCCTTCAAAATGTTTTGGTAGCAATTTTTTTCTCTTGATTGTAAAGAAGAACTATAATTGTATGAATAATTACAAACATTTTCTTTTGCACACAGTTTTTCATGTGATAAACTTTCATATAGAGAAGCCCATGTGAAAAAGCTTGAAAGCAAAAATTGGCACATCCAGAGAATGCTGCCTTTAGAATAGAATACTATGGGCCCTCAAAAAACACATATTGTAAAATAATACCATAAACAGCATGTTTTGTATTGCATTACATATCTTGTTGACTTACAGGTAATATCTGGCTGCAACATTTTTGTTGCCCCCACACTGTATGATGGCCCTATCACTACATGATAGCTCTCACAGTAGTCTCTAAACTGTATGATGGCCTCCACAGTAGTCCAAACAGTATATTGGTCCCCTTAGTAGCCACAACTCTGTGGGACGACCCCTTTATTAACTCCAACTTTGTAGGAGGGTCTCCTTAGTAGCCCCATCACTGTATCCTGGCCCCCTGAGTAGCTTGAGTAGCCTTCACTCTGTATGAGAGCCTGATGCTGTATGATGGTCTCCTTTAGTAGCCCACACACTGTATCATAGATCCCTTAGTAAGTAACTAACCCTCACTATGTACAGTGGGGGAAATGGACCAACATAACACCAACAGTGTGTGCCAACCTTGTGAAGACTTACAGAAAACGTTTGACCTCTGTCATTGCCAACAAAGGATATATAACAAAATATTGAGATGAACTTTTGTTAATGACCAAATACTTATTTTCCACCATAATTTGAAAAATAAATCTTGCTAAATCAGACAAGGAGATATTCTGGATTTGTTTTCTCATTTTGACTCTCATAGTTGTGGTCTACCTATGATGTCAATTACAGGCCTCTCCTCTTTTTAAGTGGGAGAACTTGCACAATTGGTGGCTTACTAAATACTTTTTTCCCACTGTATGTGGGCCCGCTTATTAGCTCCCACTATGTGTGATTCTATATGACGGTCCCTTTAGTATCCCCTACTATTTGTGTGTGCCCCCTTAGTAGCCCTCACACTATTATGATGGCCCCCTCAGTAGTAGCCACCAGAATATTATGATGGCCCCCTTAGGAGGAGTAGCCACCAGACTATTATTATAGCCCTGACACTATTATGATGGCCCCCTCAGTAGTAGCCTCCAGACTATGATGGTGCCCTTAGGAGGAGTAGGCACCAGACTATTATTGAGAAACTGGGTCTGAGCAGAAAAAGTAAATTAATGTGCATGCAATATGTAATTGCATATGAACACATGACCTTTACACAGAGAAAACCAAAAACAAAACACAAAACAAATATCCTGGAATAAAAAAGTAAAAAAATATATTGCAAAAATTGCATGAAAGTAGTAATAATAGTAATAATAAGGGTATTTAGTTAACATAATTTTGATCAAAATAATGTAGAAGCTATCCCGCCACGTCACGGCAACCCTTGTGGGACAATCCTAACTCTTGTATTTAAAACCTTTCCACTTGTCAAGTGACGTAAATGTGAACAAGGTACCCTTATTATTACTATTATTACTACTTTCATGCAATTTTTGCAATATATTTTTTTACTTTTTTATTCCAGGATATTTGTTTTGTGTTTTGCTTTTGGTTTTCTCTGTGTAAAGGTCATGTGTTCATATGCAATTACATTTTGCATGCACATTAATTTACTTTTTCTGCTCAGACCCAGTTTCTCATTTGTTTCATTGTGCATTCTGTGCATATAAGGGTGTGACCGCCCTGTTTCTGAGTTGGAAAATCCATCCTGTCTGGCCTATACTATTACTGGTGGTTCAGTCCCTCTGTCCTTGTTCACATTTACGTCACTTGACAAGTGGAAAGGTTTTAAATACAAGAGTTAGGACTGTCCCACGGGGGTTGCCGTGACGTGGCGGGATGGCTTCTACATTATTTTGATCAAAATTATGTTAACTAAACACCCTTATTATTACTATTATTGCTACCTTCATGCAATTTTTGCAATATATTTTTTTACTTTTTTATTCCAGGATATTTGTTTTGTTTTGTGTTTACCAGACTATTATTATAGCCCTGACACTATTATGATGGCCCCCTCAGTGGTAGCCTCCAGACTATGATGGTGCCCTTAGGAGGAGTAGGCACCAGACTATTATTATATCCCTGACACTATTATGATGCCCCCCTCAGTAGTAACCACCAGACTATTATGATGGCCCCCTTAGGAGGAGTAGCCACCAGACTATTATTATATCCCTGACACTATTATGATGCCCCCCTCAGTAGTAGCCACTAGACTATTATGATGGTGGCCTTAGTAGTAGCCCCCCACACTATTATGATGACTCTTAGTAGTAGCCACCAGACTATTATGATGGCCCCATTAGTAGTAGCCCCCACACTATATCACATACTCTCCTAAATTTAGTGAGTCCAGCAGACAGTGGCAGGTCCCGGGCAGTCCAACGCAGTGATCTCATTTCGTCGCTCCGCCCTGGACCCTACTGTTCTGCAGGTCTCAGGCCTAATGCGATTTGTGGCCCATAGAACAGACTATTTCTCTCTGTTGTGCCGCAGATTTTAAAACTGTATTGCCGTGCTCTGACGCCAATAAAGTAAATGGTATCGGTAGCTCCGGGTGGGCCCCTCCAGGTCATGGGCCCGGGTCAACCGCACCTTCAGTAACTATGCTGCTGCCTAACACCTATCATCCCTTAGGGGGCTGCTTAGTAATAAAGATAGATGTGGATAAGGCATGTATAGGGTGCAGATCATACTAATACATGTAGTGCACCATGCTGGCGAAAAACCTATTAGTGATGCCCATACTATTAGATCAGGCTGGCTACCCAACACAGTACAAGTGTACCCCACAGGGACAGACATCCCAGTTTCCCCCACTAACATTTTAGGGAGGGATATTTTGGCCAAAATACGTAATCTCACAACCCACGTCAAGGGTTCTAATTTTCTCAAGCGTCCTTAAATTAAAATTAAAGTAGCACTCCCAGCAAATGTGTTATCCTCTTAATATGTTAGTTATCATATTATACAGCACTGTGTACTTACAATTGCTCATTTTGCCTTTCTACCCAATTAATTCTTCTATTTTCCATCAGGTCTATGACATCACAAGATTAAAAAAACTGACTATCTGAATCCATCTAAACTCTTTGTAGAAACAGGAGGTCAATTTTCCCTGCATGACTCATAAGTCACTGCAAAAGTCCCTAACGGGGGGAAGAGGGAGCAAGCTGTGTCAGGAGTTGGAGGGGGAATGATTTTTGCAGGGAAAAGAGACTTCCTGTGTCTACATAGAGCAGAGAAAAGAGAAGAATTAGCTGGGTAGAAAGGCAAAATAAGCAATTGTAAGTACACAGTATATAATATGATGACTGCAATATATAAAGAGAATAAAAACTTTGGAGTGCTTCTGCAAAGGCAATTCACTGAAAAGGACATCAAATCGAAAAAAAAAAATCTTCTGATTAAAAAAAGACCATGCTTATGAATACCTGATCTCATTACTATTGATTAAAGAAGCTGTCCACTACTTGGACAACTCCTTATCATTCCCCATGCTTGGCCCCCACAAAATAATAAAGCCTATACTCCCCTGCCGTGCCGGCGCCATTCCTGCGGTGTCGGCACTCGCTTTCGTGTGGTGTTGTAACAAAAGTGCGAAATCAGTGCCGGTGTCCCTGTCCCCTCCCCCAGCCCCCATCCTGTCAATTTGAGCTTGAAGATGAGATTAGCTGCAGCCCGGACTTTGATCGCCAACACCGCGGGGAGGTGAGCTTAGGCTTTATTATTTTAGCGGAGCCAAACAGTTTGATTAATAAGGGATTGTCCTAGTAGTATTCTGAGACTGCAGTAGTCATTAATAGAGGCATTTTGTGTAGAATTTAGAGAAACCTCTTGTTATATTGGTTGTCTTGAGCTCGCTTAATCAGTTTATTGAATAATTTTGATCCTGTCTGTAGCACAAGCAAATCCACTTTGCATGCATTGCGATATTTTAATATAAACCGGATTATAAAAATATATAATTAATTAATATAAGCCTAAACCACAGCACTAAAAATGAATAGGCAAGTATTGACACTTTAATTTTGTAAAAACAACTCTTCCACATCACTTCTGTTACACGTCATTTCTTATCCTATCAGTAAGGCTACTTTCACACTTGCGTTTTTTTGCTGCGCGTTTTTTTGCGCACACAAACGCATGAAAAAAAGCATCATGCGTGTGTGTGCGTTTTTTTTGCAGGTTTTGGTGCATTTTTTTAAAAAAGCATGCGTTTTTTCGCGCATACGTGCGCATTACAATGCGCACGTATGCGCACCCATAGACTTTAATGGGTGTTTTGCTGTAAAAAAAACACATTGCGTGCGCATGCGTTTTTTGGGGAGCAAGTCGGACGCATTTTGTGCACCCGAGTGCACACTGCAAAAAAACGCATGCGCATACAAATGCGTACGTGTGCATATATGTATGCGCACATATGCGCACCCATGTTAAAAGTATAAGGGAAAAAAACGCATGCGTTTTTGTGCGCTAAAAAGCAGCGCAAAAAAACGCAAGTGTGAAACCAGCCTAAGATCACTTTTGGTGGTTTCCTATGCATACTTTACAAATATGTACCGGTGTTTGTGGTGATGCCAGGTCATTCATTCTGTGGTGGTTAATATGTATTTTTATTTGCAAGGTGTAATGACCAGTTATACCACAATACCTCAGCTCCTTCCCATGGTTCTTTACTGTTAAATCACGGCTTCTGTTAGAAATGGTGGTGATGAATGGGTATCGTAGAAGGAGAATACAATTTTTGTCTTTCTCTTGTAGACAGGAACATCAGTCGCTCCTTGAGAAACTGTCCGCTTTGGAGAAAAAGGTCATTGTTGGAGGAGTAGATTTGCTGGCCAAGGCAGAGGAACAGGAGAAACTTTTGGATGAATCAAACCAGGAGCTTGAAGTGCGGAGAAGGCGAGCAGAGAAACTTCGGAGGGAGCTGGAAGAGAAGGAGGTTGGTGATTGAGGCTGTGTTGGTAGAAAACAATGGGAGTGTATCCGCAATAATAATTTTTCTTTGTATTATGGGCCTTTTCTTTTTTTTTTTTATAGCAAGAGAGGCTGGATATTGAGGAGAAATACACAAGTTTACAGGAGGAGGCACAGGGTAAAACCAAAAAACTGAAGAAAGTATGGACTATGCTCATGGCGGCGAAGTCTGAGGTTTGTCATTCAGTCACCTTACACCTGAATATATTGGTGGGCTACAGTGCTATCTCCATCATTTTAAAATCCCAAAAAGGCTCAAATACAAAAAACCTCATCCATAATATGCACAAAAACCCAAGAAAGAAAAAATGGATAAAAGAGCGTATGTGAAAATTATAACAAATTTTATTGTAGTCAAAATCTATATACATAATTGCCTTAATTTGTCTGTCATCCACTTCCGTCTGGATGTCCCCGAATCCCACAATCCACTGCGCCGCACCGGAAGTACGTCGACCGCCATTTTGGTACACCCGAGTGATGCCCCTTGGATCAGGACTCAGCTGCGATTCCAATTGCCGCTGGGATCCCAGCTGCCACCCGATCCAGGACGCAGCTGCGATTCCGAACCGCTGTGATCCCGACTGCCACTGGGATCCAAGCTGCCGCTCGATCCAAGACGCCGCTGCGATTCCGAACCGCTGTGATCCCGACTGCCACTGGGATCCAAGCTGCCGCTCGATCCAAGACGCCGCTGTGATCCCGATTGCCGCTGTGATCCCGACTGCCGCTGGGATCCCAGCTGTCGCTCGGATCCAGGCTGCCGCTGCGATCCCAAACACTGCTATGATCCCGACCGCCGCTCGGATCCAGGCCACCGCTACGATCACGAGGTTGTGAAAGGGGTGTAACGAGTGGGTATAAAGAGAGGGGTGTAATGAAGGGGGTATAATGAGAGGTTGTAATGAGGGGGGAGTAATGAGAGGGATGCCGCCGCCAGACCCCTGCCAGGACCCACTGTCTGACTACATGCGCCGGATCCCGCCGCTGCCTGCCCACCCACCTCCATGCAGTCACAGCCGGCAGGAAAGACTGCGGTTTGAGGCCTGAGCTGGAGATTGGGTGCGGCCACCCTCTGGTGGCGCCGCACACCATCTCCAGCACAGGCTGCAAAACACCGTCTTTCCTGCAGGTTGTGACTGCATGGAGGTGGGTGGACCGCCACCCCCAGTGCCACAAAGCTGCCCCCATCGTGATATTACTGCCTTCCCGATGCGATAGCATCGGGCACACATCTAGTAGAGTAATAAAAACGACAGAAAAAACTAAAATACACAAGGGAATCAGCAACACCCAGTACCACACTTGAATAGGTTGGTGTAGTGATGGAGACGATGATGAAAATATAAGCCAATATAATAATACTGTCAAGTGCATCAAGTATCCAAAAACAGTCATGGACAATGATTCATGATCACAAAAAGATTTTTTTATATATAGCATTAGTGCAAAAAAATACTGAGCTATAAGATTAAATACCCATAGCAGTCGCACTGCAAAATATCAGTCTCCATCACTATACCAACCTGTTTAAGTGTGGTACTGGGTGTTGCTGATTCCCTTGTGTATTTTAGTTTTTTCTGTCATTTTTATTACTCTATTTTGACTACAATAAAATTGGTAAGTGAAAATTATGACGCTCTTTTGTCCATTTTTTCTTTCTTGGGTTTTTCTCCATTTTAATTCAATGTTGTGCTGGTCTTTATTAATGGAATATGATATGTTAGATTTTTAACAGCTTTACACGGCATATTAATGGGTTCAAAACGTCTAATGTCTAGGAATGAGTGTTAATATGCAAATTGCCTCTTTGGAGAAGAAGAGGAAAGGAACCAGGTGCCATCTATTGGATGTAGCAATCCTAAAAGTCAATATCAATGCCCTTATTGGGCCTTGCCACATGTCTTGGAATAAGAATCCAAACCAGACATTACATGTTCAGACGTGTTTCAGGGTGTTTGCCCCTCATCAGTGCAAAGCAAGAGGCTGGGTGAGAGGCTCTGATATTTGTTTTAACAAGTAAAATTTCTCCTTGTGGAGAGTGCCATATTAAATTCCAAGAGGAGCATTGCATTGCCTATAAGTCTTCTTAAGCCCCTGTCACACATAGCGATCTCGCTAGCGACATCGCTGCTGAGTCACAAGTTTTGTGACGCAACAGCGATCTCACCAGCGAGATTGCTGTGTGTGACACTTATCAGCGACCAGCCCCCCTGCCGGTATCACTGATTGCTGTTGGAAAGCCCTGGACATTTTTTTGATCACTGGTCTCCCGCTGGCCAGCACGCATCGCTGCGTGTGACAGGTGGGAGACCAGCGATCAGCAGCTGGTAACCAAGGTAAACATCGGGTTTCTAAGTGCTGCGCGGCACTTAGAAACCCAATGTGTACCTTGGTTACCAGCGCGCTGGTTTCTAACATACACAGCGGGTAACTAAGCGACGTGCGTCGCTTGTTACCTGTGTGTCGCTGGTGCTAATCACTGGTGAAGCTGCCTGTTAGGCAGCTCACCAGTGATCATGTAGCGACACACCAGCGATCCTGACAAGGTCATAACGTTGTCGGGATTGCTGGTGTGTCGCTATGTGTGATGGGGCCCTTACTCTTACTTGGCACTCTCTACAAAAAGAAACTGTACCCCTTAGAAATTTAAATGAATACAAAAATTCACCAAAACTCAAACATTATCCCAGCAATTCTATCTTTCATCCAGTGTGGGTGTAAAATACTGAACACATTCTATACTTGGCAGCTGCCAGATTCCTTATACCTGCATCCAGCCTCTAATAAAAGAAATTTGAACTGGCTCCGATCACTGCTGGATAATCATTTGATGCTTCAGTTGCCTTATATGTACGCACATTGCTTTCCTTCCCTCGATGAGATTGAAGTGCGCCTCATGGTTACCATCATGGCTGTCATGGGCATATAGAGGGCCACTTAATATTTGTGACGGCTAAAAAAATAAATGGGCATTAAAAAAAAAAGTGTTTCAGTTTAGATATGCTCTCTTTTCCCAATTTAAAAATAAAAAAAAAAGAGCGAGAATATACAAATGTAGAATACATGGCGTCTGAAAAGGTCTGATCTAGGAAGATAGAAAAAACTTTTTTTTATGGTAAAAAAAAACAAACTGTTTTTGTCAACTTACATTCTAAAAAAAAAGAAAAAAACTGTCAAATATCCAATGTGTGTGTGTACTAGAGTAAAAAAAACTACAGCTAAAAAAGTTATGGGCCTCGGTAAATCATAAGTCATTTTTTACGCCTCTAAACACAATTCTTATCTTAGTTGTACTGACCTGAGGAATTATATTGCCAGGTAGTTTTTACCACACAATGTACCCCATCACAATGAAACCCAAGGAGGGAATTTTCATTGTCCGAAGAGAATGTTCGTATTTTTAATGCCCACATTTAGGTCAATGAAAATACAAACATTCTTTTTTTTTTTTTTAATCTTTTGATGATAAATGTTCTATTAAGTGTTGTGTGATTTCTCTTGTTTGGTGACTTCGCCTACCCTTCATGGAGATAGGTATATAATGAGCCCATTGTCAGGGCTGTGGAGTTGGAGTCGGAGCCCATTTTGGTGGAGTTGGAGTAGGAGTCATGGAAATTGAGGAGTTGGAGGTTTGGCTTACCGACTCAACAGCCCTGCCCACTATACTGACCAACCTCCAGACACCTGAGGAAGGCTGGATACAGCTGAAACACGTTATGTTTTTAAATTCTTTTATTGCTTTATTCTGGTACTTTTTTTGGTACCGTGGGTGCACCCTTCACCTGGTATCTTCACCCTCATTACACAATGGGGAGGTGGGAAGTTTTTAGTACAATTAAGATCGTAATAACAAATTTCAAAACCGATCAGATTTCTCTTCAGATATGAGCATTAATAATATCGTTATTCCTGCCGCTCACCAACGTGGTGGCATATTTGGAAGAATCCTTTTGTATTCTTAATGAGACAGTACTACTGTAGATTATCATTAGACCCCTTGCAGGATAATTTTATTGAGTACAGTGAGGTTATAAGGTCTTAAAGTATGCAGCATGCCTTGATTTTTTTTTTGTTGTTGTTGTTT
This sequence comes from Dendrobates tinctorius, assembly GCF_039654945.1. NCBI lineage: Eukaryota > Metazoa > Chordata > Amphibia > Anura > Dendrobatidae > Dendrobates > Dendrobates tinctorius. The sequence goes on along the minus strand of NW_027361669.1, from coordinate 5,313,103 downwards.
TACAGCTCATTTGAGGGGTTTCTGAAGCTTAAAGGGAATCTGTGAGTAGGATCAAACCTTCTTAGCCATCTATATGGACATGCAGGTCCTAAGAATTTGAATAAAATGATACCTTGATATCTGCCATCTGATGTCTTATTCCAGAGAGATCCCTGTTTTTCTTATATGAGCTGTTAAAGACTATAGGCCGGACACTGATCTCTCTGAGAAGCGGCCTCTAGGCGTATTTTAAATAATGGGAGATTTTCCTACTGTGAGACCTGGAACACTGAAAAGTGGAACTGAGCTTTGTCTTCTTACAAACACATTTGCTATAGCTCTCACAGCTCTGCTGTATTGCAACACTGAAAAAAAACCAAAGAAAAGACAATGTGTGCATATACCCTAATGAAAATAAATAAAGCAAGTGCATTAAATAATTAACATGGGGTATTTAGTAAACACTGTTTTTGACTAAAAAAAAGCATAAAGCTATCCCACCATGACAAGGTGTACACCTTGGGACAGTACCTACACTCTCTAATGTTAAAACCTACCTAGTATGAACAGTGGCAGAGAGTCACCGGCTCCCAACACCCAGCTTTGGATGGACGAGTTGCCTGGAAGATGGAAGCTGAGAGGAACCTGCACATGTGTCCGATATAATCACACAGAGCTCTGCAGTGAGGTCAGGAGACAGAGTGCAGCCATTACACATCACACTGGTATAAGTCTGCTCACTCTGACATGCCAGGCCTGGCTTGTCCCTCTCCCCAAGGACAAAAGTTACTCTTTACATCCCAGATTTAAGCCTCTCACCGATCCAAAGCAGATGCCATACTTTGCACTGGGGCAATAACCCGAAACACTATCTGCAAATTGAGATTCTGGTTTGGCTTTTATCCTCTCATATGGCACGGCAAAGGGTCCATATTGACTTTTGGAATTGATGATTCCAATAGGTGGCACTGGAGTTCAAGTTTTCTTCCTCTCTGAATAGGCAATTGCATAATGCCAGAGGAGCAGGCATGGCGTTGAAGTCTCTTCACTCTGAAATGCCAGGCCTGGCTTGTCACTCTACACAAGGGGAAACGTTACCCCTTAGATTTCATATCACACTAATAACACGCCCACCAACTTGGATTTCTCTGGAATAAGACATCAGGTCACAGATATCAAGGTATCGTTGTATTCAGCTTCCTCTGACCTACATACCCATATAGATGGTTTAGGATGGTTGATTCTACTGACAGATTACCCTTAAAAGAAACCAGTCAGCAGGTTTTTCATAAGGAATTAATGATGTATAGCTGCTTCTTCTCCAATAAATATGATCTGGTTTCTACACTAGATTTCTCATGACTGGAACATCGGATCTCTACATAAAATGTATCTTTTTATTGGGGGGACAAGTTCCTACATAGACATACCACTAGTTCCATATGTAATAATGTGCTGACTGCTTCCCTTTAACCCCTTCATGACCTTCGCCGTACTAGTACTTCTCTGCAGGAACTGCATTTCTGACCAAGAGCAGCACTAGTACGGCGGCCGGTATTTCCGGTCACCGCGCAGTGATCGGGTTACGATGGCTGCTGACAGCAGACCGCCCCTGCACGTTGCCCCGGGGGCTGGGATTAGCTGCTCAATTCTGACTAGCCAATCACAGCAATGTTACAATAAAGTTGTTAAAAAAAAAAAAAAACCCATGTGACATGCTGTCATTGGTGCTGTGTGACACAGCACCAATCACAGCCGTCACAATGGGTGAGTTGATAGCAACGTCACTTCACCTTATTAACCCCTTTGGCACTGATTGTACAGAAAATATTGTTCAGCCAATCAGCGCCAAAGTGGTTTATCTAAAATAGCAATCACCGCCCTGCATGCCATCTTTACCTCAGATTTGGCATGCAGAGCGGTTCTCTAGCCCCTCTGTGTAACCTGAGAAAAGAATCCATTTGGTAGCCAGTGCAATCCTTGCGATCTCCTGCGATGTGTGCTGGCTGCTGTGAGTCATCAGTTATCACAGCAGCAGCACCTCCCCCATCCCTGTTCCAGTACCTCCCCTCCCAATTGAATTTTTAGCGCACTTTTTTGCACTCTTTGTTGTGTGCTCTGCATAGGATGCCGTGCATTCGTGCTCTTCCTGTGTCCGCAGCGCTCTGATCAGTATGGCTGCTGATCAGAGACTGCGCCACAGGACTTTTTCTTTTTTTAGCTAGTTAGCCAAGCAGACATCGGAGTCTAAGCGACGTCTGATATATATATATTTTTATTTTTTTTTAAGAAAAAAGTAGTAGTAGAGTGTAGTTTTAGAGGTAGCAAGGTCACAGAGCTATATCAAGCAAGGCATCCCATAAATATAACACAACTTGAAGCAGGAATAACAATGAATAAATATCTCTCCAATTTTCCTGAGACCGCTGGGTAATTATCCTTCCATTACTAAGATAGCAAGTGGCCCGACAAAAAATCATAGCCTGCTAACACCGCTTTTTGCATTTAGTGGTTTCTAAATTGCAATGCACTTTTTGTGTCTCTCATTTTTTGCACTTTTATTCACTGGTCATAGATGCATATAGCCTCTTTTCGTGTCCCACAACAGAGGTTTCATTAGTTTGTTTCATTGTTTGTATTTTACATGTTATAATAAAATACATATTACTCTGTCGCCTAATTGGGGGACACAGAACCTTGGGTGTTATGCTGCTGTCCACTAGGAGGCGACACTATGCATAATCTGAAAAAGATTAACTTTGGCTCCTCCTCTGCAGTATACACCCCTGGACGGCGTCAGCCTTCTCCAGTTTTTGCTTAGTGTCGCAAGGAGGCACACCTTTTTTCTTCCGTTTTTTTCCTTTTTTTTCACGGAAATACAGATGAAGAAAAGTGGGTCTCCAGCGAGACTCCCGGCATGGCTCCCTCCTCGGTCCCCTATTAGGGGTACCCGGTTGAGGTCGAGGTGGTTTTTTCCCCATGTCGCTCCCTCCCCAGTCCCTCGGGTCCTGGTTCGAGGTCGAGACCCCCCTCCTTCCCCAACCCCTTTAAGGGGTCTGGGTTGAGGTTGAGGCGAGGATGAAGACCCCCTGACGGTGACAGACGCACCCTCCCTAATCCCCCGCAGGGGGTATTAGGTTGAGACGCCTCAGGTAGGGTCGGAGATCAGGCAGCATTCCGCAGCTTCCAGGGACCCCAGGCCGGCTGAGGGATCCTGTGGGGGCCGGGGGAGGGTGCGGACTGGATGGCACAGCAGAAACAGGGCTTTTGCTGCGTCCCTGTCTCTGCAGCAGCAGCGGCTCCATAGCCCTTCAGGGGCCCCCCATACAAAAACCGCTACCCCTGCTACCCCCACCGCTATCCAGTCGACCGTTCTGGGGGGTCTGGTACAAATCCGCCCCCCCCCCCGGACTACCGCGCCGCTCTGGAGCCCTCCTGGGCATCAGGCTTCAAATTTAGACCGCGGCTTCGGCCTAGCTGAAGCCGCCTTTTCCCCGCCCCCCGGATGACCAAAATGACACACTGGAGTGTCATAGAAGGGGCGGATTGAGGCAGAAAGGGGGCGTTTTTACACAGCCCAGCGCGCCCTTTTCAGCTCTCCGCCCCCTCCTCCCTCTCCTCAGAGCCCCGATGGCCATTTTTTCTGGATGAGATCCAGGAGAGAAGCATCACAGCGGTCTCCGGGGGGCACAGAACTGGGATCTGTCGGCGCTGGACCTATGGGCACACCGGTGGGGTAAGCTCACAGCTGGGTTTTCATTACTCAGCTGTGAATCTATACTTCCTATAAGGCTCTCTGTGGGTTCACTCTGCGTAGCCACCCCTGTACGATCCCTTATAGCCAGCCTCTGTGCACTATGCCGGGCTCAAGGAAGAGAACCAGGCAGGAATGTTTCTATGCATTCTGCACAGCCTGCAAAGCCACGCTCCCTAGTGGCAGCACGTATCCGCACTGCCGGGACTGCATCCAGAACTCTGGGTCAGAACCCCAGGGAGTCCCTACTGACGCTTCAGTGTCACAGGCCACGCCGGAATGGGCAACTCGGATGTCTCAGTCTATGTCACAGTCCATAGACAACCTAACTGCTACATTGCTGCAAGCTCTGCAGAGTCGGGCCCCGGCTATGGACGGTACACAGCAAACGGACAGCTTGTCTCAGGAACATGCTGCTTCCGACTCTCACAGACGTAAGCGGACTCACAGGTCTCGATCACCTGAGTCGCACTATAGCACAAGGTCGTCCCCCTCTAGGGAGAGACAGCGTCATTCCAGGTCTCCTGGGCAGTCCCCTGCCACAGACAGACAGTGCAATTTACCTCAGGGATCCCCCTCCACAGAAGACCCCCACCCCAGGTCGCCCTCCAGGGATCACCTTAGCGAGGCACAGGATTCGGAGGGCATCTGTGACTCCGACTCAGATAATGAAACGGTCAGGTCCGTGGTACCTTCTCCCCCTAGCAATACAGCGCTAGTTGAAGACATAATTTCTTCTATTCATCGGGTGCTAAAAATTCCAGAGTCGCCCCTGGAAGTCCCAAAACATAGGATTTGCTTCGAAAATGTTCAAAAACCACCTGAGGTCTTCCCTAATCACGATGAGTTTGAGAAAATACTTACCAAACAGTTTGCGCAGCCTGACAAAAAATTCGCTAATCGCAAATATCTGGAAGCGAAGTACCCCTTCCCACAGGAAGACACCAAACAATGGGCAGATCCACCTGAAGTGGACCCTCCGGTTTCTAGGCTAGCAGCACAGACTTTACTCTCTCTGCCGGATAGCTCAACCCTCAGGGACGCAGCAGACCGGCAAGTAGAACGCATGGCTCGTTCTATTTTCGAAGCGGCAGGCGCCTCTCTGGGCCCTGCGTTTGCTTCAGTTTGGGCAGCCAAGGCCATCCTAGCTTGGGCCAAAAGACTACAGGAGGGTCTTCAGGCTTCAAATCCTGAACTCTCGGACCAAGCGGTCCAGATGGCAGTGGTAGCAGACTACATGATTCATGCAGCCCTGGATTCCGCCAGAGGTGTAGCGGGAATAGCATCAAACGCCATCACGATCCGACGCATCCTCTGGCTGCGAGAATGGAAAGCGGATGCGGCCTCAAAGAAGTCCCTCAAGCGACTTCCGTATTCTACTGGTAGACTTTTCGGCGAAAAGTTGGACACCATGATAGCCAATGCCACCGGGGGTAAGAGTACCTCTCTCCCTCAACTAAAACCGAAACGCACGTTTAAACGAAGAAACCAGACGCGATTCCGATCCTTTCGGAATTCCTCGGGCTGGTCCGTTTCGCGCCCAGTGCAAAACGGCAACCGTTCTCCACGCAGAGACAACCCACGGACGCAGCAGCGACCGGACAGGGCTTGGCAGTCGAAAGCAGGCCAAGAGAAACCCAAGGGAGGAAAACCTCAGAACTTCACTTCATCATGACTCGAGACCTCCGGAAGACACCCCACCAGTAGGCGGCTGACTTTTACTCTTTCAGCAAGTCTGGCTGCCTATTACAGAAGACAGGTGGGTCAGGGAAATAGTGTCTTCCGGATACAAGATAGAGTTCACTTCCGTTCCACCGAACCGGTTCTTCCTTTCTGTTCCTCCAACACCACCAGAAAAGGCTCGTGTTTTCCACCAAGCGGTTTCCTCTCTCCTTCAATCAGGAGTTGTGGTGCCGGTTCCCGCGAACGAGAGATTCCGAGGATTCTACTCGAATTTGTTCGTAGTCCCCAAGAAAGGAGGCGGCGTCCGACCCATACTGGACCTAAAACAGCTCAACAATTACGTACGGGTCCGTCATTTCCGCATGGAGTCCCTCCGGTCCATCATTGCATCCATGGAGCAGGGAGAATACCTCGCCTCCATAGACATACAGGATGCGTATCTCCACATACCAATTGCTCCCGCCCACCAAAGGTTTCTCAGGTTCGCGGTCAACCAAAACCACTACCAGTTTGTCGCCCTTCCGTTCGGACTCGCCACGGCTCCAAGAACGTTCACCAAAGTCATGGCGGCCACCATGGATGTCCTGCACTCAAGAGGCATTCTAGTCGTCCCGTACCTGGACGACCTCCTCGTCAAGTCTCCCACTTTCAAAGACTGCGAGGTCAGTGTCTCAATCACTCTAGACACTCTGAGTCGCCTGGGATGGCTAGTCAACCTACAGAAATCGTCGACCATCCCAACTCGGACTCTAACATTCCTGGGAATGGTATTCGACACCACCGGGGGCCTGGTGCTCCTTCCCAAGGACAAGACACTGGCCATCCGTCTGGGAGTTCGCACACTCCTTCGCAGTCCTCCTCGATCTTTCCGGTTTGCCATGAGAATCCTCGGCAGGATAGCAGCAGCAATAGAGGCAGTGCCATTTGCCCAGTTTCACCTCAGGGTCCTTCAACTAGCCATACTCAGATCTTGGGACAGGAACCCCTTCTCCCTCGACAGGGAGTTCAGGTTGACGTCATCAACCAGGAGGTCCCTGCATTGGTGGCTCAAACCAACCTCGCTTACACGAGGGAAGCCATTCCTCTCAGGACAATGGAAGATCCTGACTACCGATGCAAGCCTGACAGGCTGGGGGGCGGTGCACCTACATCACAGGGCACAGGGCAAGTGGTCACCGAGGGAAGTGACATTGCCCATCAATGTTCTGGAAATCAGGGCCATTCTCTTGGCACTGAGAGCCTTTCATCACTTGCTTGCAGCCTCGCACATACGGATACAGTCGGACAATGCCACGGCTGTGGCATACGTGAATCACCAAGGCGGGACCCGCAGCGCCCAGGCGATGAGAGAAGTGGCTCATATCCTCCGCTGGGCGGAAGACACAAGGTCGGTACTTTCTGCGGTACACATTCCGGGTGTAGAAAACTGGGAAGCCGACTTCCTCAGCAGGCAAGGAATGGACTCGGGGGAGTGGTCTCTCCATCCCGAGATTTTTTACCAGATCTGTCAACGCTGGGGAACCCCGGATGTGGACCTAATGGCATCCCATCTCAATACCAAGGTTCCCAATTTCATGGCCAGGACACACGACCCGCGGTCGCTCGGAGCGGATGCCTTGGTCCAGGACTGGTCCCAGTTCCGACTCCTGTACATTTTTCCACCCCTCCCCCTAATCGCCAGTGTCGTGAGGAAGATCAAGCAAGAGGGAGTTCCGACCATCCTCATCGCGCCAGACTGGCCCAGACGTACTTGGTACGCCGACATCGTCCAACTTACGGCAGACGCCCCCTGGCGTCTGCCCGACCGCCACGACCTTCTGTCTCAAGGTCCGTTCTTCCACCAGAATTCAGGGGCCCTCAATTTGACGGCATGGCCCTTGAAACCTGGATTCTAACCCAGGCAGGTTTTTCACCGGCAGTCATTGCAACTATGATCAGGGCAAGGAAGCCTGCCTCCGCCAAGCTCTATTATCGTACCTGGAGAGCCTTCTTTTCTTGGTGCGAATCTCATGGACAAGTCCCACTCCCTTATTCCCTCCCGAAGGTACTAGGTTTTCTTCAATCGGGCCTAGATGCCAAGCTATCCTTAAGTTCGCTTAAGAGTCAGGTGTCGGCGCTTTCAGTCCTTTTTCAAAAGCGCATTCCTATTAAACCGCAAGTAAGGACTTTCATCCAGGGAGTTTCCCGATTGGTTCCTCCCTACAAACGGCCGATGGATACGTGGGACCTCAATCTGGTCCTGACAGCATTGCAAGCTCCACCCTTCGAACCTCTTAGAGGAGTTCCACTCTCCATTCTGTCTCAGAAAGTGGTTTTTCTAGTGGCTATCACCTCGTTACGCAGAGTGTCGGAATTGTCAGCACTTTCCTGCAGACGACCTTTCCTAGCCTTTCACCAGGACAAGGTGGTTCTCCGCACGGTACCATCCTTCCTTCCGAAGGTTGTGTCCAACTTTCACCTTAACGAAGAGATTTCACTGCCTTCCCTTTGCCCGGTTCCGGTCCATAGAGTGAAGAAGGCTCTGCATACGCTTGACCTAGTCAGAGCATTGCGGGTTTACGTGTCCAGGACTGCACCTTTCCGGAAATCCGATTTCCCTCTTCATTCTTCCAGAAGGTAGTCGCAAGGGGTTGCCGGCTTCCAAGGCTACCCTTGCCAGGTGGATCAAGTCCACCATACATGAGGCCTACCGACATAATAGTTCCCCTCTTCCGGCCGGTATCACGGCACACTCTACACGGGCAGTAGGGGCCTCCTGGGCCATTCGGCATCAGGCTTCGGCACAACAAGTGTGCAAGGCGGCCACTTGGACTATCCTACACACGTTTACGAAACACTACAGTGTTCATACCCAGTCCTCAGCGGATGCGAGCCTGGGTAGACTGGTTCTGCAGGCGGCAGTACCCCAAGTCTAGGGGACTGTCAGCACAATATTCGTCCACTGCTTCCCACCCAGGGACTGCTTTGGGACGTCCCAAGGTTCTGTGTCCCCCAATTAGGCGACAGAGTAAAGGAGATTTTTGTGTACTCACCGTAAAATCTCTTTCTCTTAGCCTTTAATTGGGGGACACAGCTCCCACCCTGTTGCCCTTACGGGCCGTTGTTTCCTGTTGAGTTCTCATATTGTTCTTGAGCTCGTACATAGTAGCCTTCTTACAGGCATGGTTATGTTATTTGGTTACGTTCCTCCTTATGCTTTGGCACAAAACTGGAGAAGGCTGACGCCGTCCAGGGGTGTATACTGCAGAGGAGGAGCCAAAGTTAATCTTTTTCAGATTATGCATAGTGTCGCCTCCTAGTGGACAGCAGCATAACACCCAAGGTTCTGTGTCCCCCAATTAAAGGCTAAGAGAAAGAGATTTTACGGTGAGTACACAAAAATCTCCTTTTTAATGCTAGTTCTGTGTACAAGTGCTGTTTCTGTTCCACGGTAAATCACACCACAGGTGGGACAGACGGGTTGGATATAGTTTTATATGTAGCGTGTTAGTATAGCCGGCGTCAGTCCAATCTTGTTTGGGAGGAAAAAAAAAACGTATAGAGTAGTTTTATAGGTGGGGAGGTAGCATCTTAGCTTAGGTTTTTTTTTTTTTTATTAAAAAAAAAAAAAGCCAGGTAATTTCTAGCGCATTAGGAGAGGGTGCGTCACATTGTTGGTGACGTTCAATTTTCTTTTGTAAAAAGAAAAATAAAAAAATTAGTTGCGTCGAGTAAATTTTTAGCAAGTGCATTAGGGGAGCGTACGTCACATTGTTGGTGACTTCCTTTTTTCTATTGTAAAAAAACAATTATTTGCGTTGGGTAAATTTATAGGTAGGGCGTTAGTGTAGTGAACGTCTTTTTTTTTTTTTTTTTTTTTTTACACAGCTTATTTTTCTTTTCCCTTTCTTTTCTACATTTAGCTTTTTTTTCCTCTGTTATTTAGAATAAATTGTACCCTATTACACAAGCCCCACACATTGCACGTGTAAAAGCACCACTGGTTTCACATTTGCGGACGGAGGGCTGCAGACTTCCTCCGTGAAGCCCCACCCCCTGCCGTGCCTCCTCCGGTTAGCTCTGCCTATTTCTGCATACTGCTTTATGCAGCCTGCGTACCCTATCTTTAACATTGGGTACGCAGGCCGTGCCGCAGTATGCGGTTGCCGCCGCATGCATCGTTTTGACGATGCAGTGCCCGCATAAAATTCCAACATGATGCGTTCTACTCGGGTCACCGCACCGTCAAAACGACGCATGCAGCGGCATCCGCATACTGCGGCACGCCCTGCGTGCCCAATGTTAAAGATAGGGTATGCAGGCCGCATGCAGAAATAGGCGGAGCTAACCGGAGGAGGCACGGTGGGGTTTCACGGAGGAAGTCCGCTGCCCTCCGTCCGCAAATGTGAAACTAGCCTAACACACACATCCCTGGGGTTTGGGAGGGAAAAAAATTGCCCATTTTGTCAAGAAGACTCAAGTCACCAGAGGAGGCTTACACCTTTCTTGCATCTGACACGGATACAGGCAGTGAGGAAGATCCCACATTCCTCTATTCCTCCTCCGAAGGACCCCCAGCAAGGCGCCCTAGGACCCAGGCAACTCCTGCAGCAATCGGACTCCACCCCCTGAAAATTTTTAGCTCGTCATTCCGGATTTCATCGGCAGCTCAGAAATCCAGTTTGACACCACTGGCTTCACTGAAATTGACTTCTTCAAATTCTTTTTCAGTGAGGAAATAACAAATGTTATGGTGGCCCAGACAAACTTGTATGCCAATCAATTTTTCACCCAAAATCCCACATCATCATACGCCAGATGGACCTCTGTAAATGCAGCAGAAAGTATTTTTTGGATTATAAGACGCACTTTTGTTCCCCCAATTTTGGGGGAAAGTGGGGGGGTGCGTCTTATAATCCGAATGTGTGCTGTAGAGGAGGGGGGGCTGCTCTTGAGTGATGTAAGGGGGCTGGGGTGGGCTGGCTGCAGAGACAGCAGGTGGTCAGTGCTCCCGCTCATTAGGCTCATGTAATATTCACTGCACCCGCTGTCCATCACCTTGGTGCTGAAGCCGCGCCGAGTTGGTGGACAGGGGAGCAGCGCATATTGCATGTGCCTGCACTCTCCCCCCACCGCCCCATCACTATACTCACCTTCTGATGATGGCTCCATGCTCCCAGCGGTCACGTGACTAGCAGTGTGCAGCACTCATGCTGCGGTCATGTGATGGAAGGTCCTGAAGCTACAATGAAATGCCTGTATGAGACGGACACTGGCATTATAAGACACACCTCCATTTAACATAAAAAAAAAATGTTTTCTCTTTTTCCTCACCAAATTTGGGGGTGCGTCTTATAATCAGGTGCGTGTTCTAAAGCGAAAGATACGGTACGTTTTAGGGAATTGTGCTGCATATGGGCATAATCCGAAAACCAGAGCTTCGGCAATACTGGAGTACTGATATTCTCTACAGTACACCGTTATTCCGTATGGCCATGACAAAGACACGATTTGAATTGATCCATAAATGTTTGCATTATAATGATCATGCACAATGTCCTTTCCGAGACGATCCAAACTTTGATTGTCTATATAAAATTCGGCCAGTGGTTGAACGCTTCAGCAGAAAGTTTGCTGAGGCGTACAACACCCAGAGGAACATCACTATAGATGAATCTCTGGCTCATTTCAAAGAAAGGCTAAAATTCTGCCAATACCTGCCCATTAAGAGGTTCAGGTACAGAATAAAACTGTACAAACTGTGCGAGAGTACCTCACGGTACACCAACAGATTTAGGCCGGGGTCACACTGGCGAGGAATACGGGCGAGTGAGAGGCGCTAAAAGCATGCATTAGACACGGACCAATGATTCTCTATGGGGTCCCTCGCACCAGCCGTATATTTCTGATCCGTATTCTACGGTCCATGGCAATCGCAGCATGCTGCGATTGTCAGCGTACTGCGGCCGTAGTACGCCAATGCAAGTCTATGGGTGCGCAAAAAATACGGATTACACACGGACCACACGTGTGAACTGCGAGAAATACGCACCCGGTGTCTTTTAGAAAAGCCGGCAATTCAGTGCGCTATACAGTAAACTCACACTGACAGTTTTAATAAAGAAACGAAAGAATAGATATATACACATAGAATAAATATATATTTATGCATTCTATGTGTCTATATCTATTCTTTGGTTTCTGTTATAAACCCTGTCATAGGGCTCCATTATATGTCCATTTTGCAAGGTGATGAGAAAATCTCGCCATACGGATGCTTACATGCGCAAAATACGCGACCACACCTTGATTACGGATGACATACGGATCACTGTTTAGGGGCCATTCATCCGTATTACGCATGTAAAATACTGACCGTATTTTGCGTTGGTTAGTGTGACCCCGGCCTTAGGGTTTACGAGGGTAAGGGCACCCAGATTAGCCCCCTTGATTGCCCCCTGTCCTGGGGGTGAGTGGTAAAATTGTGTGGCAATTGCTGCACCTACTTCTGTATCAAGGTTATCACCTCTACATTAATAACTTTTACACCAGCGACCCTCTCTGCCAGAGGTACAGTTGCATGTGGCACCGTGCGAAAAAATCAGCGAGGCCTCCCTAAGAAAAGGGGAAACCAGAGCCCAATGCAGCGACAACATGCTGGTGGTCAAGTATAAGGACTAAAGGAATGTCCTTATCTGGACCACCATACACCGTGACAACAGCTCCCTTGTCACTGTTCGTGTGACCACAACACAAGTCCCAAAGCCAGATTGTGTCTTCGATTACAATCAGTACATCTGGGGGTGTAGATTTTTCAGGTCAGGTCCTCCAACCATACAGTGCAATGCGAAAAGCCAAAGTATGGTACAAAAAAATGGCCATGCAGATTGTACAGATGGCACAGTACAATGCTTTTGTGCTGTTCCGATCTGCAGGCAATACAGGGACCTTCCTTTAGTTTCAGGAGGAAGTCATCAAGGCTCTAATGTTTGTTACTCAGGAAGGTGAGGGTCCCAGTACTTCCGAATCTGATAGTGCCCATATTGTCCCAGGTCAACATTTCCCAGGACAGGTTCCCCAAACAGCGAGGACAGGACGATCACAAAAATGGTGCAGAGTATGCTCCAAGAGGGGAATCCGAAAGGATACAACTTATCATTGTGAAACCTGCCCTGAGAAACCTGGCCTTTGCATTAAGGATTGCTTCAAAGAGTGCCATTCGTCCACAAATTAATAAAATTAGTTTATACCCTGTTGACACCACACACTTTTATAATCTGATGTACCCCGCACATCTTACACATAACACCACATTATAAATTCATTCACCAGTAAAGCCAAAAGCATTATAATCAATACTATAAAACTATGCCTCTAGATAAATTCCTTCAGGGGTGTAGTTTCCAAAATTTGGTCACTTGTGGAGAATTTCCACTGCTTAGGCACATCAGGGGGACTGGAAATGAAACATGATGCCCACAGACCATTCCATCAAAGTCTGCAATCCAAAACGTTGCTACTTATCTTCCGAGCCCCAACGTGTGCCCATTGGTTTTTCCCCACATATAGGGTATCTGTGTACTCAGGAGAAATTGCTCAACAACTTTAGGGGACCATTTTCTCCTTTTTCACTTGTGAAAATAAAATAATTGTTACTAAAAGATCATTTGTGGGGGGAAAAATGTGCTTTTTATTTTTTTTATTTTTTTTTTTAAATTTAATTTTTTTTTATTTTCACGTGTCTACGTTCTAAACTTCTGTGAAGCACCTGGGAGTTCAAAGTGCTCACCACACAGCTAGATAAGTTCCTTGAAGGGTCTAGTTTCCAAAATGGGGTCACTTGTGGGAGTTTTCCAATGTTTAGGCACATCAGGGGCTCTCCAAATGCGACATGGCGTCCGTTTTCTATTCCAGCCAATTTTGCATTCAAAAAGTCAAAAGGTGCTCCTTCCCTTCCGAGCCCTGTTATGCCCCCAAACAATGGTTTTCCCCCACATATGGGGTAACGGCATACTCCGGAGAAATTGCACAACAACTTTAGTGGATCATTTTTTCCTTTTACTCTTGTGAAAATAAAAAAATCGTGGCTAAAATATCTTTTTTGTGACTAAAAAGTTGTGTTCATTTTTTTTCGTTCCATGTTTCTTCAGCTGCTGTGAAGCACCTGAAGGGTTAATAAACTTCGTGAATGTGGTTTTGAGCACCTTGAGGGGGGTGAAGTTTTTAGACTGGTGTGACTTTTGGGTATTTTCTGTCATATCCAGAGTTATTACAACGTAAAGTGACAGTGGTCAGAATTGTAAAAATTGGCCCGGTCAGGAAGGTGAAAACAGGCTTCGTCTCAAAGGGGTTAATCAAGGAAAATTAGCAGACCACTGGGCCAGCTGAAGAGTACTGTGAAAAAGAGTTTTTGTATAGAGACCTTTTTTATGCTTTGAACAATAATGGATGGAGTAAGTTATAAATGAAATTCTTGTTCTGATCCACGAGGAAGTGAGAACTTGATTTCTTTGAAAGTTTGATTAGGATCTAAGGCTACTTTCACACATCAGGTTTTCGGCATCAGGCGCGATCCGGCGTCGTGCCGGAACGCCGGATCCGGCAAATGTTTCGTAAAACCTGATGTGACGGATCCGGTTTTCTGCCGGATCCATCTTTTTCTTGACAGACAAAACCGGATCCGTCTCATCCGGTTCATCCGTTTTTCTATCCGTTTTTCGACGTATTACGCCGGATCCGGTTTTTAAAATTGACCCTTGTGGCCTTCCGAACGGGATTGGCTACTGGAAAACTATATATAGCATGTTCCTACAGCCCTTCTTTGACAGGTTGTAGAGGAGAAAGTGCAGGTTGGAGAGAAGAGCAAGTTTACTGGCGAAGATGGATGTTGTCATTGGAAATATTTTGAAGAATTTGGCGGATTTTATAGCGGAGGCGAATCGTTTGAGGGTGATTGTTCTGGAGAAGGAGAGAGCGAGACAGCAGCGCATCAGGCATCGTAGACGACGTTTGTGGATCCACCCCATCACAGCCAAGAGAATGACGCGTGGGGTCTATTCTACACTCTGCATGGACCTTCGACGAAACCCGGATACATTTTTTGGATATGTTAGGATGAAAATGGAGAATTTTGATTACTTGGTGGAGCGCATTGCACACCTCATAAGAAAAGCGGACACCTATTGCCGCTTCTCTGTTTCACCCGCAGAGCGTCTGATGGTGACTTTAAGGTAAGCCACATTTATTGGATATGCTCGCATCAGAGCACACCTTCACTGCAATCTTGTTGGTGGTAGTTTGTATCTCCAAGTGTTATAGGTCAGTTTTGGTATGTAATGCTGTGATTTAAAACTAATTTATTGTTTTTTAATTCCCCACAGATTTCTTGCAACTGGAGAATCCCTTTCGTCACTGCATTTCCAGTACAGACTCGGGATTTCCACCATATCTGGAATTGTGAAGTACACATGCCGTGCACTGTGGGACTCCTTAGCTGAAGAGTTTTTACCAGAGCCCACAACAGAGAGGTGGATTGAAATTGCTGACAAGTTTCAACAGATATGTCAGTTTCCAAACTGCTTGGGCGCTGTGGACGGGAAACATATCCGCATTGTAAAGCCAGCTGGATCGGGATCGGAATATTTCAATTACAAGAAATATTTTTCAATTGTCCTCATGGCCATCGCTGACGCGGAATACAAATTTATTGTGGTTGATATTGGGGCCTATGGCCGCTCCAATGACTCTCAAGTTTTCAAACTGTCTGCCATGGGGCGTAAACTGTATGGAAACACCTTCCAGTTCCCACCACCTAGACCGCTGCTGCAAACATCTGGTCCACCTATGCCATTTGTCTGTGTAGGGGATGAAGCCTTCCAGCTGTCAGAACACCTTTTGAAACCGTACTCTAGCAGAGGATTGACAAGACCAAAACGCATTTTTAATTACCGCCTCACAAGAGCAAGAAGAATGGTTGAATGTACCTTTGGTATTCTGACAGCCAAATGGCGGGTCCTATTGACTGCGATCAACCTCAAGACAGAAACTGTGGACGAGGTGATCAAAGCGTGCGTGGTACTCCACAATTTTGTTATCTGCAAGGAACCCATTTCCATTGAGGACACCTCTGAAGAAACCACCTTGCAAGATTACCATGACATTACCACTAGAAGTTCTGTGACGGTTTCAGTAATGAGGGACAATTTTGCACTATACTTTGTCACCTCAAGGCAGACTACACTGGCAGGATGACAGAGTGTGAAAGATTTGTGCCCTAACCAAACTTGTGTACCTTCTGTACCAACAGTATATACCTTTGCCAACCAAAGTTGGCTATCTTGTCATGGTCTCTATTTTTAGCTTTAGGCCACAGGTGTGTACCTGGTTGTGTTTTATGCAAAGTATTTCACCTTTTAACAAGTTGTGTACATTGTTAGGAAATCACCAACAATAAACACAACTTTTTAGGTGAAATACTTTGCTTCAAACACAACCAGGAACACAACTGTGGCAAAAAGCTAAAATTTACCCACAGTTATATACCTAGTTTTGAATACCATTTCACCTTTTAAATACCCTGTATTTAACCTTTTTCGCCGCAGAAAGAAATGACAGACAACCAGTGTAAAATAATTTAACTTTTATTGAAAAATGTTTTTTTTAGTAAACTTTTTTAAAATTTTAATAAACTTGTTTAATAAAGCTTTGAAACCATAAAACTGGTCATTTTTATTTAAATACACACATTATAAATCTGTGTAGTGTGTGGTGGAAATACTGCTGGAGGGGCTGCGGGACACTTCGACACTGGGAGTGTGGAGAGAGGACTGGGATCGTGGTGGGAAAGGAACAGTTAGAGGTGAAGGTGTGGAAAAAACTACAGAATGGGTGGACATGTGGGAAGCAGAAGAGGTGATGGGTGGTGGAGTGGAGGGTTGGGCAGGGACTGTAGGAGCAGATGATGTTGATGGCAAGTTGTATGGGGAAGGAGTTTGGTACGGGGCATGTTGCTGGAAATGGGGAGATGTCTGGTACGGGGCAGGTTGCTGGAAGTGGGGAGATGTCTGGTACGGGGCAGGTTGCTGGAAGTGGGGAGATGTCTGGTACTGGGGAGGTTGCTGGTACTGGGGAGTTTGCAGGTACTGGGGAGGTTGCTGGTACTGGGGAGGTTGCTGGTACTGGGGAGGTTGCTGGTACTGGGGAGGTTGCTGGTGCTGGGGAGGTTGCTGGTGCTGGGGAGGTTGCTGGTGCTGGGGAGGTTGCTGGTGCTGGGGAGGTGGATGGTGCTGGGGAGGTGGATGGTATGTAATAGGAGGGGGAGGATGGAAAGTGGCTGGAGGTGGATGGTATGTAATAGGAGGGGGAGGATGGAAAGTGGCTGGAGGGGGTGTAGATGTAATAGGAGGGGGAGGATGGAAAGTGGCTGGAGGGGGTGTAGATGTAATAGGAGGGGGAGGATGGAAAGTGGCTGGAGGGGGTGCAGGTGGAGGAACTACTGTGGTGGGAGGAGGAGGTTGGGAGGTAACTTGCTGGAGAGCAGCGTGGCATGAATGCATTACATGCATCTGCTGGGCAGGAGAGAGCGTTTCCATGCGCTCCACAACAGACCTGAAAAAGGTGTGGTTTGGCGAAGATCTTGCTTCTGAATGCATGGTTTGCAGAAGTGTCTTCACCTCCAGAATGCTGGAGTTGATCTGCTGATAGCCTGCAGAGATTTGCTCTGACAAGACTTTTAGACAGTTCTGGAAAGATGCATTCAGATGCAAGAACTCTGGCGCATAAGTCTTTTCCTGATCCCTCTGCCGCTGCCGCCCAGTACCCGCAGGTGTACTAGAGGTGGCAGGGGCAGAAGGGTGGGGTAAAGGGAAAGCGATCTCCTCACCAGCAGCTTCATGTAATGTAGGCGGCCACGATGCTCCTGTGCTGGTGGATGGGACAGATGGGTCGAATGTGTGGGAAGGCTGGGAAGGTGCAGATGTACCGGGGCGGTCGAAGTGTCCCTCGGTGCCGGTCTCCTCAGGGATCGCCTCAGAAGGGTCCAATCGTGCAGGCTCCCGAGTGCTGCTCACCGTGCTGTGGAATAAAGAGAAAAAAAAACAATTAAAATACTGACATGGTATGGCCCTGGCTGAAAAAAAAAAGTTACATCTAACATTTTTTTTCACATGTGGTGTGTAATATTTACCTTCTAGTGACCATTGTTTCCCGGAGGAACGACAGGGCTTCTGCGTACTTTTGCTCCTGCGTCCTCCAGATCCACTCGGGGCCCGCATCTCTTTATTGAACTCCTTCTTGACACGATCCCTCACAGACCGCCACCGATTCACAATTCTGTTCCCTGAAACGAGAAAGGAGTGGTTAGTATACAACATCAGTGTTTCACAAACTCCAGTCCTCATGGTCCCCAGGGGTCATGTTTTCAGGATTTCCATAGTAAATAGAAATCCTGAACACATGATCCGTGGGGACCACGAGGACTGGAGTTCGGGAAACACTGGTTTACATCAAGCAACCGGTACTGTATATACTTACGCTCTTTAATCCGGGCCCGAACATCGAGGTCCTCCCAGCGGCCCACAAGGAGCGAACAGATTTCCTCCCAGAGTCGTCGGGTAACGATAAGATCAGCGTGGCGGCGGTCAGCCATATTCCAGAGCGGCTCCCTTTCTCTGACGAGATCGATGAGGTGGTCCACATCGAGTCCTCCATCCTCACCGTCAGAGTCGGGAGCACGCTGTGAAGGCTGTTAAAGAAAAAGACAAAAATAACATAATTAGCCTCCACAAAAGAAATGAAATAAAAAGTGCAAAAAAACAAAGCAAAAATATTTATACTTACACGCTGGTGACCACCGCGTTGCTGTCGCCGACGACCCTGGGAGGCACTGCGAGGACCTCTTGGCCGAGCACCAGATTGGGAAGACTAGAGAAGAAAACAAAAAATGTTATGTCTTTGGATGTAGGCATTTGTTTGCTGTGTGTGGTCTGCAGAACATTGTTTTCTATGTGTTGTGTGTAGTGTGATGTTGTGTTTCTGCGTTTGATGCAAAAAACTTACCAATTGTGAGCCCACTCCAGGTGTCTGTCCACCCCTTCCTTCTTCTTCTGGGAGCTCCTCTTCATCTTGTGAATCCTGTTTTGAAATAAAAGGCAATGAATAGACATATATTACAGAGATGATGGAGTTTGGAATTAAAAACTTACCGTCAAACGCTGACGATGCGAGGGAGGGCTCCCAGAAGATGATGTGCTGTCTTCCTGGTGGCCACACTCCATGCCTGTGGGTGGTGTTCCAGCTGCTGCCATTGCATCTATTGGGCGGCTGTTGAATAAAGAGAAACAAAGGGCCAATGAATATCTTGATATTCAATAGCCCTAGTTTGGAGGAATGGGGGATTTGATAATTACCGTCTCTCATCTGCTGCTGGCCTCCCCTCCTCAGCATGTTCCATTTGCTGCTCCATTTGGGGTGGTGGTGGTGCTGATGGTGCTGCAGTGGTCTCCTGCCTTCTCCTGCTGCGCTTGGTTGCTTTCTTGGGTGGCATGTTGGGTGTGGCTGTGGGTCCCACTGTCTTGCTTTTATATATGTCTTGTGGGCAGAGCTACTGAGCATGCTCAGACCAAAAAACCGGATCCGGCTTTCGCCGGATCCGGCGCATTGCGGCGCTCATAGGCTTTCATTGTGTGAAAAAGCCGGACGCGCCGGATTCGGCGTGTCCGGCTTTTTCGCCAGAGACAAAAAACGTTACAGTAGCCGTTTTTTCCAGACGCCGGATCGCGACACATTGCCGGATCCGGCGAAAACCGGATGAAACGCATGGCCATCCGGCGCGATCCGGCGCAAATGCAAGTCAATGGGGGGGAAACCGGATCCGGCATTGCATTTCGCCGGATCCGGTTTCTGTCAAAAGCGCTGGATCGCGCCTGACGGCGAAAACCTGATGTGTGAAAGAGGCCTAACATGAACTAGTTTTACAAAATGCCAATAGGAAATGGGATCTTTGTGTACTCGCAGACCGTAGGAAACCACTTTTTTTTTTTTTGCATAAAGTTGATGTCATGAAAGTATCTTTCATGTATTGTCAGAAGGTATTCACAAAAGACAAGATGATTAGACATATTGTTTATGATCCAGACATATTGTTTATGATCCGCCTGCGTTGCCAAAGGACATCTGTCTTGACGTATCTCTGGAAACTCCTCAAATATAATTATGAAACCAGTTGCTCTTTTACATATTTTTTTTTTATTTGATGTCTTGGCTGCAAATTCCATTTTAAGTCCTTTTTTTTTATAAAAAGGATTAAAGATGCAGGATCTGTGTGTAAATAAATCAGTGGCAATAAAAGTTTTGTAGCAGTTCTCAATGATGAACCTAATCCGAGGAATGCTGCTTGGTAAATAGAGGCTAGCCTGCTGTAATACCTTCGTGATCTCTGCTAAGTAGTATCTGATATTCCACCTTTCTTCTTCCATTCAGCACACATTACAGCATATTACGTATAGGAGTGCTTCTCAAAGTGCGGGGCTGGTCTCATCAGTAAGGCATCGGCTAGTTAGTGAGGGGTGAGGGACCGTTTTCGTAGAGTGATTATTAGGGTGCCAAGGAAAAATGAACTTTGCAAATTGGTAAGTCTTACCCCTCAAATTTGTTCTTTTTGGCATAAGGATTCACCATATATACACACATTTGGTATCACCGTGTTCAGAAACGGCCGATCTATCAAAATATAAAATCAACTAGCTGTTTCCAGCCAGCTAACGCTCGGCACGCTCATTGCTATCTAACTAACGCTGCTGGTGATTAAACTGGTAATGTGTGTGGACGGAGCCTCGTGTGGTAATGTGGGGGGACGGAGCCTGTGGTAATGTGTGGGGACGGAGCCTCGTGTGGTAATGTGTGGGGACGGAGCCTCGTGTGGTAATGTGTGGGGACGCAGCCTCGTGCGGTATTGTGTGGGGGCGGAGCCTCGTGCGGTAATGTGTGGGGACGGAGCCTCGTGTGGTAATGTGTGGGGACGGAGCCTCGTGTGGTAATGTGTGGGGACGGAGCCTCGTGTGGTAATGTGTGGGGACGGAGCCTCGTGTGGTAATGTGTGGGGACGGAGCCTTGTGTGGTAATGTGGGGGGTCGGTATTATGTGCGGTGATGTGGTGGGGGGTGGGATTGTGTGTGGTAATGGGATGGGGGCGGGATTATGTGTGGTGATGTGTGGGGACGCAGCCTCGTGCGGTAATGTGTGGGGACGGAGCCTCGTGTGGTAATGTGTGGGGACGGAGCCTCGTGTGGTAATGCGTGGGGACGGAGCCTCGTGTGGTAATGCGTGGGGACGGAGCCTCGTGTGGTAATGCGTGGGGACGGAGCCTCGTGTGGTAATGCGTGGGGACGGAGCCTCGTGTGGTAATGCGTGGGGACGGAGCCTCGTGTGGTAATGCGTGGGGACGGAGCCTCGTGTGGTAATGGGTGGGGACGGAGCCTCGTGTGGTAATGCGTGGGGACGGAGCCTCGTGTGGTAATGCGTGGGGACGGAGCCTCGTGTGGTAATGCGTGGGGACGGAGCCTCGTGTGGTAATGCGTGGGGACGGAGCCTCGTGTGGTAATGCGTGGGGACGGAGCCTCGTGTGGTAATGCGTGGGGACGGAGCCTCGTGTGGTAATGCGTGGGGACGGAGCCTCGTGTGGTAATGCGTGGGGACGGAGCCTCGTGTGGTAATGCGTGGGGACGGAGCCTCGTGTGGTAATGTGTGGGGACGGAGCCTCGTGTGGTAATGTGTGGGGACGGAGCCTCGTGTGGTAATGTGTGGGGACGGAGCCTCGTGTGGTAATGTGTGGGGACGGAGCCTCGTGTAGTAATGTGTGGGGACGGAGCCTCGTGTGGTAATGTGTGGGGACGGAGCCTCGTGTGGTAATGTGTGGGGACGGAGCCTTGTCTGGTAATGTGGGGGGGCGGTATTATGTGCGGTGATGTGGTGGGGGGGCGGGATTGTGTGTGGTAATGGGGTGGGTGGCGGGATTATGTGTGGTGATGTGTGGGGACGCAGCCTCGTGCGGTAATGTGTGGGGACGGAGCCTCGTGTGGTAATGTGTGGGGACGGAGCCTCGTGTGGTAATGTGTGGGGACGGAGCCTCGTGTGGTAATGTGTGGGGACGGAGCCTTGTCTGGTAATGTGGGGGGGCGGTATTATGTGCGGTGATGTGGTGGGGGGGCGGGATTGTGTGTGGTAATGGGGTGGGTGGCGGGATTATGTGTGGTGATGTGTGGGGACGCAGCCTCGTGCGGTAATGTGTGGGGACGGAGCCTCGTGTGGTAATGTGTGGGGACCGAGCCTCGTGCGGTAATGTGTGGGGACCGAGCCTCGTGCGGTAATGTGTGGGGAAGGAGCCTCGTGCGGTAATGTGTGGGGAAGGAGCCTCGTGCGGTAATGTGTGGGGACGGAGCCTCGTGCGGTAATGTGTGGGGACGGAGCCTCGTGCGGTAATGTGTGGGGACGGAGCCTCGTGCGGTAATGTGGGGACGGAGCCTCGTGCGGTAATGTGTGGGGACGGAGCCTCGTGCGGTAATGTGTGGGGACGGAGCCTCGTGCGGTAATGTGTGGGGACGGAGCCTCGTGCGGTAATGTGTGGGGACGGAGCCTCGTGCGGTAATGTGTGGGGACGGAGCCTCGTGCGGTAATGTGTGGGGACGGAGCCTCGTGCGGTAATGTGTGGGGACGGAGCCTCGTGTGGTAATGTGTGGGGACGGAGCCTCGTGCGGTAATGTGTGAGGACGCAGCCTCGTGCGGTAATGTGTGGGGACGGAGCCTCGTGTGGTAATGTGTGGGGACGGAGCCTCGTGCGGTAATGTGTGGGGACGGAGCCTCGTGCGGTAATGTGTGGGGACGGAGCCTCGTGCGGTAATGTGTGGGGACGGAGCCTCGTGCGGTAATGTGTGGGGACGGAGCCTCGTGCGGTAATGTGTGGGGACGGAGCCTCGTGCGGTAATGTGTGGGGACGGAGCCTCGTGTGGTAATGTGTGGGGACGGAGCCTCGTGTGGTAATGTGTGGGGACGGAGCCTCGTGTGGTAATGTGTGGGGACGGAGCCTCGTGTGGTAATGTGTGAGGACGCAGCCTCGTGTGGTAATGTGGGGGGCGGTATTATGTGCGGTGATGTGGTGGGAGGGCGGGATTGTGTGGTAATGGGGTGGGGGGCGGGATTGTGTGGTGATGTGGTGGGGGGCGGAGGTACTGTGCAGGGGGCGGGATTAGCGAGTAATCCCGATGCCTCATATACACATGGAGAGAGAGAGATATATAGAGATAGATAGATATTGATTGATCTGATCAGTAAACGGCATAACATAACGCGAGATATGCATGACGATAAATACTAAACAAACATTTAAAACTGCAATATGATGTGCCATTGAACAACCAGTAAATGATAACTAATCTCAAAAAATGAAATGATAAAATATCTATGACCAAAAAGGAACAAAATTAGGAGGTAAAACATTCAAAAACTTGCTACTTAGTTTTTACCATGCATTTTCTTGGCACCTTAGTGATTATACTCTGCCTAGTCCTTTCTGTAGCTGAAACAATATGTAGTTTAGAAGCATAATTGACTATGTTTAAAAGTTTAGAATTAATAGCTCTAAGAACTGTGACGGAGCTTTTGGTAACAGTGAGGTTTTTCTCGGTTTCATTTTTTTCATAGATGGCTGACCTGCAACAAGAACACCAAAGGGAAATTGAGGGGTTATTGGAGAATATCAGGCAGTTGAGTCGTGAGCTTCGACTTCAGATGATCATTATTGATAATTTTATTCCACAGGATTATCAGGTAAGGTTTTCACCCCCAATTTTTATTTTTCCAAGGGTAACAGGACCCTAAAAGTTTTTGTGCAATTTGTCCTGAGTACGCTGATCCCCCATATGTGGGTGTAAACCACTATTGGGGCGCATGGCAGAGCTCAGAAGGGAAGCAGCACCATTTGACTTTTATGGCTGGAATTGAGATCGGACACCATGTTGCGATTGGAAAACCCCTTATGTACCAAAACAGTGGAAACCCCCCACAAATGACACCATTTTGGAAAGTAGACCCCCCAAGGAACTTATCTAGATGTGTGGTGAGCACTTTGAACCTCCCAGTGCTTCACAGAAGTTTATAACGGCCAGGGGTGAAAATAAAAAAAATCGTATTTTTTCAACAAGCATCATCTTTTAGTCCCCATTTTTTTATTTTCCCAAGGGTAACAGGAGAAATTGGACCCCAAAAGTTGTTGTCCAATTTGTCCTGAGTACGCTGATACCCCATATGTGGGAGAAAACTACTGTATGGGCACACGTCGGGGGCTCGAAAGGGAAGTAGTGACGTTTTGGAATGCAGACTTTGATGGAATGGTCTGCGGGTGTCATGTGCGTTTTGGAGAGCCCCTGATGTACCTAAACTATTGAAACTCCCCACAAGTGACCCCATTTTGGAAACTAGACCTCCTAAGGAACTTATCTAGATGTGTGGTGAGCACTTTGAACCCCCAAGTGCTTCACAGAAATTTATAACGCCCGGCGTGAAAATAAAAAATCATTTTTTTCCACAAAAATTATATTTTTGCCCCCAATTTTTTATTTTCCTAAGGGTAACAGGAGAAATTGGACCCCAAAAGTTGTTTTGCAATTTGTCCTGAGTAGGCGGATACCCCATATGTGGGGGTAAAACACTGTTTGGGCGCATGGCAGAGCTTGGAAGGGAAGGGGAGCACCATTTAACTTTTTCAACGCAGAATTGGCTGGAATTGAGATCAGGCGCCATGTTGCATTTGGAGAGCACCTGATGTGCCCAAACAGTGGAAGCCCCCCAATTACAACTCCAACCCTAACCCCAACACACCCCTAACCCTAATCTCAGCCCTAGCCCTAACCTTAATGGGAAAATGGAAATAAATGCATTTTCTTTTAATTTTATTATTTTTCCCTAACTAAGGGGGTGATAACGGGGGGTTTGATTTACTTTTTATAGCGGGTTTTTATTTTTGGCAGCTGTCACACACTAAAAGACACTTTTTATTGTAAAAATAATTTTTTCATCACCACATATTGAGAGCTATAATTTTTCCATATTTTGACCCACCGAGTCATGTGAGGTCTTATTTTTTGCGGGAAGAGTTGACGTTTTTATTGGTATCATTTTCGGGCACGTGACATCTTTTGATCGCTTTTTATTCCGATTTTTGAGACGCAGAATGAACAAAAACCAGCGTTTCATGAATTTCTTTTGGGGGGTGCGTTTACACCGTTCCGCGTGCGGTAAAATTGATAAAGCGGTTTTATTCTTCGGGTCAGTACGGTTACAGCGATGCCTCATTTAGGTCGTTTTTTCTATATTTTGGCGCTTTTATGCAATGAAAACAATTTTATATAAAAAATAATTTTTGCATCGCTTTATTCTGCGAGCTATAACTTTTTTTATTTTTTTGCTGATGATGCTGTATTGTGGCTCATTTTTTGCGGGACAAGAGGACGTTTTCAGCGGTATCATGGATATTTATATGCGTCTTTTTGATGGCGCGTTATTGCACTTTTTGTATGGCGGTATGATAATAAATCATTATTTTTTGCTTAGTTTTTTATTTTTATTTTTTAAGGGGTTCGCTAAAGGGGTTAACTAGTGGGACAGTTTTATAGGGCGGGTCGTTACAGACGCGGCGATGCCAAATATGTGTTTTATTGTTTTTTTATTTCCAAAAAATGAATTTATTAGGGAATATTTTTTAAAAAAAATTTATTTAGCGATTTTTAACTTTATTACATTGTCCCAGGGGGGCATACCTGTGGTGTGACAGATCGCTGATCTGTCACACCACAGATCACTGTGACAGATCAGCGATCTGTCACAGGCACTGCACAGGCTTTCCTCATGCCTGCGCTTTGCAGGCACTGGGGAAGCCAGCTCCCTGCAGGCCCCCGAAGGTCCCCGCTGCCATCTTGGAATCGGGGACCTGCAGAGATGGAGCCCCCCGCAGCAGTACTGCACACTGCGCTGCTGTGGGGGGCTCAGGGAAGCACGGAGGGAGCCCCCTCCCTGACGATGCTTCCCTTTAACCCCCGGTACACCGCGATCGTGTTTGATCGCGGTGTGCAAGGGGTTAACGTGTCGGGGGCGGTCCGTGACCGCCCCTGACACATAGTGCCGGGTGTCAGCTGTGATAATCAGCTAGCACCCGGCCGCGATCAGTGGCGCTCACCACGTGGGCGCCGCTGATCGCTGTGACGTACTATCCCGTCCCTGGGAATTGTCCCAGGGCACATGCACGGGATAGTACGTCACATGACAGAAAGGGGTTAATATATTATATATTTTGTATATTACACTGCCTTATTATATACATATTAGGGTCTATTTTGCAATTTACCCAACATCTTACTAATATCCTATTTATACTAAATTAATGTTTCTGTGCTGGCCCACATTGGCTACTTTATATTTACTCCCATTTTCTTGTTTCTACAACTTTTTATTCACAACAATTTATGTATTGTCTATATTAATTAATTGTATCTTTGTAGTTTATAAAGAATTATATTTTTACTATTTATTTGGGTTTAATTTCCATTTCTCTTTTCAGTTTCATATTGCTTTTGGGAGACGCCTTGTTTTACATATAGAGGAATTTTTTTTTTAGTATTCGAATGCCAGAAAACAGCAATGGAAATTTGTATTTTTGGTGCCTTTTATTCTTCTCTTTGAACTCATTGTGTAAAAACTGCTGTAAAAATGCTGAAAGAAAGACAGACTGCAATGATTTAAAAGAAACAAAACTCCCCTCAGGTCAAAAAACACACCTTGTAAATTAAATTTTAGTAATTTAATCTTTTAGAAACACTACTTTTTTTGCATAAAATGTAAGGTGTAAACAAGCAGAGCTATGGAGTCAATGTCCATTTTCATGGAGCCAGTATAAAATAGACCGACTGAGATTCCTAAAATTTTATAATAAATTGGGTACAGTAGTAGAAAGCAGATTGTGCTGTAAAAGTTTCCATAAGAATTTGGGAAAGTTATGAAATGACCTCTAAACGTCTGTTCTGTTCCTGATCGAAGGATCTTGGCTTTTAGTTGAGATCAATCTGTGCTTCACTTTATGTACATGCTCAGTAGTGACCAGTGCTTTAGGGTCGTAGTTGAGATGACTGTGCTGCCCTTTATGTTCATGCTCAGTAGTGAGTCAGGGCTGTGGAGTCGTAGCTGAGATGAATCCTTACTGCACTTTATGTACATGCTCAGTAGTGAGGCAGGGCTATGGAGTCGTAGTTGAGATGAATCAGTGCCGCACTTTATGTTCATGCTCAGTAGTGACCACTGCTGTGGAGTCATAGTTGAGATGAATCTGTGCTGCACTTTATGTACATGCTCAGTAGTGAGGCAGGGCTGTGGAGTCGTAGTTGAGATGAATCTGTGCTGCACTTTATGTACATGCTCAGTAGTGAGGCAGGGCTGTGGAGTCGTAGTTGAGATGAATCTGTGCTGCACTTTATGTACATGCTCAGTAGTGACCAGTGCTGTGGAGTCGTAGATGAGATGAATCTGTGCTGCAGTTTATGTACATGCTCAGTAGTGACCAGGGCTGTGGAGTCGTAGTTGAGATGAATCTGGTCTGCACTTTATGCACATGCTCAAGTAGTGACCAGTGCTGTGGAGTCATAGATGAGATGCATCTGTGCTGCACTTCATGTACATGCTCAGTAGTGACCAGTGCTGTGGAGTCGTAGATGAGATGAATCTGGGCTGCACTTTATGTACATTGTTATGATTGAGTCACCGAGGAGGAAAAAACAAAACACAAGCTCAGCCCAGAAAAACAGAGAGGTTGGAAAATAGCGGATTGCAGACCCCTAATCCTATCACCCAACTAACAGTAGCCGTGGAGTGTTCCTACGGTGATCCTAGACACCTCGTCACAGCCGGAGATCTACATAAGCCTAAAGAGAGAAAAGGGAAAAACTGACTGCCCCAGAGCAGACCCCAAAGCAATAGGCAGCCCCCAACATATAATGACGGTGAAGCAAGATGAAAACACTAACATAGATAGAAAGATAGGTTGAGCAAACGATGGGGCCCAAGCTAACTAAAAAGGACATGATAGAAAAGCTGCTGTCTGCTATCCGAGAAAACCCTGCTAAAAATATTACCAACACAACTGATAAGCAAAAAGGACCCTGAAGTCACTAGACTTCAAACCCTATATCAGCACTCAGAATATTCTGGAAGCAGAGCAAAAGAGAACACTGATCAAGGAAAAAGAATCCAGCACACCCCCGGCCGGGGATGGCTGAACTCCAAAAAACAAGGTAAACAAAACCAAAACTAATAAGTTCAATAGCAGAGCAAAAACTTATCTTTGGGAAGAAGGAATCAGACTGGTCTCCAAGAATCCAGCAGAGAATTCACCAGCGACTCAGAAGGGCGTCAGCTGCCTTATATCCAGTCAGAAGTTCCCATTACCCAGTCACCATCCACCTGATGAGGTGTTTGGTAATCAGCCTCACTACCTTCCTTCACCAGAAGAGGGAGATCCTCGGACACAAAAGATGAATGAACAGATGAGCTCACAACAGTACATGCTCAGTAGTGACCAGTGCTGTGGAGTCGTAGATGAGATGAATCTATGCTGCACTTTATGTACATGCTCAGTAGTGACCAGTGCTGTGGAGTCGTAGCTGAGATGAATCTGTGCTGCACTTTATGTACATACTCAGTAGTGACCAGTGCTGTGGGGTCGTAGATGAGATGAATCTGTGCTGCACTTTATGCACATGCTCAGTAGTGACCAGAAGACTGGAGAAGAGCAAATGTTGTTCCTATCTTCAAAAAGGAGAAGAAGGTGGACCCAGGCAACTATAGGCCGGTGAGTCTGACTTCTATACCAGGAAAGATCTTTGAACAGATTATTAAACAACATGTATGTCAGTACCTGGATAAGAATGAAATGATTAAACCGAGTCAGCATGGGTTTGTAACTAATAAGTCATGTCAAACTAACTTAATTTCCTTCTATGACGGAATCACTGATTGGGTGGATCAAGGAAATGCTGTAGATATAGTATATCTTGACTTCAGCAAAGCATTTCACAAAGTATCTCATACAATCCTTATTGAGAAAATGACTAGGTATGGAATGGACAAGGCAACTGTTAGGTGGATTCATAACTGGCTTAGTGATCGGACCCAAAGAGTTGTCGTAAACGGCTGCACATCCAGTTGGAAGAATGTGTCAAGTGGGGTACCACAGGGCTCTGTCCTGGGCCCTGTATTGTTCAACATCTTTATCAATGATTTAGATGAAGGAATTGAGGGTAAACTGATTAAATTTGCTGATGACACAAAGCTAGGAGGGATAGCTAATACTAGAGAAGAGAGAGAGAGGATTCAAAAGATATAAATAAACTGGAGAAGTGGGCAGCAACTAACACAATGGTTTTTAACAGGGAAAAATGCAAAGTACTACATCTGGGCAATAAAAATGAAAAAAGCATATACAGAATGGGAGGAATAGGGCTAAGCAACAGCACATGTGAAAAAGACTTGGGTATACTAATAGATCACAGACTGAATATGAGTCAACAGTGTGATGCAGCAGCAAAAAAGGCAAATGCAATTCTAGGATGTATTAACAGAAGCATACAGTCTAGATCACGTGAAGTCATTATTTCCCTCTACTCCTCGTTGGTCAGACCTCATCTGGAATATTGTGTCCAGTTTTGGGCACCACATTTGAAAAAAGACATCAACAAACTGGAGCAAGTTCAGAAAAGAGCGACCAGAATGGTGACCGGTCTGCAAACCCTGTCGTATGAGGAAAGGTTGCAGGATTTGGGAATGTTTAGTTTGAAAAAGAGAAGACTGAGAGGAGACTTAATAGCTGTCTACAAATATCTAAAGGGCTGTCACATTGTAGAAGGATCAACTTTATTCTCATTTGCACAAGGAAAGACTAGAAGCAATGGGATGAAACTGAATGGGAGGAGACACAGATTAGATATTAGAAAAAACTTTTTGACAGAGTGATCAATGAGTGGAACAAGCTGCCACGAGAAGTGGTGAGTTCTCCTTCAATGGAAGTCTTCAAACAGAGGCTGGACAGACATCTGACTGGGATGATTTAGTGAATCCTGCTTTGAGCAGGGGGTTGGACCAGATGGCCCAGGAGGTCCTTTCCAACTCTACGATTCTATGATTCTATGTGCTGTGGAGTCGTAGATAAGATGAATCTGTGCTGCACTTTATGTACATGCTCAGTAGTGACCAGTGCTGTGGAGATGTAGTTGAGATGAATCTGTGCTGCACTTTATGTACATGCTCAGTAGTGAGGCATATATGAGGGAGTCGGGGAACTTGAGGAGTCGGAGGTTTGGCTTACCACTTCCACAGTCCTATGAACAAGCCCTAACTGTGCCAGCTACACAACAAAGAGAAAACTAATGACTGAACTCCATTCCCTGCAGCCAAAAGATACTCCTTGACTAAAGCTACTGTAGTTTGTCTGTGTCTTGATAGGTCTTCTACATGGGAAGTAGGATTTGCATCAACCCATGTGGAAGCACGTAAGTCTACTCACTTGGGGAAGGTTTACAAGCAATGTAAAAATCCCCATTGGTTTCCCTGTGTAGCAGGTTACAAAAGTGTTGAAAGCCCCAGGGGATTTACAAGCTGGTGGTGATGCTTTGGTTTAGTCATTGTTTGCTACATTTTAAGTTTTTAGATAAGAAGCTCTCATGCTTCATGTTCATCACTGGAGATCTCTAGCAAGGCATTAATAGCAATGAAGGAATTATCATACCCTGATGAAAAGCTTCATAAAGTAATAGGACACCAAGTATAAAACCTTTCTGAAAAATAAATAGGAAAACAAATTTAGTGATCTAAGCTATCACGCTTAGATTAGGCTAATTTTATCCTTTTTATTTATTTTTTTCTTTCTTTCCCTTGCTGAATCCTTCCCTCGAAGAGCTAGAACTTCTTTATGGGGTGGAGTGTTAAACAATTTAGCTATTTAAGCTTTTGTTTGTTTTAATATTTCTCTTTACTGCGCAGTAAAATTGACATGTTCACTTTATTCTGCTGGTCAGTATGTCTATGGTAATACCAAACTTATTGCATTTTTGGGGGGCTTAAACTCACTTTTTAGTGAGTAGAAATCTTGCTACAAAAGTTTGTGTGCTATAGGCCAAAGGCAGCTTCCTCGTCAGCGGCATAGCTCACTCTCCTCATGCCCCACACTGATCTGTCTGATTGTTGCAGGGCAGGAAAGGAAGCTACCAGGACTTGCACTTGACTGCATGGATTCTGCAGGTCCTGGCTAGCTCAAGGGCTTTTCAGATGTGATCAGTCACATGCATGGCAACAGTAACGTCAAAATGTGGTAGTGTATACACAGCGTGCATGAGAAATGAGTGTTTGTTGATATAGCTGAGCTGTATGTATACATGTGTAGTGCAATTTTTGTGTGTGTGCATGTGTAGCAGAGCTGTTTGTATGTGGCAGAGTGTGTGGATATACACACATAGCAGTGTTATGTATATATTTTTGTATAAACAACATATGTGTGTGTGTATATGTCTGTATATACAGGTGCATCTCACAAAATTAGAATATCATCAAAAAGTTAATTTATTTCAGTTCTTCAATACAAAAAGTGAAGCTCATATATTTTATATAGAGTCATTACAAACAGAGTGATGTATTTCAAGCATTTATTTCTGTTAATGTTGATGATTACGGCTTACAGCCAATGAAAACCCAAAAGTCATTATCTCATTAAATTAGAATACTTTATAACACCAGCTTGAAAAATGATTTTAAAATCCGAAATGTTGGCCTACTGAAAATGTATGTTCAGTAAATGCACTCAGTACTTGGTCAGAGTTCCTTTGGCATCGATTTGGCATCGAGTCCCAGTTCGTGATGCAGCTCGTTTAACAGCTAATGATGTTCTTGATGTCTGGTCAAAGGCAAGCATCCGTATGAGACTGATGAAACATGTGGCTGAAAAATGGTAGGTTTCTTCAAAGAATATGACAAGCTGGAGGAAAACAAAACAAAACATTCCGATAGCCTGAAGAAGCAGGAGGAAGAATGAAAGGCAGATTTTGACAATTTGTTAAACATTGCGCCTGCTATTGGGCTATGGCTATGACAAGAATACCGGAAGGCAAGGACTTTTTGCTAGCTCAGAGACAAACTGGACGCCATGGAAAAATGGGAGGTAATGTCAAAACAAAGACAAATGACAAGAAGAGAATCGAGAAAAAAAGACCAAGAAAGAAGTGCTGGAGAGGAAAAGTGGTGTTGCAGTCATCATCTGATGAAGTAGATACAGATACAGGAGACAGTTAAACATCACAGCTACTGCCGTCAGCAAAGCGAGCCAAAAGAGGAAGAGTCAGTGTAGTAGATGACAAACTGTCAGCAAGCCTTGACGTGGCCAAAGTTACTGACAGAAATGGGACAGACAAGACCTATCACCATGGGCATACAGGTGATAGAAAAATGTTAAGCTAGTCCTACTTGTATGCCTCATATTAGCAGTCTTGTTGTTGAGAAATGTTCTGCAGATGAAGGCTACCAGGCTGCCAAGAAAACAATCAGCGGTATGAGGGAGACTAATGATGCTGCAGAATGAATCATTTCAGAGGGTGCCAAATCAAAAATTTGAAAATATCAAAGAAAGTGGTCCTAAGTAGTTCCCCAGCTGCCATGACAACACATCCGCATCCTTGATGGTATTGTGGTGGCTTGGGTGGCAATAGAGTGACAGAAGATGGCTCCTATCTGTCTAACCACTTATTTGCCACAGTTGCTTATGACTGCGATAAGGAATTATATAAAGATAAACGGGGTGCTCACTGTTATATTAGGTGCTCAGAGGTAAAATCCAATACTGAATATAGTACAAAAACCTCGGCACACAAAATTCAAATGAAACTCAAATGAGTATGAGTAAAGACCAAAGTTTATTGATTCCAAAATATCATAAAGACCAATGTTCCACAGAAAAAAATTCGACGTTTCGGCTATAGCGCCTTTCTCAAGAACTTATCTGCAGAATAAACGATACATGCACTCATTACATAAGAAATATACAGTCAAGTACTAATCGTACAAAAATAATGAATCATAATTCACACAAAATAAAGACTCAATAGAGTATCATATCCATTTAAATGGTCAATATGGACCCAGAGTAATACCTGTGGAAATAATAATCCATGGACATCAGAGTCAAATTCATCATACATGTCACTTAGGTGTGGAATGCCTTATAAAGAAAAAAGAAAAATCATATTGAATAATTGGATACAAAAAAACATAGTGCGTCACAAGGAAAAGTTTACCAGGTGTACAATACAATATATGAAAGTAATATGCTCCATATAAATAATTGCAAAAAAAAGGGCATCCTAATCTCATTTTTGCTCCATATGAATGATTGCAAAGAATTGCAAAAGGGCATCCTGATCGAAATACATTGTGCATTCTCTAAATATACCGTGCAACATGTGAAAGCGCTATACTCCACATGAATAGCTGCAAAAAGAGGATCCTGATCCAAATACATGGTGCGCTCTACAAACGTCCCTTATCCCGATATAATTTGGTCCAAGCATACCTATTTTAAAGTCCGTGAATTGCTGGTGACGCACTATGCTTTTTTGTATCTAATTATTCAATATGATTTTTCTTTTTTCTTTATAAGGCATTCCACACCTAAGTGACATGTATGATGAATTTGACTCTGATGTCCATGGTTTATTATTTCCACAGGTATTACTCTGGGTCCATATTGACTATTTAAATGGATATGATACTCAATGTATTGAGTCTTTATTTTGTGTGAATTATGATTCATTATTTTGTACGATTAGTACTTGACTGTATATTTCTTATGTAATGAGTGCATGTATCATTTATTCTGCAGATAAGTTCTTGAAAAAGGCGCTATAGCCGAAACGTCAAATTTTTTTTCTGTGGAACATTGGTCTTTATGATATTTTGGAATCAATAAACTTTGGTCTTTACTCATACTCATTTGAGTTTCATTTGAATTTTGTGTGCCGAGGTTTTCGTACTATATGCGATAAGGAATGAAACATCTGTGACCTGAGCCTACTGAAATCATAGCAGCTACTGATGTCAGATTTCTAACCTCTTCCTACTGTAAGTTCAGCCCGTTCCATACTCCCTGCTATTAGGACACTTCTTTTTAAATGGTAGAGACTGCAGTTGGCTATCATGTTATGTTATTTTGCAGATTTGTGACAATTTATGCATCTGCGCTAGAAGATACGACTGTGTTGGGGTGAGGGAGAGACTGAATGCAGCATGTAAATAACAATAAACATTTAGCAATTTTTCCTGCAAAATCGCTGGCGTCTTATGGGTGTCTTCTTTTAGCCTTTCCAATGACAGGTCCAGATCGGCAAATGTCTGATGGATGATTTAGCTTATTTATTTTTAACTGCTGAAGTGTCTATGGAAGCTTGAAGTAGTTTAAAAGATGCTCAAGAAACTGAACATGTAATCTACAAGTTGTTTTTCGATAGACATGCAGATGTTCATTCTTTAGCACGCTTAGTTAGCACTTTTTCATGCAGTTTTCATAGCGGAATCTACTTGAAAGATATCAAATACACAGACCATAACTGTTGTGAATTCGCTTTCTGGCCTCCCTCTGGTTATTACTGAAGGTAGTGGAGCTGGTCAGATTGACAGAGGGGTTGCGGGTTCTCTTTCTGGGCTCCCTCTGGTGGTTACTGGAGGTAATGGAGCTGATCTGATTGACAGAGGCTTGCCACCTGATAATGATGATGAGGATTGGAGATCTGGGGTTTCAGATTGGGATTTAAGACAGCCGACTCCCTCTATCTCTGCTGGTGATTTGCTTCCTGTTCCTCCTGAGGTCTGATTTCTCCAGCTCTGTCCCTGCATGTTCAGCTAAGTGGTTTATTTGCTATTCTGTTTGCATTTGATCTGGTTTTGTCTATCTCCTCTTGGTGCGGGTCAGCCAGCTTCGGCTGGGGCTGTGCTGAATCACCGCCCACTTGTAACTGCTTGTGCCAGTTTGTTTTATCCCCTATTAGATTGGTCTCTTTTTGCTCTGCTTTCAGAATATACCAGAGTGCTGACTTCAGTGTTTTTTGCATCAGACGTGTTGGTCTTTTGGCAGGGTTTTTTGCGTGATTGCAGACAGTGTCTTTCCTGTCCTGTCTAGTCAGTGTGGGCCCCATCATTTGCTCAGTCTATTTTCCTGCCTGTGTTTGTGTTTTCATCTTGTGTCACTGACAGTATATGTTTGGGGGCTATCTATTCCTTTGGGGTCTGCTCTGGGGCAGTTTAGATTTCCCCTTTCTTGCTTTAGGCTTAGTTAGCTCTCCGGCTGTGCCGAGGCGTCTAGGATCATCGTAGGTACGCTCCACAGCTACTGCTAGTTGTTTTGGTAGGATTAGGGGTCTGCAATCCGCTTAGGTACCAACCTCTCTGGTTTTCCGTGGCTTAGCCTGGACCTGCTCTCCTCCTTGGTGACCCATTCATAACACATAACTCTTTTGAAGCTCTGTCTTCTTTCCTTAACTGAACTGTATGATACAAGGCTATGTCTGTTCATGTGGCTGATAAATAACAATATTCCGTATAAAATAAATGTCAGACTCCTGTGAGGTGAAGAAAATCCTCATCTGTTGGTCCCAAGAATTACAATGATCGTGTGAACATAGCCTAATATAATGAAATTATTTGGTTTGCTAATGAGGCATACAGGAGTCATATAATTTCTTAGAACCCAAATGGTCCTATTAAAGGGAACCTGTCATGTGGAGAAAATGCTATTAACCTGCAAATATGGTGTCACGACTCGGTTATCGGGTGACCCGGGACCAGCGGCTCCTTCCCTGTCCCTAACGCTAAAGAGCGCCCTAGCTCGCCCTATTCTAAGGGTTACTTCTGAAGATGCTGGGTCCACGTTCCTTTCCTTATCCTCCTGTATTTGCCCTCTGTCTGTACCCTTCCTCCCACCCAGGGAAGAGGGAAGCAACCGTGCACCGCAGTACACCAACCAGACAAGCAAGGTAACACAAACTGGGGCAACTGAAAACTCCAGGCATACAAATATTCACTCACACCTATCAGAGGAATACACTGGATGGGGAAAATCCAAGGTAGTAGAAGAGAGGGAATTATCACACTTGCAAATCAAAGCAACAATCACTGATAAACCCCTCCCACTTCTCGTATAACCACTAACTCTTATCCTCCCAGTCATGCAGCATAAGCTAGGTCTGACAATGTGTCAGTCAGGACCCATATTATATAGGGGATAGAAGTGGCTTACCTAGCTCAGCTGAGAGCAGGTTCCCAGAGCTCCCAACATGGCCGAACACCCCTTGTATGCCAAAAGAAATTTACACCATTTAAAAATAAGATGAAGGGCTTCTTTTCAGTGCAGGAGTAGGAGCAATTGGACGCTGTGGTCTTCTGGCTCCTCTCTGTCACGGTAATCCCGTGACATATGGGGTTAATCTGCAAGTTCATAGCATTCTGAAGCTGTGCGGCCGCTGGACTAAATGCCTGGCAGTGGGAAGGAAATTAACTTTATTCCTCCCGGCAGTATATGGCTTTCAGTCATAGAGGAGTAGCCACATTGGCTTCAGGCACTGCTAAGTGTAAGTGATTGGCGGCTGTAACCACACCCTGATAGTGACTGACAGCCTGCTCAGCCATGCATCTGTACAGAACCAGCTGTCAGTCAGTGCTGGGTTTTGCGGTTACAGCCGCTGCTCACTATGTACTGAACAATGACCAAAGCAGTGACAGCTGGGCCCATATGACTGAAAGCCAGAGGCTGCCTGGAGGAATAAATTGATTTTCTTTTGGCAGTCGGGCTTTTAGTGTGACGGCCGCATGACTTTAGAACGCGATTAGCCTACAGATTAGCAGGTGACCGGGTTCCCTTTAAGTTTCTGTGGTGCTTGGTAGCACTCATCCTCAAAATCTCAGTATGGTATTAAAATTCAGTATTTCACTTTTAACCCCTGTCCCACATCGGGCGTAATAGTACGCTGATGTCAGACTCCCTCCCTTTGATGTGGGCTCCGGCGCTGAGCTCACATCTTTTCCGGCACATTTAAGCTGTTTTGGACAACTGACAGGTGCCTCTAACAGCCGCGGGTGGAACTAGTTAAATGCCGATGTCAAACTCTGACAGCGGCATTTAACACGCGCTTCCGGCAAGCACTCCGGAAATCCCGCCCATCGGTGACCCCGTCACATGATGGCGTGTCATCGATGGGTTGCCATAACAACCGGGGCAGACCTTTGATTGTCACTGCCGGATTGCTATGAGCGCCGCCGGGTGGTTGGCTCTCATAGAAAGTCAGCAATTCTGCTACATACAGGCGATCTGATCATCGCCTGTATGTAGCAGAGCCAATCTGATTATAGCAGCTTTCTAGTTTCCCACCCATAGAGACTATTGAAGCATGTCAAAAGAAAAAAAAAAAAAAAAAAATATATATATATATATTTTTTTTTTTACAATTAATAAAAAAAAATTAAGGTTCAAATCACCCCCCCTTTTGCCCCATTCAAAATAAAGCATTTAAGTATTTTTTAGTCGCTGTAACATTGCATTATAATTCAAGGGTGATCAAAAGACCGTATCTGCACCAAATTGGTATAATTAAAAACGTCAGCTCGGCACACAAAAAATAAGCCCTCACCCAAGTCTACATCACGAAAATGAAGACGCTACGGGTATAAGAAAATGGCACAATTTTTTTTTTTTTTTTTTTAAAACAAACTTTGGAATTTTTTTTTCATCACTTAGGCAAAAAAAACCTAGACATGTTTTGGTGTCTATGAACTCGTAATGACCTGGAGAATCATAATGGCAGGTCAGTTTTAGCATTTAGTGAACATGGTGAAAACTAAAACAACTGTGGGATTGTTTTTTTTTTTTTTTTTTTCTTTTTTGCAGTTTCACTGCACTTTTTTTTTTTTTTTCCCGTTTTACAGTACATGACATGTTGAAACCAGTAGTGTCGTTCATAAGTACAACTCGTCCCGCAAAAAACAAGCCCTAACATGACCATATTGATGGAAAAATAAAAAAGTTATGGCTCTGGGAAGAAGGGGAGCAAAAAACGAAACCATGAAAACGAAAATACCTCCAGGGGTTAAGCCATTTAAGAACCCTCGGTTTTTCCCAGCTAATGCTTGGTGGATTTAAGAGTATATTTGGGTCACTGTCATGTGGCACGGTCTACATTCACCAGAGCTTTATCTGCTCCTAGGCAGTGTCAGAATTTCCATAAGTATCTCTGGTGCAATAATTAAATCCTGCCGGCAAACTTTTGGTGCATTTCAGCATCAAGAAGCAAGGCAGCCTAAATGTTCAATCTAAAAATATAGTTACATATGTATAACACAGTTTTGTTTTTTTTCTGTTCAGGATATGATTGAAAATTATGTCCATTGGAATGAAGATATTGGAGAATGGCAGCTGGTAAGCAGTTTTCTTAGATATACTGAGAAAGTGAAAGCACGGTACTTAAAACTAACTTACGTTTTTATCTCTTTGTAAGAAATGCGTTGCTTACACTGGAAACAATATGAGAAAGCAAACTCCTGTACCTGACAAGAAAGAAAAAGATGTAAGTCTCTATTTATCTTTGTAAAATGTCTTTTTTTTTTTTTTTATTTGTTTTGTTCCATGATCTAAATTTTTAACTAATTTTTATCTTTTTATGTTACATAATTTCTTAAGTCAAAAGTGTTAGAATAAATAAATCTATAAAATATATATTCAAAGCACATGTACAATGTATACACGTTAACTTGTCATGTAGTGGTGTAAGATATTTATGGGAAGACTTCTGGAGTGACATATAGTAGATTTGGTCACGTAGAGAAGGAAACAGTTTTTCCTTCATCCCCTAAAATATAACACCGTTTTCTCACAATATTTCTCCATATCTGATCTGGACTCTGCATTTACAGTAATCTCTTCTTCTGAGTCATCTGATGATTTGCTTTTCGTGTAGTGTACCAGTTTTACATTTTGTGGAATTTTCATTTACGTTATGTTATCTTCTGTAGTTAGTCTGAGTACGATTAATATTGACAGTTTCTTGAACTGGAGGTATTTAAAAGTTTGTAACCATAAGAAAATAATCTGTTTCCCACCAGAATATTCTACTTTTTTTTTTTTTCGCTCTCTGCTGTTTTAATTTAACTTATTAAACTGGATCCAATTGATACGCCCGGTTTTTGTCATGTAAAGAAAATCACACCATCTCAAAACTTTTTCCACCTTTTTAAAGTCCCCAATAATACATATAAGTCCACTGAGAATTTGTCACGATTCCACCACTCGCTTTGTCCTGGATGCAGTGAGTGACAGCTTAGCCACCCTATAAGGGGCATGCAGAGCTGTCAGTATTGTGACATCCCAAACGCAAATCACGGCAGAGGCATGCCAGCTCTGGATCATTACCTGTCTATTTAGCTGGCTGTCAGTGTCTGATTATTGCCAGTCGTAGCCTTAGCTTGGTGGTGCGCATGTGAGTATGGCTTGTTTTCCAGTGCTCTGTGACCTTTTGCTTCCACCCTTGGACCCCTTGCCATTGACCGTCCGTTTGCCTAGCCCCTTTGTCTTGATCTGCTGCATTCCTGGAATTCTGACCTTGAACTGTGACCTGACTACGCATTTGCCTTACCTTTTTGTTTGATGAGCTCTCTTGGTCTGACCCCAGACCTGTTGACTACGCTGCCTCATGGCTTGTCCGTGAGTAGAGACTTAGCTTCATATTACGACAGGCCTTATATTTTTTTTTCCCCGACTGGCCTTATATCTTTTTCCCCATCAGTATGAACCAATTCGTACACTTTGCGATCAGTAGGCGAATCTGACGAAGATGATTTAGGATCTGGCCAAGGAGCACTAGAATC
Source organism: Dendrobates tinctorius (assembly GCF_039654945.1). Taxonomy (NCBI): domain Eukaryota; kingdom Metazoa; phylum Chordata; class Amphibia; order Anura; family Dendrobatidae; genus Dendrobates; species Dendrobates tinctorius. The sequence goes on along the minus strand of NW_027361669.1, from coordinate 5,273,727 downwards.
GTCGCAGTCCCACAGTCAGGGTCAGTTTTCTAGCATGATGAGTGCTTCCCAGTGTTCTCCGCTGCCAGCAGTAGCTACGACAAATTTTTGCGGGCGTAAAACCAGTTTACAATATTTAAAGAGAGCTGTAGGCTAATTTTTACTCCGCAACTCCGATTTTCAAAGGATGAGTTCAAGTGGGTGGGATTAATCCTGTCCCTACTGCCAGGGAGCCCTCAGATTTGGGCATTTTCTTTGTCCCCACAAACCCAAGAACAGTCTTCTGTTGATGCCTTTTTTGAGGTTGGGGTTGACCTATGATGACATTGACCTGATCCAAGTCGCAGTGGCAAGAATCATGAGCCTAACAGAGGAGGGCCATTCCGCTAAGGGTCACCTAGACTTCCAGGTACATTTTTACTCCTCAGATAAAGTACTGCTAAACTTAGAACTACTTTTCCAGAACCATTTGTTATCAGCATTAGCTTTCATTGACTGCTGCCCTGTAGCCACATTTATTCAGGACTGGTTCTGAAATTAGGGTTAGGGACAGTTAGATTGAAAAGACCCATTCACATTTTTACCATTGACAGGACACCGTTACTTCAGAACTTTGTCCAGCTGATAACTGTGGAGTACACACTGAAAGTGGGAACACTTCAATCTGAGTTCTTCTCCTGCTTTGTTTTGGATAATTTATCTGTTGGGTTAGCATTGAGGTTTCCATGGCTGCTTATTCACAATCCTTTTTCTTGATATCATGGTTCATTGATTCATCGTGAATACTGCAGCAGCTGATCATAGTAGTTTTGAAGGCTGACCTTTTGGTCAGACCCTTCAAACCTAGGCTTCCGGAAAATCTGGGGGTCCAGTGCCCCTCCCCCCCAGAAGAGGGGGTACTGTCAAGACTCTACCACTCACTGTGTCATGGACCCAGTGTGTGATAGCTCAGCCGCCCTATAGAATCACAATTGTGCTAAGCTGTCGGTATTGTGAGTGACAGCTCAGCCATCCAGTCTGGGGTAAGTGCATACAGAACTGTCGATGTTGTGAATGACAGTTTAATTTCTAATCACGGTAGGGACATGCTGGGTTTCTTCCAGGTGTCTCCAGTTCTGGTTGATTACATGCCAATTTAGCTGGTTATCGGTGTCTGATTATTGCCAGTCATAGCCTCAGCTTGGTGGTGTGTATATGCCATGTTTTCCAGAGCTCTGTTTCTGATCTTTTGCTGTCCGATCTTGAACCTTGCCTTTGATCATCCGTTAGTCTTGATCCGCCACCTTCCTTGAGTTCTGACCTCGGACTTTGACCTGAGTAAGCCTTTGTCATAACCCTGAGTTTATGACGAGGTCTCTTGGCATCTGACCTCAGACCTCTTGACTACCCTGTCTCACAGCTTGTCCATAAGTTGTAACTCAGTGTCACATTTGTGATCGAGCGTCACAGAAGGAAATTGAAATCATTTTGAGTGGTTAAAGTAAAAATGACAAAACTAAAATAATGAACTACTAAATAATTGTGAACGCCCTTGTAACGCAACAATGACCCTAAGCATATCTCCAAATTGGTAAAAGAAAAAGTTTAAAGAAAGTTTAAAGAAAAAAAAAAAAACTAGACCGCCTACTCAATGAACTCTATAGAAGTTCAGTTGTTTATTTTTTTTATTTCTTTTGTTGCCATCACATATAATATTTTTTACTTTATAATTTAGGTTTTGTGTGATGCTTCATATATCTGCCGAAAACAAAATATTTTCCTTACGCAAAAAAGACTCCCATAGCAACTCTGTAATCATATAAAAAAAAAAAATAGTTTTGGCTTTTATCTTTTATTCTTATAACCAGTTTCTACTTTACTGTGTTTTGTGTATTATATCTTACATAACCCTCCAGTATTGGATGGTGACTGAGTTGTATTTTCTACTTATTTTCCAGCCTTTTGAAGTGGATTTGTCCCATGTATATTTGGCTTACACCGAGGAGAGCCTTCGCCAGTCCTTAATGAAGCTAGAAAGGCCTAGAACATCAAAAGGAAAAACAAGACCCAAGACGGGTCGGAGGTATGTGTGAGGCTTTGTCATGCTTGAGACATAAATCTGAAGCTACCAAAGTGGTAGGTCTCCACTAATAGCTCCCAGGCAGCACGGTGCAGGGAAAGTGCTGGGTCATATACAACATGCAGTAGGTCATATCTAAAGTGGAACAGTACTGATAGTTTACCATTTGTCGTTGTTGCGGGGTTTTTTTTATTGATGGGGAGGGCGTGAGGCGCAATGGACTTATGCATTTATTAAACTACATATATTTTATTGGGTAGAAATAATCAATATTATGTTTCCTCCCTTCCATAAAGTTATCAGCATGCTATTTAATCGTAAAATGGCTTTCAACTTACCACTCTTGATAATTAACCACAGAAAGATTGCACTCGTGCTCCTTGTGCACACCCTGCACTGAGGAATTTTGCTATCAGTTTGATGATGTTGCTACAGAAGAACACGACTTCTGCTTGTTAGTTAATTAACGGAATAGTATCTGTTACCACAATCATTCATATTATGACCCAAACATATCCATAGGACTCTATAGGTCAAAAGCATGTTATTTTAGCTTCTGTTAGATTAGTATATCTAGGCGTTATTTTTATTTTGGTGGTTTGGAATAGCATAGTAGACTATGTGATGCCATACAAAAGTAGACAGTAAAGGACATATCACTATATAACTTTAATAAACACAAAACATTGGAAACTGATAGGATACATTGCGGTCTACCAAGGCTCCTAGTGGATTATGTGTCAAACACATTATTAGGTGTGGTTCCTTGATAGTAACTACGTACTAGGTTGTCTCTCAAGTTTTTTTGCTCTTCTGTAAGTCATTGCCGGCTTATCTGTCACATATTACTGGAGGACTGTGTCAGTAGTAAGTAGTGGCCAGAATTCTTTTTAGACTTTTCGCATCATGTATCACTGTTTGCTATATTACAAGATAAACCTCACATGCCTTTTTATACTCTATCCTGATTGTTCTTCTACTATACTCTCTCCCAAAACTCTCCTGGACAGCTCCCAATACTGTTGTAAAAAAATTGATTCCACACGGGTCCAGGGAGGCATGGGGAGTGAGGGGATGTGGCCCAAGCAGTCACTGTCGTGGCAACTTGCTCGCTCACAACTCTTGACAGTTCTGAGAGGCCCCTTTCACTAGAACCAGTGAAACAGAACGCCGCCAGCCCGGTAGCACTACCACCTGTTTTTCTTTAGATATAAGCCTGGTCTGTTAACGGGATTATATCGGGCCATAAACCAGCCCCGGTAGCATGGGAAGTCAAACCGAGAAACGGACATGTGAATTCATGGATAGAGATAAAAGAGCAGCCCAAGGTTAAATTATATATTTAATCACATTGAGGGCACACTAGACAATACACTATATACACAATGGTTACACATATATAAGCCACTTGGCAAGAGAGCCTCTTGTTCTGCTCTGAGCTGAGTCAAGGTGTGAGATCTGTCACTCATAGCCTTTGAGGCTTGACCCCCCCCCCTGCTGAGCTAGCTGCAGACTGATGGAGGTCTCATAATTCCATGCCAGATAAGATACAACATGAAATTTTATCTCCAATATTCTTCACAACTAGTGTGATCCTGTAGGAGATATTATTTGTACTGATTGCTTATACAGTATATTGATGTAAATATGTGCAACATATCTCGAGATACATCAATGTAATTATATTGCTCATATCAGATTGTGTCAGTATTAACCACAATATATCCCCTTCTCTGCAGGAAGCGGTCAGCAAAACCAGAAGCCGTGATTGACTCATTACTGCAGTAGCTGTTTTCTGCACTGGAGTATGAAGATTGCTGTGTGAACAATGGTCGGAGATGGAATTGTTAATCCTGGAGCGATGTAAACCACAGGGAGGCAGATTGTAATGGCTACCTTGTGTAGGCTTTGTATGATAATCCCTGTGAAACCTTTGTCATATTATATTGTGACATGCCTCGTTATCATAGGTTCCTCATTAATATTGATCCTGGATAATGGATATAATGTAACATCTCTCCAGTGTCCTACCAGGCAGGTAGTATTTCAGATGGCTTAAGAAGAATCTGATATTTTTACCCATGCGTTATCTGTGTAATCTTACTTGCATGGCTTGGCGTATGACCAGAAAGCTCTGTCCGTACAATTGTATCTTATTTATATCCGGATTAGGCAAGCTGTAGCACTGAGCATGCTGGAGCTTGTAGTTCCACTGCATCTAGAGAATTACCTAGTCTGGATCTATATTCCTTTACACATTGTTTTTTGTGTCTACTGTCAGGGAAGCATAAAGTCTCCGGCTCTGATCCTCTCCAGAAAAGAAATATTAAAAAAAGACTACACTTAAAGGGGTTGTCCTCAATTATACACAGGATATCACACGCCATAGGATCGGTGACAACTTGTTGATCAGTGGTGGCTCATGACATGGAACTTTTATGCCTGTTAGAATCTAGCATCAGTACACATGCTCGACAGTCGTTCCAAACCTTCACTATGGGGCTGCCAAGCATTGTTTGCAGCTTTTCCTGGCAGTCCAACTTGCCTCTCCATTTTGTGACGGGAATAAAACTGATCCGTCGTGGCAAAAAATTCCCCATTCTGCCAATCAGTGCAGGATCGAGCCGTTAGACCCTTGCTGATCCGTAAATTATCACCTATTCTGGCTTGTTTCTATATACACCACTGGAATATGTAGGGGGCTCTAGATTAAATATCAACCAAATATATGATTAACCATAAACCCTTACAAACATGTACTCTTTCACTGGAGATTACATCTACCAACAAGATAATAAAAGCTGTGGGGCTGCCAGTCCAATATATAATAAAGGTTTGCTCTTACTTAATCCAGCATGCATCCACTCTCCACACCATAAACCAACGGTTCCTATGCAATTTAGGCACGTATTGTACTTTCTGTGGAAACACTATTGTTGATGGATAATTTTAAAGTTGGTTATTCTGAACCCCTTAACGCTGAAGCTACATAGCCCATTCAGGTCTTGTGGTGTCCTAGGCCAGTGTGACCCTAACAATTGGAAGATCTGAAAAGACCTCCTGCCATGTTAGCCATCTTGCCTACATCCACAATGTTTCCTAGTCCCAGTCTGTAGTGCATCACTTATAGGGTGTTACTGTATCTCACTGGGTAACCGCGTCATTTCTACTTTATATTTATTTCATGTATGTTTGTGTGGATATTTAATGGCCTAATGTACAGTTTGTTTTTTTTTTGGTTGTATTTTTTTTTAAATGTCTTTAAAAGCCGTATGTCCGTTTTTATACTTCACTGTGTTGTCGTTGTTTTTTTTTATATTTTTTTTTTTCTTCATGTAGCAAATTGTGAATCACAGAGTTGTTGGCAAATGTAACAAATATTGTATGATTTACTTGGAAAAAGAAAGCAAGTAAAACGTCCCTCTAATATTAATAAGTCTCATTAACCCTTTATATATGTGTCATGTATAGTATTGCATTGTGCACTATGCCTCCCGCGGGCCATTTGTGGAGCGTTACCTGCAGACGGGCCATGTACTGTAATTGGGCTGGGATGGTGCCGATCATTGCTGCCTTTATAGATTCTGAGCAGTTTTGCCATATCAAGGCATTTCCTGATTTAGTCATTATTCTCTATACAAAACTGGAGATGGGGAAGCCTATTCAGTAGCACTGAAGCGTGGAGAACAAATGCAAGTCTATGAATATATCATTGTATGGCTATGCAGGCTTATGTGAGAACTGATATCTAGTGTTACAGGCAAATTATTGATTTCAGAATCTTCCATTAAACCCCTTGCTTCCACTCCATCACATTTCAAGGTGTTAAACTATAGACGTAATTTAGTTTACCTATCACTATCGTCATTTCATAACCTTTCTCTCGTCTGACTTTTTTTTGGAATAAATCTTGCTTGTATTTAAACAATGTGTGTTTTATTATTGGGATGCGTCTTATTGTGAATTATTGGGATGTCTCTTTGACCAGTTTGTCCTCCTAATATATACAAGAGATCGTCATATTGGATCCGGAGAGTATAAAGCGGGCGAGAAGTGTCTGTGTACATGAAATAAATGTGAAAGGAAACTGGGCTTTACGGTAAGTGCACACTAGGGTGACCGCAAAAAATCAATGTCGGAATTTTGTCCGTCTTGACCCCACAAAACGATTACCCTTTCCAGATATTGAGATAGCCAAAATTTGAGCTCGATCAAACGACGTTAACCCGTGCCGCTCGTCGCTCAAAGTTTTAAAAAATCCAAATTGAGGTATTTTAAGATTTAGGTATTTTGCATAGTCTGTTAGACTATAAAGAATGTGACAACAACATTGCAGAAATAGCCCTGACCAAATTTTCGAACCATTTGTGGTATTTGAATGCAGAGTTGGTGGGATTATCGTTTTTTGATCCCACCATTACAGACAATGAAAAGTTGTTAATGGCTAATAAATTGCTTAGTAGCACAGATGAACCATCAGAGCACGCTAGGGTTGTAAATCCAAAAGTTAGGAAAGAAAAATTAAAAGAGGTAGGAAGTAACCGACTTTAACGACCTTCTGACAAAAGATGAAGAACAAAAGCAATATGTCCTGCAAGTTGTAAGCAAATGCTGAGCATTATATTCTGACGTTTCAAAAACTACTTTAACAAAAGCTCTAGAATAGATTAGATAACTATGTAAAATTATCAACTCAATTATAATTATCAATTATATCTGAAACTGAACCTGTCAAAGACTGAACTCCTTGTGTTTCCTCCCGCTACTAATGTACCTACACCCGACATTGCCATTTCCGTGTGTGGTTCCACTATTACTCCCCAGCAACATGCCCGCTGTCTTGGGGTCATACTTGATTCCGAGCTTTCCTTTGCCCCCCACATTCGATCACTGGCTCGCTCTTGTCATCTGCACCTCAAAAACATTTCTAGAATTCGACCTTTTCTTACTTTTGACTCTGCAAAAACTCTTACTGTTTCTCTTATTCATTCTCGTCTCGACTATTGTAACTCTCTTCTAATCGGTCTCCCTCTTACAAAACTCTCCCCTCTCCAATGTGTCTTGAATGCTGCAGCCAGGATCATATTCCTCACCAATCGTTACACCGATGCCTCTACCTTGTGCCAGTCATTACACTGGCTACCCATCCACTCCAGAATTCAGTATAAACTTATTACCCTCACCCACAAAGCCCTCCATGGCTCAGCACCACCCTACATCTCCTCCCTTGTTTCAGTATACCACCCTACCCGCGCCCTCCGTTCTGCTGATGACCTGAGGTTAGTATCCTCAATAGTCAGAACCTCCCACTCCCGTCTCCAAGACTTTACACGTGCCGCGCCAATTCTTTGGAATGCACTTCCCAGGTCAATACGATTAGTCCCCAATCCCCACAATTTTAAGCGTGTCCTGAAAACGCATTTATTCAGACTGGCCTATCGCCTCAACACATTAACCTAACCTATCCCTGTGTGGCAGAGCCAAAAGTTTTACCATAACCAGGTTCCCAGCATCATGTTCCCACATGCTTTATGCATCCATTAGCCCTCTGTGTCTGTACTGTTACACACTTAACATTATGGCTGGTCCATACAATCAGGGCAACTGTTACCACCCACCTTTCGTGTCTACCTCTTTCCTCATAGACTGTAAGCTTGCGAGCAGGGCCCTCACTCCTCTTGGTATTTGTTATAATCTACTGTGTGTGATTATTGTTATGCTGTAATGTCTATTGTCTGTACAAATCCCCTCTGAAATGTAAAGTGCTGCGGAATATGTCGGCGCTATAAAAAATAAAATTTATTATTATTATTATTATTATCAACTCATGTAGGTTAGCGTGCTCTGATGGTTCATCTGTGCTACTGAGCAATTTATTAGCCATTAACAACTTTTCATTGTCTGTAATGGTGGGATCAAAAAACGATAATCCCACCAACTCTGCATTCAAATACCACAAATGGTTCGAAAATTTGGTCAGGGCTATTTCTGCAATGTTGTTGTCACATTCTTTATAGTCTAACAGACTATGCAAAATACCTAAATCGCAAAATACCTCAATTTGGATATTTTCAAACTTTGAGCGACGAGCGGCAGGGGTTAACGTCGTTTGATCGAGCTCAAATTTTGGCTATCTCAATATCTGGAAAGGGGAATCGTTTTGTGGGGTCCAGACGAACAAGATTCTGACATTTTTTTCCCCCCCATATGAGATCCCGTCACCCTAGTGCACACGCTGCGGAATGGTCTGCGGATTTTTCCACGTGGATTTGGCAAAGTCCGCTGCGGATTTAGCCCTGCGGTTTCACACCTCTACAATGGAGAAGGTGTAAAACTGCTGTGGATTCCGCACAAAGAATTGACATGCTGCGGATTTGAACCCCCAGCAAATCCGCGCGGAAAAATCCGCAGCATGTGCACAGCGGTTTTTGTTTTGCATTGATTATAATGGTACTGTACAACGCAGCAGAAACTGCTGCGGATCCGCAGGGCCAAATCCGCTGCGGATCCGCAGCAGAATCCGCAGCGTGTGCACACACCCTTAGAATTACCAGATCTCACAGCAGTTGTTGTGTAATTGTAAAAACTAGAATTGTGAAAAGTTGAGTTTTTTTTTTTACTTTATTTATTTTTTATTATGATAAGTTTGCATTATATTTTGGACATCATAACCTGAAGCCGTGAGTCCTAGTCTGAAACTTCTGTAGGTCTATATCTATCTCATCTGGCGATCGTGAAAGTTAGCGCAACATTAATGAATCGTCGTCGGATAGGGCTGGGCAAACTGCGGCCAACGGGCCAAATCCGGCCTGCGAACAGGCACAAGCAAACAGGCTAGAACGAATGCTCCAGCAGTCACAGCTCTCCGGTGCCTGCGGGCCAGGTAGCAATACAGCGTGCAGTAAGGATTCTGAGGAGGATGGGGCGGCCAGCATAACGATTCAGAGGGGGGAGGCGGAGATTTTTAAGGTCCTGAACATTGCTGTGTGCATCTGACCTGCGTAGAGATACGTAGAGACACAGGTCAGATGACCACAGCACACTGCCCTTGACTCTTTCTCTCAGTCCTGACTTGTCACAGTGAGCGTACTAGCCTCCGTACACCCTCACTACACATCTGTAGTTTTAGTAAAGGCATGTCCCAGGTAAGAATAGAGCAACATATTGGGCTTCATACACATGTGCCATGTAGAGTGCACGGATCCACATGTGCATGATGCCCTATATATTTTATTACAAGTTAAAGGGGTTGTCCAGAGATGGGATTAAAGTCTGTAGTCACTCTGTGTGACACAGAATTCTACATGTGGATCCTCACACAGTGCTGTGTGTGCAATTCTCCAGGAGTGAGCAGACAGTTGTGTGACTGCAGGTACAGTACTTTATGTGATTTGTATACTCTCGGCCACATTTCAACTAGATGGACACAGCCTCGATTAATGCAAGTGTATTGAGCGAGGCCAGACACATCTAGCCAAAATGTGTTGCGGTCACACAACTGCCTCCTCGCAGGGAATCCTGACAATACATACAGCGTTACATAGAGTAACTGTAGATTTGAGTCCCAAGCCTGGACAACCCCTTTAAATAAGGCACAAGTATAGAAATAACATTCATAATGTGTAAACGCTATTATCCGGCAGATAGAGGTTTAATCTACTGGTTAATAGTGTTCTACAGCTGTGCAGCCGCATTGAAAATACAGCTAGGGTGGTTTGCATGTTAATGACCGGGCCAATTTTTATAATTCTGACCACTGTCCCCTTATGAGGTGATAACTCTGGAACGCTTCAATGGATCCCGATAATTTTGAGTTTGTTTTTTCATGACGTATTCTACTTCATGATGGTGGTAAAATTTCTTTGATATAACTTGAGTTTATTTATCAAAACATAAAACGAAGTTTGGCAAAAATTTAGCAATTTTCCAACTTTGAATTTTAATGCCCTTAAATAACAGAGGTACGGCACACAAAATACTTAAGTAACATTTCCCACGTGTTTACTTTACACTAGCACAATTTTGGAACCCAATTTTTTTTTTGTTAGGCAGTTATAAGAGTTAAAAGTTAAACAGCGATTTCTCATTTTTCAATTACAATTTTTTTTGCTTATAGGGACCACATCACATTTGCAGTCACTTTCTATATGATAGAAAATACCCAAAAGTGACACCATTCTAAAACCTGCACCTCTGAAGGTGCTCAGAACCACATTCAAGATGTTTACTAACCCTTCAGGTGCTTCACAGGAATATTAAAAAAAAATAAATTTACTTTCCAGCTCACCACCTGACAGTACGCTGGAGGACATCCTTCTTATCCACAGTGGGACAGAAAACCATGAGAGCTTAAAAGGACCCTCCCCCCTACCACCCTTCAGTGTTTTACCTGTCCCACTGCGGATAGGAATGGCGAGAGAAGATCCGACCATTCCGAGCAGATGGTGAGGATTGGGGGGGCCCAGCCATTCCCTTCCCACATCAAGACTTCTGCAGCTGACACCCGCCAGAGGGTCCCTCAGCAGACCAAGTGCAGCGCTGCTCCTGGGAGATGGGGGTCGCTTCCTCCTGACGGGGTCTCTCGACTCCAGGCGTCGCCTCTGATGTCCCTGAGCCCAGGCCGCCTCTATGGAGTCTCCAGTTCCAGTAAGCGGGTCCCGGGAACAGATCACTGCCGCAGGGCATCCCCGCACGCCGGACGCGGCACATCATTCCTGGTCAAAGCCAGGGGTGGGAAGCCGCCAGCGTAAGGCGGCCGCATCACTTCCGGGTCGCAGCATCACAGGCTTTGGGCGGCCGCGTCATTTCTGGGTCGCGGCCAGTGCACAGCGGGCCTCGTCACTCCCGGATAACGCCAGTAGGAGGCAGGGTGGTGTCTTCTCCAGAGGGAGTACTTCCGGAGCAGGTCGGGCAGAGCGGCATGCCAGCAATCAGGTACGCGGTCAGCAGGCGGTACAGCAGCCCCAGGGCAGTCCTCCCTACCCGAGTATGGAGGATCAGGCTAAAACTGAGACGGGGCCAGAGAGCCAAGGTCACGTAAGTCACCTCATATAAGGTCAATTCAGGGCCCCAAGGAGGCAGATCCCACAGGACACATTTTATATATTCCAGGGGGGAACCTCCACCTCAGCAGAAAAAAGTCCAGGAGAGGGAAGGATAAGAAGTAAAGTAAATAGTGGATCACCGTGCAAATGCTGAGATAGATTGAATATTGTATACTCACACAATGAACGAGTTGTTATGGAGTGTACTCAGAGATAAATGCAAATTTTCATCCGTTTGGAGAGCAAAGCTGATGAAATACTGATGAAAAAATTATTAAATAGATTATTAAATAGAAAAAATAACTGAAAAATAGCAATGCACTGATGAGGGAATCCGAGTACTCACTGATTCATGCAGAGGTCCATGAAAAAGGAGAGGTCTCTCTGAATAAAGTGCTGAGTGCTAATTAACAGAGCAGCTAGAACCAGGGCGTTGGCTGGCAATGAGCTTTTTCAGTAAAGAAGCTGTGTGCTTCAGCGAATAATAGAAAAAAAAACAGGTACTGGTTGGTGAGTATATTAGCTCTTGTTAGTGATCTAGATGCTGACTCACAGATATGACACTTAGGCCGCGGTCACACTAACTGACGCAAAATACGGTCCGTAGTTTACAGGCGTAATACGGATGAATGACCCCTAAATAGTGCTCCGTATGTCATCCGTAAGCAAGGTGTGGTCGCGTATTTTGCGCATGTCTGCATACGTATGTAATCCGTATGGCATCCGTATGCAATCTGTATGGCGAGATTTTCTCGCAGGCTTGCAAAATGGACATTTAACGGTTTTGAGGCCTACTAACTATTTAAATCATTAGCCTGCACCCTATTTATTGCCTCAGGAACAGGTGGCTGCCTCCATTCTGGCCATTTGTGACCTTGCCTTCACTGGGTGTGTTGCTGTTGTATGTGCAACATGGCAGACAGTCTGAGTATCAACACAACTGAGCAGGTTCTCTTCAACTGGCTTTTGTCACGCCGCTTTGGCCAACCATACCCAGTGATAGTGGATCCGCGGAGGAGGAGACGCATGTGGGTACATCCACTTTTGAGGCAATGACTCACAAGAGGTCATTTTCACCGCCTCTATTCTTCTATGCGGGAGCATCCTGTAAAATTCTACCAATACTGTCGCATGAGCCTTGAAACATTTGATCAACTCTTGGAGACAGTGCGCCCTGGGATAACCTTTCAGGACACAAGGATGCACAAAGCTATATCTGCAGAGGAGCGACTTCTACTCACAATACGGTATGTACTACACAACCACATTCTCTATGTTCATAATGTTTTGGCCAAAGTATGTATTTGGACTAAGTTTAATGCCCTTATCTTACTCCACATATGTTTCAACTTACAGACCAGAATGTTATGTGTAATATGTACTGAATATCACTTAGTAATTGTGCAACCAAATATGTGTGTGTTAGTCGATCTGAATTCCTAACAAGTTTGGTATGTATGTACCTGTTTTTTTTCTATTTTGTGCATTCTAAAATCTTCCTTTTCTGTTGTTCTTCAGCTTCCTGTCCACTGGCCTGTCTTATGCCGCCCTCCACCATGAGTTTCTCATTGAAAGATCTACCATTTCTGGCATAGTCAGGTCAACATGTATTGAAATCTGGACAAGACTACATCAAGTCGTTATGCCCGAGCCCAGGATAGAAGACTGGTTGAGAATATCAAGGGACTTTGAGGAGGAATGCCAGATTCCTAATTGTATTGGGGCCCTTGATGGCAAACATATCCGGGTGCGTAAGCCGCCGAACTCTGGCTCTCAATTCTTCAATTATAAACAATACTTTTCTGTTGTATTGTTGGCTCTGGCCGACCCTCAATACAAGCTTATAAATGTTGACATTGGGGCCTATGGAAGGACGGGAGACTCTAGAGTCTTCAATACTTTCATAATGGCTCGACGGCTACGCACCAACCAGTTGGATCTACCACCACCACACCAACTACCAGGCTCCACTCAAGAATCAGCCCCTTATGTCCTTGTGGCAGATGAGGCGTTTCAGTTAACACGCAATGTCATGAGGCCATATCCCCGGCGCAACCTTGACCACAGGCGCAGAATTTTTAACTTGCGCCTATCACGTGCTCGGCGACTGGTGGAGTGTTCCTTTGGCATTCTTTGTGCCAAATGGTGGGTACTCCAGTCTGCCATTCAGCTGAGTGAACAAAATGTTAATGAAGTAGTTAAAGCCTGTGTGGTTCTTCATAACTTCACCAGGATACATGATTGTTCCTCCTCTGCTGGTGTTGTGCGTAGGCCGGACAATGTGCGTAGGGTGAGACCACCTATCAACCCTCAACGTAGACCGCTCTCTGGGATCAAAGTGCGTGATACTTTCACTAATTACTTTGTCACCTGAGGGGGAAACTTCTTGGCAAGAGCATGCTGTAACTATGTTATAATTTTTGGTTTTATGTGTGTCTAAATAGATATATTTCTACCCCTTCTGATTCTATGACTGTTTAATTGCATTGGTAAGCGTATGTTAGTATGCTGACACGTATGCTGACAGATGTAAAGTGTGTTAGACAAATTTTTACTTTTGCCTTTTTTTTGTTTTGTTTTTTTTTAAAGGCAAACATATTATTGCCCTATGATAAACTGGGGCAATGGGCCAAATTGGCCTTTTTGCAGATGTGAACATTTTAGAAAAATACAATTTTCACACATATCAAAAAATAACAGAATGCAATAACAAAATTGCTACATTAGACATTTAGAAGCCAAAGGAAAAAAAGAGGTGTTCTCCATCATCAAAATTATATAAAAAAGATAAAACTCACATTTATTAGGAAGGTTTTCTAATCATATTAATAAGTCACCATGACAGGCAAGGCTACTTACGCGTTTCTGACACATATTACATGTCTGTAAAAAAGACTATATTTCACCGCGCTATACTGGGAAAGTCAAAGGATCAAAATAGACTACTCACTTGATAATACATAGAGAGAGCGTGGTTATTGAGGCTGTTCGCCTTGATTTGGGAATATATTTAGCTGCCAAAAAAGTGACTAATTGAATAAGGACAGCACGCCTTTTCTATGCATTATCAAGTGAGTAGTCTATTTTGATCCTTTGACTTTCCCAGTATAGCACGGTGAAATATTGTCTTTTTTACAGACATGCAATATGTGTCAGAAACGTGTAAGGTAGCCTTGCCTGTCATGGTGGCTTATTAATATGATTTGAAAACCTTCCTAATATATGTGAGTTTTATCTTTTTTATATAATTTTGATGATGGAGAACACCTCTTTTTTCCTTTGCATTGGGATTTAGAGCACCAGTTGAAACACACTGGACATCTCCTGGCATCAGACCGCTTATGGACAATGATGTACGGTATGCGTAAAGAATTTGCATGTTTTTAAGCCCTTATAAATTGTGATAAGTTGGGGAAGGAGAAGGCAGGAGAGCAGCCTGTGGTTGCTGCTGGCTACTTTGCCCAACATTGCCCTGTGTGGTGGCATACTGTTGCCCATGATGTGGGTAGTATCCTTCCTCCTGGGATTGTTGTGGGTACTGGCCATAGGAATAATGAAGAGGGGCATCTTGTTGGCTCGGGTAGGCTCGTGTCTCATACCCACCAATATAGCCATGTCGTCCCCAACCAGGTTGGGACCAGCCTCCAACACTGGGTGGGAAAAAGTGGCCATATTGGCGGGGTTGGCTAGAGGCAGACATATGTTGTTGCTGTTGTGAAGGTTGGGTAGGGGGAGGAAGGGGGTGAGGTGTAGGCCCACGTATTTGAGGATCTTCAGACCCTGCTTGAGCAAGCATCTGTGTGGGTGGTCTCATGCGCATTAGATTTCAGGGGCAAAGCTGCCACCTCTCCAGATATTCAAACAGTTCATATGGGGTATTGGGGGGTGTGCTTGCATCAAGCAGGATCTGAAAACATCCTCGAATACGGAGCCTCACCTCACGGGAAAGGGCACGGAGATAAAGGGCCAGGCTACGTGAGTATGCCTCCTCCCCATCATCTGTATTCACTCTAGCCAGATAATTTAGGACCCCTGTGTCCACATTGGTCCTGGTATCTTGGGCAGGGATCTGGCGCCTTCTTCGTCCTCGCCGGGATGTTCCAGCAGGCTGTGGGGAGCCCTGGATCTGGGCAGTTGGGCTGCTGCTCATGTTGCCCTGCTCCTCCAGTATGGGTGATGGTGCAGCAGCAGACGGTCCTGGTGGTGGGGTTTGGGGCACAGGCAATGGGTTCTCCTGAGAGGATTCTTCACCCATGCTTCTTTTAGGGGGAGAAGATGGGCCAGTCACCTCATCCCCTACAGGGTCAATTATGGGCTCTGTATCTGAGCCCGTTCCTCTATCCGTAAGGTTGGAGTGAGTTCTGTTATGAAATAGAACAGAGCCAAAAATACATTAATATTTTTGGCCCTGTAAAGTATCGGTGTAATGTGGTGTGAGATATCTACTTACGGTCTCAGATCCAGAATAGGGGCGAGGAAGGAGAGGCGGTGATAATAAATGTATTTTCGTTTGACGTAGCCCGCATCCCCACTCCTGGACCGCTGCTGACGTTCCCGCCTGTACTGATCGAGGATGCTGCGCCAGCGTTTCAGCACATCTTCCACTGCAATGTGACAGGAAATATTCTCAATTTTACATATTTGATTGGTCACATTTGCTACCAGTAGTCTAGGCATGTGGCCTTCTGAGGTGTGCTTTCTACCCAAGGTGGCATATCTAATTGGGCCATCCAGGCCAGATACACAGGGTCACAATAGTTCATGTATCAAGTAACTACACTTAATAACTTGGTTGGCCAAGAGGATGAGGAGCTTGTGGCCTGGGCCAAATTATGGCAGTGTCAAACCATGTGTCACATCAAAATCTACCCGCCTCATGAGGAAAAAAGTAGAAGCACATGAAGGGGGGGGGGGCTGATTCTGTATGCATTTTTTGATGTGAGGTAATTTTAATTAGTTTTTGGCCTTGTACTTACTCAGTTTCTGCTGCTCCTCACGTGGCCCATCGCCAAAATCATGGAACATCTGGCGACATATGCGCCTCCATGACGCCTCCTTTCTTGCCCGGTTTGCATAATGGGCATCACTTTGGTCCCAGAGTTCTGGCCGCTCCTGAACCAGTACAATGAGCATCTCCACATTCAGGAAATATGGCGCCATGACGCTTCTGTACTCCGTGGAGGTGTATTTCCTGGACGACTGGAGCGGTTTTTGTGTTCATTTGCATGTCTAGGCTTCCTGATGATGGATTGGACCATTTCCTGTCTCCAGCCAAAAGACCTGCGTATTTCTCGCAAGTCACACGTGTGGTCCGTGTGTAATCCGTATTTTTTGCGCACCTGCGCATTGTAGTACGCTGACAATCGCAGCATGCTGCGATTGGCACGGACCGTAGAATACGGACAAGAAAGATACGGCTGTTGGGAGCAAACCCATAGAGAGTCATTGGTCCGTGTGTAATGCGTGCTTTTAACGCCTCTCACTCGTCCGTATTCCTCTCTAGTGTGACCCCGGCCTTACTCATATTTACTCATACTTTTTCTATTATTCGCTGAAGCACACAGCTTCTTTACTGAAAAAGCTCATTGCCAGCCAACGCCCTGGTTCTAGCTGCTCTGTTACAATTAGCACTCAGCACTTTATTCAGGGAGACCTCTCCTTTTTCATGGACCTCTGCATGAATCAGAGAGTACTCGGATTCCCTCATCAGTGCATTGATATTTTTCAGTTATTTTTTTCTATTTAATAATCTATTTAATAATTTTTTCATCAGTATTTCATCAGCTTTGCTCTCCAAACGGATAAAAATTTGCATTTATCTCTGAGTACAATCCATACCAACTCGTTCATTGTGTGAGTATGCAATATTCAATCTATCTCAGCATTTTTGCGCCGTGATCCACTATTTACTTAACTTAGCATTTTTACAGGAGCTGGCACAGAGCCTGTTGTTTTCAGCAGCTGAGATTCATTTTATTTCCTTTCTCGAGGAGGTAAGCGCCAGTGTGTATACATATTTATCATGAAGGATAAGAAGTACCCGATTTGTTCTAAAAAAAACTAAAGGACACCAGACGTATAGTGGGGGAGGAGCAGGCTACACTCATGTCTAACATGAGATCGATTATAAGAGAAGAGATGCAGGCTTCGGTGTCAGGCCTTGTCTTCCCCCAAACCCCAGCAGACGAACCCCCAGGTATCCAGGAAAAGGCCAAGGGAATCGGATACCTCATCTGAGGAGATCCTGTCCGAATCAGAGCTGGAAGAGGAAGAGATAAGAGAGCCTCCAGAGAAAGGGAAAAAATATCTCTTTTCGTCCAGGGGTACGGATGAACTATTGGGAGCAGTAAGGCAGGCTATGCAAATTGAGGAGCCCCCAACAACTCTCTTAGTACAGGACGAGATGTTTGGGGGGCTGCGTTTGCAGTCCTCAGTGGTCTTCCCAGTAAACACTCATATACGAGCAATGATCTTGGAGGAATGGGAAGAAGCAGAGAAAAGACTGAGGTCAAGATCAGGGAGGAAATCCCCAAAATAGGCATCCCAGTAGTGAAGGTATCTAAAAAGACGGCTATCCCCTTTAAGGACTCCTCTAACCTAAAAGAGCCCATGGACCAGAAGGCGGATGGGCTCTTAAAGAGGGCCTGGGAGAGTTCAGCAGCAGTCATACATGCCAATATAGCTGCAACATCAGTAGTGTGCTCCATGCATCTATGGGTAGATGGCTTGGAGGAGCACCTCACAGATAGAACTCCGAGAGAAACTATCCTGAAATCCCTTCCCTTACTGAAATTAGCAACTGGCTTTTTAGCTGATGTGTTGGCAGAGTCTGTCAGATTCGCGGCCAGGAGTGAGTCCCTGTCCAACGCAGCCAGAAGAGCCATCTGGCTAAAAAGATGGCCAGGGGATATGCAATCAAAGAATAAGCTCTGCTCAGTTCCCTTCTCGGGTGGGGGGGGGGAGGTTTTCGGCCCCGTCCTCTGATATTTTAGAAAAAGCCTCAGATGAGAAGAAAGGGTTCCCCAAAGAGAAACGCAAAAAATATCAGCCCTTTCGTAGACCCCGTTTTAATCAGAAGATGGACTACAGAGGGAAAGGGAAATTGGGAAGATGGAGCTATCCCAAAGGAGGAGAGAGCAGGGGTAGATTCCCGAAGGAAATGATGCCACCAGAGTAGGGGGACGATTGCTCAGGTTCCTGGAGGGATGGCGAGAAATTTCCAGCAGCCCCTGGGTGCTACAGGTCATCTCTCAGGGGTACAGGATAGAGTTCGACTCCCTCCGAACAGATTTCTAGTAACCAGCTCCCACCTCTGTTCAGCCTCCCCTATGTGGTTGGATATTCAGGACCTTCTGGACACGGCTGCAATCATTCCAGTACCCGCTCGAGAAGAAGGAAGAGGACACTACTCAAGCCTCTTCTCGATAAAAAAAAACATCTGGGGAATCCAGAACCATAATAAATCTCAAACCTCTAAACAGATGGCTAAGATACAAAAGGTTCAAGATGGAATCGATAAGATCCACGATTCCCCTCTTAGGAAAGGGGGCGGTAATGTGCACTCTAGGTTTAAAGAGTGTATATTACCACGTTCCCATCTACCCAAACCATCAAAAATATCTCAGATTTGCAGTCGAAATGGATGGCAGGATCTACTATTATCAGTTTCACTGCCTCCCCTTTGGCCTAGGATCAGCCCCAAGAGTCTTTACAAAACTGATGGTAGAGGTAGTGGCCTACCTAAGAAATCGGAACATCACGGTGGTCCCTTACCTAGACGATTTCTTCATCGTAGCAGATTCGGTAGCTCAGCTCAGAATCGACTGTCAGTCTTTGATCTCCACACTGCAGAAGTTGGGTTGGATCATAAACTGGGCAAAATCAGATCTAATACCCAAACCAAAAATAAAATTTTTGTGAGTCATGCTAGACTCAAAGAGAAGAATGTCTTACCTATCGAGGGAAAAGCAAGCCAGCATGAAGGAGAGGATTCGTCAGTTCACAAGGAACCGGGTCTCTATCAGGGATGCGATGAAGATTCTGGGCCTAATGACCTCCTGCATTCCCTGCGTTAAGTGGAGTCAATTTCACTCTCGGGATATACAACAAGCAGTCCTAGCTTCCTGGGACAGGAGGCAGAGCTCGCTAGACAAGAAGATGCAATTGTGTCCCCGAGTCAGAAAGTCTCTGGTGTGGTGGACCATTCCGAGAAATCTACAGGCCGGCATCTCATGGGTCCAGTCTCCAGAGGTCATAGTCACCACGGACGCAAGTCAACAAGGTTGGGGTGGACACGCCCAAGGAAGATACTAACAGGGACGATGGAGTCTGGAGGACAGCCAGGAATCCTCCAACGTCAGGGAACTTCATGCGGTCTGGAAGGTACTATCGTCCGCCCGGTACCTGGTGAGAAACAAACACGTCAAGGTACTGTCAGACAATACCACGACAATAGCCTTCCTCCATCACCAGGGCGGTCCAAGACACCCAGCGCTACAACGCCTAGCAGAACAAATCTTTAAGGGGGGCAGAGAGGGAGATTCTCTCGATCTCCGCAGTACATCTGGAGGGTACCAAAAACCAGGTCGTGGACTTCCTCAGCAAGAGAAGAGTAGCCGCAACAGAATGGGAGCTGAACGACGAGGTGTTCAACGGCCTATGCAACCGGTGGGTAAGACCGAAGATAGACATATCGCAGTCAAGCAAAACGCAAAGGTCAATACCTACTACTCTCTGAACCCTCTGGGAGGTCCAGCAGGAATCGACACCCTGTCACAATCATGGAGCAGAGGCCTGTTATATGCCTTCCCGCCTCTCGCTGTCATCCTGAGAACTCTCAGGAAAATTTGCGAAGACAGTCATACTAGTGGTGCCCTTCTGGCCAAAGAAGAGTTGGTTCTCCTTGCTGAAGAAAATATCAGAATAGGATCCCATTCTCCTACCAAGAAGAGAAGACCTCCTCCACCAGGGTCCGGTCTTGCACCAGAGACCAGAATCACTCCAGATATCAGCCTGGATCCTGAGCGGCAGGTCCTGAGATATAGGGGTCTGTCAGACGACGTTATCTCTACCCTCCAAGCAAGTAGTAAGCCAGTGACCGCTGCAATTTATAGCAAAATCTGGAAACAATTCTGCAGCTTCTGTGGAGAGGCGGCAGTTGATACTGACCACCTTGACATCCTAAAGATCCTTGACTTTTTACAGGCAGGGTTCAGGAAGGGCCTTAGACCCAGTACTCTAAGGGTACAGATCGCAGCCCTAAGCGTGTTCTATGATTCTACCCTATCGTCACACCTTTGGATAGCCTGATTCTCCAGGGCTGTTCAGAGGCTGAAACCCTTAATAAGGAAAACTGTCCCTCCTTGGGACCTTAATTTAGTCTTGAATGCACTATGCAGACACCCATACCAGCTAGGGGCAGAGATAGAGATTGGTAATCTCTTACTCAAAACGACATTCCTGGTAGCGATCATGTCAGCGAAAAGGCTAGGAGAGCTTCAGGCCCTATCTATCCAAGATCCTTACCTACAGGTGTTTGACGATCGGTTAGTCTTAAGGCTTGACTCGGCTTTTCTCCCCAAAGTTATCTCAGATTCAAATATGAATCAAGAGGTGGTGCTCCCTTCATTCTGCCAGTTTCCTAAGAATAAGAAGGAAAGTACCTACCATAACTTGGATGTCAGGGAGACAGTACTTAGGTACCTGGATGCAACCAGGCCTTGGAGACAGGATAATAATCTCTTTGTCCAATACAGAGGTCCGAATAAGGGGAAGAAAGCATCAAAATCCACAATCGCAAGGTGGATTAGATCCACAATTAGCCTAGTCTATAGGGCACAGGGACAGCGTCCCCCAGGGATCCTTAGAGCCCACTCAAGTAGAGCCATGGCCGCATCATGGGCAGAGAAGGGGGAGCTTCAGCAGAAAAGATCTGCAGGGCCGCATCTTGTGCCAGTCTCAGTACCTTCTCTAAGCATTATAAATTAGACGTGGTATCCACACAATTGGCATTTGGCAGGAAAGTGCTCCATGCAGTAGTCCCACCCTAGGACCACTCTCCTTTGGTACTACTCCAGTGTGCTGTCAGGTAGTGACCTGGAAAACGGTAATTAGACCTACCGGTAATTGTGTTTCCAGGAATCCATCCTGACAGCACTGTTAGTTCCCTCCCTATGATATTTTCCATACTACTGTGATGTAACATGTGTATGATGAATGTTGGCTTAAATAAAAATCTCTTTTTGCATTCATCCAGATGTGTTACTTTGAGAAATCACTGAAGGGTAGTAGGGGGAGGGTCCTTATAAGGCTCTCGTGGTTTCCTGTCCCACTGTGGATAAGAAGGACATCCTCCAGCGTGCTGTCAGGATGGATTCCTGGAAACACCAGTAGGTCTAATTACCGTTTTTTTTCACAAAAAATTTACTTCAGATCCAAACTTTTTTATTTTACCAAGGGTAACAGGACAAATTGGACCCCAAAATTTGTTGCGCAATTGGTACTGAGCACGCTGATACCCCATATGGGGGGGTAAACCACTGGGTGCATGGCAGAGCTCAGAATGGAAGGAGGGCCTAATTTTACTGTTATGGTTTGCAGGTGCCATGACCCACTAGGAAAGCCCAAGAGGTGCCAGAACAGCAGAACACCCCCCCCCATAAGTGACCCCATTTTACAAACTACACCTCTCAATGAATCCATCTAGGTGTGTAATGATCTTATTGACACCATGGGTGTGTCACAGAATTTTATACCATTGGACAGTGAAGACAAAATAACTACATTTTTACCACCAAAATTTTGTTTTAGCCAAAATATTTTACATTTTCACACAAGAAGTGGGTAAAAATGTCACCAAAATTTGTCCCACAGTTTCTACTGAACATGACAATACCCCATAAGTAGCTGTACAGTGCTACTTAGCCATGGGGAGAGACTCGGGAGGAACGGAGCGCTATTTGCCTATTCAAGCGAATGAGTCTGTGAACATGTCAGTGTGTTTCCACAGACCGTGTGTCCGTGGGCAAAACACGGTGACATGTCCATTTTTTAATGTCAGCACTGGCCACAAAACGTCCCGCACACATGCATACGCATAACACACATGGATGCCATCCATGTGACACGCATCGGCGCTGGGGAAGAATGCGGCTCTCATCCTCCCCTTCTCTGCCGGTGATCGGTGCGAGCAGGAGTCAATGATGAGTTACATTTAAGTGATAAAAGAGACATCAGGCGGTGGCTGATGGGACTATTACTTCCATCAGCCTACTCCTGCTGCTGCTAATAACTGACAGCAGGAGTGGCTGATGGGGGTATTCATCAGCCGCCGCCTGCGCTATAAATAAAATAAATGAAAAAAACGGTGTGGGTTACCTTGTATTTTCTATAATGAGCCAGGCAAAACTCACAGCTGGGGGCTGCAACCCTCAGCTGTCAGCTTCAGCAAAGCTGGTTATCAAGAATAGAGGGATCCCCATGCTGTTTTCTTAAATTATTTAAATAAAAAATGGTGTGGGGTCCCCCCCTTTTTTGGCAACCAGCCTTGCTAAAGCTCACAGCTGGGGCTGGTATTCTCAGGCTGGTAAGGGGCCATGGATATTCCCCCCCCCGCCTAAAAATAGCAGCTTGCAGCTGCCCAGATAAGGCACATCTATTAGATGCACTAATTCTGGCGTTTTGCCCGGCTCTTCCCACTTGCCCTGTAGCAGTGGCACGTGGGGTTCATATTTGTGGGGATGATGTCACCTTTGTATTGTCAGGTGACATCAAGCCCACGGCTTAGTAATGAAGAAGCGTCTATAAGACACCTATCCGTTACTAATCCTATAGTTATATGGTAAATAAAGACAGCTAAAATAAAGTCTTTTATTAGAAGCAAAACAAAACAGTCTTCCATTTTTATTTAACCCCTTAGTGACAGAGCCATTTTGCAGCTTAATGACCAGGCCAACTTTTACAATTCTGACCACTGTCACTTTATGAGGTTATAACTCTGGAACGCTTTAATGGATCCCACTGATTCTGAGAATGTTTTTTCATGACATATTGTACTTCATGTTAGTGGTAAAATTTCTTCTATATGACTTGTGTTTATGAAAAAAATGGAAATACGGTGAAAATTTTGCAATTTTCAAACTTTAAATTTCCCACATGTCTACTTTACATCAGCACAATTTTGGAAACAAAACTTTTTTTTGTTAGGAAGTTATAAGGGTTAAAAGTTGACCAGTGATTTCTCATATTTACAACAAAATTTACAAAAACATTTTTTTAGGGACCACATCATATTTAAAGTCATTTTGAGGGGTCTATATGACAGAAAATACCCAAAAGTGACACCATTCTAAAAACTGGACCCCTCAAGGTGCTGAAAACCACATTCAAGAAGTTTATTAACCCTTTACGTGCTCCAGAGGAACTGAAGCAATGTGGAAGGAAAAAATTAACATTTACATTTTTTTTGCAAAAAATTTACTTCAGAACCAATTTCTTTTATTTTCACAATTGTTAAAAGAGAAAATGAACTACATAATTTGTTGTGCAATTTCTCCTGAATACGCCGATACCCCATATGTGGGGGTAAACCACTTTTTGGGCGCACGGCAGAGCTCGCAAGGGAAGGAGTGCTGTTTGACTTTTTCAACGCAGAATTGGCTGTAATTGAGATCGGACGCCATGTTGCGTTTGGAGAGCCCCTGATGTGCCTAAACAGTGGAAACCCCCTACAAGTGACCATTTTCGAAACTAGACCCCTTAAGGAACTTATTCCAAACAAAGGAGAACGCTAAATATTTACCCTAAATTAATTTACGTAGACACTTTAAATATAAAACCTAAAAAGACTACATAACAAAAAACACTAGAGGTTATTGGTTATCAATTATATAATTTTATTTAATTATAGAAACACCAACAGGGATTTTTGATAAAAAAAAACAATAAAAAATTCCTATGAAGGAATACACTACAAATAGTATAAAGGTTTTATAATCCCCAGAGAAATATAAAGAAATATTGGAAAGCAGAAAAATATAATCATCTAATATTCCATATAAAGTGCAGTGCATATGTGCATATCAACAATTATAAATTGGCTTCCATCATAATGCCAGGAATCCACATTATCAATCATATTTATATGGCCAAACCATTTAGTTAGTACAAAGTGCATAGTGCCGATTCAATAATCAAAAAATGACTAAGCCATCAAAATACAGAGTTAAACAAAGCTACCCACCAGGATTCATGCTGTGTATGCAGACGCAGCCATCTCGCACTCCAACGCGCGTTTCACACGTTGCTTCCTCAGGGAGGGATGAGGTGGGTGGGCTGAATGCTTCATTATATAGTGATCATAATTAAACTAAAAGCTAATCACAAGCGCTCTGCGGCGCATAGCCAGCTGTCGCATTGATGGCGATCCCGCCGCAAGTCTCGCAGCAACATCATCAGAAAGCGAGATCGCGCTATCTGTGATGTCACAAGCGAGACTCCCGACTGTGCATGCGCCAACAGCGGAAGCCAGCAATGCGCAAACCACCAGTGCAGCTATCACAACAATGGGCAAATTTATGGGCAAACAACGTCAATATATAGAATGCAAAATGTCAAATACAATAGGTGCAGTGACAAAAAATAAATGCCAATAAATAAAATAAAGTGAAACTTATATTCTGATGAAAACTTTTTCTGAGGCACTAGAAAAACGCTCACTTCCTCAATCCTTTTATGATGCCACTATTGTGGTCATCCCAAAGCCTGATAAGCCTGCTGAGGAGTGTGGTTCTTATCGTCCTATATCCTTACTTAATTCTTACAAAACTAATAGCCAATAGACTCAAAACAGTAATATTGAGTATTATACATGAGGACCAATCTGGCTTTATGCCGGGAAGATCCACCTCCTCCAATATTAGAAGAGTACAGGTTCTAACACAGGCCCTGGGCAACAGCTTCTCTGGATACTGCAAAGGCCTTTGATTCATTGGAGTGGAGATTTTTGCAGCGAGTACTCCTAAGATTTGGTTTTACTGATAAGTTTTGTGAATGGATTGAATTACTTTATCGTATGCCGAGAGCTAATATTCTGGTGAATGGCATTCTATCTGAGTATTTTGATCTGGGTAGAGGAACTAGACAGGGATGCCCGCTATCCCCAATGCGCTTCGCTCTGGCAATTGAGCCAATTGCACTTAGAATCAGGCAAGATCTTTTGATTGAGGGAATTAACATTAATTCTAAGGTAGACAAGGTCGGATTGTATGCTGACGATCTTGTACTTTTCCTGGGAGAAATTGAACGGTCCCTTCCTAGAGCAATTGATCTGATTAATAGTTTCGGAGAATTGTCGAGCCTTAAAATTAACTGGAGTAAATCTGTAGTCATGCCACTGCTTATTACTATAACCGTAGATACGCTATCCGATCTACAGGTAGTTTCTAAATTTAAATACTTAGGCATCACAATTAATCAAAACCCAATTGATGACCTTAGAGACAATATATACCCTCTGGAGCATATGATGAGGAGAAAGCTTGAGATATGGTCCCGACTCCCCCTGTCTGTAGCAGGTAGGATTGGACTAATCAAAATGATAATTCTCCCAAAATGTTTATATATGCTAGAACATACATCAATCCAGGTCCCTAAGGGTTTCTTTGGGAAGCTGCATAGCCTGATGGCAACGTTTATATGGGGCCCATCCAGACCTAAATTAAATATTAGCTCCCTACTGAGACCTAAACAGCAAGGGGGATACGCAGTGCCTGACCTTTTTTTTATATTACCTAGCTGGTCAACTACGTTACCTAAAATGTTGGCTAATTCAAGATAGACTCAATAATGCAGAATCTCATCTTATATATTTTTTGGAGGGACATACGCCATGGGCAATATTAGAAGGTTCATACAGACCATCTCTGGGCTTGCTGTTCGCACATAATTTAGCAATACAGGTCTGGTGAGAGAGTAAACACATCGTACAGTTCATTGATCAGGTGGGGGGAGACTCGAATAAGGGATAATCCTAAATTTTCGCAACTTCAGAAGTTGCAGGATCCGGATTTCAGGAAGCGACACGGAGTAGTGTCGCTCAACCACATTTTTGAGGACCAAACTTTATTATCATTCGAACAATTTCATGTGAAGTTTGAGATTCCCCATAAAGATTTTTATAGATATTTGCAGTTGAGACACGCCTTACAATGTCAATTCCCGTTTCCTAGAAGACGAATTTCTAAATACCCGTTGATAGGAGTATTGTCAACCCAGGGGCCCACAGGTGTGATATCCTCCCTATATACTTTCCTGTTAAATTCTAGGATCGCATCCACTCAACTAGCTGTGGAGGATAAGTGGAAGCACTTGATCCCATCTATTACAGACGATCAATGGAGTGACGCATTGGAGGCACATATGGTGGTGTCTCCGGCCGCAAACAATAAGTTAATTCAATTGCATATTCTTCATCAATCCAATTTAACCCCAAGTAGGCTATATACATTTGGCAGAAGAACAACTGATGAATGTCATAGGTGGGGAGATGGAGGTGCGGACTTCTGGCATCTTATTTTGAACTGCAGGATCATTCAAAGATATTGGAATAACGTAATAGCTTCTTTGGAACGGATAATCGGAATACCGATTGAATGTCGTCCAGAGCTCTGTATTTTGGGTGTAGTGGATGAGGAAAGTTGGACTCATCATGATAGAATATTCCTCCGGGAAGTGCTATTTATGGCCAGAAATGTGATCTCATTGAGATGGATGGGAGGGAAATCTCCTTCAATTCGGCAGTGGAAAAAATTAGTGAATGATGTGATTCCATACGAAAATATATTGTATAGGCATAGAGGGTGCCCCCAAAAGTTCCACAAGATCTGGGAAAGATGGTGCGATTCACCCTTGACACATCTGGCCCCGGATGTTATAACCTCATCAATTGCGCGGTATAGCCCCTAAAACACACCTTCTTCTATGTATGAAAATGATGCTATGAATGATCTTAAGAATAAATATCCATCACGATCTGAATAAATACAGACTCAAACGCTAATAAAGAATCTGTTGATCGATGATGCAATGCTTTGCAGAAATGTTATACTTTATTTGTAGTACTTGTTCACTCTATTGTTGAAAGTATGCTTCTATATCCACTTTGGATAATAATGATATGCTGACCTGTATTTTATACTGCAATGTCTATGCTTGTTGTATTAATTTGTGGAATCTTTCAATAAAAAGAGTTTAAAAAAAAGTGAAACTTATTTAAAGGGAACCTGTCACCCCCCCCAGGCGTTTTTAAGTAAAAGAGCCACCTTGTGCAGTACTAATGCTGCATTCTGTCAAGTTGGCTCTGTTACTTAGCTTCCGTTCCACCGCAGAAATAATTGTTTATAAAATTGTTCAAAAATACCTGAAATTTGACAGGGGGGTAGGTCTTTCCCCCTCTGACAGACGCTTCGCATCCATCAGTCATTTCGTATTTGGCGCCCCTCCTCAGTTTTCTTTTGAAATGCCGGCACCTTGCCTGTTCTATAGTTTTGTGGGCATGCGCAGTTAGCGCTGCCCGACGTGCCCGTGCTTTCAGATCACATCATGGCCTTCATATCGCACGGCCACAGATTCCGCCCCACAGTTGCTGGGGCTGGGAATCTTGGGCATGAGAGCCGCAGATAACTACTGCGCATGCCCGAGATTCCCAGCCCCGCAGTGTGAAAAAATCATAAGCGACTGCGGGGCGGGATCTGTGGCCGCGCGATATGAAGACCAGGATGTGATCTGAGAGCACGGGCACATCGGGCAGCGCTAACTGCGGATGCCCACGAAACTATAGTACAGCGCAGGCACCAGCATTTCAAAAGAAAACTGAGTAGGCGGCGCCAAATACGAAATGACTGATGGATGTGAGGCGTCTGTCAGAGGGGGAAAGACCTGCCCCCCTGTCAAACTTCAGGTATTATTGAACAATTTTATAAATGCTAATTTCTGCGGTGGAACGGAAGCTAAGTATCAGAGCCACCTTGACAGAATGCAGCATTAGTGCTGCACAAGGTGGCTCTTTTACTTAAAAACGCCTGGGGGGGTGACAGGTTCCCTTTAGGCAGAGCCATCCTATAAGCCAGGTCTGGCTCAATTAATCATAAAGTGTAATATATGATATACAAATATCGATACAATCAGTGCAGTGATAATTAATAATAAATATGATAAAGTGAGCATTTTTAAGAACAGAGCCATCCGATTAACCTGATCTGGCTCAATTAATAATGATGTGTGATATCATAAAATATTAGCATTATAAAGAATGCAAGAATAATCACCAAATATTATAATAAATAAAGTATCATAATTTCATTTATCAATCTAATAAGAGAATTTTTAGTGATGAAAAAAATTTATATATGAAAAAATATGTTAAAAAATAATACAAATATTCAAAAATATACAAAAAATAATTAATGTGAAAGCTATAAATGTGAAGAGTATATGTCATGATCCAGGTTGGATATGACAGGTTTTGAATCAGTAACCTTTTTTTTTCCTTTGATCTGGTTGCTTAGAGTTGGTTTTGCCCCCGGTGGCCATTAGGGTTATTACACAGTGGTGTCTTTTGTTCTAGTTTGCCCCTGGTGGTGGTGAGCATTATTGCACGGGAATCTCTAACAGGTGTGAGACTCTGGCTCCTAACTATAAAAGTGTGTCAGGTGTTCTCACTCACTTTATGGTGATATTGGTGTTTTCCAACCATCTTTGGTGAAGAAAGGAGCTAGAGAGAGTTCCTGGCAGCTCAGTCAGAATCCTGGAGTGGCAGCTATGGTGTCAGCGAGGAGTTCTGGCAAAGCTTGGAGGAGTGGCAGCTATGGTGTCAGCGAGGAGTTCTTGTAAAGCATGGTGGAGTGGCAGCCATGGTGTCAGCGAGGAGTTCTTGCAAAGCTTGGTGGAGTGGCAGCTATGGTGTCAGCGAAGAGTTCTTGCAAAGCTTGGTGGAGTGGCAGCTATGGTGAAAGCTGCACTCAGATGCTGGACTCTGTTGCTGGAAAGCTGCACTCGGATGCTGGACTCTGTTGCTGGAAAGCTGCACTCAGATGCGGGACTTTGTTGCTGGAAAGCTGCACTCAGGTGTTGGATCCGGATGGAGGAAAAGATGCACTCAGGTGTCGGACACTGTTGCTTGGAGCATTAGCAACAGAGCAAAGCTAAGTCGTGTTTCCCTGTTTGTCATTTTCCTCAATGTGTGTTTTAGTGCAGTGGTGGGATTAGTTTCTGCACCGTCCACTTCACTAGTAAGGGATTGGTTCAGGGCGAGCTAGGGATTTCAGGTATCCTGATCGGCGCCCGGTGCGGAACCGGCCTAGGGATCGTTAGGAGTGTAGAAACACTGACTCAGGGGAGTGCAGGAGGTCTCCACGTCCCCATTCCCTATCGCAGGGCCACCATTGTAATTGTTTTCCTGGTTTTCCCCTTTATTCTGAAATTCGCCCTGCTGGAGGCGGTGTATCCAGACATACGTGCACTACTGAAATTCGCCTGCTGGAGGCGGTGTATCCAGCTGCACGTGCTATTATTTAGTGTATTCCAGATAGAAAAGGGTCGCACTCTACGGGGTAGTTGTGAATCTTTATTGACACATAATTACATGTCACGTCGGGGATGTGATAGCAAGAGTGTCAAAAGGCTGACAACGGCCGTTTCGCGCTACTCGAGCGCTTCCACGGGTCAAAGTGCAGGGGGAAATGACGGATTCTTATGCTAAACACATCGTCCAGTCACTCCTCCTACCCCAGCCGCTGTTTGAATGACAAGTGAAATGAACACAAGTGCTGAGTGCAAACATACAAAAAAACATACAATTCACCGCTCACAGCGGGAAAGATAATCAATACATAGAAAGATAAATATTACAATGATTACTTAATTATTATCGACATAACGAACTAACCCCTTTTTTTTTTTACTTAACCCTTCAGGGTGATTAAATCCGAAAAATCTACTAGTTAATCATAAATATAAATTCTAGAACTACATACCACTAAATTTATACTAAATATATGCCCCCATAAATTGTAATTTGTTCAATGTGTATATATAATTTATCCTGACCGCACCGTTTGGAATTAATCATCACAACGCACCTAACTTTTAACCTATTAGTGTCATGAAAATGATCTTAATATATAATGATAGTAATATAATGATAATGATCCAGCTTAAACCGGTATTCAACCAAATTGTAAAGCGTAGTTCAAAATTAACCAGTTAAAAACCATGTCTTAATATATATGTTTCAAACAATGCACGCTACTTATTGCCAAAATATTACATTATACTATGATCATTATTCTGGATCTCTGACACTATAATTATTTACTTAAAATTCCATACATTATTTCGTTCTATTAGTTAATTTCGCTCTGCTGGAGGCAGTGTATCCAAGGTCACGCGTGTCATATAAATTCCCCCTGCTGGAGGCGGTGTGTCCAGTCACACGTGACCATGACAGTATATATAAGATAACATTGCTTCATATTTTTCTTCCTCAGAAATGATTTTTCAACCAGATTTGAGTGATGAATATCCCCATAATGGCAGAGAGTTGTACCAGGGAAGAAAAAAACTTGTTTCATCACACTGAGGGTTTCCTCTTCCCATACTGACAGGAAACCATGACGGAAAAACGAAATACTATGTAATAAAATTAAAAAAAACATATATTATAATTTCACATCAAATACATATTATTCAATGAAAGGAACCCATATCCAAATTCTCAATAAATGTATAAGCCCACCACTGGAGAAATGGAATTTAAAAAAACTTAAAAAATAAATAAAAACATTATTATATCTAAAGGGACATTATTGATATATTAATTACATAAGCAGCAACCCCAAGATCCCCCCATTCAAAACACCTACTCTATTTAGATTTATAAGAAGCTAGAATACTCCCAATGATCATTAAGACCATGTTGTTTCATTGTTCTAAGGGTGGTAATCCAGTGACATTCTCTCTGGGCCAACATATTCATAAGGTGCCCCCTACATGCCCAAATGAACTAAATCAATACCTCTGACTTGAAGATCAATATTTCCAAAAAGATGAAATTCTCGAGAATGAGCAGGTAAAGTTTTCAATTTGGTCACCTCTTCTCTCCGAGATTCATCCAAACCAATAAGTCTTGCAGATTTTATATCCCTAACGTGTTCCAATGTCTGTACGCGAAGTTGTCTTGATGTGAGGCCTATATAAAGAAGTCCACATGGACATGTGAGGTAATACATAGCCAATATGGTCTTGCAATTAATTTTATGAGTAATTTTATAATCTCGTGTTTTTGAAGAGTTGCAAAAAGTCTCAGTTTTTATCATGTATTTACGTGCACTGCAATCTCCACATGATCATGAACCCCATTTCAGACCTTTTGAATTAAATATAAAATTTGACTTGGGGGCAACATAATGACTATGTGTAATAGTTTCCCCTATAGTTCTATTTCTTCTTGCAACAACCAAAGGTTTATCTTCAAAGTACTTACTCAGTCCCGAATCTTGTTTCAATATAGGCCAAAATCGATTGAAAACATCATGTCCTTCCATCTACCATGACAGTTCGCAATAATACGTAAACGAGAATCTTCATTTTTCAATTGTTTACCCTGAAGGAGTGTGTTACGATCTGTGTTCTTTGCCTGTTGATATCCTCGACCAATATCAGAAGAATTATATCCTCGATTTAAAAATCTTGATGTAATGTCCCTGGCTTGAACCTCAAATTCTTTGTCAGTATCGAAATCATCTTGGCCCTGATGAATTGACCTTTAGGGATTGCCCTAATTGTATGCCTTGGATGAGCAGATCTTGCATGTAGTATTGAATTAGTACTTGTCTCCTTACAAAAAAAATGGTACTATGGATATTTCCCAATTGATCCACTGTAAGTTGGAGTTTCAAAAAATCAATTTTCTCTTTAGAGATTTTAAAGGATAACTTGATATTGCATTCATTAGAATTTAGATGCACTAGAAATTTGTCCAAATCAGATCTGTTGCCCTGCCAGATAAATAGAAGATCATCAATGAAGCGCATCCAACTAACCACAGATGGACTTTGTACATTGCATAGATATGCCAACATATGCTCCCGTTCCCATTGACCCATAAAGAAGTTGGCATATGAGGGCGCAAAAGATGCCCCCATAGCCACTCCCCTTTGCTTTACGTAGAACCAGTCTTTGAATGTGAAGTAGTTATGCGTTAAAGCATATTCTAGTAGCTCAAGAAGGCGTTGCATCAATTCTTTCTCCATACCCTTATTTGTCAGGAAAAATTTGGCTGCTGAGATGCTGAGTCCATGATCTATGCAAGTGTACAGGGACTCAACATCACCAGTAATGAAAAACATATCCAGTTCCAGATTGATTCCGTGTAATCGCTGCAGAACTTCCCCAGAATCCTTTACATAAGATGGCAATTCCTCCACACAAGGTTTTAGATAGTAATCCAAAAACCTACAAACTGGTTCATTTAGACCACCACATCCGGATACAATGCGCCTACCGGGTGGGTTGGCCAAATCCTTATGGAATTTGGGTAGAAAATATATTGTTGGCACAACCAGAAAATTCACCCGTAATCCTTCCCATATTGTCTTGTTAATGTGTCCTTTTTCAAGTGCTCCATCCAAAATATGAAACAGTTGCTCCTGAAAGGTGGCTGTGGGGTCTGAAGCGAGTCTATGGTAACAATTAGTACTGTTTAATTGAGAAAAAGCCTCTTTCTCATACTGTTGTACTGGCCAAACCACCACATTACCACCTTTGTCCGCTTGTTTTATCACCACCTGTTTCATATTTTTGAGTTCATTCAATGCTTGACATTGTATTTGTGTCAAATTATCATATGGCCTGCGTACTTGTAGTTGATTCAACTCAGGGCCGCCATCAGGGCATTACTGCCCTGACCGGCGTATGGGGCCCGGCGGGCAGAGGGGGCCCGCATCGGGACCGGTCTCCTCTCTGCTCACTGGGCCTCTACCGGCAGGTAACCTGGGCCCTGGCTAGCGGCACTGCGGGCGGCAGCTAAACGCTATTGACATGCAGGCCCGGCAGCCCACACGTCAATAGTTAACAGCTGCTAGCCAATCGGAGGCTGGCAGCTGACGTCAGCCGCAGCGCGCACCTCGCCGGCGTCAGACATCAGTGTCAGTCGCCGGCTAGAGCGCGCTGCAGCGTGGAGGGACGGAGGGAGCCTTGCCCGTCTCTGGATCACGGCCAGGTAAGGAGAACTTTTTTTTTATCTGACAGCGGCGATCCAGGGGGCCCGGGGGCCAGGGCCGGCCCGAACGTATAGGCGAACTAGGCGGCCGCCTAGGGCGCCGACCCAAAGGGGGCGCCAGAGAAAAAATAGAAAAAAATTATAAAAAATCTTTTCAAAAGGCAAAAAGTTTTAGGGTTGGAAAGAAAAGTGTACATATTTAAGGGCAAATATGACGCAAGAGAGGTTGGTTGGGTTGGCAACAATTTCGATAGAATCTGAAGTTGCTAAACAAATTAATCTCGGTGACTTAGTGTCATCCTTTTCAAAAAAAAGGCAAGGAAACAAAAATTTTAATTACCTATGGTCGTTTTTGTTTTGTGTTATTGATTACTTTGTATATATTTGTCCTATACAACTACTCAGAAGATTAAAGAGTTAGGAGAGAGTTAATTAATCATTGTTGTTGTGGTTTATTTTGCTCCTAAATTTATATCCCAAGTTTTCATCTACTGCCAAGAATAGTACCCTGTTTCCCCGAAAGTAGGACCCCCCCGAAAGTAAGACAGGGTGGGGGTTACGGGGGGGGTCCTTCAATGTAAGGCCTCCCCCGAATGTAAGGCAGGGTTGGGGGCCGCTGTGAAATGTAAGGCCCTTACCTTTGGGCCGCCGCTGTCCCCCATTGGGTCCCCAGGCTCCAGAGGTGTCCTCAGGTGCAGCTGGGCGGGTCCAGCGCTCATGGGGTTAACTCGCCGTGTTAACCCCGCAATCCGCCCAGCTCAACAGCTCATTGGCCGCCCCTGTTCCCCACGTCACCGCCGGCCCCCGGCTCGAGCACTGATTGGTCCAGCAGCTTGGGCTGTAATTGGCCGCCCCAGCCCCACGTCACCGCTGTTTCCCTGCTGATTGGCACAGCGTTCCCTGCAGCACAGGCCTTCCGCACCCACAGCCGCACCGCAGAGGAAAACGTCCAGCATTTAAAAACCAAGTAGGGAAACATGTACTGTATAGGGTATGGGGCTGTGTGCAGTGGGATACGGCACTGTTATGGGGTGTGGGGCTGTGTGCAGTGGGATACGGCACTGTTATGGGGTGTGGGGCTGTGTGCAGTGGGATACGGCACTGTTATGGGGTATAACAGCATGTTAATAAATGTTAATTTATTGGTTAAAAAGAAATTGTCATTTTTTTTCGGCTAATGTAAGACCTCCCCCGAAAGTAAGACAGGGTGGGACTTTTTGGGGTAAAATTAATGTAAGACAGGGTCTTACTTTCGGGGAAACACGGTAGGGCGCAACAAAATAGTTTCGCCTAGGGCGCCGTAATCTCTCGGGCCGGCCCTGCCGGGGGCAGAGTGCTGGACTGGGGGCAGAATGCTGGACTGGGGGCAGAATGCTGGACTGGGGACAGAATGCTGAACATGGGGCAGAATGCTGGACTGGGGGCAGAATGCTGAACATGGGGCAGAGTGCTGGACTGGGGGCAGAATGCTGGACTGGGGGCAGAATGCTGGACTGGGGACAGAATGCTGAACATGGGGCAGAATGCTGGACTGGGGGCAGAATGCTGAACATGGGGCAGAATGCTGGACTGGGGGCAGAATGCTGGACTGGGGGCAGAATGCTGGACTGGGGACAGAATGCTGAACATGGGGCAGAATGCTGGACTGGGGGCAGAATGCTGAACATGGGGCAGAATGCTGGACTGGGGGCAGAATGCTGAACATGGGGCAGAATGCGAGACATGAGGAAGAATGCTGGACTGGGGCAGAATGCTGGCTATGGAGCAGAATGCTGGATTGGGGCAGAATGCTGAACATGGGGCAGAATGCTGG
Source organism: Dendrobates tinctorius (assembly GCF_039654945.1). Taxonomy (NCBI): domain Eukaryota; kingdom Metazoa; phylum Chordata; class Amphibia; order Anura; family Dendrobatidae; genus Dendrobates; species Dendrobates tinctorius. Next base: position 5,238,556 of record NW_027361669.1, on the reverse strand, counting down.
ACTGGGGCAGAATGCTGGCTATGGGGCAGAATGCTGAACATGGGGCAGAATGCCGGGCACTGGGGCAGAATGCTGGACATTGGGCAGAATGCTGGACTGGGGCAGAATGCTGGACATGGGGCAGAATGCTGGACATGGGGTAGAATGCTGGACTGGGGCAGAATGCTGGACATGGGGCAGAATGCAGGACATGGGGCAGAATGCAGGACTGGGGGCAGAATGCTGAACATGGGGCAGAATGCTGAACTGGGGGCAGAATGCTGGACATGGGGCAAAATGCTGGACATGGGGCAGAAAACTGGACATGGGGCAGAATGCTGGACTGGGGCAGAATGCTGGACATGGGGGCAGAATGCTGGACTTGTATATTTACTAGGTTACATTAGAGTAGGGCCTGGCCAAAAGTGTCTACCCTGTTATGGTGGCGGCTTAAAAAAGTCTTTTGTCCAAAGCAAGAGCTGCCGACTATATGTGTGATCTGGTGATCTGGTGATGGGAACTGTTAATGTGTGATAGGTGAGAAGTGGAGTTTTTCCAAGAGAGAGCGGTGGGACTGTGGACAGTTTGAGGGGTGGAGGTGGGGCTGGGTGGAGCCTGGGCGGAGTCTCAAGGGGGCCCCGAAAATTTTGCCAGTATGGGGCCCTGAAATTCCTAGTGGAAGCCCTGATTCAACTCATTGCAAACCATTTTCACAAATACTTCTATGGATGAATTCAAAGTAATTGGTTGAAAATTTTTAGATTTTTTCTTGATAAAATCAGGGAACTTACTTTGTGAAGATTCCTGCTGTTCAAGACGTAAGTCCTCTAGTATCTTGAGCTCTTCCAACTCTGCCTCTGTAGAAAAGGACGTATTGAAAGAATTTTTGTTATCATGGAATTTTTTAAGTAAAAGTTTTCAGGCAAAGAGAAAAACATCTTTAATAGCCATAAATGTATCAAAATTAGATACAGGACAAAATGTTAGGCCTAAAGATAGGACTGATAAATGAGCAGATGACAAATTAATATCAGAAAAGTTGATTACCTTAAAGTTGTCATCTCGTTTGCCCTCTTGATGTTTAAAATTCCATTCATGTGTCATTTGACGAGTATTACACGGTCTTGAATTTGTTGAGGCACTTGTATCTGTTGAAATATGCGATGAGGTACTGGACATAGAGATTAGGGCCGGCGACAGCACCCGGCGCACCCGGGCAAGTGCCGGGGCCCTGGCGAGACAGGGGGGACCCACTCACGCTGTCAGGGATACCTGCCTTCACACCCCCCATGCACCGACCCTATCCTCGCCCTCCCAGAGACCCACCGCAGCCAGTAATGAGTCATCGATGGGCTGTTCTCTTCTGGCACAGGACCTGTGAAGAGGTCACTGGAGGGGAGGAGTCAGGGGTCACATGATCAGAAGCCTCAGTGTCTGCAAGACTCTGCTGTGCTGGTGGTCATCATGGTGCTGGATAAGGGAAGTTTATGTGTGGGATCAGGAGGGGTTTACAGGGGGATGTAGCAGAGCTGTGTGTGTACGGAGCAGAGCTGTGTGTGTATGGAGCAGAGATGTGTGTGTACGAGGTGTAAAGAGCGGAGCCACGTGTGTACGAGGTGTACCGGAGTGTAGCCGTGTGTGTACGACGTGTACGGAGTGGAGCCATGTTTGTACGAGGTGTACAGAATGGAGCCATGTGTGTATGAGGTGTGAGGAGCGGAGCTGTGTGTGTACAAGGTATACAGAGCGGTACCATGTGTGTATGAGGTGTACAGAGTGGAGCCATGTGTGTACGAGGCATGCGGAGCAGAGCAGCGTGTGTACGAGGTGTACGGTGCGGAGCCCAGAGCTGTGTGTCTACGAGGTGTATGGAGCGGAGTCGTGTGTGTACGAGGTGTACTGGAGCGTAGCCGTGTGTGTACGAGGTGTACAGAGGGGAGCCGTGTGTGTACGAGGTGTGCGGAGCCGCTTGTGTACGAGGAGTATGGAGCGGAGCCCTGTGTGTATGAGGCGTACGGTGCGGAGCCCAGAGCTGTGTGTGTACGAGGTGTACGGAGCGGAGACGGATGTGTACGAGGTGTACGGAGGGGGGCTGCGTGTGTACAAGGTGTACAGAGTGGAGCCGCATCTGTACGAGGTGTATGGAGTGGAGCCGGATGTGTACGAGGTGTGCGGAGCAGAGCCATGTGTGTACGAGGTGTACGGAATGGAGCCCTTTGTGTACAAAGTGTACGGAGCTGAGCCATGTGTTTACGGAGCAGAGCAGAGCTGGGAGAGTATGGAGTGAAGCCGTTTGTGTACGGAGCAGAGCCGTGTGTGTACAAGGTGTACGGAGCAGAGCCGTGTGTATACAAGGCATACAAACCGGAAACGTGTGTGTATGAGGTGTGCGGAGGGGAGCAGTCATACCTCCCAACCGTTCCGGATCCAGCGGGACAGTCCCAATTTTGAGAGAGAGAGAGCCCCAGCCAGGAGCTTACTTTTCCTGTGGACACAGGAGTACACGGCGGAGCCCCAAGGAGCACTTTAAAACTCGCACATGACATTCTACTGGAAGTGATGCGCTGGAAGCTGACCGGAAATAAGGTAATTTCGGGAGGAGATTTTGATGGAAACATGGAGGCACTTCAGGGAATGCTTCTGATCCATCACTGTCTCCTCCTCCGACAGTGCGAACAGTGGGATCGCCTTGTAATCGAGAATGCCGGCCATGTGAGCGGATCATGATATGTCCTGCATCGGGAGGCTCAGGTGGGCACTACAATGGGAGCCGGGCTGCTATGGTATCTTTATAGAATATTTCTTTCTCTCTGTTTCTTTCTTTCTCTCTGTACTTTCTTTCTTTCTTTCTTTGTTTCTCTGTTCTTTCTCTCTAATCTTTTTTTCTTTCTCTCTGTCTGTTCTTTCTTTCTCTGTTCTCTTTCTTTCTTTCTTTCTTTCATTCTCTCTCTCATTCTCTGTTCTTTCTTTCCTCTCTTTCTCTCTCTGTTCTTTCTTTCTCTTTCTTTCTCTCTCTGTTCTTTCTTTCTTTCCCCTCTTTCTTTTTTCTCTCTTTCTGTTGTTTTTTTGTCCACTCTTTCTTTCTCTCTCTGTTCTTTCTTTCTGTTCTTTTTCTGTCCACTCTTTCTTTCTCTCTGTTCTTTTTCATTCTCTGTTCTTTCTTTCTTTCTTTCCCCTCTCTCTCTGTTCTTTCTTTCTTTCCCCTCTTTCTTTCTTTCATTCTCTGTTCTTTCTTTCCCCTTTCTTTCTCTTTCTCTCTGTTCTTTTTTTCACTCTATTCTTTCTTTCTCTTTCTTTCCCCTTTCTTTCTCTCTGTTCTTTCTCTCTCTCTGTTCTTTCAATACTCTCTTTCTCTCTGTTCTTTCTTTTTCTTCCCCTCTTTCTTTCTTTCCACTCTTTCTCTCTCTCTGTTCTTTCTTTCTTTCCCCTCTTTCTCTTTCTTCTTTATTTCACTCTGTTTTTTCTTTCTTTCTCGCTCTCTGTTCTTTCTTTTCTCTTTCTCTCTCTCTGTTCTTTCTCTCTCTCTGTTCTTTCTTTCCCCTCTTTTTCTTTCTCTCTGTTCTTTCTTTTTTTCCCCTCTTTCTTTCTTTCTGTTGCTTCCCCGCTTTCTTTTTTTCTACCTCTCTGTTCTTTCTTTCCCCTCTTTCTTTTTTTCTCTCTCTCTGTTCTTTTTTCTGTCCACTCTTTCTTTCTCTCTCTGTTCTTTCTTTATATCTTTCCTCTCTTTCTTTCTCTCTCCCTCTCTGTTCTTTTTTCCCTCTTTCTCTCTCTGTTCATTTTTTCTGTCTACTCTTTCTCTCTGTTCTTTCTTTCTTTTTTCCCTCTCTGTTCTTTCTCTTTTCCCTCTTTCTTTCTTTCTTTCTTTCTTTCTTTCTCTCTCTCTGTTCTTTCTTTCTTTCCCCTCTTTCTTTCTGTACTTTATTTTACTCTGTTCTTTCTTTCTTTTTCTTTCCCCTCTTTCTTTCCCTAATCTTTCTTTCTCTGTTCTTTCTTTCTCTCTCTGTTCTTTCTTTCCCATCTTTCTTTTTCTCTCTGTTCTTTCTTTCCCCTCTTTCTTTCTTTCTTTCTTTCTTTCTTTCTTTCTTTCTCTCTGTTCTTTCTTTCCACTCTTTCTTTCTTCCTTTCTTTCTTTATCTCTGTTCCTTCCCCGCTTTCTCTCTCTCTGTTCTTTCTTTCTTTCTTTCTTTCCTCTCTTTCTTTTTTTTCTCTCTCTCTGTTCTTTTTTTATGTCCACTTTTTCTCTCTCTCTGTTCTTTCTTTCTCTGCTCTTTCTTTATATCTTTCCCCTCTTTCTTTCGTTCTCACTCTCTGTTCTTTTTTCCCTTTCTCTCTCTGTTTTTTTTTCTGTCCACTCTTTCTTTCTCTCCGTTCTTTCTTTCCCCCTCTCTGTTCTTTCTTTCCCCTCTTTCTTTCTCTCTCTGTTCTTTCCCCTCTTTCTTTCTGTTTCTCTCTGTTCTTTCTTTTGCTCTGTTCTTTCTTTCTTTCCCCTATTTCTTTCTCTAATCTTTCTTTCTCTCTCTGTTCTTTCTTTCTCTCTCTCTGTTCTTCCTTTCTTTCTCTCTGTTCTTTCTTTCCCTTCTTTCTTTCTTTCTTTCTTTCTTTCTCTCTGTTCTTTCTTTCTCTCTGTTCTTTCTTTCTTTCTTTCTTTCTTTCTCTCTTTCTGTTCTCTCTCTCTGTTCTGTCTTTCTCTCTCTCTGTTCTTTCTTTCTCATCTTTCTTTCATACGCACACTACTAATCAATAGCCTCTTTCACATGAACGTGTTTTGCCACAGAGCGTGTGTCCATATGGATCACATGCGTGTCCGTGTGATCCACACAGAGACAAGTCCGTTTTTGGCCGGCACCACAGATGCCACACTGCATGAATCGTGGTATGTGTTAAAGGGGGGGGCCCACTGAGACTCTTTCGCCCGGGGCCCTCAAAAACCTGGAGCCGGCACTGATAGAGACTACTGAATTTGTACGAGGTCGACTGTTGTTTTTCCTCCATTTATAGACTTTATTTTGTTGGTAATCCAACTGGTCTCGTTGAAACTTTTCTGTCTTTGTTTGTTTCAATTCCTGTTCCCAGTTTGTATGACTTTTATTCAAATCCTCCTCAAAAGAGGCTAAATCAGCCAACGACAATTTTTCTTTTAGTCTGTCCTGTATGGCACGAATTTGACACTCTATTGTTTCCAATTTTTTCTGATCAAAAGAAATGAGTAATTCCAAAAATATCTTTGAACAATTTTGACATGCTTCCTCCCATTATTTAATAATATTTGTATCTTCAACCAAAAAAAGAAGGGAAATTTTGAACTCGCAAGCCACGAGGTACTAATTTACGTTGTAGGTATTGTTCAAGGGTTTTACTGTTCCACCATGTTCTCGTACGTTTGAATAGGAGATCCCAGAGCTGCTGCTTATCTGATTCAAAATTACCATCATTATTATCAGAAACAGTGTTCTTATCTGAATTGTCCCCAAAAATAGTAGAGATTTGTGTAAAGGCCCCGTTACACACAATGATGTACCAAGCGATTCCACCAACGATCTGACGTGGATGGGATTGCTGGGACATAGTTAGACAGACTCACCAGCGATTAGGACCAGCGAGCAAGCTGGTATCTATGGTAAACAGTGGGTAACTAAGAGCCGCGCGGCCCTTGGATATCCGCTGTTTACCTTAGATACCAGCGTGCACGCTGGTTTCCAATATTGGAAAGCAGAAAAATATAATCATCTAATATTCCATATAAAGTGCAGTGCATATGTGCATAACAACAACTATAAATTGGCTTTCATCATAATGCCAGGAATCCACATTATCAATTATATTTATATGGCCAAACCATTTTAGTTAGTACAAAGTGCATAGTGCCGATTCAATAATCAAAAAATGACTAAGCCATCAAAATACAGGGTTAAACAAATCTACCCACCGGGATCCATGCCGTGTATGCAGACGCTGCCACCTCACACTCCAACGTGCGTTTCACACGTTGCTTCCTCAGGGAGGGATGAGGTGGGTGGGCTGAATGCTTCATTATATAGTGATCATAATTAAACTAAAAGCTAATCACAAGCGCTCTACGGCGCATAGCCCGCTGCCGCATTGATGGCGATCCCGCCGCAAGTCTCTCGGCAACATCATCAGAAAGAACTTATTTATATAGGCCTCACATGGAGACAACTTCGTGTACGGATATTGGAACACGTTAGGGATATAAAATCTGCAAGACTTATTGGTTCGGATGAATCATGGAGAAAAGAGGTGGCCAAATTGAAAACTTTACCTGCTCATTATCGAGAATTTCATCTTTTTGGAAATATTGATCTTCAGGTCAGAGGTATTGATTTAGTTCATTTGGGCATTCGTGGGGGGCACCTTATGAATATGTTGGCCCAGAGAGAATGTCGCTGGATTACCACCCTTAGAACAATGAAACCTGAGACCACATGGTCTTAATGATCAATGGGGGTTTTCTAGCTTCTTATAACTCTAAATAAAGTAGTGTAGGGATGTGACTCGCTCAGGTGCAGCGGGAGACAATCATGAGGCAGGTTCTTCCCAAAATTCATGAGGTTTATTTGCTCCATAAACCATAAATCAGCGTATCACCAAAATCGCCTCTAGCTTAGGCACAAAAGAACATAAACGTCCGTGGCTTCAGACTCGGACCGAGAGTCTCAGCACATGCTGGGAGGTGTAGTCCTCCCCATATACAACCTCTGTAGTGTCCCGCCTGGACACATGGAAGTCTGTCCACACTCAGACAGACTCCCTCCCACACTCTCACATGTGCCAAACACCTCAATTACATAGCCCTGTAACCACACCCACAGGTGATCACATGACTATGACATCACTAAAGGTTGTATAGACACACACAGGCTTCCCTGACACAGTGTAACAGAAAGATCAGCAGTACCTCTGCTGATCAATACACCCTGGAGCCTGCATCCCAAGGCCACCCACCTTGAGACCCATAATGGTCATTTAGGACCCTGCTCCTGTTACCACACTGAATGTGCCTGTACACCCGTCCTGGGACACCCACGCAGCGCCCCCTAGCTGACATAGTGGTAACTACATCACAGTAGGTGTTTTGAATGGGAGGATCTTGGGGTTGCTGCTTATGTAATTAATATATTAATAATGTCCCTTTAGATATAATAATGTTTTTATTTATTTTTTAAGTTTTTTTATATTCCATTTCTCCAGTGGTGAAATTTATTGAGAATTTGGATATGGGTTCCTCTCATTGAATAATATGTATTTGATGTGAAATTATAATATATGTTTTTTTTATTTTATTACATAGTATTTCGTTTATCCGTCATGGTTTCCTGTCGGTATGGGAAGAGGAAACCCTCAGTGTGATGAAACAAGTTTTTTTCTTCCCCGGTACAACTCTCTGCCATTATCATCACGCAAATCTGGATGAAAAATCATTTCTGAGGAAGAAAAATATGAAGCAATGTCATTTTATATATACTCTTCACATTTATATCTTTCACATTCATTATTTTTGCATATTTTTGAATATTTTTATTATTTTTTTAACATATTTTTTCATATATAAATTTTGTCATCACTAAAAAAGTCTCTTGTTAGATTGATAAATGAGATTATGGCACTTTATTATAATATTTGGTGATTATTCTTGCATTCTTTATAATGCTAATATTTTATGTTATCATACATCCTTATTAATTGAGCCAGATCTGGTTAATACTCACTTTATCATATTCATTATTAATTATCACTGCACTGATTGTATCGATATCTGTATATCGTATATGACACTTTATGATTAATTGAGCCAGATTTGGCTTATAGGATGGCTCTGCTTAAATAAGTTTCACTTTATTTTATTCATTGGCATTTATTTTTTGTCACTGCACCTATTGTATTTGACATTTTGCATTCTATATATTGATGTTGTTTGTCCACAAATTTGCCCATTGTTGTGATGGCTGCACTGGTGTTGTGCGCATCGCTGGCTTCTGCTGTGAGCACATGCCCAGTCGGGAGTCTCGCTTGTGACATCACAGACAGCGCGATCGCGCTTTCTGATGTTGCCGCGAGACATGCGGCGGGATCGCCATCAATGCGGCAGCTGGCTATGCGCCGCAGAGCGCTTGTGATTAGCTTAGTTTAATTATGATCACTATATAATGAAGCATTCAGCCCACCCACCTCATCCCTCCCTGAGGAAGCAACGTGTGAGACGCACGTTGGAGAGCGAGGTGGCAGCGTCTGCATACACAGCATGAATCCCGGTGGGTAGTTTTGCTTAACCCTGTATTTTGATGGCTTAGTCATTTTTTGATTATTGAATCGGCAATATGCACTTTGTACTAACTAAAATGGTTTGGCCATATAAATATGATTGATAATGTGGATTCCTGGCATTATGATGAAAGCCAATTTATAATTGTTGATATGCACTGCACTTTATATAGAATATTAGATGATTATATTTTTCTGCTTTCCAGTATTTCTGTATATTTCTCTGGGGATTATAAACCCTTTATACTATTTGTAGTGTATGTTGAGCTGCTTCCTTCATAGGAATTTTTCATTGGTATTTTATCAAAAATCCCTGTTGGTGTCTCTATAACTAAATAAAATTATATAATTGATAATCAATAACCTCTAGTGTTTTTGTTAAGTAGTCCCCTTAAGGAATTTATCTAGATGTGTGGTGACCACTTTGAACCTCCAAGTGCTTGACAGAAGTTTATAACGTAGAGCCGTGAAAATAAAAAATCATTTTTTTTTTCCACAAAAATGATCTTTTCGCCCCAAAATTTTTATTTTTTCAATGGTAACAGGAGAAATTAGACCCCCAAAATTGTTGTGTAATTTGTCCTGAGAACGCCCATATGCCATATGTGGGGGTAAACCACTGTTTGGGCACACCGCAGAGCTCAGAAGGGAAGGAGCGTCATTTTGGAATGCAGACTTTGATGGAATGTTCTGCGTGGATCATGTTGCGTTTGCAGAGCCCCTGATGTTCCTAAACAGTAGAAACCCCCCACAAGTGACCCCATTTTGGAAACTAGACTCCCCAAGGAGCTAATCTAAATTGTGGTGAGCTCTTTGAACCCCCAAGTGTTTCACAGAAGTTTAAAACGCAGAGCCGTGAAAATAAAAAATCTTTATTTCCACAACAGTGATTTTTTAGCCCCCAATTTTATTTTCCCAAGGGTAACAGGAGAAATTAGACCCCCAAAGTTGGTGTGAAATTTGTCCTGAGAGCGCTGATGCCCCATATGTTGGGGTAAACCACTGTTTGTGCACACATCTGGGCTCGGAAGGGCGGGAGCACTATTTGAATTTTTGAACGCCAAATTGGCTGGAATCACTGGGGGCGCCACGTCGCGTTTGGAGACCCCCTGATATGCCTAAATAGTGGAAACCCCTCAATTCTAGCTCCAACCCTAATGCCAACACACCCCTAACCCTAATCCCAATCCCAACCCTAATCCTAATCCCTAACCCTAATCCGAACTCTAATTCCAACCCTAACCCTAATTCTAACCCTAATGCTAATTCCAACCCTAGCCCTAATTCTAACCCTAACCATAATGGAAAAATGAAAATAAATACATTTTCTTTATTTCATTATATTTCCCTAACTAAGGGGGTGATAAAGGGGGGGTTATTTACTATTTTTTTTTATTTTGATCACTGTGACAGGGTTTATTACAGTGATCAAAATGTACATTGAATGAATGGAATCTGCCGGCCGGCAGATTCGGCTTGCGCACTGCGCATGCGCCTGCCATTTTCTTCCCGGACCAAGATGACGGCACCCACTGGAGGCAGGAGGGCCCGAGGACCTCCGGGAGGTAACATGGGGGAATCGGGGACCCTATTTCTCTATCCTCTGATGTGCAATCACATAAGAGGATAGAGAAAGTGGAAGCAAAATAGTAGCTTTTTTTATACGGTTAATAACGGTGATCGCAAAAGCAGGTTCAGTAAAAACCGACCCGAATCATGCGCTCTGGGATCTCGGCTACCCCCGGCAGCCATGACCCTGGAGAAAATCCGATTCTGCGGGTGCGGTGCTATACACTTTTTCCACAGTGCTGTTAATTAACGATGCTGTGGTTTAAGTACCCTTAACTACCGCCGGTAAAAGGCGTATTGGCGGTCGTTAAGGCCGGTTTCACACTAGCGCATTTTCAACGCGCGCACGGCCGGGGGTAGCTCCGCCCCCGATCCGGCTCTCTGCCCGGCGTGCCCGCCCCTTCCTTGTAGCGCCGCCTCCTAGCGGACAGCGGCGCCTGCGATCGGCGCACCCTATCTTTAGCATAGGGTGCGCCGATCGTGCGCAGGCCGTGCGCTAGTTGCGCTTTGACCTGCGCTGCGCACTTTTGACGGTGCGCCGTGCGCGCCAAAATCAAACTTTTCGGATTTTGGCGCGCACGGCGCACCGTCAAAAGTGCGCAGCGCAGGTCAAAGCGCAACTAGCGCACGGCCTGCGCACGATCGGCGCACCCTATGCTAAAGATAGGGTGCGCCGATCGCAGGCGCCGCTGTCCGCTAGGAGGCGGCGCTACAAGGAAGGGGCGGGCACGCCGGGCAGAGAGCCGGATCGGGGGCGGAGCTACCCCCGGCCGTGCGCGCGTTGAAAATGCGCTAGTGTGAAACCGGCCTAAGGGGTTAAAAATAACAAAAACAGGTGAGTATAATGCCTAATTCCACGGAATTCCTCGTCTCCTGTAAGAAAAAAAATATCATTCACCTCTCCGTCGTTCTGTCCCACGCCGTAATTCATGTCTGGAGGATAAACAGTTTTCAATCTGGACGGTGCCAAGATGTGACCGTCCAGGCTAAGAACCACTGGTGAATGAGCTGCTGCAAACACAGCCTCAGTGAATAGCGTTGATGTCATCACGGCCATAAAACAGCGGACATCAACCCAACAACTATTACCCCACTGCTCACTGCACCAGAGCAAGTGGGAAGAGATGGGCAAGGCAAAATTGGTGAATCAAATAGATGCGCCTTTTCTGGGCAGCTGCTGGCTGCTATTTTTAGACTGGGGGGCCAATATGCATGGCTCCTTACCAACCTGAGAATACCATCACCCAGCTGTCCGCTTTAGCTTGGCAGGTTGTCAGATTTGAGAGGACCCAAATACATTTTTTTAAATTATTTAAATAATTAAAAAAAAACTTGGTGGAACCCCTTTATTCTTGATAACCAGCCATGCTTAAGCTGACAGCTGAGGGTTTCATCTGTTAGTTTTGACTGTGCTGGTTATAAAAAAGAGACACCAATTCATTGTTTTTATATATTAATTTATTTATAGCAAAGGCGCCATCTGATGGGAGTAGCACTGTCTCATTAGCGAAAGCATGTGACCGGCGGTAAACATTTAAACAGGAAAAGAAAAAAGGTTAAAAAATTTGCAGGCTTAAATTTATCAGCGATATAGTATTATGTGGCCTATAGTATATTTCTATGATATCTAATACTCCAAAAAAATCATTAAAAAATTAGCTGAATGACATTTCTCACCCTTACACTAATCTATGGTCTGTGGTACACTTCTGTGATATCTAACACTACCAAAAAGCATTACAAAAATTGGTTGGATTACAGTTCTCAAAAAAAGATTGGCTCCAGCTGCGTAAAATTCTTCTTTATTTCAAATGCTTAAAATAGCACATAATACATGATGAAAACTCTCCCAGTAACTACACCAGAACAGGATCATGCAAGGCTACGCGTTTCGACCTACATGATCTTTGTCAAAGCTGAATTGCTGACTGAATTTGGCTATATACATGAAACTGGCCAATGAAAATGCATACATGTATCACATGATAATCGGTAAGGTCCTGTGGAAAGGAAAAAAAAATTATAACGAAAACATATATTTGCAACAATTTAAAAACAACTATTAATGATAGTGCAACATCAAATCATGTCTCTTATTAAGGGCATTTGGGTACCTTGTATTTAAGTGATAAATCCAAAAAGCCTCCCTTGTGAGGAGGCGCCGCCTAATGTCTCCTCCCCGAGATGACGACCTCACTTGTTCAATTCCCTGTATTTTAAAGTGGGATGTATTTCTACCGGGACATTGAATAAAATGTTTAGAAGCTGCAGATGTGTTTCTCTCAAAATTATTTAAATTAATGATATCGTGAAGATGCTCCCTGATACGTACTTTTAATTGTCTAGTTGTACATCCAACATAGGACAAACTACATGCATCACAATTGATTTTATACACTATATTTTTAGAATTACAGTTTATATAATTATTAATCTTGAATTTTAAAGTGTCATCACAGTTACTAAATTCTTTTGATATCAAAACATGTTTGCACATTTTGCAGCAATCGGCGCCGCATCTGTAAAAAACCCTATTTATGAGCCAGTTATCCCTGGGTTTTTTATGTGATACAAACATGCTTGGGGATAATAAATTACCCAGAGAAGGAGCTCTACGTGACACTACATTAACACCAGATATCAATATTTTTTCCAATTTGTCGTCTTCATACAAAATAGGTAAATATTTATTTACAATCTTTTCGATACTTGAAAATTGCGGACTATATTGAAAACAAATCTAGGGCTTTTTTTCTATATTTTCTTTTTTATTATTATTTCTCCTTCCTTCTGTTGATGGCAGAATTAATTCCTCCCGTTTTTTCGTTTGCACTATCTTCTGCGCTTTATTCAATGTCCAAATAGGATACTTGCGATTTTTTAATTTATTGGTGACATGTTCCAATTCGTTTTTTAAAACATCATCCGAACTACAATTGTGTTTAATACGCGTATACTCCCCTATTGGGATAGATTTAATTGTCTGTTTATCATGACTACTTAATGCATGCATGATGGTATTTCCACTCAGCGGTTTGCGTTTTTGAGTGGATAATGTCACCATCCACACCCATCAGATCCAAATCCAAAAATGAAATACTCTTAGGATCACATTTGTACGTGAATGGAATGTTATACCTATTGGAATTTAAATATTCTACAAATAACGGTATGGCAGATATATCTCCACCCCAAATAATTAGGGTATCATCGATATATCTGCCATACCAAATTAGACTTTCTAGAAAAGGATTGGATGTGGAATACACAAATTCATACTCCCAAAAGGACATAACTAAATTTGCGAGGGAGGGTGAGAAATTAGCGCCCATCGCCACTCCTTTTAATTGCAAGAAAAATTCCCCATCAAACATAAAAAAATTGTGTGACATTAAGTGTGAAACCACCTGCAATATATAGTTTTGTAATTTATCAGAGAAATTACTAAATTTATGAAAATGGAACTGTAATGCCCGAAGCGCCACATCATGAAAAATACTCGTGTATAAAGAAATTACGTCGCATGTCAGCCACGTGTAATCTGAACACCACATTTTTTTTAGAAAAAATACCCAGAACTTGCTTAGAATCTTTTATATGCCCTGGAGTTTGCTGGACTAAGGGCTGGAGCAATGAATCCACCCATTGACATAAATGTTCATTGGTGGATCCTATGCCCGACACTATTGGGCACATTGGGGGAATGCCATCTGACTTATGTATTTTGGGAACTCCATGAATTATGGGTAGAACAGGGTTTTTAACTTCCAAATACTCCCCTTGACTAGTGGTTAATACTCCCAATTGGAGACCTTCATTAATAATGGCACTACTTTTATCACTGATTTCTTTAGAGGGATTATATTTTAATTTCCTGTATGTGGTGTTATCCGACAATAATTCCATCATTTTACAGTAATAATCTGACGAGTTCAATACCACCACAACTCCACCCTTATCTGACATCTTAATAGTCAAACCGGACCTCTCTTTTTAATTCATTCAACGCATTACTGTCATGTCGGACGCTGTTCACACCGAGCGTCCGGCAGGCAGAGGTAGTTCCACCTCCAGCCACTATAGCCTCAGTGGCGCTGGCTTGATCTTCAGGCTCTCGGGGGTTAATCCTGCTGGAGACCAGGTTGGAAGGTTAGTCACGCCCACGGTCTTTAAATAGTCATACTGGCATATGGGCGTCGCCGATAATAGCTTGTGTTTTCATACCAAGTGGTTCCGGTCTGGAGTGGAGGTGTTGCAGAGAGAGAGATTCGTATCTGGTGTCGTATGATCCATCGTTATCCTTTCTCCTTCCCATATTTGTGTTTAGTTGTGCCCTGTTCACATTGCTGTATATTCCTGTGTGTGTGCGGCGCAGTGCAGTTTATGTTCTCCCTGTCTGTCATTATTTCTGTAGGGGCTTTGGTGGTGTGTCTCCTCACTGGGTGGAGGGTGGAGGGTTAAGTACAGGGCTGAGCAGGAGATAAGGAAAGGGTGGAGGCTCAGGCATTTGCACCTTCAGCAAAAACCCTGGGTTGAGGGTCAGACAGGGTTTTCCCTAGTTATAGGGACATCACAGGGGCCCCGGGAATTACAGCCTTAGCTGAACTAAGCCCCCGTGACATTATAATCGGCCCACATTTTTTCAGGAGTACATGGATCCATTAGATTCCATAACCCGCCAGTTGGCGGCGCTGTCCTTACAGGTCTCCGAGTTGAAAGGGGCAGTTCAGCAGCAGGGCCTGGTAGTAGCGAAGATTCAAATGGCATCTGCAGGTATCGGTGCAGAGCCGAAGTTTCCGCTGCCAGAACGATTTTCAGGCGATCGCAGCAAATTTGTCGTATTTCGGGAGGCCTGCAAATTATTCTTCCGCATGCGGCCAATCTCCTCAGGTAATGAGGCCCAGCGAGTAGGGCTGGTGTTGTCATTACTGAGTGGTGACCCCCAAGCATGGGCATTTTCCTTACCAGCTGACTCTGCTACATTTCATTCGGTCGATAATGTTTTTTCTGCCCTTGGGCTCATTTACGATGACCCTGACCGACTGGCTCTAGCGGAATCTAAAATCCGCGCCCTCCGCCAGGGGGAGCGCTTGGCAGAGGACTATTGTTCGGAATTTCGCCGCTGGGCTGTAGACACACAGTGGAATGACCCAGCACTGCGGAGCCAGTTTATTCATGGGGTATCAGGGAGGGTGAAACACGCCCTCCTGATGTATGAGACTCCGGCATCATTGGAGTCTGCCATGAGTTTGGTGATACCTATTGATCGCCGTTTTCGTCAGGGGGCACAGGAGACGCTACCTCTGGGTGAAAGCAGAGGTGCAGGCGTGGTTGAAGTAGATGAGTCCCCTGAACCTATGCAGATTGCTGGCGTGGCACAGGTTCAGCCTCGCGCTCCGGGATTCCGGAAGCCCGGAGCATGTTTCTACTGTGGAAAAAGAGGTCATTATGTTAACGTTTGCCCGGTACTACCTAAGAGGGTCACATCGGCGGAAAACTGTTAAGCTCAGAGGGTATGGAGGAGACCCAACTGAGCGTATGCATATCCTCCATGATGGTATCTCAATGTATGCTCCCTGCCAAAGTTATTATCGCCGGCAGAGAGCTACCTATATCAGTGTTTGTGGATAGCGGTTCCGCCACCAATCTCATAGATGAGGAGTTTGCACACACAGCCGGGTTTAAGATCGAAAAACATCCTCACCCCATACAGGTGGTGACCATTAATGCTGTTCCCCTCCCTCAAGGGGAGATTACTGAGGTTGTGGCAGAGGTGAAACTCCACATTGGGGTCCTACATTCTGAGTCGGTTACATGTAGGGTCCTCCGTAATCTCCCAGCTCAAATGGTCCTGGGTTTTCCATGGCTGTCCAGGCACAACCCGGTAATTGATTGGAAAACTCAGGACATAGTACAATGGAGTGGTTTCTGCCAAGACAATTGCTTGGCCACATGTGTATCCGCCGTGACGCCCAGCCTGCCGGAGGCTTTGCAGGATTTCGCGGATGTTTTCTCTGAGAAGGGTTGCTCAGAACTGCCTCCACATAGAGCCTATGACTGTGCGATTAGGTTAAAACCCGGGGCCAAATTGCCTAAGGCCAGGATGTTTAATATTTCTGGTCCTGAGAGACAAGCTCT
Source organism: Dendrobates tinctorius (assembly GCF_039654945.1). Lineage (NCBI taxonomy): Eukaryota > Metazoa > Chordata > Amphibia > Anura > Dendrobatidae > Dendrobates > Dendrobates tinctorius. The sequence continues at coordinate 5,222,590 of NW_027361669.1, read as the reverse complement.
GAAAGACTACATCGCAGAGAGTCTGAGCAAAGGACACATCCGGCCTTCGTCCTCGCCTGTAGCCGCGGGGTTTTTCTTCATTAAGAAGAAAGATGGGGGGTTACGCCCGTGTCTGGATTTCCGAGAGTTAAACCAGATTACTATCCGTGATCCCTACCCAATGCCGTTGATCCCGGATTTGTTCAACCAGGTAGCGGGGGCGAAATGGTTTTCCAAGCTGGACCTCAGGGGGGCGTATAACCTCATAAGGGTCCGTCAGGGGGATGAGTGGAAGACGGCGTTTAACACTCCTGAGGGTCATTTTGAGAGTCTGGTTATGCCGTTTGGGTTGACCACCGCGCCTGCCGTTTTCCAGCATTTTATTAATGATGTATTTGCTCATGTCTTGGGGAGATTTGTGATTGTATACCTGGATGATATCCTCATTTATTCTAGCGATCGGGACACTCATTTGGAGCAGGTTAGGCAGGTGTTACAGTTGCTCCGGGAGAACCAGCTCTATGCTAAGCTGGAAAAATGTTTATTTTTTGTCCAGGAGTTGCCCTTTTTGGGATATATTGTGTCCGCAGCCGGGTTTAAAATGGACACCGCTAAGGTGCAAGCGGTGCTGCAATGGGAGAGGCCAGAGAGTCTGAAAGCACTCCAGCGGTTCCTTGGGTTTGCGAATTATTATAGGAAATTTATAAAACACTTTTCGACTATCACCAAACCGCTCACGGACATGACAAAAAAGGGTGCCGATCTGGCGAACTGGCCTGAGGTGGCTATACGTGCATTTGAGCGTCTGAAGAATAGTTTTGCTTCAGCCCCCATTCTGGTGCAACCAGACGTGTCTAAACCTTTTGTGGTAGAGGTTGATGCGTCGGAGGTGGGAGTGGGGGCAGTACTGTCTCAAGGCTCGTCCTTGAGCGAGATGCATCCATGCGTTTACTTCTCCAAGAAGCTGTCGCCGGCCGAACGGAATTATGATATCGGCAACAGGGAGTTGTTGGCCATCAAACTGGCTTTTGAGGAATGGCGACACTTCTTGGAGGGGGCGGCTCACCAGGTCACAGTTATCACCGACCATAAGAATCTGCTCTATCTGGAGTCGGCCAAGCGTCTGTCTCCTAGGCAGGCTCGCTGGGCATTGTTTTTTACTCGTTTCAATTTTCTTGTGACGTACCGTCCCGGGGCTAAAAACACCAAGGCGGATGCTTTGTCTAGGTGTTTTCCGGGGGGAGAACCTCGGGAAGAGCCGGTACCCGTCCTCCAGAAAGGGGTAGTGGTTTCGGCTCTCACGACGGAGGTAGAGGCGGAGATTGCCGAGGCCCAAGAGGAGGTACCACCAGGACTTCCCGCCAACAAATCATTTGTACCCCTGCATCTTCGGCTTAAGGTGTTGAAGGAACACCACGATTCGGTACTGGCTGGTCATCCAGGGGTGAAGGGCACCTTAGAGCTGGTATCGCGTCGTTTCTGGTGGCCCAAAATCCGGCAGGACGTGGTCTCGTACGTGGCAGCTTGCATCACGTGCGCTAGGGCTAAGTCACCCCGAACCCGTCCTGCTGGCATGCTACAGCCTCTGGGGGTACCCAATAGGCCATGGACAGAAATCTCCATGGATTTTATCACTGACTTGCCAGCCTCGGCAGGAAACACGGTCATCCTGGTGGTGGTTGACCGTTTTTCAAAGATGGCGCATTTTGTGGCGTTGTCTTCTTTGCCCAATGCTAAGACGTTGGCTCAGGTATCTGTGAAGGAGGTGGTCAGACTCCACGGAGTACCGTCTGACATAGTATCTGATAGGGGTACGCAATTTGTGGTGAGGTTTTGGAAAGCTTTTTGCTCAAGGTTGGGGATCAAGTTGTCACATTCATCGGCATTTCATCCACAGTCTAATGGACAAACTGAGCACATGAACCAAAATCTAGAACAGTATTTACGATGCTTTGTGTCCGACAACCAGGAGGAGTGGTCTACTTTCCTTCCTCTGGCCGAATTCGCGTTAAATAATCACCGCCAAGAGTCATCAGGAGAGTCTCCATTCTTTTGTGTGTACGGTCAACATCCTCAGTTTTGTACCTTACGTCAGGGTGACTCCGGGGGTGTCCCGGAGGAGGATCAGCTAGGAGCCCAATTGTCATCAGTCTGGAGGCGGGTGAAACAGCGTTTGTTGAGCATGAGTGCCAGGTACAAACGGGTGGCTGACAGTAGACGCGTGCCAGGTCCGGACCTGTGTGTGGGTGAATGGGTGTGGTTAGCTACGAAGAACATAAAACTCAAAATTCCATCTTTAAAACTGGGTCCAAGGTTTATTGGGCCTTTTAGGATTTCTGCCATCATTAACCCAGTGGCTTATCGGTTGGAACTTCCTGCGGTGTACAAAATACATAACGTTTTTCACAGGGCTTTATTGAAAAAGGTGGTAGGCTTGGTGGACACGACGCCGATGCCACCTCCAGTCATGGTGGATGGCGATTTAGAGTTCGAGGTCGCCAAGGTAGTGGACTCTCGAGTAGTACGCCGTACTCTTCAGTATTTGGTGCACTGGCGGGGGTATGGTCCGGAGGAGAGGTCTTGGGTTCCAGCCTCAGACATACATGCGGATCGGCTGGTCAGTTCTTTTCACCGTCGTCATCCGGACAAGCCGGGTCCTATGAGTCTTGAGGGCCCTGGGGTCCCTCGTAGAAGACGGGGTACTGTCATGTCGGACACTGTTCACACCACAGCGTCCGGCAGGCAGAGGTAGTTCCACCTCCAGCCACTATAGCCTCAGTGGTGCCGGCTTGATCTTCAGGCTCTCGGGGGTTAATCCTGCTGGAGACCAGGTTGGAAGGTTAGTCACGCCCACGGTCTTTAAATAGTCATACTGGCATATGGGCGTCGCCGATTATAGCTTGTGTTTTCATACCAAGTGGTTCCGGTCTGGAGTGGAGGTGTTGCAGAGAGAGAGATTCGTATCTGGTGTCGTATGATCCGTCGTTATCCTTTCTCCTTCCCATATTTGTGTTAGTTGTGCCCTGTTCACATTACTGTATATTCCTGTGTGTGTGCGGCGCAGTGCAGTTTAAGTTCTCCCTGTCTGTCATTATTTGTGTAGGGGCTTTGGTGGTGTGTCTCCTCACTGGGTGGAGGGTGGAGGGTTAAGTGCAGGGCTGAGCAGGAGATAAGGAAAGGGTGGAGGCTCAGGCATTTGCACCTTCAGCAAAAACCCTGGGTTGAGGGTCAGACAGGGTTTTCCCTAGTTATAGGGACATCACAGGGGCCCCGGGAATTACAGCCTTAGCTGAACTAAGCCCCCGTGACAATTACGTTGTGAAATAGATAAATTCTTGCTAGATTTATTAAAGCACCTGGTTTGACTGTACAATAATTGCAAATCCTTTTCAACCATCTCCGGATATCGTTCCATACAATTAGATCTAGATTGTATTGGGTAAAAATATGGATTTTTGGTTACGAAAGCAGGAGACTGGTTGCATTCACTTTCACCCCTAGATGAAGTTGAATCTAAATCCTGTAAATTTATAAGTGCAAATTATTCAGCAAAGTCTAAACCTGCAAATTCATTATTATTATTTACTATTGCATTTCAAAAAAGAGGAATGTCTCATTCAGATCATCATCAGTAAAAAAATGCTTTTTGACTGTTAAATTCCGAATGAATTCATTTACGTCCATAATAGTAGAAAAAAGGTCAAAATCTTGGTTTAACGAAGTTGAGACCTAGAGATAAAATTTGTGTCTCATCATTTGTTAAACTGACAGAGGATAAATTCAGTACATTGTTATAATTCCTTGTAGATGTTAATGTTTCCTCCTGCGGGTAATAACTCCCTGTATTCCTGCGGTGCTTTCTGCCCCCACGTCGCCGGCGGTTTTTGAACGTCGGTATTCATGTCTGGATGACCCCAGAGCACTCCCACTCCAGGCTTTCAGAGGGATACGGAACAGCGATTCCACCACCTTGCTCGTTACAGTCTCCATCTGCTGAGTTGGCTGTAGTGGAAGACGTGTCGGTCCCCACTATACTAGTTCTACTCTATTGCAATTGATGCCACTTTGTTGGTGTCTGCCACTAATTTTTGTAAATGTGTAGACTCCTGGTTGGGTCTCCTTCATGAGCAGTAGGCCTCCAATACCATCAGGCCTCCACTTCCTTTGAGTCAACTACCCGTGTTACTATCCTTAAATTTTTCTGACAATGGTAGTCTACAAATATAAATACTGATATTTGTGCCACCTGAGTGTGGCTCGAAAGCAGGTAGACGTGTTGCATGTGGTATCAGGGTTCACAGCAAAGGAGGTCTACACTGATCCTCACCCACCTTATCTTACTGTGACGTTCAATTGAGAGCTGTAAATACTGTCCCAGACCCCGATACCTCATGCCTGGCTGATAGCTGCAGTGCCATGCTAAAATTTGCACTGTGAGTAAATTGAGGCTACTTTCCTGCTGTCTGTCCCTCATTTGATGTGTTTTGGCAGCATTTGGGACGGTTATAAGGTGTTGTGCATGAGTTTGTTTTTACTTCCCATTGAGATGAATAGCGTTTGGTTATGTTCGGCGAATAGTCTAATTAATTGGCGAGTATTGCAAATTCGGTGATCGTAATCCGAATTGAACATTGAAATATTCGATCATCTCTAGTTGTCAGTTATTTTTAGAATGGATGTGATGGTGTTGGCTCACTACTGATGTCACTTAACATTACCACCTACCAGGGCCGGACTGAGACTAAAATTCAGCCCTGGCATTTGAAGTTACACAGGCCCACTAGTCACATGGTGACTATATAATATCTTTGGACACTTGTAGTTTACAAGAAGTGAGAGGAGATTAACATGACTATATAACATGTAGTCATAGCTGTGCCCAGTATTTCAGCTCAGTCCTATTTATTGCTTTTAGGTACAGTACTCCTCCCAAATTCTGTCCCCTTTTGTATGCATGATTACAGAATTCCTGGCAGAACTGCTCTCTATTGGGCAACCAGACCCCCTGGTCATAGCCGCCCCTATCATACCTCCCAACTTTTGAAGAAGGGAAAGATGGACAAAGACTGCGGCACGCCCAACCACACCCATTTCACAACTAGTCACACCCATGTCCACACCTAATCGCACCCATTTAGCACTGCTGATCACACTGACTGGTACTGAGGGCACAGTGGCTGGCATTATGGGCACACTGACTGGCACTAAGGAAGAGAGAAAACAGAGAGAGAGAGAAAAAAGAAAACAGAGAGAGCGAGAAAAAAGGGGAAAGAAAGAAAGAACAGTGAGAGACAAAGAAAGAACAGTGAGAGACAGAGAAAGAACAGAGAGAGAAAGAAAGAGGGGAAAGAAAGAAAGAACAGAGAGAGACAGAGAAAGAACAGAGAGAGAAAGAAAGAAGTAAAGAAAAGAAAGAAAGAACAGAGAAAGAGAGGAAAGAAAAAGAAAGAAAGAGGGGAAGAAAGAACAGAGAGAGAAAGAAAGAACAGAGAGAGAAAGAAAAGAGAGAAAGAAATAAAGAAAGATTCTACAAAGATACTATAGCAGCCCGGCTCCCATTGTAGTGCCCACCTGAGCCTCCCGGTGCAGGACCTATCATGATCCGCTCACATGGCCGGCATCCCTGATTCCAAGGCGATCCTGCTCTCTGCGCTGTCGGAGGAGGACACGGTGATGGATCTGAAGCATTCCTGGTTCCGTCACAATCTCCTCAAGAAATTATCTCATTTCCGGACAGCTTCCAGCACATCACTTCAGGTGGAACGTCATGCGTGTGTTCTAAAATGCTCCTCGGGGCTCCGCCATGTATTCCTGTGTCCGTGGGAAAAGCACGCTTTGCATGCTTTGTACACACTTGGCTCCGCTCCGTACATCCCGTACACATATGGCTCCACTCCATACACACACGGCTCCACTCTGTCCACCTCGTACACGCGTGGCTTCTCTCCGTACACCTCGTACACAGGGCTCCTCTCCGTACACCTCATACACACACGGCTCCTCTCCGTACACCTCGTACACGCGCGGCTCCACCTCGTACACACACACGGCTCCGCTCCGTACACCTCGTACACGCGCGGCTCCACCTCGTACACACACGGCTCCGCTCCGTACACCTCGTACACACGGCTCCGCTCCGTACACCTCATACACGCGCGGCTCCTCTCCGTACACCTCGTACACGCACGGCTCCTCTCCGTACACCTCGTACACGCGCGGCTCCTCTCCGTACACCTCGTACACGCGCGGCTCCTCTCCGTACACCTCGCACACGCGCGGCTCCGCTCCGTACACCTCGTACACACGCGGCTCCGCTCCGTACACCTCGTACACACGCGGCTCCGCTCCGTACACCTCGTACACACGCGGCTCCGCTCCGTACACCTCGCACACACGCGGCTCCGCTCCGTACACCTCATACACACGCGGCTCCGCTCGTACACCTCGTACACCCACGGCTCCGCTCCGTACACCTCGTACACACGGCTCCGCTCCGTACACCTCGTACACACACGGCTCCGCTCCGTACACCTCGTACACACACGGCTCCGCTCTGTACACCTCATACACACACAGCTCTGCTACATCCACACTGTAAATCCTGACCCCACACATACTTACCTCAACCAGCACCATGACAACAGCAAAGCAGAGTCTTGCAGATGGTAGAGGCAAGGCTGAGCGCACAGGACCTGTGATGAGGTCACAGGAGGGGCGGAGCCAGGGGGTGACATGATCGGGGGTCTGGACAAAGGCTCCTGATCATGTGACCCGCAGACTCCTCCCCTCCTGTGACCTCATCACAGGTCCTGCGAATAGAGACGCTGTGAGTGGCTGCGGGGGGGAGGGGGTCTCATGCTAAGGCGAGGATGGGGTGCGTGGCGGCTTATCTCCCTGCAGTGCGGGAGGAACTTGGAAACTATCACCGCCATGCCCGCAGAGGGCCGGCGGCAGGAGCAACAGTGGCCGCAGCAGCTGGCAAGCGGCCAGATGATCGGGCGCTGCCGCCCGCGGCCCACGTGACAGCGGCCCAGCGGGAAAATGCCCGGTTGGTTATATTGCCAATCCGGGCCTGCCACCTACCCTCGTACACCTTGAACACCAAGCCTATTCCTCCTTCTACCACAACCTCATTTTTTCCAACTCGTGGTGCTCAGACAGTGTGGCAGTAGAATACTGTTAGCAACATAAAAAAATTAGCTTTTTTACGATACGCTAAATGGCACTAAATGACTAGGTGAAATATCGTGTGCTGAATTACATTAGTTACAAAAGAAAGTATTTTTTTTTACTGTGGATGAGACCTGTATAATAAAATATAAGCTCCAAACAATTTCAAAGTGAGATCGCCCTTACTGTATCACGTTCGGAACAGAAGAAAGTATTTTTTTTAGTGTGGATAAAACATAAAATATATGCTCCAAACAATTTCAAATTGAGATCTTCCTTACCGCATCATGCTAGTAACAGAAGAAAGAATTGTTTCAGTGTGGATGAGGGCTGTATAACAAAGAATATATGCTCCAACAATTTCAAACTCAGATCTAGCCTTCTGTATCACGTTTGTCACAGAAAAAAATATTTTTTCTTTGCTCTGCATGAGTTCAGCAGACAGCTGAACTTCGCCGCCATAAAATAAGAAGGTAGGATATGGCTGCTGTATCATGTTTGTAACTGAAAAAAACATGTTTTTTTTACTCTGCTACAGCTCTGCACAAAGATAAATTTCTCTGTCACTGAATGACAAGGTGAGATATGGCATGCTGAATAATGTTAACAACAGAAAAAAGTTTTTTTAAAAATCTGCAACAACTCTTCACATAGATTAATTTCACCGCCACAAAATGAGAACTGAGATATGATGAGCTGTATCATGTTTGTAACAGGAAAAAACATGTTTTTTTTAACTCTGTAACAGCTCTGCACAAAGATACATTTCACCACCACTAAATGACAAGGTGGGATATGGTGTGATGTATCACAATTGTATCAGAAAAAATAGGGTCTTTTTTTCCTCTGCAACAGCTGTGCACACAGATGAATTTCACTGCCACAAAATGAGAAGGTGGGGTTTGGCGTGCGGTATCATGTCTGTAGCAGAAGCAAAATATTTTTTTTCATTCTGCAACAGCTCTGCACAAAGATGAATTTCACCACCACTAAATGAGAAGGTGACATATGCGTTGCTGAATCATGTTTAGCAACTGAAAAAAATGATTTTCAAAGGTCTATTCACGCATGGAGCACAATAGAAGCAGTTCACAGCACAATTCTATGGCCGGGATCACACACAGCGAGATACGGCCGAGTCTCGCAGGTTAAAACCAAGCTCTGGAGCCGGCACTCCGGAGCGGAGCATGCAGCCGCACAGCAATACATGGAGCTGCACGCTCCGCTCCGGAGTGCCGTGCCAGAGCTTGGTTTTAACCTGCGAGACTCGGCCGTATCTTGCTGTAGTGTGACTCCGGCCTATGAAATGTGCCCTGCTGTCTTTGTCTGTGGACCTCACTAATGGCACAAGAAAAAAGAAAATATGTTGGAAAGTCGTTTTCAACGCCACACAGGACTTCTGACTTATAAACAACCATCTAGCTAACTAGCTAAAATCTATTAGAACCCAGGACCAGCGTCAGGAGCAGCCTCTCTGTGCTGTTACATTGACAAAATGGAGATAAAACAAGATGTTCACTCTTTATATAGAGAGAGATGTGTTTTCAGCAATCAATGACACAAGCCGTTGTGTCTGGACACTGTGGATGTTTCATGTGCCCTGATTGGCTAGCTGCAATGTGTACACATAAAGTTAAAAAAAATTTACAATTCACACAAATCACAAAAAACCCCCACCCAATACCAATTTACATAAAGCAGAAAATTATAAAAGCCAGAGAAGGTTCACAGGACCTCGGGTACAGCCACAAGGGTTTCCCCATAATGCCCCACAGTCATCGCATCACATGGTTTAATACATCCACTCAATAGGGACTATCATAGTATGTATAAAAGCAGAGGCAGGGAATGCATCAGCCATTCTGCCAGATTGTAGTGAGAGTGCAAAGTTATAGAACATCACAGATTAGCAATAGACATCGAAAAATGTAAAACTTTGAATAAACATTATAGATTGTGTGAGACATCACAGAAGTGAGAAACAGCTATAGGCTTTGTGCACACGCTGCGGATTCACCAGCGGATATTTCCGTGCGGATCCACAGGTAAAACCGCAGGTAAAGTGACCTGCGGCTTTCCTGTGGATTGGCCAGCGGTTTTCCCCTGCTGTTTGACACCTGGACAATGGAATAGGTGTCAAACTGCAGCATTCTTTCTGCGGATTTAAAACCGCAGCTTTTCCGCAGTGAAAAAACCGCAGTATGTGCACTGCGGATTGTAAATCCCATAGACTTACATGGTACTGTACACTGTCTGCGGAATTGCTGCGGATCCACAGGGCCAAGTCTGCTGCGGATCCGCAGCAGAATCCGCAGTGTGTGCACATACCCATAAACTGTTTACCAATATGTTTTGAGCTCACTTTGACATTACTAAGGTTGTATTTGAGTTAAAGAGCTTGAAAAGTGTTCAATGCTGTCCTAGTAGACCTCAAAGTGTTACATGGTTACATAGGTTGAAAAAAAGACACAGGTCCATCAAGGTCAACTTTTCTCCACCAGTTATACAATCTCTATCTATATCAGACCTGCGGACCCAGACGGGCCGCACTGTACCCACTTGCTCGCTGTCTCCAGCAGTCAGCATTGGTGGAGGAGGGGCCTCCGGCCACTTCCTCCACCAATCAGCGTATGAAACAGCTGACGCGATGATGTCATTTCATCGCATCAGCTGTGTGCCGCCAGAGAGTCAGCACACCGGAGGCAGGGAAAAGAGCAGAGTGCCAGGGAACAGGACTGAGGTGAGTATGTGGTGTTTTTATTTTTATTTTTTTTCATGTGCATGAATATGGGGGTGAACATGGGGATTCTATGAGGGTGAACATGGGGATTTTATGGGGGTGAACATGGGAATGCTATGAGGGTGAACATGGGGATTTTATGGGGGTGAGCATGGGGATTCTATGGGGGTGAATATAGGGATTCTATGGGGGTGACATGATGCAGACGGGGAGGCTATGGGGGTGACATGCTGCACACGGGGAGTGTTGTGAGTTCATTTTCCCCTTCACCATTGAGGTCTGATGAACTCCCTCTTCTGGTGATGGAAGGTAGTGAGGCTGATTACCAAGCACCTGAGCTGGATGATGATGACTGGGTGACGGGAATTGCTGACTGGATATAAGGCAGCCGACGCCCTTCTGCCTGGCTGGTGATTTCTCTGAGGGATTCTAGGAGACCAGTCTGATTCCTGCTCCGCAAAAGCTAAGTTCTCTGCTCTGCTTTTTGCATTTGTGTTTTGGTTTTGTTTTGCCTTGTTTTTCTGGATTTCTGCCATTCCCTGCTGGGGTGAGCTGAATTCCTTTTTGCTCTGTCTTCAGAAAATACCTGAGTACTGATATAGTCTATGTGAAGCCTAGCATCTTCAGGGCTTTTTTCCCTATCAGTCTGTTGGCTCTTGTTTTGATAGGGTTTTGGCGGATCGCAGACAGCAGCTTTTCTATCCTGTCCTATTTAGTTAGCTTAGGCCCCATCATTTGCTCAGCCTATCTTTCTATCTGTGTGAGTGTTTTTTCATCTTGCTTCACCGTCATTATTTGTTGGGGGCTGCCTATTGCTTTGGGGTCTGCTCTGGAGCAGTTTAGATTTCCCTTTCTGTCTTTAGGCTATGTAGTTCTCCGGCTGTGATCGAGGGGTCTAGGGCACCGTAGGAACCCCCCACGGCTACTGCTAGTTGTTGTTAGGTTCAGGGGTCTGCAATCCGATAGCTGCCAACTTCTCTGGTTTTCTGGACTTAGCTAGTATTTCTGTTTTTGCCTCCTACGGGGACTCATTCATAACAGAATCACCAGCCATACCGCAGATCCTAGGGTACTCAATAGCAGGAAAGAATTGTAAAAAAAAAAAAAAAAAAAAGTGTGTATATTTTTTCCTCTATATCTCTGAGGCTGTAGGGGGAATTTTTTCTCTCTCAATGGAGATACAGCAATTGTCTGATCGTGTGGAGCAGCTCGCTGCGGAAGTGCGGGGAATTTCCGCCTACCTTGCTCATTCACATGCTGCTGAACCAAAGATCCCTACTCCTGATGTGTTTTTGGGGATCGGTCTAAATTTTTGAATTTCAAAAATAATTGTAAATAATTTTTTGCCTTGAAGCCTAACTCGTCAGGGAGCTCTGCGCAGCAGGTTAAAATTGTCTCTTTTTGCTGCGTGGCGATCCCCAGGATTGGGCGTTTTCTTTGAAACCAGATGATCCTATTCTGTCTAATGTGAATGCATTTTTTCAAGCTTTGGGGGTGTTGTATGACGAACCTAATGCTATTGATCAGGCTGAAAAGACCCTTTTGGCATTGAGCCAGGGTCGAGATTCTGCAGAATTGTACTGTCAAAAATTCCGAAAGTGGGCGGTCCTTACTACCTGGAATGATAATGCCTTGGCAGCTCTCTTTCGGAAGGGTTTGTCAGAAGCCGTAAAAGATACCATGGTGGGATTTCCTGTTCCCTCTGGTCTTGACGATTCTATGTCATTAGCCATTCAGGTTGATCGGCGTTTACGTGAACGCAGGACTGCACGAGAGGTGTTGCCACCTGTTGAACTAGTGTCTGAACCTATGCAATGTGATAGAGTTTTGTCCAGGGAGCAACGTCAGGAGCTCAGAAGACGTAATAAGCTGTGTTTTTTTTGTGGAGATGCCTCGCATATTATTTCTGTCTGTCCTAAACGAGAGAAACGTTTTGCACACACGTTTTCTGTGGGTGGTGTTCAACCTAAGTTTCTTCTGGCAATTACTCTGATTTGCTCCCTGTCCACATTTTCCGCCAAGGCTTTTGTGGATTCGGGAGCAGCCCTGAACCTAATGGACTTGGATTTTGCTAAACGTTGTGGATTTCCGATGACACCTCTGCGGACGCCTATCCCTTTGAGGGGGATTGATGCTACTCCTTTGGTGAAAAATAAACCTCAGTTTTGGACCCAGGTGGTAATGCGGGTCGCCCCAGACCATCAAGAAAATTGCAGATTTTTGGTGTTGCATAATTTGCATGATACCATTGTTCTGGGGTTTCCCTGGTTGCAAATTCATAATCCAGTTTTGGATTGGAAATCTGTGTCTGTGGTGAGTTGGGGTTGTCGGTGTGCCCTTAGTGAGGCTCCGTTTTTATCCACCTCTCCTCAGTCGCATGATGTTCCTGACTATTTGGCGGACTTTTATGATGTATTTAGCGAGAATGAGTCTGTGTCTTTGCCTCCTCATAGGAGTTATGACTGTGCAATTGAACTGAGCCCGTGGTGTAAATTTCCCAAGGGTCGACTCTTCAATTTATCTGTACCCAAGCACGAGGCTATGCGATCCTATATTAAGGAGGCATTGGAGAAGGGTCATATTAGACCATCCTCTTCACCCTTAGGTGCCGTTTTTTTTTTCGTGGCCAAAAAGGATGGTTCATTAAGGCCTTGTATTGATTATCGTGCCCTCAACAAAATTACTATTAAATATCAGTATCCGTTACCCCTGATTTCGGATCTATTCTCCAGAGTTAAAGGTGCTTGCTGGTTTACCAAGCTTGACCTCAGGGGGGCGTATAATCATATCCGCATTAAGCATGGGGATGAAGGGAAGACGGCGTTTAATACTCCGGAGGGACATTGTGAGTACCTGGTGATGCCTTTTGGGCTCACTAATGCCCCTTTTGTCTTCCAATGCTTCATGAACGACATTTTCCGAGACTTTGTGGATAAATTTTTGATTATCTATCTGGATGATATTTTGATCTTCTCCAAGGATTGGGATTCTCATGTGGAACATGTTCGGACTGTGTTCCGGATCTTGAGGGAGAATTCCCTGTATGTCAAAGGATCGAAATGCCTTTTTGGGGTACAGAGGATTTCATTTTTGGGATTTATTTTGTCTCCGTCAACTATTGAAATGGACCCGGCCAAGGTACAGGCCATTTATGATTGGGTTCAGCCCACTTCTTTGAAGGCCCTCCAGAAGTTTTTGGGTTTTGCTAATTTTTGTTGGAAATTTATAGCAAAATTTTCTAGTATTGCCAAGCCATTGACTGATCTGACTAGGAAGGGTGCTGATATGTTGAATTGGTCTCCGGAGGCTGTTTCTTCCTTTCAGGAGCTGAAGCGAAGTTTCACTGCTGCCCCGGTTTTGCAGCAACCTGATGTCTCACTCCCGTTCCAGGTGGAGGTGGACGCTTCTGAGATTGGTGCAGGAGCTGTTTTGTCCCAAAAGGATCCTGTAACATCTAAAATGAATCCCTGTGCTTTCTTTTCCCGAAAGTTCTCTCCATCTGAACGTAACTATGATGTGGGGAATCGGGAACTGTTAGCCATGAAATGGGCATTTGAGGAGTGGAGATATTGGTTGGAGGGAGCTAAACATCAAGTCATGGTCCTCACTGACCACAAGAATTTGATTTACCTGGAGTCGGCGAAACGCTTGAACCCTAGCCAGGCTAGGTGGGCCTTGTTTTTTACACGTTTTGATTTTGTGGTCTCTTTTCTTCCTGGCACTAAGAAAGTCAAGGCAGACGCCCTCTCTAGGAGCTTCTTTGCTGATTCTCCTGTGGTGACCAAGCCTGCTACCATCTTAGGCGAAGGGGTAGTTCTTTCTGCCATCTCGCCCGATTTGAGACGTGCTCTGGAAGAGTTCCAGGAGGACAAACCTGAGCGTTGTCCCAGTGGAAAGTTGTATGTTCCTGACCAGTGGAAGAAGAGAGTGATGTCTGAAGTTCATTGCTCTGCATTGGCTGGTCATCCAGGTATTTTTGGTACTAGAGATCTGGTGAGTCGGTCTTTTTGGTAGCCCGCCTTGTCTCGTGATGTCAGGAATTTTGTGCAGTCCTGTGGGACTTGCTCCCGGTCTAAACCTTGTTCTCGCTCTAGTGGGTTGTTGATGCCTTTGCCGGTCCCCAGGAGGCCATGGACCCATATTTCAATGGATTTCATCTCTGATATGCCTGTCTCTCAGAGAATGACTGTTATTTGGGTGATTTGTGATAGGTTCTCTAAGATGGTTCATCTTATACCACTCCCTAAGTTGCCATCTTCCTCTGAGTTGGTGCCCCTGTTTCTGCAACAGGTGGTTCGCTTGCACAGGATTCCTGAGAACATTGTATCTGACAGAGGAGTTCAGTTTGTGTCTAGATTTTGGAGGACTTTCTGTTCCAAGCTGGGAATTCAGTTGTCCTTCTCCTCTGCTTTTCACCCTCAGACCAATGGGCAGACGGAGAGAACAAACCAGACCTTGGAGTCGTATTTGAGATGTTTTATTTCCGCTGATCAGGATGATTGGGTTTCATTTTTGCCCTTGGCCGAATTTGCTTTAAATAATAGAGCTAGTTCTGTCACTTTGATGTCACCTTTTTTTTGTAACTTTGGGTTTCATCCTCGATTTTCTTCAGGGCAGGTGGAGCCTTCTGCCTGCCCAGGTGTTGACACTGTGGTGTAGAGAATGCACCAGATTTGGGACCAAGTGGTGGATAAGTTATCTCTCTCCCAGGAAAAGGCCCAGCGGTTTTCCAACCGACATAGGACCATTGGTCCCCAGTTTAAGGTTGGTGATATGGTTTGGTTATCATCAAAAAATATCGCTATGAAGGTGGCTTCTCCTAAGTTTAAGCCTAGATTTATTGGACCTTACAAGATTTTGGAGATTATTAATCTGGTCTCTTTTCGTTTGGCTCTTCCTGTCACATTTAAAATTTATAATGTGTTTCATAAGTCCTTGTTGAAGAGGTTTGTTGAACCAGTTGTTCCTGGGGTGGCACCTCCGGACTCTGTATTAGTTGAAGGTAACATGGAATATGAGGTAGAGAAGATACTGGATTCCCGTCTGGCTAGACGGAGACTCCAGTATTTGGTTAAGTGGAAGGGTTATGGTCAGGAGGATAATTCCTGGGTCTCTGCCTCTGATATTCATGCCAAAAGATTGGTGCGTGCCTTTCATCGGGCTCGCCCTGATCTCCTTGGTGGCATGGATGAGGGTTCGGTGACCCCTCCTCAAAGGGGAGGTACTGTTGTGAGTTCATTTTCCCCTTCACCATTGAGGTCTGATGAACTCCCTCTTCTGGTGAAGGAAGGTAGTGAGGCTGATTACAAAGCACCTGAGCAGAATGATGATAACTGGGTGACTGGAATTGCTGACTGGATATAAGGCATCCGACACCCTTCTGCCTTGCGGGTGATTTCTCTGAGGGATTCTAGGAGACCAGTCTGATTCCTGCTCCTCAAAAGCTAAGTTTTCTGCTCTGTTTTTTGCATTTGTGTTTTGGTTTTCTTTTGCCTTGTTTTTCTGGATTTCTGCCTTCCCCTGCTGGGTGAGCTGAATTCCTTTTTGCTCTGTCTTCAGAAAATACCTGAGTACTGATATAGTCTTTTGAAGCCTAGCGACTTTAGGGCCTGTTTTTCCTATCAGTTGGTTGCCTCATTTTGATAGGGTTTTTGCAGATGGCAGATAGCAGCTTTCCTATCCTGTCCTAGCGTCTTCAGGGCTTTTTTCCCTATCAGTCTGTTGGCTCTTGTTTTTTAGAGGGTTTTGGCAGATTGCAGACAGCAGCTTTTCTATTCTGTCCTATTTAGTTAGCTTGGGCCCCATCATTTGCGCAGCCTATCTTTCTATCTGTGTGAGTGTTTTTTCACCTTGCTTCACCGTCATTATATGTTGGGGGCTGCCTATTGCTTTGGGGTCTGCTCTGGGGCAGTTTAGATTTCCCTTTCTGTCTTTAGGCTATGTAGTTTTCCGGCTGTGATCGAGGGGTCTAGGGCACCGTAGGAACCCCCCACGGCTACTGCTAGTTGTTGTTGTTAGGTTCAGGGGTCTGCAATCCGATAGCTGCCAACTTCTCTGGTTTTCTGGACTTAGCTAGTACTTCTGGTTTTGCCTCCTACGGTGACTCATTCATAACAGGCGGTCTTACTACCTGGAATGATAATGCCTTGGCAGCTCTCTTTCGGAAGGGTTTGTCAGAAGCCGTAAAAGATACTATGGTGGGATTTCCTGTTCCCTCTGGTCTTGACGATTCTATGTCATTAGCCATTCAGGTTGATCGGCGTTTACGTGAACGCAGGACTGCACGAGAGGTGTTGCCACCTGTTGAACATGTGTCTGAACCTATGCAATGTGATAGAGTTTTGTCCAGGGAGCAACATCAGGAGTTCAGAAGGTGTAATAAGCTGTGTTTTTTTTGTGGAGATGCCTCGCATATTATTTCTGTCTGTCCTAAACGAGAGAAACGTTTTGCACACACGTTTTCTGTGGGTGGTGTTCAACCTAAGTTTCTTCTGGCAATTACTCTGATCTGCTCCCTGTCCACATTTTCCGCCAAGGCTTTTGTGGATTCGGGAGCAGCCCTGGACCTAATGGACTTGGATTTTGCTAAACGTTGTGGATTTCTGATGACACCTCTGCGGACGCCTATCCCTTTGAGGGGGATTGATGCTACTCCTTTGGTGAAAAATAAACCTCAGTTTTGGACCCAGGTGGTAATGCGGGTCGCCCCAGACCATCAAGAAAATTGCAGATTTTTGGTGTTGCATAATTTGCATGATACCATTGTTCTGGGGTTTCCCTGGTTGCAAATTCATAATCCAGTTTTGGATTGGAAATCTGTGTCTGTGGTGAGTTGGGGTTGTCGGTGTGCCCTTAGTGATGCTCCGGTTTTTTCCACCTCTCCTCAGTCGCATGATGTTCCTGACTATTTGGCGGACTTTTATGATGTATTTAGTGAGAATGAGTCTGCGTCTTTGCCTCCTCATAGGAGTTATGACTGTGCAATTGAACTGAGCCCGGGGTGTAAATTTACCAAGGGTCGGCTCTTCAATTTATCTATACCCGAGCACGAGGCTATGCGATCCTATATTAAGGAGGCGTTGGAAAAGGGTCATATTAGACCATCCTCTTCACCGTTAGGTGCTGGGTTTTTTTTCGTGGCCAAAAAGGATGGTTCATTAAGGCCTTGTATGGATTTTCATGCCCTCAACAAAATTACTATTAAATATCAGTATCCGTTACCCCTGATTTCAGATCTATTCTCCAGAGTTAAAGGTGCTTGCTGGTTTACCAAGCTTGACCTCAGGGGGGCGTATAATCTTATCCGCATTAAGCATGGGGATGAATGGGGGGCGTGGCCTGGACCTCATGTAGGGAGGACGTGGAGTGAGAGAGCTCCTGCCCGGATCCGACAATAAATCCTGATTACCGGCACTGCTGACGAGTCCCACTGACCTGGAGGGCTGCAATATCTCCCTGGGCGTCTAGACAGCGGAGGATCCTTGGGCCATGTCGAACCGCAGCAGTAAAAAAGATAAGGAGACGCCGGGGCGCGCCTCTGCTACATCCAGGATGGCGCCAGCAAACAACAAGTCGGTCGGTAGTGGAGCGATGGGAGCTGCTGGCAGGCTGGAACGATATGCAAGGGTGCCTCCTGCTGCTGCTCGATCGCCCAGTGCACAGACTGAGGCAGACGCTGGCTGCAGCATGGAGCTGGAGGATCATCTCTCCAGGGAGGGAACAGTGAGTAAACTGGGCCCCCCTTCAGACCGACACGTGCAGACACAGGGGCCTGTGCTGGAGGAGGAAGGAGTGGGGGATGGGGAGCAGCCGGAGTCTGTGACTGCTGAGCCCACGCTGGGAGAAATCCTCGCAGCAATTAACTCCTGCAATACCACACTGGCCACTCTAAGTAATCAAATGGAGATTGTCACCAAGGACATGGCCTGTATTAAACAAGAGCTGCGGGGGGTGACTGCCAGGGTGGGGGGACTGGAGGAGCGTGTTGGTGCGACGGAGGATAAATTGCCACCAATAACACGGGAGCTGGGAAAAGCCACGCAAAATATTACAATACTGCTGAACAAGGTGGATGATTTAGAGAACCGCTCCCGTAGAAGTAATCTGCGACTGGTGGGGGTTCCGGAGAGGACGGAGGGGACTGACTCACTGGGCTTTTTTGAAAAATGGCTAATGGACACCTTTGGTAAAGATGTTTTGTCCCCATTCTTTACTATTGAGAGAGCACACAGGGTCCCTACGCGTGCCCCCCCGCCTGGAGCACCCCCGCGTCCCATCTTGCTCAAGCTCCTACACTTTAAAGATAGAGATGCTATCCTGCGCAGATCCAGAGACATTAAGGAACTTGCTATTAATGGGAGGAAAGTCTCCATTTTCCCTGATTTTTCCCTGGAGGTGCAGCGTAAAAGGGCGCAATTTATTGAGATTAAAAAACGCCTACGTGACTTACAGGTGACATATTCCATGATGTACCCTGCTAGACTGCGGATTGATGTGAATGGAGAAACGCACTTTTTTGATACGGCGGGGACGGCGCTGTCCTGGCTGGATATTAATGAGAGGTCCATGAGGAGGAAGAATACTTGAAGTTCTCCCTTTTTTCGCCACCAGGTGTTGTTACTTCTTTTTGTCTAGGACGCTATGCTGGTATAATTACTACTGTTCATTCCATTTCGGATTCAGGGCGGGAGCTGACCGGATTGCTGTGGACACTCGTTAGTGACAAGCTGTGGACCCTTCTCCCTGCATGGACTCTGGGCGAGTTTTCTAGCCCTGATTATCTCTATTTGAGAGAAATGTGCAAGTTACACTTGTGTTTGGGGGTAGGGGCGCTGTACACTGGTGTGCAGTGCTCCCTCTCCCTCCTTTGTTTTTTTCGTTTGTTGTTGTATTCCCTAATTGTTCTGTGGGATGTGATGTGCGTCAGCCGTGTCACCCAATTCATTGTACTGAGGGATGGTGGAGATTGCCTCTCTCCCTCGGGAGTGGAGTATGCTCCGATTTCTCATTTTTTAGTCTGCTCTTATGGCGATATCACTTAATATTGTAGCGTGGAATGTTAGGGGGCTCGGGGATGCAAATAAGAGATGTGCTATATTTACTAATATGCAGAAATTTCTCCCGGCTATCCTGTGTATGTCTGAGACCCACATGGTGAAAGATAATATTCATTGGATAAGAAAGGGATGGGTTTCACATGAATATCATTCCACGTACTCGACCCATGCGCGGGGTGTCAGTGTGCTGGTGCACAGGTCCATCCCCTTCTCATGTACTAAATCAGTGGTTGACCCTGGGGGCAGATTTGTATGTTTGCTTTGCACGTTATACGGTATACAATTTATTTTGGTTGCCATGTACATCCCCCCGCCCTATTCAGTCGAACCAGTAAAAAGAATCTTGTCTATTTTGGGTTCCTTTCCCCCTGCGCCGACTCTTCTAATAGGAGATTTTAATACATATTTGCATCCCTATTTGGATAAGTTGCATTCGGGAAACATATCAGAAGATGCAGCCTCAACCTCATTTGCTAGAACGTTAGTGGAGCTGGGTATGGTAGATCTTTGGCGTGTCCGAAACCCCACAGCCAGACAGTTTTCCTGCTACTCTAGCTCCCACCACGCTATGTCACGGATAGACCTGGCCATTGGGAATACACTCATGACCCCATATGTACGAGGGGTGGCCTACCTGCCTAGAAGTGTATCTGATCACTCGCCGCTACATGTCACACTTTCATGGGGACACCCCCTCACCCTATCTAGACCTATCTGGAAGCTTAATCCCTTCTGGATCCAGCTTATAGGGGGATCTTTGCATGATGCCATTCTAGAATATTTTCAACTTAATGAGTACTCTGCATCATCACACATAGTCTGGGATTCCATGAAAGCCTATGTCAGGGGCTTATATATTAGAGAAATATGCACACGGAAAAGCCAAAATAGACGCTACACCCAGAGTCTCATCCAGGAGGTGTCTGTTGCGGAGGCTGCGGTGATACTCAACCCGACAGAGGAAACTAAAAAAGCTTTGGAGAAGGCACAGGGGTCGCTCAGGGAAAGCCTCATGTCGGCGTCAGCAAATAAACGTTATTTCCTCAAAATATTTTATAGAGGGGGAGGGAGTAGGACATTTATTGGCCACGGTCATTAGAGCACAGGACGGATCTTCATATATCAATAGGCTAAAAACGGACTCGGGTGGTCTTGTGACAGACAGTGCGGACATAGTGAGTGAGATAAGGAGGTATTATATGCGACTATACACATCAGATTGCAGTCTCACGGAGACTGAGATTGAGCAGTACCTGGATGCTCTCTCTCTCCCTGCATTGGCTGATAGCGATAGGGATTCATTGGATCGGGACATCCTGTTGGAGGAGTTGGAGGAGGCGCTTGGTCAGATGCAAAATGAAAAGGCTCCAGGAATGGATGGCCTGCCTGGCGAGTTTTACAAAACCTATGCACCCTTACTGCTACCTAAGCTACTTAAGGTATTTGAAGAGGCTGAAAGGCAGAGGGTCCTCCCGCCATCTATGAGGGAAGCTTTGATAGTTTTAATATTAAAGCCCGGAAAGGATCCAGAGGTTCCGGATTCATATCGCCCGATTTCCCTATTATCAACATATGTTAAATTATTGGCCAAGGTACTCGCCAATAGGATGTCCCGAGTTATCTCATCTGTTATACAGAAGGATCAGACGGGATTTATCCCAGGCAGAGCCACATCTATGAACCTTAGGAAACTATACTTGGGGATTCAACATAGTTCTGGGGAGTTGGGGGGAAGAGCAATTTTGTCCTTAGACGCCGCTAAGGCGTTCGATAGTCTGGAGTGGGGTTTTTTGTGGGCGGTACTTCGGAAAATGGGCTTTGGACACAGATTTATAAATTGGGTGAGGCTGTTATATGGCTCGCCGGTGGCGAAGGTTGGGGCTAATGGCAGGGTCTCTGAGTCTTTTCCTCTTGGGAGAGGTACTAGACAGGGGTGCCCGCTCTCGCCCTTGCTATTTGCTACTGCGGTGGAGCCATTGGCAGTTGCAATTCGGAAGTCCAGAGAAATAATGGGATTCAGATGTGGAACTGTGGAGTTGAGGATATCATTGTACGCGGATGATTTACTTCTATATTTAGATAAGGTACATTCCTCGATTTTGCCGGCAATGGAGGTCATTCGAGAATTTGGGCTGAGGTCTGGTCTTCGGATTAATTGGTCCAAATCAGCTTTAATGCCGATAGACCCTCTCCCGGCGGATTTCTCAGATTTGCAGATACCGGTCCCTGTAGTTCGGAGGTTTAAGTATCTGGGTATAATTGTTAGTCCTGCCCCGAAGGATTTTCGGGCTCTGAATCTGGAGCCCCTGTTGCAGCGATTTAGAGCAAAAGTACATACTTGGTGTCGCCTGCCGTTGTCGAATATTGGTAGATCTAACTTAATCAAAATGGTAATGATGCCACAATTATTATATTTGATACATAATTCTCCGGTGTGGATCTGTAGGGACTTTTTTTGCAAAAATAAATACATTATTCCGGGAATTAATTTGGAAGAAAAAACAGGCTAGGATTCGCTTGGAGATACTGCAGCGAGGGAAGGAGGAGGGAGGATTGGCGGTGCCAAACCCATTCATATACTTTATGGCCTCCCAGATGCAACATCTTAAGGGTTGGGGTAGAGACGGGGCGTGTGACAATGGTGGTGATATTGTGAGGGAAGGATCGGTATGGAAATATCCAGGGTGCCGGTTGGAGGTGGGAAGACGGCAGATAAATGGGGCACGATACCCCACGTTGGCTATGATTTTCAGGGTGTGGGATAGGGGTAAGTCTCTTTTGAAGATAAATGGGCCTACGGAATTGTGGCCATTGTGCCGAAATCCGGATTTGCAAGAGATCAAAAAGCTGGTGGGGTTCGGAAGATGGGAAGATAAAGGGATTTATCTGGTGTCACAAATTTTGCAAAATAATACTCTTAAGAGTTTTGAACAATTGAGAACAGAATTTCACCTCCCGCACGTCTTCTTTTATCAGTACTTACAGCTAAGACATGCATTGGAAAAACAGAGAAGGACAAATCCGGTGATAGTGACACATAATCAAACACTACATATGCTGCTTACATCTGAGTCTTCTAGGGGACTTATCTCTGAATTATATAAAAGATTATTGCCTGCCCATCTGGAGACATATCCACTGACTGCTGCTAAGAATAAGTGGGAACGGGACGTTGGCCCCCTGACGGAGGACCAGTGGTCCGATATTCTAGAACAGGTCCCTAAAATGGCGGTTTCTGAGTGCCAGCGGCTTTCGCAAATATATCTCATTCACAGGGTATATAAAACACCCAGCTTATTATTTAAAATGGGACTTAGGCCCAATACACAATGTGTTAGGTGTGGGCAGGATGATGCCCACTTGATGCATGTTATGTGGGAGTGCGGGCACATTGGGGATTTCTGGAGGCAGACCCTGGGACTCATAGCCCAAGTATACCATATCACAATACGACCGTCACCTCGTCTATGTTTGTTGAATTTGTGGGAGGAGGGGGTTGACCCGGACTCTGCAGTGGCCCTGGGAATAGCACGCATCCTGTATCAGGCAAGAAAGATACTTGCATATCATTGGTTGGATCCTATGCCACCAACATTGTCAGAGCTTAAAAATAAACTAAATAATGTCATCAGATTGGAAAGGGGGGCTTATTTAAAAAGAAATGCATTAAGAAAGTTTTACAAAATTTGGCAGCCATGGATGGAGTCACCGGGTCTCCCCTCGGGCGCACTGGTACCGGATGCGATGTTGGACCAGTTGCTGTTGTGCTTGCGATGAGGGGATGCTTGGGGGGTGAAAATAAAGTCTAGTGCCCTTTGTGGCGAAGTAGATTTTGAGTGGCGCGGTGGGAGGGGGCTGGGGTGGATTGGACCTGATATGCGGGGGGGGCGAAATATGATGCGGAGTGGCGCGGCTGGCGGGGATGGTTTTCCCGCTGAAATGAGGCACTGCTGTATAATTTTGATTTTTGTTTATTTGTGGAGCCATGTTGTTTATAGGCTCAATTTTATGCAAATATCTGTGTTTTGAGATTTCTTCTTTTTATTTATTCTTACACAGGAAGAGTTTTACCCTTTAAATAATATCTGCTCTCAATGTAATTTTTACTAGCTATATAAGATGTCATATTCTTTCTGTATTGATCCCTGAATGTTTAATAAAAAAGATCTGATTCAAAAAAGCATGGGGATGAATGGAAGACGGCGTTTAATACTCCGGAGGGACATTTTGAGTACCTGGTGATGCCTTTTGGGCTCACTAATGCCCCTTCTGTCTTCCAGTGCTTCATGAACGACATTTTCCGAGACTTTGTGGATACATTTTTGATTATCTATCTGGATGATATTTTGATCCTCTCCAAGGATTGGGATTCTCATGTGGAACATGTTCGGACTGTGTTCCGGATCTTGAGGGAGAATTCCCTGTATGTCAAAGGATCGAAATGCCTTTTTGGGGTACAGAGGATTTCATTTTTGGGATTTATTTTGTCTCCGTCAACTATTGAAATGGACCCGGCCAAGGTACAGGCCATTTATGATTGGGTTCAGCCCACTTCTTTGAAGGCCCTCCAGAAGTTTTTGGGTTTTGCTAATTTTTGTTGGAAATTTATAGCAAAATTTTCTAGTATTGCCAAGCCATTGACTGATCTGACGAAGAAGGGTGCTGATGTGTTGAATTGGTCTCCGGAGGCTGTTTCTTCCTTTCAGGAGCTGAAGCGAAGATTCACTTCTGCCCCGGTTTTGTGGCAACCTGATGTCTCACTCCCGTTCCAGGTAGAGGTGGACGCTTCTGAGATTGGTGCAGGAGCTGTTTTGTCCCAAAAGGATCCTGTAACATCTAAAATGAATCCCTGTGCTTTCTTTTCCCGAAAGTTCTCTCCATCTGAACATAACTATGATGTGGGGAATCGGGAACTGTTAGCCATGAAATGGGCATTTGAGGAGTGGAGACATTGGTTGGAGGGAGCTAAACATCAAGTCGTGGTCCTCACTGACCACAAGAATTTGATTTACCTGGAGTCGGCCAAACGCTTGAACCCTAGCCAGGCTAGGTGGGCCTTGTTTTTTACACGTTTTGATTTTGTGGTCTCTTTTCTTCCTGGCACTAAGAATGTCAAGGCTGATGCGCTCTCTAGGAGCTTCTTTGCTGATTCTCCTGTGGTGACCAAGTCTGCTACCATCTTAGGCAAAGGGGTAGTTCTTTCTGCCATCTCGCCCGATTTGAGACGTGCTCTGGAAGAGTTCCAGGAGGACAAACCTGAGCATTGTCCCAGTGGAAAGTTGCATGTTCCTGACCAGTGGAAGAAGAGAGTGATGTCTGAAGTTCATTGTTCTGCATTGGCTGGTCATCCAGGTATTTTTGGTACTAGAGTGAGTTGGTCTTTTTGGTGGCCCGCCTTGTCTCGTGATGTCAGGAATTTTGTGCAGTCCTGTAGGACTTGCTCCCGGTCTAAACCTTGTTCTCGCTCTAGTGGGTTTTTGATGCCTTTGCCGGTCCCCAGGAGGCCATGGACCCATATTTCAATGGATTTCATCTCTGATGTGCCTGTCTCTCAGAGAATGATTGTTATTTGGGTGATTTGTGATAGGTTCTCTAAGATGGTTCATCTTGTACCACTCCCTAAGTTGCCATCTTCCTCTGAGTTGGTGCCCCTGTTTTTGCAACAGGTGGTTCGCTTGCACGGGATTCCTGAGAACATTGTATCTGACAGAGGAGTTCAGTTTGTGTCTAGATTTTGGAGGACTTTCTGTTCCAAGCTGGGAATTCAGTTGTCCTTCTCCTCTGCTTTTCACCCTCAGACCAATGGGCAGAAGAAGAGAACAAACCAGACCTTGGAGTCGTATTTGAGATGTTTTATTTCCGCTGATCAGGATGATTGGGTTTCATTTTTGCCCTTGGCCGAATTTGCTTTAAATAATAGAGCTAGTTCTGCCACTTTGATGTCACCTTTTTTTTGTAACTTTGGGTTTCATCCTCGATTTTCTTCAGGGCAGGTGGAGCCTTCTGCCTGCCCAGGTGTTGACACTGTGGTGGAGAGAATGCACCAGATCTGGGACCAAGTGGTGGATAAGTTATCTCTCTCCCAGGAAAAGGCCCAGTGGTTTTCCAACCAACATAGGACCATTGGTCCCCAGTTTAAGGTTGGTGATATGGTTTGGTTATCATCAAAAAATATCGCTATGAAGGTGGCTTCTCCTAAGTTTAAGCCTAGATTTATTGAACCTTACAAAATTTTGGAGATTATTAATCCGATCTCTTTTCGGTTGGCTCTTCCTGTCACATTTAAAATCCATAATGTGTTTCGTACGTCCTTATTGAAGAGGTTTGTTGAACCAGTAGTTTCTGGGGTGGCACCTCCGGACCCTGTATTGGTTGAAGGTAGCATGGAATATGAGGTAGAGAAGATACTGGATTCCCGTCTGGCTAGACGGAGACTCCAGTATTTGGTTAAGTGGAAGGGTTATGGTCAGGAGGATAATTCCTGGGTCTCTGCCTCTGATATTCATGCCAAAAGATTGGTGCGTGCCTTTCATCGGGCTCACCCTGATCGCCCTGGTGGCGTGGATGAGGGTTTGGTGACCCCTCCTCAAGGCTGAGGTACTGTTGTGAGTTCATTTTCCCCTTCACCATTGAGGTCTGATGAACTCCCTCTTCTGGTGAAGGAAGGTAGTGAGGCTGATTACCAAGCACCTGAGCTGGATGATGATGACTGGGTGATGGGAATTGCTGACTGGATATAAGGCAGCCGACGCCCTTCTGCCTGGATTTCTGCCATTCCCTGCTGGGGTGAGCTGAATTCCTTTTTGCTCTGTCTTCAGAAAATACCTGAGTACTGATATAGTCTATTTGAAGCCTAGCATCTTCAGGGCTTTTTTCCCTATCAGTCTGTTGGCTCTTGTTTTGATAGGGTTTTGGCGGATTGCAGACAGCAGCTTTTCTATTCTGTCCTATTTAGTTAGCTTAGGCCCCATCATTTGCTCAGCCTATCTTTCTATCTGTGTGAGTGTTTTTTCATCTTGCTTCACCGTCATTATTTGTTGGGGCTGCCTATTGCTTTGGGGTCTGCTCTGGGGCAGTTTAGATTTCCCTTTCTGTCTAGGCTATTTAGTTCTCCTGCTGTGATCGAGGGGTCTAGGGCACCGTAGGAACCCCCCACGGCTACTGCTAGTTGTTATTGATAGGTTCAGGGGTCTGCAATCCGATAGCTGCCAACTTCTCTGGTTTTCTGGACTTAGCTAGTATTTCTGTTTTTGCCTCCTACGGTGACTCATTCATAACAGGGAGGCTATGGAGGTGTCATGTTTTACACGGGGAGGCTATGGAGGTGTCATGCTGCACATGGGGAGCCTATGGGGGTATCATGCTGCACATGGGGAGGCTTTGGGGGTAACATGCTACACATGGTGAAGCTATGGCGAATCTTGCTGCACATGGTGAGGCTAAGGGAAGGCTGTATACTTTCATGCAATATATGGGGAGGCTCTGTGGTGCTCAATAAGTATATGGGGAGACAGTGGGGGCTTCATGCAGTATATGGGGGCTGTTTGTGGCCTTATTCAGTATGTGGAGAGACTGTGGGGCTCATGCTGTATATAAGAAGGCTGTGTGGGGCTCATGCAGTTTATGGGGAGGCTGTGTGGGGCCTTATGCAGTATATGGGGAAACTGGGGCTCATGCAGTACATGGGGAGGCTGTGTGGGGCTCATACTGTAAATGGGGAGGCTGTGTGGGGCTCATGCACTACATGGGGAGGCTGTGTGGGGCTCATGCTGTACATGGGGAGGCTGTGTGGGGCTCATGATGTACATAGGGAGGCTGTGTGGGGCTCATGTTGTATATAGGGAGGCTTGTGGGGCTCATGTTGTATATAGGGAGGCTGTGTGGGGCTCATGTTGTATATAGGGAGGCTGTGTGGGGCTCATGTCGCATATGTAGTAGGTTGTGTGAGGCTCATGCTGTATATAAGGGGCTGTGGGGGGGTTCAAAGATATATAAGGGGGTGTCAGCATACTTAATTATGCTAAATATTAAGAGATACAATTAATATTAATAAATTAATATTGAGTAGAATTAATTTCAAGCTATTAGTTCGGCCTTCCACAACAGTCATAGTCTCTCATGTGGCCCCTAATTGCCCACCCCTGATCTATATTAAAGTTATAACCCATATTGCCATCCATTTGTTGTTATAATATCATCTGGTCCTTTCATAAATGCTGATGTAGTGTCTGCCATTACTATCTCTTGCAAAGGGACATTACATAATCTGACTGCTCTAACTTTAAAGACCCCTTCCCTATTTAGACTCCAGAATCGCCCTTCTTTAACATTATTTAACAGTAAGCACTCTTATGAGCTAGTTTTCAGGGAAATTGGAGGTTTTGCACCATTTCCAATTTGCTGTAAGGGTTCATGCACAAGACTGTAAAAATAGGACAAGTGCAATACATTGATTTGATGGATAGCCCTCCTCCTCATGTTGTTCTATGGGGCCGTGCACATGTCAGATTTTTTTTTTTCCTCTGACCCACTTGTTCTGAGGAAAAAAATAATAATTAGATGCAACTTTACATTCTAACGGATTGCACTTGCCATTCATGTGCATGGGTCCGTGAAAAAAAATCAGACTGCTCTTGGATGACATTCAAGTTCGGTCTCATTTTTACAGACTGACAGAATGGAGAAGATGGAGAATTTTTTTTTTCTCTTCTTCACATATGAGAAAATCAGATCACTCTCTGATGACACTCTGATCAGAGTTTTATTAGAGTGTGGTTGACATATTCGGACCAAATTCTTGAGGTGAGAGAAAAAAAGCCCTAAGCCCGAGTGACGCTTTATGGAAACATTTGATGAAGCTGGTGAATTTGAGCTTCTAAAGATTAATTTACCTTCGGATATATAGCTCTGGTGGTAATAATTCTGCCTCGTTTCACAGCATACCAAGAAGTGTTTTCTTTGCTGTTACTGACATGAAGACACTGATTGACACAAAGATGTATACATTGTGTCGTCATGATTATAGATGATACACAAAGCTGGATGCAGTGTTATCCTGCGGACCGTGAGTTACTTCCTTCAATTTGATCCAATTTCATACTATTCTATAGACGGGCTAAATAATAAATTAACACATGACTGCAAGGAATATCAACCTTTTTTTAATTTATTTTTTGGCCAATTTGCCCCATAATGGCCTAGAGTTATATTTAGAAACCTGAAGACTATAAGTGTTAAATGTCTATATGTCAGGGCAATAATAATAATCACGATAACCCCACAAATCACCTCTAGGCATCTAAAGAAACCCCCAGATACATGTATTGGTTATTACAATGGCCCGTTATATTTATAGACTGTGACTTTATGGACATTGCCAACCCTGAGTATGCCACATCGCTCAATCCTGCAAACACTTCTTGCTTCATATAGAGAATGAGGTGATGACTTTATGAAGATTCCTCCCAGAAAAATTTCACATTGACATCCTTCATCTTCTCTTTGTAGATTTTATCGAAATATTCACTCTGAGCTACTGTAAAATGGTTCTTCCAATCACCGGCTATACCTGTATAAACAGTGCAATAATGGGAACATCACATTAATTGTAAGCATAATAGTAATTTCTGTCAATTGCAGAATAAAACTTCCTGCCTCTTTTGTTTCCAAGTTTTTTTTTTAAAGGTAACATTTATTCCAGATTGCTTTAATATGACCTGAGCATCATAATTCTCCAAGCACAAAGCCACGACAGTGCATCTATAGACTTCTTTATGCCTCTATATTCCCAACTTTAAATCATAGAATCATAGAATCGTAGAGTTGGAAGGGACCTCCTGGGCCTTCTGGTCCAACCCCCTGCTCAAAGCAGGATTCGCTAAATCATCCCAGACAGATGTCTGTCCAGCCTCTGTTTGAAGACTTCTGTTGAAGGAGAACTCACCACCTCTTGTGGCAGTCTGTTCCACTTATTGATCACTCTAACTATCAATCAAGCAAAGTGTTATTATAAAAAAGTGCATAAATTGGGCACAAAACAAATTGGTTCAGCTTCACTGGATTCAGTGTTATGCAAATAATGAAATCTTATATCTGGGGATGAGCGAGTATACTTGTTAGGATTCGGTACTTGGCGAGTAATGCGGTACTCATGGTACTTAAATCCTAGCAAGTAAATTTCACTACTCGCCTCGCAATTTTCGGATCTCCCGCCCGGCATGTGTCAGTCAATCACAGTAAAGCCACCACCTTCTTTGTTGTGACATTACTGTGATTGACTGGCCACGCAGCATCATATGTGTGTGCGGGGGTCTGTGCGGGCTCTGCCGGGCTGATCGCGGGTCTGTGCGGGCTCTGCCAGGCTGATCAGGGGTCTGTGCCGCACAGATCCCCGATCAGCCGGCAGAGCCCGCACAGACCCCCGATCAGACCGGCAGAGCCCGCACAGACATTCTCTGCCCGCACACATAGTCTCCGCCCATTACTCGCATTTCCCATTGACATAAATTGGACTCGCTACTCGTTACGAGTACCCGAGTATTAGGAGCTACTCGTAACGAGTACAGCAAGTCCGAGTATTTCACTACTCGCTCATCCCTACTTATATCACATAAATACATGCATACAAAAACAGTAAAAGTTCATACAAATAGCATTCAATTAAAGCATATTTCCAGTGTTTTTTTCTATTTCAGACCTAGAGTGGTGCTACTAATCTAATATCCCTGACAATAGTACTATTCTTACCAGCCTCCAACTTCAGCTCTTCCCGGCACCGCTCTCATCCTACATCGTCATGTTCTGACAACAACTTGACTGACCGGAAGTAAGGTCTCATTCTGGCTCTCACAGACTTACATTAAAGGGAACCTATCACCAGGTTTGGCCGATACGAGTTACAGCAGCCACCTTTCAGGGATGATATACAGCACTCTATATTGCTGTATATCTGTCCCCAACCCAACCTAGGAAAACTGAAAAATAACTTTTATTATACTCACCTGTGGGGCGGTCCAGTCTGAGGGGTATTGCTCTTCTTGGTCTGGTGCCTCCGATCTTATGATCACCGTCTTCATTCTTGGTTCCTGTGGATGACGCGTCCCTGCATCTGGGTCTCCCTCCCAGGGCTGTGGGGTACTCGGTACCGGGCTGGTGTCAGCGGGATGTGTCACAGCAGCAGTGACCCGGTCTGTGGCCCTGGGCGCCCAAGTAATAGGGGTGATTGAATGGTGGAATGTAGTTAATGGAATAGTTTGTGACTCCACCTGTGGTGTTCGGCAAGTGAGATGTTAAGTCGACGCTGCATGCAGATCCACTGGGACTGATGGTACGGTGCAGCAAAGATGTAAAAGCTCCCCACAGGTGAAGCTGTAGTCCCAGGGCAGTGTAGATGTGGTTGGCATGGGGATGTAGCAGTGCCTGAAGGGTAGGAAGCAGACAAAGACACAGCGGGGTGCAATTTCTGTACCTTTACTTGATAAATGCAGTCCAGGGTCCTGATTACAGATGCTACTGGAGCAGGCTAGCCTGGAAGCAGCTCAGGGATTCTCTCTCAGCAGATGGGCTGTGCAGTCTCCTTCTTAGCGCCTATTTGAGTGAAGTACTCCTAGTACTGAGTTACACTGAAGTTCCTCCTAATTCTCTTCTACTAGCACTCCTCGTATGGCAGACAGCTGTAGCCGCTATTCCTCTCTTGGCTCACTCTGTGCTGTTGTGCCTTCGAGTCTTGGATGGGGGTAGGGCATTTACAGCCTCCTACTCCTCTGGTGTCTGTTGCAGGACCGTTAGTATCCGTACAGCCATGGAGACCAGGCTCCAGTTCATACGCTCACGCTGTGAGGGAGCTCTCTTTCCACAGCTCAACTTCCAGCTTCTCTTCACACGTCTACACATGTGGCCCTCCTCACACTAACTAACCACTCCTTCCTCCTGGCCCTCAGAGAGCACTTCTCCCTTCCATTCCAGTTCAGAGTCCCCCCTGCTGGCCTGGAGTGGAACTGTGTTGCATGTATAGGTTAACTGCGAGAGAGACCCTTTACTGCTTCCAAGCATGACCTCACCCTCCCTGGAGGAAGGTAAAGCCACTGTGGCGGCCATACTCCTGTTGGCACCACATTCCCCCCTAGTGCAAGTCAGCACTCCTGGCCTCATAAAAGAAAACATGAATAACATGTAAACAATATGAAGGTTACAAGATTTTGAAAAATGAAAAATGTACAAAAACCACATGCTCAAAAATAGTCCTATGATGACAAGTCCAAGCATCAATGTCCATGGTCCATTCCTGGGCAAATGGTGAACTATATACAAACTGATGACCACACAAGTCCTGTGGTACAATGTCCATGAAACAAAACTGGAAAATTCAAAGGAAACTCTTACAGGTTACCTGTAGGCACAAAACTTGAGAACAGTTAGATATATACACAATTTCAACATTTACATTTGCTTAGCTAAATACGATATCTGATGGGTGGTATACTTTGCGTAATACGGGTAGACCTGCGTAATACTGGTGTAGTGTGTAATGTACTGGATACACTACTGGTGGTTCTGCGTGGCACAGGGATACTAGATTGTCTGCGAACTCTTAGACTCACCAGGGGCAAAAAAGGTTCACCACTGGCAGGACGAGGGTTCTCTGGCTCCACTGCTGGTGTGGCATCTGCTGCCTGATTTTCCTGATATTTAGGATTTTCTTGAGTCACTTCTTCCTGTGCTATCAGCTGGGGAAAGGTCAACACTGGCACCACTATTGCATCATTTACTTTTGTCCAATTTACAGGGAATTCTCCAAGTATGGTGCTGACCTTTTCTTCTTCTATAGATTGGACGTTATCTTGTTCTTCCATTCTTCCTTTTAGCTGATCAGGGCATAATTTCAAATGATCTCTTGATATTGCTGTTGATGTTTCTCCTCCATCTTTACTAAAAAGGCACACCTTGTTATTGTCAAAGTTTGAGAGTAGAATGGTGTAGGGTTCAGCTTCCCATTGGTCATCCAATTTATGCAGTCTTCTTTTCCTCTTGAGGACTTGTTCTCCTGGTGACAAGGGAATTGCAGGTGCATGCTGATTGTTGTAGTTCCTTTCTTGCTTTTGTCTTGCCTGAGCTAAACTCTTTTCCACACATTCTTATACTCTTCTGTACTCTTGCTGCCTCTCTGTATCCCAGTCAGCATCTGATAATGTTACTTCAGGTGTAAGGACTCCCATGTCCAGATCAATACGCAGCTTACCAGGCCTTGCTCTCATTAGGTAGGCTGGAGTGCAATTGGTGGAATTCACAGGAATGTGGTTGTAGAGGTCTACCAGATCTGGCAACTTTTCTGGCCACAGATTCCTCTCTTCCAAGGGCAAGGTCTTCAGTAGGTCAATCACTACCTGGTTCATCTTCTCACACATGCCATTGGTCTGTGGGTGATACAGTGTTGTCCGGATCTTCTTACAACCATACAAGTTACAGAATTCCTGGAACACTTCTGCCTCGAAGGTGGGACCTTGATCTGTAAGCACTTGCTCAGGGTATCCATGTGGTCTACAAAAGTGCTGTTGGAAGGCTCTGGCTGCTGTCCTGGCTGTTTGATCTTTGACAGGCACAACTACCAGGAATCTTGAGTAGTGGTCCACAATGGTAAGAGCATAGATGTAGCCTGACTGGCTTGGAACCAGCTTCACATGGTCCAGGGCTACCAACTCAAGTGGCTGCTTGGTGATGATTGGCTGTAGAGGAGCTCTCTGGCTATTTTGATCCTTTCTGCGCAGGTTACATTGTCCACACTCCCGGCACCACCTCTCAATGGCTTTCCTCATACCAGCCCAGTAGAACCTCTCCCAGAGCAATGCTTCCAACTTCTTCCATCCGAAGTGTCCAGCTCCATTGTGGTATGCTTCCAGGACCATTGACGCCTCTCTCTTTGGGACTATCACCTGCCAAACCAGCTCATGAGTGCGGGCATTGATACTCCTCTGACACAGCTTTCCTGCATAGATGAACAGCCAACCTATTTCCTTCCACAACTGCTGGGTTTCTTCAGGAGCATCCGACTCTGGGCGTGAGTCAGCTTGTGACAGTAGCTCCTTCACCAGGCGGACTGCGGGGTCATTATCCTGAGTTTCTGCCCAGTCATGATGGGGCAATGAATTTAGGGTGACTTCTTTCAAGCCAGACCGTCTGTTTCTCACTCCTTGAGCACGTTGGGCCGCAAGTGGCCGGTGGAAGGGAGGTAACTCTATTTCTTAAAGAGCCTCAGGGTCTTCTCCTGCATCTGGCAGATTAGGCATCCTGGACAGCGCATCAGCATAGGCATTCTTGTACCCTGCCCGTTCCTTGATGGTAAACTCATAGTTAGACAGCCGAGCCATCCATCGCTGTTCCAGCGCACCTAGTTTTGCAGTGTCCAAGTGAGTCAACGGGTTGTTGTCCATGAAGATGGTAAACTTGGCTGAAGCTAGGTAATGCTTGAATCTTTCAGTCACAGCCCAGACTATGGCGAGGAATTCCAGCTTGAAGGAACTGTAGTTGTCAGGGTTCCTTTCAGTGGGACGAAGCTTCCTGCTGGCGTAGGAGATAACCCTTTCTTTGCCATTTTGTACCTGTGACAGTACTGCTCCTAGTCCCACGTTGCTGACATGTGTACAACACAAAGAGTTTGTCATAATCTGGGTAGACCAGAACTTAATCCCCCATGAGAGCCATCTTCAGCCGGGTGAAGGACCTCTCCAACTCCTCAGTCCATTCAAATGCGGAACTTTTCTGTTTGGCCTTCTTGGACTGTCCCACCAGAAGATTTTGCATAGGAGTGGCTATTTCAGTGAAGTCTTTGGTGAACCTTCGGTAGTAGCCTACCAACCCGAGGAATTGGCGTACTTCATGGAGGTTGCTGGGCTTCGGCCAGTCACGGATGACTGTGACTTTTTCAGGATCTGGTGCCACACCTTCTGCACTCACTACATGACCGAGGTACTGTACTTTGGGCTTCAGGAGGTGGCATTTGGAAGGCTTCACCTTCAAGCCAAAATTGGGCAAGGCTTCAAACACTTCAGCCAGGTGCTCCAGATGGTCTTCATAAGTCTTGGAGAAAACAATGACATCATCAAGGTACAACAGAACTGTCTCGAAGTTCGTGTGTCCCAGGCAGCACTCCATCAGCCGTTGAAATGTTCCTGGGGCAGTGCAGAGCCCGAATGGCATATAATTGAAATCAGAGACAGATTCGAGTGGTAAATGCTGTTTTCTCCTTGTCTTGCCTCTGCCACGGGAACCGGCCAATACCCACTGGTGAGATCCAAGGTGGAAAAGTAGTTAGCAGTTTTAAGTGCAGCTAATGACTCTTCAATTCTGGGTAATGGGTAGGCATCTTTATGTGTAATGCTGTTAATTTTCCTGTAATGAACACACATTCTCATGGTGCTATCCTTTTTCTTTTCAAAAACTATTGGAGCTGCCAGGGGCTACAACTGTCTCTGATAACCCCTGCTTCCTTCATCTCTCTCAACATACCTTTAGCACATTGGTATTGTGTTGGGGGTATAGGCCGGTACCTTTCTTTTATGGGTGGATGATCTCCAGTGGGGATATGATGTTAACCCCTTTTGCCTGCCCAAAATCTAGTGTGTGTTTACTGAATACCCGCTCATATTCTTGTGTCACTCTGTAAACCCCATTTTTCTGGTATGAAGGTGTAGACTCAGTCCCCATTTGCAGTTTCTGGCACCACTCCTCCAGCTGCTTGACAGAGCCATTGTCCTCCACCTGGTCGGATGAGACCAAGGGCTCTGCTGCCTGCATTGCATTGTTACTGACAGTGAGCAGCTTACAACTGTGGCATACCGAGGTATTGTGGCCTCCTCCTCCCCACAATTCAAAAGGCGCACAGGTACTCTCCCTTTTCGTACATCAACTACCCCTCTGGCTGTCAGGACAGTGGGCCTGCTATCAGAGTATACTGGCTCTACCAATGCCTGGTAATCTGGTAATCTTTTCCTCTGAGGCCTATAGCTGCCCGACACCAAATCAACATTTCACATCTGGGGGGTATTGCAATGGGGAAAGCATCACTCACTCTGACGCTGCCAATTTCTCCGCCAGGGAGTTCTACCTGCTGTCTTTGCATCAGGGCCTTGATCTCCTTCTGCAGGACTCGTTGTTCACTGGAACCAGCAGTCTCAGCCACCTGTTGCAACAAGACAATAACCTCGGAAAGACAATTTTCAATTACATTTGTACCAAGAGTCATCATGGGATTACATTCACGTCGATCAATATCCACAACTATCAGACCTTGAGATTTTAGCTCTACCTGACCCACTTTAACAGTAATTTCTTTACATCCTATCTGTGGCAAAGACTGATCATTACTGGCAACTACTGTCAGTTCATCTGTTGGGCCACGGGTAAGTTCAGAGTCAGCCCAATACCGCTTGTAGAGGATATAGGGCATAGTGGTCACCTGGGAGCCAGTGTCCAGCAAAGCGTTCATGGGGATGCCGTCAATCACCACTGGAAGGATCAGTCTCCCTCCAACATTCTTGGCTCGCTGGTTCTTTGGGCCTTGGGATCCTACTCCTGGGGGTTGGCCCTCTGCCCCAGGGGTTACTCGTTTAAAGGACAGAATCTTGCAAGATGGCCTGCCTTGTGGCAGCGACGACAGATGGGACATCCGTCCTGGTCATAGCGGTCGTTGTTCCTCCCTCGGAGTGGTGGGGTTCTCCTCTTCCGGAGCCACGGGACATCCTCTGGACTGGAAGCAAGCTGGATCTTCTCCTTGGAGGACACCTGCAGGGACTGCACGGTTTTAGTAAGTGCAGCCATACCTTTGGTCAACTCCTGGACTTGAAGACGCAACTTTTCTGTCGGATCTTTATCCAGAGTCTATGCATCAGCCTCCACAGGGATGGAAGGGAAAGATGTTGCTTCCTGGTGGTAGGTGATCGCTGGGCGCCTAGGGGGCGCTGGACGGCTGACAGTTGGTTCCTGCAGTACCCGAATAGCCCTGCCCTTGAAATCATCAAAGTCCAGATCAGGGTTTCATAGGGTTATGATGCTCAGCTGCGCTCTGTGGGTACTGGATAGGAGTCCTTCAATGAACTTCTCTTTTAACAGTTTGTCTTCCTCTTTCACACTGTCAGGATCAATTTGCTTGACGGCTCGCAGAGCCTACTGCAGGTTAAGAGCATAGTCCCTCATACTGTCCGGTACTTTCTGTTTACATCCAAAGAACCTCATCTTGATTTCAGCTGCAGTGCGGGTGTCAAAGGTGTTTCTTAGCTTGGCCAAAATCTTTTTAACAGTCTATTTGTCAGTGTCCTGCCAGGCTTTTACTTCTCTCTGTGCTGCACCTGTTAGCTGCCCAATCAGGATGTTCACCTTCTGGCTTTTAGATAGAGGATACACCTCAAACAAACTGCACAGTCTCTCTTTAAATTCACTCAGGGTATGGGACTCACCCGAGTACTGCGGTAGCCAGGCCGCTCCCGGTATGTAGGGCATAGACAGCGACATTATGGGGACCGCTGCGGTGGGTGCTACCGGAGCTGCAGCCACATTGGGCACTGCATCTTGCGCCGCTGAGGGGCTGGCGGGGCGTTCACCGCTGCATCGGCGCTTGCCTGAGACATTCTCCTTCCCCCCTAGTGAACGGTTGCCAGGCCCCGGGGTTGAGCGGCTTACCGGCTGTAGGCCTCAGCTCCT
Source organism: Dendrobates tinctorius (assembly GCF_039654945.1). Lineage (NCBI taxonomy): Eukaryota > Metazoa > Chordata > Amphibia > Anura > Dendrobatidae > Dendrobates > Dendrobates tinctorius. The sequence goes on along the minus strand of NW_027361669.1, from coordinate 5,185,954 downwards.
CCCCTTCTCGCGCACTGTCCTCTCTTCCCGCGCGGTACTTCACTTCTTCTCGCTCTGCGGCAGGCTCCGCCCATGAAGGCCTGCTCTTTTCTTCCCACGCGCCAATCAGCGGGATAATGGTGGCAATGGCGCCAATTTCGCACACAGTCTATAGTACACAACAGTCTCTGGCACACAGGACCCGAGGATACCGGGCTCCGTAATCCTGTTCGTTACGCCAAATTGGGTTGCCCTCCCAGGGCTGTGGGGTACTCGGTACCGGGCCGGTGTCAGCAGGATGTGTCACAGCAGCAGTGACCCGGTCCGTGGCCCTGGGCACCCAAGTAATAGGGGAGATTGAATGGTGGAATGTACTGTAGTTAATTGAATAGTTTGTGACGCCACCTGTGGTGTTCGGCAAGTGAGATGTTAAGCCTACGCTGCATGCAGATCCACTGGGACTGATGGTATGGTGCAGCAAAGATGTAAAAGCTTCCCACAGTTGAAGCAGTAGTCCCAGGGCAGTGTAGATGTGGTTGGCACGGGGATGTAGCAGTGCCTGAAGGGTAGGAAGCAGACAAAGACACAGTGGGGTGCAATTTCTGTACCTTTACTTGATAAATGCAGTCAAGGGTCCTGATTACAGATGCTACTGGAGCAGGCTAGCCTGGAAGCAGCTCAGGGATTCTCTCTCAGCAGATGGGCTGTGCAGTCTCCTTCTTAGCACCTATTTGAGTGAAGTACTCCTAGTACTGAGTTACACTGAAGTTCCTCCTAATTCTCTTCTACTAGCACTCCTCGTATGGCAGACAGCTGTAGCCGCTATTCCTCTCTTGGCTCATTCCTTGCTGTTGTGCCTTCGAGTCTTGGATGGGGGTAGGGCATTTACAGCCTCCTACTCCTCTGGTGTCTGTTGCAGGACCGTTAGTATCCGTACAACCGTGGAGACCAGGCTCCAGTTCATGCGCTCACGCTGTGAGGGAGCACTCTTTCCTCAGCTCAACCTTCAGCTTCTCTCCACACGTCTACATACGTGGCCCTCCTCACACTAATTAACCACTCCTTCTTCCTGGCCCTCAGAGAGCACTCCTCCCTTCCATTCCGGTTCAGAGTCCCCCCTGCTGGCCTGGAGTGAAACTGTGTTGCATGTATAGGTTAACTGCGAGAGAGACCCTTCACTGCTTCCAAGCATGACCTCACCCTCCCTGGAGGAAGGTAAAGCCACTGTGGTGGCCAAACTCCTGGGGGCGCCACACATCATCCACACAGTCTGCTCTGTATCGTGCTCCTGTGCAGGCGCACTTATCTGCACTGTTGAGGGCAGAGCAAATGTTACGTGCATGCCACTAGGTTCAGGTAGAGGTGGAACAGGTCTCATGAATTCTTTGGAACTCTGAGGGAACCATTACTCAGGATGACCATGTACTGCAGCTTCCTCAGGCTCAAGATGGATCCACTTGCTCACACAGATACAACTAATAGAAGAAATACTAGCACAGGCTTCCAGTATCCATTGTTTCAAATGCTGCACATCTCGTATCTTCACAGCATAGACAATTGCCTTCAAATGACCCCAATGACCGCAAAGATAAAAGTCTAAGGGGGTCAGATTGAGAGACCTTGGTGGCCACTCACGACCAATGCACTTTCCAGGAAACTGTTCATGTAGGAATGCTCAGACCTGACACCCATAATTGATGGTATGGTGTGGTATATGGGGTACAAAGACAGTGGATCATTCTTCATCAATAGAAACCTCAATACCACTGGACATCTGAAATTGCTACATGATCATGTGTTGCCCTCTTTATGCACTGAAGATGGCACGTTCCCTCAGTTTTTCCAGCAAGATGGTGCACCACCACATTATGGGTGTCAGGTCTGAGCATTCCTACAAGGAATCTGACCACCTTAAACTAGCATTTCTTCTGCGGTGTTGCTATCAGTGTGTCAATAGTGGGAGAAGAGGGTTGCATTGACAATCCAACACAATGGGCAGCACTTTGAACACATTTTATAAGTGGTCATAAACTTGTAAATAACTCATGAAAGAATAAAGTTATGTTAAAACCAAGTACACCATTGTTTTTCTTGTGAAATTCTCAATAAGTTTGATATGGTGTCACATGACCCTCTTCCCACTGGAAAAAATAAAGTTGGATCCAAAATGGCCGACTTCAAAATGGTCACCACCCATCTTGAAAAGTCTCCCCCCCCCCATATACTAATATGCCACAAACAGGAAGTTGATATCACCAACCATTCCCATTTTACTTAGGTGTAATAATGGCCCATCCTGTAGAGTGCTGTATATCAGCCCTGAAAGGTGTTGGCCGTAACTTGTATAGGAAAAACCCGGTGACAGGTGCACTTTAAGTATTGATTTCTGGATCACTCCAGAAAACACTGGAGTGTTCTAGCAGGTCACAAACTGCTGGAGACTGACAGGAGCGGGCCAATAAAAGATGAAAACGTTGGCTGGTAAGTATAATACTAGGGACAGGGAACTTAGATTGGTAACACCACTCTAGCACTGCAATAAAAAAAATGGTGGACTGTTGCTTTAAATTATATTCTAATACAGTGCAATCAGTATAAAACTATCGGAATCCTAACAGGCATTTCTATAGAGAACAAGTATGAGAGTATCGAGATTTGATTAGGTTCTCAGTACGCTTGAATTCAGTACGCGTATATCCAATCACAAGAACACTGCATGCAGTGAGAAGGGGGATTGTGCAGAAAATAAAGTCCAGAAGAGACTCAGATAGCCTAGGAACACTGCTGGCTATGGAAGCTGAGAGGAGGCAATCATAAAAACATCAATGGGAGTCATATAGACACATGGTTAAGTGTGTGGAGAGGGATACAACAAACATATAGATCAGGAGAAAAGTGGAAAAGGAGAATAGTGGTGATGGCTGCTTGGTTGGATCATATCATGGCTAATTATCATGGTAACACAAGCTCCAATCATAAATAAATAATTAAATAATACATTATATAATGAACATAGATATCATGATATGGATGAAATAGGCCCCAATGTTTATCAATGAGATAATCCAAGAATAAATAACGCATGAATAAATATACATCAAACTTTAATCAAATAATTAAATATCCAAACCATGACTGAATCAATAGCTTAGTCCACCGAGCATAGCTGGGTGACAAAATCCCCCGTAACAAACAACGTGACAAAAAATAAAAATGGGGAAGTGAGGGCGAGTGCTGATCTTCTTTCATCGAGACTGGCAGAGAACCCGCTCAACACCAGGGATAGATTCTTACCACCGATTTTCACTGGACCAATGGAAGAACAGCTGACAAACAACATCTGCTCTGCTACCAAGGGCTAATGATAGAACCTGCATGTGATGGTCACAGCTGACCGATCACAAATTGAATGGGGTCCTAAAATCTGCCCAGGTACCATTATAACCATTAGAACAATGAGGGTAATATACTAATAAAAATAATAAAAAATTGAAAATCCACAACCCCTCTAGAAATGTGGATGGCAGACCATCCGGTGAAAGAACCCAATACCGATGAGTATGGTGGAAGATGATGCTGACAGGGTGCCAAATGGAGATAATATATACAGCAACACGTGAAGATAAATAAAAACACCTTTATTAAGATATAAATGGCTGTACACTTAAAATAAATAAATAAAAAGGCATCCCAAATAAATGCGTAATGTTGGATTATAATAACCTACAACATGGGATTAGATATATACCCATAAGGCACAGGCTCAATGCTATGAGGAAAGAAAAATAAATATAAATAAAAACTTAATACAGCCCCCAGGAAGAAATGTGCATGCAGTGCACCAAATGGTAATGAATATCCAAAAGTTGTATATACGCGGTGTACAAAAAATAATAACAACAATGGCTGTGCAAACAGTGTATAATAAAATGAGAAGTGCAATGAAAAATAAAAAAGTGTCTGCTGTGGACAAAGAAAAGAGACACTGCTAGAGTGCCACACAATGTGAAAAAAGAAAAAATGGGAGCTGGGAATGAAAAAAATACCTAATGAGCCAGTGGATGGTGCCTGGGGATGCCTGTGAACGCGCCCCGACGCGCGTTTCAGAATGGAACTTCCTTCGTCAGGGAAGGACTGAATTAGCATATGAATTAATTAATTCATATGCTAATTCAGTCAAAATTAATTCAAACAAGAGAGTACATCAGCCTCTGTAAGCGCCAATATCTGTGCAGACAGTGACTATATGAAATTTCAACTGTGTTCCTGCTGTATAGAATATACAGTACTTATGAAAATGAAGGTACTTAGTGCATAAATTGGCTAATTCATGTGAGCCCATCAGCCACGGCAAGGTGATCTTTCTATGATGGGACCCTAAACCTAATATTTATCAAACATGCCTCTACCGGGCTATAAACCTACAAATTTAAAGGGCAGGTACAATCTAGCATTACTTAAACACGTGTGAGGAGTGCTCAGTCAGATAAGAGGGCAGTCGCAGCCTCCAATAGAAAACTGACCAGCACTTCCAAAGCTAGCGTGAACATTTACAGAATAGAATAGAATATACAGTACTTAAAAAAATGCAGGTGCTTAGCACATAAATAACCCAATTTATGAGGGCCCATCAAGCATGGCAAGATGACCTTTATGTGTTATGTACCTTCATTTATATAAATATATTCTATAAAGCAGAAATGCAGTTCAAATTTCATATATTCAGTGTTTGCATAGATCTTGTATGTGTGATATAATTACATTTAATATACAGTTTTGGCCACTGCCTTTCAGGGCTTATCTACAGCATTCTATAATGCTCTAGATAAGCTCCCGGTCTGACCTGAAAGATAAAAATAATAAGTTTTATTATACTCTCCTGGGGGCGGTCTGGTCCAATGGGTGTCACAGGTCAGGGTCCGGTACCTCCCATCTTCTTGTGATGCTGCCCTCCTGTTGTTTCATTGCTCCCTGGCATCACACTCTTGCGCATGCGTACTTCTCTGCCCTGTTGAGGGTAGACCAAAGTACTGCAGTGCGCAGGTGCTGGGAAAGGTCAGAGAGGCCCAGCATCTGCGCACTGCAGTACTTTCCTCTGCCCTCAACAGGTCAGATAAGTACACCTGCACAGGAGCGCGATGCTGAGGAGCCATGAAGCAAGCAGGAGGGCGGCATCACAAGAAGATGGGAGGCGCTGGACCCGGACCTGTGACACCCATCGGACCGGACCGCATTGGACCGCCCCCTGGGTGAGTATAATAAAACGTATTTTTCTTCTCTTTCAGGTCGGATCAGGGGCTAATCTACAGCATTATGTAATTCTGTAGATAAACCCTTAGGCTAAGTGCACACGTACCGGAACTCTCGCGGAAATTACCGCGAGAATTCCGGAATTCCAGTCCGCGGGAAAATCGCATTTTAAATTCCCGCGATTTTCCCGCGGAAAAACTAGCATTTTGCAAGCGTATTTAGCTTGCAAAATGCTAGCGTTTTCCAAGCGATCTGTAGCATCGCTTGGAGAACTGATTGACAGGTTGGTCACACTCGTCAAACATAGTGTTTGACGAGTGTGACCAACTTTTTACTACTGAGACTGCCTATGTGGCATCAGTAGTAAAAGATAGAATGTAAAAAAAAATAAAAAATGGTGTTATTCTTACCCTCCGACGTCCCGCGCATCCGTTCCCAGTAATCCTTTGTGAAAATGCCCGCGATGACGTCAGTTCTCGCGGGATCGCGACGTCTCGCGGTAATTCGCGATGACGTTGCGCGAATGACCGCGAGACTTCGCGATCCCGCGAGAAGGGACGCCATCGCGAGCATTTTAGCAAAGGACTACTGGGAACGAGAGCGTGAAGAGAAGCGGGAAGGCTGCGCGGGACGTCGGAGGGTGAGAATAACAATATTTTTTATTTTAAATTCTATTTTTTACAGGGATATGGTACCCAAAGCCCGGAGGACAGTCTCCTCTCCTCTGGACCGTGGGTACCATCCGTAATTGTTCTGCTTACTTTTCGCATGGTGTGCACAGCCACATGCGGGAAGTAAGCGGAACAATGCATTCCTATGGGTGCGGGATCGCCGCGATTCCGCAAATTAATGAGCATGCTGCGGTTTTTACCGCGAAGCGATTCCGCCGCGGTAAAAACCGCAGCATTAGCACAGCATTGCGGAATCCCATAGGAATGCATGGGATGCTTATTTTTCGCGTTTTCGCGCCAAAATCGCGCGGTTAAAACCGCCACGGAAACACGAAAAAAACGCCATGTGTGAACGCAGCCTAAAAGGCAGTGGCCGCATCTTATATCGGCCAAAAGTGCTGACAGGTTCCCTTTAATTCACAGTATTCTGTAAATGTGATTTACATATCGATCAACAGTAATCCACAGATTCACACATTCACTGCCTCACAAGTGGATCTGTGTGTTCTCAAATGTCAGGGCTGAGTTTCTGCCCCAGACTGGCCCATATTTAGGGAATGTGCACACGTTGCTGATTACCCTGCGGATTTTTCCGCGCGGATTTGGCTAAATCTGCAGGTAAAATGACCTGCATTTATCTGCAGATGTAGTGCAGATTTTGTGCGGATTTCCACTGCGTTTTGACACCTGCAGATACCTATTATGGAGCATGTGTCAAAACGCTGCGGATCTGCACTAAGAATTGACATGCTGCGGAAATGACCCCGCAGCGTTTATGCTGCAGATTTTTCCACAGCATGTGCACTGCGTTTTCCATTTTAGATTGCCTTTAATGGTACTGTACAACGCAGGAGATTCTGCTGCGGATCCGCAGGGCCAAATCCGCTGCGGATCCGCAGCAGAATCTGCAATGTGTGCACATACACTTAAAGATTGGAAGCCATGGTCAATATCTAGCAATCAAGTGATTGCAAGTTCAAGTCCTCAAAGGCAAGAAAACAAATGGAAAAAAATTATTGGTCTTTCTTTCCCATTCTGTAAATAAAAATAAAAATAAAAAAAATAGTGTAATTTGAATTATCCTGCACAGTGAACACTGTTACAAATATTCTGGAAATGCTGTATTTGGTCACATTGCCTCGAAATAGAATAAAAAGTGATCAAATAGTTGTGTGCACACCATAAAAATTCTACAGTTTTGCCCTGCTGAGGCCTTACACAGCTCCATTGACAGAGAAATTAAAAAGTTATGGGTCACATGCTGACCGACAGGTTAAAGTTAAACTGTCACTTTTCTGTTTAGTGTGTGACCTAGTGTGTGCGCAGGCGCCGGGAAAGGTGAGAGAGGTCCGGCGCCTGCGCACTGCAGTACTCTGCTCTGCCCTCAACAGGAGCCGCGACGGGAAGCAAGGAAGAGGACGTCATCGCTAGGAGATGGGAGGTGCCGGACCGCGACACCCATCGGACCCACATCGGATCGGACCGTCCCTGGGTGAGTATAATATAACTCGTTTTTCTTCTCTTTCAGGTTACATCGGGGGCTTATCTACAGCATTACAGTATACTGTAGATAAGCCCCTGATGGAGGTGGCCACATCTTATATGCGAAAAAATAGGTGACAGATTCCTTTTAACTAAAAAAAATTAATAATAATAATAATAAAAAGTGGGATTAACAACAAAAAGAGGAAAAAAAAGAAAACTCAGAGTGTCAAGAAGGGAGAAATATTAAGTTTATTTCTACATACACAAGGGTTATCAAAGGTAATAAATGTAGGCCACTTACTTAACTTTCTCTGCTACAGAGTTATTGGGGCTGATTCATTAAGACACAGGCACTTTTGCAGAATTTAATGGGGTACCCAGGATCTGTCCCAGCTTGGTTCTGCTCGTTTTGGTGGTGCTGCTTCAAACTGGCGTGGAAATCCCAAAAGTAGCAACATTTTTGCACAGCTCCTCACTGCCCAAAAATCTGGCAACTTTTCAAAGTGTTTTACACTGATTTTATGGCAAAAACACTGCCACGAATGGCCGCCATTGACTGCAATGTGTTAGAAGAATAAAAGTTACCTTTACGCATGAAGGATCCTTTTGTTAGGTCTAGTACTTCAAATGGAATTTCAGTCCAATTTGACATTGCATTTTCTTTCATGGCTTTGAAGGTTGAATGTTTGGCAACCAAGTCAATCTGTGCATCATCTAAATCCTGTCCTAAGAATTTACAGATTCTCACCACACAGCCACGGAGATCCTGCAAAAATGACATTTATTTACACTCATACAGTATATAGTGTATCATTCACATTACAGTACAAGTAATAAGCAAACTTTCTTTTTTGTCACAGATGGTTTAAGAAGCTATGTTTAATATTTAAACTGTACAGAGATGCATTCTAATTCAATTAAATGAGTTGTACCAAGTTTGGAAGCAATTCCCTATGCATATGTAGGAAGGTGTAGAGCCTGTCCCTTCAAGACTGCTAATGTATATATATTTATATTTGACGTGAATACGTGTTATCGTGATTCAAATAGTTTATGCTTTATTATGCCATATATATTAGGGAAGGTACAGTTAGTAATTTGGTCACTAGATGGAGATAGGGAGCATAGACATGATAGGATAATGTAAATAGTTAACGATAGGAGGAGTCATTTTAGGTATAGGAAGGGAGCTTCCTGTGGAGAGGCAGAAAGGAGAAGGGCGAGGACATCCACAAAGCTCGGGGGTCTTAACAGCCTGAGTGGTGTAGAAACCCCGCAACGTTGATGCACATGCTGAGCTATCCAGGGTTCAAGGGGAATAGATCGTACAGCAGCAGCTCCCACAGACAGAGCAGCATCAAGAAAGATGGAAGCAGAGAAACACAGAGAGGTCACAGCAAAAATGTGAAGACAGGTCGCTCCTAATGTGGCGGATAACCTCCAGGGCTGAATCCCTCCTGGCCGGGGCGAAATGGGCAGGGGAGCGCTTTACTGAGGTGACGCTGAATGGGGAGGATGCTGAGAGGCCGTCTGGGACGTGCCATCCTGTGCAATCGTTAAGTGACTCAGGGAAGAGAGAAGGGAAAGACGAAAAGATGTGCTGCATGAACTGTGAACGAAATGCCGTGTCAGAACTGGATGTGCTGTTTCCTGAAGCAATAAAAGTTGTTCAGTTAAGATTTGTCCTGGACTGTATGTTTATTCAATCGAAACCTGTGGCTACAGAACACCAGTGAGACGGAGAGGACTCTACCAGGACTGTGAGTACAGATCGTGTCATGCAGAATAAAAGGCAACCTATTCATGTAGAAGGAGGCCAGGGCATGCGAAGCCAGTTAAGCACAGCCACGACTACTGGCCTGGCCGACTCCTATGTGGCTCCCCTGAGGGTTCAGTCGCCACAGAGGTACTGCACGTCCTCCTGAGGTGTGGTACCCAACTATCCAGGTAAGGTGGAGACACCTGACCACACTCCAACACTCACATCCCACACGCACACCAGTAGTGTAGCAGAGCAACCATGGTGGCTCCCTGCTTGGAACACGAAGAGTGCTGGGAGGTGGGTGGAGCTTAGACTGCACAAGAGAGCAGGAAAATATTAGGAAAAGGTCAGTCTGTGAGAGAAGATCCCCTGAGAGGGATGGAGTGAAGGAAGTGCTGCAGCAGACTCCTGTGACCTGGAGCTGATGGCACAGGAAAGAGCCATAGAAAGCCTGATTCTTCAGAAGGAAGATAGTTTAGTACAGAACGTAAGGAGAAGAAGAGAACTAAGGACTAGGGTCAGAGCAGAGCCCTTCTGTTGTGAGTTCATCTTTCCCTTCACCATTGAGGTCTGATGAACTCCCTCCTCTGGTGAAGGAAGGTGGTGAGGCTGATTACCAAACACCTGGGCAACTAGATGATGACTGGGTGGCTGGAATTGAGGACTGGATATAAGGCTGCCGACGCCCTTCTTCCTGGCTGGTGATTTTCCTGCTGGATTCTTGGAGACCAGTCTGATTCCTGCGTCTCAAAGCTAAGTTTTTCTGCTCTGCTTTGTACTCTTCAGTTTTGTTTTTGTTTTGCCTTGTTTTTTGGGAGTTCTGCCATCCCCGGCCGGGGGTGAGCTGAATTCCATTTTTGTCTCTGATCTGTTGATCTTTTGCTCTGTCTTCAGAATATACCTGAGTGCTGATATAGTCTTTTGAAGCCTAGCGACTTTAGGGGCTTTTTTTCCTATCAGTTGGTTGGCTCATTTTGATAGGGTTTTTGCGGATGGCAGATAGCAGCTTTCCTATCCTGTCCTATGTAGCTAGCTTGGGCCCCATCATTTGCTCAACCTATCTTTCTATCTGTGTTAGTGTTTCCATCTTGCTTCACCATCATTATATGTTGGGGGCTTCCTATTGCTTTGGGGTCTGCTCTGGGGCAGTTTAGTTTTTCCCCTTTCTGTCTTTAGGCTATGTAGTTCTCCGGCTGTGATCGAGGGGTCTAGGGCACCGTAGGAACCCCCCACGGCTACTGCTAGTTGTTGTGGATAGGTTCAGGGGTCTGCAATCCGATAGCTGCCAACCTCTCTGGTTTTTCTGGACTTAGCTGGTATTTTGTTTTTTCCTCCTTCGGTGACCCATCATAACAGAATCACCAGCCATACCGCAGATCCTAGGGTACTCAATAGCAGGAGAGAGTTGTAAAGGAAAAAAAAATAATAAAAAAAAAAAAGTGTCAGAATTTTTTTTTTTTTTTTTGTGTGCATATTTTTTCCTCTATATCTCTGAGGCCGTAGGGGGAATTTTTCTCTCAATGGAGATGAAGCAATTGTCTGATCGTGTGGAGCAGCTCGCTGCTGAAGTGCGGGGAATTTCCGCCTATCTTGCTCATTCACATGCTGCTGAACCAAAGATTCCCACTCCTGATGTTTTTTTTGGGGATCGGTCTAAATTCTTGAATTTCAAGAATAATTGTAAATTATTTTTTGCCTTGAAGCCTAACTCGTCGGGGAACTCCGCGCAGCAGGGTAAAATTGTCATCTCTTTGCTGCGCGGCGATCCCCAGGATTGGGCATTTTCTTTGAAACCTGATGATCCTATTCTGAATAATGTGAACGCATTTTTTCAAGCCTTTGGGTTGTTGTATGATGAACCTAATGCTATTGATCAGGCTGAAAAGACCCTGTTGGCATTAAGCCAGGGTCGGGATTCGGCAGAGTTGTACTGTCAAAAATTCCAAAAGTGGGCGGTCCTTACTACCTGGAATGATGGTGCCTTGGCAGCCCTCTTTCGGAAGGGTTTGTCTGAAACTATAAAAGATACTATGGTGGGATTTCCTGTTCCCTCTGGTCTTGACAATTCTATGTCATTAGGCATTCAGGTGGATCGGCGTTTACGTGAACGCAAAACCACGCGAGAGATGTTGCCACCTGTTGAACAAATGTCTGAACCTATGCAATGTGATAGAGTTTTGTCTAGGGCGCAACGTCAGGAGTTCAGAAGGCGTAATAAGCTGTGTTTTTTTTGTGGAGATGCCTCGCATATTATTTCTGTCTGCCCTAAACGAGAGAAACGTTGAGCACACACGTTTTCTGTGGGTGGTGTTCAACCTAAGTTTCTTTTGGCAATTACTCTGATCTGCTCCCTGTCCACATTTTCCACCAAGGCTTTTGTGGATTCAGGAGCAGCTCTGAACCTGATGGACTTGGATTTTGCTAAACGTTGTGGATTTCCTATGACACCTTTGCGGACGCCTATCCCTTTGAGGGGTATTGATGCTACTCCTTTGGCGAAGAATAAACCTCAGTTTTGGACCCAGGTGGTAATGCAGGTCGCCCCAGACCATCAAGAAAATTGCAGATTTTTGGTGTTGCATAATTTGCATGATACCATTGTTCTTGGGTTTCCCTGGTTGCAAATCCATAATCCAGTTCTGGATTGGAAATCTTTGTCTGTGGTGAGTTGGGGTTGTCGGTGTGCCCTTAGTGATGCTCCTGTTTTCTCCACCTTTCCCCAGTCGCATGATGTTCCTGACTATTTGGCTGACTTTTATGATGTATTTAGTGAGAATGAGTCTGCGTCTTTGCCTCCTCATAGGAGTTATGACTGTGCAATTGAGCTGACCCCGGGGTGTAAATTACCCAAGGGTCGGCTTTTCAATTTATCTGTGCCCGAGCACGAGGCTATGCGATCCTATATTAAGGACGCATTGGAGAAGGGTCATATTAGACCATCCTCTTCACCCTTAGGTGCTGGTTTTTTTTTCGTGGCTAAAAAGGATGGTTCATTAAGGCCTTGTATTGACTATCATGCCCTCAACAAAATTACTGTTAAATATCAGTATCCGTTACCCCTGATTTCTGATCTATTCTCCAGAGTTAAAGGTGCTTGCTGGTTTACCAAGCTTGACCTCAGGGGGGCGTATAATCTTATTCGCATTAAGCATGGGGATGAATGGAAGACGGCGTTTAATACTCCGGAGGGACATTTTGAGTACCTGGTGATGCCTTTTGGGCTCACTAATGCCCCTTCTGTCTTCCAGTGCTTCATGAACGATATATTTCGAGACTTTGTGGATAAATTTTTGATTATCTATCTGGATGATATTTTGATCTTCTCCAAGAATTGGGACTCTCATGTGGAACATGTTCGGACTGTGTTCCGGATTTTGAGGGAGAATTCCCTGTATGTCAAGGGATCGAAATGCCTTTTTGGGGTACACAGGATTTCATTTTTGGGATTTATTTTGTCTCCGTCAACTATTGAAATGGACCCAGCCAAGGTACAGGCCATTTATGATTGGGTTCAGCCCACTTCTTTGAAGGCCCTCCAGAAGTTTTTGGGTTTTGCTAATTTTTATCGGAAATTTATAGCTAATTTTTCTGGTATTGCCAAGCCATTGACGGATTTGACTAGGAAGGGAGCTGATGTGCTTAATTGGTCTCCGGAGGCTGTTTCTTCCTTTCAGGAGCTGAAGCGAAGATTCACTTCTGCTCTGGTTTTGCGGCAACCTGATGTCTCACTCCCGTTTCAGGTGGAGGTGGACGCTTCTGAGATTGGTGCAGGAGCGGTGTTGTCCCAAAAAGATCCTGTGACATCTAAAATGAATCCTTGTGCTTTCTTTTACCGAAAGTTCTCCCCATCCGAACGTAACTATGATGTGGGGAATCGGGAACTGTTGCCCATGAAATGGGCATTTGAGGAGTGGAGACATTGGTTGGAGGGAGCCAAACACCAAGTCGTGGTCCTTACTGACCACAAGAATTTGATTTACCTGGAGTCGGCCAAGCGCTTGAATCCTAGACAGGCTAGGTGGGCCTTGTTTTTCACACGTTTTGATTTTGTGGTCTCTTTTCTTCCGGGCACTAAGAATGTCAAGGCAGACGCCCTCTCTAGGATTTTCCTTGCTGATTCTCCTGTTGTGACTAAGCCTGCTACCATCTTAGGCGAGGGGGTAGTTCTTTCTGCCATCTCGCCCGATTTGAGACGTGCTCTGGAAGAGTTTCAGGAGGACAAACCTGAGCGTTGTCCCAGTGGAAAGTTGTATGTTCCTGACCAGTGGAGGAAGAGAGTGATGTCTGAAGTTCATTGCTCTGCATTGGCTGGTCATCCAGGTATTTTTGGTACTAGAGATCTGGTGAGTCGGTCTTTTTGGTGGCCCGCCTTGTCTGATGATGTCAGGAATTTTGTGCAGTCCTGTGGGACTTGCTCCCGGTCTAAACCTTGTTCTCGCTCTAGTGGCTTGTTGATGCCTTTGCCGGTGCCCAGGAGGCCATGGACCCATATTTCAATGGATTTTATCTCTGATATGCCTGTCTCTCAGAGAATGACTGTTATTTGGGTGATTTGTGATAGATTCTCTAAGATGGTCCATCTTGTACCACTCCCTAAGTTGCCATCTTCCTCTGAGTTGGTGCCCTTGTTTTTGCAACAGGTGGTTCGCTTGCACGGGATTCCTGAGAACATTGTATATGACAGAGGAGTTCAGTTTGTGTCTAGATTTTGGAGGACTTTCTGTTCCAAGCTGGGAATTCAGTTGTCCTTCTCCTCTGCGTTTCACCCTCAGACCAATGGGCAGACGGAGAGAACAAACCAGACTTTGGAGTCGTATTTGAGATGTTTTATTTCTGCCGATCAGGATGATTGGGTTTCATTTTTGCCCTTGGCCGAATTTGCTTTAAATAATAGAGCTAGTTCTGCCACTTTGATGTCACCTTTTTTTTGTAACTTTGGTTTTCACCCTCGATTTTCTTCAGGGCAGGTGGAGCCTTCTGCCTGCCCAGGTGTTGACACTGTGGTGGAGAGAATGCACCAGATCTGGGACCAAGTAGTGGATAAGTTGTCTCTCTCCCAGGAAAAGGCCCAGCGGTTTTCCAACCGGTGTAGGACCATTGGTCCCCAGTTTAAGGTGGGTGATATGGTTTGGTTGTCATCAAAAAATATCGCTATGAAGGTGGCCTCTCCTAAGTTTAAGCCTAGATTTATTGGACCTTACAAGATTTTGGAGATTATTAATCCGGTCTCTTTTCGGTTGGCTCTTCCTGTCACATTTAAAATTCATAATGTGCTTCATAAGTCCTTGTTGAAGAGGTTTGTTGAACCAGTAGTTCCTGTGGTGGCACCTCCTGACCCTATATTGGTTGAAGGTAACATGGAATATGAGGTAGAGAAGATACTGGATTCCCGTCTGGCTAGACGGAGACTCCAGTATTTGGTTAAGTGGAAGGGTTATGGTCAGGAGGATAATTCCTGGGTCTCTGCCTCTGATATTCATGCCAAAAGATTGGTGTGTGCCTTTCATCGGGCTCACCCGGATCGCCCTGGTGGCATGGATGAGGGTTCGGTGACCCCTCCTCAAGGGGGAGGTACTGTTGTGAGTTCATTTTTCCCTTCACCATTGAGGTCTGATGAACACCCTCCTCTGGTGAAGGAAGGTGGTGAGGCTGATTACCAAACACCTGGGCAGCTAGATGATGACTGGGTGGCTGGAATTGAGGACTGGATATAAGGCTGCCGACGCCCTTCTTCCTGGCTGGTGATTTTCCTGCTGGATTCTTGGAGACCAGTCTGATTCCTGCATCTCATAGAATCATAGAATCATAGAATCATAGAATCGTAGAGTTGGAAGGGACCTCCTGGGCCATCTGGTCCAACCCCCTGCTCAAAGCAGGATTCGCTAAATCATCCCAGTTAGATGTCTGTCCAGCCTCTGTTTGAAGACTTCCATTGAAGGAGAACTCACCACTTCTCGTGGCAGCCTGTTCCACTCATTGATCACTCTAACTGTCAAAAAGTTTTTTCTAATATCTAATCTGTGTCTCCTCCCATTCAGCTTCATCCCATTGCTTCTAGTCTTTCCTTGTGCAAATGAGAATAAAGTTGATCCTTCTACAATGTGACAGCCCTTTAGATATTTGTAGACAGCTATTAAGTCTCCTCTCAGTCTTCTCTTTTGCAAACTAAACATTCCCAAATCCTGCAACCTTTCCTCATAAGACAGGGTTTGCAGACCGGTCACCATTCTGGTCGCTCTTTTCTGAACTTGCTCCAGTTTGTTGATGTCTTTTTTCAAATGTGGTGCCCAAAATTGGACACAATATTCCAGATGAGGTCTGACCAAAGAGGAGTAGAGGGAAATAATTACTTCACGTGATCTAGACTGTATGCTTCTGTTAATACATCCTAGAATTGCATTTGCCTTTTTTGCTGCTGCATCACACTGTTGACTCATATTCAGTCTGTGATCTATTAGTATACCCAAGTCTTTTTCACATGTGCTGTCACTTAGCCCTATTCCTCCCATTCTATATATGCTTTTTTCATTTTTATTGCCCAGATGTAGTACTTTGCATTTCTCCCTGTTAAAAACCATTCTGTTAGTTGCTGCCCACTTCTCCAGTTTATTTAAATCTTTTTGAATCCTCTCTCTCTCTTCTCTAGTATTAGCTATCCCTCCTAGCTTTGTGTCATCAGCAAATTTAATCAGTTTACCCTCAATTCCTTCATCTAAATCGTTGATAAAGATGTTGAACAATACAGGGCCCAGGACAGAGCCCTGTGGTACCCCACTTGAGACATTCTTCCAACTGGATGTGCAGCCATTTACGACCACTCTTTGAGTCCGATCACTAAGCCAGTTATGAATCCACCTAACAGTTGCCTTGTCCATTCCATACTTAGTCATTTTTTCAATAAGGATTGTATGAGAGACTTTGTCAAATGCTTTGCTGAAGTCAATATATACTATATCTACAGCATTTCCTTGATCCACCCAATCAGTAATACCATCATAGAAGGAAATTAAATTAGTCTGACATGACTTATTAGTTACAAACCCATGCTGACTCTGTTTAATCACTTCATTCTTATCCAGGTATTGACATACATGTTGTTTAATAATTTGTTCAAAGATCTTTCCTGGTATAGAAGTCAGACTCACCGGCCTATAGTTGCCTGGGTCCACCTTCTTCCCCTTTTTGAAGATAGGAACAACATTTGCTCTTCTCCAGTCTTCTGGCACTTCTCCTGTTCTCCAAGAATTTTCAAAGATTATGGAGAGGGGTTCAAAAATTTCTTCTGCTATCTCCTTCAGTACTCTGGGGTGTAATTCATCTGGACCTGGAGACTTGAATACATTTAGGTTAGCTAAGTGTTTCCTCACTATCATTCTGTTTATAGATATCCTGGATTCTTCTATTCCCTTAATAGGACAGTGAATAACAGTTGATGTTACATTTCCTTTCTGAGAGAAAACAGATGCAAAATAGGAATTTAAAAGTTCAGCCTTCTCAACATCCTGTCTTACCATTTCATCATTTTCATCCTGTAAAAATCCTATAGCATCTTTGACTTTTCTTTTACTTTTGACATATCCCCAAAATCCTTTATTATTGCTTTTGACATCTCTTGCAAGCCTCAATTCATTTTCAGCTTTAGATAATCTGATTTGTGCCTTGCAGGTTCTGCAGACAGCATTATATTCTTCTTTAGATATGCCTCCTTCTTTCCATTTTATAAACATTTTTTGCTTCCTTTTTAGCATGTGCTTAAGTTCTGTGTTCATCCATCCTGGTTTCCTTAAATGCTTCCTATTCTTCCCTCTTTTCGGAATTGTTAACAACTGTGCTTTGAGAATTTCATTTTTCAAGATTTCCCATCCTTCCTGGACATTTTTGTCTTTAAGGATATCCAGCCATTGGATCCCTCCAATTCTCTTTCTGAATCCCTTAAAATCTGCCTTTCTGAAATCTAACCTTGACGTCTGAGTCTTCACAGGTCTTCCGCCTCTAGTTATCCAAAATTCTAAAATAGCATGGTCGCTACCTCCTAGGGTCCCAGCCACTTTTACCTCCTCAACCATTTCCTCCCTGTTTATAAGGATTAGATCCAAGGTAGCAGTTCCCCTTGTTTTCTCCTTTACCTTTTGGAAGATAAAGTTGTCAGCAAGAGAGGATAAGAATTTCCTTGACCTGTTAGTTTTGCCTGAGAGAGATTCCCAACAAATGTCTGGATAGTTGAAATCTCCCATGACAACTATGTCATATTTTTTGGAGAACTTGGCCATTTGATGCATAAAGAGTTCATCCATATCTTCAGCTTGCACAGGCGGCCTGTAGTAAATGCCTACAATGGTGTCCTTTCCATTGTTCTGTCCTTGTATTCTTACCCAAACAGTTTCCACAGAACTCCCAGTCTCTGAAGCTTCAATCTCTGTGCAGATATACGTATTTCTAACATACAATGCGACACCCCCTCCTCGTTTATCAAGTCTGTTTCTTGCAAATAAGTTGTATCCTTCTAGTCTTGTATTCCAATCATGTGTATTGTCCCACCAAGTTTCAGTGATTCCAATGACATCATATTTCTTTTCCTGTGTTAGTAGTTCCAATTCTCCTTGTTTGTTGCCCATGCTTTGTGCATTAGTATAGAAACATTTTAGTTTGTGATTGGTTTCTCTTTCTCCAATATTTTTTTTAATTAGATTCTTTCGTCTTTGTTCTTCCTTTCCACTTCTAATAGCAGAGTTCTCAGTAGCATTTGTCAGGTGTATGGCTTTTTCTGGTCTTTTGCTTCCCTTCCCATGTTGTTCTAGTTTAAAGCTCTCCTTACAAGTGTAGCAAGGCGACTTCCAAATACCTGCTTTCCAGTCTTCGTAAGGTGCACCCCATCTCTAGCAAGTAGTCCATCGTATAAGTAGTTCACTCCGTGATCCAGAAATCCAAATCGTTGCTGACGGCACCATCGACGTAGCCAGTTGTTCACCTGCAGAATCTTATTCCACCTCCTTGTTCCATGGCCATCCACTGGGAGGATGGAAGAGAAGACCACCTGCGCTCCCAGTTCTTTCACTTTCTTGCCTAAATCTTCAAAGTCTCTGCAGATGGTTTCCAGGTCGTTTCTTGCGGTGTCATTTGTCCCCACATGTAGTAGCAGGAATGGGTAGTCATCTGTAGGTCTGAAGAGTCCTGATATCCTGTCAGACACATCTTTAATTTTTGCACCTGGAAGACAGCACATTTCTCTTGAAGTTATATCCGGTCTGCAGATAGCGGCCTCTGTTCCTCTCAACAGGGAATCCCCCATGACCACCACTCTCCGTTTCTTCTTCACAACATTTTTCTTTCTCCATCCAGGAGGACTCTGAAGGCGTACAAGGTTGCTGTTTGTTGGCAAAGTCTTATCCTGATGTATTTCTTCATCGTTTTCCTGCGTGAGAGCCTGGTACTGGTTTCTGAGCAGTATGGGTGCTGACTGCCTCCTGATCCTCCTGCTTCTCTGGGTCACATGTCTCCAATCCTCTGTTTCTTCAGGTGCACTTCGAATTTCTTCTCTTTCTGTAACATGAAGAGATAATTCTGCTCTGTCCAAGAACTCTTCACCTTCCTTAATGATCTTCAACGTAGCTAACCTCTCTTCGAGATTTTGCAACTTTTCCTCCAACAGGGTCACAAGCTTGCATTTGTGGCATGTGAAGTTTGGCTTTTCCACTGGTAAATCTGTGAACATGTAGCAAGAAATGCAGCTCACCAAATGGCTCCTGGCCTCTTCCATCTTGAGATTTCTTAAAAAGATGAAAGATGAGCCAAAATTCGCGCGCCGACAAATGATCTCCTCAAGACTCTTCCCCTGGTTTCTCCGATTTCCTCTTTTCAGCTGCAACGGCCAAAACCCAGTGATCGTTGAGCTCGCGGAGACTCTTCACTTATCCCTGTAGGCACTGGGAATATGCAAATGATCTCCTCAAGACTCTTCCCCTGGTTTCTCCGATTTCCTCTTTTCAGCTGCAACGGCCGAAACCCAGTGATCGTTGAGCTCGCGGAGACTCTTCACTTATCCCTGTAGGCACTGGGAATATGCAAATGATCTCCTCAAGACTCTTCCCCTGGTTTCTCCGATTTCCTCTTTTCAGCTGCAACGGCCAAAACCCAGTGATCGTTGAGCTCGCGGAGACTCTTCACTTATCCCTGTAGGCACTGGGAATATGCAAATGATCTCCTCAAGACTCTTCCCCTGGTTTCTCCGATTTCCTCTTTTCAGCTGCAACGGCCAAAACCCAGTGATCGTTCAGCTCGCGGAGACTCTTCACTTATCCCAGAAGGCACTGGGAATATGCAAATGATCTCCTCAAGACTCTTCCCCTGGTTTCTCAAAGCTAAGTTTTTCTGCTCTGCTTTGTACTCTTCAGTTTTGTTTTTGTTTTGCCTTGTTTTTTGGGAGTTCTGCCATCCCCGGCCGGGGGTGAGCTGAATTCCATTTTTGTCTCTGATCTGTTGATCTTTTGCTCTGTCTTCAGAATATACCTGAGTGCTGATATAGTCTTTTGAAGCCTAGCGACTTTAGGGCCTGTTTTTCCTATCAGTTGGTTGGCTCATTTTGATAGGGTTTTTGCGGATGGCAGACAGCAGCTTTCCTATCCTGTCCTATGTAGTTAGCTTGGGCCCCATCATTTGCTCAACCTATCTTTCTATCTGTGTTAGTGTTTTCATCTTGCTTCACCGTCATTATATGTTGGGGGCTGCCTATTGCTTTGGGGTCTGCTCTGGGGCAGTTTAGTTTTTCCCCTTTCTGTCTTTAGGCTATGTAGTTCTCCGGCTGTGATCGAGGGGTCTAGGGCACCGTAGGAACCCCCCATGGCTACTGCTAGTTGTTGTTGTTAGGTTCAGGGGTCTGCAATCCGATAGCTGCCAACCTCTCTGGTTTTTCTGGACTTAGCTGGTATTTTTTTTTTTCCTCCTCGGTGACTCATCATAACACCCTTCCTCACATTTGAAGCGCATGGCCGGGGTCCGGTCCCCGAGGTTGTATGGATACTGATGTTCCTGCAGCAGAAACCAGAGGAATAGAAGTCGTCACCACTTTACTCCCATCTAAGACTTGGCGGCACAACAGCAATGTGGGTGAGCCGGGACATAATAGCAAGAAGTCCCCGAAGCAGGCTACAGCTGTCTGCCATACAAGTAGAGTTCTAAGTAACATCAAGAAGGAGGAACTTGAGTTACTACGCAACTACAAGTACTTCAGATTAGGCGCTAGTGTGGAGACGTTCAGAGAAGGCATATGTTCGAGGAGTGCTGGAAAGGTGTACTTTACCTTGCCTGGGAGTTGGCTGAGCCCCTGACCTGGAGGACACGGCACCGAAGTGGGTATCTTTGTGCACCAGACTGTGAGTAAAGCCTTGGAACTACATGCCCTTGTGTCCTCCACTTATTCTTGCGCCTTACACCCGGCTCTGCTACATCTACTTCTTTACACCGTCTCCCCACTTGCCAACCTCATCTACACTGCCCTGGGACTACAGCTCCACCTGTGGGGAGCTTCAACATCATTGCTGCACCACACCATCTGTCCCAGAGAAGCAACCCTGCAGCGCTGGTCAAACTGACCAGAAACCACAGGTGGCGTCACGAATCATCTCAACAACTTTATCCCCATCACTCTACCCCTTTTACATTGACCGCCTGAGGCCACGGACCAGGTCACTGCCACTGTGATATCTCCCATTGAAATCAACGGGCCCGGCACCGAGTACCCCACGGCCTCTGGGGGCGAGTCACCTACACATAGGACAATGGGTAACTTTCCGATTGCTGTGGGACCAACCCTCAGGACCGCCACAGATTCCAAGAATGGGGTTCTGAAGTGCCCTGTATGAATAGAGAATTGGTTAAACATGCACAAATACTCTCCAATCATCTTATGCGAGTTACAAAGATTAGCAGAACGCAGCAAGGCCATCTCTGGTGATCCCATGGTGAATCCAATCTCAGGTTTGGTGGGTATCTCTTTGGTCAAACTACCAGTGATTGGGAAGTGATCCTCAAGTTTATTAGATAAATATCTAGCCATGGGTGAAAGTGTTGACACCCTTGAAATTGTTTCATATAATAAAATATTTCTTCCAGAAAATTATTGCAATTACACATGTTTTGCTATACAACACAAAAAAACTGGGAAAAAGGGGGAAATTTGACAAAAGTTCACATAAATCCTAAAAAATGGGCAGGACAAAATTGTTGGCATCTTTCTTAAATTGTGGTCAAAATTGTTTCAAGCATGTGATTCTCGTTAAAACTGACTTGCGGCAAGTAACAGGTATGGGCAATATGAAAATCACACCTGAAACCAGATAAAAATGGGGAAGTTGACACAATCTTGACATTGTGTGCCTGTGCATA
Source organism: Dendrobates tinctorius (assembly GCF_039654945.1). NCBI lineage: Eukaryota > Metazoa > Chordata > Amphibia > Anura > Dendrobatidae > Dendrobates > Dendrobates tinctorius. The sequence continues at coordinate 5,164,426 of NW_027361669.1, read as the reverse complement.
CCACACTAAGCATCGAGAAGAGATAGAGAAGAAAACTGTCTCATGACTTGTGAACCAAAATTGTTGAAAAATATCAACAATGTCAAGATTACAAGTCCATCTCCAGAGATCTTGATGATCCTTTATCCACAGTGCACAACATAATCAAGAAGTTTACAACCCATGATACTGTAGCTAATCTCCCTGGTTGTGGGCAGCAGAGAAAAATTGAAAGGTTGCAACGCAAGATAGTCTATAGGATGGATTAGCAACTCCAAGCAAGTTCCAAAGAAATTCAAGCTGTCCTTCAAGTTCAAGGTGAATCAGTGTCAGCATGAACTATATTTGAATTAAATGAAATGCTATGTCAAGAAATCCATAAGGACCCCTCTGCTGACACAGAGGCATAAAAAAGCAAGACTCATTTTGCCAGAATGTACGTAAACTAAAATCCTTCCTGGAAAGCGTCTTATGGACAGATGACACCAGGATACAACTTTTTGGTAAATCACATAATTCTACTGTTTACCGAAAAGGGAATGAAGCCTACAAAGGAAAGAACACATTACCTTCAGTCAAATATGGTGGAGGTTCAAAGATGTTTTGGGGTTGTTCTCCAGCCTCTGGCACTTGGTGCCTTAACTGTGTGCAAGGCATCATTAAATTTGAAGATTACCAAAGGATTTTGAGTGGCAATTTTGAGTGGCAATGTAGGGCTCAATGTCAGAAATCTGGGTTTGAGTCATAGATTATGGGTTTTCCAGCAGGACAATGACCCCAAAGATAATTCAAGAAGCACCCAGAAATGAATGGAAAAAAAGCACTAGAGAGTTCTAAAGAGGCCAGCAATGAGTCCGGATCTAAATCCTGTTGAACACTTGTTGAGCGATCTTAAAATTGTTTTTGGGAGAAGAAACCATTCAAATATGAGAGACCTAGCGAAGTTTGCAAAAGAAGAGTGCTCCAAATTCCAGTTGAGAGGTGTAAGAAGCTTGTTGATAGTTATAAGAAGCAATTGATTGCAGTTATTCATTCCAAACAGTGTGCAACCAAGTATTGAGTTTAGGGTTCCAACAATTTTGTCCAGTTTGACCTTTTTTATACCTCTGTGCTTTTTGTGCTGTTCCAATAGACACAAAAGAAAAAAAAAACATGTGCAGAACAAAACATGTATAATTGCAATAATTGTCTGGAAGAAATCCTTTCTTTTCTGGAACAATTGCAAGGGTGGCAACACTTTCAGCCATGACACTGTGTGTATATACAGTATATATATATATATATATATATATATATATATATATACACAGTGTGACAGGCAGGAACGAAGGAATGTTCAGCATAAAATGTCTTTAGTCCAGAAACTCACATAAACAGGTAAACAATATCCTCTGGTTCACAGCCGGTTCCTGAAAAACAGCCGTGGACAACGGCACCGCCATATTTCTTGGGTGCATCAGCCGCTTTGAAGTCTCTGGCTCAGTGTTAGCCTCACACAAGCTTGGGTTGCGCAGAGCGTCCTGTTCTGCAGCTTGCAAAAAACAAAACTGACACACCCAAGACAGAACTAAGAGTTTAAATGGGAATCGTGGACATAGAGCTGTGTACAAGTTTTTTTTTTCTGTATTGCAGGCAGTGTACGCTGAGATTGTGCTTTTAGGCTGTGTGCCCACGTAGCGTTTTTAAGCGTTTCCGTGGTGATTTTAAATGCGCAATTCTGCCACGGAAACGCTTAAGAAAAGCATTCCATGTATTCCTAATGGAAAACGCACATGTTGTGCCAATGGTGCAATTTTTACTGCGGTGGAATCGCTAAGCGGTAAAAATCGCAGCATGTTCATTAATTTGTGGAATCGCGTGCATAGACTTGTATTGAAACGCTTGAAAATCGCAAATGTAACAAATATTTGCAGTTTTTCAAGCATCTCAAAACGCACACAACAGGAAGTGACATCAGGCCATCCCATAATGCCATCCCACAAGCATCCCATAATCCAGGAAGACGAGTGTTACAGAACCACTCAGCACCCAGAATATGTTGTGCAGTTATATGTATATATATATAATAGGTTCCATGTGAGATGCATGTCCCTAATGTATCAGCAGTGTCCGCCCTCCCCCCACCTTTGTAATTCCCACAGTAAACATCCGCAGGCTCCAGCCACCTGCGGCTTTTGTAATGCATGTCTGGCCTGACGCTTGTCTATTGGCCGGCCCTCTGTATCTGTGTGATATATTCTGTGTACTGTGAGTAAAGTGTTGTCAGACTGGAAATACATGGAGAAGCAGTGATCTTTTATATGCGCCCATGCACTCAGAGGAATTCCAGCCAGCGTCATTCATTCAGACTCCAGCTAACGCAGAGCGGACCTCCGAAAACATGGGGTCGTACTGAAAGAGGTACCCCAGCTTGGAAGACCCTGTTACACTGGTGGCAGACAGCGGGATTTGATACCCCTTCTACAAGAGGAAAGGAATGAATGGAAAATAACTACCAGAAGGTAAAGAGGACTACATTAAAAGATCTGGTGGAAGCCCGAGGGTTGATCGCCAGCCACAAAACAAAAGCGGATTTGATAGCAGCCATCATGGAACACGACAGTGCAGCGCCCCCCAATGTGAACGTGGAGGAGACCGAATTCCAGAGGGAGGTAAAGAACAGACTGGCGTTCTATGGCCCAAACCCTGCAGTAGAGATCATATGAGAGGTGATGGCTGATGTACGTACTGATCTGAAGGAAAAGATGGACGAGCGGACCAGGATAGAGCTAGCCAAGATGGAAATGGCAGAGCGGACCAAAGTGGAGCTGGCCAAGATGGAGATGGCAGAGCTGAGAGAGGAGAGTCAGCGAGCAGGGGGAGCTCTGGCCTTCGACCAGGTACCTTCAACAGTAAGCCACAAAAAGATCCAGTACAATGCCTTCCGACAGTTGGGGGAGGCAGAGGAAGACATTGATGGCTTTCTGCAGGACTTTGAGCGGCAGTGTGCCCTTCATCAAGTAAAGCCGGAGGAACGGGTTCAGATTCTGGCCAGCAAGCTGACAGGCCGGGCAGCGGACGCCTATCGCACGGTACCTGATGAGGACTGTATGGACTATGAGCGGATCAAAGAAGTGATCTTGGCCCGGTATGCGCTGACACCAGAGGCCTACTGCCAAAAGTTCCGCGGACTTATAAAACGCGTAACCGATACCCACGGTGAATGGGCCTGTAAATTACAGCGGTCACTGCTACAGTGGGTACAAGGGAGCCAAGCAACCACTAAGGAGGACGTCCTCCAGCTCTTCCTATTAGAACGATTCTTTAATGGACTAAACCACGAGACACAGGAATGGCTTCGGGACAGGCGGCCAACGACTCTTGAGGAAACCGCTCGTCTGGCCAATGAACATCATGATGCCAGGAGGCCGCAGTTCTCCGGATCAAAGGTGGTCACTAGGGGCCCGCCCATGGACCTGGAGGGCCCCAAACCACCAAGATTGTAGGGGGATCAGCTAGAAACCCGGCCTACCACAGTCCCCCTGGGGCGCGATGCCACACCTGCCGTCAGCTGAGCCACCTGCAAAGACAATGCCCCAACCGGACTCAGCATACCCAGTGGCCAAAGGTGGGAACAGCTACCTTCAGCCGGGCTGCTGTACACTGCTACCAAGGCGAAGCTGACCCGGCATTGGGGGCTATGACTAACCAAGGGGTGGAAGAGATGGAGGAAGTGCTGCATGAAGTAGACCCCGTGCAGGCAGCCCGGGCAGATAATCGACAACAGCATCGACAGGTCATGTGGGTTAATGGGAAACGTATGCAGGGACTAAGAGATTCCGGAGCAACTTTGACCCTTGTGAAGCCTCATCTCGTCCGGGACCAAGAGAAGACGGACCTGACAGTGGCAGTCCGAGTAGCAGGGGGAGCCATACATTGACTACCCACTGCCAGGATTCACCTGAACTGGGGAGTCGGGGATGGCCTTGTTGAGGTCGGCTTGATGGAGGATTTGCCTGCAGACGTCTTGCTGGGAAATGACTTGGGGCCCATGTTGTCTGCATTCTCGGTAGCCCCTCTGGCTGAGACCTATCCTGTGACCACCCGGAGACAAGCTCGAGCTGCGGAGGCGGAATCACACTCAGAGAAAGCCCAGGTAAGACATCCCAGCCTTGCACCTATTCCCATAGCCAGACACATTTCTTGGGCCACCCCAGATGAATTTAAGAGGGAGTTACTTGAGGATCCTTCATTGGAGGGATATCGTGGGAAGGCACAGGAGGGGAGAGGAGTACTAGAAGGGGAACAGTTTGTATGGAAGCAGGGACTCCTCTACCGGATCACAGAGCAGCACCACACAGGGACGAGCCCCACTATAAAACAACAGCTGGTAGTTCCCAAGAAGTATAGGCAGGAGCTACTGCGAATCTCTCATGATATACCCTTGGCCGGGCACTTCGGCGTCAGTCGCACCAGGCATCGTCTGACACAAAACTTCTTTTGGCCGGGGGTAACCTATGATGTTCGTCAGTACTGCCAGACCTGTGACAGTTGTCAGCGCATTGGCAAGAGGGGGGATCGATGCAAGGCCAAATTACGCCCCCTCCCCATTGTGGATGAACCATTTAGCCGAGTAGCGGTCGATTTGATAGGGCCGTTAGCCAAACCCAGTCCGTCCGGGAAAAAGTATATATTGACAGTGGTAGATTATGCCACACGGTATCCAGAGGCAGTTGCGTTACCTAACATACTGGCAGAGACGGTGGCGGCCGCCCTGCTCCAGGTTTTCTCACGGGTTGGATTTCCCCGGGAGATTATCTCGGACCAGGGTACCCAGTTTACAGCAGAGGTGACCAACCAACTGTGGAAGCTGTGCGGCGTATAGTCCATTAGAAGCGCCCCGTATCACCCGCAAACCATTGGGACTTTTACCAGGACCTACAGGGACTGGGAGAAATTCTTGCCACACCTCCTGTTTGCCTATCGGGAGGTGCCCCAAGAATCCACGGGGTACTCCCCGTTCGAGCTGGTATACGGGAGACTAGTAAGGGGACCCCTATACTTAGTGCTGGAACACTGGGAAGGGGAGGGCCTTATAGAAGGGGTACCTATTGTACCCTATGTGCTGGAATTCCGGGACCGCCTACAGGAGCTGACTCAGGCTGTACGTGAGAACATGCAGGCGACCCAGCGGCGCCAGCGCATATGGTACGATCGGAGGGCCAGAGAGCGCACCTTGGAAATAGGACAGAAGGTCCTGGTGTTAGAGCCCACTAAGGAGAATAAGTTTCAAGCTGCATGGCAGGGGCCCTACCAGGTAGTGGGGAAAATAGCCGACACAACCTATAATGTCGCCGATTGTGACGACCCCAGGGTTATCCGCATGTTCCACGTGAATATGCTGAAGCCCTACCGGGAGCGCCCTGAAGAGGAAGTGGCCATCTGTGCACCTGAAGCAGAGGATTTAGCCGGACTTCCCTTGCCGGATGTCTTAGGGGAAAGGACTCAGTCTAAAACATGGGACCAGGTACACTTGGGTGAAGACCTAGGCCCCCGAGAGAGACAGCAGGCGGAGGCGTTGTTGAGGCTGCGGCAGAGGATGTTTTCAGAGAGACCGGGGTACACTCGCCTGGCACAACACAAGGTTGAGACCAAGGATCAGACCCCCCTGCGACAAAACCCCTTCCGCATCCCTGAGTCTGTACGAGAGGGGATGCGACAAGAGATACAAGAGATGTTGCGTTTAGGGGTCATTGAAGAGTCAGATAGTCCCTGGGCATCCCCCGTAGTGTTAGTGCCCAAGAAGGATGGGACTACACGGTTTTGTGTAGACTATTGTAAGCTCAATGAGAAAACAGTGACGGATGCATACCCCATGCCGCGTGTGGATGAGTTGTTAGACCGGCTGGTGGGGGCAAAGTATTTGACCACAATCGATCTATGCAAAGGCTACTGGCAGATTCCCCTTAGTCCTGACGCTATTCCCAAGTTGGTATTTGTCACCCCGTTCGGCTTATTCCTGTTTCGAGTTATGCCATTCGGGATGAAGAATGCCTCGGTGACCTTCCAAAGGCTGGCTGACCGGCTTCTGGATGGTCTCCAGGACTATGCTTGTGCCTACCTGGACGACATCGCCATCTACAGTGTGACATGGGAAGAGCATCTAAATCACCTAGAAACAGTATTGGACAGGATCCACCAGGCCGGAATCACCCTGAACCCAAACAAGTGTCACATGGGCAAAGCAGAGGTTCAGTATTTAGGGCATTGGGTGGGAAGTGGGAAACAGTGACCAGAACCAGCCAAGATTGAGGCCATAGCCAAATGGCCCATGCCATGCACTAAAACCCAGGTCATGGCGTTTCTAGGGACAGCGGGGTAATACAGGAAATTCGTTCCCAATTACAGCAGCGTAGTCAAGCCCCTCACTGATTTGACCCGTAAGAACCAACCCCGCCAGGTAACCTGGACCTCAGAGTGTGAGGAAGCCTTCCGCCAACTAAAGGACGCCCTCACCAATACCCCTGTATTGGCCGCACCCGATCCAACTACTCGTTTCCTTGTTCATACAGACGCTTCTATGTTTGGATTGGGGGCAGTACTGAGCCAAGTTGGGCCAGACGGCCAAGAACACCCGGTAGCTTACCTGAGTCGGAAACTACTGCCCCGTGAAGTAAGCTATGCGGCCATCGAGAAGGAGTGCCTGGCGGTAGTATGGGCACTCAAGAAGTTGCAACCATATTTGTATGGACGACAGTTTTCCCTCCTAACGGACCATAATCCCCTAGTCTGGCTTAATCGGGTCTCTGGAGACAATGCCAGATTGCTGCGGTGGAGTTTAGCCCTACAACCTCTGGACTTCACCATCCACTACAGACCCGGCAAACAAAATGGTAACGCCGATGGACTAAGTCGACAAACGGAACTTGTACCAACCCCGTAAACTTTGGTCATCCCCAAACCGATCCGTTGAGGATCAGACTGTGTATGTCGATCGCGTCGCTGAAAAGGGGAGCCGTGTTACAGAACCACTCAGCACCCAGAATATGTTGTGCAGTTATATGTATATATATATATATGATAGGTTCCATGTGAGATGCATGTCCCTAATGTATCAGCAGTGTCCGCCCTCCCCCCACCTTTGTAATTCCCACAGTAAACATCCACAGGCTCCGGCCACCTGCGGCTTTTGTAATGCATGTCTGGCCTGACGTTTGTCTATTGGCCGGCCCTCTGTATCTGTGTGATATATTCTGTGTCCTGTGAGTAAAGTGTTGTCAGACTGGAAATACATGGAGAAGCAGAGATCTTTTATATGCGCCCATGCACTCAGAGGAATTCCAGCCAGCGTCATTCATTCAGACTCCAGCCAACGCAGAGCGGACCTCCGAAAACACGGGGTGGTACTGAAAGAGGTACCCCAGCTTGGAAGACCCTGTTACAGCAAGAATCAATCCCATAATTCCTGTCTTCTTGGATCATGGCTGCCGGTATGGAATGGTATCGCAGGATGGACCTGGATGTGAGCCTCTTGATCAGTGTGGTAAGTGTCGGTGTGTGTGTCTATGTATGTGTTGGGGTGTGCGGTGTATATGTGGTGTGTGTGCGGTGTATATGTGGTGTGTGTGCGGCATCTGTGTGCTGTCTGGCATAGGCCGATATGACCACAACTCCCATCGGCCTATGTCTGTTCCCATACACACAAGTGGAAGCAGGCTCAGCACGATGGGAGCTGTATTTCCCATCGAGCTGTTCCTGCTATTAAAGAAAACACTTTTTTTCCATTCCCCCGTCCGTCCATAAAATAACCACCCACTTATTTTCCTAAATAAATTATTTAAAATATTTATTATGGGCCCCCAATATTTTAAAATCCATTTTTTTTTTTTTACAAACTTTTTTAAATTTTAAAATTTGTCCAGTGATTTTTTTTCATTAGTGGGCAGTGGTTACCTGTGGAAAAAAATAATAAATACCTGTCCCCGACGTCGCCACCTAAAATAAAAATAAAATAAAAAACCCTACCACCTACACAGCTAGCTCCCCGAAGACTATGTTCCACCTAAAAAAAAATATAAAATAACAAACCACAAAAATACCTACTCTCCGCAGAATCCCAAAAAACTCACCCATGACAGCACCACGAGAGAATTACAGAGATTGGTAAATTAGGGAGGGACCGCCACCTGAAGGACCCTTCTCCCGAAGGTCAGGACAGACGTAGAGGCTAGATCTAATCGATAGTGTCTGAAAAAGGTTGAAGGTGATGACCAGGTGGCCGCCTTACAGATCTGTTCTATCGATAACTCAGATCTTTCAGCCCATGAGGTCGCCATCGCACTTGTGGAATGGGCTCTCAACCCTTCCGGGATAGTATTTCCACTGGATTAATATGCCAGGGCAATCGCATCCCTTATCCACCTTGCCAGGGTACTCTTAGATGCTTTGAGTCCCTTCCGAGGTCCCTGGAAGCACACAAAGAGAGAACCTTCCTTCCTATATTTTTTGGTGGCCTCTAAGTACTGTACTAGGCACCTCTTCACATCTAGGGTGCGGAATTTTTCCTCTCCCTTATTCTTAGGATTTGGGCAGAAGGAAGGAAGGACTCCCTCCTGGGAGCTATGGAAATGTGAAGACACTTTAGGTAGATAGGCCGGGTCAGGTTTTAAAATGACTCTAAGGGTACCGTTACACCTAGCGATGCACCAGCGATCCCGACTAGCGATATGACGCGGTCAGGATCGCTGGTGCATCGCTAGGTGGTCACTAGTGAGCTGCCACACAGGCAGATCTCATCAGCGACATCGCTGGGGACGGGGATCGCTACTTACCTGTCAGACGCGGCGATCCTGCGTCCTCCCACCCGGCTCCACGCGTCGCTCGTCGGCGCCACAGGAAGCGCCGCAGGAAGTGGCTGACGAGGAATGGTCCAGGGGCTTCTCGCGCAATCAGCGATAACCAGCGGGGGAGCCGGTCGGAGGTAAGTATCACATGCAGCGATATCGCTAGCAATATCGCAGCAAAGTCACAAAATCGGTGACTTTACAGCGATATTGCTAGCGATATCGCAGTGTGTAACGGGGGCTTAACCTCTAGAATTTTTGTAAAAGGTGGCCCTGCTGACTGGGCTTGAATATCGCTCACCCTGCGAGCTGATGTTAGTGTCACCAGAAGTACCGTTTTTAATTACAGGATTCTTATAGATGCTGAGTGAATAGGTTCGAACGGAGGACCTGCCAGTATGGACAGTGCAAGATTCAGGTCCCATGATGGTAACCTTTGACTAGCTATTGGCCTAGACCTGGTTGCCGCCTTAATAAATCGTACCACCCAAGGGTTACCTGCCGCATCCTGGTTATAAAGGGCGCCCAAAGCCGCTACTTGTACCATTAGTGTGTTGACTGCCAGACCCTGTTCTAGGCCCTTTTGTAGAAATTCTAGGATCTTATTAATCTGGACCCCATCCCGGACTTTTACCCCAGAAGTGGATAGGAATTTTTTCCACGTTCTCCCATAAGCTCTCATCGTAACTGGTTTTCTACTATTTTGTAATGTAGTGATCAGGTTCTCTGAGAATCTTTCCCTGTCCCTCATCAGTGCCCTCTCAAATTCCATGCTGTTAAATGGAGGTTCACTACCCGAGAGTGTAACACCGGCCCCTGAGATAGCAGGTCCTGGAGATCGGGTAGGATCCATGGGTCAGTTACCGAGAGAATTCTTAGCCAGGAGAACCAGGCTCTTTTGGGCCAGAAGGGGGCTATTAATATCATTCTTGTCCCATCCTCCCTGACTTTCCTTAGTACTGCTGGAATAAGAATGATCAGGGGAAAGGCATATGTTAGGCTCTGTGTCCATGGGAACATAAATGCGTCCAGAGCAAGAGGATTCCCCCTGGGGTCTAGGAAACAGAATGTTTCCACTTTTTTGTTCCTTAAGTCAGCAAACAGATTTATGTCTGGGGCCCCCACATTTTTACAATCTGCTGAAAACGGACTGCTTTAGGACCCATTCCCCTTGCCGCAATTGGATGCGGCTCAGAAAGTCTGCTCTTTGATTCTCTATGCCCCAGATGTGTAGTGCTGACAGAGATAGCAGGTTTGTCTCTGCTAGTTTGAGGACTTTGGAAGATGTGTCCATTAGGGCTCGGGACCTGGTTCCCCCCTGATGATTTATATAGGCCACTGTGACTTGATTGTCCGAAAATAAGCCGACATGATGACCTTGGAGCAGGGGTAGAAAGTGTGTTAACGCGTGGCCTACTGCCAAGAGTTCTTTCTGGTTCGAGGAGGCTTCTAATTCTTGACCTCCCCACGCACCCTGAGCCACCTCGCTGTTCATGTGTGCTCCCCATCCCGTAGGACTGGCGTCCTTGGTAACTATGTGTGTTATTTTTGCTACCCGGGGGATTCCTTTGGAGAGATTGTCTTGGTTCCCCCACCAAGCTAGGGAATGAATAGTTTTTGAATTTAGGGTAATGCGACCCTCTAGGTGGCCCCCTACTGCTGACTGGTTCGCTAAAACATCTCACTGGAGATCTCTCGTGTGTAACTGAGCCCATTGGACTGCTGGCAAGCAGGCGGAGAGAGAACCCAGCAGTGACATAGCTTTCCTTAATGTCATGGAGGGATTTTGGATTGCTCTTGTTATTATTTGAGCAATTTTCTCCTTCTTGCGGTCTGGGAGATGACACTCTTGATTGTTTGAGTCCAGCGTTAGACCCAAGAATTCCTGCACTCTGCTGGGCTCCAATCTAGAAACCACTGGAGCCATAGGCGGAGGAGGACATGACTTGGGGATGGGTGGACCTTTACTCCTGCAGCTTTTTGGTATAGTGTAGATTTTTAAGCTAGAGTGATGTTGCTTTCAGAAGAAGCACAGTATGTCTGTGCCTGGTGGGTTACTGTGAGGAGGGTGGGGCTTATATAGAGCAGGAAATCTGTGTCTCTTCCCTCTTTCTTGGACAGGATGAACAGGAGGAAGCATGTCTGCAGTGTCAGGGAGTATAATACTGGGGTTATCACCTCACATTATAGATAATAGGAGCACATTCACCTCAGACATCATGTACCAGTGTAGTATCAGCTCCTACATTATGTATGGGACCAATATTACCTCAGCGATTCATGTAGCTGCCATGTCCCTCATGTGCATGCTACATTTTCCTCACAGACTGTGAGATAACTTCTGGGTGACCTCCCTGCAGACATGTTTGATATACTACTCTGCATTCACCTCAGACATCATGTACCAGTGTAGTAACAGCTCCTACATTATGTATGGGATTAATATTACCTCAGCAATTCATGCAGCTGCCATGTCCCTCATGTGCATGCTGCATTTTTCCTCACAGACTGTGAGCTTCCGTGTGACCTCCCTGCAGACATGTTTCATATACTACTCTGCATTCACCTCAGACATTGTGTAGTGTGTACTAGTGTAGTATCAGCTCCTACATCATATCTGGGATCAAGATTACCTCAGAAATTCATGTAGCTGCCATGTTCCCTCACTTATTGCAGAGGCAGCGTTTGTGTGACCACCCTGCAGACATTTCTGATATACCACATTACTGCTGTATTATACAGAGTCTTCATGAGTTCTGGGTTTATGTATGATAGGACAGAGCAGGGACACATACAGTGTCTGCCATTACTATGGTGGAGCTGGGCAGTCCCATGTATTAGAGACACTGGTGAGAGGAGCAGTCGGGGGATGGTATATGTATGATGGTGAGAGGCTGCACTTCATGTTAGTGCACTGTACACTGACTCTGCTGTGTGCTGATTACCCCCCTTCCCAGTTATGGAGTCTGATGATCTGTATGTGGCCTCATCTCTGTTACATACTGTGATGTTGGGTGTGCAGATCCTGTGTAATCAGGTTACTCACTATATGTGGTGTATGTGTAAAGGCTCTATTCCTGTGCTGTATACTTAACCTGTACCACAGGTCTGTATACATGATATCACTCCTCACTCTGCTATATACTGATCATGCTGTGTGCGGATAATCCCCCCATCCCAGTTATGGAGTCTGATGAGCTGTATGTGACCTCATCTCTGTTACACACTGTGATGCTGGGTGTGCAGACCCAGTGTAACCAGGTTACTCACTATATGTAGTATATGTGTAAAGGCTCTATTCCTGTGCTGTATACTTAACCTGTACCACAGGTCTGTATACATGATATCACTCCTCACTCTGCTGTATACGGATCATGCTGGGTATATACATCCTGTGTCTCCAGGTCATTTTCCTGGCTGTACATATAATCTGGACATGACTTCCAGCTTAGTGCTTGATTTCTGTAGCGATTGCTGCCTTTAGTCCTCCCCCTCGTATGTTGCATGATCAGAGTATACCCACCAAGAGCTTATTTTATATTACCTAAGATGGTGGATGGAACAGGCCTGAATGGTTTATGTTTTATCATGTGTAAAATAAATAATCGGTGAGTGACTCGGCACATTTGAGTGTGCACTAATAACTCAGCACATGGCGGGCAGTGAGTGGGCACTCCTAGTGTGAGGCTGCACATTGCTCTGGAGGACACATCGTGGGCCCCGTTTTTCAGCCCTGTCTCCTGTCTATTGTAATTGTATGTAGTAGAATGACTGGGACACAGAACTTGCAGTTTTCTGCACACACACCTATGGCTGCAGGCAGCTTATATTAGACCTACATATTTCTTACCATTTATGCGCAGCTGGTGATTAGAGTCTGTATCTTCTGTAGAGGAGCAGGCGGCTTCTCATATAACACAGCATTGCCCATCTCTGTCTATTTCTGGACCTTACCATGGGATATTTTCCATTATTAACCTGTTGTATACCTTGGTTGTAAACCTGTGAGTTTTTCACCCTCACTTATCCCACATTTTGTGCGGTTGGAGGGGTCCTTGAAGTTGGTTAAATATGGTCTGGGGGATCCATTGGGATATGGTTTCCTCCTTTTGGAATTCAATATGGTTCTGGATCTGGTGAAAGGTGGAGGGGAGTTTCGGCAAGGGTTTGTCGGATCCCCAGGAAATTCAAGTGAACATCGGAACCCTTGTGGTTATGGTGCTCCCAAGCTGGTGGGGTAACGGCTGGGAGTAATTGTTGGTACATTTTATGTTCACTTTATGTTTGGTAATCACTGGATTTTGGGAGCTTCAAGGACTCCTACCAGCGTGTTAATATTATTTATGTTTTGATGTTTTATGGTATGTTTGTTTTAATAAAGGTGTGAATAATAACTTAAAAAAAAAAAAAAAAAAAAGGGGGATCAGTGTATACTCACCAAGTGCTTATTTTATATTACTTAAGATGGCAGATGGCACAGGCCTGAGTGGATTACCTGGAGCCTGGTGGTTAGGGGGGTCCTTGAAGTTGGTTAGAAATTGGTCTGGGGGATTCATTGGGATATGGATTCCTCTTTTTGGAAGTTAATATGGTTCTGGACCTGGTGAAAGGTGGAGGAAATTCAAGTGAACGTTGGAACCCTTGTGGCTATGTGCTCCCGATCTAGTGGGGGTAACGGCTGGGTGTAATTGTTGGTACATTTGATGTTTGGTAATCACCAGATTTGGGAGCTTCAAGGACTCCCCCCAGCGTATTAATGTGATTTATGCTTTAAAGTTTATTTTATGTTTATTTTAATAAGAACATGAATTTAAAAAAAAAAAACAAAAAACATTTGTTTTCCTTTTAGTGGGTCCTTGAAGCTATTTATAAATTGGTCAGTAGGGGTAACCATATTAAGTATGGACCTCTGGGTGGGGTTCTTGGAGTTGATGCTGAATCAGCAAAAAGGAATTGGAAGTTAAAATTCTGGATCTGGCTTTTGGTTACGGCTCTGGACGGGTAACTCTGGACGGGGTGTTACCCGGGAGCTTTTGGTGGTTGGACTTCCCGGAATGGGATGTTTGGTGCCCTCGAGCTGGTGGTTTACGGCTGTGGGTAACGTGGATTTTTTAAGTTCTTGTGTGTTTGCCAAAATATTTAGCCAGAATTTTTGGGGCTCCAAGAACCCTCCCCTCGTGTCGTATATGATTGTGTATTTAATACTTATTGTAAATGTTTATGTTATTTGTTAATAAACTGGCCGCGGACCCCCCCTGGGTTTGGAAGGGTAACCAATTCAGGTATGGCACCCTGGTTTTGAGGGGTAATCATCTCAGGTATGGCCCCCTGGTGTGGAGGGTAACCATCTCGTGTATGGCCTCCTGGTGTGGAGGGGGTAACCATCTCGGGTATGGCCCCCTGGTATGGAGGGGAGACCATCAAGGTATGGCCCCCTGGTCTCCAGAAGCATTTATATTTTATAGGACCCTGTTAGGGTAATGTCCTTGGTGTCAGGGCAATCATATTTTGCATGCCTACAGAAGAAATTGGCTCCTCTGTGCCAGGGACGGCGGCTGGAGGGGTGAAGAGAACAAGGTTGTCATCTGGACAATGCAGTTATCTAGTGCACAAAACTGAAGAGCACTGCACCTGATCTGTGTGCCCTTGAGTCAGTGGGAGTGACTAAGGGTAAAGTAATCAAGTGCATTAACATGAAGGGCGATATGCCTATTCCCGATGCCCTTGAGCTGGTGTGAGCGGCTAAGGGTATCATGAAGTACATTAACACAAAGGGCAGTATGCCTACTCCCGGTGCCCTTGAGCCAGTGGGAGCTGCTAAGGGTAAAGTAATCAAGTGCATTAACAAAAAGGGCAATATGCCTATTCCCAATGCCTTTGACCCAGTTGGAGAGGTCAACAGTAAATGTTATCAAGTGCATAAAAAACAATTAACAATGACGTGGCCGGGTTATTAATAATGCCTTTGTAGACTTTTTTCTGCTTTAGGCTTATTTAAATTGCTGCTTCCAGATATTCTGAATGTTATTTTATGGTCGGTTATAATGTTGATGTTATATTGTGTATAGTTTTAATTACTCCCTATTTATAATATCTTTCTATTGATATGTCCATCACTTTTCGGGTAGTGATAGTAAGTGGGTTTAAGACATTTTGCTGCACAGTTACTGTAAATAATGGTGGTTTCTAGAACTAAAATCTGTGATTTGGTGAATTATTAGAGCTGGCTACAATACATGCGGTATAATAGTTTTTTGAGGCATGACAGATGTCATTATGCAGGTATTCAGATTGTGGCTATGACCTTAATTATGGCTTACTTTCCACATTCCCCATTATGGGATCCTCATTGCAGGATGTTTAACAACTGCTTTTTTGCTGTAGTTACCGTATTATCGATTATAACTTGGTAGCATGGCATCGATAAAATTAATCTGTCGGAGCTCTGGAATTTTAATTTTATTACTTGTGTGCACAGACTTTCCATAGCATGTAGAAATGGTTGATGGCTTTATTAGGCATGGTTGGTGGGGGCGAGTCCATTTAAGGTGTCAAATGGCCTCTCTGGTGGCGGTTTAGGAGTCAGGTGGAAGTTGCAGGCAAGTTAAGGTGGACTCATTTTAACTAATAGAGGATGTAAAACCTCATGGTGGTGAACAGGCTCGGCTTTGGTGGCCAGCCTCAAGGACGTTGTAATGGTAACGTCAATCAGGGGCGGCCACAGTGGTTAAGCACAGGAGTGAGGATAATAGGGTCATTGGTGCCCTGAAAGTTTACTGGCTCTGCTTGAATGGCAAGCCAGTGTGTGCCGCCCCTTTATGGCTGTCTGGCCTGGTTCTGTATGTCAGACAGCTGGGATATCACAGTACTTGTCAATCCCAATGTACTAGCACTTCACCTGACTCCTACTGTGATTGTGTTAATCCTGTGATTTAAATAAAGCTGTGGCCATTTTGACAACCAAAATAATGTGTTGTGTATTTATTCTAGTGCCTAGGTTTACTGTAGTTATGGTGGTTTTAACGTGGAGTGGGGGTCCGTCCCATATCCATAAGTCAAGAAACCACTGGAGCCATAGGCGGAGGAGGACATGACTTGGGGATGGGTGGACCTTTACTCCTGCAGCTTTTTGGTATAGTGTAGATTTTTAAGCTAGAGTGATGTTGCTTTCAGAGTAAGAAGCACAGTATGTCTGTGCCTGGTGGGTTACTGTGAGGAGGGTGGGGCTTATATAGAGCAGGAAATCTGTGTCTCTTCCCTCTTTCTTGGACAGGATGAACAGGAGGAAGCATTTCCCGCCCACCCGCCCTGTTTACAATCATTGTCCTAAAACGTTTTGATTATTGCTTGTATGATGAATGCTTTATTGTATTTTTGAAATTACCATGTATATCTTGTTCCTGGCTCAATTTTATCATGGCTATAAAGAGTTAACAGCATTAACCTTCTAAGCCCAAGGGAAGGGCCATCCTTCAGCCATGGTTCCCTAGAGGTTTCCTCCACAGGGGGTTTTTCCTCTCCTGAGTGCTGTAGGATGACTCTTTGTGAGTCAGAGGTTTGCCAAGCTAGTCCCCTTAATGCTTTTGCAGGGACTTCTAGCTTATAAGTTTACTAAAGTGATTTATTAAAAAAAAAAAAAAAAAAAAAGGTGTCAAATGTGAATTTATAACCCGTCACGGCTTTGCGGTTTAGGAGTCAGGTGGAAGTTGCAGGCAAGTTAAGGTGGACTCATTTTAACTAATAGAGGATGTAAAACCTCATGGTGGTGAACAGGCTCGGCTTTGGTGGCCAGCCTCAAGGACGTTGTAATGGTAACGTCAATCAAGGGCGGCCACAGTGGTTAAGCACAGGAGTGAGGATAATAGGGTCATTGGTGCCCTGAAAGTTTACTGGCTCTGCTTGAATGGCAAGCCAGTGTGTGCCGCCCCTTTATGGCTGTCTGGCCTAGTTCTGTATGTCAGACAGCTGGGATATCACAGTACTTGTCAATCCCAATGTACTAGCACTTCACCTGACTCCTACTGTGATTGTGTTAATCCTGTGATTTAAATAAAGCTGTGGCCATTTTGACAACCAAAATAATGTGTTGTGTATTTATTCTAGTGCCTAGGTTTACTGTAGTTATGGTGGTTTTAACGTGGAGTGGGGGTCCGTCCTATATCCATAAGTCATGATTTTTTCAGATTTAGGAGCCATCCCAGGCTCTGTAGAGTGTCTGCTCAGGAAAAAAACGCTTCAAAACTGCAATGTGGGCACATAGTCAATCCCAAAAATGCCACAATAATCAATATAAGTTATGCTCTTATAGCAAAGAATGAAAACCTTGGATCCTGCTATTAGTTTAAGTCAAGATCAGAACAGAGCATTTCAATAGTAAAAAATCTCTTATTGAATCAAATATAAAAGTTAAAAGACTTTCATGTTTACAAAAAAGTGTACAAGAAAAAGAACACACGACTCCCATTTACATAAGATTTGCTGCATGGTATTGGACCCTATAGCTAACACTCAATAGAGCTGCATGCTTGAGTAAACTCTTTGGATCTGCCAGTATGTGCTGGTAGAATCCCATGAATAAACTATCTGAGCCTTCCCACAGTCCATGGTGCTGGTCTAGTAGGTGAGAGGCTTATCACACCTGGGCCTTCCTACTTTAGTCTGCAGTTTTTTTAGAGGGTCAGAGAGCCATGTGAGCCTTCCCACAGTCCATGGTGCTGGTCTAGTAGGTGAGAGGTCTATCACACCTGGGCCTTCCTACTTTAGTCAGCAGTTTTTTTAGTGGGTCAGAGAGCTATGTGAGCCTTCCCACAGTCCATGGAGCTGGTCTAGTAGGTGAGAGGCTTATCACACCTGGGCCTTCCTACTTTAGTCAGCAGTTTTTTTAGAGGGTCAGAGAGCCATGTGAGCCTTCCCACAGTCCATGGTGCTGGTCTAGTAGGTGAGAGGTCTATCACACCTGGGCCTTCCTACTTTAGTCAGCAGTTTTTTTAGAGGGTCAGAGAGCTATGTGAGCTTTCCCACAGTCTATGGTGCTGGTCTAGTAGGTGAGAGGCTTATCACACCTGGGCCTTCCTACTTTAGTCAGCAGTTTTTTTAGAGGGTCAGAGAGCCATGTGAGCCTTCCCACAGTCCATGGTGCTGGTCTAGTAGGTGAGAGACCTATCACACCTGGGCCTTCCTACTTTAGTCAGCAGTTTTTTTAGTGGGTCAGAGAGCTATGTGAGCCTTCCCACAGTCCATGGAGCTGGTCTAGTAGGTGAGAGGCTTATCACACCTAGGCCTTCCTAATTTAGTCAGCTGGTTTAAAGGGTGAGAGAGTTGCCAGAGCCCTCCTGTTACACCCTGCAGGTCTACCGGGTGAGAGAGTCACGAGAGCCTTCCCACTTGTCACAGACGTGGTTTCTGGAACCACTGTGCCACGGACTGTGGAGAGCCTGGAGGGGCGTGACTAAGCGGGTACCTGACTATTCACTAGAGCCTCTGATGGTGAGGTTAGACTTGGATCCCGATGAACGCCAAGTGCCAATCCAGGACAGACCAACGGATGGGCAGCAGCTGGAACCAGAGGACAGACTGGATGGAGCAGCAGGCAGAGTGTGAATCAGAGTGCAGCAGACCGAGTTCACATCAGAGTGCAGCAGAGTTCGCATCAGAGTGCAGCAGAGTTTGCACCAAACTGCAGCAGGCAGAATCTGCACCAGAGTGCAGCATGCAGGATTTCCACAAGAGTACAGCAGGCAGGATTTCCACCAGAGTGCACCAGGCAGTATTTGCATAAGAGTTCAGCCGATAAAAAAAATAAATTTCTTTCTTTTTTCTCCACACTTCCTCTCACCATGCTGACATATGCTCTAATGGTTTTGCCTCCATT
This sequence comes from Dendrobates tinctorius, assembly GCF_039654945.1. Lineage (NCBI taxonomy): Eukaryota > Metazoa > Chordata > Amphibia > Anura > Dendrobatidae > Dendrobates > Dendrobates tinctorius. The sequence goes on along the minus strand of NW_027361669.1, from coordinate 5,145,754 downwards.
ACTCCTGACTCTCCTTCTCTATCCACAAACCCTTGCACCCTCTAACCAAGTAATAATCTCTCCTTCCCTCCTGCCCCCCCACCTGACCACCTCCGCTGACCTGCTCCTCAACCTCAGATCTCTCAATAATAACACACAAAACAAATCGCACACTCTCCTTCTCCCACCTGCTCTACCTCTCTGCTTCTCCTCGCTTCTGGCGACATATATCCCAACCCTGGACCCCCACAGCTCATACCTCCCATTATTACCCCCTTCTATAGCTCCCAACCCAATATAAACACCCAAAATATTTCCAAACTGAAATCCGTGCCCTTCACGCCCACCTCCCTGCTCCCTCTCTCTGGATCACTCTGGAATGCCCGCTCCATCCGCAATAAACTCCATGTGATTAATGACCTCTTTACCTCTCGCAATTTTTCCTTCCTTGGCCTTACTGAAACATGGCTGACACCCTCCGACCCTGCCTCCCCTGCTGCGCTATGCTATGGGGGCCTCCACTTCACCCACACTCCTCGCCCTGGCAACAGACATAGAGGAGGAGTGGGCCTTCTCCTTTCTTCCAACTGCACCTTCAACCCAATCCCACCTCTTCCCTCCCTTATCCTCCCCTCTTTTAAAGTCCACTCTGTCTGCATCTACTCTCCCTACAACCTCCAAGTGGCTGTCATATACTGACCTCCAGGTCCAAGCAATGCCTTCATTGACCAATTCTCTACCTGGCTCCTACACTTTCTCTCTGTTGACATTCCCACCGTCATCATGGGTGACTTCAACATCCCCATTGACACCCACCAGTTGGCAGCCTCCAAACCCCTGTCCCTTACTTCATCCTTTGGACTTACTCAGTGGTCCTCCTCAGCCACCCACACAGACGGACACACATTATACCTCGTCTTCACCAATCTCTGCTCCCTATCTAACTTCACAACCTCCCCTCTCCCTCTATCTGACCACCATCTACTCTCTTTCTTATCCCTGTCCTCCTCACCTGTCAGCCATGTCCAGCAACATGCGCATCCCCGAAGAAAACTTGCACATCTAGACACACACACTCTCTGACTCTATCCTACCACTGTCCTCCATATCTTCACACCATGACAAAGACACTGCCACTAGTTTCTACAATGCCACTCTTGCATCAGTCATCGACTCGGTTGCCCCTGTCATGCATAACAAAGTGCGACGAATCAATAGACAACCCTGGCACAATAACACCACTAAAAAGTTTCGGCAAGCATCCAGAATTGCTGAACGGCGCTGGAAGAAAACGCATTCACAAGACAACTTCACTGCACTCCAACAAGCAACACTTGCATTCCAATCAGCTCTCACCTCTGGTAAACAGGCCTTCTTTACATCCCTTGTTTCTTCCTTGTCCCACAACCCTAAACAGTTGTTCAATACTTTTATCTCCCTCCTCCGCCCACCACTGCCCCCTCCAACTTCCCTAATCTCTGCTGAGGACTTTGCCACGCACTTAAAATACAAGATTGTCATGTCGGACACTGTTCTCACCAGGGTGTCTGGCAGACAGCGGTAATACCCCATCCTACCACATGGTTCTCAGCGGCGCTGGTTGGTCTTCTGATCCGGCTTGGATTGGGTTAACCAGGCTGTCATTCTGGCTGAGGGCTTAGCCACGCCCTCTGTCTTTAAATTGCCCTGTGTGACTATGGGCGTCGCCGACTATAGCTCTTGCCTTGTGCTAAGCGATACCGGTCTGGAGTGGTGGTCTAAGGAGCATACTGTTGCTGGTGTAGTATATTCCATTGTTGCCATTTTGCCTCCCTGTGTTGTATTATTTGGTTGCCCTTGCACATTACTGTATTCCCTTGTGTGTATGCGGTGTGGTGCATTTCTGTTATCCCTGTCCATACTTATTTGTGGGGTCTGGTGCTTGGTCTCCTCACTGGGTGGAGGTTGGTGGGTTCAGCTTAGGGCTGGACAGGAGACAAGGACAGGGTGGAGGCCCAGGCAGGCACACCTTCAGTGTAAACCCTGGGTTGAGGGACAGACAGGGTTTCCCCTAGTCTGAGGGACTCCGCAGGGGCCCCCGGGGTTTCAGCCTAAAGTTACCTAGCCTTCCCATGACAAAGATAGACCAAACACTGCAAGTCTTTATTACTCAACCACCACAACCCCTTTGTATACCAGACTAATGCCCAAACCCCATAACCTCCTTATCCAACATCACTGAAGGGGAGCTTGCTCATCTTCTCTCCAAATCACACCTCACCACTTGTGCCCTTTATACAGACACGTGTATGTTTGGCTACATATTTTGGACAGGCATTTCTTTGGGTGAGTCTCAGACGCGCATCTGGTACACCGATCTTATGACGGGCATGAGACTGATTCTGGTAATTGATGGTGGATAAACCACGAATCATTGTTGGCTGTATCCTGGATCTCATACCTCCCACAGCCACTGCTGTTATTAATCATGTACTTTGCCATTCCTGTCATCACCATGGTCCTTTTCCAGATCACTTCATTCAACGATTCATCCAACATATTTTTACTAAAATCCTGCACCCTCCCAGCAGTTTTGCAAGGTGTTTATGATGCCCCACACAAAAAAAGGCCACGATGATATCTACCCCACAGGGGAAAATGTTTGCCAGCCAACACACTTAGTGTATTGGCATTTCAAGTCTAGGAGACCCACTCCTTTAAATTGGGGATAGTATTTAATCAGGCCATCCTCCACGTCTCATAATCTGCCGCCACTAGATCACTAGCGTTAACGTGTTCCGTGCTGCTACAGCCATTGTCAAAATTCTAACAAGGGTGGTTGTTTTTGCTGGGCGTTAAATACTTGTTATGGAAAAGGTTGAGGTGTACCCCATAGGGGAAAATGTTTGCCAGCTAACACACTTAGGGTATGTGCACACGTTGCAGAAAATTTCTGCACAAAAACCTGAATCCCTTCCCAGAAACCGCACCTATTTTTCCGCGGCGGTTTTTGCACTGTTTTGATGCGTTTTTTACCGCAGCGGTTTCTAAAAGCATGGGAGAAGCCTAAACCGCGGAAAAAACTGCAAAATTAATGTGCATGCTGCGGTTTTTACCGCAATGCGGTTTTTTCGCAGTAAAAAACGCATCAATGTGCACACAAAGTGCAAAATGCATAGAAATGACTGTGCAGCTTATTTTTAGCGGTTTTATAGTGAAAACTGCGGTAAAAACCGCTAAAAAAAGCTGTGTGTGAACACAGCCTTAGTGTATGGGCATTACAAGTCTAGGACCCACTCATTTTTAATGGGACATTTTTTGTTAAGAGGCCCTCCATGTTTCTTCCAAGGGGGGATGGGGATTATTGGGGTGCATATGACTTGGTAGCAGGGCAGGCCTTGCAGTCAATGTCAATGCATAAGAAAACAGAATGGGAGTACAAAATGAATAATGTGAAGTGGATTTTCCTGGGCCCATCCAGTTTGTGGGTTCAAAGGCTTACTGGGGTGCATATGACTTGGTAGCAGGGCAGGCCTTGTAATTAATGCGTAAGAAAACAGAATGAGAGTACAAAATGAGTAATGCGAAGTGGATTTTCCTGTGCCCATCCAGTTTGTGGGTTCATAGGCTTATTGGGGTGCATATGACTTGGTAGCTGGACAGGCTTTCCAGTCAATGCATAAGAAAACAGAATGGGAATACAAAATGAATAATGTGAAGTGGATTTTCCTGGGCCCATCCAGTACCTGGGTTCTAAGGTATATTGGGGTGCACATGACTTGGTAGCAGGGCAGGCCTTGCATTCAATGCAACATTTTGTATGGAAGTCCTCTTAGACATCTCGTGAAAGGGGTATTGGGGTGCGTCGTAATTCTTGGCAGCCCATCCACTCGCTGCATAGGCTATAACAGTTCAGGAGACCCACTGTTTAATAATAGCCCTTTAGGCAGATTAATGCTGTCTGATACCCCTGTAAAAATAGGCTCTGTGACTTTAAGAGTCCCTCCTTCATAAATTAAACAAGATATGTCTGCTTATGTGTCACACAACACAAGGCCAGCTAGGGTTGGTAAATGTTACAATGACATTTCCCAGTAAATGCATTTGTTTTGGTTGAAAGCAATGTTAAAGTTGAAAAACAGTTCAAAAACGCTGCGTCTGAACATAGCCCAAGTGGTGGAGGAACATTTTGTCTGGGGTTAATTATTTTGCCTTATATAAAAGTCATTAACCTGGAAAGGATGTACTTTAACATATTTCCCAGCAAAATCAGTTTTGGTTTCGTTTTGGTATGTTTTTTGGTGAACCTGTAAAAATGGCATGAAACTCTGACAACATTGTTTAAAGCTGTGAACTAGGAGTCAGGAATGCTTCCAGGGGCGATTCCCCATGATGTCCCTGTGTCATTTAGAGCAGTGTTTCCATCATTTTCAGACGTTTTTAGACCTTAAAAGGACCCCTGTGGGGGATCGCGGTAAAAATGCGATTGGGCTCGTTGTTCTGTCCGAGTACCCAAGTATTCCAATTTGCTCGACCCAAGCAATGAGTACCCAAGCATTTTAGTGCTCGCCCTTCACTAATAATGACCATAACTAGGTCGGGGGAAAGAGTAAGAATTTTTGAATGATACTGGGGCAACAGTGACATAATGGTATACGTGACTCAGGTGAGCTTCTATATCGAACCCCTGAGCCTCCCCTGACTAACGAACCTCTGAAAGGTCCAATCCCGTTAGGCAAAACAAAATCCCCCCAATAAACACATTAGACATATATTGGATTTAAATGGCCACAGCAGCCTTTTTTAATAATGAATACAAAAACATATCGAACAATAACTTCCCGAAAGGGGGGGTGGTCCTCGAAGCCACAACAATGTAAGCCTCAAATATTCAAATCCCACCTTGGCCCCTCTGGTTAAGTCTTACCCCCAGCCGCTATGCACCAGCTCAGAGGCAGATAATGACTAACCTGGCCAAACCAAAAGACCCATCCTCGAGTCCCTTAGATATCTCCTCCACGGGATTATCTAAGCAAACCCCATCCAATTAAATTCCCCCAGGGGGAGTCCAGGACCTTTCGAGATCCCCCCACCAATCTGCCATTTCCACATTCCACCAACTTTGGGGACCCTCCCCCCACCACATAAAACATAACATAAAAATTTATGTCACCCCATACTTTTAGGCCTGTTTCTATGCCGTCATGAATAGCCAGACACCACATATCCATGCCAACTGCGTTCAAGTGAACACTATCCATTCTCCAAAATCCTCATTCATCTGACTCTAAATCCACATGTCTTACTATCACTGCCCCATTCCGCGCCATGAAACAAGATACCGCCCTTTTCATCTCAATCCTCGCCCTATTAACCCCATCCACATACCGAGCACCCATCCAAACCTTCCAGGGAATAATATCTGACCAGACTACCAAGACCTTTGAAAACATGGCCCATAGCCTCAACATATCAAATTTAATGTCTTTTATTATTCTTTGCAAGGCCTTTTTCCCAAATCATTCCCCCCCCCAGATAAATGACCACCAAATCCGGTGCTCGTTCCAAGCGAACAAAATGGTGGAATTCGGGTAAGAATGGCTTCCAGACCATCCCCTTTTATCGATCCAACGTAGAATTATCGACTCCCATGGAAAGCCCAGCTGCCGCCCATCCGGACGGACCGCTGCCCTCATCGCAGCCCAGAACATGAACGAGTGCCCCATTATCCAAACGAGTCTCCGACCATCCTCTGAAACAAAAGAAAAAATGACGACACCTATTTTAAGAAAAATCAACTCCTTAATCCAAGCTAACAACATCACACCAAATCGGGACAAATGTACGACTGAAACCTTGCCGATTCCCAACGCCCAAACCTCCAGACCCATTCTGGCTGCTTCCGTCGCTGCCCCAATCCGGAATGTCCACTGTAATATTTCGCCGAAATGCCCCCCCGCCTTCCAAGCAATGTATAAATACCATGATGAACTGAAAACGCCACAAGAAAGAACCATCTGCGTGTACCAACAATGGTTCATTCAAAATTCTGCCCCTGCTCATGAAAGTTCTAACACAGGCTGCCGGGCACAATGGAGGGCCCTCCACCCTAAAAAGTACCACTTTGCAACCCTTCCCAAACACATCTGTCTTAGGAGAAATAATGAATACCACCACCCTATCTTCACAAACATCCACATCCTCCCTTAACACACTGCCTTTTTAACACCTAGAAGGGCTAATCAATTCACCCAGCCGAAACGCTCCAAAAAAGGCCAATGCAAAAGTCGCTTTAAATAAATCGACTTTCCAATCAGAAAAGCACACCCCTGGTAGCTGCCCACCAATAATCAACAACACTTCAAAAGAAACAGGATGCCTACCATGAACTGCTTTCCATCCTTTTTCCCACTGCCTTACCAATTGGCATACCAAAATTGATTTAGTCTCAAGACCTCTGACTTTGAAAGGACAAGCCCGCTAAAAACTTATTCACCTTCGCAACCGACAAATCTAACTTCCAATATTGTCCTATTGCCAACAATAGTCTAAACTCTTCCTCCATTCCATCCCTTAAAGTTGTCCTCCACGTTTCCCACAAACTCCAAGCCTGACCGTATTGCAGCCATGATCTGTCAGCAGTGGCGGATTAAGTGGACTATGGGCCCGGGGCTGTTCATAAAACCTGGGCCCCTGTACCCCCCTTCCCACCTGAGCGCTGCGGTCCCCGTGCGGGAATTGACAGCCGTACGGACCGCAGCACTTGGTTTGCTGCGGGTCCATACGGAAAACCCGCCACCATTCCACCACGTGTGGACATGGCCTAAAAAGACGTTGCACATAAGCTGTAGGCCTACGGCCAATACGCACAAAATCGCCCAACGTGATCCTGGCCATAGGGGATCCACTTTAATGTCCACACTTTAATTTAAAGTCCCCTTACTTCATCCATTGCAGTCCCCTATCACCCACTCACTTCATCTGCAGTGCCGCTTCATCATTTGCAGCCCCTTATCCCCCCTTCCATTTCATCATGTGCAGTCCCCTTCCCCCCCAACTTCATGTGCAGCCCCACTCCCCCATCATCATGTGCAGTTAATTTTACCCCCACATCATGTGCAGTCCCCCTTACCCCCACTTCATGTGCAGTGCCCCTTACCCCCACTTCATCATGTGCAGTCCCCCTTACCCCCAATTCATCATGTGCAGTCCCTCTTACCCCCAATTCATCATGTTCAGTCCCACTTACCCCTTAATTCATCATGTGCAGTTCCCCTTACCCCCAATTCATCATGTTCAGTCCCACTTACCCCTTAATTCATCATGTGCAGTTCCCCTTACCCCCAATTCATCATGTGCAGTCCCACTTACCCCTTAATTCATCATGTGCAGTCCCACTTACCCCTTAATTCATCATGTGCAGTCCCCCTTATCCCCCACTTCATCATGTGCAGCCCCACTTATCCCCCACTTCATCATGTTCAGCCCCACTCACCCCCCCTTCATCATATGCAGCCCCACTCACCCCCCTTCATCATGTGCAGCCCCACTCACCCCCCTTCATCATGTGAAGCCCCCACTCATCCCCCCTTCATCCTGTGAAGCCCCCACTCACCCCCTTCATCCCGTACAACCCCAGTCACCCCCCTTCATCATATACAGCCCCCAGTCACCCCCCTTCATCATATACAGCCCCCAGTCACCCCCCTTCATCATATACAGGCCCCAGTCACCCCCCTTCATCATATACAGGCCCCAGTCACCCCCCTTCATCATATACAGGCCCCAGTCACCCCCCTTCATTGTGTACATCCCCCAGTCACCCCCCTTCATCATATACAGGCCCCAGTCACCCCCCCTTCATCATGTACAGCCCCAGTCACCCCCCCTTCATTGTGTACAGCCCCCACTCACTCCCCCTTCATCATATACAGGCCCCAGTCACCTCCCCCTTCATCATGTACAGCCCCAGTCACCCCCCCTTCATTGTGTACAGCCCCCACTCACTCCCCCTTCATCATATACAGGCCCCACTCACTCCCCCTTCATCATATACAGGCCCCAGTCACCCCCCTTCATCATATACAGGCCCCAGACACCCCCCCTTCATCATGTACAGCCCCAGTCACCCCCCTTCATCATATACAGGCCCCAGTCACCCCCCTTCATCATATACAGCCCCCAGTCACCCCCCCTTCATCATATACAGGCCCCAGTCACCCCCCTTCATCATATACAGGCCCCAGTCACCCCCCTTCATCATATACAGGCCCCAGTCACCCCCCTTCATTGTGTACATCCCACAGTCACCCCCCCTTCATCATATACAGGCCCCAGTCACCCCCCCTTCATCATGTACAGCCCCAGTCACCCCCCCTTCATTGTGTACAGCCCCCACTCACTCCCCCTTCATCATATACAGGCCCCAGTCACCTCCCCCTTCATCATGTACAGCCCCAGTCACCCCCCTTCATTGTGTACAGCCCCCACTCACTCCCCCTTCATCATATACAGGCCCCAGTCACCTCCCCCTTCATCATGTACAGCCCCAGTCACCCCCCCTTCATCATATACAGGCCCCAGTCACCCCCCTTCATCATATACAGGCCCCAGACACCCCCCTTCATCATGTACAGCCCCAGTCACCCCCCTTCATCATATACAGGCCCCAGTCACCCCCCTTCATCATATACAGCCCCCAGTCACCCCCCTTCATCATATACAGGCCCCAGTCACCCCCCTTCATCATATACAGGCCCCAGTCACCCCCCTTCATCATATACAGGCCCCAGTCACCCCCCTTCATTGTGTACATCCCCCAGTCACCCCCCCTTCATCATATAGAGGCCCCAGTCACCCCCCCTTCATCATGTACAGCCCCAGTCACCCCCCTTCATTGTGTACAGCCCCCACTCACTCCCCCTTCATCATATACAGGCCCCAGTCACCTCCCCCTTCATCATGTACAGCCCCAGTCACCTCCCCCTTCATCATGTACAGCCCCAGTCACCCCCCTTCATCATATACAGGCCCCAGACACCCCCCCTTCATCATGTACAGCCCCAGTCACCCCCCTTCATCATATACAGGCCCCAGTCACCCCCCTTCATCATATACAGCCCCCAGTCACCCCCCTTCATCATATACAGGCCCCAGTCACCCCCCTTCATCATATACAGGCCCCAGTCACCCCCCTTCATCATATACAGGCCCCAGTCACCCCCCTTCATTGTGTACATCCCCCAGTCACCCCCCCTTCATCATATACAGGCCCCAGTCACCCCCCCTTCATCATGTACAGCCCCAGTCACCCCCCCTTCATTGTGTACAGCCCCCACTCACTCCCCCTTCATCATATACAGGCCCCAGTCACCTCCCCCTTCATCATGTACAGCCCCAGTCACCCCCCCTTCATTGTGTACAGCCCCCACTCACCCCCTCCCCCATTTAATTCATTTTATAAATAAAAAAAAATAAAAAAAGTTCCCCATACTTACCTCACAGCCGGCTCGCTCCCCAGCAGCGCCTATGCTTTCAGCATCCTCCGGGACATGTCGGCGCGTGCACGATGATGTCATCGCGCACGCCCGACATCTGACCCGGAAGTACAGCCGGAGGGAGCCGGAGCTGAGCAGCCGTCAAGGTGACGGCCGTGCACAGCTCCCGGCCCCTCATAGAATGTGACGCGGGCGGCTGTCTGCTGCCGGCGGCGTCACAGCACAGGGCACGGGTGGCCCTGTACAGGTGCTGGGGGAGCGGTCCGGGGGGCATTTGCCTCTCTGCCACCCGGCCCAGCCCGCCCCTGCCCCTGGGCCCCCAAAAAACCTTGGGCCCGGGGCGACCGCCCCATCCGCCCCTATTAAGATCCGCCATTGTCTGTCAGACAGCGACCTGGAGAACAAATCCCTCACAGCCCGCAGGGCAGGTTCCACAACTCCACTGGACACTACAGGCCCGATGCCTCCGATCGTGGTGCCAACTCCTAAAATCGCTCCGAGTGTAATCGAAAAAGAGCATCAGCAATGGGATCAAATAATGGCAACTTAACCTCAGACACAATTCACAGATTAAATTTCAAACCTAAAAAGATCAAATGTTGCAGCACCTTCACTACCATCGATGTCGGTGCCGATAACGTATTTATGGTTGCCACCACTTCTGTGTGCTCACAGGGAAAACAAATCTTTTTGTCTCTAACCTTCTCAACCTATAAAGACAATGCCACCACTGTTGGTAATAAATTATGCAAAATCCGATTTGCCATTATTCCGTGTTCAAACCAAACTCGAGGCCATTCCGCCATGAACCAGCTCCCTTGAAAAAAACAGCTGTGCCTTTCATTAACACTCACAACGAAACCCAGTGTTTCCGCATCAACCACGGGTTGAATCCATAAATATCTGCAGTTTTACCCTTCGAGAAAAATTGCCCACACCTTCAAATCCTCCCGTAACTCTTTCTTCAACCTAATGAAATGCACGGGGGACTTCACCCCCACCATCTCCAAAGATAAACACCTACAAAAAGCTTGCCCCATCGGCATAATCCTGCAGGCAAAATTCTGCTTGCCTAACAACAATTGTAAATCACGTAGCGTTATTTTCCATGAACTGCCCGCCTTCGCAACCTCTTCCAACAAAGCGATTACCTTATCCTTAGGTAATCTACACTCCATCGCCACGGTGTCAATTTCGATTTCCAAAAAACTCAAAGTTTCTGGCCCCACCGTTTTTTCTGCTGCCAAAGGGACGCTGAATCTCCTAGCCTCACTTTCCATCGTGCGCAGCAAAATCAAAAAATCAGCAGCTTGAGCCGGACCAATAAACAAAAAGTCATCAAGATAATGGATACAAGAGGCCAAACCCGACACGGCCTTAACAACGCATTCCAAAAACGTGCTAAACGTTTCAAAATAAGCGCAAAAAACCGAACAACCCATCGGAAGACACCGATCAACAAAGAGCCCCCCGTCCCAAAAACAGCCCAACAAGTGCATACTTTCCGGGTGTACCGGCAACAAACGAAAAGCCGCCTCTATAATCAGTTTTTGCTAGACACGCCCCACCTTTATGGAAGAGTGGGTAGATCCATTGACAATTCTTTTGCTTTCCCCATGAGTCACAATCCAGAAATGTCAGTGGCTAGATGAAAGATGCAAGAGTCTGTCTGGATCCCAGTAATTCACTCAGCTTTTATGCCCACACACTGATTACAAGCAAATGGGTCACAGGTGAGGATGTTACCTTTACTAGCAATTCAAACCCATTTGTGTCAACTTCTGTGCATGTTATTAGGACAAAATCACCAGGGTATGTGAACTTTTGATCAGGGTCATTTGGATGTTTTGGGTTCACCCAACCACTGACCATGAGTGGAGAAAAAGTTTTGGTGTTATCATTCATATTCTCTGAAAAAAGGCAAAGAAAGCAAAAATTCTGCCAGGGTGTGTAAACTTTTGAGCACAACTGTATGTCTGGTGCCAAAACAACATAGATCATTACCCCAAGAACACCATCCCACAGTGAAACAAGGTGGTGGCATCATTATGCTATGAGGATTTTTTTGGCAGCAGGGACAGAGAAAATGTCCTCTGGCATGCATGCACTTAAAATGGCTTGTCTGCCTCCGACATTAGAGAAGCAAATTTCTTCCTGTACCGTGGGTCAAGAAAGGTGCAGAGCCAGTATTTCATGGTTGACAAATTATCTTTCATGCGAGGGTCTTGGTAAAGGCAGTTGGACATGAACTGTGCCATGTGTGGCAGACTATCCATCCTCTCCTCCTCACGATGCATAGCCTCCTCCTCTTCAGGCCATCCATGCTTTACAGGGATGAAGCTGGGATTGAGAGTCCCCTTTGTAGCTCATAGCAAAAAATCCTGTTCATTCTCCTCCTGTTCCTCGTCATCACCCAATGTGGCCTGAGAATATTGTGTGAGGCTGTGCAGTGTGGTATCAGCCACTGTACAATCTTGCTCCATAGCCACCTACTTGGCATTCAAAGCTTCTTCTTTCAGATTCTGCAGCAAATGTTTCAATAGACAGAGCAGTGGTATGGTTATGCTCATAATAGCATCATCAGCGCTCACCATCTTGGTGCAGTACTCAAAAGTTTTGAAGAACTTCATATAGGTCAGCGATCCACACCCACTTGGCAGTTGTTATGCGTGGGGACTGAGTGTTACTCTGACGGACATTGAGAAGCTGGAATTCGGGGCGTGGCCTAACTGCTCTGGAGACAAGATGTGCCTGAAAAGAGCTCCTGCCAAAACAGGATTAAAACAGACCCAAAGCGATAAATAAAGGCAGTGGAGGTGACCGGATCACTCCTAGCACACTCTGAAGCGGACACGGGGAGAGGAGAGAGAAAATAGCAAAACGTTCAAGACATACTGAGAGGCGGTGAGACGCGGCCTGTGAGGGCCCAGAAGAGAGGGAAGCCATAACATCTACGAGCACGGGGACCTTAAGCGGGAGCAGCTTTCTGAGTAGAGGTACCGAACCTCCGAGTGTTCTCTCCCTCCCCACCACAGACGGACTGAATCACCTGCTGTCTGCTGCTTTCCCCTGCTTGGGCACGGGGGGGGGGCGGCTAGTTAACTGTCTGGCGGCGGGCATCCATCTCTCTCCCGGAGCGTCCATGCTGGGGGAGAGCTCCGGGCTGCTGGAGCCGGTCAGTGGGCACTAGTCTCTGTGTCGCTGGGGCCCTCAATTAGTGAGCTGTCCATCTGGACCGGGGCAGGGGTAGCCGGTCTCTGAGTGGTGGCGGGAATTCTCGCGCCTTTTTGAGCCCGGGCGGGCGCCATCTTTTCTTGGGAGCTGCAGTGCTGAGGAGGAAGGCGGAGGAGAGCGGGACTGAGAGGGGATTCTGCTAGACCCGGTGGATGAGGCGATTGTGACCCCCCCTTCCCTTAAGTGACGGTGGAGTACTTGTATGCTTACCCCCCCTTCTCTACTTATAACGTTGGTGCCTGCAATATCAGCACCGGAGCCAGAAAGTGGAACTCTGCAAAGCACCGGGCACACTGCTGTCTTGTCGATTTAACTTAGAGGCGCTTGAGAAACGTAGTGAAATAAATTTAAAAGGAAGGGAAAAAGGAGGAAGAAAAAAGGGAAAAAGAAAAAGAATTGCAGCCATCAGGACAAGGTGGATCTAAGCTGTAGGGGAAAGAGCGGCATCTAGTGGCCACCTGGGGGACTTACTGTACTTGTATATCTCCCAGCTGAATAAGGCCTCTTTCACACATCAGTTTTTCGCCGTCAGGCGCGATCCGGCTTTTTTTTGTAAAACCGGATCCAGCGAAATGCAATGCCGGATCCAGTTTTTCCCCATTGACTTGCATTAGTGCCGGATCGCGCCGGATGGCATTGCGTTTCATCCGTTTTTTGCCGGATCCGGCTACTTGTCTCATTCCGGCGTCTGGAAAAAACGGCTACTGTAACGTTTTTTGTCTCCAGCGAAAAAGCCGGAAGCGCCGGATCCGACGCTTCCGGCTTTTTGCCACAATGAAAGTCTATGGGCGCCGGATCCAGAAAAAGACTGATCCAGCCACCGGATCCGTTTTTTTAAGTCTGCGCATGCTCAGATCCAATTGGCCAGCCCCCAGGAAACAGATATAACCTGCTAGACGGATCCGGCAGAAAAACGGATCCGTTTCTACAGTTCTCCAAAATTTATGCCAGATCCGTTTTTTCTAAAAATAGCCGGATCCTACCTGACAGCAAAAAACTGATGTGTGAAAGTAGCCTAAGCTGAAAGATCTAATCAGGCCCCTTTTTCCAGGCTTAATACTGGGACAACCCCGAAAAGAGGTGGAAAGCAGAAACACCATATATCGGACAGAACCAATTAAAAAGCCATTAAATAAATCTGTGAAGGAGCACAGGAGAGACCCTTTTTATGTCTCATATGAAACCAACATTTGATATGCTCTTCTAACCTCACAGACTGTTGGCGGAGGGAAAATGACTTTATTTTGACATAAATCAACTCACAGAGCTCAGCAGAAATAGCTATGGGTAAAACCATGGTAAAAACCCTGAAAAGCTCTACTAGAGCTACAAAATCATCGCTTCCGTTGGCTGTTCCCATTTGGAACTTATATAACAGCGGGAGATAAAAAAATTCAAGCCAGATCATCTTTGGAGATTGAGGAAGTATGCAAGGCCCTGGACATCTCTCTGGGGTCATACCCGGATCTGGAGATTTTTCATTCGGCTTCACACTATCAACACTTACCAAACCCAACTCCTTGGCAGATAGTGGGAACTCCAAAAACCCAGAAACAAAAGAAGAAATCTGCAAAGTCCCCAAACTCAAAAGGAGATGACTGGGCAACATGATCAACTGGTCTTCTTCCTAATTTGGTATCTCGCCGTGGATCCCCACCCTGGTTATGACATTCCATGATTGATATTTGTTTTCTTTATTTATCTTTTTTTTGAGACAAAGACGGGTGCTGATAATTGGTTGAAGTGGTCGTCGTCTCAACAACACTGTTACAGTGATTTGAGCTAGTCCTTTTGGGCTCTAGATCTCATAGAAAGTTTTCCCTCAAAAAGCCGACAAAGGCAATGGTCAAGTTCACTAGAATTGCTAGTTGCAATTTTATGTTTGATGTGATATACATGAATCTCACTATGTTATCTCCTTTTCTCTCTTTCTGCTCACTCTTTTTCCTTTTCCCTTCCCCACCCTCTCTTTAAGATCTAGCATCATGGGGCGCCTGAGACAGATGTGGTCGCGGACTCTGAGAAGATTCACCCCCCAAACACCTCATTCCCATGGCTATCCACAATAAGGTATTTACCTTTGCATCTCTAAATGCAAATGGCCTAAACTCTCCAATAACAAGACGACAGACACTAGACATGCTAAAAAGGCAAAAAGTAGACATTTTGATGGTTCAAGAAACACACTTTAAATTGGAAAAACTTCCTAACTTTGATCGGGCACATTTCAACTCATGGTACCATGCCACAACAACGCAAACGGGTTCTAGGGGTACTTTGGTGGCAATAGCGAAAGGAATTCCGTTCCAACTACGCGAAATAAAAAAAGACACCAATGGGCGATATGTATTTATTAAGGGACTCTTGGCGGGGAACATGTACACAATTTGCAGTCTTTATGCCCCCAATAAGAAACATTTGAAGTGGCTGCAGGCAACTCTTGGGAGGATTGAGGAGTTTAGAGAGGGGACACTGATCATAGGGGGGGACCTGAATGTAGCATTAGATCCGCCAAATAGATAGCACAAAGAAAGAAAAGCTCAATCTCTTTACGAGATTTGACTAGACTTAAAACAAAAATAAGGTCAATGCAGATGCTAGACATCTGGAGGTACTTACAACCGGGGGATAAAGACTTCACTTACTACTCCCATCCCCACAAGACTTACCACAGATTGGACTACATACTAATCCCGAGAAGGTTGCTACCTAATGCCCTGACTTCAAAAATACTTCCAAATGTTCATTCGGACCACTCTGTGGTAACCCTTCAAATGACGCTCCCCAAACCTTATACCATTAATAGAACGTGGCAATTGAATGAATCGATTCTGACTGATCTTGAAATACGTGCCCGCATTTCCAAGGCACTTGAACAATTTTTTGCCCTAAATGACACAGAGGAGATATCGGCCTCTATTTTATGGGAAGCACATAAATCAGTTATAAGAGGTGAACTAATCACGATCACCTCGTATCTAAATAAGACACGGCAACATGAAATAAACACTTTATATGAGGAGATATTTGAACTAGAAACACTACATAAGAAACAACAAGAAGCTAAATGGTTGTCAGTGCTAACTAAGAAAAGACAACAGATAAAAGACATATTAAACAAAAAATCATCGAAATGGTACTCCTCTTGGCGAACTAGAATGTTTGTACATGGAGACAAAGCCACTAAATTCATGCTCTCAAACATGAGAAAGCGCCAAAACCGTACTTACATACATTCAATTAAAAAAACAGGAGGAACTAGTACCCAGAATTATGCACAAATAGAGTTGGAGTTCCTAGAATATTATAACAATTATATGACATTCGCTCAATAGAATCAAGTCTAGAACAACAAAAAAGGAAAAACGTAATTAGGAACTTCCTAACCCGTCTAAGGCTGCCCCAATTGACTGAAAAACAACAGACTCAATTGATTAGGCCATTCCACAGAGACGAGCTCCAATCTGCCCTGTCGAAGAGCCCAAAGGGGAAAGCTCCTGGACCTGATGGTTTGCCAATAACGTATTACAAGACCTTCTCCTCGATCCTTGTCTCACGCCTGTTGGGAATGTGCAACTCTATAATGGGTCATGAACAATTTCCCGCCCAAGCCCTGGAAGCTAAAATCTCTCTAATTCATAAAGAAGGCAAGGACCAGGAACAATGCAGTAGTTACAGGCCGATATCGCTATTGAATGTTGACCTGAAGCTATTCGCAAATATGTTAGCTCGTAGGATAGCAAGGATCTTACCGATGGTGATATCTTTAAACGGGTTTTGTTGGGGGGGAGAGAGGGGAAGGACAATGCCTATAAAATTATATACATTATGCAACATGCAAATAGGAGCAAACTCCCCCTGGTTTTACTAGGAACGGGCGCTGAAAAGGCCTTTGACAGGGTAGACTGGACCTACCTAGAGGAAACGTTGTCAGGTTTCGGATTCCCGGTGCAGATAGTTATAACCATAATGAAACTATATAAAAACCCGAGGGCCCGCATTAGCATAAATGGCTCACTTACAGACACATTCGCTATAAAAAATGGCACACGCCACTGCTTTTCGTACTGACAATGGAGCCTCTCCTAAGTGTGATACAGCAATGTATAGAAATAGAAGGGGTAAAAATTGGCAAGCAACATTATAAGACTGCGGCCTTTGCCGACGATTTACTTGTCACAATGACAAATCCACTCAGAAGCTTTCCAGCCCTGATGAAGGTATTAGACGAGTATGGCAGCATCTCAAATTTTAAAGTGAATGTGTCCAAGTCTGAAGCACTGGACCTAAATGTCCCTTTACATACCCTCAATAAACTGAAGAGTAGGTACCCGTTCACTTTGCCCAAAAACTATATCACGTACTTGGGAATTAAAATAAGAAGAACAGAAAAAGAATTGAGAAAATACAATTATGACCCATTGTTGGGGCATGCTGCTACTACAATTGGATCATGGAGAGCTCCGTTCCTGTCTTGGACAGGTAGGAAAAATATGATAAAGAGTCTGATATTACCAAAATTCATCTATATGTTCCAAATGTTGCCCATCCAATTACCAGATTCATATCTATCTAGAGTAAATTCCCTCTTTTCCAAATATATATGGAACAAGACGAGGCCCCAAATAGCTTTTCAAACATTGGCTTTACCTAAGGAAAAAGGAGGAATGGGTGCTCCAGACATTAGAAAGTACTATTATGCGTCGGTGCTTACACACTCAGTGCATTTGATCCGGGGTTCACAGGACAAGCAATGGGTAACAATAGAAAAAGAGCTTTTACCCATCAGACATGATTTATTGACCTATGCTGGGGGTGGCTCCCTCCCCTTCCATACAAACCCGCTCACATGCACACTACTGAAGGTGTGGAAGAAAATACATAGCATCCTGATACCCCCGTCATCACCATTATTAACGTTATTGGACATTTTAATTCACTCTCTTGATACCTTGTCTGGGGACACTCCACTTGGGTTGAAAATTACAATTGACCAGTTGTTAACGGATGGAGTTCTTCCACCACTCTCAGAAATCCGTAAGCTACCCGGGCTAGCATGTATCAACTTCATACAATACTCCACAATAAAAGAGACATTAAAAAAAATACACTACTACGCAGATTTCACACGCAAACTCACTTCTTTCGAGACTATGTGTTCCAGGTTAAACAAACCCACAAAAGTACTATCCACAATATATCATGAACTTCTTCTTGCAGATCATTGCCTTAAGCGTGCATTTATAGCAAGGTGGGAAAAAGATTTGGGCTACAAGTTCTCGCAGGAACAAGTGCTTCATATATATAAACACTCTCATGGCCTGACTAAATGCGTTAAAACCCAAGAAAACTCATACAAGATAGTGTCCAGATGGTATATCTCACAAACACAGTTTCAGGATTGGAGGGTGAATCTCTACACGAATTGTTGGAGGTGTGGTACTGGAGAAGGGGACTATTTTCATTTATGGTGGACTTTCCCAGTCATAAAAAGCTTCTGGAAACTCACGGAAAAGGTTATACATGATGTAATTGGGAAATTAGCCACTCTGACACCCGAAGTTGCGTTACTGAATTTCCCGGTGTGGCCAGGTACTAGGAAATTCTCGACGCTGGTTCACCATATAATAGCAGCAGCAAAGCTTTTGATACCCACATACTGGAAAACTATTAATTGTCCCACACGTCAGCAATTGCTATACAAAATAGATCAACTGTTTTATATGGCTGAATTGGTGGCCCAGGTGAACCTCTCACAGGCCATATTCCAAGACTCCTGGAAGGCATGGATTATTTTATAGAGAATTGCTCGATGCTTCCCCTGCCCATGCCCCCCCCTCACCCTATCTCTTCTTTTCTGTTTCTATTTGTCTTATTCTCCCCTTAACCGCTGTTGTTTTTTTTTACTCTTTTTGTTGTCATTTTATTCAGTTAAATTTGACAAGGTTGCATACAGGTAATGAACGTGGAATAATCAGATTATTACTAAGCAGTATATTTTAAATGCAACAAGTGTTAAATTAACACTTCCTACTAAGTTTCAGAATGCAAGTTATAAGGTCATTACCTTGAATGGTAAAGGTCTGGATTGGAAGTGCTGTGTTCTCCTTTATTAAAGCATTGTACCCCTTGTAAACAACAATGTATCAACGTGTAAATTGTTATGTTTTAAAACTTTAAAACTTAATAAAAAGAACATTGAAAAGAAAAGAGAAGCTGGAATTCAGATACTGACCTTTGCTGCTCACTGACTTGCCAAGATATGGAAGGTCGAATTCCAGCATATGGCTAGGTCACAAATCAGTCAGTGACGAGGCAAATTAAAGCGCTGCTGCATCAAAGATAGACTGGTGAAAGCCTGAGATGTCTTTTGGAAATGTGCGCTGACACGGCGTACCTTGGCAAGTAGGTCAGATAAGTCCGGGTATGTTTTAAAACCTGTTGTACAACCAAGTACAACACGTGGGCCGTGCGTGGAACGTGTACCAGCTTGCTGACCTTTAAAGCTGCCACCAAGTTACGCCCATTATCGCACACAACCAACACCTGGTTGGAGGTTCACCAGCAGCCTTTAAATAGTCCCTAAGATTCTGGAAGGCCAGCCAATCACAGTAATGCCACACCAAAGATGGTGCTAGCATTACTGTGATTGGCAAGCCAGCCCAGCATGTTTATTGGCTGTAAATAAAGCGCCAAACATGCTGGCCGGGTCACTCGTATATATAGAGGCAAACACTAAATTACTTGCTGAGTAACGAATAGGTCGAATACCGTACTATTCGTGCGAGTAACGAATAGTGCCGAATGAATTCGCTCATCACTAGTACCGACGTACCTGAGCCAGTGAGGTCTTCATAAATCAACATGTCGCTGACACTAGCTGTGAGGAGCTGCAGCGACGCACCACGACCCATGCAGTCCTCATAGGAGAAGATGGAGCTTACCATAATTGTTTGCTGGATTGTTGTAGCATGTAAAAGAAGCAATGTACCGCCACATGTAACCATAAAGTTCCTGCCTCAGTATTGCACAGAAGAAGCATTCTAGAAGTGTTGTGCCTGCTATCTGATATATATGCTTTTCATCAAGTTGTTTTTCAGTAAAGAAAACCTTTTTTGAAGACTTTGGTCTCCCTCTATCATATTTATGTTATTTTGTCCTGGCCTGCCATGTTAAGCAGCAGCATGCACACTCAGCCCGGATCACCCTTTCATGTAGTGTGGAGGGGCACTAATGATGCTCACCCTACCCATATTACACTATGCCCATATGTCCAACGGTATATGATGCCAGATACATACGACTGGGCAGCGAGTTCTAACCAGAAACCCTACTGACACTTTATGCCGCCCTATAGAGTATCACTACCTGTATGAGCTCCTCGTATGTAACAAAGAAGAATCTGCTGTCATCTTTCATCTTCATCCAGCCTTTCACATGTTCAAACCAAGATCCATACAGAGCTGCAAGAAAGACGATAGTTTATCCTTTAGATAATAATTTGATAATTTTCTTCTCTCAGAAAACCTCCTTAAATTATTAACTTTACAAACTGTAGATACTGATTTGCAATAACACATCTAGTGCCAGTAAGTAGAGATTAAGATGTGAGTAATTATAGCGAGCATCATACTTTGCCCAAGATAAATCTTTTGCTCATAACCTTTGGCTTACAAACTCACATAAAAAATACATGTGTTCATGATCAATAATCTTCTCTTAGTAATTTCTTATATACGGTACCTATAGACATATATATAGCTACAGACATAAATTAATTTGAGTCATGACTATGTAAAGATTTCTTATGCTTTCCTTAATTAAAGTGGCTTGCAAAAGTATTCACCCTCACCATCACCCTTGGATTTTTTGTTACATTACAATCTGTGTTTAAATATTTTAGTAATCCAATATGTGGGTGATGCATCAATTTAGACTAAATAGTCTAAATTGGTGAAATGAGAAAAATATAGGTATAAATTGAATTTATGAGATCAAATAACTATAAATTGGCAAGTGCATATGTATTCACCCCTTTTGATATGAAGCCCCTATAAAATTCTGATGCAAGCAAGTTAACTTCATAGGTCACATGTTTAATGAAAGGAAGACCACCTGTGTGTAATCTAAGTGTCACATGGTTTGTTAATATACTGTATAAACACCTTTTCTGAAAGGCTACAGAGGCTGCAACACCATTAATCAAGAGGCACCTCTAACAAAACAACACCATGAAGACCAAGGAGATCTCCAAACAAGTCAGTGTCAAAGTTGTTGAGAAAGTACAAGTCAGGGATGGGCTATAAAAAAATACCACTCTCTGATGATCTTCTGGAGCACCATCAAAACCATTATCATCAAATGGAAAGAACATGGTACCATAACAAATCTACCAAGAGAAGGCCACCTACCAAACTCTCAGCTGGGGCAAGAAGAACATTGATCACGAAGGTAACCCTGAAGGAGCTGCAGAGTTCCCAGCCAGAGACTGGAATATTCATAATCCAGAAATGTCAGTGGCTGGATGAAAGATGCAAGAGTCTGTCTGGGTCCCAGAAGTTCACTGAGCTTTTATGCACACACACAGATTACAAGCAAACAGGTCACAGGTGAGAATAGTACCTTTACTAGCCATTCAAACCCATTTGTGTCAACTTCTGTGCATGTTATCAGGAAAAAAATCACCAAGGTATGTGAACTTTTGATCAGGGTCATTTAGATGTTTTGGGTTCACCCACCACTGACCAAGAGTGAGAAAAGGTTTTGGTGTTTTCATTCATATTCTCTGTAAAAAAGACAAGCAAAAATTCTGCCAGAGTATGTAAACTTTTTAGCACAACTGTATGTCTGGTGCTAAAACAACATAGATCATTACCCCAAGAACACGATCCCACAGTGAAACATGGTGGTGGCATCACTATGCTATGAGGATATTTTTTGGCATCAGGGACAGGGAAAATGCCCTCTGGCATGCATGCACTTAAAATGGCTTAAAAAAAAGAGGCTCTGCAAAGTACTGATTTTAGGTGGGGGTTAATAATTATGCACACTGAAGTTTTCAGTTATTTTGTCCTATTTTGTTATTGCTTCACAATAAAAAGAAAACCAAATGTTAAAAATTGTAGGTATGTTCTGTACATATACCCTACAAAAACAGTAAAGTTCCAGATTGTGAGGTACCACCACATTAAAAAATGCCAAGGGGATGAATACTTTCATAAGACACAGTATTTGGATTACGAGAGAAGGTAAAGGCAGTAAACATCTGGATATTAAGGCAGAAATTACCAAATGACAAGCACAGAGTAATACAGATCAGGAAAGAGGTGCAGTCCAGTTCTCTACCCTAAATGGCAAGTTGTGGATAGTACGAGAAATGCAGACCCTTATCAGTGCATGATGTTGCTAGTCTGCTATATCTTGGGCTCCAGTAGTATAATATACAGTGGGGCAAAAAAGTATTTTGTCAGTCAGCAATAGTGCAAGTTCCACCACTTAAAAAGATGAGAGGCGTCTGTAATTTACATCATAGGTAGACCTCAACTATGGGAGACAAACTGAGAAAAAAAAATCCAGAAAATCACATTGTCTGTTTTTTTTTCCTTTTATTTGCATATTATGGTGGAAAATAAGTATTTGGTCAGAAACAAGCAATCAAGGTTTCTGGCTCTCACAGACCTGTAACTTCTTCTTTAAGAGTCTCCTCTTTCCTCCACTCATTACCTGTAGTAATGGCACCTGTTTAAACTTGTTATCAGTATAAAAAGACACCTGTGCACACCCTCAAACAGTCTGACTCCAAACTCCACTATGGTGAAGACCAAAGAGCTGTCAAAGGACACCAGAAACAAAATTGTAGCCCTGCACCAGGCTGGGAAGACTGAATCTGCAATAGCCAACCAGCTTGGAGTGAAGAAATCAACTGTGGGAGCAATAATTAGAAAATGGAAGACATACAAGACCACTGATAATCTCCCTCGATCTGGTGCTCCACGCAAAATCCCACCCCGTGGGGTCAGAATGATCACAAGAACGGTGAGCAAAAATCCCAGAACCACGCGGGGGGACCTAGTGAATGAACTGCAGAGAGCTGGGACCAATGTAACAAGGCCTACCATAAGTAACACACTACACCACCATGGACTCAGATCCTGCAGTGCCAGACGTGTCCCACTGCTTAAGCCTGTACATGTCCGGGCCCGTCTGAAGTTTGCTAGAGAGCATTTGGATGATCCAGAGGAGTTTTGGGAGAATGTCCTATGGTCTGATGAAACCAAACTGGAACTGTTTGGTAGAAACACAACTTGTCGTGTTTGGAGGAAAAAGAATACTGAGTTGCATCCATCAAACACCATACCTACTGTAAAGCATGGTGGTGGAAACATCATGCTTTGGGGCTGTTTCTCTGCAAAGGGGCCAGGACGACTGATCCGGGTACATGAAAGAATGAATGGGGCCATGTATCGTGAGATTTTGAGTGCAAACCTCCTTCCATCAGCAAGGGCATTGATGATGAAACGTGGCTGGGTCTTTCAACATGACAATGATCCAAAGCACACCGCCAGGGCAACGAAGGAGTGGCTTCGTAAGAAGCATTTCAAGGTCCTGGAGTGGCCTAGCCAGTCTCCAGATCTCAACCCTATAGAAAACCTTTGGAGGGAGTTGAAAGTCCGTGTTGCCAAGCGAAAAGCCAAAAACATCACTGCTCTAGAGGAGATCTGCATGGAGGAATGGGCCAACATACCAACAACAGTGTGTGGCAACCTTGTGAAGACTTACAGAAAACGTTTGACCTCTGTCATTGCCAACAAAGGATATACTGTATCACAAAGTATTGAGATGAAATTTTGTTTCTGACCAAATACTTATTTTCCACCATAATATGCAAATAAAAGGAAAAAAAACCAGACAATGTGATTTTCTGGATTTTTTTTCTCAGTTTGTCTCCCATAGTTGAGGTCTACCTATGATGTAAATTACAGACGCCTCTCATCTTTTTAAGTGGTGGAACTTGCACTATTGCTGACTGACTAAATACTTTTTTGCCCCACTGTATATCTTTCAAATAATGTCTTTTTCTAATTCTAATATTTCCTCAACTAAATATATTACCCTTCCCCTGTATAAAGTCATCTATGAATTTCTCAAAATCTTCAGCTGCTTCAAAGATATTCAGAATCTTGGTGAAATGGAACATAGACACAATAACGTCTCTTGGATTTCTCATCGTGTAGATAATCTGAAAAAAAAAAAAAAAGAAGAAGTGAGGCATAAGAGTGAGCGCTTCATACCCTTATACAGTGTGTTATTTTCGGTAATTCTAAAAATGTAATTATTACTATTATTAACCCCTTCACTACCAAGGGTGGTTTGCACGTTAACTCCAGGGCCAATTTTTACAATTCTGACCACTGTCCCTTTATGAGGTAATAACTCTGAAACGCTTCCATGGATCCCGGTGATTCTGACACTGTTTTCGCGTGACATATTGTACTTCAAGTTAGCAGTAAAATTTCATTCAAATAACTTGCGGTTATTTGTGAAAAAAACGGAAATTTGGCGAAAATTTTTAAAATTTCGCAATTTTCCAACTTTGAATTTTTATGCCCTTAAATCACAGAGATACGACACACAAAAAACTTGATAAGTAACATTTCCCACATGTTTACTTCACATCAGCACAATTTTGGAACCAAAATTTTTTTTTGTTAGGAAGTTATAAGGGTTAAAAGTTGACCAGCGATTTCTCATTTTTGCAACACCATTTTATTTTTACGGACCACATCACATTTGAAGCCACTTTGAGGGGTCTATATGATAGAAAATATCCAAAAGTGACACCATTCTAAAAACTGCACCCCTTAAGGTGCTCAAAACCACATTCAAGAAGTAATTTTTCTGAATATTTAAAAAAAAATGAACATTAACTTTTTTTCACAAAAAAAATACTTCAGGTTCAATTTTTTTTATTTTACCAAGGGTAACAGGAGAAATTGGACTGCAAAAGTTATTGTGCAGTTTGTCCTGAGTACGCTGTTAGCTGATATGTGGGGGAACCACTGTTTCGGCGCATGGCAGAGCTCAGAAGGGAAGGAGCACCGTTTGACTTTTTCAATGCAAAATTAGCTGGAATTCAGATCGGACACCATGTCACATTTGGAGAGCCCCTGATGTACCTAAACAGTGGAAACCCCCCACAAGTGACCCCATTTTGGAAACTAGACCCCCCAAGGAACTTATCTCGATGTGTGGTGAGAACTTTGAACCCACAAGGGCTTCACAGAAGTTTATGACGTACAGCGCTACAATTAAAAAATCATATTTTTTGCACAAATATGATCTTTTCACCCCCAATTTTTATTTTCCCAAGGGTAACAGGACCCTAAAAGTTATTGTACAATTTGTCCTGAGTACGCTGATACCCCATATGTAGGTGTAAACGACTATTTGGGCGCATGGCAGAGCTCAGAAGGGAAGCAGCGCCATTTGACTTTTTTGGCTGGAATTGAGATCGGACACCATGTTGCGATTGGAAAACCCCTGATGTACCAAAACAGTGGAAACCCCCCACAAATGACACCATTTTGGAAACTAGACCCCCCAAGGAACTTATCTAGATGTGTGGTGAGCACTTTAAAGCCCCCAGTTCTTCACAGAAGTTTATAACGCCCGGGCGTGACAATAAAAAAATCGTATTTTTTCCACAAACATGATCTTTTAGTCACCAATTTTTTTATTTTCCCAAGGGTACCAGGAGAAATTGGACTCCAAAAGTTGTTGTCCAATTTGTCCTGAGTATGCTGATACCCCATATGTGTGAGAAAACTACTGTATGGGCACACGTCAGGGCTTGGAAGGGAAGTAGTGACGTTTTGGAATGCAGACTTTGATGGAATGGTCTGCGGGTGTCATGTTGCCTTTGGAGAGCACCTAATGTACCTAAACAGTAGAAATCCCCCACAAATGACCCCATTTTGGAAACTAGACCCCCTAAGGAACTTATCTAGATGTGTGGTGAGCACTTTGAACCCCCAAGTGCTTCACAGAAGTTTATAACGCCCGGGGGTGAAAATAAAAAAATCATGTTTTTCCACAAAATGATATTTTTGCCCCCAATTTTTTTTATTTTCCTAAGGGTAACAGGAGAAATTGGACCCCAGAAGTTGTTTTGCAATTTGTCCTGAGTAGGCTGATACCCCATATGTGGGGGTAAACCACTGTTTGGGTGCATGGCAGAGCTTGGAAGGGAAGGAGCACCATTTGACTTTTTCAACGCAGAATTGGCTGGAATTGAGATCAGACGCCATGTTGCATTTTGAGAGCGCCTGATGTGCCCAAACAGTGGAAACTCCCCCATTATAACTCCAACCCTAACCCCAACACACCCCTAACCCTAATCTCAGCCCTAACTCTAGCCCTAACCCTAGCCCTAACCCTAATGGGAAAATGGAAATAAATACATTTTCTTTTAATTTTATCATTTTTCTCTAACTAAGGGGGTGATAACGGAGGGTTTGATTTACTATTTATAGCGGTTTTTACGTTTGGCAGCTGTGGCACGCTAAAAGACGCTTTTTATTGTAAAAATAGTTTTTGCATCACCACATATTGAGAGCTATAATTTTTTCATATTTTGACCCACTGAGTCATGTGAGGTCTTATTTTTTGCAGGACGAGTTGACATTTTTATTGGTGTCATTTTCGGGCACGTGACATCTTTTGATCGCTTTCTATTCCGCTTTTTGGGACGCAGAATGAACAAAAACCAGCGTTTCATGAAGTTCTTTTGGGGGGTCCGTTTACACCGTTCTGCCTGCGGTAAAATTGATAAAACGCTTTTATTCTTCTGGTCAGTACGGTTACAGCGATACCTCATTTAGGTCTTTTTTTATGTTTTGGTGCTTTTATGCAGTGAAAACTATTTTATATAAAAAATAATTATTTTTGCATCGCTTTATTCTGTGAGCTATAACTTTTTTATTTTTTGCTGATGATGCTGTATGGTGGCTCATTTTTTGCGGGACAAGATGACGTTTTCAGCGGTACCATGGATATTTATATGCGTCTTTTTGATCGCGCGTTATTGCACTTTTTGTTCGGCGATATGATAATAAATCATTATTTTTTGCATCGTTTTTTATTTTTATTTTTTAAGGGGTTCACTAAAGGGGTTAACTAGTGGGACAGTTTTATAGGGCGGGTCGTTACGGACGTGGCGATACCAAATATGTGTACTTTTGTTTTTTTTATTTCTAAAAAATGAATTTATTTGGGAATATTTTTTTTTTAATTTATTTAGCGATTTTTTAAAAATTATTATAAATTTTTTTTTTTTTTTAACTTTATTACATTGTCCCGGGGGACATAACTGTCATGTGACAGATTGCTGATCTGTCACATCACAGATCACTGTGACAGATCAGCGATCTGTCACAGGCACTGCAAAAGGCTTCCTCGTGCCTGCGCTTTGCAGGCACTGAGGAAGCCAGCTCCCCCGAAGGTCCCCGTCGCCATCTTGGATCCGGGGACCTGCAGGGATGGAGCCCCCCGCAGCAGCGCTGCACATTGCGCTGCTGTGGGGGGCTCAGGGAAGCACGGAGGGAGCCCCCTCCCTGCCGATGCTTCCCTTTAACCCCCGGTACACCACAATCATGTTTGATCACGGTGTGCAAGGGGTTAACGTGTCGGGGCAGTCCGTGACTGCCCCTGACACATTGTGCCGGGTGTCAGCTGTGATAATCAGCTGACACCCGGCCGCGATCAGCGGCGCTAACCACGTGGGCGCCGCTGATCGCTATGACATAATATTCCGTCCATGGGAAATAGGTCCAGGGTCACATGGACGGAATATTACGTCCATTGTAGGAAAGGGGTTAATTGTTTTAAAAGGCACGTTACCTTATATAGTTATTTTTATATGTTGCATTTTCCATAAAATAACTATTCTACAGCATATTTTCTTGAAACTCTGGATTGCTGCTCTTCCTTTGTTATTCCACCTTAAAATGTATTAGCTTGTCATGTACTTGATGAATCTTACTTACTTACCATTAATGGGATTTTACAGAGCCCATGACAGCACCTCCTGAGAGAGGGTATCGGTCCACCTGGACAGGAAACCTACTGAATAAAAAGGTGGTACCTCTCCTCCGCATCAGTTTGGTTTCAGAGCACGAGAGGACCTCCAGACAGTTAGTAACACAACAGTCACCAAATACATTTTTCTTAACACCCTTAATAGTGCACATCACAAGTGACAAAGCGGGGTAGGGAATATAAGGGTGCTGTCATGGGCTCTGTAAAATCCTGTTACCGGTACGTAACTAAGATTTTTTCCCTTCTCCCATTACAGCACCACCTGAGAGATTTAAAAAGATCATAGCACCATAGGGAGGGATCTCCACTTGCAATTCATTTCTCCCAAAGGATAGGTCAACAGAGGAGGACAGTTTGAGGTAATAGTGTCTATAGAAGGTGGAAGGGGAAGACCATGTGGCTGCCTTACACAGAGCCACCATCAGAGCATTACTGCCATGACTGGCATATGGGGCCCAATGACCAGAGGGGGCCCGCATTGGGCTCCGTCTCTTCTGTTCATTAGGTCCCAGCAGCAGGCTTCTGCCGGTGCAGGGCCCGCTTGGACCCACATGGCAATAGTAAAAAGCTTCCAGCCAATTGGAGGCTGGCAGCTGACTTCAGCGTGCACATCGCCGGCGTATGACGTCATTGTCATTCGCTGGCGAGTGCGTGCAGAAATGCCTGGGGTGGACGTTGGCGCTGGACTGCGGCCAGCCGGGCCAAGTAAGGAGAAAGTGTTTGTTTTTTTTTTTCATTCAAAGTGGCAAGCCTGGGGCAGGATGTGGAGACACGGGGCAGCATGTAGAGACACGGGGCAGCCTGTAGAGACAGATGGGGCAGAATGTGGAGACAGATGGGGCAGCATGTGGAGACAGATAAGGCAGGATGTGGAGACCTGGGGAAGCATGTGGAGACATGAGGGTCAGCATGTGGAGACAGATGGGGCAGCATGTGGAGACAGATGGGGCAGGCTCATGGGGCAGGATGTGGAGACAAATGGGGCAGGATCATGGGGCAGGATGGAGACGATGGAGACAGATGGTTCAGCATCTTGGGACAGATGGGTCAGAATCTTGGGACAGATGGGTCAGATCATATGGGGGTAGAATGGATACTCATGAGGGTAGGATCAGAGACTATATGGCTGGAGCCAGGAATGAGATAAACGGGGCCAGGATGGGGGATATTATTACCATAGGGGCTAATTAAGGGATATTATTACTGAAGTGATGTATTTTTTTTTTGAGGATACTGTTTTAAATGGGTGAGCGGTCCTGTTACTCTGCAGAGCGACACTATGTCGCCTTTCTTTCTTCATGTGGTGTAGTGCAGAAGTTGGGAAAAAATTAAGTAATGTGTTCTGCAAGCGGTGCTCTAGATAACTGTGTTATTTCCTGCAGAGATGAGCCCTGGCTGAAAGAAGTGATGGCGGTCTGTGCTGGATGAAATATGAAAAGCAAAGATGAAGGACTTCACCTAGAGACGTCACTGTTACCTGTACTCTGACAGTATACATATTATATACAGAGTTCCTGTCTACAATGTCACCAGTGATCACTGTATTACCTTTACACTCACACTATATACAGAGCTCCTGTGTATAATGTCACTGGTGATCACTGTGTTACCCTGTACACAGACACTGTATACTAAGTACAGATTTCCTGTGTATAATGGCACTTATGGTAATAATATTGTGTTTTTTTTATTAATGATCAGTATTGTAGTATTCAGTCACCATGTGGTGGTAGTATGTGGTCTGGTCATGGTGTGATGGTATTTGTTCCTTGCATGTGGTATTATTGGTCACCATGTGGTGGTAATATGTGATCTTGACATGGTGCTGTGGTATTTGTCCCTTTTGATGCGATATTATTGGTTATTTTAACAATTGAAAAATAATTAAAAAAATACCTAAAATGTATTGGATATTTTAACAAATGTTTAATAGGTTAGAGTAGAGTAGGGCCCGACCAGAGGAGTCTACCTTGTTGTGGTGGCAGGTTAAAAAAAATCTTTTGGCCAAAACAAAAGCTGCTGCCTATATGTGTGATCTGGTGATGGGAACTGTTAATGTGTGATTGGTGAGAAGTGGAGTTTTCCAAGAGAGCGGTGGGACTGTGGACAGTTTGAGGGGTGGAGCCCGGGCTGCGTTGCAAGGGGGTCCTGAAAATTTTGCCATTATGAGGCCCTGAAATTCCTCGTGGCAGCCCTGGCCTTACATATCTTGTCAATGGATACCTCTGCTCTCTCAGCCCAGGAGGTTGCCATAGCCCTGGTGGAATGGGCTTTCAATGGGCATTCAGATTTCCAGGAACCGGTCTATTACTAGAGGTGTAAGCTAAGCTAATGACATCCCTTATCCATCTACTTGTGGTCCCCCTTGTAACACTACACCCCTTCCTGATTCTATGGAACGACACAAATAAGTCCTCATCCTTCCTCTATTGCCTAGTTCTGTCTAAGTACTGCATCAGGGCCCTCCTGACATCTAATGTGTGAAGTTTGCATTCTTCTGCAGTCTTTTGTTCACTGTAGAAGTAGGGAATAACTACCTCTTACTCCTATGAAACCTTGAGGTCACTTTGGGGAGATACGCTGGGTCTGGCCTCAACACTACTTTATCCTCTAATACCTGGATAAAAGGATGATTAATAGATAAGGCTTGCAGATCACTAACCCTGTGGGCCGATGTCAGGGCCACTAGAATTACTGTTTTCAGTGCTAGTATCTTATCTGGCACCACATGTATGGGTTCAAAGGGCGATCCTGTTAAGGTTTCCAGGACTAAATTTAAATTCCATGGAAGCAATATTTGGAGTTGGAATAGGCCTAGCCCTCTGGCAACCTTTAATGAACGTAGCCACCCATCTATCCGCCACCAGGTTATAGTTGTATAGGGCCCCTAAGGCGGATACCTGCACCTTAAGGGTGCTGGTGGCCAGGCCCATCTCCATAGCCCGCTGAAGAAAATTTAAAATATCTCTGACTGGAACTGTACCCCCAACAGACTGTCCTGAGAAAGCCAAAAACTTAGCCCATATCCTGCCATAAATCCTAGTTGTTAAAGGCTTCCTAGTCTGCATCAGAGTAGCTACCAAGGCCAGAGAGAACCCCCTCTGTTAGCAGCACCCTCTCAAAATCCAGGCAGTCAAATGTAGACCTAAGTTCCGAGGATTTGACACTGGGCCCTGCCTAAGGAGACCTGGAACATCTGGGAGAATCCAGGGTCTCTTGGGCCAAAACGAGCAATGAGGATGATGTGGCGGCACTGCGGTCTGGCCGCCACAATGGTATCGCTTTCCTAACCGGTGGTGGTATTATGTCTGGAAGTAAATGGAGCTCCCTTCACTAAGTAAGCCACACATCCACACACAAGCCCATCCCTGACCAGAAGGGGGAGCACAAGCCCCTAGTTTGTAGGGTGACTTCTGGCTGGGGGGCGTAAGAGAGAGAGGGGAGAGAGTAGTGTGAGGAAGGGAAGGGAAGCAGGAACCCATGGAGTTTCCAGAATTGGAGCTATGGAAGGCTCATCCTAGGATTACGACAAGAGCAGGATACCAGAGTCCCTGGCTACCAGGGATTGCAAATCCTGAGAGCAGAATCTGGAGACCGGGGGACTGCAGGTTCTCTGGCCACCTCTGCAGCACTAAAAGCACCACATTACAGAGGGCTCAGAGCTGGAACTGAGAGAACAGCATGCAAAGAGCTCGCAATGTGTTCTGGCTTTAGCTGCTATAGAACAGACAAGCAAGGAGTACAGATCAGCTCATAAGCTGTTGAATCTCCAAACAGATGGGTACAGAAAGGAAGGCTTATTCTACCCACTTAGTGGAGTGGACTCCAGTTGCTTCCAGGCTAGCCGGAACCTGGACCTGGTGACTAGAATCCCTGGATTCAACCTGCACCCATCATCAGTAAAGATAAAGACTGAATTCCTTCGCCTCCTTGCTTCTTTATGCTGCACTGCTCACTACAACCCCTATCATCCCCCCAGGGTCATGCTCCTGCTGAGGGGAGTGATCCATCTTGCTGCATTACCATCTATCCCCTGGGGACCCCACTTACAGCACTGGCCATCCCTGGCCAGACACCTCAGCCGGTGTCATGATAAAATCATAAACTATTATGTGCTGTAAATTCTCCCCTTTCACTTGTCCGGCCAGGGCCACGGGGCTGGGCAATCACGACTGTGACTGTGATATGCCTGATAGACTGCCTGCCTGACTACCGAGTGCCCCCGGCCCACACGATCGCAACAATGACATCTGCTCCTTCCTTCCGAACTGCCAGGATCAACATTAATGGGGGAAATGCATAAGCCAGTTGGAAATCCCAAGGGATCTGCAGTGCATCTACCGTGTATGGACTTTGTCTTGGGTTCAGGGAACAGAAGATCTCTGTCTTCCTGTTCTTTCTGTTGACAAATAAGTCTATCTCTGGTTGCCCTCAAAGTTTCACAATCTGTTGAAAGACAGATGGATCCAGTTCCCATTCTCCCTGTTTTAAGATTGTTCGGCTGAGGAAATCTGCTTCCTCGTTCTCCTTCCCCTTTATGTGTAGGGCCGATATCTGCAGCTGATGTTCCTGCATAACCTGGAGAATTTCCCGAGCTAACCGTATTAGGGGCCGAGAGCTTGTACTCCCCTGGTAATTGATATAGGCTACAGATGTTCGATTGTCCAACATTATTCGAACGTGGCTCCCTTCCAAATGAGGAAGGAAAATTATTGCTGCATTCTTGATTGCTAGCAGTTCCCTGTATTTTGAGGAACGACCTGTTTCTGCCTCTGCCCAGATTCCCTGAATTATATGGTCCCTGAGATGCGAGCCCCATCCTTCCGCGCTTGCGTCTGTCACTATTACATCCGATATTTGGAGGGACCATGGCATGCCTTGCTATAGATTTCCTGGATCCAGTCACCAGGTCATGGAGTCTACTGCTTCCTGGGAGAGCATAATCTTTCCCTCTAAGCTTCCCACAAGCTTTCTTTCCCGCTCTAGGACATCCTGCTGAAAGGCCATGAAATGATATTGGGCCCACTGCACTGATGGAATGCATGATGTCATTGATCTTAGAAGGGACATGGCTTTCCTCAGAGACATGATCGGGTTGTCCAATACCACTGACACTAGGGCAATAATCCTGTCTTTCTTTTCCTCTGGTACGAGACAGACCAGCTTTTCTGAGTCCAAAATAAGCCCTAAGAAGGATTGAACGTTCAGGGGCTGCAGCGTCGACTTTTCAATATTTATCATCCAACCTAGCTTGGACATAGTGGCTCGAATGTGATTTAGCTGAGAACTGCATTCGTGTTCTGTTCTGTTGATCACTAAAAAATTGTCCAGATAAGGCACTACTAACCCGTTCTTTTCCCGTAAATGCGTCGTCACCTTTAGAACAATCTTTGTGAAGATTCTCGGGGCCATGGACAGACCAAAGGGCAGAGCACTGTAACGGGAAATGTCTGACATGTCCATTTACATATACCGCTACCATTAGGAATTGCTGGTCTTCCTGATGAATGGGGACATGGTGATATGCGTCCTTTAAATCCAAGACTATCATATAACAGCCCAGGAACAAGATCTTTATCGCTGTTTTTATTTACTCCATTTTGGTCTGTAGACCAGGAACTTGTTGAGGTCTTTCAGACTGATAATAGTCTGAATGACTGGTCAGGCTTTCTTATCAGAATCAGGGGGGAATAAAATCCCCTCCCCTGCTGCTGAACAGGCTCCTCCACCAGCACCCTCTTTTGAAGTAGGAGCAACACTTCTGCATCCAGGGTCTGTTGTTCTTTCCAGGATCTGGGGGCGAGATCCTGATGCTGTGCCTGGGGGGTGGATGTAAACTCTAGTCTCAGACCTGATCTTATTATATTAGGCACTCAGGCATTGGCCGAGATTTCCTCCCAGGCAGTTTGGAAGTTGGACAGCCTTCCTCCTACCTGTGACTGCCCATCTCTTGGAGTATTTTCGGGTCATCATCGAGGAATCCCCAAACATGAAACCCTTGCTCTACTGTTTGTTATCCCTCCAGTCGCCCTGTTCCTTGGCGGGCCTACTCTTGATATACCTTCTCCTGCGAAAGGAACTTTTAAACTGAGGATGGGGCACACTAGGGAAACCTTTTTTCTTGCCTGCTGCCTTATCTAGAATATCGTCCAGAACTTGACCAAAAAGATATTTCCCCTCACACGGGATAGAGCATAGCCTAGTCTTGGACTGAGCATCCCCCGTCCAGCTTCTGAGCCATAGGGCTCTACGGGCAGCATTAGAGAAGTTTGCTGATCTTGCTGCTAACCTAACAGAGTCGGCCGAGGCGTCGGCTAAAAAGGAAGCTGCTCCTCTCAACATCTCCATCACTGTCATCTCCCCGAATCCCATCTACCCACCTCCATCAATTACTTCTCCCCCACATCCATCATTGTCCTCTACCCCACCAATGTCCTCTCCCCCACCTTCAACATTGTCCTCTCCCCCACCACCCCCATCATTGCCCTCTTCCCCATATCCCTCCCATTGTATTGTTAGCAAAACAAACACCACCACTACCACCACTCACCTCTCCACATGTTCACCTGCGGCAGCATTGTCTCCTGCAACTTTCTTTCTGAAACAGGTGCATGTTGCTTGCTGACATCATGCAGCCTACGTGCCTGTGTCAGACAGAAAGTGGCGGGCAGGAATCAGAGGACAAATCCCTGCACCTCCGCTCTGCTGATATCTCCTCTTGCAGGCAGCGGAGCTGCAGGATTGCTCCCTACCCTCCGCATATGAGGGCAATCTGGCCATGGGCCCCCGGAAGCCTCAACCTCCGAGAAACAGGACAGATTAGCCTCATTATTAACTGCCCTACAAGGTGTGAAATAAATGGTTAATTTCTGTCTCCTAAACTGAATTAAATACAAGAAGATACTGTTATGGAAGAATGAACTATGTTCTCAGTTATCATCTGTCTGTGTGTGGATATTTTTATGGCCTGATGGTTTTCCCTTCAATTCCCAGAAATTGTCAAGGACATATTGTTGTTTCCAAATTCTATGATGTTAGGGTTGCGGATCGCACTGAATATAAAATATATATAAGTGCGATCGCGACCCGGGGCCCACTGTGCAGAGATGGTATACTGCTGCTATACAACAACAGACAGCGTGTAGCAAGATGCTCACTGGACACCGGCGGGTAACCACTGACCCAGTGTGATAGGAAGCTGGCTCTGTTACTGCAGAACCGATGCCGTAGCCTTTTAAACCTCACAGGCTACGGCTAGAGGAGCGCTAGCATGTGGTCACGGGACACTGCGCTTGCGGTCGCCACTAACCAGCCTGAGCTTAGTGCTGGAAAGCACACAATCTGTGCACGGCGCCGTACAGACGGATGATGCGAAACATGCGGTAGTGATGCCTGTGCTGACTGGCGCACACTGGCGCTAATGGATAAGAGAGCTGACTGCATTGTGGCGCTAAGCAGTACCAGTACTGAGTGTTGACTCTAACTCTGTGACCGTAACTCATACACAACCGAGGGAGGGGAGTCATAATGAGTCATTCATCAGTCTCATACATCCATCATCACACACACCACTATAACCAAGGGAATTACTCTCTATCATAGCGCATGGCGGTGCGGCCATGTGAGGCTTTCAAAACCACCTTCTGGGACCTTCCTGATGGTCCAATCAGAGCAGGAGCAGGACCTGAGCATGTGACCTCCGATCTCCAATGAGAGATCGTCCCATGGGCCTGCTCAGTGGACCGAAAGGAGGACTTCGTCCATGGAGTAGCTCCCTGCTGACCAGCATGCGTTGCTATAGCTGGACCAGAGGTGGCAGCAGCAACCAAACCCACAGTGCTAGTCTGAGCAGAGCGCCAGGATCGACGAGTCTGCTGTGAGCAGCCTCCTCTGCGGCCGGAGAGGAATGGGAGACCGCCAAAGGCAAGGCTCGGGATTCCTGTTGTGCAGCGACAGGAACCTGATGCCTAACATATGATGATATAGTATTGTAAGAGGAGGGCAGGATGGTAGTCGCAGCCGAGGACACTGGGGCTCTGGTGTCCTGACCTCATCCCACAGGAATATCTTCAACATCTACCGGTCTACCTGTTCTGGTTGCTGGTCCACGGTCAGGAATTCCACTGCGGTGCGACCCAGCTTCTGGACAGTCGGTAATACACAGCCATGTAGCAGTACCGAAGCATAATAGGATATTTACATTAATAGCATCTTTACATGAGAACTCTTAAAGGGGAGGAGGCATTAAAGGGGTATTCAATTCCCATCCCCTACAGTATAACCACCCAAAATTCTGCGGATTCAGCCCAAATTCTCTTGAGAACTTCAATTCTTGAACCAGGTCACTCTGACATATGGAAAGTTCCCCCATATTCTGTAATTTATCTTGTATCCCAGGATGTGTTTTGACAACTCATTCTATAACTAATACATTTTTGCATCCCCGGTCATGGCATGATGGACATTAAATTACTTGTATTAAAAGGTAACGTCAAGTCTCAGAAAGACAGAAGAGTCTGAGAGTATAAATTTATGACAACTTTTGACACACTCAGTGCAGAAATGAATGTGTCGCATGGATTTATGTCTTTTTACATCAATTAAGGAATTTGCCCTTTAGAACTTCTGGGGTCATCACAACAAAGAACCAGACCCCAATCAGAGGGCAATAAAACTTTCACATTCCTTATCTATGAACTGTTCCAATATTTATGTTATCCCTCTCCCATAATGAGTGGTTCACTGAAGTCTGTTATGCTCGATGTTGGGCTTTGCATATGGCTCCAAGATCTCTGCTGCCTGCTCTCGGTCTCCTGACTGCCTGCAATCTTCAGGACCTCTGCTACCTGTTCCACGTCTCCTGTCCGCCTGCGGTACCTCTGCATCCTGTTTCCAGCGTGACTTACCTGCCTGCTGCAACTCTCCCAGTTAGCCTAACATATGGATTTAGAAAGTGAAGCATTACATTATACTTACTTTTGCCTTAGATCTGGAAAAAGATTTAGCAAAAATGTGTTGTGGTAGGTGTGAAGATAATATTCTTGGAGACTCCATTGTTTTAATGGTTTCATCAGATCCAACTGTTTCATACCATGGTGATCTCATGTAGATAGGCACAACGTTGCTTTTTTCAACATCTCCTTTGTGTTTAATTAAATTTAAGATTTCAATCATCCAGTTAGTACCTACAAGAAGTAATAGTTACACATTTTGTTATAATTTTTTTACTTGGGCAAAATATTTATTACCTCAAATTTTGAGAGGTACTGGCTGACTGTACTTGGATTTAAAGGGAAGATATATTAAGAAATTGAATTTTTAAACCACCTTTTTGTGCTTAAGGTATTTTGTAAACAGTTTTGGCAATGTTTTTTAATATATCACAGTCTGTATTAAATATTAAAAATATAAAATTAGCAATGTAGCAGTTTTCACACTGGCCACCAAGGCTTTATTAGACTCCAGGGTTATTTTCTGTTGTTATTTCTGTTGTTTCAGGAAATTGACATGGACTTTAGCAGCAATGAGCAGACTCTGACCCTATCTTTTATATTGAAGCATCTATTAAGAGTGTGCAAAAGTCATTCTGAAAAGAGATGAAGCAGAGTCAGCTGTGACATCAGCTAGTGTGAATGCTGAATTAGGTGCACCCAATCAATGGTATCCTACCTTTGATAATAATGAGCCTGCTGAAAACTCATCCTGAAAGGAGAGGAAATATGAGTAAGAAATAGCCACAGTGGCTAGTGTGAAAAGAAAGATTGTAAATGAAAAATAAACATTGCCAAATAAAAAAAAAATACTTGGAACACAAAAACCCGATTTTAGAAATTGCTCATTTTCTAAATCTAACTTCCTTTGAAAGACAAATACGTCTTGATGCATATGGTAGAGAGGAAGTTTGCAGTAGCTCAACTTGAAGCTTGTATGTCCCAAAGCAAAATCTCTATCAGGACTCATTACAACCCTTCTAGAACCAGATGATTTTTTTTTTGTCTACTTTCATTTCTTTCCTCCATTTTTATTTCTCTGACTTTTTTAAAATTTTTATACTATTGGAGAAAATAGTGATTTAAACATTTATTTTCAATTTGTCTTGATGACTTTTAAATGCCACAATCATGCTTGACCATGGCATTTGAGAGGTTAACTGATGTGATCAATGTTAGCCCTGATAGTGTGAATTACATGGAGTATGTGCAGCTGTGGAGACCTTTCCATACAATGATAGTGTGACACCCCAGAGTCTAGTTGTCAGAGTGACATTGCCTCCCTCTAAGAGGTGATGTCATGCTTGGAGGCAGAAAGAGGGCCCCATGCCAGGTATCATAGATTAAATCACAATTCCTGCTACAGGTCAGAAAAGGGAGTTGCCTTATAAATTCTGGCCAGCAGAGGGGGTTGGTGAGTCAGCTAGAAATCAGCTGAGGGAGTTGTCATGGAAACGAGAGCAGCTTTGAGCTGAGAGAGAAATGACAAGACAGTTAAACGTGAGGTAAAAAAGATCTTTCTGGAAGATCCAGTCAGTTAGAGACGGAGAGCTGATCTGACAGGAGGGGAAGGACGATAGCAGAGAGAAGGGGCTTTGGGGAATCTAAAACTGCATATAGCAGACCCCAGAGTGAAGCGCTAATAGAGAGAAAGGGACACCAGAGTCCTGGGTGGGCAGGAGCTGTATGTCCTGCCACCGAATTTGAAAGTACAGGGGACTGTAAGTTCCTGGGTGACGTTGAACACCTGAAGGCACGGCAGCAGATAAGGAGCCCGGGGCCGACGGTGAAAAGGACGGTACCCGTGGAATAGGCTCATGCTGACAGCTGTACAGGTTAGTGAAATCATCACACAAATAGAGGGTCTCGGCTTAGTTACAAACAGCAGAGACCCACACACAAAGCGCAGAAGGAAGGTCCTAAACCCCCACCTGGCAGGGTGGATCCCCTGAATGCCTCCAGGTGAGCCGGACTCATTCCATCACCTGTATGTGGTACTCCGGATTGCAACCAATTACCAGTAAAAGGTAAAGAAACTGCACCTCTCTGTGTCCTTCTCTCATTTCTGTGCACCCCAATGTTCACAGCCATCTTAACTATTGATCAAACATCTTTGCCCTGGGACAATTGCTCTACCTGTGGAGAGCTATTTTCACCTCAGCTGTGACACACCAACAGTCTCAGGGGAACAACACCACAGCGCTGGTCACCGCTGACCAGAATACCACTGGTGGTGTCACATATTTAACCATCTATAAAGTCTATCTTCATTTTTACCACATCTAACAACATCTCAGACAACTTTTCCCCTTTCCCTATTTTATTATTTAACCCCTTCACCCCAAGGGTGGTTTGCACGTTCATGACCGGGCCAATTTTTACAATACTGACCACTGTACCTTTATGAGGTCATAACTCTGGAACGCTTCCATTGATCCCGGTGATTCTGACATTGTTTTCTCGTGACATATTGTACTTCATGTTAGTGGTAAAATTTCATTCAAATAACTTGCGTTTATTTGTGAAAAAAATGGAAATTTGGCAAAAATTTTGAAAATTTCGCAATTTTCCAACTTTGAATTTTTATGCCCTTAAATCACAGAGATACGGCACACAAAAAACTTGATAAGTAACATTTCCCACATGTTTACTTTACATCAGCACAACTTTGGAACCAAAATTTTTTTTTGTTAGGAAGTTATAAGGGTTAAAAGTTGACCAGCGATTTCTCATTTTTACAACACCATTTTATTTTTAGGACCACATCACATTTGAAGCCACTTTGAGGGGTCTATATGATAGAAAATACCCAAAAGTGACACCATTCTAAAAACTGAACCCCTTAAGGTGCTCAAAACCACATTCAAGAAGTTTATTAACCCATTAGGTGCGTCACAGGAATTTTTTTGAATATTTAAAAAGAAATGAACATCTAACTTTTTTTCACAAAAAAAATACTTCAGGTTCAATTTTTTTTATTTTACCAAGGGTAACAGGAGAAATTGGACTGCAAAAGTTATTGTGCAATTTGTCCTGAGTACACTGATACCTGATTTGTGGGGGGGAACGACTGTTTCGGCGCATGGCAGAGCTCAGAATGGAAGGAGCGCCGTTTGACTTTTTCAATGCAAAATTGGCTGGAATTCAGATCGGACGCCATGTCACGTTTGGAGAGTCCCTGATGTACCTAAACAGTGGAAACCCCCTACAAGTGACCCCATTTTGGAAACTAGACCCCCCAAGGAACTTATCTAGATATGTGGTGAGAACTTTGAACCCACAAGGGCTTTACAGAAGTTTATAACGTACAGCGGTACAATTAAAAAATCATATTTTTTCCACAAAAATGATCTTTTCACCCCCAATTTTTATTTTCCCAAGGGTAACAGGACCCTAAAAGTTATTGTGCAATTTGTCCTGAGTACGCTGATACCCCACATGTGGGGGTAAACCACTATTTGGGCGCATGGCAGAGCTCGGAAGGGAAGCAGTGCCATTTGACGTTTTTGGCTGGAATTGAGATCGGACACCATGTCGCGTTTGGAAAACCCCTGATGTACCAAAACAGTGGAAACCCCGCACAAATGACACCATTTTGGAAACTAGACCCCCTAAGGAACTTATCTAGATGTGTGGTGAGAACTTTGAACCCCCATGGGCTTCACAGAAGTTTATATCATAAAGCCATACAATTAAAAAATCATATTTTTTCCACAAAAATGATCTTTTCACCCCCAATTCTTATTTTTCCAAGGGTAACAGGACCCTAAAAGTTATTGTGCAATTTGTCCTGAGTACGCTGATACCCCACATGTGGGGGTAAACCACTATTTGGGCGCATGGCAGAGCTCGGAAGGGAAGCAGCGCCATTTGACGTTTTTGGCTGGAATTGAGATCGGACACCATGTCGCGTTTGGAAAACCCCTGATGTACCAAAACAGTGGAAATCCCCCACAAATGACACCATTTTGGAAACTAGACCCCCTAAGGAACTTATCTAGATGTGTGGTGAGAACTTTGAACCCCCATGGGCTTCACAGAAGTTTATAACATAAAGCCATACAATTAAAAAATCATATTTTTTCCACAAAAATGATCTTTTCACCCTCAATTCTTTTTTTTCCAAGGGTAACAAGACCGTAAAAGTTATTGTGCAATTTGTTCTGAGTATGCTGATACCCCACATGTGGGGGTAAACCACTATTTGGGCGCATGGCAGAGCTCGGAAGGGAAGCAGCGCCATTTGACGTTTTTGGCTGGAATTGAGATCGGACACCATGTCGCGTTTGGAAAACTCCTGATGTACCAAAACAGTGGAAACCCCCCACAAATGACACCATTTTGGAAACTAGACCCCCTAAGGAACTTATCTAGATGTGTGGTGAGCACTTTGAACCCCCCAGTGCTTCACAGAAGTTTATAATGCCCGGGCGTGAAAATAATTAATTCGTATTTTTTCCACAAACATGATCTTTTAGTCACCATTTTTTTATTTTCCCAAGGGTACCAGGAGAAATTGGACCCCAAAAGTTGTTGTCCAATTTGTCCTGAGTATGCTGATACCCCATATGTGGGAAAAAACTACTGTATGGGCACACGTCGGGGCTCGGAAGGGAAGTAGTGACGTTTTGGAATGCAGACTTTGATGGAATGGTCTGCGGGTGTCATGTTGCCTTTGGAGAACCCCTAATGTACCTAAACAGTGGAAACCCCCCACAAATGACACCATTTTGTAAACTAGACCCACTAAGGAACTTATCTAGATGTGTGGTGAGCACTTTGAACCCCCCAGTGCTTCACAGAAGTTTATAACGCCCGGGCGTGAAAATAAAAAATTCGTATTTTTTCCACAAACATGATCTTTTAGTCACCATTTTTTATTTTCCCAAGGGTACCAGGAGAAATTGGACCCCAAAAGTTGTTGTCCAATTTGTCCTGAGTATGCTGATACCCCATATGTGGGAGAAAACTACTGTATGGGCACACGTCGGGGCTCGGAAGGGAAGTAGTGACGTTTTGGAATGCAGACTTTGATGGAATGGTCTGCGGGTGTCATGTTGCCTTTGGAGAGCCCCTAATGTACCTAAACAGTGGAAACCCCCCACAAATGATCCCATTTTGAAAACTAGACCCACTAAGGAACTTATCTAGATGTGAGGTGAGCACTTTGAACCCCCAAGGGCTTCACTGAAGTTTATAATGCCAGGGCATGAAAATAAAAAAATCGTATCTTTTCCAGAAACATGATCAATTAGTCCCCAATTTTTTCATTTTCCCAAGGGTAACAGGAGAAATTGGACCCCCAAAAGTTGTTGTCCAATTTGGCCTGAGTACGCTGACACCCCATATGTGGGAGAAAACTACTGTATGGACACACGTCGGGGCTCGGAAGGGAAGCAGTGACGTTTTGGAATGCAGACTTTGATGGAATGGTCTGCGGGTGTCATGTGCGTTTGGAGAGCCCCTGATGTACCTAAACTATTGAAACTCCCCACAAGTGACCCCATTTTGGACACTAGACCCCCCACGGAACTTATCTAGATGTGTGGTGAGCACTTTGAACCCCCAAGTGCTTCACAGAAGTTTATAACACTCGGACGTGAAAATAAAAAAATCATTTTTTTCCACAAAAATGATATTTTTGCCCCCAATTTTTTATTTTCCTAAGGGTAACAGGAGAAATTGGACCCCAAAAATTGTTTTGCAATTTGTCCTGAGTAGGCTGATACCCTACATGTGGGGGTAAAACACTGTTTGGGCGCATGGCAGAGCTTGGAAGGGAAGGAGCACCATTTGACTTTTTCAACTCAGAATTGGCTGGAATTGAGATCAGACGCCATGTTGCATTTGGAGAGCCCCTGATGTGCCCAAACAGTGGAAACCCCCAATTATAACTCCAACCCTAAACCCAACACACCCCTAACCCTAATCTGAGCCCTAACCCTAGCCCTAACCCTAGCCCTAACCCTAACCCTAACCCTAGCCCTAACCCTAGCCCTAACCCTAGCCCTAACCCTAAGGCTGGGTGCACACGCTGCGGATTTTGCTGCGGTTCTGCAGCGGTTTTGGCTGCTGCGGACCCCTATGGGAATCAAAAACCGCAGTGCAGACGGTGCGGAATTTTCCGCGCGGATTATCTGCGGTTTTCAATCCGCAGAAAGAATTGACATGTCAATTCTTTCTGCGGATTCTCCTGTGGTTTGCCATCTCCTCTATTGAGGAGATGAAAAACCGCAGGACAAAACCGCAGAGCAATCCGCAGGTAAAACCGCAGGTCTTTTGACCTGCGGTTTCACCTGCGGATTTTACAAAATCCGCGCGGATAAATCCGCACCTAATCCGCAGCGTGCGCACACAGCCTTACCCTAACGGGAAAATGGAGACAAATACTTTTT
Organism: Dendrobates tinctorius; assembly: GCF_039654945.1. Taxonomy (NCBI): domain Eukaryota; kingdom Metazoa; phylum Chordata; class Amphibia; order Anura; family Dendrobatidae; genus Dendrobates; species Dendrobates tinctorius. The sequence continues at coordinate 5,102,584 of NW_027361669.1, read as the reverse complement.
TTTTAGTTTTATTATTTTTCCCTAACTAAGGGGGTGATAACGGGGGGTTTGATTTACTATTTATGGCGGTTTTTATGTTTGGCGGCTGTCGCACGCTAAAAGACGCTTTTTATTGTAAAATAGTTTTTGCATCACCACATTTTGAGAGCTATAATTTTTCCGTATTTTGACCCACTGAGTCACGTGAGGTCTTATTTTTTGCGGGACGAGTTGACGTTTTTATTGGTACCATTTTCGGGCACGTGACATTTTTTGATCGCTTTTTATTCCTATTTTTGGGACGCAGAATGAACAAAACCCAGCGTTTCATGAATTTCTTTTGGGGGGGGTGCGTTTACACCGTTCTGCGTGTGGTAAAATTGATAAAGCGGTTTTATTCTTTGGGTCAGTATGGTTACAGCGATACCTCATTTAGGTCGTTTTTTTATGTTTTTGTCGGTTTTATGCAATGAAAACTATTTTATATAAAAAATAATTATTTTTGCATCGTTTTATTCTGTGAGCTATAACTTTTTTATTTTTTTGCTGATGATGCTGTGTGGCGGATCGTTTTTTGCGGGACAAGATGACGTTTTCAGCGGTACCATGGATATTTATATGCGTCTTTTTGATCGTGCGTTATTACACTTTTTGTTTGGCGGTATGATAATAAATCATTATTTTTTGCTTCGTTTTTTATTTTTATTTTTTAAGGGGTTCACTAAAAGGGTTAACTAATGGGACAGTTTTATAGGGCGGGTCATTACGGACGCGGCGATACCTAATATGTGTACTTTTATTGTTTTTTTTTTTATTATTTCCAAAAAATGGATTTATTGAGGGAATATAATTTATAATTTATTTGGCGATTTTTTTAAATTTATTTTTACATTTTTTTTTATTTTTTTTTAACTTTATTACATAGTCCCAGGTGGGACATCACTGTCCTGTGACAGATCGCTGATCTGTCACATCACAGATCACTGTGACAGATCAGCAATCTGTCACAGGCATTGAAGAAGACTTCCTCTTGCCTGCGCTTTGCAGGCACTGAGGAAGCCAGCTTCCTCAGGTCCCCGAAGGCCCCCGTCGCCATCTTGGATTCGGGGGCCTGGAGGATAGGAGCCCCCGGCAGCAGCGCTGCACATTGCGCTGCCGTGGGGGGCTCAGGGAAGCACGGAGGGAGCCCCCTCCCTGCCGATGCTTCCCTTTAACTCCCGGTACACCGCGATCATGTTTGATCGCGGTGTGCAAGGGGTTAACGTGTCGGGGGCGGTCCGTGACCGCCCCTGACACATAGTGCCGGGTGTCAGCTGTGATAATCAGCTGACACCTGGCCGCGATCAGCGGCGCTCACCACGTGGGCGCCGCTGATCGCGGTAGACGTACTATCCCGTCCACGGTCATATGGGCCCGGGTACCGTGGACGGGATAGTACGTCGGATGTCAGGAAGGGGTTAATGGACGCCCCAGGGCCACGGACCGGGTTGCCACCGCCGTGACACCATCCCCCATTGAAGTCGACGGGCCTGGTACCGAGTACCCCACAGCCCGGCCCGGTGGTCACGCGCACCTGGGCGCTCCAACTGACGTCACAAACAGGATTTAGTGAGCCTAGCAAAGCTGGGTAAAGTAGCCAGGCAAAGCTGGGTACTGTGCGCCATAGACTTTATTAAATTGTGTGCTAAAGACTTAACTGAGCTTTCAAATAATCGCCATAACTGCGTCACACAGTGCGTGCGAGCAGAGAGGGGCATGTCAGTGAAGCTGGAGCTGTGCTCTACTGTGAGCAAGTGAAAAACAGGAAGAAAATGCCCAACTCAGGTGAAGATTCAGTGGCGGTCGCAGCCGCAGCCTCAATAATGCAGCTATCAATGCCATATATACCAGGGACTGTACAACAAATCTTGGCCGGACTGAAGAACACTTTTGATACCCGCACTGCAACAGAGATAAAAATGAGATTCTTTGGGTGCAAACAGAGAGTGCAGGACAGTATACGGGACTATGCTCTTAATCTTCAGGAGGCACTACGGGCCGTAAAGCAGGTTGACCCTGAGAGCGTGCAAGATGAAGATAGATTACTAACGGAGCAGTTCATAGAGGGACTCCAGTCTAACAATCAAAGGACACAGCTGCACATAATGGCCCTACAAAATCCTGAATTGGACTTTGCACACTTTAAGGATAGAGCCATCTGAGTGCTGCGTGAACCGAATCCTAGCAGCGCAGAGCCCTCTAAGCATCCTGCAATTACATACCAGCAGGAGGCAGCATCCTTTCCAAAGACCCCTATTGAGACTGACAAGCCGTCTGTCACGGTTACGTGTGTCTGGACGCAGTGAGTACCGCAAGGCGAACCCATGTGACGCACGTGACCCTGGATACACCGCCTCCAGTGGGGTGAATTTAAATAATAAACACGTGCAGCTGGATACACCGCCTCCAACTGGCGAATTTAGACATTACACGTATGTACAAGTCTGGAAAGCCTGCCTCCAGTAAGGCGAATTTAAACAATAAGGGAAACCTGGGACACATTAACAATGGTGGGCCCTGCGATAGGGAATAGGGAAGTGGAGACCTCCTGAGCTCCCCTGAGTCAGTGTCCCTGCACTCCTAACGTTCCCTATGCCGGTTCCGCACCGGGCGCGCAACAGGAGCCTAAAAACCCTAGCTCGTCCTGACCTAAACCCTCACTAGAGAATTGGTCGGTGTGGAAACTAATCCCACCACTGCACTAAAACACACATGAGGAAAAATGACAATACAGGGGAAACACCACTTAGTTTTGCTCTGTTGCGTACGCTCCAAGCAACAGAGCCCACCACCTGTGTGCATCTTCTCCTCCACCCGGATCCATCCCAATAACTGGATCCTTCACCATAGTGCAGCCTTGGAGCAGAGTCCACGACCAATTGCAGAAGTCCAGTAACAGAGTCCCAAAGATGAGTTCAACTCCTGCCCAAAAAGTCAAGCATACTTGAGTCCAGCTCTCAGCAACCAAGTCCCGCATGCTGAGTGCAACTCTCTCCATAGTCGTCACTCCACCAAGCCATGCAAGCACTTCCTGCCAACACCATAAACTGTGACTCCACCACGCCATGCCAGCCCTTCTTGCAGACCACCTAGCTGCCACTTGTCCCCTCTGGCTGGGCTGCGCAGGACTCATGTTCAGCTCCTTCATTCATCCAGGCTTGTGAATGACTAACACACAATCAATATCACCAACAATCATTGTACACACCTGGCTCTCTTTTATAGATCCTAACACCTGATTTGTAATTAAGTGCACATTAAACCAAAGAAACTAAAGTGCACTACCACTCACCACCACCGGGGCAACTTAGAATGAATGACACCACGTGTAATAATTCTAATGGCCACCGGGGGCAATCACATCACTTTGGCACCTAGCCAAAGGAAAAAAAGTTCACTTATCCATTTAAACTGTCAAATCCACGCTGGATCATGACACCGTCCCAAGATGATGACTCTGCTGCAGACTTACGTCTCCAAGTCAAGGAACTAACCAAAAGTGTGGTTGCACTCACGAAAACTGTGCAGTCCCTGCAAGTGACTCCAAAGAAAAAGATCCAGCTGGTCTCCAGTCCAGATGATGTCCCGTGGCGACAACAGAGGAGAATCCCACCGACCAGAGGGAGAGACAGCGATCGTTACGACAAGGATGGACAGCCCATCTGTCGCTGCTGCAACAAGGCGGGACACCTAGCAAGATCCTGTCATTTAAACAAGCAACCCCTGGGGCAAAGGGCCAACCCTCAGGAGTAAGATGACCAGGCCGACCAAATTGGCAAGACAAGTACTTAGGTGGACGGCCAGTCCTGCCTGTCGTGATTGACGGCTTTCCGATGAACGCTTTACTGGACACTGGCTCCCAGGTGACAACAATGCCATATGTTCTTTTTAAGCAGTACTGGGCAGATTCAGACATTACTCATAGCCCAGATAAAGACCTTGCCATTTTTGCCAGCAATGGTCAGCTCTTGCCTCTGATGGGATATAAAGAGGTGACCATCAAGATTGGCCGAGTAGAATTGCAATTGCAAGATTTGATTATAGTAGATATTGACAAACGAGAATGCCATCCTATGATTACTTTAGGCACTAATGTAATTGAAAATTGTTGTCATGATCCCAGTGCAGGTTTTTGAGCTGTACCTCAGGGGTTAATGTCTGGCGCTCAGTGCAGGTTTTGACCTGCACACCTCGGGTTAATGATTGTGGCCTCTTTTTGGTTCTGGGAGAGCTTCTTAAAGCCCTGGGAAGCTCCAACCCCGGTCAGTTATACTTTTGCCTTTGGCCGAGTGTGGTGACCTCCGTGTGCCTGTGCGTGTTCGTTGTTATAGCTTGTTTATATGGTTCTGAGCCAGTTCTGTTCCCCGTTGTGAGTTTGCCTGTTGATTCGGTACTGCACTATCCTCTCTGTGTATGACTCGTTGCCTGTTATCTGACTACTCTCTGCTCGCCCCTCTTGTACCTTGCAGCTATCTCTGTGTATGACTCATTGGCTACGTCCTGACTATCCTCCCTGTCTATGCCCCTTGATAACTTTGTCTCGCAGTTACCCTGCTAGGAGTTCTCTTGCAGCTCCTAGCTCTCTGGAGTTTAGGCCACGCCCCCAGCAGTCACATGCTTCAGGTCCTGCGGTTCTGAAGTACGCATCTACTCGGCTGCTGCTCGCTCCACAGGTATCTTTGAGCACAGTTCGCTTTACTCAGGACACGCGCACTGGCTCAGTGAGCAAGTTCAGTGCGGTGTTCCTGACAATTTTCTTGGAGAAATTATTGCTTTGTTACAACAGGTAGCCGAGACCGCCAGCTCCAATCAGCAACGGGTTCTGCAAAAGGAGATCAGAGCCCTGATGCAGACACAACAGGTAGAGCTGTCTGGTGGAGAAGTCGGCAGTGTCAGTGTAAGTGATCCTTTCCCCATTGCAGTACCTCCCAGAAGTGAAATGATAATTTGGTGTCTGGCAGCAATAGGCCTAAGGGGTCAAGATTACCAAGCCCTGGTAGAACCCATGTTCTCTGATAGTAGGCCCACTATCCTGACAGCCAGAGGGGTAGTTGATGTCCGCAAGGGGAGAGTACCAATACGCATCTTAAATTGTGGGGAGAGAGAGGTCCATTTACCCCGGTATGCCACCCTTGCTAAATTGTTCACTGTCAGTAACAATGCAATAGAGGCACTAGAACCCTTGCTTCCATCTGACAAGGTGGAAGAGAATGGCTCTGAAGGGCAGTAGGAGGATTGGTGTCAGCAGCTACACGTAGGCACTGACTCCACCTCTTCGCACCAAAAGCATGGGGCTTACTGGGTGGCTCGAGAATTTGAACGGGCCACGTCAAGGCAACCCCCATGGGACAGTCCTAACTCTTGTATTTAAAACCTTTCCACTTGTCAAGTGACATAAATGTGAACAAGGACAGAGGGACTGAAGTGGAAAGGTTTTAAATACAAGAGTTAGGACTGTCCCATGGGGGTTGCCTTGACGTGGCGGGATGGCTTCTACATTATTTTGATCAAAATTATGTTAACTAAATACCCTTATTATTACTATTATTACTACCTTCATGCAATTTTTGCAATATATTTTTTACTTTTTTATTCCAGGATATTTGTTTTGTATTTGGTTTTCTCTGTGTAAAGGTCATGTGTTCATATGCAATTACATTTTGCATGCACATTAATTTACTTTTTCTGCTCAGACCCAGTTTCTCATTTGTTTCATTGTGCATTCTGTGCATATAAGGGTGTGACCGCCCTGTTTCTGAGTTGGAAAATCAATCCTGTCTGGCCTATACTATTACTGGTGGTTCAGTCCCTCTGTCTTTGTTCACATTTATGTCACTTGACAAGTGGAAAGGTTTTAAATACAAGAGTTAGGACTGTGCCACGGGGGTTGCCTTGACGTGGCGGGATGGCTTCTACATTATTTTGATCAAAATTATGTTAACTAAATACCCTTATTATTACTATTATTACTACCTTCATGCAATTTTTGCAATATATTTTTTACTTTTTTATATTTTTTACTTTTTTATTCCAGGATATTTGTTTTGTTTTTGGTTTTCTCTGTGTAAAAGTCATGTGTTCATATGCAATTACATTTTGCATGCACATTAATTTACTTTTTCTGCTCAGATCCAGTTTCTCATTTGTTTCATTGTGCATTCTGTGCATATAAGGGTGTGACCACCCTGTTTCTGAGTTGGAAAATCAATCCTGTCTGGCCTATACTATTACTGGTGGTTCAGTCCCTCTGTCCTTGTTCACATTTACGTCACTTGACAAGTGGAAAGGTTTTAAATACAAGAGTTAGGACTGTCCCACGGGGGTTGCCTTGACGTGGTGGGATGGCTTCTACATTATTTTGATCAAAATTATGTTAACTAAATACCCTTATTATTACTATTATTACTACCTTCATGCAATTTTTGCAATATATTTTTTACTTTTTTATATTTTTTACTTTTGTATTCCAGGATATTTGTTTTGTTTTTGGTTTTCTCTGTGTAAAGGTCATGTGTTCATATGCAATTACATTTTGCATGCACATTAATTTACTTTTTCTGCTCAGACCCAGTTTCTCATTTGTTTCATTGTGCATTCTGTGCATATAAGGGTGTGACCGCCCTGTTTCTGAGTTGGAAAATCCATCCTGTCTGGCCTATACTATTACTGGTGGTTCAGTCCCTCTGTCCTTGTTCACATTTACGTCACTTGACAAGTGGAAAGGTTTTAAATACAAGAGTTAGGACTGTCCCACGGGGGTTGCCTTGACGTGGCGGGATGGCTTCTACATTATTTTGATCAAAATTATGTTAACTAAATACCCTTATTATTACTATTATTACGACCTTCATGCAATTTTTGCAATATATTTTTTACTTTTTTATTCCAGGATATTTGTTTTGTTTTTGGTTTTCTCTGTGTAAAGGTCATGTGTTCATATGCAATTACATTTTGCATGCACATTAATTCACTTTTTCTGCTCAGACCCAGTTTCTCATGAGTTCACCATCAAGTACAGAGCAGGACATAAGAACGCTAATGCGGATGTGTTGTCCAGGATGCCCAATTCACTAGACGGGGGAAAAGATCCAAAAGAACTTGAAGAAATCGAGTTACCAGCCTTCCACCGTCCAATTGCAGCCCAGCGCTCCCAAGGAGTGAGGAATAAGCGCTTTATTGTACGAGAGGTAACATTGAACCCATTACCCCATCATGAGTGGGCAGAGACACAAGACAGTGACCCAGCTGTTTGCCTAGTAAAGGAGTGGCTGGCATAAGCTGATTCACACCCTGGTCCAGATGATCCACAGGAAGCACAGCAGCTATGGAAGGAGAGAGGCAAGCTGTTCATCTACGAGGGTAAACTGTCGGAGGACATCAACTCGCGCACACAAGAACTAGTCTGGCAGGTGGTAGTCCCGAAGAGTGATGCGCCAATGGTCTTAGAGGCGTACCACAATCGAGCAGGACAATTCGGTTGGAAGAAGTTGGAGGTCCAGATTCCACTGGGTTGGCATGAGGAGTTCCATTGAGAAGTGGTGCCGAGAATGTGGCCCATGCAACCTGTGCAGAAAAGACCGTAACAGCCAGCGAGCCCCATTACAGCCAATCATCACAAAACAGCCGCTTGAACTGGTAGCCTTGGATTACGTGAAGTTAACTCTGAGAAGGAATGGCTACATCTATGCTTTGACCATCGTGGACCATTACTCAAGGTTCTTGGTAGTCGTGCATGTTAAAGATCAAACAGCGAAGACAGCAGCCAAGGCATTTCAGCAACACTTTTGTTGACCGCACGGATACCCTGAACAAGTGCTCACCGACCAAGGTCCAGCCTTTGAGGCAGAATTGTTCCAGGAGTTCTGTAAGACTAGCTTCACACTAGCGTTTGGGCCGCAGCGCACGGCCGCCGCTAAGCCCCGCCCCTACCATGCCCTCTCCTGTCATCTCCGCCTAGTATTGCACATCGCTGCATGCGATCTGCACACCCTATCTTTAGCATAGGGTGCGCACACCGTGCGCTGGCCATGTGCTAGTAGGATTTTGCTTGCGCTGCGCCCTTTTGACGGTGCGCTGATGTGCGCCAAACGCACCATGTTGCATTTTGGTGCGCTCAGAGCACCATCAAAAAGGCGCAGCGCACTCAAAAATTCTACTAGTGCACAGCCAGTGCACGGTCTGCGCACCCTATGCTAAAGATAGGGTGTGCAGATCGCATGCAGCGATGTGCGATACTAGGTGGAGATGACCGGAGGGGGTGCAGCAGGGGGCGGGGCTTAGTGGCGGCCATGCGCTGCGACCCAAAACACTAGTGTGATGCTAGCCTAACATGTACAGTTGCAAGAAAATCAGAACGACGACGCACAAATAGCATGTGTGAGAAGATGAACCAGGTGGTAATTGACTTATTGAAGACCTTACCTCTGGAAGAATGAAACCAGTGGCCAGAGAAGTTGCCATATCTGATAGATCTATATAATCATATACCGGTAAACTGTGCAAATTGCACGCCGGCCTACTTGGTGAGAGCAAGACTTGGCAAGTTACCCATTGATTTAGACATGGGAGTCTTAACACTTGAGATAACATCACCAGATGCAGACTGGGATACAGAGCGGCAGCAACAATACCGCAAAGTACAAGAATGTGTGGAGAAAAGTTTGTCTCAAGCAAGACAGAGGCAGGAAAGAAATTACAGTCAAAACGCAGTTCCCTTGACACCAGGAGAACAAGTACTTAAAAGAAAGAGACGTGTTCACAAACTAGATGACCAGTGGGAGGCAGAGTCATACACCATAATACCTTCAGACTTTAATAACACCAAGGTATGCCTCATCAGCAAAGATGGAGGAGAAACCTTAGAAGCAGTGTCAAGAGATCATCTAAAGGTGTGCCCTGATCAATTGAAGGACAAGAAAGAAGTCCAAGACACTCCACGGCCTATAGAAGAGGCGGAAGAAAAGATCCAAACTATCCTTGGAGAATTTCCTCGGACGTGGACACAAGTAAATCAGGCAATCGTAGTACCAGTCCTAACCTTTCATCAGCCTACTGCACCAGATGAAGTAGAGACTCTAAATGAAATGGCTCCAGTAACAGATACCACATCTGCAGTGGAATGCGGAAATGTGTTCCCTGCTAACAGCGAATCTGACAATCTCATGGTGAGTCTATGAGTCGTGAGAAGGCAGTCTAGAATACCAATCTTACACAAGTCTACATATAGCATAGTGACTAGTGCACCCACAGTAGACATCAGAGAACAGGTCAGGTCATCAGAAATACCTATACTGCGTAGATCTACTCATAGTACTAGAGGTCAGATCCCTGCCCGTTACAGAGATTACATAATGTAAATAAAGTAATAAGAATGTATAGTTGTAACCGTTAAGCATGAGAGCCTACAGAGACTTACTGTATGAACCTTTTTAAGTATTCATAATAACCAGTTAAAAGATAATAGGGCCACAGGACTATGTGTGGTCAGAACTTTTATTTGTAAATAGTTACTCCAAAAAGGCCTTGAAAATAAGCCGCCGGTGTGGCCGAAAAACAGGCCCATCTACAGAGTGCCCTGTAGCCACGCCCAGGGATGACACACAAAGTGGGTTAAGGTTCCCACCAACCAAACTCCAGGTACAAGCACAAAGACAATTCCTGAATAGCAGCTTAAGGACTGGTTGCTGCAGTAACTGTTATGAGCTCATTTTCTGCTCCTCCAGTTGAGAGTTCTCCTTCCGTTCTCCCTCTGGTGGTGACAGGAGGTAGAGAGGTTGGTTTAAGTGGTAGTGATCTGCCACTGATGAGAAGGATAACGATTGGATCTCTGGAGTATCAGACTGGATATAAGACAGCCGACGCCCTATCCTGCTGCTGGTGATTCAGTCTGCTTCTCAGGTCTTGGACTTCAGCTCTCTTCCAGTCTTCTTAACTTAAGTTTGTTTTTTGCTAATGTTCACACTTGCGCTTGTAGGTTAATTCAGTTTCTTGTGTGGTCAGCTTGCCCCTGCTGGGGCTATGCTGAACTTCCACTCCTATTTATCTGTATTTGCCAATTTGCCTTTTTGTCCCTTATTAGATTGGCCTCTTTTTGCTCTGTTTCAGAATATTTCAGAGTGCTGATATAGTGGGAGAAGTCTAGTGACTTCAGGGTTAATTTTGCTATCAGACATGTTGGACATTATTTTTGGTAGGGTTTTTGGCAGATTCCAGACAGTGGCTTTCCTTTCTAGTTTGTCGGGCCCCATCGTTTGCTCAGCCTATTTTCCTGCCTGTGTATGTGTTTAAATCTTGCTTCACCGTCACTACATGTGTGGGGGGTGTCTTTTCCTTTGGGGTCTGCTCTGGGACAGTTAGTTTTCCCTTTTCTTGCTTTAGGTTTAAGTAGTCCTCCGGTGGTGACGAGGCGTCTAGGAACAATGTAGGAACGCTCCACTGCTACTGTTAGTTGTGTGGTTAAGATCAGGGATCTTCAATCTGCATGGTGACCAACCTCTCTGGATTTCTGGGACTTAGCTTTTTGTTGTTCCTCCTCAGTGACCCATTCATAACAAGTAACTGTGCTATTGTTTCTTTTTCTTGTCTGGTTTTTGATAATTTTTACATTTTTAAGACTTTGTAGATTTTCAGGAAATGTTGTTGTTAACAATTCTAGTTATGTTTCCTCAGTCCGGGAGTATTGAACTTAACTGGGGGGAATGTGACACCCCAGAGTCTAGTTGTCAGAGTGACATTGCCTCCCTCTAAGAGGTGATGTCATGCTTGGAGGCAGAAAGAGGGCCCCATGCCAGGTAACATAGATTAAATCACAATTCCTGCTGCAGGTCAGAAAAGTGAGTTGCCTTATAAATTCTGGCCAGCAGATGGGGTTGGTGAGTCAGCTAGAAATCAGCTGAGGAAGTTGTCATGGAAACGAGAGCAGCTGTGAGCTGAGAGAGAAATGACAAGACAGTTAAACGTGAGGTAAAAAGATATTTCTGGAAGATCCAGTCAGTTAGAGATGGAGAGCTGATCTGACAGGAGGGGAAGGACGATAGCAGAGAGAAGGGGCTTTGGGGAAGCTAAAACTGCATATAGCAGACCCCAGAGTGAAGCGCTAATAGAGAGAAAGGGACACCAGAGTCCTGGGTGGGCAGGAGCTGTATGTCCTGCCACCGAATCTGAAAGTACAAGGGACTGTAAGTTCCTGTGCGACGTTGAACACCTGAGGGCATGGCAGCAGATAAGGAGCCCGGGGCTGACGGTGAAAAGGACGGTACCCGTGGAATAGGCTCATGCTGACAGCTTTACAGGTTAGTGAAATCATCACACAAATAGAAGATCTCGGCTTAGTTACAAACAGCAGAGACCCACACACAAAGCGCAGAAGGAAGGTCCTAAACCCCCACCTGGCAGGGTGGATCCCCTGAATGCCTTCAGGTGAGCCGGACTCAAGCCATCACCTGTATGTGGTACTCTGGATTGCAACCAATTACCTGTAAAAGGTAAAGGAGCTACACCTCTCTGTGTCCTTCCCTCATTTCTCTGCACCCCAACGTTCACAGCCATCTTAACTATTGATCAAACATCTTTGCCCTGTGACAATTGCTCTTCCTGTGGAGAGCCATTTTCACCTCAGCTGCGATACGCCAACAGTCTCAGGGGAACAACACCACAGCGCTGATCACCGCTGACCAGAATACCACTGGTGGCGTCACGTATTTATTCATCTATAAACTTTATCTTCATTTTTACCACATCTAACAACATGTCAAACAACTTTTCCCCTTTCCCTATTTTATTATTTAATGGACGCCCCAGGGCCACCGATCAGGTCGCTGCCGCCGTGACACCATCCCCCATTGAAGTCGACGGGCCCGATACCGAGTACCCTACGGCGCTGCGCCGCGCGCCAGCGCGCTCCAACAGTGCTCAACGGTCATAGTTGCATTTATGGCTATTGTTAAGCGGATAAAAAAAAACGTCACTTCTGTCAATTTTTGTTACCTGATGTAAATGCTGCTGATCTCCTAAAACTGGCATTATTTTTTTTTTGTTCTTGGTCCTCTCAATTCCTAAAATATCATCTTTTCTTCCCTGTATGTAAATCTGGTCTTTTTAGTTATCTGGGCTAAACTCTTTTCTATGGGAGACTTCTTGACAACCATGCCCAGTTGATGAAAATAAACTAGATTTATATACAGCAAACTTTAATAAAGGATTAGACAGCCTTTACAATTTTCAAAGTAAGTTTGACGCTTTACACTACTCACAGATAAGCCATGAGGCAGGGAAGTCAAGAGGCATAGTTAGGTCACAGTCTGAGGTCAGAATTCCAGAAAGGAAAAGGGTAAGGCAAAAGGATAGTCAAATGCAAGGTTCAAGAATGGGCAACAAAGAACAAATAGTCCAATTCATATGCTGGGACCCTACGTAATGTGAATAATCTCTTAGACTAAAGTCTACATTTTTATGGGATGGTAGGATCCTGCTGTAATTAAAAAATGCCTAGGCTGAGCGGTGGAGTGCTCAGCCTTAGTCTAATAACATTAAAATGTAGACTTTATTCTGAGAGGATTCACATTAGATAGGTTCCCAGCAATGAGAATCGCCTTATAGTGGCTGCCAGGTACATATGAATTTGTCAATTTATGCGCTACGCATTCTCCGTTTTTCATATTTTCTAGTGCAGTAAGGCAATTCAAATGTCATATTTCATGTTTGCATGTTATAGCGCTACAGAGTGCTACTTTATTTGTTGGTTGTATATGGAGATGGCTACTCTTAGTAAACACCTGTTCACATCAGATTTCTGTTTGGAAGTGTCGGTCAGTCTTTTGATATTTGCATACTGACAGCTCAGCACGCTCCTGTCCTAAATTGGACTGCTGAACTGTCACTCACTGCTTCAAGACACACCGATAGGTGGAATCATGACAATACCCCCTATTCTAGGGGAACTACCGGACCTCCAGGTTTCTTAAGAAACCTGTGATAGAAGACCCTGACCAGATGATCGGTCTTCACATAACGAGCCAGAACCCAGGATCTTTTTTCTAGTGTGTATTTCCTCAAATGAATTATATATTGGAGAGAATTTCAAACCCTCCGAGAATCCATACTCTTCTGCACCTCGTAGTCCAAACCTCCATCAGCAGAAACAGGAGGAGGCAGAGATGAGGTAATCAACACCAAAGAGACAAACTCTTTCAAGAAAGATCTGTTGAACACATTTGGGATGTGAAGAGTAAGAGGAAATCTTAATGTAAAGGCCCCCTGTATAACTACCTCCAGAATCTCACATGGGCCAATAAATGTAGGACCCAACTTCACTGATGAATCTTTTAGCTCAATACTTTTGCATGAAACCTTATCACTTACTTTAAAGATGGGACATGCCTAACGTTTCCTATTGTCCTTGCGTTTTTGGCAAAGCTGAACCACCCCAATATTCTTCTAAACCTCCCTCCAGATACACGTATTTGATTAATGTCAAGGGGATAATAGACACCAACAAAAAACCCTAGAAACCAAAGTTGGAAAGGCAAACAAGCTTCATTCAAATAATCACATATAAAATCAAGAAATGTTTAAAAACAGTAAAACACCACAGATGAATCCAAAGTATGCTAATCAAACATGGTTCTACAACAGTGTTAGTCTTAAAGGATTGTATGAGAAAAACAATCAGCTATAGTAGCAAAATAATCTCAGTAATACCATACTACATATGTTAGGAGATATATGGAAGAGCAAACTAGCTAAAATAGCAAGATAATCTTAATGAATGTTATCTCACATAAAGTTTACAGTATATGTTGCTATCTAATAGGCTGATATTATCATTAGTATTGCATATGTGGTCACAAATAAACATAAGCAGAAGAGAGAGTACAATATATATATAAACATCAGCATCAGATTTGAAATACAAGGACTAAAGTAGTCATGTAGCCTTAGTAAGTATCTGTATTATCATAAAAACCACATCATAAAAAACATGATGTACTGTAGTAGTACTACCTTATAGGATTAGGTTGTCCAGGCACCCAGCACACCCGATGCACGTTTCGCATTGAAATACTTCATCCAGGTGCCACCATAGTACCATAATAATTATCCATATATACACCAACACTGTTGTAGAACCATGTGTGATTAGCATACTTCGGTGAAATTTTCTCCTGTCATATCTTGACATATGTACACACTATTTTGGCTTCCTGGTGTGGTGCCCCTGAGGCTCAGTCGCCACAGAGGTACTGCACCTCTTCCTGAGGTGTGGTGCCCTACCAACCATGTAAGGTGGGAACTCCTGACCACGCTCCAACACTCGCACCCCACACAACAGGGTAGTTCAGCAAAGCCACATTGCGGCTCCTTGCTTAGAGTGTAGCAGAGCACCTTTGGTGGCTCCCTGCTTGTAACACGAAACGTGCTGGGAGGTGGGTGGAGTTGAGAATACATAAAAGAGTGGGACGGTTTAGGATTTCAGTCAGTCAGTCAGTCAGTCAGTAAGCCACTCAGAGAGGAGTGAGGAAAGAAGATCCCTGAGAAAGGGATGGAGGAAGGAGTGCTGCAGCAGACCTGAGTGACCCGGGTCTGCTTGCACGGGAGAGGAAAGAAGGAGAAAGACATTGAACTGAAGCCTGAGCTTCCATAGGAAAGAAAGACAAGTACGGAACGTAGGAGAAAAAGGGAACATAGAGGACGTGGGTTAGAGGAAGAACCCTGCCTAGAAGTTCTAAGCGCAAGGCCGGGGCCCGGTCCCCGAGGTTGTATGGACACTAATGGGTCTGCAGCAGACACCGGTGGAGTAGTGGGCTGTAAATGCACTACTCCCATCTAAGACTTGGGGGCACAACAGCAACACGGTTAGAGAGCCGTGACTCAGGAGTAAGGAGTCCCCGAAGCAGGCTACAGCTGTCTGCCGTACAAGTAGAGTTCTTGGGAACATCTGATAGGAGGAACTCCAGTGTAACTCAGTACTAGGAGATCTTCACACTAAAAGGCGCTATAAGAGGAGACGTTCAGAAAGGCACATGTTGGTGGAGTGTTGGAAGGGAGCATTCCATCTTGCCTGGAGGTTGACTGAGTCCCTGACCCGGAGGACATGGCATGGAGGCCGGCACCTGTGTGTACTACAGACTGTGAGTAAAACTTTGGAACTACAAGCCCTGGTGTCCTCCATTGATTCTTGCGCCAACACACCCAGCACCGCTACATCTTTGTACCAGCTTCTACACCGCCTGCACCTCTCCTCTTCCCCTACATCTACACTGTCCTGGGGCTACAGCTCCACCTGTGGGGAGCTTCACCATCTTGGCTGCAACCCATCACCAGCCCCAGAGGATCTGCAAGCAGCGTCGGCCTAACATCTCACTTGCCGAACACCACAGGTGGCGTCACGAACTATTCCATCTAACTACATTCCACCATTCACATTTTCCCCATTACTTGGGCGCCCAGGGCCACTGTCCGGGTCACTGCTGCTGTGACACATCCCACTGATACCGGCCTAGTACCGAGTACCCCACAGCCCTGGGAAGGTGACCCAACCTGGCGTCACGAACAGGATGACGAGACCCGATGCCATCGAACAGGATGACGAGACCCGATGCCATCAGGTTCTGTGTGCCTAAGTTTTGCTGGACTTAAAACTTTTGAGAATGTGCAGAAGAAACAATTAAATAGACTGTAAGATGAACGTTAAAAATGGACGTTGGCATGGAGAAGAAGGGCGTGACGATATGGGAGGTCCTAGGAAAAGACTGTGAACAGTCTTGGGCCTCCCCTGCCTGAATTACTATGTGACAGCAACATGTCCCACCCCCCGAGGGGTTTGTATACTGGCTTGGTATGGAGGCGCTGGAAGAAGACGCCGCCCCAAGAAGGAGGGGCCGAAGTCAGTGGCGGGAAAGGGGCTGAGGCAGGAAGAAGAACGTCAGAACGCCATTTTGGAAGAAGACGGGAGGAGGCCTGCGGAGCGCAGGGGGGTTATGCTGAATCTCCCTGGCGCCATGGCTGAAGGCTCCAACCCAGTATCAGAGATGAACCGCCAGCAGCTAGAGGACGAAATTGCCCAGCTGACGCGCCACCTGCAATTGAGGCAGGAAGCGCTATGGACATTGAACTGGCAGCACGCCCAGAAGGGGCCTACACCTACGGTACCCGCAACACCGGTACCCGCTGCTGCTGCACTGGACCTCCTCCAGGTAGACCCTGTGGAGCCTGCCGCCGCCATCACACCACCGGCAGCATCCGGAGCCCCTTGCTGCCACCACAGGAAGAATTGTATGAGACCCCGGGAGCTAAAGCGGAGGAAGAGAAGCCCCCATCTGGACCTGATGTGGCTGCGCAGGTCCCTACAGAGACCCCCGCGGACCCGAGCCGCCATTAGCTCCACCGCCGTTCCCGGTGTCGCACCGAGCGGCGTCCACTGCCACCATGCCTGCACCGGAGCAGAACCCACACCGCCAGGAGGCTCCAGGTGTGTTTGATGTCCCTGCACCTGGGAAGGCCTTGGGGTGTACCGCGGTTGCAGCGTCTGGCCAGGTCGTGCTAGATCTGGTCTGGGACCGGGATGCCTGTCCCCGGGGGGAAACACCGGAACCTCTGACGGTGGCGCCGCGGTACCAAACCAGCCTGGATCAGTCTCGGGAGGAACGGGAGGATGATGAGAACTGGGCTAGTTGTCAAGCTACCATCCAGCAACTGGCAGCTGAACACCGGGAGAGGGAGCAGCGCCGGCTAGCGGTACTAGGCCAGATTTGGACTGGAAGGAGAGGGTCCGTGCTGGTCATTATGGTCCCAGAGATGCGGCAGGTTGGGGCCACGTTCTGAATGTGAATCATGAGAGGGGGTTCGGCCTCATCCATGACCCTAGCTGAATGTCCGACCTTTTCTTCAACCGGAGAGATGTGGAACCTCATTTGAGAAAGGGGCACCCTGCCAGGAACCTAAGCCCGGGAGATCGTGTGACCTTCACCAGACATGAAGGATTGAGAGGCTGGTACGCTATGAACATTAGGCGAGTCCCTGAGGATCTCATCCAGACCTGTAGGCAGGAACCACCTACTGCCCCAATGTGCCAAGGTGTACCAAAGGTACGGAAGACCTCAAGCTTCACCCCACCGGAGGAAGAGTACCTGAAGACTGCACATGCGTTTCTTTCATCTGGTAGCAGTTCCCAGTAATCAGCTTCCAGAACCCCAGGAGGGAATAGCAACCATTAGTTAATAACTCTCGTTACCCAGGAGGGTATTTGCACTGTTGTGCTTTGCTTTTCTATTATGTTTTAGTTTTGGTTTTTCCAGTGTTGCCCTGTTTTATTGGCAGCCTTTTCCATTTGAAGTATAGAGATCATGAACGCTGAGTGGTCCAGAACTGTGTTTGTAAATAGTTGCACTTCTTTAGGTGCCCTCTCTTGGTTTTACATAGACACTTTGCGAAGATAAAGTCTACCTCATGTGGAGCGTGACTCCAATCAAAGGACACTGCAAGAGATCCCGGCTGGGAGCGGTGTGCAGCATTTACAAGAAATATTGAAAGTTTTAATGTGAAGTATTTGATGATGTGTCTTATGATAACGGTTATATAAGATGTAGGAATGTTTTAATAAAGAGATGAGAGATTTGAATAAAGAATGAGGACTTGGAAAATGTAGATAGTGAACCAAGTACATAGAAAAGTAGAAAGTGTGAAAAAGGAAAGATGATGAAGAAATGTATTGGTGAAGAATACTGACGTGATAGTAATAGATAATAGCACTTTGAATTTATTGAAAATTGCACTTTTGAATTAAGACTTTAGATAGTTAATTAAGACTTGTTTGCAACGTTCAAGAAGGAGTACCTCCCACATTGGGAAGTTTAGTATAAGAAATGTTTATTCAGCATTACAAAAATTTGTATGTTCCTGTGTTGTCAACTTTGTTTGCCTTGCAGCCCGCGGACGTGCTGTGTTTAACGGGGGGGTATGTGGCGCCCCTGAGGCTCAGTCGCCACAGAGGTACTGCACCTCTTCCTGAGGTGTGGTGCCCCACCATCCAGGTAAGGTGGGAACTCCTGACCACGCTCCAACACTCGCACCCCAAACAACAGGGTAGTTCAGCAAAGCCACATTGCGACTCCTTGCTTAGAGTGTAGCAGAGCACCTTTGGTGGCTCCCTGCTTATAACACGAAACGTGCTGGGAGGTGGGTGGAGTTGAGAATACATAAAAGAGTGGGAAGGTTTAGGATTTCTGTCAGTCAGTCAGTCAGTCAGTCAGGGAGTCAGTAAGCCACTCAGAGAGGAGTGAGGAAAGAAGATCCCTGAGAGAGGGATGGAGGAAGAAGTGCTGCAGCAGACCTGAGTGACCCGGGTCTGCTTGCACGGGAGAGGAAAGAAGGAGAAAGACATTGAACTGAAGCCTGAGCTTCCATAGGAAAGAAAGACAAGTACGGAACGTAGGAGAAAAAGGGAACACAGAGGACGTGGATTAGAGGAAGAACCCTGCCTAGAAGTTCGAAGCGCAAGGCCGGGGCACGGTCCCCGAGGTTGTATGGACACTAATGGTTCTGCAGCAGACACCGGTGGAGTAGTGGGCTGTAAATGCACTACTCCCATCTAAGACTTGGGGGCACAACAGCAACACGGATAGAGAGCTGGGAACGAAGCAGGCTACAGCTGTCTGCTGTGCAAGTAGAGTTCTTGGGAACATCTGTCAGGAGGAACTCCAGTGTAACTCAGTACTAGGAGATCTTCACACTAAAAGGCGTTATAGGAGGAGACGTTCAGAAAGGCACATGTTGGCAGAGCGTTGGAAGGGAGCATTCCATCTTGCCTGGAGGTTGACTGAGTCCCTGACCCGGAGGACATGGCACGGAGGCCGGCACCTGTGTGTACTACAGACTGTGTGTAAAGCTTTGGAACTACAAGCCCTGGTGTCCTCCATTGATTCTTGCGCCAACACACCCAGCACCGCTACATCTGGGTACCAGCTTATACACCGCCTGCGCCTCTCCTCTTCCCCTACATCTACACTGCCCTGGGGCTACAGCTCCACCTGTGGGGAGCTTCACCATCTTGGCTGCAACCCATCACCAGCCCCAGAGGATCTGCAAGCAGCGTCGGCCTAACATCTCACTTGCCAAACACCACAGGTGGCGTCACAAACTATTCCATCTAACTACATTCCACCATTCACATTTTCCCCATTACTTGGGCGCCCAGGGCCACGGTCCGGGTCACTGCTGCTGTGACACATCCCACTGATACCGGCCCGATACCGAGTACCCCACGGCCCTGGGAGGGCGATCCACAGGTACACCCACCTATGGTTTCATCTGTGGTACTTTACTGTTTTTAAACATTATTTTATATGTGATTATTTGAATAAAGCTTGATTGCCTTTCTAACTTTGGCTTCTAAGGTCTTTTTATTGGTGTCTAAACCTCCCTCCAGACAGTCCCAAGTTTCTACTCCACGGCATCCAGAACTCAACCTAGAAAATTCACCAAAATGTGGATGAAAACCATAATTGCAAAAAAATGCGAGGTTCCATTGGACTGATTGATGAAACTGATAAAGGCAAACTCAGCAAGAGGTAAACATGAGGACCAGTCCTCCTGCTGAGCCGCAATGAAAAACCTTAAATGTGTTCCAACAATTTGATTTGTCTTTTCTTTCTGACCTTTGGTTTCAGGGTATTAAGAAGAGAAAAATGACAACTCAATCCCCAATTTCTTACAAAACGCTTTCCAGAATTTGGAAACAAATTGCACCCCCCATTTGATAAAATGTTCAGAGGGATTCCATGCAATCTTACCACGATTGATAAACAACGTGGAAACCGTTTAAGCATTCGGTAACCCAGGTAATGAAACAAAATGAGCACATTTACTGAATCAGTCAACTACCACCCAAATAACAGTTTTCTGTTGTGAGCTCATCTGTTCATTCATCTTTTGTGTCCGAGGAACTCCCTCTTCTGGTGAAGGAAGGTAGTGAGGCTAATTTAGATGAAAGAAACCAAACACCTGACCAGGTGGATGGTGACTGGGTAACGGGAACTTCAGACTGGATATAAGGCAGTCGACGCCCTTTTGAGTCGCTGGTGATTTCTCTGCTGGATTCTTGGATACCAGTCTGATTCCTGCTTCCCAAAGATAAGTTTTTGCTCTGCTATTGAACTTATTAGTTTTGGTTTTGTTTACCTTGTTCTTTGGAGTTCAGCCATCCCCGGCCAGGGGTGTGCTGGATTCTTTTTCCTTGATCAGTGTTCTCTTTTGCTCTGCTTCCAGAATATTCTGAGTGCTGATATAGGGTTTGAAGTCTAGTGACTTCAGGGTCCTTTTTGCTTATCAGTTGTGTTGGTAATATTTTTAGCAGGGTTTTCTCGGATTGCAGACAGCAGCTTTTCTGTCCTTTTTAGTTAGCTTGGGCCCCATTGTTTGCTCAACCTATCTTTCTATCTGTGTTAGTGTTTTCATCTTGCTTCACCGTCAGTATATGTTGGGGGCTGCCTATTGCTTTGGGTTCTGCTCTGGGGCAGTCAGTTTTTCCCTTTTCTCTCTTTAGGCTTATGTAGAACTCCGGCTGTGACGAGGTGTCTAGGATCACCGTAGGAACACTCCACAGCTACTGCTATTTGTGTGATAGGATTAGGGGTCTGCAATCTGCTAGTTTCCAACCTCTCTGATTTTCTGGGCTGAGCTTGTGTTTTGTTTTTTCCTCCTCGGTGACTCAATCATAACAGTTTTCTCTCCAAAGCAGAGGTGTTACTAGGGTTTTGGTTCAGGGGGCGCGGAACTTCTGAGTGGGTCCCTAACCAGGTAACTTTGATTACAACTCTGTGGCACACCCTAATAGTGGATGTAGGCAATGACTCCGCTGTTACTGAAAATTGTCTCTATATAAAGACCAACATGGATATTACCACCATATAGTCAGTGGTAAATACCAGTCCTACAAAATATATAAGTGATTACTGCACAGTTATAGTTGGTGACTTACCGCTGACGTTCTTTCTGATGGAATCGTTCACTTTTCACGTCTTTTCCATCTGGCCCAGACCGACAATGACAACGTCTCCAGCCAGGACAAGGCTACAGAGAATACAACAAAGACACGTTTCACTTCTCATATTCCAGCCCCATCACCATGTATCCCCAACCTGCACAAACTCCTCATCCTGCTGATACCCCAATGCTGAGCCGCTGCTGCCGTATGCGTTCCTATTACTGCACCGGATACCCCAATGCTGAGCCGCTGCTGCCGCATGTGTCCCTATTACTGCGACTGATACCCCAATGCTGAGCCACTGCTGCTGTATAGGTCCCTATTACTTCACCTATTGTGTGGTTCCTTGTGCCCTCTAAATGCTAAAGCATCCCTCTATAATATAGTAATGCCGGGTGCAAGTGCCCTATAAAACAGTGCCCACATTTTGTCCCCTAGAATGTAATAATGCCCTCTGTGTGCCCCATTTGACAGTCACAGTAACCTGAGTTACCCTATAACAATAAGTGCCCACTTTACATTTAATAATGTCCTGAGTCTCCCCCCCTGTACAGCTTCCCTATACACAGTATAATGCCCCCTCACTGTACATATATTGACCTCTTAGTATCCCCCAATGATGGCTCCAACACTGCATGATGGCCCCCTCACTGTAATATCCACATTGTATGATGGCCCCCTTACTTTAATCTCCACACTGTATGATGGCCCCCTAGATAGCCTCCATATAGTATAATACACCAGATAGTCCTCAATATAGTATAATGCAGCCCCCATAGGCAGACTGTACAGTATAATGCAGCCCCCCAATAGGTAGACTCTATAGTATATTGCAGCCCCCCATAAGCAGACTGTAATGCAAGGCAGCACCCCCCTATTGGCAGACTGTAATATAAGGCAGCACTCCCCCCATAGGCAGACTGTAATATAAGGCAGCACTATCCCCATAGGCAGACTGCAGTATAAGGCAGCCCCCCATCCCCTATAGGCAGACTGTAATATAAGGCAGCACCCCCAAACTATAGGCAGACTGTAGTATAAGGCAACCCCCCTTCCCCTATAGGCAGAATGTAGTATAAGGCAGCACCTCTATCCCCTATAGGCAGACTGTAGTATAAGGCAGCCACCCATCCCCTACAGGCAGTCTGTAATAAAAGGCAGCACCCCCACCCTATAGGCAGACTGTATTATAAGGCAGCCCCCATCCCCTATACGCAGACTGTAGTATAAGGCAGCACCCTTATCCACTATAGGCAGACCGTAGTATAAGGCAGCCTCCCCATCCCCTATAGGCAGACTGTAGTATAAGGCAGCCCCCCATCCCCTATAGACAGACTGTGGTATAAGGCAGCCCCCCAATCCCCTACAGGCAGACTATAGTATAAGGCAGCCCCCCACCCCCTATAGGCAGACTGTAGTATAAGGCAGCCTCCCCATCCCGTATAGTCAGACTGTAGAATAATACAGCCCCCCCTATAGGCAGACTGTAGTATAATGCGCCGCCATTAAAAAAAAAAAATCCAATACTCACCTCTTTTACTCCCGGCTCCTGCACTGCTCACTGCTCCCACTCATCTCCTGACAGCGGGCGCCAGGCAGTGACGTCATCACGCCTGCTGTCCGTGAGAGGGAGATGATGGGAGAATGAGCGCTAGCTCCTTCTCTTATAACTGCGGTCAGCTGTATCGGCTGGATGCCGATACAGCTGAACCTGTGATCGATGACAGGTGGGGGGCCCACGCTGGCATCGGGCCCCCCGCCTTCTCAGGGGCCCATGGCCCATAGTGGCCGGGCGGCAGAGCAGGGAGATCGCTTCTCTTTGCTTTGCCGCAGAATGTAACTGTATCAGCTTGCTGCGCATGCCGATACAGTTACAGTAGCATAGCTTTTGGTGGGTCCCCTCAGAGCGTAGGGACCGGGGCCCACCGCCCCCTCTGTTCCCCTGGTAGCTAAGCTCTAGCTCCAAAGGGAATTCAGTGATGAAATCACCAGACAAATGAGGGCACAGTCTTTCTGGAATTGGGAATGGAGTCTATACCCCAGCTGGCCAGTCATGATGGCCTTTAGCGTGTGCGCAAACTTCACAAGCGGATACTAATTCTTTAATATCATTAAGGAATACCACAATAAACCTTCCAATACAATCAGAAAATATATAATTTGTAAAGTTTTGAAAAACTGCTGGCGCCCTGGTTAGCCCATAAGGCATAACAAGATTTTCAAATAGACCTTCAGATGTTTTCCACTCATCACCATTATGTACACATATCAAATTATAAGCAGTTCTAAGATCAAGTATAGAAAACCATTTGGACTCCGTAAGCTGATTATATACAAGTGCTGCTCACTAAATTAGAATATCATCAAAAAGTTAATTTCTTTCAGCTCTTCAATACAAAAAGTGAAACTCATATTATATACTGTATAGTCATTACAAACAAAGTGATTTATTTCAAGTGTTTATTTCTGTTTATGTTGATGATTATGGCTTACAGCCAATGAAAACCCAAAAGTAATTATCTCAGTAAATTAGAAAAACTAACAAAAAACACCTGCAAATTCTTCTGAAGCATTTAAAAGGGTCCCTTAGTCTGTTTCAGTAGGCTCTACAATCATGGGGGAGACTGCTGACTTGACAGATGTCCAGAAGGCTGTCATTGACACACTCCACAAGGACGGTAAGCCACAAAAGGTTATTGCTAAAGAAGTTGGCTGTTCACAGAGTGCTGTATCCAAGCATATTAATGTAAAGTTGAGTGGAACTAAAAAGTGTGGCAGAAAAATGTGCACAAGCAGCCGGGATAACCGCAGCCTTGAAAGGATTGTTAAGAAAAGGTCATTCAAAAATTTGGGGGAGATTCACAAAAAGTGGGCTACTGCTGGAGTCATTGCTTCAAGAACCACCACACATAGACGTATCCAGTACATGGGCTACAAGTGTTGCAGTCCTTGTGTTAAGTCACTCATGACCAATAGACAACACCAGAAGGGTCTTACCTGAACCAAAGAGAAAAATAAACTGGTCCCGCGGCCCCCTCCTTCCTCCGGCAGGAAGAAAATGGCGGGCGCATGCTCAGTGCGCCCGCCAAGATCTGCCCGCCGGCACCCAGCAACCAATGAGAATTTTCTCATTGGCTGCTGGGTTTTGATTACTGTAATAGACCCTATCACAGAGATCAAAACCCCCAATATTTGATAAATATGAAGGACTTGGGTGCCTCTCTCTTCTCTCCTGGGAGAGAAGAGAGATAGACTACAGTTGAAGTGCTACCCTGTCAGAGTTTATAAATCATAATTTCTGTGTCTGCCAGCATCCTATTTACCCACCTCCGTTCTCCGTAAACCCCACATCATCATTGTCAGGGGATTATAAAAAAAAATATATTTTTTAATAATTTTTTTTCAATAATTTTTTAAAATAATTATTTGCAGTTAGGGTTATGCGTATTAGGGTTAGGGTTAGCAGGAAAAAAAACTAGATTTAGATTAGGTTTAGTTTTTTGTTAGGCAGGGAAATAAATAAAATGGCCTGCAGAACTTTCAGCGTGAAACAGAATCTGCCTCTGAAGTAGAGCCGTTTTCAGACAGTGACAGCGACTCTTCCTTCACTGGATCCCCCAACCTGATGGTAGCGGAGTCGGTCATCACTGCAGAAGCTTCAGAGGCAGGACCAAGTACCGCAGTCCCCCCACTGCTGTGGTATAATGACACCTCATTTTCCCCTCAAATTCCCCCTTTTCTGCAGTCCCTGGAACAAGAGTAGATGTCGCCAATTTTAGTCCCATTGATTTTTTCCAAATTTTCATTAGCCCCCAAGTCCTAGAATTAATCGTCCACCAAACAAACCTATATGCCTGACAATACATTTCACAAAAACCCACTGCCTTTCATTCCCGTTCCTGGATCCCCATAAATGTCCCTGAAATAAAAAAAATTTAGACCTTACCCTGAATATAGGTTTAGCAAAAAAAAACACACTCCGCTCTTACTGGGCAACAAAAGCTGTCCACAGCACCCCTGTATTTGCAGCCATCATGTCCCGAGTTCGTTATGAAGCCCTGATGAGATTCCTCCACTTCAGTGACAATTCACAAGCCCCCCAAGAACTGACCCTATGATAGGCTAAATAAATTGAGACCCCCTAATTTCCCTCCTACAAAATTCATTTCTAAATTACTATACCACAGAGAAAAATGAGGCAGTCGACGAGTCCTTGATGAGCTACAAGGGCCGTCTGTCATTCCGCCAATTTATCCCCTTCAAGCGTACCAAATACAACATAAAATTATGCAAAACTTGTGAGAGTTCATCAGGGTACACTTCCACCTTCCTAATTTATGAAGGTAGGGACCACCAAATAACCCCCCATATTGCCCCTAGACAATTGACATCCAAGGCAAAATTGGGGGCTAATTCCCTCTCTGGCGCAGAAAATTGCGTGGGAACCCACACAATTTTTTCCCATGAATACATTCTTTTATTAAATACCTACAGCTCCCAAATTTTACACACATATACTACTAACACTATTAGTCACTGACATATATAGTCACTGTTCTGCAATGGTTTACTGCATGTAAACCATGTCTCCTATCCCGTCAGCTTCTGCAATGATTTTTCAGAAACAGACAAATGAATTAATGGGTATTCTACTATGTATCTCTCTCTGAAATATATATATATATATATACAGTCATGGCCAAAAGTATTGACACCCCTGCAATTCTGTCAGATAATATTCAGTTTCTTCCTGAAAATGATTGCAAACACAAATTCTTTGGTATTATTATCTTCAATTAATTTGTCTTAAATGAAAAAACACAAAAGAGAATGAAGCAAAAAGCAAAACATTGATCATTTCACACAAAACTCCAAAAATGGGCCGGACAAAAGTATTGGCACCCTCAGCCTAATACTTGGTTGCACAACCTTTAGCCAAAATAACTGCGACCAACCGCTTCCGGTAACCATCAATGAGTTTCTTACAATGCTCTGCTGGAATTTTAGACCATTCTTCTTTGGCAAACTACTCCAGGTCCCTGATATTTGAAGGGTGCCTTCTCCAAACTGCCATTTTTAGATCTCTCCACAGGTGTTCTATGGGACTCAGGTCTGGACTCATTGCTGGCCACCTTAGAAGTCTCCAGTGCTTTCTCTCAAACCATTTTCTAGTGCTTTTTGAAGTGTGTTTTGGGTTATTGTCCTGCTGGAAGACCCATGACCTCTGAGGTAGACCCAGCTTTCTCACACTGGGTCCTAAATTATGCTGCAAAATTTGTTGGTAGCCTTCTGACTTCATAATGCCATGCACACGGTCAAGCAGTCCAGTGCCAGAGGCAGCAAAGCAACCCCAAAACATCAGGGAACCTCCGCCATGTTTGAATGTAGGGACCGTGTACTTTTCTTTGAATGCCTCTTTTTTCTCCTGTAAACTCTATGTTGATGCTTTTGCCCTAAAAGCTCTACTTTTGTCTCATCTGACCAGAGAACATTCTTCCAAAATGTTTTAGGCTTTTTCAGGTAAGTTTTGGCAAACTCCAGCCTGGCTTTTTTATGTCTCGGGGTAAGAAGTGAAGTCTTCCTGGGTCTCCTACCATACAGTCCCTTTTCATTCAGATGCCGACGGATAGTACGGGTTGACACCGTTGTACTCTCGGACTGCAGGGCAGCTTGAACTTGTTTGGATGTTAGTGGAGGTTATTTATCCAACATCCACACAATCTTGCGTTGAAATCTCTTGTCAATTTTTCTTTTCCGTCCACATCTAGGGAGGTTAGCCACAGTGCCATGGGCTTTAAACTTCTTGATGACACTGCGCACGGTAGACACAGGAACATTCTGGTCTTTGGAGATGGACTTGTAGCCTTGAGATTGCTCATGCTTCCTCACAATTTGGTTTCTCAAGTCCTCAGACAGTTCTTTGGTCTTCTTTCTTTTCTCCATGCTCAATGTGGTACACACAAGGACACAGGACAGAGGTTGAGTCAACTTTAATCCATGTCAACTGGCTGCAAGTGTGATTTAGTTATTGCCAACACCTGTTAGGTGGCACAGGTAAGTTACAGGTGCTGTTAATTACACAAATTAGAGAAGCATCACATGATTTTTCGAACAGTGCCAATACTTTTGTCCACCCTCTTTGTTATGTTTGGTGTGGAATTATATCCAATTTGGCTTTAGGACAATTCTTTTTGTGTTTTTTCATTTAAGACAAATTAAATGAAGATAATAATACCAAAGAATTTGTGTTTGCAATCATTTTCAGGAAGAAACTGAGTATTATCTGACAGAATTGCAGGGGTGTCAATACATTTGGCCATGACTGTATATGTATGTCACTGACAGATATATATATATATATATATATACACTCACTGGCCACTTTATTAGGTACACCATGCTAGTAACGGGTTGGACCCCCTTTTGCCTTCAGAACTGCCTCAATTCTTCGTGGCAGAGATTCAACAAGGTGCTGGAAGCATTCCTCAGAGATTTTGGACCATATTGACATGATGGCATCACACAGTTGGCGCAGATTTGTCGGCTGCACATCCCTGATGCGAATCTCCCGTTCCACCACATCCCAAAGATGCTCTATTGGATTGAGATCTGGTGACTGAGGAGGCCATTTGAGTACAGTGAACTCATTGTCATGTTCAAGAAACCAATCTGAGATGATTCGAGCTTTATGACATGGCGCATTATCCTGCTGAAAGTAGCCATCAGATGCCTGTTCTTAGCTGAGAGGAGTGGTACCCAGTGTGGTCTTCTGCTGCTGTAGCCCATCTGCCTCAATGTTCGACGCACTGTGCGTTCAGAGATGCTCTTCTGCCTACCTTGGTTGTAACGGGTGGCAATTTGAGTCACTGTTGCCTTTCTATCAGCTCGAACCAGAATGCCCATTCTCCTCTGACCTCTGGCATCAACAAGGCATTTCCGGCCACAGAACTGCCGCTCACTGGATTTTTTTTCTTTTTCGGACCATTCTCTGTAAACCCTAGAGATGGTTGTGCGTGAAAATCCCAGTAGATCAGCAGTTTCTGAAATACTCAGACCAGCCCTTCTGGCACCAACAATCATGCCACGTTCAAAGGCACTCAAATCACCTTTCTTCCCCATACTGATGCTCGGTTTGAACTGCAGGAGATTGTCTTGACCATGTCTACATGCCTAAATGCACTGAGTTGCCGCCATGTGATTGGCTGATTAGAAATTAAGTCTTAACACACAGTTGGACAGGTGTACCTAATAAAGTGGCCAGTGAGTGTATATACACTCACTGGCCACTTTATTAGGTACACCATGCTAGTAACGGGTTGGACCCCCTTTTGCCTTCAGAACTGCCTCAATTCTTCGTGGCAGAGATTCAACAAGGTGCTGGAAGCATTCCTCAGAGATTTTGGACCATATTGACATGATGGCATCACACAGTTGGCGCAGATTTGTCGGCTGCACATCCCTGATGCGAATCTCCCGTTCCACCACATCCCAAAGATGCTCTATTGGATTGAGATCTGGTGACTGAGGAGGCCATTTGAGTACAGTGAACTCATTGTCATGTTCAAGAAACCAATCTGAGATGATTCGAGCTTTATGACATGGCGCATTATCCTGCTGAAAGTAGCCATCAGATGTTGGGTACATTGTGGTCATAAAGGGATGGACATGGTCAGCAACAATACTCAGGTAGGCTGTGGCATTGCAACGATGCTCAATTGGTACCAAGGGGCCCAAAGAGTGCCAAGAAAAAATTCCCCACACCACCACCACCAGCCTGAACCGTTGATACAAGGCAGGATGGATCCATGCTTTCATGTTGTTTACGCCAAATTCTAACCCTACCATCCGAATGTCGCAGCAGAAATCGAGACTCAGCAGACCAGGCAACGTTTTTCCAATCTTCTACTGTCCAATTTCGATGAGCTTGTGCAAATTGTAGCCTCAGTTTCCTGTTCTTAGCTGAGAGGAGTGGTACCCAGTGTGGTCTTCTGCTGCTGTAGCCCATCTGCCTCAAAGTTCGACGCACTGTGCGTTCAGAGATGCTCTTCTGCCTACCTTGGTTGTAACGGGTGGCAATTTGAGTCACTGTTGCCTTTCTATCAGCTCGAACCAGTCTGCCCATTCTCCTCTGACCTCTGGCATCAACAAGGCATTTCCGGCCACAGAACTGCCGCTCACTGGATTTTTTTTCTTTTTCGGACCATTCTCTGTAAACCCTAGAGATGGTTGTGCGTGAAAATCCCAGTAGATCAGCAGTTTCTGAAATTCTCAGACCAGCCCTTCTGGCACCAACAATCATGCCACGTTCAAAGGCACTCAAATCACCTTTCTTCCCCATACTGATGCTCGGTTTGAACTGCAGGAGATTGTCTTGACCATGTCTACATGCCTAAATGCACTGAGTTGCCGCCATGTGATTGGCTGATTAGAAATTAAGTCTTAACACACAGTTGGACAGGTATACCTAATAAAGTGGCCAGTGAGTGTATACACTGCTCAAAAACATAAACAACAAAATGTAACTCCAAGTCAGCCACACTTCTGTGAAATCAACACTGATTGTAATTCAATTTCTCCTGCTGTTGTGCAAATGGAATAAACAACAGGTAGAAATGATAGAAATGATAGGAAGGTCACTAACATCCATGTGTATGCTCAGTAAGAGTGCCTAGTGTTCCCTTTATTTTTTGAGCAGTGTATATATATATATATATATATATATATATATATATATATATATATGTTCTATGTGTGTACATGTATTCTATCTTTTCTTATATAACATGTCAGTGTGATTTTACTGTATAGCCGCATGGTGCGTGTGCTGTCCGATTTTTTTCTTGCACCCATTGACTTGCATTGGCGAGTCTCGTCTGAGACATGCAGCAATACGCAGCATGCTGCGATTTTTTTCTCAGTCTGATTTCAGCTGAGAAAAAAAATCACAGATGAGATGTCACCCATTGAATAACTTTGGTCCGAGTGCAATCCGTTTTTTTAACGGATTGCAGTTATCCTTATTTCTCGCAAGTGAGTATGAGCCCTTACCCCCTATACCTTTTACTCTCTCCTTGCGTGGAGTATCCCCTGTAATAAACCCGCTAACTCTTGCTCTGCCTCCTGCTCATCACAGCATCCCGTGTTACTGCTAATTCTTACACTTGGCATAGTCGACAGGATGCAGTCTAACAGCATGTAGGCGGCAGATCAAGCAGTTGGGGTCGGCCCTAGGTCCAGCATTTCTCTGGGGACAATGTTTAACAATCTCACTAAGTTTATGTGGAACAATACTATGTTATGGAGCTGGACTGAATGCAATAGGTGGATGATGAGAATGTATCCCATGACCCCTGCATTGGAAGTCGAGGTGGCCATGATGGCTTTAGAGGGAGAGGCCATAGATTTGGTTATGTTACGACCCCCCAGAGAGCGAGACACCTTTAACAAGGTACTACAAATTTTGGAGGAGACCCAAGGGGACCCCACGGACGTAGGGGAGTTGAGGATGCATCTATTTAGTCGTATGCAAAGGGAGGGGGAGACTGTGACTCAGTACATGAACGCCCTCCAGGAGTTACATACTGCTATCATTAGGAAAGATGGCATAGGCGTAGGCCCTACTGATGTACTGCTTCGGGACCAATTGGTGACAGGCTGGCGATACGTATTGACTTGCAGGTGAACCCTCGCCTGACCTTTTCTGAGATAGGAAGCGAAGCACGCACTCGTGAACAAGAACAGGGGGTGACAGTCCCGGTAGGGAAGGTCTGGAGTGGACAGGTATCTGTAAACATGATCACTGAGCCACAATGGGTGGAAGAATTGTGGAAGGAGTGCTGGCTGATGTGAAGAACAAATCAGGAGGTACCTCGATTCCGCCAGAGGGCAGAGATGATTCAGATCTCCATCACGAATCTAGGATGTTCCGTCGACAGAGACCCCCCACCTGCTTTAATTGTGGAGAGATTGGACATTTGGTTCGGAAGTGCCAACGCCGGGGAAGGCCCCAACAATGCCGCCCGTTAAACTAGAGGGCTCCGAGCCTGGGGGCCGCCGCCGGGAGCCTGAACAGTCACGAAGGAGTATTAGAAGTCCCACAAATCTAGTCTCAACGTGCCCTCTTGTCTGGGCCTAAATGGATGGTCGAGCCGTACGTTGTCTGATGGATACTGGCTCGCAGGTGATTATGATGCCTGAAACCTACTTCCGGTGACATTTTCCTGAAGCAATGCGGCCTGAGTGGGGCCCGGTGATAAAGCTGACAGCTGTCAATCATTTGCCCATTCTGGTCACAGGAGTGTTGTGGATGCAGATAACCATCTGCGGCAAGGATCTGGGAAGGAAGGGTGTGGTGCTGACCCTTGGAGAAGTAAGTAACGGACATGCTGTCACCCAGGGAATGAATGTATTAAAGAGTTTGGGAGCCTCCTCATTAATGAGCCTGCTGATGTAATTCTGAAGCAGTGGAGCCCACACACTCCCCAGAGAAGAGTTTTCCAACAGTTGATCGACATGGCTCAAGCTCAGGAGTACTCCAGTGATGGAGGAATATTGGGAAAAGTGATCGTTCCAGCCTCTGCTAAACTCGTTTTGCCGCCAGGGCAGACCTTGCTGACCTTGCCCGTCTGGGCTTTTACACCTCTAGAAGGAGTGGAGATCCAAATTGAGCCCTCTACTATGGAACAACTACCCCCAGGTCTCCTTGTGGTGCGTACATTAGCCATTGTTCGTGACAGAACGGTCCCTATATACTGTGTCAATTTGGGAGAACAGGACATTACAATATCTCCTAGAAGTGAAGTAGCCCGGATTATGGGCATGCCAGAAGAAGTGATAACCCTCAGGCTGTGCAGCTGACAGTAAAGCAAGGAGACCCTTGGACTGTGGCAGTAGATACTTCTCTGACACCAGAGCTCCAGCATATCCGGGAAGGATGACAGATAATGGAACAGATGCGAGTCGAGCTGACAGATCTTACTCCGCTACAGATTCAGCAGGTGAAAGCTCTACTAGGGCAGTATAGGGATGTATTCGCAAGCCATGAGGATGATTTTGGCAGCACTACAGCAATCACACACGAGATACCAACTGGAAACGCCGCACCCATAAGAGAACAAATTCCTCCACAACTATACCAAGAGGTGAAAAGTACGCTAAGTCAGATGCTACAGAAAGGCGTCATAAGGGAGAGCCAAAGTCCGTGGGCTGCCCCTATAGTGTTAGTGTGGAAGAAGGACGGCACGTTTTTGTATGGACTATCGTAAACTCAATGCCTGTACTGTGAGAGACTCATATCCGTTACCCAGGTTTGAAGAATCTGTCTGCTTTGGGAAAAGCCAAATTCTTTTCATTGTTGGACCTCGCCAGTGGCTACTGGCAAGTACCGATGTCGGAGCAGGACCGGCCGAAGACAGCCCTTATACTTCCCATAGGACTGTTTGAATTTAACCAGATGCCATTCGGTTTAGCCAATGCTCCTGGAACATTCCAATGGTTAATGGAGAGGTGTTTAGGCGATTTAAATTTCAAAGCCACACTCATCTATTTAGATTACATTATAGTGTATGCAGCTTCAATTGAGGACCATCTACAAAGACTAGAACAGGTGTTACATCGCTTTCAAAGACAGGTACTAAAAGTGAAACCTCAGAAATGTCATCTGCTCCACACTCAAATGAAGTACTTGGGTAATGTCGTCTCTGCTGAAGGGGTAAGATCATCCCGAGAGAAAGTAGCTGTGGTCCAAGATTGGCCCACACCGAGGATGGTGAAAGACATCTGAGTATTCTTGGGACTGACCGGGCACTACCAGTGTTTCGTGAAGAATTTTGCCCATATAGTGAATCCATTGCTGAAACTTTTAAGGGACGTGCCCTCAGGCACAAAGAACCAGACTATTCGTTGGGAAGAACGACAGGAAAAAGCCTTTCAAGACCTGAAGAAGGCATTGACAGAAGAACCTGTATTGGCTTATGCGGAATTTTCACAACCGTTCATTCTTCACACTGACGGGAGCTTGCATGGACTTGGGGCTGTGTAGTCACAGATGCAGGACGGAAGAAAGAAGGTGATCGCTTATTCGAGTCTGTCCTCTCATGATACCGAATGAAATCCAGATAATTACAGTTCCTTCAAGTTAGAGCTGCTGGCGTTGGTGTGGGCGATGACGGAGAGGTTCGCGGAATACTTGTCCAGTTCGGAAGTACTGGTGTGCACCGATAACAACCCTCTGGCTCATCTGGAGAATGCGAAGCTGAGAGCTCTGGAGCAACAATGGGTGTCCAGAATGGCAAAATTTCGATATAAGATCGCCTACAAAAGAGGGGCTGAGAATACTCATGCTGGCGCCTTATCCAGAGAGAAACATGTGAAACCTGGGTGAAATAGGGATGAGGAGTTAGAAGATGAAGAAATCCCAAAGTTCTGAGACTCTGCTAGGACAGTGGCAGCTACACAGGAGCAGGTGCAAGTGTTGGCCTGGGAGGGTGTCTTGGGGCGAGCCCGTGATTAGTGAGTCCGGTTACAGTAGGAAGATGTGGAGCTTGCCCAACTGAGACAGTGGGTAACGTCTAAGCGTCTGCCCAGTCTAGAAGAGAGAAATGCCCTATCCCCAGAGACTCTGCGAATTCTGCAACAGTGGGAGCGTATTCAAATGAAGAATGGATTGCTGTATCGAAAGGTCCAATTACAATGGGAACTAGGTGTCACCTGGCAAGTGGTGATCCCAGAGATGCTGTTACACAAGGTGGCCACAGAGGCACATGAAAGAGGAGCACACTTTAGCCAAGAGAAGACTTTTCAGTGGTTACAACAGTTAGTTTGCAATCCTCGGCTGAAGGCTGTAGTGGAAAAGACTTGTTGGCTATACAGGAGTTGTGAGTTAGCAAAACTAATAAAAGCAGAGAACTCCCACTCAAACTATCGTGACGTTTGCCCCCCTGGAACTGTTAATGATAGACTATCTGTCTATCGGGCCAGTTCATGAAGTTTGCTGTCGTGACCCCATCACAAGATCAGACTGCGAAGTTCGCTGCGCATGCAATCTATAAAAATTTCATTCAAGTCTACGGTTGTCCGAAGCATATTCATTCTGACCAGGAGGTCTGCTTCCTAGGGAAAGTGATGGAGGAATTACACCATATTGAGAAGTCTCTTACCACGCCATATCATCCTTAGGGAAATGGAGCCTGTGAGCGGTTCAATGTTTAATTCAAATGTTGGGAACACTGGAGGAAGACCGGAAAGCCCGGTGGCCTGAATACGTAGCTGAATTAGTATTGCTATTTGGTCGCTCAGGGAAAGAGATTACTGAGCTGAAGCTGGATCCAGAGGAGGACTACACATGGACGGGGGTGTCCACCTGGGTTTGATAACACCGCCATCGTTTGCA
This sequence comes from Dendrobates tinctorius, assembly GCF_039654945.1. Taxonomy (NCBI): domain Eukaryota; kingdom Metazoa; phylum Chordata; class Amphibia; order Anura; family Dendrobatidae; genus Dendrobates; species Dendrobates tinctorius. The sequence goes on along the minus strand of NW_027361669.1, from coordinate 5,068,196 downwards.
AACTTTGCAAAATTGGTGCGGACCAGATTCCAAGAATTAGAGCATGTGGAGAGTACTCCACTGCGGGGGACAGATCTCCAAGTAGGGGACCGTGTACTAGTGTGTGAAAAATGTCCTCAAGAAAAACTGGAAAGCTGGTGGGAGAGGAACTCTTATTGGATGAAGCGGCGAGTCAACTCTGAAGGACCTGTATACGAGGTGCTCAAGAAATACTTCCACCAGCTGCTGTGGATTGTAAAGAGGAAGAAGGTCTTGTACAACCACCCGAAGATGTACAAGCCAGACGAGAATCCGAAGTTCCTGAAGAGTCTGCCTCAGTAGGAACTTCACGCGTCACTTACGGTGCCACCGTGGGATTTCAAGCCTACACCATCCGGAAACATCAGACTGATAAGTTTACCTGTTATATGAACATTTATTCTCTGAGCCTTACCTTCTCTATACCTCTTACACTCTCCATGCGTGAAGTATCCCCTGTAATAAACCCGTTAACTTTTGCTCTGCCTCTTGCTTGTCACTGCATCCTTCGTTCCTGCTAATTCTTACACATATCGCTCTGATTTAACGGGATAAAAATTAAAATAAAAGTTTGAATATTGTGAAATTTTCAAAATTTTCACCATATTTCAGTTTTTTCATAAATGTAAGCAAGTCATATCGAAGAAATTGTACCACTAACATGAAGTACAATATGTCATGAAAAAACAAACTCAGAGGCTTGTTCCTTTAAAAGTTCATGTGAGTTTATAGTTTCATAAACCCAGAAGCAAAAGCAGAAATTAAGCAGCCTTTAGATCAGGCAAAACAAAGTACAAATGTTCATAGCAGGGCTCTGCTCCACCAGGCCTGTGGGCACACAGACTGGAGTAATGTCCAGTACTCAGCCTTGGTCTGGAGCCACACACAAAGGAGGCCTTCTCCCTCCCAACACACAGACCATGTGCCAAACAATAACTTCCATTATATAGGCTGTAACCACACCCAGATGTGAGGTATATGGGTAGCCAGACCCACCCATCTCTCATAGCTACCTGCAACCTGGACCCAGGTGCAACAAACAAACCTCTTAGTGCTTTCATGCACTAGAGAAAATACTCCGGGTTACATATCTGAGACAAGCCATCTCTGTGTCACATACCTCCCATCGACTATGCGACCATTAGCCACACTACATACCTCCCCCCTCTGCCTAATGCCGTGCGGCTTGGCACTTTCCCCTACCAGACAAGGGATTCTCGAGAGGGCATCAGCATTACCTTGTAGCTTCTCTGCTTTATGCGCTACATGGAAGTTGAAATCTTGTAGGGCTAAAAACCAACGGGTGACCCTAGCATTTTTCCTCTTTGTTTCTTTCAACCATCTGAGTGGGGCATAGTCGGATATCAACCTAAACTTACGTCCTACCAGATAGTACCGTAATGTGTCCACCGCCCACTTTATGGCCAACCACTCTTCTATGACCGAGTAATTCCTCTCACATGATAGCTTCCTACTCAGGTAGAGAACAGGGTGCTCCTCCCTGTGTATCTCCTGGGAAAGGTCTGCTCTTACCCAGACATCTGAGGCATCTGTTTGGAGAATAAACTTTGTTAAAGTCAGAGGCCACCAGAACTGGTTGCTTACACAGAGCTCTTTTCATTTCTTTAAAAGCTGTATCTGCCTCCTCAGACCATTTGACCATTTCCGATTTTGTCCCCTTAAGGAGGTCAGTCAGGGGCGTGGCCAAAATAGTGACATTTGGGATGAACCTCCTGTAGTATCTCACGATCCCCAGGAAGGCTCTAACTTGCTTCTTGGATAACAGTCTTGGTCATGTTTGAATTGTCTCCACTTTACTGATCTGAGGTTTTATCTCGCCTCGACCCACTACATACGTAGTTGACTTGTTCTTTCCCCAAGGCACACTTCTTTGCGTTTATTGAAAACCCCACCGTTCTTAGAGCATCAAACACCACTTAGACCTTTTCCAGATGAATCTCCCAGTCCAGGCTAAAGATAACGCTATCGTCCAGGTATGCAGCTGCGTATTGTGTATGGGGTGCCAGGATTTTATCCATAGCTCTCTGGAAGGCCTCCGGGGCCCCCTGTAGTCCAAACGGCATCCAGACTTCCCAGGCTATATCCAGGAGACCTCACGGGTGTCGGCCATACAAAAATTTGAAGGGCGAGAACCCAGTAGAGGCCTGTGGAACCTCATGGACAGAGAACAGCAGATACGGTAAGAGACAGTCCCAGTCTGTACCATCTTTCTCTATGGCTTTCCTTAGCATGTTCTTCAGTGTTTTATTAAATCTCTCGACAAGACCATCTGTCTGAGGATGGTACACTGAAGTCTTGAACTGGGAGATTTGCAGGACCTTGCATAACTCCCTCACCACCTTACTCATAAAAGGTGTTCCCTGGTTGGTCAAAATCTCCTTAGGCCTCTTTCACACTTCAGTTTTTTGCATCAGTCAAAATCCGCCAAAAGGACGGATGCTGGATCCGTTTTAGAACTGATGACAACGGATGCCACCCATCCGTTTTTTTGACGGATCCGCAAAATGAAGAATTTTAAAGGAATCGCAGCCTGGAAAAGGAGAGGGAGAGAGAGAGAGAATTTTTTTTTTTTGTCCGGCACCCAGAAAGAATTTCGGGTTAAATGAGTGTCTGGAGGATCCGCCAGAAAAAAAAACGTTGCAAGCTCCGTTTTGAAATCTTTGAGGATGGTGACGGACAGCAACTTTTGGCGGTTCCTCAAAAAAAACCGATGCAACGGACAGCAATCCGTCACAATCCGCCATTAATGAAAGTCAATGGAGAAAAAGAAAACGGATCCTCAAAAGAAAATTGAGGATCCGTTTTTTTCAAAACCTGGCGGATTGTGACTGATTGTAAAAAACTGAAGTGTGAAAGAGGCCTTAGGCAAACCTGTCTGGGAAAACACCTGGAGCAATTCACGAGTAATACTCTTCGTGGAGGAGTTTCTCATGGGAATTGCCTCAGGATAGCGTGTGGCATAGTCCAGGATGACCAATATACTGTATACTGATGCCCATGAGCTGATTTAACCAGGGGAGACGACCAAGTCCATAGCAAGTCTCTCGAACGGCACTTCAATAATGGGCAATGGCATGAGGGGACGCCGAAAGAGAGAAGTGGGGGTGGTTAACTGACATGTGGAACAGGACCTGCAATCTAATATATAAAGCTCAATGTGTGTATGTATGTATGTATGTGTGTGTGTATGTCCGGGATTGGCATCCGCACCGTCGCAGCTACAGCCACAAAATTTGGCACAGTCACACGTCTGGACCCCGAGAGCGTCATAGGCTATGTTGTGAGGCGAAATTTTAACCCCGCGCGTTCCAATTCACCAAACAATTTTGCCCCTATCTACATAATGGGGAAAAAGTGTGTGCGCTTCAAGCCCCGCCCCTCATTATGATGTCATAATGCCCCTATCTACATAATGGGGAAAAAGTGTGTGCGTATCAAGCCCCACCCCTCATTATGATGTCATAATGGTTTCCATGGCAATGCTGATTCATCATAGGTTGCAAGCCCCGCCGCTCATTATGATGTCATAATGGTTGACTATGGCGGATGTGTATGACGGGTATATGGGCACGGGACTATGGGATGGCAGATATGTATGATGGGTATATGGGCACTCTACTATGGGATGGAGGATGTGTGATGGGTATATGGGCACTCTACTATGGGATGAAGGATATGTATGATGGGTATATATGGGGAGGGACTATGGGATGGAGGATGTGTATGATGGGTATATAGGCACTCTACTATGGGATGGAGGATATGTATGATGGGTATATATGGGCATGGGACTATGGGATGGAGGATGTGTATGATGGGTATATGGGCACGGGCCTATGGGATGGAGGATGTGTGATGGGTATATAGGCACTCGACTATGGGATGGAGGATATGTATGATGGGTATATGGGCATGGGCCTATGGGATGGTGGATATGTATGATGGGTATTTGGGCACGGGACTATGGGATGGAGGATATGTATTAGTGGTATATGGGCACGGGACTGTGGGATGGAGGATAATTATAATTTGTTGTAACTAACCACAGTTAGTTACTATGCCCGGGCAGTGCCGGGCTCTTCAGCTAGTACTTTAATATTTCCTGGTGACGCCCAGGCCAATAGAACTTCTGCACAATCCATTCCTGCATTTTTTTCCACTCCCAGATGTCCCCCCAAGATGTGTGAATGGGCCATGTCCAACATCTTCCATCTATAGGGGCCCGGCACTATTAAACAGCAGGGAGTGCACAAACCACCACCTGTTCTACCATCTGTGCAGGCACAAGAGATCTCTGGCTGCAGCCACTTCTGGACCAGGTGGAAAAGGTCAAACATTTTGGAGCGCGATGGTTTGTCCTGGTGAGACACCAAACGGTGAACCCGCTGTACCCTGAGAGTCATTGCTACACCCAAGCATGCAAGAACCTCAGCTTACAGTTTGCAATACTCTTTGGTGTCCTGCAAAGCTAAATCATAGTATGCTTTCTGGGGTTCCGCCATCATGTATCGCACAAGTACATCTGCCCACTGCTCTGGCGGGAGTTTCTCCCTCTTGGTGACCCTTTCAAACACTGTCAGGAAGGCCTCAACATTATTCCCGGGAGTCATTTACTGCAAAGTCCGTCTTACCGCTTTCTGGGCGAGGGCGTCATCAGCCAAACCTTGGATTGGGGCGCTTGTCCTGTCCTGGATGGCGGTTGCCAGAAGCTGCATCTGCTGCCATTGCTCCTGCTGGCTCTGCTGGATCTCCTGTAACAACAGCCTGTTGGTCTCTTGCTGCTGCTGATGCGACTGGACCAGGTGTTTCGCCAGGTCCTCCATCTTGTCTGGCGATGCTTGCTGGCTTGCAACAGCCTTAACCTAGGATATGCAGTCCTTCCTGTAGCAGTTTCGCATCTCTGCTGGGAACACTGCCCACACATCTAGCACGAATTGTAGGGGTTGTACTCACTCGGGTGTGACGGGAGGAAAACAAGAGGCTTGTTTCTTTAAAAGTTCATGTAAGTTTATTGCTTCATAAACCCAGAAGCAAAAAAAGAAAATAAACAGCCTTTAGATCAGGCAAAACAAAGTACAAATGTCCATAGCAAGGCTCTGCTCCGCCAGGCCTGTGGGCACACAGACTTGAGTAATGTCCAGTACTCAGGATTGGTTTGGAGCCACACACACAGGAGGCCATCTCCCTCCCAACACACAGACCATGTGCCAAACAACAGCCTCTTTTATATAGGCTGTAACCAAACCCAGATGTGAGTTATATGGGTAGCCAGACCCGCCCATCTCTCATACCTACCCACAACCTGGACAAGGTGCAAAAAAGGAACCTCTTAGTGCTTTCGCGCACTAGAGAAAATACTCCGGGTTACATCACAGAGACAAGCCATCTCCATGACACATACAGTACCTCCCATTGACTATGTGACCATTAGCCACACTACAATATATATATATATCCATATACTTAATTTGGACTTGTCCGTGTGTCTGTGCACAATGCGTCATCCACAGCCCAACCGTCTGTCTGGACACAATGAGTCATCCACAGCTCAAAAGTAACTTAGGTATCCATAGTTACTAACACTAGCAGCTAACTGACTATATGCATGGGTGTTACCATGGATACCTAAGTACTGTAAGGCCCTGTATCGGAGTTAAGTGACATATCTAATAAGGAGAGGAGCTCTCCCTGGTGACGAGTTAAGGCATAAGCCTTTTTTGAACGTTAGCCTGTGAGGCAACACTGTGAGGCAACATTGTGAGGCAACACTGTGCGGTAACACTGTGAGGCAACAGTGTGAGGCAACAAGCAAAGATGAATCAAATTGATTGTACTGCTGCATGTAGAGAAGCGAATCGCAGACGGATGCGTAACCTGCATCTTAATGAAACAGAAGACGAGCAAAATTGTCAAAGAACTGCTAATGCAGCCCGACAGAGGATGACCAAAGCAAGGGAAATGAATGAAGTAACTGAATCATGTAGAACATCTAATGGTGCACAACAACGAGCAACACGCAATGCACAAAGTGATACACAAATTTCTCAAAGACGAGAACAAGATAGAAGACGTGTCCAAAATGCAAGAGCCACTTGACAACGGCAAGCTAAATTTGCCACTAGAGGGCTTCTTAATCAAATTGATGAGACACGTATTAAAGAGCACTATGCTGGCGAACTGACATTTCGATGTCAGTTCTGCCAATCTAAAAATTTCAAAAACGAAATGGCGCAGGACAAAACATTCCCTTTCTGCTGCAAGAGAGGGCGTATCCAATACCGTCCCATTCGTATGGATGATCAATTAGTCAAGTTGATGAAAGGAGAGCATCAATACTCCAATAACTTTATGGCAATATAAGGCAATACAATAGCTCTCTTGCTTTGGCATCAATGGGAGCACAAGCAGCGCCACCTCCTGGGCATGGTCCATACTGTTTTCGAATTCATGGACAAATTTACCATAGAACTGCTCCATTGCATCCCGCTGTAGGTAGTACTCCTAAGTATGCCCAGATTTACATTTTGGACAGTGAAGAAGCATTAAGTACAAGAAGTCAAGCAAATAAAAAGTGCCTCCCAGCACTGCTGTCATCTCTTGGAGAGAAAATGAAAGCAATTAACCCGCTCGCAAGAGCCTTCACAATGATGAGGGAATTTGAAAGAGAGGATTGCTTAATTAGAAAATCGCGATCCACTCGAAATAACAATGTCAATTATAAATGACTACAATGATGACCAGAGGCGCTACAATGCACCAAGGTGCAATGAAGTAGCTATAATTTATCAAAATGCTTTGGGTGAACCCCCATTTAATAGGGACATCAGAGTTCACCTGAAAAATGAAAACCAAACAGTTCAAATCAGCTTTCTTCACATAAAGTGTGATGCAATGACATATCCACTACTATTCCCATATGGGGACAGTGGATGGACAATAAATTTGACAACTCCAATTGCCCTATGTGTGCAACATCAAGGAATTGGTGACATTGATCTACCATCCATACCAGTGGATCAAGATCGACAAGACAAAATCACCCTGTTGCAGTACTATGCATTCAGGCTTGCTATTCATGACAAGTCCAATCCCCTTTTAAATGCTGGCAAGTTGACGTAACAATTTATCGTTGACAGTTACGTCAAAATTGAATCCGACAGGATCGAATATATAAAACAAAATCAAAAGGCATTATGCTTCGACAGTTATGCCGGTGTTATGGATCACATCCATAATGCTGCGTTACACCAAGGGCTAAAAGCTGGGACACCAGTAATTTTGCCACCCAGTTTCATTGCAAGCCCAAGAGCTATGCAGCAAAATTACCAAGACGCCATGACAATTGTCCCAAAATTCGGAAAGCCAGATCATTTTGTTACGATGACCTGTAACCTAAAGTTGAAAGAAATTACTGAAAACTTAGAACCATGGCAAAGGCCAGTGTTCAGACCAGATTTGGTTGCACGTGTATTTAAAATTAAGCTCCAAGTCGTGCTTAACAAGATTTTGAAAAAGCACATTTTTGGACGTGTAGTTGCCGATGTGCATGTAATAGAATTTCAAAAGCGTGGACTACCACACGCTCACATGCTCTTAATCCTCGGAGAGGAAGATAAACCAAGGGACAAAGAAAGAATTGATGAAGTGGTCTCTGCTGAAATCCCAAATGGGACAGCAAATCCAAAACTGCATGAGGCAGTGATGAAGCACATGATTCATGGCCCATGTGATGAGGAACAACATGGTGCTATATGCATGACAGATGGTCAATGCTCAAAAAAATTCCCAAAGGATTTTAATACAGAGACAAACCCCAATGTTGATGGTTACCCACAGTACCATCGACGCAATACTGGGAAAACCAGACAAGGAACGCGAGAAAATCGACAATAGATGGGTAGTTCCGCATAATCCCTATTTATTACTCAAGTACAATTGCCATATCAGTGTTGAGATATGTGCTTCAATAAAAAGTGTTAAATATCTTTTCAAATATGTATACAAACGGCATGACTCTGCCAATATCAAGTTTGATACATTAAACTGGAATGAACCAGCCATGTACCTAGATTCTCGGTATATAAGTGTCCCTGAGGGAATGTGGAGAATCAGAAAAAATAAAATGCATTATGCTTCACATACCATTAAAAGGCTGGCTGTGCACCTTGAAAACATGCAGCAAGTGTTTTTCGAAGATGATAAGGAGGATATGGTTATTTTGGACTCAAAAGCCTCTACACTGCAGGCTTATTTTGAGCTAAACAGAGTTGACACTTCCACCCATCAGTATTTGTACAGTGAAATCCCTGATCACTATGTCTGGGATAGAAATGCTCTACCAGAAGGATGGAAAAAACAACAGGCTCAATTTGGGAAAACAATTGCCCGAATGTTACAGTCTCTTTAACAGATGGTGAGCTGTATTACCTCAGACTCCTTTTACTTCACGTAAGAGGAGCAAAGTCTTATGCTGACTTTAAGGACTGTCAATGGAGTCGTACATGACACGTATAAAAATGCGTGCACTGATCTTCTTCTTTTGGAAGATGATTCCCAATGGGAAGACGGTATAACGGATGCAATTGCTTTCAAAATGCCCTACCAAATTCGCAATTTTTTGCTATAATTTGTGTAAATGGGGAACCAGCTAAACCATTGGCATTATGGCAAAAATATAAAACCAAATTTATGGAGGATTACTGTTAGAGATGGTGGAACGCACTAAATAAAAAATAATAGAAAGTGCGTTCGCCGCCCGGGGTCCACCGTGCAGAGGTGTTACACTGCTGCTATGTAATGGCAGACGCTCGATATGGCGGTATAGCACACGCGGGTTGAACGTCACCCGGTGTGCGCTCGGTGGACTCTGTTAATTCACAGAGACGCCAAGGCGTTAAACACAAATGCTGAGCCTGTTGAATTCACAGGTTTCAGCGGAAAGCACGCACGGTATATGGTCACAGGACTCGGGCCCAAGACACAGGGACAGCATCCTTCTAGACCTACCGTGCGTGCGGCATCGCAACCGCGGACGCCAATAAGTACTGCTGACTGCAGCGCGGCGACAGACACTGCCGCAGGATGACAATGCCCGATAGCAGGCACACTGTCGGACGCTAGTACCGTGGATGATATGCACTGTGGCCTGTAGCTTGCCACTGACTGGCGCTGACTCTATCACTAGTTCCCTATCCACACACGTAATATCAGAAGGAGGGGAATCTTAATGTGTCATTTGCAAGTCCATGCATCCGTCATCATTCGCACATGTAGCAACTAGAGTCTATATTAGCGCATGGCCGTGCGGCCATGCGAACCTTTTATAGCTTCAGATCCCTGAGAAGGACCAATCAGATCTGGAGAAGGACATGTGCATGTGACTCCCGATCACCAATGGGAGATCGTCTCGTGAGCATGCTCAGTGGAGCGACGGAAGGACTTAGCCTCTCGAGTGGCTTGCTGCTGAGCAGCCTGTGTTGCTATTGCTGGCCCAGAGGTGGCAGCAACAGCCAGACCCACAGACCTGGTCTGAGCAGAGCGTCAGGAACGACGGAACTGCTGAGCAGGCTCCTCTGCGGTCGATGGAGAATGGGAGACTGTTATGATTGGTTCACCAAGGAGGAGAGCAATCCCAAGCTAAGCCACAGAAAACCAGAGAGGTTGGTAACTAAGCGGATTGCAGACCCCTGATCCTATCCACACAATTAGCAGTAGCCGTGGAGCGTGCCTACGATGATCCTAGACTCCTTGGCACAGCCGGAGAGCTAACTAAGCCGAAAGCAAGAAAGGGGAAATCTAAACTGCCCCAGAGCAGACCCCAAAGGAATAGATAGCCCCCAAACATACACTGTCGGTGAGACAAGATGAGAACACAAATGTAGGCAGGAAAATAGACTGAGCAAATGATGGGGCCCACACTGACTAGACAGGACAGGAAAAGAAAGACATTGTCTGCAATCACGCAAAAAAAACCCTGCAAAAAAGTTCAACACGTCTGATGCACAAAATACTGAAGTCGCACGACTACGCCCACTATATCAGCACTCTGGTATATTCTGAAAGCAGAGCAAAAATAGGCCAATCTAATAAGGGACAAAACAAACTGGCACAAGCAGTAACATATGGATGGTGATTCAGCACAGCCCCAGCCGGAGCTGGCTGACCCACACAAAACTGAGACAGACAAAACCAGATCAAATGTAAACAGAATAGCAAATGAACACTTAGCTGAACATGCAGGGACTGAGCTGGAAACTAAGACCTCAGGAGGAAAGCAGGAGACTGAACAATTGAAAGCTATGCTTAATGAAGCTCAGAAATCGACTTTCGATGCAATTATGCAAGCAGTCAATGCTGCATCACAGCCAGAGGACACTAGCTCACACTGTTTTATTCTAGACGGCCCAAAAGGCAGTGGGAAGACATTTTTGTACAACTGCTTGCACAAGACACTACAAGCAGAAAAGAAGTCTATTTGCTCTATAGCCTCTGCGGTTTTCTCAGAGCATGCATCATCACCGCTGCTGCCCGCTCCACAGGTGTCTTTGAGCACTGTTTTTGTACTCAGGACAAGTGCACTGGCTCAGTGAGCAAGTGCAGTGCAGTGTTCCTGACACTAGGGCTGAACATACCTGGAGGTAAAATATACAGGACCCCAATTGCTGGGGATTCTTGTGGCTGCCTTTTCAGCAGCTCTATTTGCTGGCCTTAAAGGAGTATTATCACCCTAGAACACAAAATAACTGACATACTTACCTGTGGCAGCTGCAGCTCTTGGGTCCCGGAGTGCAGTCTAGCGGTTCCCCGTGACGTCTTCTCCTGCTTCTGGCTGTCTTTTCATCTTGCCTGGATCACTGATCCATGAAGCATGAAGAATGCCGGAGCAGTGAGGCCAAATGTCTCCTGGCTGCTCACTGACATGACGTCACTCCTGCCCCATTCGTCAGTCAATCCAGGGGGCAGGATGCCTCTCCTGTCACCAAAACACTGCTGCGCATGCGCAGTGCCGCGATGGGATGAAGCAGAAGAAGAGGACGCTGGGAAGAAGGAGAGGACTCGTGGTGGCCTCCGGATCCAGCATGGCGATCGCCAGCCCGCACAGTCAGGAGAAGATCAGGCAAAGATGAGCAGAAGACCTCTAGGTAAGTACCAGGAGGGGAAGATCGGCAGCATGCTTACCACAACATGATTACTGAAAGCATGCTGCCTTATTTTGCTGTTCGGCATGAGAATACCCCTTTAATGCAGGCTATGTATGGAAGCAGGGGGGCTGTTGACTGACTACAGGGTTAATCCCACCAACCATCTCAGCACAACTGAGATATTGGCTTTACTGAACTAAAGTGGTGGTTAACCAGCTTCTACAGAACCTCTTTATCTGGTCTTCAGAAGGGGGGTTTTGGGATTAGCCCTCACAGAACACTCTGCCAGAATACCAAAGAATGGAGCAGCAGATAAAAGTGGTATTCTCACTTCAGGATCCCTTTTTCTGTTGATGCCCATTCCTCAAATTAGGCCAAGAATAGGGTCCAGTTGTATTCTGCATTGAACCAGCTGTTTATCAGCAGCTTTCAGCACCAACGACAAGGACAAGTGACTGGAAACTGCAGCCATGGCTCTCCATGATTTCAGTGAGATCCAGGGAAGATGTGACAGCGCTTGGTATAGAGCTGATCCACCGTGACTTGCCTTATACAGGGGCATGCACTGCTCTGTGCAGAGAAATGCATGTTCTGGACAGGACTCGATTGTGTGCATATGGTCTTTCAGTAACAAACGGCCCTTTGGGGACAACCATTACATTGGTGTGGCCCTTGGTGAATATGAGTTTGATACCCCTGATCTAAGACAAGTGACCATCATTTTACTGTCATGTACTAGTGGTGTTACACTTAATGGCTTCTTTTTGTCATCCATTACATATCATACTATATCTAGTGATGAGCAAACCCGATCTGGAAAGTTCAGGTTTCGTATCGAACATTGCTTGCTCGGGTTCAACCACACCGACCCAAAACACCAGGCAATGTTTGGAGTTTGCTCATCAAAAAAGAAAAATCGCTTCTCTCCCCTTTGCCGAGGTCCCTACCTGTGTGGAGTCTTCTTAACCAAGGGAATCCCTAGCTAGGAATAATGAAAGGGATTCCCCCGGGTACGATGACATATTCACACAATGTGGAAGTGCATGGAAGAGGACTGAAGAGGACCCTCCACGTCTGTCGGTACCTCATAGAACCATAGGAAAAAGGATGATCACAAGGTAATTATTTGTGTGTATAAAAATATAATTTTTATTGAAACAAATTCATTAAAACCATACTGCCAAAACTGGGGAGTAGGAGAGTACAGATACACTCATTGCTCACAGTCGCTCATTAAACGTACAAATCCAGGAAGAGACAGCTACCATGAAAACGGATAGACAGAGGGACTGCCAGCAATATATTGCAGCTACAAGGGGCAGAACTGAAAAAGCCCTAATAATAAACTACTACAAATATTAATATAGCCATAATTATATCGCAAGCTGTATAGGCCACATCACAGATTAAGATCTAGTTGTCAACCATAAAACAATGCCACTTGCCTGGCAATAACCCTCATACCCATAATTACAATAATACGCCGCAAATATAATCAGATAACCGTGGTAACTTCTGGTCTGCGTGACTGGAAGTAACGCTCACCACCCGGGTCGCACAGTATACCACGCTGCGGCTGGGAGATATAAATAATGAAGACACATGGTTGGTAGCAGGCCCCTTGAGAAAGGAGCCAAAGCGCGCGTAGGGGCGGACACGCTAGTCCAGGAGGTAGTAGCACCCTGTATAACAGATACTCAAAGGTAATTTTACCTGATTATATTAAAAAACACGCTCCCCTTGAAAAATGCGAAACGCGCAATGGGGTACCGCCACTACTTAAGGTAATGTAGCAACACTTTTTCTTTTATATATCTTCCTTATACCTCAGCTTTCAAATCTCTAATATGTACTCTGGTCATTTCTGCCACATGGATTAACTTTTCTCTACCTGGAGTTGCATATTTTCTTGGACACTTAGGCTAGTTTCACACTAGCGTTACTGGTCGCAGCGCAGGGCCGCCGCTAAGCTCCGCCCCCGGCCATGCCTTCTCTGGTCAGCTCCTCCTCCGATCGCATGACCCTGCATGCGATCAGCATACCCTATACTTAGCGTTGGGTACGCTGGTCATGCGCTGGTACACTTTTGCCCGTGCAGCCACCGTTTTTGCGCTGCGCCGTGCGCCAAACGCACTATGTTGCACTTTTGTGCGCTCAGTGCAGCGCAAAAAGGGCGGATGCGCGACAGAGAATTTTGGGATGAATTCACAATAAATTTTCCTAATCGGAAGCATCCGTTGTTCATATCTCACATTAAAAACTCACATTTTGCTTCAGATTTTCTGATTTTATAACAGAAACGTTAAATTGAAGCAAAATCTGGTGTGAAGGAGCTAAACAATAGTTTTTTCTACGACATGCATTGTCCCAGTGGAAAATGATATATTCCTGTATAAAAATGCTTCCAAGCTTCAAAAATGTCACATTTTCAAAGTCATGAAAGGAAAAACGGCAGCAGAAACTAGCAAAATGCAGAATTCCATGATAATAAAAGGTTTACATCAGGAAAAACGAGCAAACGTGTAAGAAGTATTTGTGAAAAAAAGCATACTAACTCAACGGTTCATTAGGTCGGGGTCATATGCAGCGTAAATGCCTAAATCCCATCCACATGCTCATGAAAATATGCACAGTTAAAAAAATGACATGCAGTGCAGCAGTGGCGTACCTACCATGTAGGCAGGGGCCTGCCGCCAAGGGGTGTAATGCACCCATGAACAGCGGGACCTCTAGATATATCATGCTCTAGTAGGTGCCTGTCTCCTCCTGGAGCATGGCAAGGATAAACTAATACTCACCGCCTGCTGCTGCGCTGCTTTCCTCACTCTGCTTCGATGCAGATCCTGAGACGTGAGCGATCACATGATTGCATACATCATTCCAGGTCCTGTATCAAAGCAGCGTGTGGCAGCAGATGGTGAATGTTAATTAACCCCCTGCCATGCTCCGGTAAGTGACCGGCACCTACCAGGGCATGGTGTACCCTCTTCCCAGCACTAATTCAGCATTGGAACTTCATTTCAGGCTGTTGGCAGGGGACATAGAATCATAGAATCATAGAATCATAGAATCGTAGAGTTGGAAGGGACCTCCTGGGCCATCTGGTCCAACCCCCTGCTCAAAGCAGGATTCGCTAAATCATCCCAGTCAGATGTCTGTACAGCCTCTGTTTGAAGACTTCCATTGAAGGAGAACTCACCACTTCTCGTGGCAGCCTGTTCCACTCATTGATCACTCTAACTGTCAAAAAGTTTTTTCTAATATCTAATCTGTGCCTCCTCCCATTCAGTTTCATCCCATTGCTTCTAGCCTTTCCTCGTGCAAATGAGAATAAAGTTGATCCTTCTAAAATGTGACAGCCCTTTAGATATTTGTAGACAGCTATTAAGTCTCCTCTCAGTCTTCTCTTTTGCAAACTAAACATTCCCAAATCCTGCAACCTTTCCTCATAAGACAGGGTTTGCAGACCGGTCACCATTCTGGTCGCTCTTTTCTGAACTTGCTCCAGGTTGTTGATGTCTTTTTTAAAATGTGGTGCCCAAAACATGGCTAAGGGGGCAGGGCAGAGGTTAGGAGAAATGTTAATGAATCCTTAAGGTCCATTCACATGCACTAAGTAGTTGCAGCAGACAATCTGCAGCTAATTTATAGCAGAAAATTCTACACTAAAATTGACATGTAGTGATGCGATTTTGATGCGACAACCTTGTCTGTGATTGATAATGGCTGGATACCTGCAAATTATGGTTAGTGGACAAGGTTACCACTCTGCTTATGAACATGGCAGGCCACTGTATCTCAAAGGCAGGACTTCTACTTTGAAGCTGAGCAGAGAATCAGACTTCAACTACACAAGTGAGGCATAGTTGGAATCAGTAGGCCTCACCCTACATTACACTATCCTCAAAGTTTCCCTTTAAGGTAAAATAATCACATAGTATTCTATATCAGCACTTTGTAATATATAAATTTTCACATTTGTGCAACATAAACTTTGCAATAATTCTATATAATGGAAATGTTAAATGCTTACTAGGGTCATGCAGAAGGAACTGTTGCTGGATACCATCAATACCAATCAATTGATCCCCTGGAACTCCTGGGAATAACAAGTTGATCAAGAGTTTGGGGCAACCTTGGAATACTGCCAAGTTGCCTTGATAATCGTATTGTTGTCTTCAGTGATGCTTTCTTTGGGAGAAGTGCTACAACATTAGAATGGGCTCCTGAAATGTCTTCTGTGAGAATCTGTTGTGGTGTCTCCTGTGTTGTCCTTGCCCTGGTGACCGCCTCATTGACAAGTCGGATTGCTTCAGGTCTTGCTGCTTGTGCTGCGTGGTTGTGGGATTGGTTACTTTCACCACTTCACCAGATGCTTCATTGGTCCAAACACGTCCCTTGCAAGTCAACCGTTTTTTACACACCCAGATGGAATAGACATCGTCAGCCGTTTGTTTGGAAAATATGTAAATGTGATTCTCGTAGACCAACTTCTTCTTCCCACGTTTGGGTAGAACTGAAAACATACTTGTAGAAAGTGAATTGCTGTGGAAGCTGACTGATTTTTTGTGCTAGGACACCTCTCCCTTTGTAGAGATTTTAGACACTGCTATATTCTGATGTAAAGATGGAATAAAAGCTAGTCTAATGTAACTTGCAGGACACCTGACATGAAAATTGTTACATCTGCAACAAAACTTGCAAAAAAGCAGCTCAGTGTTGGGTCAGGTAAAAGTTCACAAAATGTTTTGAGTTTAGAGTGATTTACGTTCCCCACCTAAATCAGGCCTCATTCACACTGCATTTTTTGAATCCGTTTATTTTTTTCATGGTATGTTTTTGTAACACAAAAACGTTTTAGAAACGTTTTGGAAAATGTCTTAAAATTGCGGGCAAAATGCTCTGACCCTATAATGCAATCAGTTGTGAGGTTTACAGATGGAAACAGTTGATTTAAAATGTCACAAAAGTGCAGCACTCTGTACAGTACTTTTGTGACATGTGAATTGATGACGGACGGGAATTCATGAACCACAAGGACAAACTGGCGAAACATCCAAACACAAAATTCTGGGGGCAAAACAGGGTACACACATCCGGGGCAAACTACCGGGGGTGAACTGCTGGGGGCGAAACATCCGGGGGCGATCTTCAGGGGGGTGAAAAATCCGGGGGTGAAACATCCGGGGACGAACTGCTGGGGCGAAAAATCTGGGGGCGAAACATCCGGGTGCAAACTGCTGGGGGCGAAAAATCCGGGGGCGAATCCTCCTGGGGGCAATATGATAGGGGCGAACTGCTTGGGGCGAACCTTCCTAAAACCGTTTTTGCCAGAGACTGAGAGATCTGAACTGTTATTTGAGTGGCTGAGGCCCCTATTTGCCATATGAACTAATAATAATCTTTATTTTTATATAGCGCTAACATATTCCGCAGCGCTTTACAGTTTTGCACACATTATCATCACTGTCCCCGATGGGGAAATTCAGCTTCTCTACATGTCTGACAGCCATTCCATTCCAAGGTCAGTTGAATTCCAACCAGAGTACACCTCACTCTACTTAATGAGCTACTGATTAGGTGATCACCTGAACCAAATCTTATTTAATGAAGGCAAGCATAAAAAAAAAACTGCTGTGGTGTTCACAATCCTCTTGCAATAGAACAAGCTGGTTGGCAAAACAAGTGCTAGTAATATCCCAAAAGTAATAAGAATGACAAAAATAACTTTTAACCATGCCAAAGGAGTTGAAAAGAAAATTCTTGAGTGAGGAAAAAAAGGGCTCAATTCTGGCTTTACTAGCAGAGGGATACAGTGAATATCATGTTTCCTCAATCCTTAAAATTTCTAAGACTGCAGTCCATTACAATTAGGTCAAGCAGCAGACATTGGGGACAACAAAGCTACAGACTGGCAGAGAGTGAAAACGACTCTCCACTGACCAGGATGACCGTCATCTTATTAGAATGTCACTCAGGAACCGCAGGATGACATCAAGTGACCTGCAAAAGGAATGGCAAATGGCAGCTGGGGTGAAGTGCACTGCAAAAACAGTTCGTAACAGGCTCCTAGAGGCAGGGCTCAAGTTATGTAAAGCTAGAAAAAAGCCTTTCACCAATGAGAAGCAAAGGAGAGCCAGGCTGAAGTTTGCCAAAGACCATAAGGATTGAACCATAGAGGACTGGAGTAAGGTAATCTTCGCTGATGAGTCTAATTTTATAATAATAATCTTTATTTTTATATAGCGCTAACATATTCCGCAGCGCTTTACAGTTTGCACACATTATCATCACTGTCCCGATGGAGCTCACAATCTAAATTCCCTATCAGTATGTCTTTGGAATGTGGGAGGAAACCGGAGTACCCAGAGGAAACCCACGCAAACACGGGGAGAACATATAAACTCCTTGCAGATCTTGTCCTTGGTGGAATTCTAACCACTGAGCCACCGTGCCACCCTGAAGTGGTTTGTTTATTTTGCTCAGTCTTAAAGCTGAGAAGAGGCTGTTTTACATTGAGTCCACGGAGCTTTATGAAAGTGTAAAGGGGTGAAGAGAAGGAGGATCTTAAATGGGGTTACCTCTCATGCTCTGTGTCTGGAACCACCTGGCCAGGCAGCATTGTTTCCAGGGGGAAGGTTATGGGGCCTGGACCGACCTTTCCATGTGACAGCAGGGGGCGGTGACCTGTTAAAAAGGGGCTGCATGCAGAAAGTCGAGCAGAGTGAGGGCGTGAAAGTACAGCACGCAGGAGAGAGAGCTGTCAGCTGCGCCACATTCCCTGAGCATGAGGGCCCTCCGGCTGAGGACTGAGACAGACAGGCAGTACGCTGTGAGCGCCCTTTGTGTGTACGTGGACCCGCCAGCCTCCATGACTGGAGGAGACTTCCCTGACAGGTCAGAGACAGTCGCTAGTGTGTGCAGGCCCGCATATGCAGTGACAGGCCTGAACCCATGAGAGAATTAGCTGGACTGACCGAGGACCCGTAAATTTGTGACTAAGATTGGTGAGAGCAGGCCCCCTATCACCGACCAGCACCCTGTTGTTTCCCCGGAGGCTATATCTTCATCGTGGACAGAGACTTGATAGTCCTCACGTGCCGCTGTTGATGGTACCAACATTGGAGAATTAGACCCTTCAATCAAGCCTTCTTCAGACTGATAAGTTTATTCCTGGCTTCATTTATTTCCATAAAAACCATATTACCATTTACTTGTTGCAATTATCCCCCTTGTTGCTCCTCCCTGCATGGAGTGAATATCCCTGTAAATAAACCTTTAACTCTTGTTCTGCCTCAGATCCGTGGCAACATCCTTTGTACCTGCAGGTTATTACAAGTGGCGTAGTCGGCAGGATGTCGCACAACGGCGCGGAGGCGGCAGACCAACCAGTTGGGGGAGGCCCCAGGTCTAGCATCTCCCTGGGAGCCATGCTAAATAATTTGACAAAATTCTCTGGGAACAATGTTATGTTGTGGAGTTGGACAGAGCGCATCCGAGGGATGATGCGGATGCAACCCATGATGCCGGCATTGGAGGCAGAGATAGCAGTGATGGCCCTAGATGTGGAGGCACGGGACTCTGTTATGCTCAGAACCCCCCAGGTGAGAGATACCTTGAACAAAATTCTACTTATACTCGAGGAGACACATGGAGTCCCCACTGACGTTAGGGAGCTGCGCATGTGACTGTTCCACCAGGTTCAAAGAGAGGGGTAGACAGTGATGCAGTTTATAAATGCCCGGCAGTCTGATAATTTGAGAAAGAGAATCGAAAGTCCCCATCGGCTTTAGGAAATGCCAGGTACTTTTCTACACTAGACCTTTCCATGTGACAGCAGGGGGCGGTGACCTGTTAAAAAGGGGCTACGTGCAGAAAGCCGAGCAGAGTCAGGGCATGAAAGTACAGCACTCAGGAGAGAGAGAGCTGTCAGCTGCGCCGCATTCCTTTTGTGTGAACTTGGACCTGCCAGCCTCCGTAACCGGAGGAGACTCCCCTGACAGTTCAGAGACAGTCGATAGTGTGTGCAGGCCCGGCGTATGCAGTGACAGTCCTGAGCCCCTGAGAGAAGTAGCTGGACTGACCGAGGAGTGCAGCATCATTCCTGCAGTGACCCGTACTGAATGTAAACTTGTGACTAAGAGTGGTGAAAGCAGACCCCCTATCACTGCCCAGCACCCTGTTGCTTTCCCGGAGGCCATATCTTTATCGTGGACAGAGACTTGAGAGTTCTCACGTGCCACTGTTGACAGTGCCAACGTTGGAGAATTAGACCCTTCAATAAAGCCTTCTTCAGACTGATAAGTTTATTCCTGCCTTTGTTTATTTCCTTAAATACCGTATTACCGTTTACTTGTTGCAATTATCCCCCTTGTTGTTCCTCCCTGCGTAGAGTGAATATCCCTGTAAATAAACCTCTAACTCTTGGTCTGCCTCAGATCCGTGGCGACATCCTCCGTACCTGCAGGTTATTACAAAAGCAATATACATTTCATTGTTGGACAAGAGCCTATTGCTTATGTGTATGCTTACAGCTGCCAAAGAATGTGAATCCTTACAGCATATATATATATACTCATCTACTGAACACCCAAATCTCTTCCATAGCGCTGCCCACAGGAAGCAAGGAGACTAGCAAGGAACTATGACACTGGTATGAAGGAGTGGTGGGGGATTTGAACCATACTGGGCCTGACTTTAGAAAAAGAAAGATTATTTAAAGATTCTGAAGTTGATGATATAATGAAAAATATACTATTTACCTGATTTGGGAAAGGTTACATTGTAAACGTCATCATCTAAAACTTCAAATTCATTTTCTGCATAAGCAACAGACTCTTCTGTGTGCACCCCTACGGCAAATCTTGTTCCTTTATATTCAAAATGGTTAAAAGCCATTGTGTCTGCAACAAATAACAAATTACAGTTAAGACCATAGCAGAAGTTTCTTTAAAGGTCATGATGACTCATATTCATTATCTCTGAATTTTATCCAATGTTCCCACAAAATCTTGGGTAATAAAATCTGCACTTTGATATAACCTATTAGGCCTCTTTCACACATCAGGTTTTCGCCGTCAGGCGCGATCCGGCGCTTTTGACAGAAACTGGATCCGGCGAAATGCAATGCCGGATCCGGTTTCCCCCTCATTGACTTGCATTTGCGCCGGATCGCGCCGGATGGCCATGCGTTTCATCCGGTTTTCGCCGGATCCGGCAATGTGTCACGATCCGGCGTCTAGAAAAAACGGCTACTGTAACGTTTTTTGTCTCCGGCGAAAAAGCCGGACACGCCGGATCCGTCGCGTCCGGCTTTTTCACACAATGAATGCCTATGAGAGCCGCAATGCGCCTGATCCAGCGAAAGCCGGATCCGGTGGCCGGATCCGGTTTTTTGGTCTGAGCATGCTCAGTAGCTCTGCCCACAAGACATATATAAAAGCAAGACAGTGGGACCCACAGCCACACCCAACATGCCACCCAAGAAAGCAACCAAGCGCAGCAGGAGAAGGCAGGAGACCACTGCAGCACCATCAGCACCACCACCACCCGAAATGGAGCAGCAAATGGAACATGCTGAGGAGGGGAGGCCAGCAGCAGATGAGAGACGGTAATTATCAAATCCCCCATTCCTCCAAACTAGGGCTATTGAATATCAAGATATTCATTGGCCCTTTGTTTCTCTTTATTCAACAGCCGCCCAATAGATGCAGCAGCAGCAGCAGCAATGGCAGCAGCTGGAACACCACCCACAGGCATGGAGTGTGGCCACCAGGAAGACAGCACATCATCTTCTGGGAGCCCTCCCTCGCATCGTCAGCGTTTGACGGTAAGTTTTTAATTCCAAACTCCATCATCTCTGTAATATATGTCTATTCATTGCCTTTTATTTCAAAACAGGATTCACAAGATGAAGAGGAGCTCCCAGAAGAAGGAAGGGGTGGACAGACACTTGGAGTGGGCTCACAATTGGTAAGTTTTTTGCATCAAACGCAGAAACACAACATCACACTACACACAACACATAGAAAACAATGTTCTGCAGACCACACACAGCAAACAAATGCCTACATCCAAAGACATAACATTTTTTGTTTTCTTCTCTAGTCTTCCCAATCTGGTGCTCGGCCAAGAGGTCCTCGCAGTGCCTCCCAGGGTCGTCGGCGGTCACCAGCGTGTAAGTATAAATATTTTTGCTTTGTTTTTTTGCACTTTTTATTTCATTTCTTTTGTGGAGGCTAATTATGTTATTTTTGTCTTTTTCTTTAACAGCCTTCACAGCGTGCTCCCGACTCTGACGGTGAGGATGGTGGACTCGATGTGGACCACCTCATCGATCTCGTCAGAGAAAGGGAGCCGCTCTGGAATATGGCTGACCGCCGCCACGCTGACCTTATCGTTACCCGACGACTCTGGGAGGAAATCTGTTCGCTCCTTGTGGGCCGCTGGGAGGACCTCGATGTTCGGGCCCAGATTAAAGAGCGTAAGTATATACAGTACCGGTTGCTTGATGTAAACCAGTGTTTCCCGAACTCCAGTCCTCGTGGTCCCCACGGATCATGTGTTCAGGATTTCTATTTACTATGGAAATCCTGAAAACATGACCCCTGGGGACCATGAGGACTGGAGTTTGTGAAACACTGATGTTGTATACTAACCACTCCTTTCTCGTTTCAGGGAACAGAATTGTGAATCGGTGGCGGTCTGTGAGGGATCGTTTCAAGAAGGAGTTCAATAAAGAGATGCGGGCCCCGAGTGGATCTGGAGGACGCAGGAGCAAGTACAAGTACGCACAAGCCCTGTCGTTCCTCCGGGAAACAATGGTCACTAGAAGGTAAATATTACACACCACATGTGAAAAAAAATGTTAGATGTAACTTTTTTTTTTCAGCCAGGGCCATACCATGTCAGTATTTTAATTGTTTTTTTTTCTCTTTATTCCACAGCACGGTGAGCAGCACTCGGGAGCCTGCACGATTGGACCCTTCTGAGGCGATCCCTGAGGAGACCGGCACCGAGGGACACTTCGACCGCCCCGGTACATCTGCACCTTCCCAGCCTTCCCACACATTCGACCCATCTGTCCCATCCACCAGCACAGGAGTATCGTGGCTGCCTACATTACATGAAGCTGCTGGTGAGGAGATCGCTTTCCCTTTACCCCACCCTTCTGCCCCTGCCACCTGTAGTACACCTGCGGGTACTGGGCGGCAGCGGCAGAGGGGTCAGGAAAAGAGTTATGCGCCAGAGTTCTTGCATCTGAATGCATCTTTCCAGAACTGTCTAAAAGTCTTGTCAGAGCAAATCTCCGCAGGCTTTCAGCAGATCAACTCCAGCATTCTGGAGGTGAAGACACTTCTGCAAACCATGCATTCAGAAGCAAGATCTTCGCCAAACCACACCTTTTTCAGGTCTGTTGTGGAGCGCATGGCAACACTATCTCCTACCCAGCAGATGCATGTAATGCATTCGTGCCACGGTGCTCTACAGCAGATTACCTCCCAACCTCCACCTCCCACCACTGTAGTTCCTCCACCTGCACCCCCTCCAGCCACTTTCCATCCTCCCCCTCCTATTACATCTGCACCCCCTCCAGCTACTTTCCATCCTCCCCCTCCTATTACATCTGCACCCCCTCCAGCCACTTTCCATCCTCCCCCTCCTATTACATCTGCACCCCCTCCAGCCACTTTCCATCCTTCCCCTCCTATTACATACCAGCAACCTCACCAGTACCAGCAACCTTCCCAGTACCAGCAACCTCCCCAGTACCAGACATCTCCCCACTTCCAGCAACCTGCCCCGTACCAAACTCCTTCCCCGTACCAAACTCCTTCCCCGTACCAAACTCCTTCCCCATACAACTTTCCATCAACATCATCTGCTCCTACAGTCCCTGCCCAACCCTCCACTCCACCGCCCACCACCTCTTCTGCCTCCCACATGTCCACCCATTCTGTAGCTTTTTCCACACCATCACCTCTAACTGTTCCTTCCCCACCACGATCCCAGTCCTCTCTCCACACTCCCATTGTCGAAGTGTCCCGCAGCCCCTCCAGCAGTATTTCCACCCCACACTACACCGAGTTATAATGTTTTTTTTTGTAATAAAAATGCCCATTTGGTTGGTTTCAAACCTTTATTAAAAAAGTTTTTTTAACTTTAAAAACAGTTTACACAAAAAAAAATATTTTAAATAAAAGTTAAATTATTTTTTACACTGGTTGTCTGTCATTTCTTTCTGCGGCGAAATATGTTTAAAAAAAAGGTTAAATACAGGGTATTTAAAAGGTAAAAAGGTATTCAAAACCAGGTATATAACTGTGGGTAAATTTTAGCTTTTTGCCACAGTTGTGTTCCTGGTTGTGTTTGAAGCAAAGTATTTCACCTGAAAAGTTGTGTTTATTGTTGGTGATTTCCTAACAATGTACACAACTTTTGTTAAAAGGTGAAATACTTTGCATAAAACACAACCAGGTACACACCTGTGGCCTAAAGCTAAAAATAGTAAGACCATGACAAGATAGCCAACTTTGGTTGGCAAAGGTATATACTGTTGGTCCAGAAGGTACACAAGTTTAGGGCACAAATCTTTCACACTCTGTCATCCTGCCAGTGTACTCTGCCTTGAGGTGACATAAAGTATAGTGCAAAATTGTCCCTCATTACTGAAACCGTCACAGAACTTCTAGTGGTAATATTTCCAATGACAACATCCATCTTCGCCAGTAACTTGCTCTTCTCTCCAACCTGCACTTTCTCCTCTACAACCTGTCAAAGAAGGGCTGTAGGAACATGCTATATATAGTTTTCCAGTAGCCAATCCCGTTCGGAAGGCCACAAGGGTCAATTTTAAAAACCGGATCCGGCGTAATCCGTCGAAAAACGGATAGAAAAACGGATGAACCGGATGAGACGGATCTGGTTTTGTCTGTCAAGAACAAGACGGATCCGGCAGAAAACCGGATCCGGCACATCAGGTTTTACAAAACATTTGCCGGATCCGGCATTCCGGCACGACGCCGGATCGCGCCTGACGCCGAAAACCTGATGTGTGAAAGTAGCCTAGCCACACTGAGTTATCAAACTTGATTGATCGCTATTTTAACCCCTTCCTGTTGAATCCTTTTTTTTTTTCATTTTTCAACTCTGTGTTCCAAGAGTAATTTTTTAAAATCTTTCTACCTTTTTTTTTTTCACTGTTGTAGGCATTCAAGCATTTGTTTTTGTGGGATTAGCTCTGTTTTAAAAAAGGGCCATTTCATTTGCCATATAATGTACTAAAAATTGGACAAACAACTATTTGTGGTGTGGATTAGAATGGGTAGCATGGTGGCTCAGTGGTTTGCACTGGAGCCGCGGGTTCAATTCCAACTAACGAAAATACATCATCTGCAAAGAGTTTGTATGTTTTCCCCATGTTTACATGTGTCCTCCCACACTCCAAAAACATACTGATAGGGAATTTAGCCAGTGATGATGATGTGTGTAATGCTCTGTGAAAATTAATGCTACTGTATTAATAAATAGAAAAAAAGGCAGCAATGACAGGCTTTATATTTATGATGTGCCCTGTGTGCTAGGACAGTTTCAGTAACACCAAATGTATAGTTTTTATGCATTATTACTTAAAAAAAGAAGATATATTTGGTCATCATTAGAGTTGAGCGAATATGTTCGGAATCGGTTGCTGAATCTAAATTTGCCATTTTCGTGCCATATTGATACCCTATTCATGCTGAATTTATGTTTGATGATCGGCTCCGAACATATTCATTCATTTCTACTCCAATTGACTCCAATGATATTCGGCTGTGTTCGGTGAATATTGCAAAAACAATATTTGCCGCCGATCGTAATCGGAACCTAATTTTGAAAAATTTGCTCAACTCTGGTCATCATATTCTGAGACCCTTGTTATGTTTCAGTTTTTTTGGAGTGGTATTTCAGTAGAATAGTTGCAAGCATTTTCACACAGTCCTTGGCATGGTTGAGATGGTTGGTACAGCTCAAATAAACACACCACTATGGATCTAGTACAGGCTATTTCCACCCTTCGTAGGTGTTCATTTATGGACTGGCACCAGCAAGACCTATACAGGGTTGAACTTATCACTTGGCCACTATCCATTTTCAGAGTCCTACCTGGTCACCAACACTGAGTGCCTGCAGTGTGCGCACCTATCTCACTTATTTAACGAGGTCCACCTTACAAAACAACCTCCACTCTATCATGTTTAAACAGAACAAAGTTCAACTTGAAAGTGTCTTCTATTTGCACTCAGGATGCTTCTTTCACCATGTCTTTTTGCAGGAGAAGGATAAGTATAGATGTTGATCACCTGTATATACTACCCTTTTCTTCATGAAATCATGGCACATGCTTCATCATAGTGATAGCCAGAGTCTTTAATTAACCTTTGACTAAGCAGAGGTTAATGATTTCTCAGATTCAATCAGATTCATTCATACTTGCTGCTCTAGAGACCACTCAAAGGGCTTCTATGTTTAAGAAGACCCATCTTTCTCTTACTCTCACTGTCCTCATGCAAAAGCCAGATCTCTTCTCTTTCTAAGGTTCCAGATCTTTCTCACAGCCAGAGGCAGACAGGGACTAAAATTCAGCCCTACAAATTGACAACACACAGGCCCATGAGGTTAGTGCAAATATGACTAGCCAAAGTGGCTTTTACAATGTAAGTCTAAGGAGCATCAGAACGAGGCTTCATTGGCTTTCATTAGGAAAACCACTTCCAGAGAACACTCTACTCAGAATTGCGGTAACTTCACTAAGAAGAGGAGAAGAACAACGCTGGATCCCAGAGAGAATGGTGGTAGGTGAGTGTATTATTACACTCACACTATACATCATACACATGATACACATCAGTACTAAACCAGTGCCCTGCAGCCCATATATGTGTATACTGTGCATGTTCTTACCAGTAACATTCATGCTGATTGTTGTCAATCGTTTTTCCTTTTCTTTTTCATTTGGCCAAGACCACCATGACCTCTACTTCCATCTGTAACTTGTCCCTGCAAAATGTAATGTGGCGCCCCTGAGGCTCAGTCGCCACAGAGGTACTGCACCTTCTCCTAAGGTGTAGTGCCCCACCACCTAGGTAAGTTGGGAACTGCTTTCCACGCTCCAAAACCTGCACCCACACACAGGATAGTTCAGCACTGACCACATTGCGGCTTCATGCTTAGAGGGTAGCAGAGCACCTTTCGTGGTTCCTTGCTTCATAACACAAGATGTGCTGGGAGGTGGGTGGACTTGGATATAAAAGAGTGGGAAAGTTTAGATCAGATCAGTCTGGAGGTTAGTCGGACAGAGGGTCAGTCAGTCAGGAGAGACTGAGGACGGATCCCTGGAAGAAGGGATGGAGGAAGGAGTGCTGCGGCTGCCTCAGTGACCTGAGCCAGCTGGCACGGGAAAGGAACAGAAGGAGAAAGACGTAGAACTGCAACCTAAGCTTTCATAAGAGAGAGAAGGAACAGCGCGGAACGAAGGAGTAGGAGAACAGAGAGGAGTTGTGGGTTGGAAGAGGAACCCTGCCTATAGGTTCTCAGTGCAAGGCTGAGGCCCAGTCCCCGAGGTTGTATGGACACTTATGGTTCTGCAGCAGACAGCGGTGGAGTAGTTGGCTGTAAATGCACTACTCCCATCCAAGACTTGGGGCACAACAGCAACTGAATAGAGAGCCAGGACTCCAGAGAAGGGAGTCCCCGAGACAGGCTACAGCTGTCTGTCATACAAGTAGAGTTGTTAGGAACATCTGACAGGAGGAACATCAGAGTACCACGGTACTGGAGCTCTTCACACTAAAAGGCGCAATAGAGGAGTCGTTCAGGAAAGGTACATGTTGGCGGGGTGTTGGTGAGGATAATCCTGACTTGCCCGGGAGGTTGATTGAGTCTCTACTCCGGAGGACATGGCACGGAGGCAGGCTCCAGTGTGTACCACGAACTGTAAGTAAAGCTTTAGAACTGCAAGCCCTGGTGTCTTCCATTCATTTGTGCGCCAACACCGCCAGCACTGCTACATCTGGGTACCAACATTCCTCACACCGCCTGCGCCTATACACTGCCCTGGCATTACAGCTTCACCTGTGGGGAGCTACACCATCTATGCTGCAACACACCATCAGCCCCAGAGGATCTGCATGCAGCGTTGGCTTAACATCTTGCTTGCCAAACACCACAGGTGGTGTCACGAACTATTCCACTTCATTAACTACAAACCACCATTGATTTGGGCACCCGGGGCCACAGACCGGGTCACAGCTGCCGTGACACATCCCACTGACACCGGCCCGGTGCCGAGTACCCCACAGCCCAGGGAGGGCGACCCAATTTTGGCGTCACGAACAGGATGACGAGACCCGATACCATCGGGTTCTGTGCACCTGAAATTTGTGAAACTTTATACTTTTGAAAATGTGTAGAAGACCTGATTTGATAGACTGTAAAATGGACATTGGAAATGGCCGCTGGCGCGGAGAAGAAGGGCGTGAAGGGATGGGAGGTCCTAGGAAAAGACCGCGAAGAGTATTGGGCCTTCCCTGCCTGAATTACTATGTGACAGATACATGGCCCACCCCCCCCGAGGGGTTCGTATACTGGCTTGGTATGGCGGCGCTGGAAGAAGACGCCGCCCCCAGAAGGGGGGGCAGAAGAAGCCAGTGGCAGGAAAGGGGCTGAGGCAGGAAGAACGCCAGAACACCATTTTGGAGAGTGAAGGAAGGAGGCCTGCGGAGCATGGGGAAACGGATCTCCCTGGCGCCATGGCTGACGGCTCCAAGCCGAACTCCGGAATGAACCGCCAGCAACTAGAAGACGAAATTGCTGAACTGACCACCCGTCTGCAGCTGAGGCAGGAGGCCTTGGAGCAGCTAAGACGGCAGCAGGCGCAGGAGGAGCCTACGCATGCGGTACCCGCTTCACCGGTACCTGCCACCGCTGCACCGAACTGTCCTCCGGCAGCGCTGATTTTCACCTCCACGCTGTCTGTGCAGCTGAGTGTACCGGAGGACCTGAGAGCTGAGCTATTCCACTTCATTAACTACAAACTACCATTGATTTGGGCGCCCGGGACCATGGACCTGGTCACAGCTGCCGTGACAAATCCCACTGACACTGGCCCGGTACCGAGTACCCCACAGCCCTGAGAGGGCGACCCAGTAACACAAAGATATCTTTGGTTTCCAGCTTTTCTAGGCCTCTCCTCTTATTACACCACCTCTACAAAACCATATAATGATAAAACCAGTGCCCAAGACAGTAATAATGCCCCTTCTGTAATAGTACCCTGCTTTTGTGCCTCACATAACAGTGCCCCCTTTGTGCCGCTACACAGTAATAATGTTCCCTCTGTACTTTCTCATAGTAATAGTGCTCCCCTGTTCCTCCTTACAATTATTCAGCATTCTATAGAAATAATGTCCCCCTGTGCCTCTTTATAACAATGTCCCCTTGACCCCTCATACTAATGACCACAAACCTCCTTATAATAATACAAACTCCCAGGTGCATAATATTATTTTATTATTACTATTGTATGTACACGAGTATAAGCCCACCCGAGTATAAGCCGAGGCACCTAATTTTGCCATGAAAAACTGGGTAAGCTTATTCACTCGAGTATAAGCCAGGTATGCATTGTCCCTTCATTCCTGTCCTGGTATGCATGGCTTCCCCATCCCTGTCCTGGTATGCATGACTCCCCCATCCCTGTCCTGGTATGCATGGCTCCCCCATCCCTGTCCTTGTATGCATGGCTCATTGTCCCCTATCCTTGTATGCATGGCTCCCTGGTCCCTGTCCTTGTATGCATGGCTCCCTGGTCCCTGTCCTTGTATGCATGGCTCCTTATCCCCTCTCCTTGTATGCATGTTTCCTATTGAAAAAGACAAACATCCTACTCACCTTCCTGTGTGCCCTGATGCATCTCGTTCCAGCACCAGCAGCTCTTCCTGCCGAGTAAGCCTGTGGCCCCGCTCATTAAGGTGATGAATATTCACTACTTGCCTTTGGGAGTGGAAAGGCGTGCTTATTCATTACCTTATTGAGCGGGGCAACGTGATTGCTCAGCCAGAAATGCTGCTGGCACCAGAACCAATGAGATGCTGCGAGGGTGTGCAGGAAGGTGAGTAGGAATGGATATCTTCTGGAAGCCAACGGCTATGGGTGTCACTGTGTGCGCTATAAGAGAATAAATATTAATTTTCCTTTAGCAGCGGGCACAGTGACAGCCGCAGCTGCTGGCTCCTGCCTCCTGTCACCCGCTGCTCCGCCGCTCCCCCTCCGACCCTCTGGGACAATTGACTCATGTATAAGCTGAGGAGGGCGTTTTCAGCATACAAAAAATGTGCTGAAAATCTCAGGTTATACACGAGTATACACAGTAATAATAAAAATAATAATAATAATAATGCCTCCTGTGCCACTCATAATGATAATGATTCCTCACAGAGCCTCCTTATAAAAATCTCCCCCTACTGTGCCCCCTTATAATAATGCCCCTGAGCAGGGGTTTACATACAGGACCCCTTTGCAAAATTCCTATCATGGCACATAGGTGCAGTCATAGGTAATACCGCCAAACTCCAAACACAGTATAATGGTCCCCTCATAGCCCCAAAACTGTATGATGGAGCCCCACACATTGATGGTCTCCCCACAGCCCTCACATCGTATGACGGTCGCCCACAGACCCAATGCATTATGATCATCCCCCCACAGCATGATTGTCTCCACACCCTTCCACAAAGTATGATGGTTGTCCCCCACAGGATGATGGTTTTACTACATTCCCCTGTAAGGGGAAGGAACTAACTAGGCATGTCTCCTCCGTGAAGGGTCCGGAACCGTCAGAGCTGTCACCTATATTGTGGGGTAGAAAGCTTGAGACTCCAGACCGTAATCTGTGTTTGAGAAAAGGGGGCGTGGTTAAGTTGCAGTGAGAGACAAGGTCTGTGAAGGGGACTTAGGCGAGTGTCGATTAGGCACAGCGAAGCAGGCTGCCTATTATAAACTGTGTTTGGGTAGTGCTTCAAATCTCCGTAGTGTTGGGATACTCACCGCTGAGGATAAGGACGTATACCTCTTCATCACCTCATCTGCTCGACCAAAGACCCGCATAAGGATCCCGAGGATTCGCCACCATCATCAGGACCACGGGAGGACACCGACAACGTCAAAAGATAATACATCATTTGCCTCAGGATTGTGACAGACCCCCACTGCGACGCAATCTAGGCAGCACCCGTCACAGACAAAAGTTCAACCGTGACTGGCGCCTGAGTGATAAGTTATATTTTATTGTATTGTCAGCTTTACTTGTCCCTGTTCCTTAAGTTATCCCCATTAGCCTTTTGCTGTATTAGGGAATATTATCCCTCCGTTTTCTCCCTGCATGGAGTTTCTGCTGTATAATAAACCCCTTTCATCCTTGGTCTGTGTACAGTCCGTTACTGCATCCTATGTGCCTGCAGTCTCATCATACCCGCACACATTATGGTGGTTCCACTACACAGCATGATGGTTCCTCCACACTGTATTATGGCTCTCCCAAAGTATGAAGGTTCACCCCACAGCATGATGGTTTCCACAGCTCTCCATAAAATATGATTGCTCCACCACAGTCCCCTACACAGAATGATGGTCTCCACAGCCCCAGTAAAAGGCAAGACCGGGCGGCTACGGCTGCTGAAGCGTCGAGTCCGGAACTGCTTGGGCCGAACCTCCTGTTCCTGGGGGAACGAGCTTGCAGCCTGAGCAAGCCAGTAACCGGGGTGAAGGGGGCGTGGCCAGTCAGTGTGAGGTAAAATGGGTTGCGCTTAAACTGAAGTGTTCTTCCTGCCAGAATGCAGATGAGGGGCAGACCTCAACCGCTGTGAAGGAAGTGACAGGCAGTGGCGTGAAGCGAAAGGGCGGCGAAACCAGAAACCAGCAGGTGTGCAGAGGAACATGTGATCGACGGAGCATCGCAGTACGAACGTCTGGGTGTTGTCTGATATCCAGAGAGGTGCACGCCGAGTAAAGTATTGCAGCGCAGCCCTTCAGGTCACGGTGGCTGCTCAAGGAGACTCGCGCTAAGAGGAATCTTGTGGAGAGCTCTACTCTTTTACTCCACAGATATATGGACTAGGGGCTCAGCAGGCAAAACTGAAGACTGCCCGCTGCCGCTACAAGAAGAACCGTTTGCTAGGCGAGGACGCCAGCAGACATTACACCCAACACCGCCGGCATTCTGCCACTCATGAGGCCTTCAGAGAGTGACAGGCTGCGGAGTCACGACAAGCGAAACCATTAACAAGAGACTGTTTAGTTAACCAACTTTTATTTAGTTTTACCTTTGTACACTTTGTTTACCTGCTATCTCCCTGTGAGGAATTTTCCCACTGTTAAATAATTAAATATAGTTGATCCCTGCTCTGCAGCATTTGTGTTACTGAAGCGCCCCAGGGGCCGTGGGTTACTCACTACCGGGCCAGTGTCTTAAAGGGGAAGTGTCGCGGTGGCAGTGACCCGGTCCGTGGCCCTCGGCGTTTATGTAAAATAGGTGGAATAATTAAGGAATAAAGTTTGTATATATATATATATATATATAAGTTCGTGATGCCACCTGTGGTATTCTGGTCAGAGGTGACCAGCGCTGCGGTGCAGATCCCCTGGGACCATTGGTATGGTACAGCTGAGGTGAAATAGCTCTCCACAGGCAGAGCTGTAGTCCCAGGGCAGTTGAGGGAAGTTTAAAGACGGTGATGTAGTGTGGAGTGAAGGTTGTAGCAGTGTTGGGTTGATGACGCAGGAAGAAGACAGATGACGCAGTTGAATGTACTTCCAAGACTTTACTCACAGCTCTGGTGCAATCAGATGCCCGCCTCAGTGCTGTGTTCTTCAGGTGAGGGGTCCAGCCAACTCCCAGACAAGTGAGTACACCCTTCCAGCATTCCCTGTCAGTATGTACCTTCCCTGGCCGTCTCCACAATGCTGCTTTCCACTTTCCTTCCTTTCCAACACCTCACAGTCAGTGTCCCAGGCCAGCTGCCGCAGATCCTGTCGGTTAACGTGACTCAGGTGTTTCCTTGATCCTATGTGGCTGCCTTTCCGGAGAAGATAACTGTGGTAGTTGGATATGGCCCCTAAAGTTGCCACAGCTGTCAGCTTGATAGTTAAGTCCCGATGTGCACTCCACTAGACTATGAACTGAGACCCTTCTGCGACCTGGATTCTTCCCCCACCTGACGTCGGTCAGCATGGAACGAGCCCCATGGGGAGCACTTTCCAACCGTCCCTCTAGATAGAAGAACCCCTTTTCCATTTAGGGAGGTTCCTTTCAAAGATATTCTGTCCAGCAGCTCCTACTTGACAGGAGCTGCTCCAGATAAGTCCTATCACATCCCTCCCTCTGAGGGAACTCTCCTCAAGTCCTACAATTCTCCCGCTCTCAACCTAAGATCCTCTCACCTCCCAACACCATTCATGAACCAAGCAGGGGCCATAGAGGGTGCTCTGTTGTTCTAAGTGTGTGTGGGATGCAGGTGTGGAATATGGTCAGGTGTCTCCACCTTACCTTGTCGTGGGATACCACACCTCTAGGTGAGGTGCAGTACCTCTGTGGTGACTGAACCCTCAGGGGTGCCACATTACTGCATTCCAGCACCTGCTTATTACACCCCCACAAAGCATTATGGTTTCCCCACATAGTATGATGGTCCCTAAACATAATATGATGGTCCTAACAACTCCAATACTGTATGTTGGTACACCCAAAGTCCCTCATATACAGCTTTGGTAAAAATTAAGAGACCACTGCAAAATTTTCAGTTTGTCTGATCTTTCTCTTTATAGGTATATTTTTGAGTAAAAAGTAAATTGCTCTTTTATTCTATAAACTACTGACAACAGGTTTTCGAATTTCCAAGCACTATATTTTGTATTTATTTTCAGAAAATGTGAAATGGTCAAAATAACCAAAAATGCAGTGCTTGCAGACCTCAAACAATGCTAAGAAAACAAGTTCTAATCATTTAGAAACAACAATACTAATGTTTTAACTCAGGAAGAATTCAGAAATCAATATTTTGTGGAATAACCACAATTTTTGAATCATATCTTTCAGGCGTCTTGTCATGCTTTCGACCAGTCTTTCACACGGCTTTTGGGTGAGCTTATGCCACTCCTGGTACAAAAATTTAAGCAGTTCTTCTTTGTTTGATGGCTTGTGACTATCCATCTTCCTTTTGATTACATTCCAGAGGTTTTCAATGGGGTTCAGGTCTGGAGATTGGGCTGGCCATGACAGGGATTTGATGTGGTCGTCCTTCATCCACACATTGATTGACCTAGCTGTGTGGCATGGTGCAATGTCCTCAGAGTTGGGGAACATTGCCTGAGCAGAAGGAATCAACAGTTTTTCCAGGATAACCTTGTATGTGGTTTGATTCATACGTCCTTCGCAAAGATTTGCCCGCCCAATTCCAGCCTTGCTGTTGCATCCCCAGATCATCACCAATCCTCCAAAAAATTTTACAGTGGGTGCAAGACACTGTGCCTTGTACGCCTCTCCAGGTCTCCATCTAATCATTGGATGACCAGGTGTTGGGCAAAGCTGAAATTGAGTTTGTATGTTCTCCCCGTGTTTATGTGGGTTTCCTCCGGGTACTCCAGTTTCCTCCCATATTCCAAAGGCATACTGATAGGGAATTTAGATTGTGAGCTCCATCGGGGACAGTGATGATAATGTGTGCAAACTGTAAAGCGCTGCGGAATATGTTAGCGCTATATAAAAATAAAGATTATTATTATTATAAAATTAGACTCATCAGAGAAGATTACCTTACTCCAGTTCTCTATGGTTCAATCCTTATGGTCTTTGGCAAACTTCAGCCTGGCTCTCCTTTGCTTGTCATTGGTGAAAGGCTTTTTTCTTGCTTTACATGACTTGAGCCCTGCCTCTAGGAGCCTGTTACGAACTGTTTTTGCAGTGCACTTCACCCCAGCTGCCATTTGCCATTCCTTTTGCAGGTCACTTGATGTCATCCTGCGGTTCCTGAGTGACATTCTAATAAGATGACGGTCATCCTGGTCAGTGGAGAATCGTTTTCACTCTCTGCCGGTCTGTAGCTTTGTTGTCCCCAATGTCTGCTGCTTGACCTAATTGTAATGGACTGCTGTTTAAGAAATTTTAAGGATTGAGGCAACATGATGTTCATTGTATCCCTCTGCTAGTAAAGCCAGAATTGAGCCCTTTTTTTCCTCACTCAAGAATTTTCTTTTCAACTCCTTTGGCATGGTTAAAAGTTATTTTTTTCATTCTTATTACTTTTGGGATATTACTAGCACTTGTTTTGCCATCCAGCTTGTCCTATTGCAAGAGGATTGCGAACACCACAGCAGTTTTTTTTTTATGCTTTCCTTCATTAAATAAGATTTGGTTCAGGTGATCACCTAATCAGTAACTCATTAAGTAGAATGAGGTGTACTCTGGTTGGAATTCAACTGACCTTGGAATGGAATGGCTGTCAGACATGTAGAGAAGCTGAATTTTATAAAACTGTGCAGTGGTCTCTTAATTTTTGCCAGAGCTGTATAATAATGGTCCCCCACAGCTCCAATACAGTATGATTGTCACTCCAAAGCCTTTTATGTAGTATGAGGGTCCACCGCAGCCACAATATAGTATGATGATCCCATTCAAAGCCCCAATACAATAGGATGGTCCCCAACAGCCCCAAATAGTGTTAGTGACCACTTCACAGCAGCAATACAGTATGATGGTCCCCCAAAGCCCCAATATAGTATGAGGGTCCACCACAGCCCCATAGTAGTATGATGGTCCCCTTCAAAGCCCCAATACAATATGCTGGTCTCCCACAGCCCCAAATAGTATTAGGGTCCACTTTGCAGCAGCAACACTTTGCAGCACCCCTTAAAGCCCCAATACAATATAATGGTCCCATATGAGGGTCCTCTTCATAGCCCTAATACAGCATGATGATCCCCAACAGCTCCCATATAGTAGGAGAGTTCCCCTCACAGCCCCGATACTGTTTGATGGTTCCCCTCACAGCTCCAATAAAGTATGATGGTTACCTGCAGCCCTCATACAGTATGA
The DNA here is from genome assembly GCF_039654945.1 of Dendrobates tinctorius. Classification (NCBI taxonomy): domain Eukaryota; kingdom Metazoa; phylum Chordata; class Amphibia; order Anura; family Dendrobatidae; genus Dendrobates; species Dendrobates tinctorius. The sequence continues at coordinate 5,032,889 of NW_027361669.1, read as the reverse complement.
TGAACACCTTTACAGTCTCCATCTAGTGGGATGCTCCCACACAGTATTGTGGGCAACACAGCTCACGGAAATAAAAATACTCACCTAATCCAGCCTCCTCATCCCCTGCAGCTGCTGCTTCCTGTTCTAATGAATCTTGCAGTGGATGTTGGAGGCGTGATGCAGTGACATAATTGTGCCAATAACGTTGCCTGATTCATTGCTGGACTCCAGCAGGCCACGGGCCTCAAGTATCCTGCAGCTTACTGGAGTAAGTGACTGAGCGGAGGGTTCATGCTCAGCCACAGCTGTTGAGGTAAATCAGCAGATAATCTTTGAAGGAAATTCTTTTAATTATTTAAGTACACCACAATATTCAAGACAGTAGGTAATTGGCAGTACCGCTGTCCTGAACTGCCCATCTGGCATTTGCCAGAATTGCCAGATTGTCAGTTCTGCCCTGCTAACAGCCAACCAGCATGTTCCTCTAAAGGGGGCTTTACACATAGCGATATCGCTAACAATATCGCTAAAGCATCACTGATTTGGTGACGCAGCAGCGATATCGCTATGTGTGATACTTACCTCCGACCGGCTCCCCCGCTGTCCATCGCTGATCGCGCGAGATCGCGCAGCTCCATTTCTCGTCGGGTGCTTCCTACTGGGCTTCCTGCTGGCGCTGACGAGTGACGCGCGGACGGAGGATGTCAGGATTGCCGTGTCTGAAAGGTATCATCCGCTGTATCGCTGCTGCATTGCTGTGAGATCTTCCTGTGTGGAAGCTCACTAGCGACCATTTAGCGATGCACCAGCGATCCTGACCGGGTCATATCGCTGGTCGGGATCGCTGGTGCATCGCTAAATGTAAAGGGGCCTTTAGGCTCATTTGGTCCAAACCTTACAGCAAGTCTTACTGTCACACTTGACACCAAATACTCAAGTTCATATGGTGCTAAGCAGAGGCGTATCTAGGCTTCCTGGCACCCGGGGCAAGAATTTGGTTCGGCGCCCCCCCCACACCAAGTACATATGCGACTTGCACACTTAACCATGTACCCACGAGCTGCTCTCCCTAATGCTCTCAATGTTCAGTAAAAAACTGAAAGCAGGAAGAGACGCTCGTTGTCAAGTATGAAAATCGCATATGAGTGAAGTGCTCATGTGATGACTACTGGAACCTGCAGAGCTGAATCCTGACATTGCAGCTTCTGAATTCTCACAACGAATGCACTGCACACTTTTAGGATTCTCCCTTGCTGATGTACAGTCATGTCAGCACAAGTATGTGATTTATATACTTCTGGCCACATTCCGACTAGACGTGCCCGGCCTCGCTCTGTTCATTTTCATTGAGTGAGGCCACACATGTCTAGTCAGCATGTGACCGCATGTATGTAAATTACCGGCACGAGAGAATCCTGACAGCGTTCAGTGAACACTGTGACAATTCAGAAGTCTGCAGTCACATAGAATGACTGCAGACTCAGCATAAGCCTGGAGAACCCCTTTAATGTTCCTAACAAATAAAAACATGAGAATTAGTCAGTATCACAAATAATATTTACATCCAGGTAACTTATAGATTACGTCGTCTCTGCAGTCAGTCTCCTTTTCTTCTTCTTGTCCAAACCCCATGATGAGTTTTCTCATCCACAGCGGCCTCTGCAGACTTCCATCTTCTCCGGTCTTCTGCAGCAAATCTCCACACGATGCCCTTAAAGATAGAAGTGTCATTATAATGCCCCTAAATACAAATATCTGCAATATACTGTCGCCTCACACTATTCCCCTCCCTCCTCATACTGTCTCCTCTAACATCCTCCTGTTCACCATAACTGTCTCCTCATATATTTACCCCCTCACTCTCTATACTGCCTGCTCACACATACCCCTGACTCCCCATACTGTGTCCACATACATTAACCCGTTCGCTCCCCATACTGTCTGCACCCAACCCCCATACTGTTTCCTCATACATACTTTGTGTCCTCAAATCTCCCCACACACATTAAATCCCCCATCCACACTCCAAATCCCTCACACACATTAAATAACCCCCATCCCTACTCCCAAATCCCCCCACACATTATGTACCCCCCACTCCAAATCCCATCCCTACTCATTAACCCCCCAAACAATAACCCCCATCCCCACTCATTATTTCCATCCCCACTCATTAACCCCCCCGTCCATACTCCCAAATCCCCCAACACATTATGTACCCCCCACTCCAAATCCCCCACACATTAACCCCATCCCCACTCATTAACCCCCCACACATTAATTCCATCCCCACTCATTAACCCTCCACAAATTAATTCCATCCCCACACATTAACCCCCATCCCCACTCATTAACTCCCCACACATTAACCCCCATCCCCACTCATTAACCCCCCCACACATTAACCCCATCCCCACTCTCTAACTCCCCACTCATTAACCCCCCACACATTAACCCCATCCCCACTCTCTAACCCCCCACATATTAATCCCCATCCCCACTCTTTACCCCCCACACAGTAACCCCCATCCCGACTTATTAACCCCACTACACATTAACCCCATCCCCACTCATTAACCCCCCCACTCATTAACCCCCATCCCCACTCATTAACCCGCCACACATTAACCCCCATCCCCACTCATTAACCCCACACACATTAACCCCATCCCCACTCATTAACCCCCCACACATTAACCCCATCCCCACTCATTAACCCCCCACACATTAACCCCATCCCCACTCTTTACCCCCCACACATTAACCCCCATCCCCACTCATTAACCCCCCCACTCATTAACCCCCATCCCCACTCATTAACCCCCCACACATTAACCCCATCCCCACTCTTTACCCCCACACATTAACCCCATCCTCACTCTTTACCCCCCCACTCTTAACCCCAATCCCCACTCATTAACCCCCCACTCATTAACCCCCATCCCCACTCATTAACCCCCCACACATTAACCCCATCCCCACTCATTAACCCCCACACATTAACCCCATCCCCACTCTTTACCCCCCACACAGTAACCCCCATCCCCACTCTTTACCCCACACACAGTAACCCCCATCCCCACTTATTAACCCCACTACACATTAACCCCATCCCCACTCTTTAACCCCCCACACATTAATATCCATCCCCACATTAACCTTATCTAAACTCATTAACCCCCCATCTTCGGTGGTTTCTTCAGCTCCACATTGGAGCACACTTACCACCAACGCTGAGCGTTCACTCTGGGCGCCGGGGAGTGACGTCAGCAGCGTGATCACATGACATGTCACGCTGCTAACGTCGCTCTGGCCCGGCGGTCACTCAGAGCTGCAATTGTACTGGCGTCTATACTGACGCCAGTACACTTGTTCCCTGGGAGCCGGCACGCGCACCTTCTCTGCGCCAGCTGTCAGCTTGACAGCTGACACAGAGAACCGCCGACTCCCAGGCCAGGGGGGGCGGCAGAACGCAGCCGCCAGGGAGGACACTGCGGACCGCTGCATTAGGCGGCCTGGACTGCGCCCCCATCCGGCTGCGCCTGGGGCAACTGCCCCGGCTGCCACCCCCTAGATACGCCCCTGGTGCTAAGGTGCACATATTCCACTGTCAAATCAGACTACAAGGACTTTTCGTGACATCTCCTGGTCCTGCAGGATGGCATCCAGGAAAGTCATTACTGGTGCTATTAACAAGCACAGGAATAGAAACACAGTTAAAACAATACTTCACTAATACATCCTAAACTTTGTGTGAATAATGGCAAAAAAGTTGTTTGTGAAACGTGGTTTCTCATGAAAGCAAACAAAATAAAATTTGCTGCCAGTGAGTTGTGGTGCTGCAAAAGACTTCTATAAATCATATGGACAGCTAGGATCAGCAATAATGATGTTCTTGATAATATAAACCCAGAATTACTCCTGGACTTCAAGATCACTAGACAGAAACTGAATTATTTTGGGCATGTGTTGAGGACAAATTCATTAGAAAATAAGATGTTACTCAGAATTGTCAGTGGTAAAAAAGAATTGGGGAAACAAAAGTCCAGCTCGCTGGATGCCATCAGAATTGCGGAAACAAAAGGCCTGCTGGCTGGATACCATCCAGAATGACATGACAGATGCTCTGCCCATTTATGTGCAGCAAGTATTTTCATGTGCTGTACCAGTTATGACCATTAGATGTCATTAGTTGTCCCCTTTTTCCTGTTCCTGGATTAAGGAGCCTCTCTCTTTAACAGCTTGTTCTGATTAGAACAGCCCCTTCAGTTTTCCCGGTCTAGAGAAATTGTGGCCATTTCCCCCCCGATCTCTGAGTTACATACAAGTGTTCCTGGCTCTCCCTACAAATCACTGCTTCTATCAAGCGGATTCCGGTGAGAGTTAATTCAGTTATGTGTTTGTGCAATGTATCTGTGCTAGCTAACCATTATGCAGCCACCGTTCAGTGTCTTATGAGTGAGGTATATGGTGCAATGTATCTTCCTGCTAGTTATAATGCTCTGCAGGGCCGTATTTGCCACTAGGCACTCGTGGGCACGTGCCTAGGGCGTGAATCTGCAGGGGGGCGGCACCTGAGCAAGGTTTCTTTGTTTTTTTTTTAGTCCGGGGTCAGCCCTCTCCCTCGTAACCCCCCCATCATACTCACCTCCTCCTGCTGCAGCTCCGATGGTCCTGCGCCGATATCTGTTTTTCTTGTGTGAGCACGCGGTCACACGTGATATTAGGATCATGAATATGGGCGCCACTCCACTCTCATAGGCGTGGCGCCCATATTCATGACCTTAATGAGGGGTATCACATGACCGCACGCTCACACACAAACAGGAAGAAGTAAAGATGAGCCAGGTGGAGAATGTGGGGCGGGGGCAGGCAGAATGAGCGGCGGGTTGGGAAGAATGAGCCGGGTGAAGAATGGGTGCCAGGGGGGGAAATGAGCGGCAGGGGGAGAATGAGCCGGGTGGAGAATGGGTGCCAGAGGGAGAATGAGCTGCGGGGGAGGGAGAATGAGCCAGGTGGAGAATGGGTGCCAGGGGGGGAGAATGAGCCGGGGGAGGAGAATGAGCCGGGTGGAGAATGGGTGCCAGGGGGGGGAGAATGAGCAGCAGGGGGATGAGCTGGGTGGATAATGGGTGCCAGGGGGAGAATGTGCGACGGGGGGAGAATGAGCCGGGTGGAGAATGGGCACCAGGGGGAGAATGAGTCGCGAGGTGGGAGAATGAGCTGGGTGGAGAATGGGGGGAGGGAGAATGAGCTGTGGCAGGGGGGAGAATGAGCCAGGTGAAGAGTTGGTGCCAGGAGGGGAGAATGAGCAGCGGGGGAGGATGAGCCGGGTGGAGAATGGGGGTCAGGGGGAATGAGCTGCGGGGGGAGGGAGAATGAGCAGCGGGGGAGGATGAACCGGCTGGAGAATGGGTTCCGGGGAGGAGAATGAGCTGCGGGGGGAGAATGAGCCGGGTGGAGAATGGGGGCCGGGGGGAAAGAGCCGGGGGAATGAGCGCCGGGGGGGAATGAGTTGGGTGGAGAATGGGGGCCGGGAGGAGAATGAGCGACGGGTGGGGAATGAGCGACTGGGGGGAAAATGAGTGCCGGGGAGGGGGAATGAGATGGGTGGAGAATGGGGGCCGGGGGGAGGAATGAGCGCCAGGTGGGAGTGAGTCAGGAGATGAGAATGAGCCCAGAGGGGAGGGAGGGGGGAGATGAGAATGAGCACAGAGGGGAGGAAGGGGGGAGATGAGAATGAGCCCAGCGGGGAGGGAGGGGGGAGATGAGAATGAGCCCAGCGGGGAGGGAGGGGAGAGATGAGAATGAGCCCAGAGGGGAGGGAGGGGGTAGATGAGAATGAGCCCAGAGGGGAGGGAGGGGGCAGATGAGAATGAGCCCAGAGGGGAGGGGGGAGATGAGAATAAGCCCAGAGGGGAGGGAGGGGGGAGATGAGAATGAGCCCAGCGGGGAGGGAGGGGGGAGATGAGAATGAGCCCAGAGGAGAGGGAGGGGGAGATGAGAATGAGCCCATCTGTGCATGCAAGGGGGGATGAGCCCAGCCTTGCATACAAGTGGGGATGAGCCCAGCCTTGCATACAAGAGGGGAATGAGCCCAGCCTTGCATACAAGAGGGGGATGAGCCCAGCCGTGCATAGAAGGGGGAAATGAGCCCAGCTGTGCATACAAGGGGGGGACCAGAGTGTGCGGCTGCATGTATTTCTACGTAGCTGAACGCTCCGGTCCTGAGTGCCGGCGGCAGTGCCGGGTATTGAGGTGCGAGACTTGTGTGAGTTTGACGCAAGTGTGACCCTGGTCTAACGCAGATTTTATGTGTGTGTGTGTGTGTGTCTTTATTTAACTCTCTATGTACCATTTTATTATAAATATCACTAAACATCGGGCTTGGTATTATCTTGATGCAAAAACCCTCAATGGCATGCACGGTGCCGATTGGTGAGATACCGATAATCCCACACCATGGAAAAGAAACACCCGTTCCACGAAGACATGCGTATAAGGAGGAAAAAGAGCAACTAGGTGGATATGGTAAAATATATTTCTTTATTCGAAAATTCATATTAAAAATACATAATTTTAGGTATCAATAAATACAAGTGTCACAAGACTACGGCAGGATAACCCACAGACACCGCAGGGAAGCCGCAGTGCCCATTCATGCATGGAAAACCTAAAAACAATTAGTTAAGTAAAATGCTAGTGCCAAACTGTTCCATGCATATAGGAAAGCTCCAAGAAAGATCCATAGTAATAGTCAAACCTGGTCCAAAAGGTCCATCAATAGTTAAGAATCAAAAGAGGTTCCCCTTGAGAAAGAGGTGCATCCAGCACGCGAAACGCACCTCGGGGCCTTCCATACCCGGCCCGGGGTCGTCTTCAGTGTCCCTTTCACTTTGGTAAGTCTCCCTCTTTTGGCCCTATTATCTGTCTATCTATTATCTATCAATCTATCTATACCATATCTATCTATCTATCTATCTATTATTCATCTATCATCTATCTATCTATCTATCTATCTATCATCTATCTATCTATTATTCATCTATCATCTATCTATCTATCTATCTATCTAGCTAGCTATCTATCTATTATTCATCTATCATCTAGCTATCTATCTATTTTGTATTATCTATCATCTATCTATCTATCTATTATTCATCTATCATCTATCTATCATCTATCATCTATCTATCATCTATTATCTATCATCTATCTAGCTATCTATCTATTATCTATCTATCATCTATCTCTCTATTGTCTTTCTCTATCTATCTATTATGTACTGTATCTATCTGTGTGTGTAAACATTATTCTTCAATGGAGTATGTAAATGAAGAGGTTGAAGAAGAAATGGCATCACAATTCTTTTTTGTTTTGGTAAATAATATTGTTATTTAGCCTACAAAAATGCATACAAATCCGCATGAAAAAACGCTTGAAAATCTGCATCAAAAACGCGTGGATTTTTGCCTGCATTTTCTGCTAAGAGATGCAGGTTCTGTGCATAAAATTCTGCAGACAAATCAGCACCGTGTGCACATACCCTAAGGCTGTGTTTCCACATTCAGGAAACACTGCAGAGAGGACACAGCTCCGTCCGAAGCTTTGCGGGCTTTTGTACGCGTGGTGACTCTGCATGTTATCATTGAACCGTGTGGAATCGCTGCATCCTATTCATAGAACTGGGTTATTTATCTTGTGTAGACTGAGCGTCTCCGCGAGAAAAACAGACATGCTGCGGTCTAGAAAGATGCGCCACATGTGCGTATATTCGGATCTGCCACCTGCGTGTTTGTACACATAGTGGAGACGGGATTTCATAAAATGTAACATCGGGACGTATTGGACATATGAATAAGGCCTTAGTCAGAGACTGGGAAGTAATAGAAGAATAAAATCCATCTAGTAATCCTCCCATGTCTGCTGGACATGGTATGGGGAGAGTTTATAGCTCAATTAGTACAGACACCAGACTTCTTGCTGTTAACCAGTTAATGCTCTCTTGTCCACCACACAGTGTCAAAAGAGGAAGACAGCATGACAGGCAGCAACATCGCATCAGAGAGCTCGTGACCTCGAAACGGAAGATCCTTATACATTTTTTGGTGGGTTACTGGCGTTTTACATGTTTTACTGCCCCTTGCCTCTCCACTAATAAAGCAATTTTACGCTATAGACCATTGGTTGTTTTTTTGGATTTTTTCCTCTCCCCCTTTACATTCTGTGCACTGCATGTGGATAGATGCATTTCTGTTTAGGGTAGTGCAATGCTGGCAGCCTAAGTTTGCTTTAGATATCCCTCTTAACTGCATTTATCTGTTGTATTGTGCAACCTCTGTAATACTCCTGTTACTGATGTAATAGCACCCTGTATTACTGTTGTTGTTGTGTAATGTGCCAGTATTGATATACGTTATCTTATTTCCTTGTAGTTTTTACCGCTCATCTCGTCCCGCTCCATATTGTTCACATCATCATCTCAACAAATATAGACTTAAGAATCCATACAGTCTTTTTACTGGGAAGTGGATGAAAGGTTTAACTGTATGCTGGAATACACACAGCACTATATGTGGAGGAAGGTAGAACAACAGGAGTGAAAGAAACTGTGGAAAACAGTATGTGAGAAGTAGCCTACAGAGAAAAAAAGGGTTAGAAAAGAGTGAATAGATAGAATCAGAAGCAAAGTAGGTACAGTGCCTTGTGAAAGCATTCAGCCCCCTGGAACTTTTCAACCTTTTCACACATATCATGCTTCAAACATAAAGATACCAAATGTAAATTTTTGGTGAAGAATCAACAACAAGTGGAACACAATTGTGAAGTTGAATGAAATTTATTGGTTATTTTAAATTTTTGTGGAAAGTCAAAAATCAAAAATAGTGGGGCTTGCAATATTATTCGTCCCCTTTTCTTTCAGTGCAGCAAACTCACTCCAGAAGTTCATTGTGGATCTCTGAATGATCCAATGTTGTCCTAAATGACTAATGATGATAAATATAATCCACCTGTGTGTAATCAAGTCTCCGTATAAATGCACCTGCTCTGTGATAGTCTCAGGGTTCTGTTTGAAGCACAGAGAGCATCATGAAGACCAAGCAACACAACAGGCAGGTCTGTGATACTGTTGTGGAGAGGTTTAAAGCTGGATTTGGATACAAAATGATTTCCAAAACTTTAAACATCCCAAGGAGCACTGTACAAGCGATCATATTGAAATGGAAGGAGCATCACACCACTGCAAATCTACCAAGACCCGGCCGTCCCTCTAAACTTTCATCTCAAAGAAGGAGAAGACTGATCAGAGATGCAGCCAAGAGGCCCATGATCACTCTGGATGAACTGCAGAGATCTACAGCTGAGGTGGGACAGTCTGTCCATAGGACAACAATTAGTCATACACTGCACAAATCTGGCCTTTATGGAAGAGTGGCAAGAAGAAAGCCATTTCTCAAAGATATCCATAAAAAGTGTCCTTTAAAGTTTGCAACAAGCCACCTGGGAGACACACCAAACATGTGGAAGAAGGTGCTCTGGTCAGATGAAACCAAAATTGAACTTTTTGGCAACAATTCCAAACAATATGTTTGGCGTAAAGGCAACACAGCTCATCACCCTGAACACACCATCCCCACAGTCAAACATGGTGGTAGCATCATGGTTTGGGCCTGCTTTTCTTTAGCAGGGACAGGGAAGATGGTTAAAATTGATGGGAAGATGGATGGAGCCAAATACAGGACCATTCTTGAAGAAAACCTGTTTGAGTCTGCAAAACATCTGAGACTGGGATGGAGATTTGTCTTCCAACAAGACAATGATCCCAAACATAAAGCAAAATCTACAATGGAATGGGTCACAAATAAACGTATCCAGGTGTTAGAATGGCCAAGTCAAAGTCCAGACCTGAATCCAATCGAGAATCTGTGGAAAGAGCTGAAAACTGCTGTTCACTAATGATCTCCATCAAACCTCACTGAGCTCGAGCTGTTTGCCAAGGAAGAATGGGCAAGAATTTCAGTCTCTCGATGTACAAAACTGATAGAGACATTCTCCAAGTGACTTGCAGCTGTAATCGCAGCAAAAGGTGGCGCAACAAAGTATTAAGTTAAAGGGGCAGAATAATATTGCATGCCCCACGTTTCAGTTTTTGACTTTCCACAAAAATTTAAAATAACCAATAAATTTAATTCAACTTCACAATTGTGTCCCACTTGTTGTTGATTATTCACCAAAAATTTACATTTGGTATATTTATGTTTGAAGCATGATATGTGGGAAAAGGTTGAAAAGTTCCAGGGGGCTGAATACTTTTGCAAGGCACTGTATCACACCCTGTTACATGTCGGCATGCTAATAAACTTCACAATGAAAAGAACACAACTTAAGATTGAAACCAGAGTTACAATAGGCAAAATACTCATGAGGATTTGGCTGCATAAGTCTGATCTGTATTAACCTTTCAACTCATCTCTGTGGTGATATTGATTGCAGGTCATGGGTGTTCATGACCGTATTTATCTACGGTTCTTCCTGTTTAATGACTCTTACCCTACCATCATTAATCATTCTACATGGTCCAGAGATAGTCAGCACAGATATTGGATCTGTCTTGTCTCACTGATATGCTGTGGAGCCAACTATACTGAGCCAAAACACAGACTAAGCATTACCAATAACTTGGGGATGTTAAAAGGCATAGTTCATTGATAAAAATTACATTTCTCAGATTTTTTTAAAGTTGAAACTGTGTTAAAGGCTATGTGATAATGGCTACAATCTAAGAAACTTATAAACCACGCACCTACTATGACAAAATTGGCCAACAACCATGTGGTAGCTGGGGCACCCTTGGAGAGAGGGTGATAAGTATTGGTTAGTCCCATTTACTTTGCTGGAAGCCTCTCTTGTAATTAACTACACTGTTAGCAAACTAGCATGTATGGAATTGGCCTAAGGATCATAGAGAAAGTCATGAACAAATACTGAGTGCCAAAGACTCTCATTACAAAGGGGGATTCAGTTTGATCTTTGCCATGGGGCTTCCTTTCTATTATTCACTGACTTGGGAAATACAGCTTATTCTAAAAATTAGAACTCCTTGCTTCTCCCTCACTTTTTCTCACCCCACCATGTAGTCTGTGTCTCTTACAACCATGTCATGGACCCTTGACTTAGCATAGCCACACAGCCACTCACACATATCGTCATACATATGCCGTATTAGTTCCCATTGTCTTCACCCGCAAGAACACTAAAGCTACTTTCACATTGCAATAGGGCATGCATTCGGTGGCCCCGTTGTGGCGTATGTCCGAACCCCTCCTTAAAACTTGAGACGGACACTCAGACATAGCTGACTGCGTCTGAGTGTCTACCCCCACGTTCGCTATGCCGCTACTATTAGAGTCTGGTGCAACACTGTTATTAAGAACAAAACTTTTATTGAGTAAATTTTTTAAAAAATCATTCAATATAAGCAAAGCAGATGCCAAAAATACAGGTACAGACAACAAATACAATTGGTGGGTGAGCTAGTCGCAAATATCCATGTATTCAATAAAAGTATAGTTCCTAATAACAATCTTGCACCTTGGTCCTGGCACCTCTCTTTTTGCCTTTTTCATTAGAGTCTATGACCTCATCGGTGCATACAGTTGTGGCCAAAAGTATTGACACCCCTGCAATTCTGTCAGATAATACTCAGTTTCTTCCTGAAAATGATTGCAAACACAAATTCTTTGGTATTATTATCTTCATTTAATTTATCTTAAATGAAAAATTCACAAAAAGAATTGTCCTAAAGCCAAATTGGATATAATTCCACACCAAACATTAAAAAGAGGGTGGACAAAAGTATTGGCATTGTTCGAAAAATCATGTGATGCTTCTCTAATTTGTGTAATTAACAGCACCTGTAACTTACCTGTGGCACCTAACAGGTGTTGGCAATAACTAAATCACACTTGCAGCCAGTTGACATGGATTAAAGTTGACTCAACCTCTGTCCTGTGTCCTTGTGTGTACCACATTGAGCATGGAGAAAAGAAAGAAGACCAAAGAACTGTCTGAGGACTTGAGAAACCAAATTGTGAGGAAGCATGAGCAATCTCAAGGCTACAAGTCCATCTCCAAAGACCTGAATGTTCCTGTGTCTACCGTGCGTAGTGTCATCAAGAAGTTTAAAGCCCATGGCACTGTGGCTAACCTCCCTAGATGTGGACGGAAAAGAAAAATTGACAAGAGATATCAACGCAAGATTGTGCGGATGTTGGATAAAGAACCTCGACTAACATCCAAACAAGTTCAAGCTGCCCTGCAGTCCGAGGGTACAACACTGTCAACCCGTACTATCCGTCGGCATCTGAATGAAAAGGGACTGTATGGTAGGAGACCCAGGAAGACCCCACTTCTTACCCCGAGACATAAAAAAGCCAGGCTGGAGTTTGCCAAAACTTACCTGAAAAAGCCTAAAACGTTTTGGAAGAATGTTCTCTGGTCAGATTAGACAAAAGTAGAGCTTTTTGGGCAAAGGCATCAACATAGAGTTTACAGGAGAAAAAAAGAGGCATTCAAAGAAAAGAACACGGTCCCTACAGTCAAACATGGCGGAGGTTCCCTGATGTTTTGGGGTTGCTTTGCTGCCTCTGGCACTGGACTGCTTGACCATGTGCATGGCATTATGAAGTCTGAAGACTACCAACAAATTTTGCAGCATAATATAGGGCCCAGTGTGAGAAAGCTGGGTCTCCCTCAGGGTCATGGGTCTTCCAGCAGGACAATGACCCAAAACACACTTCAAAAAGCACTAGAAAATGGTTTGAGAGAAAGCACTGGAGACTTCTAAGGTGGCCAGCAATGAGTCCAGACCTGAATCCCATAGAACACCTGTGGAGAGATCTAAAAATGGCAGTTTGGAGAAGGCACCCTTTAGATATCAGGGACCTGGAGCAGTTTGCCAAAGAAGAATGGTCTAAAATTCCAGCAGAGCATTGTAAGAAACTCATTGATGGTTACCGGAAGCAGTTCGTCGCAGTTATTTTGGCTAAAGGTTGTGCAACCAAGTATTAGGCTGAGGGTGCCAATACTTTTGTCTGGCCCATTTTTGAAGTTTTGTGTGAAATGATCAATGTTTTGCTTTTTGCTTCATTCTCTTTTGTGTTTTTTCATTTAAGACAAATTAAATGAAGATAATAATACCAAAGAATTTGTGATTGCAATCATTTTCAGGAAGAAACTGAGTATTATCTGACAGAAGTGCAGGGGTGTCAATACTTTTGGCCACAACTGTACGTTCAAACCCTGTTTTATGGGGTTTTGACGTTTGCCCGGACAGGGCCATTGAACGCATGCCTTAACACAATGTGAAAGTACCCTAATACTGCAGTCCTTGAGTAGAGAAAGCCACCAATGCCACTACATGGCCAAGGCTGTACATGCAGCTAACGTACATGTTTGCCATCTCAGGAGGATTGAGGCTTTCTAGATGATACTTAAGTTATCAGCCCACTCAGTGGTATTGGCTGATTTTGGGGAAAAGCAATGTACATATTTTCCAGCCACACTATACTGTAAAATCTAAATCTGTACATAAATTCTGTATTTCATATTAATAATTATTTTTATTCACCTTTTAATCTATGTCTCATTGATTATATATGCATACATACAGTACATATGAAAAGTCTACATACCACTATTAAAATCCCAAGTCTTTGTCACGTAAATGAATAAATATAAGTGTGAACACCCCGTTATAAAACAGGTTGAGCAAAGAGTCCTTGTTAGGAATCAGTATTAGTAAGGACAAGGGTTCAAAAAAAGCCCAAGACATTAGATATACCATGGAACACTGTGAAGGTCATTAAGAAATGGCTTAAATTTGGTCCAGGAGGTTGCCAAGAGGCCTACAGTAACATTAAAAGAAATGCAGCAATTTCTGGCAAGTATTGGTTGTGTACTGCATGTGATGTGACTACTATCACCTGTATTCTTCATATATAAGCCCCCTGCACATGTGATAGCCGTGTGCGGCCAAACGTCATACAAACCCCCTTTTTGTGACATTTGGTGGCAGAGCGGTGGGATCATAGAGCATTAGTGATCTTGTTGAGCAATCATCCTCTCAATAAAGACTTGCACGGTTCTTCCGAGGACCCTGCAGCAAAAGTTTTGGAGACCGAAACTCAGTGTATACTAATCCTGAGACAATTGTGTGTACTTGCGAGTACCCCCTCCCTTCTCTTTGTCTTTCTATCCAATCTTTTATTTGGCAACCATGGCTACACGGGGAGAATCTCATTATAAGCAACTTAACAAGGACGCCCTTAGGGCCCTGTGCACGGCAAACCAGATTGACGCCGCCGACAAGACCAAAGCCCAGTTGGTCGCGGCTCTGGTGCAATGGGAGGAGAGCCAGGGTGCAGAAGGCAGCACCAGTGCCGATGGTGCCGCTGCAGAGGTCCAGCTGGTGCAGGCCGGCCTGACCGTCAGCCAGTATGTCGTGGACCGCTATCTGCAAATGGCCCTATAACAGATCACCGCCGACGATACGGACAGGCGCCTACAGCTGATTCTACAAGCTCCAGAGAGAGCTGAGTGCCAAGCAGAGGCTCAGAGAGTCGAGCGGGAGGCCCAAGCTCAGAGAGCCCATGAACTGCAGCTGGTCTGGCTGAGGGAAAAGCCCTCCACAGCACGGAGCAGTGAGCCCAACAGAGTCCTAAACCCCGGCCAGAGCATTTTCCCGTGATGGAAAAGGATGGAGACTTGGACACTTTTCTGCAGGCCTTTGAGAAAGCCTGCAGACAGTACCAGCTGCCTATGGAACAATGGGTCAGGTACTTGACCCCAAGGCTAAAAGGCAAAGCTCTGGAGGCGTTTGCTTCTCTCCCATCACAACAAGATAGCAACTACGTCGCCATCAAGCAGGCCCTGATCGCCAAATACCGGCTGACCCCTGAGGTATACCAAAAGAAGTTCCGGAACCTCCAACGTGGCCCACACGACAGTTATAGTGATGTGGTACAAGGACTCAGGACCCACTTTGACCAGTGGATCCATGGACTGTCAGTGGACACCTTTGAGCTGCTGAAAGACCGGATGATCAAAGACTATTTCTTTCATCTGTGCCCAGCTGAGGTCCGACAGTTCATCCTGGACGGAGAACCAATGAATGCGGACAAAGCAGCACAGATCGACGACCACTATGAGGCCAAATGGAAACTGGAGACTCGGAAGCCAGTCACTGCTAGCTGGAGAGGGGGTAAGCCTGCAACCAACCCCGGTGCCCGTGCCAGCCATCCCTCTGGGGGCCCTGTCGCTTTTGCCAACACCAGGCCTACTTCAGACACTTGCAAGTGTTTTGTTTGCAATCGGACTGGACATATCAGTGCCACCTGTCCGGAGAGACAGAAGAACCCCCCCGTCAAGGGCTCCGGGCCCAACACCTCTGTTTTTTTGGTGGTTGGGAGGATTGATGACAACGTGGAGCACGTCCGCGTGGAGACCAGTCTTGCTAGAGATCTCAAGGACACCGGGGCTGAAAGAACCCTCATACGACCTGGACTGGCGGCCCCTGTAGAGTTTACTGTGGGGAAAACCCTAACTGTCACCGGGATTGGGGGCGCCCACTGCCCCTTGCCGATGGCCCAGGTTTTTCTTGATTGGGGTGCTGGGAGCGGGGTGAGGGAATTGGAAATGTCTGATAACCTGCCCATTGATGTTTTATTGGGGACTGATTTGGGGAGGATGGTTGCATACTACATCCCTGACACCCCTCCCCAATCTGATAATAAGGGTAACATTAACCCTGATGA
The DNA here is from genome assembly GCF_039654945.1 of Dendrobates tinctorius. NCBI lineage: Eukaryota > Metazoa > Chordata > Amphibia > Anura > Dendrobatidae > Dendrobates > Dendrobates tinctorius. The sequence continues at coordinate 5,017,092 of NW_027361669.1, read as the reverse complement.
TGCTTTGATGAGTAATGATGCAACTGATAACCATTCTTTCCCTAGGAATGATGCTGATGATGATGTAAATGTGCCAACTGAAGTTAATAACCATTCTTTCCCTAGGAATGATGCTGATGATAATGTAAATGTGCCAACTGAACCTGATAACCATTTTTCTGAGAAGGTTGATGTGTCCACAGGTACAGGAGTGCTAAGCCACGTCCCTCTGCGGAGTGAGATGGCTGAGGAAACCCTAGCAGGAGCAAGCGTCGGTGCTACAGGAAATGGGGAGGTGCATGGAACCCGTAAGGAAGGTGATGCCATGCCACTGACCAGTGCCACTGAGGAAGGTAACTGGCCCATAAGTAGCACTGCTCCTGAAATGTTGGGGGTGGATGGGGAGGTAGAGCCCATAACACCGCCAGCTGGTGGGTCTGTAGAAATCCCCGGGGAGACAGCATACGTAGCCGCTGTCACCCGCAGTCAGAGTGCCCGGAATGCAGGTAGCGCCCTTCCTTTTGGACCCTCCTCCGCTACCGGAGAGACTGGCTGATTTGTCTGGCTGTGGCCAGGACTAGTTATAATTCTCTCACTACAGCGGCCTAATAGCCAGTGCACAACAAGTAGCCCGTCCGGCAACTAATTATCCTAGGTGTAGTTCCCTGACTGACCTGAGGGCAAGAGGGGCACCAGAGAGCTGCAAGTTCCAAAGTGGGATATACAAAAAACCTGACAGCTTGTAACATATTGTGGGAGTGGTGGTATAACTAAAATAAACCCCCCCTGCTGTAGATTGTTAGGGCAAGACTAGCTAGCTGTTTTCGACACATTGCTGGTAGCGGTGGGATACTTGGGATAAGCCCCCCTGCACATGTAATAGCCGTGTGCGGCCAAAGGTCATACATACCCCCTTTTCGTGAAACTAAGACTGTGTTTAAAAAGTTTTTCAGCCTGCCACCACGACAAGGTGGACATTTTTGGCAGGGCCCAACTCTAACCTATTCAACATTTCTTAAAATAGCCAATACTCTTTTTAGGTATATTTTTATTTTTCACATACATTTTTTAAAATGACCAATAATGCAATACACAAGAAACAAATACCATCACACAATGGCTGGACAACATAGTACCACCACATAGTGAAAAAATATCACATACAAGGGACAAATTTCACCACACCATGACCAGACCCCATATTACTACCACATAGTGATTGAATAATACCACATAAAAGGATCAAATACCACCACATCATTACCAGATCACATATTGCCACAACACCATGGCCAGATCACATATTACCATCATATAGTGAATGAATAATGCCACATATAAGAAACAAATACTACCACACAATGACCAGACCGCATATTATCACCACAAAGTGACCCAATAATATCACATGCAAGGAACAAATACTGCCACACCATGACCAGATCACATATTATCATCACATGACTCAATATTACAATACTGATCATTAATAAAAAAATACAATACTAATATTACCATAAGTGCCATTTTGCACAAGAGCACTGTACATAGATATACAGGGTATAGTGTCAGTGTACAGGTAATACAGTGATCACCAGTGACATACACAGGAGCTCTGTGGATAGTGTCAGTGTACAGGTAATACAGTGACCGCCAATGACAAACACAGGAGCTCTGTAAATAGTGTAAAGTATACAGGTAATACAGTGATCTTCAGTGACTTTATACACAGGAGCTCTGTATTTACTGTCAGTGTACAGGTAATACAGTGATCACTGGTGACATTATACACAGGAGCTCTGTATATAGTGTCAGTGTACAGGAAACACACTGACTCACCAGTGATTTTATACACAGGAGCTCTGTATTTACTGTCAGTGTACAGGTAATACAGTGATCACTGGTGACATTATACACAGGAGCTCTGTATATAGTGTCAGTGTACAGGAAACACACTGACTCACCAGTGATGTATCTAGTTGATATCCCAAGAAATTAATCTCATCAATGCACCAACAAGCCAAAATTCATACTCAGGAGTCCTTGCTGGCAACGAATCCTAAACCACAGAAACAAAAGCTACGGTTTATCACCAACTACAATTGCGCGTGGAATCAGGTAAGAAACGTCTTACAAAATCATTGGAAAGTCCTTATCACTGAATTTTAGACCTCCTCCATTGTGGAAGTGTAGGAGGGTGGACTGACATGTGGACCTGTCTGATGAAGAAGGAAAATGTAAAATATGTTGTGTACAATGCTTTTTTGTAAATTATATAAAGATGTGGGGAAAACAGCGAGAATTAGTGATAGACAGTGTAGTACTGGGTTTTGGCCGCTAGATGGAGACAAAGGATAGTGAGAGAAAGGACCTAACAGCAGCCGAAGCTAGGAAACACATGGTCATGGTGGGCGGAGTTACGGAGACTGAGCAGGGGATTTCCAGAGGAAGGATATAAAAGGAAGGAGAGTCCCAGGGTTGGGGAGAACCCAGGAGGAGACAGAGGAGAGAAGAGCTCAGGAGAAGACGGAGGATGGAAGAGCTCAGGAAAAGACAGAGGAGAGAGAGACAGATAGTCGGGGGGTGGCCCTGACAGTACTGCTGCAGACCAAAGGACACTGACTAACGGACGCCTGGGGTACCGGACGGCTGGACACTGAAGGGGCAGTAAGTGTCGCAGCGGGCAGACTAGACCGGGGGAAGCGCTGTGGCCATGGGCCTAACGGCAGCCACGGTGAAAGAACCCAGAGGGTCATCGCCAACAGGAGTAGGAGGAGGTGATAGGTACCTGGGCCAAGGTGCAGAAGCTGTCATACGACTGTGGATGTCCAAGACGACACCCAATAAAGTGGACCTGATTGAACGTGTTTCCGCGTCTGTCGACAGTCTCACGGCCAAAAGGGACCACCCCCCAGTCGGCACACGTACTACAGAAGAATGACCTTTTCTTACGACCAGAAGAGCCCCAAACCTGAGGGATATTCTCAACAGGAGCCACTACTCTAGACCCACATTCAGGTTAAATTGGGTGATATCTCTGAAGGATTCATTCCCTTGTGGAGACTGCAGTGTATGTCAATACATGCATCCGACACGAGATATTTTTCTCAATCCCCTGGACTCGGCCAAATACCCTCTTAAGTCATATATAAGATGCAAAACAAAACATGTGATTTATGCTATTATCTGTTCATGTAACCAGATCTGTGTGTACCAAATGTCTCAAAAGTTAAGAAAGAGAAGTCAAAAACACCTAGGATCGTAGGATAAATCTGGCAGTCTCGGACTTTAGAAAAGGTCAAACACATTATCTCTCCTTCCACCAGGGTAACTGCACCAACACCAGGGTCATCGGGCTAGAGAAGGTTACGGGCTCTGGCCATGGCGGTTGCCTACAAAAACAACTATTGCAATCCAAATTACAATGGATCTTTGATCTCCTATCAGTTGCGCCCTTTGGGATTAAAGAGGAGTTACTTTTTTTAGGATTCCTTTGCTAATTATCACTTCTCTTTCTGTTCGCGCTAGACCTTATATTATTGTTAGAAGCCCAGAGGACATTTATCGAGATCCATGTAACCGCAGACTATATTTGAGCAATGGAGTCACATCATCAGGATCAACTTTCGTTCAATTTTTCATCATTGGACTCCCTTGTATGGTGATCTTTAAGCTATCTCATTTGATCAGTACAAGACATTTCACTGGGCTTTCAATAGAATCATAGAATCGTAGAGTTGGGAGGGACCTCCTGGGCCATCTGGTCCAACCCCTTGCTCAAAGCAGACACTAAATCATCTACTAATTTTCACCTTTTGGACCATAAGCCAAAGCTTATGCATAGTAATGATTATTGTGAAAGCGGTGTAAACAATTTTGGGAATAACTTATTTCTTTGGTACTACTGTAATAGTATATTCCATAGGGGAATTACCATCAATGAGCAATATTCATTATTATCGTTGCGTATAGATATATATTTATATACATTTCTGGGAGATTTTGCAATATCTAATATACCTAGTTAAGTCAGTGGGAGGCATGTGACATGAAATCTTTTAGACTAAACAATAAAGATCATACTACATATTTCTACGCTATAATCTTGTTATTCCGCTTCTGCTCTTTATGTAGGGGCATACATGTGTTTAAACGTGTACCATGTCTATTTTATAGAATGCTTTTTCTAAATGGGCCTTCTCTCACCCTAGACCAACTAATATCAATACTTCATGGCCATAAAGACCACACTTTGTGAGTCACGAAGTGACCTTGAAGATGAAGATAAACACCCTAAAAACTTCTTGACAATCCTCATAGGGTATTTTATGTATATGGAGATTACCTTTTCAACATCTATAACACACGTTTTCTCCTTCAACCCCCCCCCCCCCCCCCTTTTTCTCCTACTGGCACTATATGTAACTTTTTTCTACTGATATCTTTGTATTACCCTACAAAAGCCTTGACTAGGGCATAGCTGTGGATCTTTGGCTACTCGTATTGGACAATATCTATTGACCTTCTAGTCACATTCTCTCCGCCTTATTGAATCTCATGATTTAGTGGAATGTAGATTGTTTTTTTGTTCCACAATTTACACCTTTTGATCAAGGAGTTTGATTTTTTTAGAATACCTAAACAACCTGCTAGTACAATGGATGAATTTTTAGTAGACCTGCACCATTGTTTTTCATGATGCTTGACTCTAAAACTGTTCATTTTGGAGCACATGGCCCCACACGACCAAGTCATTCACCATTGCAATTATGCTCTAGGACTATGTTTTTGGGGAAGTTTGATGTCATTCGAGTTACTGCCACTGATGATTATATTGATCCTCTTTTGTTATGTCCATAATGTCGTCTCTGGACACGCCGTGAAATTGGCTATTCTTATTGTAATATCAGTATTGTTAATAGGAGAGTCTGCACTATATTTGGACCACTGATTAACGCAATGTTCCATTATATGTTCTGCCAATCTGTAGCATACATTCTTTCATGATCACATTGTTGTTCTATGCAATTATGCTACAGAAGATTCTGAAACATATGTTTGGGCATGACCATATTATTGATCTATGTAGTCATGTTATAGGATCAGGACCCTCCAGGTAGATCGATGCCGCCAATGATATTGCTACCAAACACACACTAATCTATCCCCTTTTGTGTACAGAATATTGCCGTAGGGCACATCTTGGGATTTGAATGTGATTACTTATAAAAAAGGACATATATGGTTACATTTGGGCATATGTAAGCTATAATGCCATATACATTGGTATATCTACATATATATATTGTAGGGATCTGTACTCAGGTGACATAGGAGGAAAACAGGAGGTATTTTCTCTTAAAAGTCCATGTGGGTTTACTTGCTTCATAAACCCAGAAGCACCAACAAAAGGTAAACAGCCTTTACATCAGGCAGACAAAGCATCAATGTCAATAGCAGGGCTCCGCTCGCTCAGGCCTATGGGCACACAGACTAGAGTAATGTCCAGCACTCAGGCTCGGTCTCAAGACACACATACAGGAGGCCTTCTCCCTCCCAACACACAGAACATGTGCCAAACAACAACCTCCATTATGTAGGCTGTAACCACACCCACATGTAAGGTATATGGGTAGCCAGACCTGCCCATCTCTCATAGCTACAAGCAACCCGGACACATCCTATTGCTTATGTGCACTAAAGAAAAATGCTCCCGGTTACATCACAGGGAGCAGCCATCCCTGTGACACATACCTCCCATTGAATATGCGGCCATTAGCCTCCTTACATACCTCTCCCCTCTGCCTAAAGTCGTGGGGCTTGGTACCTTCCCTTACCTGATCAGAGACCCTTCTCGGCCACTTTTGGAAGTAAACCTGTCTATAAAAATTGGGCCCTATCACTGAACCCTTTTGGAACAGTAGGTTGTTCGACTCTGCACCTCCTCTGATAGGGTTGCTCCTTTGTCAGACCATCCCCATCCCCGGCGGTCAGAATGGTGTTGCGATTCCCTTGGTCCCATACCTTCTGTCTGGTCTGACCCTCTATTACCCCATCTGCTACAGGATCTCACGCCTAGGTCACTCAGCACTGAGCTAACAGAGGCTCTCCATAAGGCTCTGACAATCATAGGTGCCAGTAGGTAGCATCTCATCATCTTGCACAGGTTCCCTGAGGCTCCATACTCTATTGTGGGACTCAGCTTCTAACTTCATGTACATTCACTATACCATCTGTTTTATGCATAGGCAACTAAGTGGTCACCACCAACACCATTGCTTCATGCCATTATGAGCATTGAAGTACTAAATCTTTTGTCCATGTGCCACATTCTGCTCTTTATTGCACAGAGTAGAGCGGTCATGATCATGAGGCTTTTGTGCATTATGTAGAATGACTATATTTATATAGATGCTGTCAACATTGTTACAGTTGGAATTCCTCATTCTATTTACTGTTATGTTATTTGAAGAATGGTATACCATTATTATCGTATACAATGGGTCAGACTTATTCTCAATTGGTCCACCTGTGGTCTATTTTGTGAGATATTGAAGTTGCAACTGGGCAATATCAGCACCTATTTTCAGTGTCATTGTTGTTAATATTTGGGCTTGGAATTTGTATATTGAAATCACATTGAAATGTTTTCAGATGTTTGTCCATATTTCCCAATAAAATTGATATATATACATATATATATATATATATATATTTTACTAATTCCAGGTGTGCTCAATACTATGTAGTGCTTTCCCTCTCTAGTATATCATTGTCTTTTGTCCTCATGATGAAGCACCCATATATGGTTACTGTATGTGGTATATTTTGTGATGCTATTTGCACTCATTCTATAGTTGAAGATGTTAATCTTTGCTTTTCTTCTTCGGCCAGCGCAGACCACCATCACATCTTTCAGCCAGGACTTGTCTATGCAGAAAATAACACAGTTATCTGGAGTACATTCATTAATTTTTACCAGACTTTTACACTACACCAGATAAAGAAAAAAGCGATAGTGTTACCCTGCACAGTAACAGGACCTACCCCCACTGAAAACACTATCCTAAAAAAATAAAATATGTCACAGCAGTAATAATATTCCTTAATTAGTCTCTAAAGCAATTGGAGCGCCCCGTGCCAGGGCCATGGGGTACTCGGAGCCGGGCCCGTTGGCTTCAATGGGAGTTGTCACAGCGGCGGTGACCCGGTCCGTGGCCCTGGGCGTCCATTGTAAAAGGGGAATGTTGAGTGTGCGGATGATGATTAAAGTTTATTAGTGAATTATTCGTGTTGCCACCTTTGGTGTTCAGCAATGAAGATGTTAAGCTGACGCTGCAAACAGATCTTCTGGGACAGATGGTGTGGTGCAGCAATGATGTTGTGGCCCTTCACAGGTAGGGCTGTAGTCCCAGGGCAGTGTAGATGGGGAGCTAGTGAGGAGAACGTAATGGTGTAGTGTTCAGCACAAAGATGTAGCAGTGCTGAGTGGGTTGGCGCAGGAATAAGCGGAGGACACCAGGGCATGTAGTTCCAAAGCTTTACTCACAGTCTGTTGTGCATACAGGTGCCTGCATCCATGCTGTGTCCTCCAGGTCAGGAGCTCAGTCAACCTCCAGGTAAGATGAAGTACTCCGTTCCAACACTCCGCCAACATATGTGCCTTTTCTGAACGTCTCCCTTCTAGCGCCTATTTGAAGTACTCACAGTACTGAGTTACACTGGAGTTCCTCCTTTCAGATGTTCTTAGAACTCTACTTGTGCGGCAGACAGCTGTAGCCTGCTTCGGGGACTCCTTGCTACTTAGTCCCGGCTCACTCTCGTTGCTGTTGTGCCCCCAAGTCTTGTGTGGGAATAAAGTGGTGACAACTTCTATTCCTCCGGTGTCTGTCACAGGACTATTAGTATCCATACAACCTCGGGGACCGGACCCCGGCCATGCGCTGTGAACTTGGGAAGGGTTCTGCTCTAACCCTAATCCTTAGTCCTCCTCTCCTTACGTTCCGTACTAAATCTTCCTTCTTAAGGAGAGAGCCAGGCTTTCCATCAATGTTCCTCTCCTGTGCCAGTGGACCCAGGTCACTGAGGTCGGCTGTAGCACTTCTTTCATCCATCCCACCCAGGGGATCCTCACTCTTCCACTCCCTCCGTCAGACTGACTGACTGACCTCATCCTAAACTCTTCCCGCTCTTTTGGTCCCAACTAAACTCCACCCGCCTCCCAGCACGCTTCGTGTTCCAAGCAGGGAGCCACCAAAGGGTGCTTTGCTACACTACTGTGTTGTGTGGGATGCAGGTGTTGGAGCGTGGTCAGGTGTCTCCACCTTACCTGGATGGTGGGGTACCACACCTCAGGAGGAGGTGCAGTACCTCTGTGGCGACTGAACCCTCAGGGGTGCCACATAATAATGTCCTACATCTTGGCAACTTCCTGTAATAATGTCCCCCATTCTGGCCCCATGTGACTCATTCCTGGTCCCCATATGTCTCCTTCCTGCTCCCATATCTCCTCCTATGCTGGCCCCATATGTTTCCATCCTGCTCCCCCATATGTCCTCCCATTGTGGACCCATATGTCTTTATCCTGCCCCATATGTCCTCAAATACTGCCCCCATATGTCTCCATCCTGCTCCCCATATGTCTCCACCCTGCCCCCTATATATCTTCCCATCCTTGCCTCATATGTCTAAATCCTGCATCCCATGTCTCCATCATGTTCACATATATGTCTCCATCCTGCCTCCATACGTCTCCATCCTGCCCCCATATATGTCGTCTCATCCTGTCCCCATATGTCTCCATTCTGTCCCCCACGTTTCCATCCTGCCCCCACAAATGTCCACTCATCCTGGCCACATATGTGTCCATCCTGACCCCCATATATGTCCTCTCATCCTGGTCTCATATGTGTCCATCCTGAGCTCCATATGTCTCCATCATGACCACCATATATGTTCTCTCATCTGGGACCCATATTTCTACATCCTTCCTCCATATTTGTCCTGTCATTCTGGTCCCATATGTTTCTATCCTGCCTCCCATATGTCTCCATCCTGTCCTCCATATATCGCCATCCTGCCCCCAATTTGTCTCCATCCTGTCCCCAAATATGTCTCCATCCTGACCCCATACATGTCCTCTTATCCGGTCTCCCCATATGTTTCCATCTTGCCCCCATATATGCCTTTTTAGCCTGCCTCCCATATGTGTCCATCCTGCCCCGATATTTGTGCTTTCACCCTATCCCCCCATATGTTTTGTGGATTTCAGTTAAAAAAAAAAGTTTCCCCTTACCTGGCCGGTGTCCATCGGCATCCTCTTCCTTAACCATTTGAAGCACAAATGCGCTGGCTCATGACAGTGACATCATGTCAACAACATGGCGTTGATTTCTGCTGCCTTCCTCTGATTGGTTGGCAGCTCCTATTGCAGTGCAGGAAGCAGCTCCTGCACGGCAATAGATTTCAACTGAACGTTTGTCGAAGGATGCGCTTTCAGTTTTTTAGCAAGCTGCCAAATCCTTCCCTGGGGCCCGTTGAGGGGGGCCCGCACCGGCCGCATTTACCAGTAAGGACAGCAATGCCCTGAAGAGACCCCACACCATTTTTTGTTATTCTATCTATATTGTATTCTATGTATTCTATTCTGAATGTTCGAGCTGGGAATTTACTGTTCTTGGTTGATAAAATGACGGGTTTCCTATGAGATAGGTATGTAAAAATCACAGCACATGAATGGTTTGTGTGCCATTTGATTTTTTTCTTGCACCCATGGACTTGCATTGCTGATTCTCATCTGATAAATGCGGGAACTCGCACCATGCTGTGATTTTTTGTCTCAGTCAGAACTGAGCTGAGAAAATGAATACCAAATCATTGACTAAAGGCCCCTTTACATTTAGCGATGCACCAGCAATCCCGACAACGATACGATTCGGTCAGGATCTTTGGTGCATCGCTAAATGGTCGCTAGTGAGCTGCCAAACAGGCAGATCTCACCAGCAATGCAGCGACGCAGCAGCGGTCGTTACCTTTCAGATGCGGCGATCCTGATGTCCTCCCGCCCGCGTCCACGCGTCGCTCGTCGGCGCCAGCAGGAAGCCCAGCAGAAAGCGCCCGATGAGAAATGGAGCTGCGCGATCTGGCGCGATCAGCGACAGACAGCGGGGGAGCCGGTCGGAGGTAAGTATCACACATAGCGATATCGCTAGCGATATCGCTGCTGTGTCACAAAATCGGTGACGCTTTAGCGATATCGCTAGCGATATTGCTATGTGTAAAGCCCCCTTAACACTAGAAGATATTATTCTCAGTACTATATTTTTTCCTAACGTATAAAGCAGTTAGTGATATCAGCAGGAGTAAAGATAATAATTATTGTGAAAATATTGCAATGGAAGATAAATCTGATCTATTTTAAGAAATTTGGATATATGATGCAACAAGTTTTTCACATCTGGATTTGGGGATCCTCTACCATTCTTTTTTGCAGATCCACTCCAGTTCCTTCAGGTTGAATGGTGAACGTTGGTGGACAGCCATTTTCAGGTCTCTCCAGAGTTGTTCAATTGGGTTTAGGTCAGGACTCTGGCTGGGCCAATCAAGAATGGTCACAGAGTTATTCTGAAGCCACTCCTTTGTTATTTTAGCTGTGTGCTTAGGGTCAATGTCTTGTTGGAAGGTGAACCTTCGGCCACGTCTGAGGTCCAGAGCACTCTGGAAGAGGTTTTCATCCAGGATATCTCTGTACTTGGCTGCATTCATATTTCCTTCAATGGCAACCAGTCGTCCTGTCCCTGCAGCTGAAAAACACCCCCATAGCATGATGCTGCCACCACCATGTTTCACTGTTGCGATTGTATTGAGCAGGTGAAGAGCAGGGCCTGGTTTTCTCCACACATACTGCTTAGAATTATTACCAAAAAGTTCTATCATCGTCTCATCAGACCAGAGAATATTCTCATAAACGGCTCATAAATCTGTCCAACATGTAGGTGGAGGTCCAGGTCCCATCAGGCTCTGGCTACAACATTGCTATCATTTTATGGGTAAAATCCGTGTTCAATGTAGACAGATTTTGCCATTGCTTAGATATCCTTTACAGCTTTTAAAATTTTATACAGGGGGAAAAGAAAAATGCAGTTATAGCCATTCTGCTGAAAGTTCACCTGCTGCAAGTTACTGGTCACCACAGAACTTTACGAGCACCAGCCGCCACCTCATATCTCAGTAATGGGAAAGCTGTCTTCACTGAATACAGATGCTACCCATGAATTGAGAATGAATGATTTTTCCAGGAAGAGAAAGAAGCAGCTTTCTCTCATTAGATATATAAAGTTTCTTATTTTCACCTGTACTATTGATTTATGTGCAAAAAAAATAAATGGACAGTTACTCTTTAAGGGATTTTGACATAACATTTTTTTAACGTTTTCCTTAATTATTTTGTAGGAGCGGATCTTGGATATTACATCACTTGATCCTGGAGCTTTTTGGTGTTTAAACATGGACTTCAAAGTTTTTGTTTGCATTATTGGTGATTGCTAAATAAAATCTGAGTCGCTTTACTATAGAGAAATCCTAATGATAATGCCTTTATTCAGAGGCTATAATTAGTGAAATATTAGCTAAGCCATATTTGGGTATCCCACGGGCTACTGTTACACGCTTTTGGCAATGTGTAAGCAAAACCCAGAATATACAATCAGCGCACTGAAAAAAGGGAGCAAAAATAGATTTTTTTATGCACGAAGCAGAGACCTGTCAATCAATTCTAGGTTTTTCTTTTTACATTCAAGCATGAGATATACTTTTACTTCTTAGAATTACATGTCATAGGGCTTTAGTTTCCTGGTGGATGGAATATGCCCACTCCTGTCTTGTGCCATAGATGTCTACATGTGCTGATCAATGCTATGTGTCATTTCAGTAGTGTAGCCTCCAGCTACCACTTTCTGATATTTTCAGTGCAGTCACAGAGTATGGCCATGTCTTGCCTGTGCTATAAATGAAAAATCACCTGTCATTCTATGGAGACATGGGAGGTAGGACTAAGCCGGCAGCTCAGCGAGAGCTCACAGTAGTAATATACCTAGTAATAAATGCTCTTACCTTTATATATTATTGTGAGATACAGAAGAAATGAAAAGATAGAAAAATACAGGCAGTGACTCAGTGATAATTTTTTTCCATTTGCTGATAAGCTACAGCACACAACACAACTTCCATTATTCATTCCAACAGTAAAGAAGCAATTATGTGAAGAATGAGACAATGTGATCTGAGAATGCTCTGACATGGGAATGCGCTGCAGGTACTCTTAATATTTTTATATCATTTATTTTATTTATATATGATATTCTGACAAACTAATACAAACACATTAATGTAAACGCAATGTGTAACCATTGTTTCTAAATAGACAAAAATCATTGTTCAGTTTTTGAATTAATTATCAAATTCAGATTTAATCAAAAACAACCAAAGGAGCAAGTTACCTCCAAGTCCAGACGCTCTACCCGATATCAGAAAAGCTGGTGGCTTTATGAAGAGGTCTCCTTCACAAGCAGATCCTTAAAACTTGTGAACTATGAATCACTGTGTAATGGAAATCAGTTAATTATAAAACTACTCTGGTGCAGTCAGTGTAAGGGGTTGGTCTGAAAAGTACAACCACCCCCCGACAACTATGGGGAGTAATTGTGAGATAAGTTTTCAGATGTTATTTGCAGCGCTGGGTTCCTGGTTACAAATCTCACAAAGGACAACATTTTCTAGGAGTTTGTGTAATGCATGCACTACTAAGCCATAGATCACGCACCATGTGCTGAGAGGACGTTACCACTTCGCTATGGCAGTGACAAAAAAAAAATGAACTTAATTAATCTATGCTTCCTGGTGGTGTGATGTAATGTGGTGCACTCCAAATCCAGAAAACAGGGAGGCCAGAGGGGCTATTGATAACTTATTTGTTGCACGAATATACAGGTATATCTAGATAAAGGATGATTTAACAGAGATTCAATTCCTATGCATCAATCACAGTTACTTTTCAGTACAGCAATGCAATAAATGATGCACTGATTTCTGAATTCCAACTTCTGTTTATATGCACAGTCTTTATAACACAGCTGACTAAAGCTGAAGCCTTGGTTTCTCATACACAGGAGCTTTGGCTTCTTCCTTACCAGCTCCATCAGCTTTCCTAGGTGACTATGTGGGGAACGTGACCTGATGGATGGACTTGTCAGCAAGAAGAAGGGATGGTTTGTGCATTGTAGGCCTATGTTTGTAATTACTCTAGGAAAACAGCTGGGAAAAGTGTAGATTGAGTGCAGTATCTTGGGTTGACCACAAAATGGCAGGGGAGAGTATGAGTTCAGGACTTGACAGCAGCTTATGGCTAGGGAAACCGTTGGTCATGGGGGGCGGAGTTATAGGGAACCGGGAAAGTTATAAATAGGACAGGAGGGTACCAGAAAGTTCCAGTCCCGGGAGGAGCTCAAGAGGAGAGGAGTCTGTGAGGGAGTGTGTGCTGTGTGGAGAGCTTAACTAGGGGGACTGAGGAGAAGGGAAGTCAGGGGGGTGGCCCTGACACGAAGAACCGCAGAACAGACGAGGCCCCAGGGGTACCAAATTGACGACAACCTTTGACCGGTGAAGTGCTGGCGGTGGAAAGGCCTAGGGCAGCCCCAATAGTTGAGCCGTAAAGAAACGTCACTACGACTGAAGAGAAGTGCAGGTACCCAGGCCTGAATACGGAGAGCTGTGGAAGTGCTGCGGTGGATTGCGGTGGATGTGGGCGGCACGGTGGTTCAGTGAATAGCACTGCAGCCTTGCAGCGCTGGGTCCTGGGTTCAAATCCCACAAAGGACAACATCTGCAAGGAGTTTGTATGTTCTCCCCGTGTTTGCGTGGGTTTCCTCCGGGTTCTCCGGTTTCCTCCCATATTCCAAAAACATACTGATAGGGAATCTAGATTGTGAGCCCCATTGGGGACAGTGATGATAACGTGTGCAATCTGTAAAGTGCTGCGGAATATGTTAGCGCTATATAAAGATTTTTTATTTTTTTATTGCTGAAGTTGTCAGGGAGACAGCCAATAAACTCGGACCTGTTGTACCTAAAATCTGCCTCCGTCTCATGTCTTTATCGTCTGTTCGCGGTGAGCAGGGGACCACCCCCCAGTCCGGCCCACCTACTACAACTACACTTGTGCACAAAATGTCTACTTCTCTACCAAACTCAGGACCTGGTCATGTGATCTAACCATGTGTCCTTATGGCCATATATAAATCAACAAATGTCCAAGTATCTAGGGGGCACTTCATCCGTCATGCAACAACCAGCCCCATATGCGTCTATATAGAACAAAGAAAAGATCCCACAAATATACCATAAAAACAATGATTTTAATAAACAAAATTAAAAACAAATAATAAGATTAAAAAAGCAGGAAATAGGGGATGCCAAACAAAATGTGAAGAGGGCCAAGAACATGAATTGCAGCAAAGTATAGAATTATATCACAGAAGTATCGATTCAGTGATGACCCATAATAGGTCTTACAAATTGTAATAAATATATAAAGGGATGTAAAAAATGCTGACAAAAAGCCCTTCAAAATAGAAGCTGGTGGTGAAACATGCGTCGAGGTGAGGAGACGCCAAATAGCACTGTAACGGGGTCTTCTGTGCTGTAATACCTCTTACAATCCCACCCCGTTTCTCAGGAGGTCCACCCTGCTTTTCCTCACTTCTGAATGAAGTGCGCTGGCTCGAAAGGCTTTGTAACATGGGAACATATAAAAGATCACTGCTTCTCCACGTATTTCCAGTGTGACAACATTTTACTCATCGGTCTCAGAATATATATACACACAGAGGACAGGACATTCAATATGTGGCGGGCCAGTAGATAATAGGCTCCAATTAAGACGCCAGATGTACATTACAATAGCTGTAGATGGGCGGCGACCCCCGATCATTTACAGTGGGATTTACAAAGGTGGGGGGAGGTCAGAAGTGGGATATCTCATTTACCTCTGCCCAGGGGGGCAGCCGGTCGGTTGCTGCATTAACCCCTTCACTACCAAGGGTGGTTTGCATGTTAACTCCCGGGCCAATTTTTACAATTCTGACCACTGTCCCTTTATGAGGTAATAACTCTGGAACGCTTCAACGGATCTAGGCGATTCTGACATTGTTTTCTCGTGACATATTGTACTTCACTTTAGTGATAAAATTACTTCGCTATAACTTGCGTTTATTTATGAAAAAATGGAGATATGGCGAAAATTTAGAATATTTTGCGATTTTCAAACTTTGAATTTTTATGCCCTTAAACCAGAGAGTTACACGACAGAAAATAGTTAATAAATAACATTTCCCACATGTCTACTTTACATCAGCACAAGTTTGGAAACAAAATTTTTTTTTGTTAGGAAGTTATAAGGGTTAAAAGTTGACCAGCGATTTCTCATTTTTACAACAAAATTTACAAAACCATTTTTTTAGGGACCACCTCACATTTAAAGTCACTTTGAGGGGTCTATATGGCAGAAAATACCCAAAAGTGACACCATTCTAAAAGCTTCACCCCTCAAGCTACTCAAAACTACATTCTAGAAGATTATTAACCATTCAGGTGCTTCACAGGAGCAGAAACAACATGGAAGGAAAAAAATAACATTTAACTTTTTAGTCACAAAAATGATCTGTTAGCAACAATTTTTTAATTTTCCCAAGGGTAACAGGAGAAATTGGACCCCAAAAGTTATTGTCAAATTTGTCCTGAGTACGCTGATACCCTATATGTGGGGGGGACCACTGTTTGGGCACACGGCAGGGCTCGGAAGAGAAGCAGCTTTTTGACTTTTTCAACCTAAAATTGGCTGGAATTGAGATTGGACGCCATGTTGCGTTTGACGAGCCCCCAATGTGCCCAAACAGTGGAAACCCCCCACAAGTGACCCCATTTTGGAAACTAGACCCCCTAAGGAACTTATCTAGATGTGTAGTGAGAACCTTGAACCCCCTAGGGCTTCACAGGAGTTTATAACGCCCGGGCGTAAAAATAAAAAATCATATTTTGTCCACAAACATGATTGTTTAGTCCCCAATTTTTTATTCTCCCAAAGGTAGCAGGAGAAATTGGACCCCAAAAGTTGTTTTCCAATTTGTCTGAGTACGCTGGTGCCCCATATGTGGGGGAAAACTACTGTTTGGGCACACGTCGGGGCTCAGAAGGGAAGAAGTGACGCTTTGGAATGCAGACTTTGATGGAATGGTCTGCGGGCATCATGTTCTGTTTGCAGAGCCCCTGAGTACGCTGATACTCTATATGTGGAGGGGACCACTGTTTGGGCGCACGGCAGGGCTCGGAAGGGAAGCAGCGCTGCTTGACTTTTTCTACCTAAAATTGGCTGGAACTGAGATTGGACGCCATGTTGCGTTTGACGAGCCCCCAATGTGCCCAAACAGTGGAAACCCCCCACAAGTGACCCCATTTTGGAAACTAGACCCCCTAAAGAACTTATCTAGATGTGTGGTGAGCACCTTGAACCCCCTAGGGCTTCACAGGAGTTTATAACACCCGGGCGTGAAAATAAAAAATCATATTTTTTCCACAAACATGATCGTTTAGTCCCCAATTTTTATTCTCCCAAAGGTAGCAGGAGAAATTAGACCCCAAAAGGTGTTGTCCAATTTGTCCTGAGTACGCTGATACTCTATATGTGGGGGGGACCACTGTTTGAGCGCACGGCAGGGCTCGGAAGGGAAGCAGCACCGGTTGACTTTTTCAACCTAAAATTGGCTGGAATTGAGATTGGACACCATGTTGCGTTTGACGAGCCCCCAATGTGCCCAAACAGTGGAAACCCCCCACAAGTAACCCCATTTTGGAAACTAGACCCCCTAAGGAACTTATCTAGATATGTGGTGAGAACTTTGAACCCCCAAGTGTTTCACTAAAGTTTATACTGCCCAGGCGTGAAAATAATAAATCCTATTTTGTGCCCACAAAAATGATCGTTTAGTCCCCTATTTTTAATTTTCCCAAGCGTAACAGGAGAAATTGGACCCCAAAAGTTGTTTTCCAATTTGTCCTGAGTACGCTGGTGCCCCATATGTGGGGGAAAACTACTGTTTGGGCACACGTCGGGGCTCAGAAGGGAAGAAGTGACGCTTTGGAATGCAGACTTTGATGGAATGGTCTGCGGGCATCATGTTCTGTTTGCAGAGCCCCTGATGTGGTTAAACAGTAGAAACCCCCCACAAGTGACCCCATTTTGGAAACTAGACCCCCTAAGGAACGTATCTAGATATGTGGTGAGAGCTTTGAACCCCCAAGTGTTTCACTAAAGTTTATACTGCCCAGGCGTGAAAATAAAAAATCCTATTTTGTGCCCACAAAAATGATCGTTTAGTCCCCAATTTTCAATTTTCCCAAGCGTAACAGGAGAAATTGGACCCCAAAAGTTGTTGTCCAATTTGTCTTGAGTACGCTGGTACCCCATATGTGGGAAAAAACTGTTTAGGCACACGTCAGGGTCGGAAGGGAGTGACGTTTTGAAATGCAGACTTAGATGGAATGGTCTGCGGGCGTCATTTTCCATTTGCAGAGCCCCTGATGTGCCTAAACAGTAAAAAAAACCCACAAGTGACATTGATTTGGAAACTAGACCCCCAAGGAACTTATCTAGATGTGCCCCAACTAATCTAATGTTTCCGGTAAAGAAATTTAGTAGTGCATTGAGGTGTGGTACAATTTGAAGCAATCCTTCATACACAGGCCAGGTTTTTCGGGGCAGGTGTCGCATTGATAAATGGTGTCCTTGCGTATTCCGTTTTTGTAACACACTCGGCACCCTTTTTGCGATTTACCTCTTTTTCCAGTTTGCGGGACCTCCCCCGGGAAATGCTGACTTGGTACAATACGAGCACCTTCAGTTCCGGAAGTTCTGGGGCCCGCTCCTTCCAGAGTGCCAAACATCAGGGCCTTAACCACTACCTCCTGGAACTGAAGGTACGACGTATCGCTGGGGCATGCACATTGTGACAATAGGAATGCGTTGAGCATTGCCAATTGGACGATGTGCACGGCCAGCTTTTTGTACCACACCTTGGCCTTTCTCAAAGCATTGTACGGTTGGAGGAGTTGATCCGAGCGATCAATGCCCCCCATGTTTTTATTGTACCCCAGCACACATTCAGGTTTGTTGACCTGTGCCGAGGTACCCCGTACAGTGCTGAGGGCGCTGCCATCACCGTGTATGGTGGTCAAGAGAAAGACATCCCTCTTGTCCTTGTACTTGACCACCAGCAGGTGGTCGCTACATTGGGCCCTGCTCTCACCTTTTCGGAGCATCTGCCCAAGTAGCGTCTTCGGGAGGCTTCTCTGATTTTTGCGGACAGTACCGCAAGCTGCAAAGAGGGCTTTGTAGAGTGGGACACTGGTATAAAAGTTATCATTGTAGAGGTGATAACCTTTATCCAGCAGTGGGTGCACCAAATCCCACACAATTTTCCCACTCACTCCCAGGTCAGGAGGACACTCAGGGGGTTCAATCCTGGTGTCCTTTCCTTCGTACACTCTTAACCTGTGGGTGTACCCTGAGGTACTCTCACACAGCTTATAGAGTTTGATTCCATACCTGGCCCTCTTACTGGGCAGGTATTGACGGAATCCGAGCCTGCCCTTAAAATTGACCAAGGACTCATCCACGCAGATGTTCCTTTGGGGCACGTACACTTCATCAAACTTTTTGTTGAAGTGTTCGATGACTGGCCGAACTTTGAACAGACGGTCAAAGTTGGGGTCATCTCGTGCGAGACACTGTGCATTATCATTATAGTGCAGAAACTTGAGGATGGCCTGAAAACGCGCCCGGACCATGACCATTCGGAACACTGGAGTGTTGTATAAAATATCAACACTCCAATATTGCGAAATTTCAGGCTTCTTCAGGATACCCATGTGGAGGACCAGGCCCCAAAACTTCGTCATTTCAACTGCGTCCACAGGAGATCACTTAGTATAGGATGAACGCGGGTTTTGCTCCAAAAATTGCCGAGTGTACAAATTAGTTTGCTCCACCATGTGGTTAACAAAATCCTCAGAGAAAAAGACTTTGAAAAATTCAATTTCTGTGAGGCCGGTGGTGTCAAACTTGATTCCTGATTCTGCCACAAAATCAGGAATCAGTGGCTCGTAATTTTCGGGGGGCGAGGTCCACACAGGGTTTGCTGAATCAGCTGCGGGCATGGTGGGCGCTGCCTCATCTTCTGTCCTGGAGCGTCTGCGTGGCGGTTCCGCCCATATACCCATCATACATATCCGCCATCCCATAGGCCCGTGCCCATATACCCATCATACATATCCTCCATCCCATAGTTGAGTGCCCATATACCCATCACACATCCTCCATCCCATAGTCCCATGCCCATATACCCATCACACATCCTCCATCCTATAGTCCCATGCCCATATACCCGTCATACATATTCGCCATCCCATAGTCGAGTGTCCATATACCCATCACACATCCTTCATCTCATAGTCCCATGCCCATATACCCATCACACATCCACCATCCTATAGTCCCGTGCCCATATACCCGTCATATATATCCTCCATCCCATAGTCCAGTGCCCATATACCCATCACACATCCTCCATCCCATAGTCAACCATTATGACATCATATATCCTCCATCCCATAGTCCAGTGCCCATATACCCATCACACATCCTCCATCCCATAGTCAACCATTATGACATCATAATGAGCGGCTGGGTTTGCAACCTATGATGACATCAGCGTCGCCATGGCAACCATTATGACATCATAATGAGTGGCGGGGCTTGGTACGCACACACTGTTTCCCCATTATGTAGATAGGGGCATTATGACATCATAATGAGGGGAGGGGCTTGACACGCACACACTTTTTCCCCATTATGTAGATAGGGGCAAAATTGTTTGGTAAATTGGAACACGCGGGGATAAAATTTCACCTCACAACATAGTCTAGGATGCTCTCGGGGTCCAGACGTGTGACTGTGCCAAATTTTGTGGCTGTAGCTGCGACGGTGCGGATGCCAATCCCGGACATACACACACACACACACATACATACACACATACATACATACATACATACACACTTTGAGCTTTATATATTAGATGGAGTGAAAAGGGAGTGATCTGAACTTTTATATTTTTTTTATTTTTTCTATATTTTTAAAAACTTTTTTTTTTAACTTTTGACATGCTTCAATTGTATCCATGGGAGATTAGAAGCTGCTATAACCTGATCTGCAGGAGACCTCTGGTTGTCATGCCAACCCATCGGTGACCCGCTATCACATGGCTGGTGTCAAATGCCGTTATCAGAGTTTGACAACGGCATTTAATGGGTTAATAGCCACGGGTGGATCCCGATTTCACCTGCGGCTGTTAGAGTCACATGTCAGGAAAAGATGTGGGCTCACTGCTGGTGCCCACATCAAAGGGAGGGTGTCTGACATTGGCATATTATTACGCCTGATGTCGGAAAGGGGTTAAATGTGAGGACACAAAATGTAATTTCTACCAATATGCGCACAAGACAAATAAGATCAATGACACAAAACATCAATTTGTGTATAAACTGCAGCACCAAGTAGTGGTGTACTGTGTGCAGTGCAATGCTTGCAATATGAAATATATAGGATGTACCATCCGCAAATTAAGAAAGAGGATTCGCAACACTTACAGAATATAAATAATAAGAGCGGAACATATTCAGGAGTTTCCAAACATTTTCTAGAAATGCATGGAGGAAACATTGAAAATCTTTCTTTTTTGGTGTCAAGTGGGTTGATTGTCCTGATAGGGGTGGTAACTGGAGGAAAAAGCTGCTGCTTAGGCCGGTTTCACATTTGCGCTTCAGGACACACAAAAGGACACAGGTGCCGCCAAACGCATACTGCGCATGGCCTGCGTCCTCAGTGATAAAGATAGGGGACGCATGCAGCGTCATGCGCTCGGAGGCGGAGCTACCGGCGGAGGTGCGGCAGGGGCGGGGCTTAGCGGCGGCCGTGCGCAGGCCGTCGCTGCGCCCTGAAGCGCAAATGTGAAACCGGCCTTAGAGAAGCTTTCTGGATAATTGAATTAACCAAACAGCCACAGGGAATGAATTTTAGAAATGACACTATGTACATATACATTAGCTCCAATATTCTGTAATTCAATAGTATTGCTGCAATTATGCAGGTACAAATATGACACTGTTGTATCCACTTGTGTCTATTATATTTTATGTTTCTCCAATTATTGCACATTTGTGTGATACTGCCTGCTGAGCTGTGTATCTAATCCTCTCCTGTGTGATACGGTTCAAACCGTGCATTTAACACTCTAGTGCGACGCACCCTGCTGAGCCATACATTCAATTCTATTCTGTGTGATACACTTTGCTGAGCCATGTATCTAATCCTCTCTTATGTGATGCTGCCTGCTGAGCTGTGTATCTAATTATTTTCCGTGTGGTACATTCTGCTGAGCTGTGTACCTCATCCCCTCTTGTGTGGTACTGCCTGCCGAGTCATGTATCTAATCCTAAGAAAAAACAAAGCTTCACTATGGAATATTAGAAATGGTAAATCTAGAAAATTGGAGCTGCAATACTGCCATAGAAAATAGGTAAGGGCTAAATTATTTACATATGGAATTTTGGAAAATTGGAACTGCAATATTAATATAGAAAAATTCCATATTACATTATGTAACACTGAACAATTTTCTATGGCAGTAATGCAGCTCAATTTTCTAGATTTACTATTCCTAACATTCCAGACGGCAGCTTTTTTTTTTTTTCTTAGAATTGCTGTGTTAGCTGGCACCTGTTCACGCCTGTTTTTATGTATCTAATCCACTCCTGTGTGATAATGCGTGATAATCTCTGCTGAGCTGTGTATCTAATCTTCTTCTGTCTGATACTGTTTGTTGAACTTTGATTTTTAGAAATGACACTATGTTCATATATTAGCTCCAGCAATCTGTCACTGATATTATGAAGATACAAATATGACCCTGTTGTAGATCCACTCGTACCTGCTGTACTCTTATTTATCTAATTATTGCACAACTGTGTAGTTTCTGCCGTTTCATGATTGGTCAGCACTTGTTTTCCATATTTTGTAATGGATTTCTTAAATATACTCACTGATCCAGGGTAGTTCATGCCTGAAACACATCTGAGCATTATTTTATCTACCACCATGAATTTTAATTCTATGTTTTGAAATAAAGCTTTGAAGATTTTATTCAGTTGCCGACTCTTGGATTTTTTTTTCATATTTTACCATGGGTCAGTAGTTTTCTTTGGAGCAGCAATGATATATTGTGAACAATCCTGAAATTGAACAACACGGTGAGTCTTTAAACCTTTTTCTCGTAATATAGTATAGTATAAAGTGTCAGTGTTCAAGTAATATAGTGATCACCAGTGAAATTATGCACAGGAGCTCTGTATATAGTGTCAGTGTACAGGTAATACAGTGATCACTGGTGACATTATACACAGGAGCTCTGTATATAGTGTTAGTATACTGGTAATACAGTGATCACCATTGACATTGTGCACAGGAGCACTGTATATAGTGTACAGGTAATACAGTGATCACTGGTGACATTATACACAGGAGCTCTGTATATAGTGTCAATGTACAGGTAATACAGTGATCACTGGTGACATTATACACAGGAACTTTATATATACAAAGATCCTGTGTATACACTGCTCTGTCCTGGTTATCTTCCTATCTTTCTGACCGCTCTTTCAGTGTTTTGTTCACTGGCTCCACTTCATCTCCTCTTCATCTAAACGGACCTTTTTAATCCCGGCGACGTCCGAGCCGGCATGACTCTCTTTGTTTGTGACACTCTCATGTTTATTGAAGTAGGCACTATAGTGTTAGTAGTCTTGCCCAAGGACAACTACTGTTATATTATGTATGAACCTCACAGACTCGCACATTGGCGGTTATGCAATTTTAACAGCCACCTAAGGTAGTATTATAGTGCAGGTCACTTCCGGTTCATCAGCTATTGTTTCCGGCCCCTTTTTAAACACCGCTTTATCTATCTCGCCATGACCCCTGATGAAGACAATGCCAAAACACATGTCGGGGTGGACGCATGTGTTGCTGTGGCCTGCCTCCCATATGGTGTCTAGGTGAGGTAAGCTTCTTTGAATTTCATAATATATACTTTGCATATCTCTCCACATCTTTAATGCCTTAGTGCTCTCTGTGCACACTTCATTTGATTGACTACCATACCACTGGGATTTATATTTTGGGGCAGTGGGTCTGAATTGTTTGTACTCTCTATGGCTATTTGCTAAACATAACCATTATAACTTTTTGCTGACCTCCATGCTAGCACATTGCGTCCCGTTATTTATACTACACATATGCACCTTGTGTTCTCCCCTTTCTAACCTGTTCCCTAATTTCATTGTCAATAAAGTGTTTATATTTTTACATCATTTTGGACCAAGTTCACATTATTCATTTGGTACTCTCATACTGTTTGCTTATGCATTGAATGCAAGGCCTGCCCTGCACCAAAGTTACATGCACCACAATAAGCCTTTGAACCCACGTACTGAATGGCCACAGGAAAACCAAATTTCCCATTATTATGATTTTTTTAAGTCACCTAAAGTTTGCCCATGAAGTGAATACAAGGCCTGCCCAAAATTTGCATGCATTCCAATCCCCAGAGGAATAAATGTGGATGATGGCCTACTCAAAATGTTTTCCCAGTTTAAAGGAGCGTATCTCCTATACTTGTAATGCTCATACACTAAGTGCATGGGCTGAAAAACATTTTCCCCTGGGGGGTAAACATCAACCTAGTGTGTAAATATTTTTTTTTTGAGGCCATCATAAACACGTTTGGAAAAAACTATAGTGGCTGTTGCATAACGGACCACGTTCACCCTCGTGTTCTAGTGGTGGTGTCTGAAGAGTCGTGGAGGATGGCCTCTGAAAAATGTTTTCCCAGTTTAAAGGAGTGAGTCTTCTATGTTGTAATGCCCATACACTAAGTGTATGGGCTGAAAAACATTTTCCCCCGGGGGGGACACCTTAACATACTGTGTAAACATTTTTGGAACGGGCATCATAAACACCCTTTTACACAATAAGTTTGCTGTTGCATCACGGACCACGGTCACCATTGTGATCTAGTGGTGGTGGATGGGATGATGAGGATGAGGAGAAGGATAACACCAAATAGTCAAAATCAGGGAGCGTATACCCATGTGTGGGTGTGAAGAGGTGCATGGGAATACACCTCCCCAAAAATACACTGTATTGGAGGTTATGTTTCACTGTTATCATTCGGTGGTGTAGAGAAATCTGGCCCAATCCAGCCCTTGTTCATTTTTATAAGAGTCAGCCTGTCAGCATTTTCAGTTGACAGGCGGATGCACTTATCAGTTATAATTCTGCCAGTGTCACTAAAAACCCGCTCTGACAAAACACTAGTGGCAGGGCAGGCCAGGACCTCCGAGACCCAGTTCATGACACGTGTCCAGCTTGGATACCCAATAATTAAAAAGCACAGATGAATCATGGAGGACATTGGTATGGTCATCAAGGTACTCTTTAGCATCTTCCCAAACTTTGTACTCTTTGTGAGAGTACCCCGCACCTCTTGGCCAGGGCGATGAAAACTCTCCCAGAACTTTGCCAGTGTTCCCGTGCCTCTGCTGGATTGTAGTTGTGTCTCTCTCGCCTCTACTCCTTGGTTGTACAATGAACTGTGACCTCTGCCGCCAGCATTTTCAGATGGGAATTTTTTTAATAATTCTGCAACAATGGCCCTCTGGTACTGCACCCTGTATGGTTCCTTGCTCCATCTCATCGTGCTCGGCCTGCAATGCATCCTCTTTCATTGTGAGCAGAGAGCTTTTCAGAATGCAGAGAAGCGGGATGGTGATGCTAATTATGGCATCATCGCCGCTCACTATCTTGGTGGAGTACTTAAAGTTTTGTAGGATCGTACATATGTCTGACATCCATGTCCACTCCTGAGGTCTTATGTGTGGAGTTTGAGTTGAATACCGATGGCCTTGTTGATGCTGGTACACAACAACTGCCCTCTTCTGCTCACAAAACCTGTCCAACATATGCAGTGTAGAGTTCCAATGCGTGGGGACATCACACAACAGTCGGTGAGCCGGAAGCTGCAAACACTGTAGAAACACGGCCAGGGTGGCTGAAGCTGTAGGTGACTTTCTAAAATGGACACACAGGCGGTGTACTTTGACAAACAGGTCTGGCAGCTCTGGGTAGGTTTTGGGAAACCGCTGAACCATGAGGTTAAGCACATGGGCCAGGCATGGTATGTGTGTGAGCTCGCCTCGGCTCAGAGACGCCACCAGGTTCTGGCCATTGTCACACACGACCATGCCTGGCTGTAGGTTCAGCGGTGTCAGCAACAGATCTGCCTGCTCTTTCAAAGCTGTCCACAACTCTTCAGCATTGTGTGGTTTGTCACCTAAGCATATTAGCTTCAGCACAGCCTGTTGCCTCTTGGTTGAGGCAGTGCTTCAGTGCTTTCAGTTTGTGATTGATATGCTCATTTTGGAGATGGAGGCTGAAGAGGAGGAGGAGGTGCAGAAGCTGTAGACTGTGGTGGGAACCCTGATTGATGTAGGGCTCCAATCCTTGGTGTCAGGAGGTCGTGTTCCATCTCAAGGTCTGACTGGGTGCCAGCTTCCACTATGTTAACCCAGTGTGCCGTCAGCGAGATATATCGTCCCTGCCCACAAGCACTTGTCCACGTGTCTGTGGTTAGGTGGACTTTCCCAGAAACAGCATTGCTGAGGGCACGGGTAATGTTGTGGGACACATGCTTGTGTAATGCCGGGACGGTACACCTGGAGAAATAGCAGCGGCTGGGGACCGAGTACCTTGGTACGGCCGCCGCCATCAAGTTTCAGAAAGCTTCCGTCTCCATGAACCTAAAAGGCAATATTTCGAGTGCAAGCAGACGAGAAATGTGTGAATTTAGTACTGTGGCCTGTGGGGCGTTGGTTGCGTATTTACACTTGCGTTCCAATGACTGGGGTATGGACAACTGAAGGCTTCGCTGGGACAAGGACGTGTGCGTGGTTGATGATGGTGGTAGTTGAGTGTGTGCAACGACAGGTGCAGGGTAGGAGGCATCTTCGCAGGCACCATGGACAAGAGATTGACTTCCATGCTCAACAGCGGAAGAAGCAATGGTGTCAACCGCAGACAGTGTTCCTGGGGTTTGGGCCACAAAGTCGGGTGCTTTATTGCGATGTGCCTGATCATGCTGGTGGTGGTCAGGCTGGTAGTTTTGCTACCCGTGCTGATGCGGGCATGGCAGGTGGTGCAAATGGCCTGTTTGGGGTTATTAGCAGAGTCTTTAAAAAACAACCAGACTCGGGAAGACCTAAAAGTTGTACTGCCAACTTCCGTCGTATTGGTGTTACGAGGAACTGTTGCCCGCCTTCTGTCTGCGGCCACCACACTGCTTCTTCCTGCCTGTTGGGGTGCTGCTCTTCCCATCCCCTGTGTGCTGCTGTCCTCGCTCTGCATGTTCTCCTGCCAGGTTGTGTCAGTAACTATATCATCAGCCACCTTGTTTTCCACTTCCGCACCCTGGTCCTCCTCCTGACTTTCTGGCAATTGTGTCTCATCTCCGTCCACCTCTTGTGACATGTTCCCACCGTCGCCTTCATGTGACTGTGGCGGCTCAAAAATTTGGGCATCACTACATGCAATCTCCCTCCCCCGCTTCAAGTGGACCGGGCGAGAGGCCCACATCTATAAATGGAAAAGTGAACAGCTCTTCGGAGTGTCCAAGTGTGGGATCATTTGTCTCTGGGCACTTGTCATGGCGGGAGGAAGGAGGATCAGGGCGAGGAACAGACTCATGGCTACACAGACATAACCATGTGGAAGACAGGGTGCTGGTGGCAAAGTGACTGGAAGCATTTTCCACTATCCAATCAATAACCTTTTGACACTGGTCTGGGTTCAATAGTGGCTGTTCTGACCTCTGGATATAGGGCAGTCTGTTGTGTTATGTGCTCTGAATAAAGCAATATGTTTGTATTATGTGCTGGCTGGGTTAATTATAGCACCATCTAGTGATGGCTGAATTTATAGCTACGTCTTAAATAGCATTTAAAGCCGCCTGTGCCTTTAACAGAAGCAATGCACTTTGGGATTGAAGCAATGCATTGTGTTAACTAAGCAGTGTATTCTGGGATGAGGGAGATGCCATTTTCTTTTGTTTACCTCATAGGACGCACATGTGATGTTTGTCCTCCTGTTAATCTTTGTTTTCCTGTGACTTCTCTACTTGAGTCGCTATCTGGGAAAAGCATATCTGGTAAGGATCAGTGTTTTTTGCAATGCAGTGATTTACAGAGGTGTTATTTACTGTCTAGCAGCCAGGAGATGTCATTAACTGTTTAGATGCCAGTTCACAGTGAATGTAATCAGAGATTCATGTATTCTTATGTAATGTTTGCATTACAGTACACTTTCTATAAATGTGTGATCATCTCCCCAATACTTACCCATGTCGTTTGTATTCCTTATATTTTTACCGCACATGTTCTATACTGTTCACCAATAAACAAGTTAGACTACAGAGAACAGTCTGCTTATTTGGAACACAGAACAGTGGTTTATGCTGAATCCTGAATTGCACACCGTGTCAACGTGTATGAAGGCAGAACAGTAAAACAGATGCTTAATTCCTGCAATAGCGAATACAAGTAAAACGGAACCGCCGGTTGCAGGCAGTGGTTACACAGACTGTAAGGGACCGCTATCACCCAGATTGCACCGCATACGGGTATTACAGCAGCCGCCATACAGCCGCAGGGAACAAGAGCCCAGGGCTCAGTAAAGGACCACCGGTCGCAGGCGGTGATTGCATAGACTGTAGGGGACCGCTAACACCCACACTGCTTCGCATACGGGTATCAGAGCAGCCGCCATACAGCCGCAGAATGCTACTGCAGTCCGCCAACAAGTGCTTCATATTTCCCCCATGTGGAAGCCGTCATGCATAGACTGTCTCCCTCTAATATACTCAGCAGTACGAACCTAAGCACACAATGTCTCGAAACAGCACATCCTCACTGAAAATGAGGTCACACGCAAGCTCCAGCAGGTCATCATTAACAGAGCTCGCTGCTGTCGCTCGTGCCGAAGCCGAGGCAGTCAAAGCAAGATTCTCATTCGCCGAAAGAGAGATGCACTTAAAGCTGAGACAGGCGGAGCAAGATGCAGAAGCCGCACGTCTGCAGGCAGAGAGAGAAGCGGAAACTGGACGTTTGCAAGCAGAGCTAGAAAAACTTGCGGCAGACAAGGAGACAGCAGCTGCAGTAGCTAAGGCAGAATATTTGGAAGCTATGAAGCTATGAAGGATCCTAATTGTGGCAGACGCAGCAATATTCCCAGACCAGATCTAGAGCAGCAAGATCCAGCGCATCGCAGAGTACGTCCATCAACATTCTGGCATGGATGACAGCCCTGACGCACCACATCAACCAGCCTACGCCGATTACCAGCGATCCAACCCTGAACTTCATTACCATAGGCAAGGGGACGTCCATCACAGAGATGTCTACCACAGCTACCATTCCACAGAACAGAAGGTACAGCCTACACCCAGACTGAAAGGGACACTGTTTGCATCAGAAAGGTATTGTCATGATCCATGCGGGATCAGGACAGATAAAAGCACAGGTAACCTTTTTTTTTCCTTAAGCTGTGCTTAAGTGTGGTTTTTGCCCCGGTGGCCATTTGGATTATTGCACTGTGGTGTCGTTTGTTCTAGTTTGCCCCCGGTGGTGGTGAGCGTCATTGCGCTCTGTTTCTTTAGTTAAGTGCACATGTTTATAATGCAGGTGTGATTGCTGGCTCTGCTATAAAAGAGTGTCAGGTGTTGCAATCACTGTTGGTGATAGTATTCATTTCAACCATCCTTGGTGGAGGAAGGAGCTGGAGAACGTTCCTTGCAGCACTGTCTTAGCCCTGGTGTAGAAGGAGACATAGGGGATTTCCTTGTAGCTCTGACAGAGCTTGGCTTGGTGGCAGCGTTTCAGGAGAAGAGCTGCATTCTGGTGGTGGACTCTGTTGCCAGTAGCAAGAGCATCAGAGTAAAGCTAAGTGGTGTTTCCCTGTTTGTGTTTTTCCTTCATGTGTATTAGTACAGAGGTGGGGCCAGTGCCTGCGCCACCCAGCTCCCTAGCAAGGGATAGGTGTAGGGTGTGCTAGGGCGACAGATATCCTGAGCGGTGCGGAACCGGCATAGGGAACGTTAGGAGCGTTAGGGACACTGACTCAGGGGAGTGCAGGAGGTCTCCACGTCCCCTTTCCCTATCGGAGGGCCCACCATTGTAACTGTTTTCCCTTCCCCTTGTCTTGTTGTTTACAGTTACCAGCCTGCGGGTCGCGTCACACAGGACGGGTCCATGAGTCAGGTATTATACGGACTATCCTAAACCAGAAGCTCCTTACAGGTATGAGGATACACCACACACACAGCATGACAACAGCACACCAGCTCATGTTGGCACTGACCCAGTCACTATGAACTTTGCGAAGTTCTTTGCCCGTCGGGACCTGGTGAACAAGGGACTTGTAAAATTCACCGATCGAGCTGAGAGCTATAGAGCATGGTGAGCCTCCTTCCGGAATGCCATTAGAGACAGATGTTTCTAGTAGTGAACAGTTAGATCTACTGGTAAACTGGCTTGGAAACGAGTCTGCTGAACACGCCAAAAGAATCAGAAACATTAACATAAATTACCCACACATAGGCCTCCGTATGGTGTGGGAGAGACTTGATGAATGTTATGGGTCAGTAGAAGCTATTGAAAATGCGTTGTATAAAAGACTTGATGATTTTCCCAAAATAGGAAATATGGGTTATCAAAAGCTCATGGAACTGAATGACTTGTTAATGGAGGTAGAGGTTGCTTAGATAGAAGGAGACCTGCCAGGGTTGGCATTCCTGGACACCTCCAAAGGTGTCAACCCAATTGTTCAAAAACTCCCTTACAACCTACAAGAGAAGTGGATCAGTCATGGGTCTCGTTACAAACAGACTCATAAGGTCTCATTTCCCCCTTTCAAGGTGTTTGTAGACTTTGTAACTTAACAAGCAATAGTTAGAAATGACCCCAGTTTTGATTTTACTATGTCATGTAGCACTGCCCCTGGTGTCAAACCCTGTAAAATACCAGTGGCAGTTCACAAAACTAATATTACTCCCACAGGTTTTCCTTACAGGGCAAACAAGACCTCCCCGGAGGAAGACAAACCTCAGGATCTCAGCAAACACTGCCCCCTACACAAGAAACCACATCCTCTGCTAAAATGCAGAGCCTTCAGGGATAAGTCTCTAGAAGACCGCAAAGGTTTCCTCAAAGAAAACAAGATATGTTTCAGATGCTGTGTGACGACCTCGCACTTCGTTAAGAACTGTGAAACCAGTGAGAAATGCCAGGAATGTGGTAGCATAGAGCACAACACAACCTTACACTCTGGAACGCCCTCAGGGGTATCATCGCAAGTAGAAGAGTGTGGCGAAAAGCCGATGGTTACCGAAGTAGACGCTCCAGTAATCACTTCCCAGTGTACAGAGATCTGTAAAGAAGTTGTAACAGGAAGATACTGCTCGAAGATCTGCGTTGTCAGAGTCTACCCAGCGAGCCACCGAGATAAGGTAATCAAGGTGTATGCAATCTTGGATGATCAGAGCAACAGGTCTCTAGCCAAGTCCTTTCTCTTTGACACCTTCAACATTGCTGGCCCCGGTTTTCCTTACTCCTTGAAAATGTTTGGGGACTGTAGAGACGGTGGGGAGAAAAGCAACTGGGTTAAAGGTAGAGTCTATAGACGGTCAAACCTGCATAGCCTTGCCATCAATATTGGAGTGCAACCAGATTCCTGACAATAGGTCTGAGATACCTATGCCAGAGGTAGCAGCTCACCATCCTCATCTGAAGCGTATAGCCCATCTGATACCAGAACTGGATCAAGAAGCTTCGATCGTCTTACTCCTCGGAAGAGACATACTATGAGTCCATAAGGCTAGAGGACAGATTAACGGCCTACAGAACACCCCATATGCTCAGAGATTAGAGATGAGCGACTTTTCCTTTTTCGGGTCGAGTCAGGTTTCATAAAACCCGACTTTCTAAAAAGTCGGGTCAAACGAAATCGGCCGACTATAGGGAAAAGTCAGGGTCCGACTGAAACACGAAACCCAATGCAAGTCAATGGGGAAGCAAAGTCGGCAGGGAGTGGAGGACAGTAAGCTCACCTACAGTGCCCATTTCAATGCCAATGACATCAATTCTTATTACTTAAGCTTGGCAACCTTAATTTACTGTATAATAATAGTTACACATTGAAAACTGGGGGTTATTTGGCTAAAGTTGTGGGGGGTAGGGCTGGCGCCAGGCTTTTGTGTGCCCTGGGCCAAAGAGTGTCAGTGCGCCCTTTTAACATATACCACAATTCATAATGCTCTGACACGGCACAGAAATATAGGTATAGTACAATGAAAAATACTTCACTGCTTACATGACATGACTGATATCTATTTTAAATTCTACAATAGCTCAAAAACCAGACAGTATATTACTCCATACAGTATTATGGCCACAACCTAGTGCGCCATACAGAATAATGAGCCCCATATATTTCTCCATACAGAATAATTGGTCCCATATAATGTTCCATACAGTACTGTATATGATGAGCTCCACATAATGCTACAGTATATGTTGGTCCCCATGGATGATGCTCCACTGTCTTATGGGCCCAAATAATGCTCCATATATAATGGGCCCCATTTCTAATGCTCCAGTGTATAATGTGCCCCGTAAATTCTGCTCCAGTGTCTGATGTCCCCCATTTGGAATGCTCCAGTATATATTGGTCCCCATGGATGATGCTCCAGTGTGTTATGGGCCCAAATAATGCTCCATATATAATGGGCCCCATTTCTAATGCTCCAGTGTATAATGGGCCCCATAAATGCTGCTCCAGTGTCTGATGTCCCCCATTTGGAATTCTCCAGTATATGATGGGCCAAATGGATGATGCTCCAGTGTATGATGGGCCCCATATTAAGTACTGTATCATTCTCCAGTGTATATTGCTCCCCAAAAAATGGTCCCAACATTTAAAAAAAATAAATACCTGTCCTCGCTGGGCACTGCTCTACACTGGACTCCTCAGCATTGCCATTTTAAAGCTCTCTGCACTTGTACTGTTTCGGTAGAGGGCATACAGACGTGATGTTATCATGCTCTGTAACCTGAATGTCACTGTCAGGAAAGGCGGAAGATGTCACGGTGGTTGAGCAGGGAGAGGTAAGTATTGCAAGTGTTGTGGCCCTGAGCAAGCATGGGGGGCCCACTCGTGGGCGATGGCACTGGCACAGGGCCCCTCATAGTACAACCATATGTCTGACGGCAAGTGGGCCCTCCCACCGGCAAGACACTTTTGCGTACTATGAGGGGCCCTGTGCCACTGCCATCGCCCACGAGTAGGATCCCCCCACCTGCTCAGGGAACCGGCACTTTCATCTGCACCTTCCTCTGTGTCACCGTGTAAGGTGGTATAGAATGCTGGAAGGGGCACCTGAGTTTCATCAGTGTCACATTCTGGCTCTGTAGAGTGCAAGGGGAATGTAGTGCTGTGGGTCAATGTACCAGCAGAATCATCTAGCAGTGGCTGTGCATCAGTGCACTCCATCTCCAATTCATGTTGGACTGGGGAATTCTGAATTTCTCTTGATAACACAGGCATAGCCTGTGAAAAGAGCTCCATGGAGTAATCTGAAGTGGGCTGCCGCATCCTTCACTTTTAGTGGGAGTGAAGGAGACAAGGAAAGGAGTGGTTCCTGACCAGAAGCCTGCACTGACGACTCAGTGCTTGCATTTTTTTAAACTTCAGAAGAGGAGGCGATAGAGCTGGAGGCTTTTTCGGCAATGTAAGGCAAAACCAGTTCCTGATGCTCCAGCTTTAAAAGCAGTTTACCTACTCCCAGAAAAGGGAGCCTTAAAGGTCTTCTTGTGCCAGCTGATGATGCAGGCTCAACACCTCCTGCCTTAGCTGCTATTGTGCTTTTGTCAGAACCAGCCGATGCACCACCACCATCAGTACCAACTGGCCCCCCCACACCCACGTCTGCTGCCTCTTCCACCATACGTAATAATTTTTGTGAAAATGGACTAAAAATACCAGCAGATATATGGTACTGTTTCAGAAGCGGACAGCTCTATACAGTCTAGGGATAATTGTAAAGCTCTGTATATATTTCATGAGTCAGACACAGATAGTCACAGGCTCAGTATGGATTAGACAATAATATAAAAATTTGCAAAAGGGTACAGTATCACTATATACAAGGTATATATAGTATAGTTTAAACATACAAAATCTCCGTATACATTTCAGGAGGCAAACACAAACGCTCTCAGGCCCAGTATGAATCCGACAACAATATAGAAAGTTGAGAAAGGGTACTATGGCACCCCTGAGGTACGGTTGCCACACTGTACTGTACCTCATCCAAAGGTGTGGTATCCCACCCTCAGGTAAGGAGGGATCACCACTCAGGACTCCTAACCCTGCACTCAACACACACACATGTTAGTCAGTGCTTTCTGGGTGTACCCGGCGGGAGGATGGCCTCATCCCAGACTGACTAGGAAAGGGTGTTGGGGGTTAGTGTGGAAGTTAGGTACAGTGGGAGGAGCTTAGGTAGTGGAGTGATTGTGGGCATCCAATCAGAGAGAGCAAGCTGACAGTTGATGGGTGGAGCTAGTCTGAGGTAAATGGATCTTTCTAGAGAGTTGTCAGTCGGTGACAGGACAGAGTAAGAGCAGGATTGCTGTGAGAGGGCTGAGGGTCAGAGAAGAGAAAAAAATCTTGTCCAAGCTCCTAGACTGGAAGGAAGGGGTCCTTGGGGCACGGGAAGTGCAATAAGCCACCTGTGAACACCGTTTCTGGAGAAGGAAGGACCAGGCCTCGTTGGGGAAGGTGGCTCCTGAAGGTAGTGGAGAAATACAGGGCTCAATTAGAAAGACGGAGGCTGAGGTAACTTTATGTGCCTCAGTTGCAGCCACATTCAATACTCAAAAAGGCAGCAGTTGGAATAAAGGACCCCGGAGCCTGACCCACATTGCCCGGTGTGATCCGTGGCTGCCGGCTTGGGACACTATTTGCGAAGGCCCACAGCAGGAAGGAAGGGAGAGATCAGCGCAGAGACATGGCCTAGAAAGGATACACAAGGAGGAGTCTTGAACAAGTGGTCCTGATCTACCTTTGAGTTTGCCGGACCCCTCCCTCGGATGACACAGTACCAATCAGGTCATCTTGTGCACAAAACTTTTGAGGAAAAACTCAGAAACTGCACCCAACTGCGTCCTTGGTGGCTTTTACAACTCGCCTGCTGCACACGCTACACTCACCATCACCGTCAACGGCTCACAAACACCATCTCAACTGCCCTGGGATACAGCTCTGCCCGTGGAGAGCTTCATCATCTTTTCTGCTTTAACAACGGCACAGAGGATCTGCATTGCAACGTCGGCTACCCTAGCCGAGTACCACGGGTGGCGTCACGATCCCCCTTTTCCAAATTAATTATCATACCATCTTCCCCCTCATCTGAACTGTCATCTTCTTTATTGGACACCCAGGGCCACGGACCAGGTCCCAATCACCACCGTGACATACTTCCCCCTTAAAAGATCCTGAAAGGCCCGGTACTGAGTAACCCCCGACCCTGCATGGCATTTCATTTTAACACCAGATAACAGGAATATATTGTATAGTTTCAACATTATAAATCTATGTATATATTTGAGGAGGCAGACACAGACGCTGTCATGGCCAGTATGGATTCGACAACAAACTAAAAAGTAGAAAAAGGGTTCAGTATCACCAGATCCAAGGTATATATAGTATAGTTTCAACATTCAAAATCTCCGTATTTATTTCAGGAGGCAGACACAGACGCTCTGAGGCCCAGTATGGATTACACAACAATATAAAAAGCAGTAAAAGGGTAATGGATCAGAAGCGTACAGCTGCATACAGTGTTGGGGTAATTGTAAATCTCAGTAGATATTTCCAGATTCAGAAACAGACTCTCACTGGCCCAGTATGGATTAGACCACTATATAAAAAGCAGTAAATGGGTAAGGTATCACAAGCGTACAGCTGTATACAGTGTTGGGTTAATCTTAAATCTACAAATATATTTCTGGAGTTACAGACAGAAGTTCACAGGATCAGTATGGATTACACAAGAATATTAAAACTTGCAAAAGGGTAATGTTTTCCAATCGGTCAGCTGCATACAGTGTTGGTGTCATTTTAAATCTCCTTATATTTTACCAGAGTAAGACACAAACTCTCACAGGCTCAGTATGGATTACACCTGAATATAAAAATGAGAAAAAGGGAAATGTATTCGAAACATACACCAGTGTACAGTGTTGGAGTACTTTGAAATTTTCGTTTATATATTTTAGTGTCAGTCTGCCAGTCCAGACTCTCTGCTACAGGAAGGTAGATGGATAAAAGTACAGACATAAAGTCGAGTGATTTTAGATGTTTTTGAATTTGTAATCACGGGAAAACTTCCCGGGAGAATTCGCAGAGGCGATACTGACCCTCAATAACTTTAACTGTGGATACAACTAAAGCGCAAATTAGTGAATAAAGGGTTGCTGTATCGCAGTTGCGTCGATCCCATCACTGTAACTCATCTCCAACAACTTGTGATCACAGGGAGAGCTGTAGACATGGTCCTCACTGCCTATCATGATCTGTCTGGTCACTTTGGAAAACACACAAGCCACAGGCCGTAGGGGATTCTATTGGATTGCCATGAGAGGACTCATTGAAAAATGGTGGCAGGAATGTCACACGTCTGTGACTATGAAAAATGTGAAAGGTGATCATAAAGCACCATTGCATCCGATTGGGAGTTGATGTCCATTACAAATGGTAACCATTGGTAATCTGAAGGTAGAGGCCAGCAGGACAGGACATAGCTACATCTTAACCATCATCGATCAGTACACTACACCATATTT
This sequence comes from Dendrobates tinctorius, assembly GCF_039654945.1. NCBI lineage: Eukaryota > Metazoa > Chordata > Amphibia > Anura > Dendrobatidae > Dendrobates > Dendrobates tinctorius. The sequence goes on along the minus strand of NW_027361669.1, from coordinate 4,980,936 downwards.
GTAGTGGCCGTCCCTGTGATGGATTTAACTGGGCAGACTACACAGTGGTGGAGCAGAGAGAGGTAAGTATTGCAAGTGCTGTGTCCCTTAGCAAGCAGGGGGGACCCACTTGTGGGCGCCGGTACTGGCACAGGGCCCCTCATAGTACGCCAGTGTGTCTGATGGCGAGTGGGCCCCCCACCATCAGAGACACTTTATTGTACTATGAGAGGCCCTGTGCCAGTGCCGTCGCCCAAGGGTTGGGCCACACACCTGTTCAGGGCAATAGCACTTGCCCGGGTGCGGCAGGTGTTGACCCCAGGCCTGGGGTGGGGGGGGCAACCCATTTTGGGTGTTTTAAAAAATGGCATATGTTGATGTGTAGGCTGGACTTTCAGATGCTGCAAATGGAGGAATTGGAGAAGTCAGAGGAAGAGGAGGACAAAAGCGAACCTTTTTTCTGGCAACCTATGTGTTATCAGGGGAGGGTGGGACAAAATCTTTTGAAACCCATGCATGGTTCATTTTAATGAAGGTTAGATCATCAACATTTTGGGTCGACAGACGGGTCCTTTTTTCTGTCAGGATTGATCCAGCAGCACTGAAGACTCTTTCAGATAGCACGCTACCAGCAGGGCAAGAGAGCTCCTATAAGGCATATTGTGCCAATTCAGGCCATGTGTTCAGTTTTGAGGCCCAATAATCAAAGGGGAATGACCTGTGAGGGAGAACCTCGATATGGGCGGAGAAGTAGTTTGTAACCATAGTTGACAACTGCTGTCTCCTGTCACTTGCAATCGATTCTGTATTAGCTGTCGTGTGTGCGAGACTTGAGAAATCAGACCACAACATAGTCAGGAAACCCCTGTCTCCAACGCCAGTTCGGCTCTGTGCACCACGAACACCTCTTCCATTTTGCCCACTACTGCTTCTGGGAGAACCAGCTCCGCTGCTGTGTGCTGGGAATGCCTCAAACAACCTGTTTACCAGAGTTGCTTATTTGTTAGCCAATATTAGCTCTAGGTTCTCCTGTGGCATGATGTTGTGTAATTTGCCTTTATAGCGTGGATCGAGGATGCTGGCCAACCAGTAGTTGTTATCCCTCATCATTTTGGCAATGCGGGGGTCCCTTTTTAGGATCCGCAAGGCATAGTCACACATGTGGGCTAGTGTTCCAGGTGTCAATGCTGCACTGCAAGTGGTGGGTGGAGGAGCAATTTCTGGCAAATCCACATCCCTCCAGTCACGCATAAACCTTGTACCTGACCTTGGCACGCCCACATGTTCTCTTGCCCCCTGAGAAGCATCCTCCTCCCAAAATAATCATCCCCCTCATCCTCTTCCTCTTCTTCCTCCACCTCGTCCACAACAGTTCCCTGACCAGACAATGGCTGACTGTCATCAAGGCTTCCCTCCTCCTCCTCCTCCTGTTGCTCCTCAGCTGCAGACGCCTGATCCTTGATGTGCGTCAAAGTTTGCATGAGCAGACGCATAAGTGGTATGCTCATGGTTATGATGGCGTCATCTGCACTTACCAGCCCTGTGCATTCCTCAAAACACTGAAGAACTTTACAGAGGTCTTTCAGCTTTGACCACTACACACACGACAATTCCATGTCTGCCCTCAAACTGCCTGCCCGTGTATCCTCCCACAAATGCATTACAGCCTGCCTCTGATCGCACAGCCTCTCAACCATGTGCATGGTGGAGTTCCATCTTGTAGCAACGTCTATGTTTAGGTGGTGCTTGGGGAGGTTGAGTGATCGCTGCAGCTTCTGGAAATATGACTGGAGTGGACGTTTGAGCGACGGATGTGTGAGCACAGTCTTCGCACCTTATGGAGCAGGGCTGTTAACTCCGGATAGTTATTTAGGAAGCACTGCACCACCAGGTTCAAGGTGTGAGCCAGGCAAGGTATGTGTGTGAGTTTTGAAAGTGCTATGGCTGCCACAAAATTCTGCCCATTATCACTGACTACCTTGCCTGGCTCAAGATGTAGACTGCCCAGCCATGACTCAGTTTGTCGTTGCAAGTAGTCGGCCAGTACCTCCGCGGTGTGTCTACTGTCACCCAAAAACATCATTTTTAAAACAGCCTGCTGCCGCTTACCACTTGCTGTTCGATAGTGGGACACATCATGTGCAACACTGACATATGTGGATGGAGTGCTCGTGCGACTGCGCTCTGTCGATGAGCTTTCGCTTCTGGAGGAGGAGGAGGGTTGAACGCCTACACCCAACTGTTTCCTATACCGTGGGCTAGGCAGCACTGTTCCACCGCCGCTGTCCCCTGTGGAGCCTGTATCCACCACATTAACCCAGTGCGCAGTGATGGACACGTAGCAGCCCTGGCTATGCCTACTGGTCCATGCATCTGTTGTGAGGTGCACCTTTCCACTCACTGATTGTTTTAGTGCATGGACAATGCGGTCTTTCACATGCCGGTGGAGGGCAGGGATAGCTTTTCGAGAAAAGAAGTGCTGACTGGGTAGGTCATAGCGTGGGACAGCGTAGGCCATGAGCTCTCGGAAAGCTTCGCTTTCTACCAAATGGAAGGGCATCATCTCTACTGAGATCAGTTTGGCATTGTAGGTGTTCACAGCCAGTGTACATGGATGAGAGGATGAGTACATTCTTGTCCTACTCAGAGTCTCTGGTAGGGTGAGCTGGACTTGAGAGCTGCATATGGGGGAACTAGCATTGGACATGACGGAATGAGAAGGGGTTGTGATGGTGAGGGTGTTGATGGCCTAGATTCAGTGTTTCCTCGCGAAAATATTGTGTTTGCGTGACTGGTTTGGCCTAGCGACGACATCTCAACATTTCTTGATGGAGGTGTGCTTAGCGGTGGCCGTACAGTGGGGGAAGCGGTGGAGCGTTGCTGGCTAACTTGAGTCGGAGCAGGTGCACATGTGCTACCTGAGCTTTTGTAGTCCATCCACGCTTGCAAGTGCATGTTGGTTAAATGTCTAAGCATGCAACTGGCATTCAAATTTCTTAGATTTTTCCCTCTGCTAAAGGTCCTTCAGCACTTCTTATAGATAACCTTTGCGTCATCAGTAGGATTTTGTTAAAAAAAGTGCCACACTGCACTCTTCCTACTATGGTACAAATTTTCAGGGCTTGCACGCTGTGCTAATTTGACCGTCTGGCCAAGCTGTCCTGCAACTCTTTTAGTTTTCTTGCCAAGTTTTTTGACAGCTACTAGCCTGCCGGATAACCGCTGCTGCGATGACAATGCCTGCTGCGGATCCTTCTCCTGTTCCAACCTATTGTCACCAGCATCCTCTTCCCCCAATAGATGCCAATCCGGGTCAACAACTGGGTCATCCATGACCTCGTCTTCAATGTCATCTGCACCTTCCTCTGTACCTTCCTCTGTGTCACCGTGTAAGGTGGTATAGTATGCGGGAATGGGCACCTGAGTTTCATCAGGGTCTGATTCGGGCTCAGTAGACTGCGAGGGCAATGTAGTGCTGTGGGTGAATGTACCAACAGATTCGTCTAGCAGTGGCTGTGCATCAGTGCACTCCATGTCAGGTTCATCTTGGACTGGGGAATTCAGGATTTGACTTGATAACCCAAGAATGGTATGTGAAAAGAGCTCCATGGAGTAATCTGAAGTGTGTGCTGCAGCATCCTTCACTTTTGGTGTGGGTGAAGAACACAACGAAAGGTATTGTTCCTGACCAGAGGCCTGCACTGATGACTCTGTGCTTGCAGTTTTTGTAACTTCAGAAGAGGAGGCAATAGAGCTGGAGGCTGTTTCAGCAATGTAAGCCAAAACCTGTTCCTGATGCTCCGGCTTTAAAAGCGGCTTACCTACTCCCAGAAAAGGGAACCTTAAAGGCCTTCTTGTGCCAGACGATGACGCAGGCTCAACACCTCCTGCCTTAGCTGCTATTGTGCTTTTGCCAGAACCAGCCGATGCACCACCACCATCAGTGCAAGCTGCACCCCCCCGCCCACGTCCGCGGCCTCCTCCACCAGACTTCCTCATGTTTGGGAAAATGTACAAAAATACCAGCAGAGAAATGGTGCAGTATGAGTAGCGTACAGCTGTGTAAGGTGTATGTACGAAGTGAATTCTCTGTATATATTTTGTGAGTCACAGACGCTCACCCTGTATGTATTTCACCGTAATCCAACAAGCAGATATACGGTACTGTATCAGAGGTGCACAGCTGTATACGTTATTGGTGAAACTGTCAATCTCCCTATATGTATTTATGGAGTGTCACACACACACGCTGACTCTGTGTAGATGTGACAGTAATAAGAACACCAGATATCTGATACTGTTTGATAATCGGACACCTCTATACGGTGTATAGAGAAATGGAAATGTCCGTATATGTATTTATGGAGTGTCACACACACACGCTGACTCTGTGTAGATGTGACCGTTATAAGAACACCATATAGCCGATACTGTTTGATAATCGGACACCTCTATACGGTGTATGTATGGAAAAATGTTAATCTCCATGTATTTTTTTACGGAGTCACACACATATAGCATGTATTTGTCCATGATACCAGCCGATACATGGTGGTTTGTGAGGAGCGTACACCTCTATACGGTGTGTGAAAAAATTTACGCTCAGTATCTACTGTGCAGAAAAAAAGGAATAAAAGGATTTTTGCTTTTAAAAAAGCAGTCTGCACAGCAGTGTGCAAACATCAATGCAGCTATCAGGGAGCCTTATATGGCAGCCTAATCACCAACAGAGCTGCTGCACAAAAAAGTTTGAAAAAATGAAGGATTGGTAACTGTGCAGAAAAAAGGAATAAAAATATTTTTGCTTTTAAAAAAGCACTCTGCACAGCAGTGTGCAAACAGCAATGCAGCTATCAGGGAGCCTTATAACGCAGCCTAATAACCAACAGAGCTGCTGCACACAAATACATCCTCCCCTGTCACTGCACACTATACAATTGTGTTTTACAGTGACATTCGCTATCAGCACAAGTAATTTTTTTGACTTTTTCCCTGCTTAAACACTCTCCCTATTGAGAACAATCAGCAGCAACCTCTTCCTATGCTAAGATCGGCAGAAGTAAGATGGCAGTCGGCGGTCACGGCCTTTTATAGGCACTGTGACGCCACACAAAGCCAGCCAATCACTTGCATGCCCTTCTCTAACATGGTGGGGGCCGCTGCCGACGTAATCGCGTTGCCCACAGTGTGCGTCCATCATGATTGGCTGAAAATAGGCGCTGGAAGGATTGTGGGAAACGCGACTTTGGCGCTCAAGTCGGCAACCTCATGGCCGACCTCACGCTATGGTCAGGTTTTGATCGGCAAAACCCGACTTTAGCAAAAGTCGGCGGATTCTGAATTTGGCCGACCCGTTTCGCTCAACTCTATCAGAGACTTGACCCGGGATGGGTCATTGTAGGAGACGTCTGTTTAGGTGGAGCACACAAACCGTCCTCAGTCAGCAGTATATTCACTAATACTCTTGAAAATGGATGTCCATCTCTCTTCCAGCCATGTAAGAATAGCACCCTGATAAACAGTTGCCATGCAATGCTCCTCTACCTTGTCTGTTAGCTGATCCTTCCTGTGAAGACCACGCACGTGACGGCGATCAAGATCACATAGGGTGCACAGTTTTCCACAGAACAAGAGAAGACAACAAGGTAGCAATGTCCATAGAAGACAGACTGTTTTTGGACATCATGGATCGAGAGATGGTGAGAGATGAGTCAAAGAGTTGGGTGGCCCCTGTACCATTTAAACCCCAGAGGCAACGCTTATCCAACAACAGAGAACCTGTCTACGGTCGATTTGTCTCCCTCAAACGCAAACTTCAGAAGGCACCTGAAATGAGAGAGCACTTCTTTGCCTTCATGGAGAAAATATTTCCGAATGGCCATGCAGAAATTGCACCTGTACTTCTAGATTTCGAAGAATGTTGGTATTTACCTATTTTTTGCGTGTATCATCCTAAGAAACCTGGTCAGATAAGAGTAGTATTTGACTCAAGCGCCAGATATGAAGGTATCTCGCTAAACGATGTCTTTTTGTCTTGCCCAGACCTCAATAACAGACTTCCAGGAGTACGTCTTCGCTTCCGCAAGGATGCAGTGGCATTCATGGCTGACATACAACAGATGTTTCATTGCTTTCTTATCAAGAAATAACATAGAAACTATTTGAGGTTTTTCTGGTACTGCGATGATGACCCCTACAAAGACATCGTGGAGTATCGGATGAGAGTATACATCATCGGGAACGGCCCTTCCCCTGCTGTCGCAATCTATGGTCTTAGACATTCAGCCAGAGAAGGCGAAGTAAAGTGCGGGTTGGATGTTAGATCGTTTGTAGAGAAGGACTTCTACATTGAAGACTGCTTGAAATCCACACCCACAGATGAATCGGCAGTTAGTCTCCTAAAAAGGATACAAGAAATGCTCGCTTTGTCCAATTTAAGGCTGCACAAAATTGCTTCCAGCAGCCAAAAAATGATGGCAGCTTTTCCCTGTCAAGATTACTCAACTGATCTGAAAGACTTGAATTTAAACACAGACTCCCTTCCCATGCAACGGAGCCTTGGTTTGCTCTGGGATTTGAAGAGAGATGCATTTACCATTTGGATCAACGAAGAAGAAAAACCTTTCACACGCAGAGGCTTCCTGTCCATGATAAACAGCCTGTACGATCCCCTAAGATTTGTAACCCCTGTAACTATCCAAGGAAAAATGATGCTGAGAGACTTCATCCAAGAGATGTCCGAATGGGATGATCTGCTTCCCATGAAGAAGAGAGATTTACGGGTAATATAGAAGAAATCTTTGGAGGCCTTGTCAAATCTTTATGTGGCATGACCATACGCTTCCATACTATCAACAGAAGTAAAGATGCAAAGGCTCTGTATCTTCTGCGATGCCTCAACCAAAGCGATTTCAGCAGTAGCATATCTGAAGACTGTTGACATTAAAGAACATTGCCACGTAAGGCTTGTTATGAGCCGGACAAAACAAGCGCCAGTCCAGGAACACACAATACCCAGACTGGAACTCTGTGCGGCTGTGCTAGCAGTAGAGCTAGCTGAACTTATCTAGGCAGAAATGGACTTGAAAATCAAGGACGTTGAATTCTACACAGACAGCAAGGTAGTGCTTGGCTACATTTGCAATGAAACTCAACGCTTTTATGTTTGCATCAACAATCGGGTGCAAAGGATCAGGAGGTCCACATGCCCTGAACAGTGGCGCTATGTGTCCACACACCACAATCCTGCAGACCACGCAACTAGATCTGTTGAATCAAGACACCTTAAGGACACAACTTGGTTTATGGGCCCTGAATTCTTATACCGTTCAACGCCTTACAGTAACGAATCAGACACCTTTGAACTGGTAGACCCAGATGCAGATGAAGAAATCCGCCCTCAGGTATCCGTTCTTCTTACGGTGGCTTCAGACAATTACCTCAAATCCCACCATTTCAGCAGGTTTTCAACCTGGAACTCGCTTGTTCGTGCCATTGCTTGCTTAATTCATGTGGCTCAGTTTTACAAATCAACATCACCCACCAGTCAGAAGCCTTGTAAAGGATGGCACCACGGCAAGCATGCCTTTACTCCTCCAAACCTAGAAAATGTCAAGAACATGATAATTTGTACCATACAATGTGAGTGTTGCACCAAATAAATAGACAACCTCAGCAAGGGTCAACCCATTTCTGGTGACAGTGTCTTGAAAAGCTTGATCCAATCATTGACCAAAATGAGATGTTAAGAATTGGAGGTCGTCTTCAAGAAGCCAAGGTCAAAGTGTGAAAGGCTGGGGAGAGTAAACTAAACCTCAGACCAGTTGCGGAGCTAATTCTATTGCTTTTGCCAAAAGTGCCTGTAAGTGGCATCAGTTGATGCCAGGTGGGGAGTGTTCTGCCCTCTGGATATAGGGCAGTCTGTTGTGTTATGTGCTCTGAATAAAGCAATATGTTTGTATTATGTGCTGGGTTAATGATAGCACCATCTAGTGGTGGCTGAATTTATAGCTAAGTCTTAAATAGCATTTAAAGCCGCCTCTGCCTTTAACAGAAGCAATGCACTTTGGGATTGAAGAAATGCATTGTGGTAACAAAGCAGTTTATTTTGGGATGAGGGCGATGCCATTTTCTTTTGTGTATCTCAGAGGACGCACATGTGATTTTTGTCCTCCTGTTAATCTTTGTTTTCCTGTGACTTCTCTACTTGAGTCGCTATCTGGGTAAAGCATATCTGGTAAGGATCAGTGTTTTCTTGCAATGCAGTGATTTACAGAGGTGTTATTTACTGTCTAGCAGCCAGGAGATGTCATTAACTGTTTAGCTGCCAGTTCACAGTGAATGTAATCAGAGATTCATGTATTCTTTTGTAATGTTTGCATCACCGTACACTTTCTATAAATGTGTTAGCTGTGTGATCATCTCCCCAATACTTACCCATGTCGTTTGTATTCCTTATAGTTTTACCGCACATGTTCTATACTGTTCACCAATAAACAAGTTAGACTACAGAGAACAGTCTGCTTATTTTGAACTCAGAACAGTGGTTTATGCTGAATGCTGAATTGCACACCATGTCAACGTGATGAATGCAGAACAGTGGTGTTCTGCAGTCCCCTAGTAATTTGGACAGGAAGGTCGGACGAGAAGATATGGGTGTTTGTTGTGGCACAATTTCAGCTTGCCCACGGCCTCGGCCTCTGCATGCACCATCACCATCAAGTCCACTTCCCCTTCCCTTGCCACGCGCCTTGCCCATTTTAAATGGACTACAATATTTTCCACGTTCACTACAAATGGCTGAATTGGGAGCGAACTTATATGTGATCCGTGTGCAGGAAACCCACAGTTTAAAATATCTGGACTGAAGGTAAAAAAATTTTTTATAGCAAGCTGGTGTCAATAACTAGGGTAAGACACAGCAAAAACAGTTGAATGGAGGCCTGAAATGCCTCAATTTGTAGCTCACAGATAGATGAGGCGTCTTACAGTCATACCACACTGTTCAATATGTGGCCTGTATTTTTTGTCTTTTAACGCAAAATTGTGCATAGGACTATGGTAACAGATAGTCAAAACAATTGAATGGACTTCTCAAATGCCACAATTTGTAGCCCTCAAATAGTTAAGGCATCTTACGGAGATACCACACTGTTCAATATGTGGCCTGTATTTTTTGCTTTTACCGCAAAAGAGTGTATAGCACTAGGGCAACAGACAGCCAAAACAGTTGAATGGAGGTCTCAAATGCCACAATTTGTAGCCCACAGATAGCTGAGGCATCTGATGGCGATACCACACTGTTCAATAAGTGGCCTGTATTTTTTGTTTTTTAACACAAAATAGTATATAGAACTAGGGTACCAGAGAGCCAAAACACTTGAAGGTCTCAAATGCCACAATTTGTAGCCCACAGATAGATGAGGCGTCTGACAGAGATAGCCCACTTTCAAATATCTGGCCTGCATTTTTTTTTTCCCCACTAAATTGTGTCAATAAGTAGGCTAAGACACAACAAAAAAATTCTATGGAGGCCTGAAATGGCACAATTTTGAGCGCAATGATATGCGATCTGTTTGGCAGACAAGACCCAGTGTAAAATATCTGCCCTGTAGCTAAATATTTTTTTGGCAGCAAAATGGTGTCAAGAAATTATTTAAGACACTCCAAAAATCTTTTACAGTACCATAAAAATGGCAGAATTTTATGCGCACTCAGATGTGATGGCTGGGATGGGCAAACATGTTTAAAGTAGCTGGATTTTCACGCTGTACTATGAAAAGGATCTGGCTGTATTCTGCTGTGTCAACAAGCAAATGGAGAAAAAAGGCGGCCCTGGATTGCTTTGGAATAAAACAATCAGGATTAAGATGCAAAAAAAATTCCTGCCCACTGATATCTGGGGCTATGTATATACGGTCAATATATGTAATAGGCAACAGCAGACAGTAATGGAATGGACCCTCTTGATGTATGCAATGAAGTATGCCACATACAATGCCTGCTGCTGATATCTATATACCCACAGACACTCCCTGCCTACCTAGCACTGCAATCTATATACTCCGTAATTAGTCAGTAGAATGACTGTTGATTAAGCTGGATTTGTGTATTCTTTTATGGTATACCCACACTAGCTTATAAACTCCCAAATCTGATCCTATCTCAACAGCAACTCTCCCTACACTGTCTGATTCTGGAAGTGGCTGTGACAAGCAGGGCGGCAGTAGATCTCATATAGACCTGATGATGCTGTGCGGCCAGCCAATCACTGTAATGCCACAACCAACATGGCTGCAGCATTACAGTGCATGGCAGACAATCCCTGCATGTTGACTGGCTCTCTAAAGAGCACCAAACATGCAGGGCCGGGACCCAAACTCCCGCCGAGCAAACCCGGAAATGTTTGACGCTTGCTGAGTACCGCGAATACAGCAATGCTCGGGCGAGTACCAAGCATTACCGAGTATCACTAGAACTCACATTTCTACAGCTTAATATAGAGGTGGGTTCTTAGATGATCTTGCATAGTTTTCACATGATTCTGATGTTCTTCTGCAAAATTAGAAAAGATTAGTATATCATCCAGATAAATGATTACAAATTGATCAAACAAGTCTCTGAAAATGTCATTAACAAAATGCTGAAACTTTGCAGGAGCATTGCAAAGTCCAAACGACGGTGCTGGATCACAAAATCCCAACATTGACTACTAGGCAGAAACAGCCTAGGACTCAATTGTCTCATTATGTGTGATATAATCTGGGATGATATACATTGATCCAATATAACACAGCAATAACCGTTGTAGTTTAATTTTGTTAAGAAATTGTCCAGGGAATCATGAGAATCCTCCTAGATAAAAATGACATCATTAATATATTGATTCTGAAGGACCAATTCTTGATGTAGTTATCCCTGGATGTACAGTACAGACCAAAAGTTTGGACACACCTTCTCATTCAAAGAGCTTTTTTTTATTTTCATGACTATGAAAATTGTAGATTCACTCTGAAGGCATCAAAACTATAAATTAACACATGTGGAATTATATAATTCACAAAAAAGTGTGAAACAACTGAAAATACTGTATGTCTTATATTCTAGGTTCTTCAAAGTAGCCACCTTTTGTTTTGATTACTGCTTTGCACACTCTTGGCATTCTCTTGATGAGCTTCAAGAGGTAGTCACCGGAAATGGTTTTCACTTCCCAGGTGTGCCCTGTCACGTTTAATAAGTGGGATTTCTTGCCTTATAAATGGGGTTGGGACCATCAGTTGTGTTGTGCAGAAGTCTGGTGGATACACAGCTGATAGTCCTACTGAATAGACTGTTAGAATTTGTATTATGGCAAGAAAAAAGCAGCTAAGTAAAGAAAAACGAGTGGCCATCATTACTTTAAGAAATGAAGGTCAGTCAGTCCGAAAAATAAGGAAAACTTTGAAAGTGTCCCCAAGTACAGTGGCAAAAACCATCAAGCACTACAAAGAAACTGGCTCACATGAGGACCACCCCAGGAAAGGAAGACCAAGAGTCACCTCTGCTGCGGAGGATAAGTTCATCCGAGTAACCTGCCTCAGAAATCGCAAGTTAACAGCAGCTCAGATTAGAGACCAGGTCAATGCCACACAGAGTTCTAGCAGCAGACACATCTCTACAACAACTGTTAAGAGGAGACTTTGTGCAGCAGGCCTTCATGTTAAAATAGCTACTAGGAAACCACTGCTAAGGACAGACAACAAGCAGAAGAGACTTGTTTGGGCTAAAGAACACAAGGAATGGACATTAGACCAGTGGAAATCTGTGCTTTGGTCTGATGAGTCCAAATTTGAGATCTTTGGTTCCAACCACCGTGTCTGTGCGACGCAGAAAAGGTGAACGGATGGACTCTACATGTCTGGTTCCCACCGTGAAGCATGGAGGAGGAGGTGTGATGGTGTGGGGGTGCTTTACTGGTGACACTGTTGGGGATTTATTCAAAATTGAAGGCATACTGAACCAGCAGTGCTACCACAGCATCTTGCAGCGGCATGCTATTCCATCCGGTTTGCGTTTAGTTGGACCATCATTTATTTTTCAAAAGGACAATGACCCCAAACACATCTCCAGGCTGTGTAAGGGCTATTTGACCAAGAAGGAGAGTGATGGGGTGCTACGCCAGATGACCTGGCCTTCAGAGTCACCAGACTTGAACCCAATTGAGATGGTTTGGGGTGAGCTGGACTGCAGAGTAAAGGCAAAAGTGCCAACAAGTGCTAAACATCTCTGGGAACTCCTTCAAGACTGTTGGAAGACCATTTCTGGTGACTACCTCTTGAAACTCATCAAGAGAATGCCAAGAGTGTGCAAAGCAGTAATCAAAGCAAAAGGTGGCTACTTTGAAGAACCTAGAATATAAGACATATTTTCAGTTGTTTCACACTTTTTTGTTAATTATATAATTCCACATGTGTAAATTCATAGTTTTGATGCCTTCAGAGTGAATCTACAATTTTCATAGTCATGAAAATAAAGAAAACTCTTTGAATGAGAAGGTGTGTCCAAACTTTTGGTCTGTACTGTATATAGTTGATTCCTCCAAGATGGGTATGACTTGGAGTATAGTTTGTCCCCATTGCTGTCCCCCAAGTTTGAAGATAAAATTTCTTGTCACAAAATAATTGAGGGTTAGGATAAATAAGATACTATCTTGAATAAATTGAGTCTGAATACTGGCATAGTAAAAGTGTATATTCAGCTCACCCTTATGATGATTCCCACAGCCTCTGAAATGGTCCGAGCATGGAATAGCGTTTCTGCCAGACGTAGAGCTCTTGCACAAGAAGATATGGAAAGTATTCAGCTCCAGAGATAAAAATCAAATATTTTTATTTGCATATTTTAAAATGAAAAAGCAAAGCTGTTGGACAAGCATACCGGTAATACCGGAGGAAGAGTGCCTAAAATACCTGCCACTTTTTTCCAGAAAAAATTCAGCCGCTTGACATCCTTTGTCATGTTCAATCACCATATATAAGGATGTTATATCAAGTGTGTTGAAAATAAAATGAGGCTGCCAGTTTATATTTTCCAAAATCTGGATAATGTGACGTGTGTCCTTCAGATATGCTGGTAAATGCGATACACATGTCTGTAGATGTTGATCGATATATTCCGATAAATTGGCAGTGAGGAAATTAATGCCTGAGATATTGGGTGGTGGATGAGTCTTTGTTGATCTTGTGGATCTTCGGAATATGTTAGAAGAAGGTATACTTGGTGTTCTATTTAAAATGTAGAGAGACTCATTCTTATTGAGTTTGCCCTTAGCTTAAGCCATATTTACCAGCTTGGTTAGCTCACTCAAGAATGAAGTGGTAGGATACTTCTTTAGTAGTCTATAGGTCCTATTGTTTCATAGAAGGTGAAGAGATTTTTTGTGATACTTTTCGACATCCATTATCACAATTCCTGTATACCAGCTGGACCGGCCTGTACCTTTCAGTGCTTATTTGTATACCAGCAGGACCAGCCTGCATAAGCCAGTGTCTATCTGTATACCAGCCTAACCAGTCTGTACCTGCCAGTGCCTATCTGTATAGCAGCTGTACCAGCCTGCACATCTGTATACCAGCCGTACCTGTCTGCATCATTAGATCCTGTGTTCCTATCATGCCTGCCTATATCAACTGTACTCTCCTACCGGCCATTCAAGCTACCTGTCCTCTAGGAGTCAGCTGCTGTGTGTCCAAGGTCTATTCTGGGGTAGCACATGTGGTCCATTGGGAGCCAAGCCTAACCCCATCTGTCGATCCTGCCCTATGTTGGGGGTTCATTAATCAGTGCCCCCTGCACTTCGAACTCCTGGATCACCAGTTCACTTCAGATCAGGCCAAAGTTACTTTCATCAAGTCCTATCTCAATGGTGAAGCTCAGGTGTGGCTCATTTCCCTATGGGAGAGAGAGGATCCTTTTGTTTTGAACCTCCCGTCCTTTCTAGAAGCCTTCCGGAAGGTCTATGGTAAGCCTGGCCACGTCTTTTCAGCATCTTCTACTCTACTCAAAATGTGCCAGAGAAACATCACAATGGGCCAGGACACTGTGTATTTCCGTACCCTGTCTTCCAAGCTCACCTGGAATAATGAGGTTCTTGTGGGAGGGCCTATCCAGAAGATCACCTTGTGTGAGGGCCTATCCAGGAGAATCAAGGACTAGGTTGCCCAGTTGTGATATACCCACCTCACTGGATGACCTGGTATCCCTGGCATCTTGAATCAACATCATGTTTCAGGAGGTAACCCACAAGAGAAGACCTTTGCGCCTGGCTCCTTCCTTTCAAAGGCTGATCATGCAGTAAGCCTCAGCTTCGACACCTTCCCCTAAATCTATGCAAATTGACCAGGTGCAGATAGCCAGCATCCTCAGGAGGCATGTTGTGATGAGGGAAGGTGCTTATATTGTGGGAGTCCTGAATATTTGATCTGCTCCTGCCCAGAAAAAACAATAATCTCTGGAGCCTAGGGTTGGTTGGAGAGGCCACCCTGTCCATCGCTGACTCAGTCAGTATTTTCTTTTTCTTGTAGCAACACCTGTTTTGTCGAGTTGGCCTATCTGGACTCTGGTTCTGCAGGAAATCTAATTAAACATACCATTGGGGAGCGTTATCAAGTACTGATCCAACGCCTACAGGATTCTTTGGTGGTTTCATTGGTGGATGGATAACCTCTCTCTGAGACCATTCTTTTTGTTACCGAGCCGAGTTTACTAGTTCTCCTGAGCATGCCGATACCCCATATGTGGGGGAAAACCACAGTAGAAACACCCTCACATGTTGACCCCATTTTGTAAACTATACCCTTCAAGGAAATTATCTAGATGTGCAGTGAGCTCCTTGAACCCCCAGGTGCTTCACAGAAGTTTATAAGGTAGAACCATGAAAATAAAAAAATCTATTTTTTTTCCACAAAAATGATCTTTTAGCTCCAAAATTTTTATTTTCACAAGGGTAACAGAAGAAAATAGAACTCAAAATTTAATGTGCAATTTATCCTGAGTACACTGATACCCTATATGTTCCAGAAAACCACTGTTTGGGCACACAGCAGGGCTCAGAAGGGAAGAAGCACCGTTTGACTTTTAGAATGCAAAATTGGCTGGAATCAAAAGCGAATACCATATCGCGTTTGGAGAGCTCCTGATGTACCTTAACAGTGGAACCCCCACAAGTGACCCTATTTTGGAAATTAGACCCCTCAAGGATCTTATCTAGATGTATGATGAGCACGTTGGACCCCAAGGTGCTTCACGTAAGTTTATTATAACTTACAGCCAAGAAAATAAAAAAAATCAAATTTTTTTCCACAAAAATGATCTTTAAATCTCAAAGTTTTTATTTTTGCAAGGGTGGCAGGAGAAAATGGATGCCAAAAATTGTTATGCCATTTCCACTGAGTATGCCGATGTTCTATATGTAGTGGAAACATACTGACTGGGTACACAGCATGGCTCGGCAGGGATGGAGTGACTGTTTGGAGCACAGACTTTGATGCAATGGTCTGTGAGCACCATGTTGCATTTGGAGCCCATGATTTGTCTGAACAGTGGAAATCTCCCGCAAATGACACTACTTTGGAAACTACACCCCTCAAGGAATTTATCTAGAATCATAGTTTTATAATAATGATTATAAATACTTTTGATTTTACTGTTGTATGAATTTATAATGTGGTGTTATGTGTAAATTGTGTGGAGGACATCAGATAGTAATAGTGTGTTGTGTCATCATTAATTTGTGGACATGTGGTATGCTTTGAAGGTTTCTCAGGGCAGGTTTCACAATGGTAAATTATGTCCTTTTGGATTCCCCTCTTGGAGCATATGCTGCACCGTTTTTGTGATTTTCCCTTGCTCGCTGTTTAGGGAACCTCTCGTGGAAAATGTTGACCTGGGATGATATGAGCATTACCAGTTTCAGAAGTACTGGGACTCTCACCTTTTGAGAGCCAAACATTAGGGCCTTGATGACTACCTCCTGAAACTGAAGGAAGGTCTCTATATTGCCTGCAGATTGAAACACCAAAAACGCATTGTACAGTGCCATCTGTACAATGTGCATGGACAATTTTTTGTACCATACTTTAGCTTTTCTCATGGCACTGTATGGTTTGAGGACCTGATCTGAAAGATGTATACCTCCCATGTACTTATTATAATCCAAGATACAATCTGGCTTTCGGACTTGTGTTGTAACATAGTAACATAGTGTTAGGGACGGCAGAACGCACTAAATATTAAATAAGGTAAAGTGCGTTCGCCGCCCGGGGTCCACCTTGCAGAAGGTGTTAACACTGCTGCTAGATAATGGCGGACGTACAATATGGCGGTATAACGCACGCGGGTTGAACGTCACCCGGGTGCGCTGAGCGATCTCTGTTTATTCAGAGAGACGCCTAAGTGCTAAACACAAAAGGTTGAGCCTGTTAACGTCACAGGTCTCAGAGAAGTGCACGTATGGTTTATGGTCACAGGAGCTGGGCCCTAAGCAGAGGGTCAGCGTCCGTCTAGACCTACCATGCGTGCAGCGTCGCTACTGTGGACACCAAGAGGAACTACAGACTGCAGCGCGGCGACAGACACTGCCGCTAATCGACAATGCCCGGTAACAGGCGCACTCCACGGATGCTAGCACTGTGGAGGATGCTATTGTGGCTGTAGCTTTCCACTGGCTGGCGCTGACTCTAAACCTAAGTCCCTATACACAGTCGTAATATCAGAGGGAGGGGATCTTAATGAGTCATTCGCAGGTACATGCATCCATCATCATTCACACAGTTAGCCACTAGAGTCTATACTATCGCATGGCTGAGCGGCCATGTGAACCTTTTATAGCCGGGACCTTCCGGAAGCTTCCAGATCCCTGAGATGGACTAATCAGATCACGAGAAGGACCTGGGCATGTGACTCCCGATCTCCAATGGGAGATCGTCTCGTGAGCATGCCCAGTAGAACGACGGGAGGACTTAGCCTCTGGAGTGGCTTGTTGCTGAGCAGCCTGCAATGCTATTGCTGGCCCAGAGGTGGCAGCAACAGCCAGACCCACAGAGCTGGTCTGAGCAGAGCGTCTGGGACGCCGGGACTGCTGTACAGGCTCCTGAGCGGTCGGTGGAGAATGGGTGACCGCTGAATGCAAGGCTCTGGATTCCTGCTGTGCAGCTGCAGGAACCCGATGCCTTACACATAGTTATTAAGGTTAAAGGAAGACTTTAAGTTCATCTAGTTCAACTCATATCCTAACTTGCCCTAACATGTTCATCCAGAGGAAGGCAAAAAAAACCCATGTGGCAAACAGTAAGCTTCACATTGGGGAAAAAAATACGGCAATCAGACTAGTTCCCTGGATCAACGCAGTATCAAGGAAACTTGTGTATATAACCTGTAATATTATACTTTTCAAGAAAGGCATCCAGACCCTTCTTAAATTTTAGTAGGGAATCACTCATTACAACATCATATGGCAGAGAGTTCCATAGTCTCACTGCTCTTACAGTAAAGAATTTGCATCTGTAATTATGCTTAAACCTTCTTTCCTCCAGACGTAGAGGATGCCCCCTTGTCCCTGTCAAAGGTCTCAGAGTAAAAAGATCTTTAGAAAGGTCTTTGTACTGTCCCCGCATATATTTGTACATTGTAATAAGATCACCCCTAAGCCTTCGATTTTCCAAACTAAATAGCCCCAAGTGTAGTAATCTGTCTTGGTATTGCAGACCCCCCAGTTCCCTAATAACCTTGGCCGCTCTTCTCTGCATCTGCTCCAGTTCAGCTATGTCTTTTTTTATCCACCGGAGACCAGAACTGTACACAGTATTCTCAGTGTGGTCGCACTAGTGACTTACAAAGAGGTCAAATTATGTTCTCCTCATGAGCATCTATGCCTCTTTTAATGCATACCATTATTTTATTTGCCTTTGCAGCAGTTGCCTGACACTGGCCACTAAATGTGAGTTTGTCGTCCACCCATACACCCAGGTCTTTTTCAGTGACAGTTTTGCCCAGTGTTTTACAATTAAGCACATAATTATACATCTTGTTTGTTCTACCCAAGTGCATGACCTTACATTTATCCCCATTAAAGCTCATTTGCCATTTATCAGCCCAAGCTTCTAGTTTACATAAATCCTCCTGTAATATAAAATTGTCCTCCTCTGTATTGATTACCCTACAGAGTTTAGTGTCATCTGCAAATATTGAAATTCTACTCTCTATGCCCCCTACAAGGTCATTAATAAATATGTTAAAAAGAAGCGGGCTCAATACTGACCCCTGTGGTACCCAACTGCTAACCGTGACCCAGTCCAATTGTGCTCCATTAACAACCACCTTTTGTTTTCTATCCCTGAGCCAGCTCTTAACCAACTTACACATATTTTCCCCTATCCCCATTGTTCTCATTTTATGTATCAATCTTTTGTGTGGCACTGTA